>NC_040910.2:93265250-94571774 GCF_004126475.2 Phyllostomus discolor
ATGTTAACTTATCATGATTAAACATAGCTATGTAAAAGCTAAGGATAACTTTGAATAGTTTCTTGATTTACCAATAAAGGCCACTCTCTTAGGCCTGGTGTTCTCAGTCTACAGTTAGTCTCGATTTTTTTTCTCACTTCTCTTCTGCTACTTCCCTTCACATCCACTATCCAACTTTCCTGCCTTCCTTCGTTTATTTGTGCTGTTCCCTTCGCATAAAATTAACTTTAGAGCCACCTTTAAAGATTGACACCAACCTTCCTTCAAAGTTAGTTCAATGGTATCTTCTCCAATAAGCCTTCACTTGTCTTCCCTATCCCCCCATTCACTAAGTTACTCAGAATATTGTGTAACTCTCTCATAACTGGCTATTTTATGCCATCTATTACACCTATTTGTACACAGTATCTAGCATGGGACTTTACCCATAGCAGCACTTAATGAATGCTGGTTAAGGGAATAAACAAATAGAAGATCTAAAAAAATGAGCAACTTGCCTCCTCCCTCCCACTGCCCTGCAAAACACCAGGGAAATGCCACTGTCCCCTCAGTCCTGGCGGGACAGGAGACAGCAGTCGCTGGGACTCCGAGCTGTGACAGTTGGCACTTTCCTCTTTGCATCCAAGGAGTTAAAAAACTGAGTCCTGGGGAGATAAAAATCTCTGGTTTTATTGTTTAGTGAGGCTGCCTGACAAACGAAGACCCAGCTGCAATTGTAACATTCCAAGCTCATAAGGCGCCAAGTTTTACTAACTATAATTTACCGGGTCCGACTACTGCAGTCCAAATTCTTGTTTGGATAATCAGCCTTTGTTTGAATATGTTCAAAAACAGCACAGGCTAGCATTAGCCGCTGGGTATGTCATGTGAGCTGATTACCCTGTGGCTCCCAGTAGCAGAAACTCAGACACAAGAGGAGGATTATTTTCCTAGTATTACTGTTACGCTAACATATAATCAGTCCTTTCCCTCAGTCTCCGCATCTCCTCCACAGCCTCCCCCAACCTTTTTTTTCCTGTCTTTCTTTTCTCGTCTCTTTTTTCCCTTTTTTTTTTTTTAATAATTCAAAAGTCTTCTTTCCAAGTTCAAACAAAGTTTAAAGGTGAAAAGGTCAAGAAAGTTTCATGGCTGGGCTGCTGTTTAGAAGGGGGTAGGACTGACTGGGGTCTCTAGCTCAGCCTCTGCTAAAGGCTCAAAATTCTCATGTTTCAATGTATTTCTGCAGCGCCCAATCGCCTTGACACAATCTGTTTGGAATGAAATTAAGCCCTTGTTAATCATTTTTAACATAATAGAATAATAATAACTCTACCTGCCAAACAATCATTTCATACACAAGCAACTCAAGTGGCTCATTTGTTAAAAAAAGAAAAATCCAAATTCTCAAAATTATACATTGTAATTGAAGGGCACTCATTTGGGATCTGTCTGGCCAGCCTGCCTGCAAGTTATTTGGAGGTAACTAGTCAAGGGAGATTCTAGAAACTCTGTACCCACCCTGTCCCTGGGCGTTGTCTGGGTAGTCTTCAAGAGCCCAAATGAGTTAACACTGAAAGTGTTCAGGACAGTGCCTGCCTGGCTGACAGCAGAGGCTGAACGGTGACTGCTATTGCTGTTCTGCGGGGAGAAACCCTGACTGAAAGGTGCACGTCTAACAATCGGGGGAAACTGCTGGCTGGGAAAGGCCATGCCGGCTCGGAAAAGGCTGGAGTGATTAGCCGCTCGTAAGTGGGTTGGTGAAATAACACAAACCGAGAAACCAAAGTGGGGGCTCCAAACTGGTCTGGAATCGTAGGTGTAAATCGGGCCCCAGCAGCTCCTGCATTGCTAGAGGGAAGCCCACCAAAGGAGAAGGAAACTCCGCTCCCTGGGAGGGAGAGCTGTTTATTTTGCAATTAACGACAGCAAAGGAACACTTTCTGAAATTTTTTCCTGGAAGGCTCAGAATTTAATCCTATACAACAGTCTGGTATTGAATCTGCAAGGTATTAGCTGCGATGACAGGTAGAAATGAGAGGACTTCTGAGCTGGCTCCAGTTAGAGAAAAGGACAGAGGGAACCATGAAACACTGGTGTGGGGCCGAAAATGCATGCACGCTGCAGTAATCTAGGATTTGAAAGAGGAGAAGAAAGGGAGCTGTACGCCAGTGCTCAGTGGGAAGTGCTTAGCAAGGGAGGTCCAGTGATCGAAGGTTATCATTTATCTGCTCCTCTGTGTTCTCACTCCATGCATTTGGGGGCGAAGGCAGAGGGTTTCTATTGTGAATTTCCACAACTTCTAATAGTCTAATGTCTAGACCTATACTTGTCTTTAATATCAATGAATTCTATATTGTACTAACTTAAATCATACTGTTATTTAAGACCATTTTTTTCCTTCCTTGATATGGGTACTGAATGAGAAAAAACCCACCACTGATTTTAATAATGCTCAGTTCACATTATTTAGAATTCTAGAATGCCACAGCTGGAAGAGCCGTCAAAGGAACATCAGGCCCCGGCTGGCATGGGCTCAGCTGGTGGGAGCGTCATCAGGTAACTGAAAGGTTGCAGGTTCGTTCCCCGGTCCAGGAGCGTACAGTCTCCAGTCTGGCCGCGTACAGGAGGCAACCCACCGATGCTTCTCTCTTACATTTGATGTTTCTCCCTCTCCCTTCCTCTCTTCTTCCTCCCTCCCTCCCCCCGCCCCTTCTCTCAAAGCAATGAAAAAAATGTCCTCAGGTGGAGGATTTAAAAAGGAGGAGGAGGAGAAGAAAAAAAAACGATCAAATAAAGCGGATGTCCCTATGGGGCCAGAGAAAGATTTTCACTGTACCCTCCACTCATGAGACATCTTCATTCGTTGCTGTTTTAAATAGTGGGGTCCTGCATATGGTTTATTACTAAAAAGCTCTGCTCTTGGGGAGGAGGGTTTAACAGGGAGGTCTTAACAACCAAAGAGCTGGTCCAATCCTTTCATTTTCAAGTTGGAAACATGAGGGACCAGGCGGTTGTGACTTGTCCACAGCCCGTCAGGGAGGGGTGGACAGGGCTGAGACACAAATCCCCCCAGCCTTCCAGTCCGGCACCCCCTTCATCTCCACACCACGCCTGCTGCTCCACTTTTAGGGGAACCCTCCTTTTACTGTGTTTTGATCACAAGGCCGTGACCTAAAAGGAAACCCTTCTTAGAAATCTTTAACTAGCACTGTAAGTGAAATGAACAATCATTTTTAGATCTGGACAATGAACTAAGACAGACAAGCCTGGTTGATGGCCATCTTTAGTTGTAAAATCACTCCTGTGAAAGCCATTAGCCACAAAGCGTTCTGGGAAGCTCGGGTTTTACAGCGAAACCTGTAAAAGACCGGGGTCAAAACTCGTCCCTGGGGCTCCGAGGTGTGAAGCTTCCGAAATGCAGCTTGGACCTTCAGACCCTTCCCACTCAGCCCTAATCCCCACCACCTCTTTCCCCGTATCCCTCAAATCCCTCAAAGGGTATTGCTAGATAATATGGGGGAAAACAAACACACACAAAGGAAAAGAAAGTATTTTTAGCCTCTTGTTAAGTGGTGACAAAGTTTATCACACTCCCACTCCAATTAGTCCCACAGGTTGGTCCCCAGGGAGGGCGGTCTGGCCACAGGTCGCGGCCAAGGCGCGGCGTCCCGGAGGCCTAAACAAACAGGCACGCACACGGGCCCATCTGGAAATGCAGTCACACAGAAGCAAGTCCCACGGCATTCCAAAGCGATGCAGGCAACACTGTCGTGTATCTTATAACAGTAGCTCAGGCGAGCTGCTATGGTCTGCTAAATAGATGGCTGGAGGATAATAATAAAGAACATAATCTTTTCAATAATGGCAATAATAATTATTTCCACTGCCCCTAATCACAAGGGCAGAAGATGCCATCAAATAAAAGAGCAACGGAGAAGAGAGAAAAAATGAAAATAAATAGGACTTGGAAAGAATTTCCCACCATTTTGCTCTCCCCACCCCTTTTAAGAAAGAGAAAATGGGTCCCGGATCCTCAGGATGAAACTCAAGACTTCGGGTTTTTGAAGATTTTCTTCACAAGCAAGAGGGTTTGCAGGGCAGCACTAGCCTGTGGGCCAGGAAAAGGTTCTGTCTGAGGGGCAGCCAAGCTGCCATAAATGTGACCGAGGTGCCTAGCTGAGCCTGTTTTTCTGCCCATAAAAGAAACCACCACTCCCTGACAGATAATGATTAAGGGAAAAGAGCCCCCTACTCACGCTTTTGTATTTTTTGCCAAAATGTATCTAGTAATGAAACATTGTCAGCATCTACAGAGACAGTTAGACCTGCTTGCTGATCCAAAATTGCTTGTTGCCAGGCTCTCCGGGGGATGCGGCACCTTGCACACGAATAACACAGAACCCCTAACTTTGTGGAATACCTAGAAAACCCATGCAGACAGGACTCATTAAGGCCCGCATGGTTTCGTGTTATAGATTTGTATCTCAAGAAACACACGGGTTAGGAACAGCTTTGCCACCTCATGAGTTTATGACCTTGAGAAGTGCCTGAACGTCGCAAAGCCCGTTTCTTCTCGGGGAAATGGGAACAAGAGGCCGGATACAAAGGACAGCCCCCACCCACGGGTGCCGTTGCAGCGCATGCGTTTCTGGAGTAGGCGATGCTGGGCCAGGGAGAGCTGTTTTGCTTGAGAATTTTAGGAAAAGGGGTTAATTTGATAGGCAATTGAGTTATATGGCCAAAAAACATATACCTGTGGAAGAGCATACAGTTTTAAGATGAAATCCTAGCTCCAAGAAAACGGCGTGTCTCCTTCTCTTGGGAATGGGGGACTCGGTAAGAGGGACATATAAGCATCCTCTGCTGTGGAAGCTTCTTAAAAGGAGAAGTTTAGAGTTATTAAAAATGTTTATTATTTTAAAGACAGAGAGAAAGGGAGGGAAGGAGGGAGAAAGCGGGATGGAGGGAGAGAGAGACAGAGGGGGAGAGAGACATGAATGTGACAGAGAAACATGGATTGCCATATGTGCCCTGGTCAGGGATTGAACCCGCAACCTAGGTATGTGCCCTGACTAGAACTGAACCGCCCACCTTTTGGTGCACGGGCACAGTGCTCCAACCAACTGAGCTACACTGGCAATGGCTAAATGGAGAAGTTTTAGAGGCACAAGAGTGTGGTTCACCACTTAGACTATGGCTGCCCAAAAGAAAAATTATTGCATTTAGATACAGAAGATTGGTCTGTAACTTCAAAGGTGACAGTTTTCATCATTTAGGATAACATTCAATGATTTTAGAAAATACTATACTTACTGGACCTTTTACTTTAGTGCTTTCAAATCCTTTAAAAGTATACTATAAATTATGGTTTCCTGCTGAGGCAGCTTCTCTGATTAAAGATTTCAATGTGTCTGTAGCCTCCTTGATCATTTCTCAACACTTCTGGGGGCTTCAAAGAATCTTAAAGCAAAATTAGAAAGGATTTCCCCATCTCTGAAAAGGTTCAAGGCTTCGATGGAGAGTCAGATCCCACAAACAGGAGTTGTACTTTCCAACAAGAGGAAGCTCCTACCGCCATTTCTACTGGCCTTGGGGGTGAACAAAAATAGGCGGAAATGAGTGTAAAGGACAAGGCAAGGTTACTAAAGCAAAATGCAAAACTCCTCTGGCTTGAAAATCTGAAAGGAGGGTCCCCGGGTAGGAGGGTGTCCAGGGCCCCACTTGCGGCCTCTGCCTTTGCACTTACTTCCCCGGGGTCCTCCCTCAGGAGTGAGAGGATGGCGGTAACGTCGCTGCAGGAGCTGTTCTTCCCTTATAAAGCTCAAGGATGTACTTGCAAAACTCCCTTTCTATGTTTGACCTGAGTGCAAAGTTTACACAAAACCATGGAGAGAGTAAAAGAGAATCACTACAGAAAATAGAAACAGCATAAATGTTCCCCAAGTGCAGGGTTCTGGTTCTGAAAACCGCTCCCCCAGGCAGCAGGAACTTTCCAAGTTCTGGCTGGCATGCTCCCTCTGCCTGATTTCTTCGGTCTCAGCTTCCCACTGGTCTCTCGGCCGTGTGGCCTCAGGGCGCGTGAGGTCTCCCCGGCATCCACCAGTGGCTCTGCTCTCTACCTGCTCACCTCACCTTATTCGATGGGAAACACAAATTCCCTCCAAAGCTAAAGCCCTTTTCTTTCTCAAATCTCCTACAGTCCCTTGGGTTTTGTGGCCTCAATTACAGTTTTCGGTCTAAGGGACACACGTGCTTAGGTTGCAACAGCATTAGTGACTAACACCTACCCACAGAGGTCAAATGCATTATCTTAATCTGGGATCCAGGGATGGGCTACAGAGGGGTCCTGAGCCCCCTGAGAGTATACAGAACTCTGAATGCATTTCAAGTGTCCGTATACTTTTTCTGGAGGGGAGTCATACATTTCAATAGCTTCTCAGAGCCATCTGTGACCCCAAAATACCAGGAGCCACTAACTTAGCCTTTTAGGTTTAGGTTTGCACCCCTCTAGAACAGTCTGTGAGGGCTCATTCAGGGAGTTGCTCTGCCCATAGATGAAAAACTAGTCTAGCCAAAACCTACCCGTCCTAGCTAACAGTCTAACAGGCACAACTCCGGGGTAACCACAACTTCTACAAAGGGGCTGACAATACGTGGGTAGTCTCCATCATACCATATGTAACAAACTATAGAAATGATCCTTGAAAGTATAGTCTTCCCCTCATACCATATGGATAGAAAATCAGCCCTCTGAACAGTCACGGAGAGTGGAGCTCCTTCCCTCCGTTTGTTGGCTGCACCCGTAAAACAAGAGTAAATATGCCCTTCATCAGCACACTAGATCATGCTAAGGTCTTAGATGACAAAAGAAGCCGGGAGACTAAACTGATTACGTATATATCGAGTACAAGCTCACATAAGTGTTTCTGGATTGTAGGGATAAGATGTTCTGGGCTTGTTATTGCTCCTCGATCCAAAGAGATTTAAGGATCTGGTTTCAATTAGATGCTTTGAGCTAGTAAAACTACATCCATAAAGACACACTTACAGACGAACTGAAAACTAAGATAATTAAGATGCTGATGAATTCCATTCTTTATCATCCATTTGCCACCCATTTGGAAGAAGAAAGAAGGCTTTGTGACTTTGCGAACCAATGGTGGCAAAATTAAATGAATTAATCTAGAAGGACCCTAAGAACTGTTACTGATACAGTGAATCTTTGGGGAGGAAGTATACAAGTTCATGACCTCTGACACAGTGGCCACTGGCTAAAACCAACACAAGTGTAAAAGGTAAACTTCAGAAGGAACTGGAATTAGTCAGTGCTGGGAATTCAGACAACCAGTCATTAACTGAAAAAGGGCCATCATTATATTTAGCACATAATCTGTGTTCTTCCAACGTTGCTAGACCTGAATGCAAAGGCCGTCTTGGTTAGGAAACAATATAAGGAGCAAAGAGTCTTATGTTTCAAAAAAAAATGCCAGAGTAAAACTCACATGCCCACTAGGACAGACTTGCTATGAGCAATTGCTTTCATTCTATACTATCTCTTAACCGATCTCTTGTGACTGACTGAGAAGAAAATTTATTTATATTAACTTCTTCTGCATGTCAAAAATCATCTATAAGTGGTAGCTATGGATATCAGTATGGAATGACATTTGAGTTCAATTCTAAGGTTCTATCTTGGTGTTCATGAGACCAAAGGCAGTCGAGTAGAAGGGTGGGTTCGATTCGTCGATCCGTGTGGCCCCTACGTGGCTGAGCACTCGAAAGACGGCTAGTCTGAACTGAGCTGTGTGGGAAGTATGAAATACACAGCAGGTTTTGAAGACTTGGTATGGGAAAAAGAATGAAAAATAATTATTAAAATTAATGATTTTTATAGCAATTTAATCTTGAAATGCCATTCTGATACACTGTGTTAAATAAAACACTAGTAAAATTCATTTCACCTGTTCGTTTTTATAGACCAGGAACTCGAAGATCAGAGATGTGAGAACAGACAGGCCGAGGGTGGCAGAGGGAAGAAGGGGGGGAAGTAAGATTTGAATCCCACCTGACCAAGTGACTCCACAAATATACGAAATGCTGCAAAGTATTCAGAGCTCTACACTCTCCAGTCTAACAGATGTTTTTGGTTTATTTTACATTTGGAAGCGAGGGGGAAAGAGAGGGAAAGAATCATCAATGTGAGAGAGAAACACTGATCGGTCGCCTTTTATACACGCCCTACTGGGGACTGAACCCACAACCCAGGCGTGTGTCCTGACCAGGAATTGAACCTTTCACTTTGGCAGACGATGCCCAACCAATGGAACCACACTGCCCAGAGCTAGTCTAACTTATTTTTCAAATGCTTTCTCCTTCTCTCCTTGTCACAACTTGTCCTACAGGTGAACCAAAGCACCTGCTTCCCCCGCATGTACACCATGTTTTCTGAGCACTGTCCTCCCTGCTTAAACTGACTTCCCTCTCCTGTTTCTGTATAAGAAAATCAGCTCAAATGATACCCCCTTCATGAAGGCTTCCCTAAACTTCACGTGGAAACTGATTTCCCTGGATGTCCCCGCTGCTTCACCTGCACTTCCGGTGCCACTTTACAGACACTGGCGTACCTCGTCGACCCTCCTGCTGAGGAGAACTTTGCCTGTGCATCTTCGGGTCATCTGTGGATCCTGGCACAGAGATGCAGGTAATGGGCACTCAAAACTTCCTTTTATAAATGAGTGAGTAAATAATAAAGACACAGGATAAAAATAAAAACTTCTTTCTATCCTCAGGAGGCTTATAATCAAGTACAGGAGGGAAGACGGACTATGGAATGGATATAAAGCAAACGCTTTTCTGCCTCCATGAGCGGCGGGGAAGGGAACTGGAGAACGAGCACAGCGCCCTCCTCCACCTTCTCCTGTCCGAACCCTGGAGCGGGATGCCGCCTGGCAGACATCCTTCGGACGTGGTCAGGCTGCAACTGAGTCCTCGCTGTACTGCGCGGTTGACGTCTGTAGCAACAACTTTACATGTGCCACCAGGAACCCTGGTTTAGGGAATCAGCTCTTTTCAAAAAAAATTGAGCTGAGTCTTTCATTACTTGGCCATCTCCCCAAAGGCCCCCAGAGATGCAAATACAAATCGTTCCACATTGTGTTCTAAGAAATCAAGATGTTCCTCCTTTCAAGTGAATACAATTGCTATTTTAAAAATTTTTGAAACTTGACATCACAAAAAGATACTATGCAGACCTTTATGATAACTCATGCTTAAAGACATCTTTTGGTTAGATACTGGCAGGTGTATAAAACAAGGAAATGCATGGGCATGAAGAGAGACAGGACCGAGGGCAGACAGGACAGTGACTAGCCAGGCAGCTTGCAAATCATCCGGGGCCTGCTTAGAGGTGTCTCTACTGAATTTTTCATTATTTTGAATATTTATTTAAAAAAGCAGCTCTGAATTTGTCACAAACTGAAATTAGTATGTGTAGGAAATACATTCCACAATGATCACCTGCAGGTATAATTAAGGAAAGAGAGAGATTACACTGGAATCCTTCATACTTGGAGAATGAACCCACCACATGTGGGAACGAGCCCCCTGGGAAGCGAGGACAGCCTGGTGTGCAGCTGTGGGGCACCCCTGAGGGAGGCCCCGCTCCACGCAGCTAACGCGTGGCTGTCCCCGTCTTTCGGAGAGGGGTGAGCGTGGAGGTGGAGGGAATCACAGACACAGGGGGCAGCAAATGGTTTCCTCAAGACAGCTGGCCAAGGCACAAGAGAACTTCCAAGCACAACCCCAAAGCCAAGGGGTACAGCAATCAGCCCAAGTTGCAGGGCAGCCGTGGCCCACGGTGACCAAGGCCACCGGGCAGGGAACAAAGACACAAGACCATGAAAATGAACATCCCCACTCACCACACAAGGGAACTCACCCAGTCAGCCATAAAGAAGAAGAGTTAACCATGTCATCTGACTGGGAGTCCAAAAGTTCACAGGAAGGTCTACCAGGCCAGGTCCCCAACACGCCTGTCGCCCATGGCCAGTCTAGCTGAGCAATTGTGAAAAGAAAGATGCGACCACTTTTTCCGTTTCATTGGACCTTTGACACTTGAGACCAGAGATGCCCTGGAGACCACCTGTGCCCACGCGCCCAGGGTTCACAGGAAATGAGGGAGGCCTGGAGAAGGAAGGGCCATCCCTCGACCACGGGAGGCCGTCGAGCTGAGGTTTCTCCGCTCCAGGCTGTCAGAGACGACTGTCCACGTGAACACGCGTGGCTTGGCACGCCCAGCGATGTGCTTTCCCTCAGAGGTCTATGCTAAGTCCTTGTTTTCACCATTTATTTCAGCCCCCGCTGTTCTTCCCTGTCTTGATTTACCGGTGTAATTCTGCCACCGCAGGTCCTCTATACTCGTATCTGCCGCTGCGACTGCTAACGAGTTCCCTAAAATTAGGCACTTTTTAAAAAGAGATTTTATTTATTTATTTTTAAAGAGACGGGATGGGGGGAGAGAAACATTGACGTGTGACAGATACATTGATCGGTTGCGTCTCGCACACCCCCAACTGGGGACCTGGCCTGTCACCCAGGCATGAGCCCTGACTGGGAATCAGAGAGGTGACCTTTGGGTTTACAGTCTGACACCCAATCCACTGTCAGGCAAATTAGCACTTCCAACGCATGGGGAGGGACTGAGCACCGGCATGTGCATACCCAACAGAAATAGTAATATCGGCCCCTTTTAACCAAGCACTTAACTCTGCGCCGGGTTCTGCATTACGACGCAGTATCTCATTTAATCCTCAACAGTCTTAAGGTAGGTTCTAACTCTCATAACAATTGCCATTTTATAAATGAGGCAGCTGAGGCAGAGGCAGGTAAATCCACTTGCTAGTCAGGGATGAGGTTAGTTTTCTGCCTCCAGGGTTCCTACTCCTCACCATTAAACTCTCCCATAGGCCACACCCTGTAGCGTCCCCTTGATATTCTGTAGAACCCCTGCAGTTTCCTTTAGTTGGTGCCTCTCAGAAGACCCCAAACACAGGCACGCCTGATAAGAGAGCCTTTTATAAAACGGTCTTAGTTGGGGTAACAGTCCCGAGAGAGCAGCACAGCGGCGGCAGCCGTGGGGAAGGCGCCCGGTATAAGGAAGTAAAGGGTGGCGGGGCTGGGCCTGCCCAGGAATCCGCCTCTGAATGTGTCCCTGAGGTGCACTGGCTTTTTTTTTTTTTCCCTTCCAACCTTGATAATCAGATTTATCCCTTAATAGCTAAAGTCATGCCTCTGCTGGTGACGAGAAGTTAAGAATCTTCCATCTCTGAAGGATGGATGATAACCTGGTACTATCAGTTTGGTTTGGGAAGAAAAGGCTGTGAAATGGCCTTAAGTGTCTGATAGGAGATTCTTCTCAGGCAGCCCAGGGGAAAGAAACCGCGGAGGGTGAATGATAAAACCCCACTCCGAGTGGGCAGAGCCTGGAGTGCAGGCAGCCGCTCCGACGGGAGAAGGAGTGTTCTCAGGGCGCCTGTAAAGAGGGCCGGCAACCTCCTCTGCCTCCGTCCCTGGGAAGGGAGAGCAATGGAGAAAAACGATCATAGCAGCTGCTGCCTGCGCTGGTACTTCCAAACACTGAAGTCCTACTATGAACCACCCTTTATTTTTGTTTTATTAAGTTTATTGGGATGATACTGGTTAATGACATCATGTGAACTTCAAGTGTATGATTGTATAATACAAAGTCTAGATCCCTCCGACGCCATAAATTTACTCCCTTTACCCTCTGTATCCCCCCTTCCCTCTGGTCACCACCTTCTGCTGTCTGGGCCTACGAGTTTGTTCGCTGATTTCTGCTTTGCATTTCCTGCACACGTTTTCTCCTTTTCTCTCTGACTTACTTCACTTAGCACGATGTTCTCACGATCCACCCATGCTGTCGCACATGGCAGTACCTCACCCTTCCTAGTGGCTTAGTGGTGTTCTGTTGCACACACGCACCACAGCTTCCCCATCCGTGATCCGTCACAAGACACTCGGGTTGCTCCCAGGTCTCGGGGAACTGCACCTTCTAACTGGGACCCAGACACGTTTCCCCTCAGGGGAGTCCGGACTGGACTGAGTTCCAGTATCACACCGAAAACTTCACTGTTCTAACCACCACTTTCTTCTCCCGTTCTTATCACCGGTTCCCTTCCGGGGACGCTGTGGGCCACGGACACAGACACCGGGACCGGTCTTTGTCACCACCGCTGTGCAGTCATTATAACGCCTTCTTGCCTCACCTCGTTTCATCGTTGTAGGGCAGAGAACTCTGACGGTGGATACCCACCCCCTTTCATCCTGAGGTTTGAGGTGTTTGGTTACTGAGCAGGGAATTCAGTGACTGTCATACACCTGAAAACCACGCAACAGAACCAAGGCACACAAAGCAGCATCAATTCATTGTACTTTAAATCTCGAGATGCATTTCATAACAGCAGAGAAAATCCCAGGGTCTCACAAAATCATTAAAAACTGTTTTCATGTGCGGAAAGCTATTTTCCTCTCTTGTGTGCCTGTCAGCCATTAAGTACAACTGCACAATGTGGGAAAGCTGGAAAGCAGAGCTCTGGGCATGGCATTCTCCAAATAGATTCCTGTGAGTCCCTCGGATGGGAACCCTTCAGTTTAAACAACACACCAGGAATTTTCTCCGAAAGGTTCTGGGAATGGCAGGCTCAGTCCTGGTCAGACCCTCTCTCTTGCCCTATCCCCCACAACCGCCTTATTTTTTCCTGCCCCCAACAGGATGGGAAGAAAATGTCCTTAGGAGACCTTTCCTTTTTTATATTACACAATCTCATCTCTGGAATTCAAGTCCTAGAACTGCTCAGCCCAAATAAGAAGTGCTTGTCACCAGGAAGGCGGCCATCTAAACAAGCAGCAGCTGGACAAGGAAAGAGGGCATGTCAGCCCAGAGCCATGGAGAGGGTTTCTCACGGCAGCTATTTGCAACCCTCCAAGGAGCTGCAGGGGCTGCCCATTAAAACCCTGTTAAAACACTTCTGATGTTGTCAGCAGCAGAGCTGAAATAGCACAGTGATCGCCGAGATGCTATCTGCCTCCAGCAACCTGGTGGTACTGTCAATACTATGCGCAAGAAGGTACAAGATAAGCAACAACCTAATTCCTGCATCAACGTTTCATAAACTCCCTGAGCTGGCAGCGCCCGTGATGTGGGCACACAGACACCAAAGCAATGGGCCACCTCGGGGAGAGAAAGGCCTGTATGTTGAGATCTGGCCCAAAAGTCCTCACCCTGTATGTTGCTTAATGCTTAATACTCCCCAGGAAATGTGCCCAGAAAGGAATTACTAGAATGTTCCTCTCCAGGGCATCGCTGGGCACCACCTGAGGCACAAGATTTCTACACGAGGCTCCTTTCTCAGAGGCTGCAGGCTGAGAGGGTAACTCGCCCCACCATCAGCTCCCACACTTATCCCCGTGAAGAAGAGCCGAGTCTACGGGAGAGGCTATGGAGCCTGCGTGGTTTCGTACTGCACCACTCTGTTTCTGATTTCCTACCAAATATTAGTTACAGAGACCAGAATGCTAATTCCAGAGTGCCTTCCTTTGTCGGCAAATATGAAGAAGATACTTTATGACATTTGGATGGGACTTGCAAGCAGCAGGTTATACAGGCTAATTCTAACGTGTCAGAAGCACAGATCCTCCTCTCATTCCACCGAGCAGCTCTTCCTTTTGGCTCTCCTGAACCCAACATGGGGAGGTGAGTGGGTGCCACCTGAACCTGTACACTTTCGAGGGTGGAACCTAAACTGGCACAAGTGCACACGGGGCCCGGGCACACCGGGACCTATGGGTCGGCTTGCCACGTCCCTGTTCCCAGAGCACGTCGAAGCCTGAAAACTCCCGCGGTGAGATAGGAAATGAGTAAGTGGCTACTTCCTCACAGAACTAACGGCAGCAGAGCGGAATGGAGATGCTAAGCCCACCAGCTGGATGTCCTGCTTGCCTGACAACAGACAGCAGCTGTGTGCAGCCCAGCGACCACAAGGAGGGGGCTTCAGACTGACAAAGCCCCTGCCGCCAGCTCCGGGGGTGCCCACTGCAGTAGCTCACAGTCCAGCGTTCAGCATTTCTTTGTTTAACTATCTCAGTTCTCCTTGTTCTGGCTGGGTCAAGAGCGTGATAGCATGACTAGATCATAAGCACAGTGATACTAAATGGAGAATGACTTGGGGAAGGTCAGATAACCCCAAGAATTCTGGCAGTGCCCAGTCCATACAAGTCACTAGTGGCTGATCACAGCAGTGTCCATTCTGAAGCATAAAGGTTGCACCCTGAGCAGCAATCAACTCAGTAATCAAGACTGTTTCAGAGGAAGTTCTGACACTTTTCTTCTGTAATTTATTTTGTGTCTGGCATTAGGATTTCTTTAAAGGTAATTTAATTGATTTGAGAGAGAGAAACATCGATTTGTTGTTCTGCTTATGTATGCATCCACTGGTTGATTCTTGTATGTGCCCTGACCCGGGATTGAACCTGTAACCTTGGTGTATCAGGACGATGCTCTAACCAACTGAGCTGCCCGGCCAAGAAAGAATATTTTTTAAAAGACATTTCAAGGAAAGGAGTAAAAAAGGCTGAGAGAAGGTGGAGCTACTACCTGGTCAAGAAAAATGTGTCTCAAGCAAATCGAGTAGTCAGAGGAACCCGTCTAACGGTAACCCAGTCTATAAACCTAACTCGGGCTCTCCAGCTCTCGGCGCAGAGGAGGCGTAGATGCAGCTTTCTTCAACCACCGGAATCTGGGTTCACCCACCAGCCACCTTCCTGTGCCCCCAAAGTTCCACCCCAAGGAGATCAAAATCATATACCTGAGGTGCACGGGTGGAGAAGCTGGTGCCACGTCTGCCCTGGCCCCCAAGATTGACCCTCTGGGTCTGTCTTGATGTCATCACCAAGGCAACAGGTGTTGCAAGGGTCTGAGGATTACAGTGAAACTAACCACTCGGGACAGACAGGCCCAGATTGAGGCAGTGCCTTCTGCCCCTGCCCTGAGCATCAAAGCCCTCGGAGAACCGTCGAGAGACAGAAAGAAGCAAAGAACATTAAAGTCACAGTGGAAATAGTCACTTTGGATAAAGATTGTCAACATTGTCTGACAGATGCGGCAGGGCCAAGATCTTTAGCTATAGGACTTCTCTGGGAAGCATAAGAGATCCTGGGGGTGGCCCAGGCCCGTGGGCTAAGATGCTGATGGCTTGCCATCTTGGCACGAGCATCCTAGGATGACACCAGGGCCAGCAGTGCAGTGGGATGCCTCGGCTCGCTAGACAACTACAAAGGGAAAGGATTTCAATTAAAGATCATTTGAGCAACCGCAACAAAAAACCCCTAACGTTGGCATAAAAAAATAAGGACTTTGTGGAGCGTGCATGGATAATTGGGAACATGCCGCGTCACTTATGTGCCGGCATTACCAAATCACTGTGACCGGGCAAAACCCAGTTTTGCGCGTCACTTCCTGCTATACCCATTTTTTCAAGAAAGGTTTCCTATAATTTACATTACTAAGGGAAGCCAAACTAAGCCATAAGATTTCTGGATCACAAGAAGCTTAGCAAATGCTTCCAAAACCATTGTTAAGACTGGAAAATCATTCAGGGTGGGAAAATAATCTATTCTTTTCAGGAATCGCAGATTTTTCCACTATGTGGCAGAAGGCAGAGGACACTTTAAAACTAGTGCTAAGTTTCAGCTCCACGTGGCAGGCAAACTGCTTGGGCGGACCGAGGGTGAGCAATCAGAGAGACAGGAGCCTGCAGGAGTGCGCTCCGATGCCGTTGTGGACGAACGCACGTTTAAATTCCGCATCTCGGTGGAAGAGTGTATTTGCAAATCGTGGAAAATCAACAGTTCTTTACTGACTTGCCTGGTTCATAGTACAATAACATATGCCATAATCCTAAGGTGTTTCAATTGAGTCCTCTGGGTAAAGATAATTCTGGAAGGAAAAACTCTTCCCCTTCCACACCTTGTACACTTGAATTAAGGCAAATCTGATGGAATGGTGGCATAAGTCCCAATAGTAGCATCTTCCATTGTAAACAGACACACGTCACCACCACTCTAAATCTACTCGTGTGTCTTAGGCCAGGCTCCATTTCTGGACATCCCAAGATGCACTAAGGAATCTCCCCCTGGGTTAGAGTTTAACTGCAGGGAATGGGAAGAGAAGATGCAGGTAACACAGCCTCATCTGACACAACGTGAGACCTCCAAAGGAGGGCAAGGCTATCAGAGGGATTGGTATGAAATAAAATACATAGTCAGCACAATACCTAGCCAAATGTTCTGCAATATAAGAGATTTACTATTGAAGGAACTGATAAATATACATACATATATATATATATATGACTATTTTTTAATATATTAGAAATGTGGACTTACATATTACACTCTGAAAAGCAAAGAGAGAGGTTTGCAATCTGGCTGTACACTGGAATCATCCGGGAAGTTTGGGAAAAATACTGTTGCCTGCACTCTGACCTCGAGTGCTCTGAGTGCGGCCTGGATACAGGTGGTTCTGAAAGGTCCCCACGGAGTTCTGATGTACGGCCAAGGCTGAGGCCCACTGCGCCTCGCTGCTGCTGAGGCGGAGGATGTGAAAGAGATGGACCGGGAGCAGTTAATGGTAATCTTCCACATTTCTTTTAATTCTAACGATTTTTATGTGAGCGCAAGCAGCTTAAAAATATGTAAAGAATGTTCCTCTGAACCCAGAGGCAGCAGCATAACAGACATGAGTTCCCGCTCTGAGCAGGGGGAGCACTGCCTGCACGAGTTTGGAGATTTCCGTTCAAACGCTGTCTGCATTTCTCAAGGGGCCCATCAACAGCGTTACTACTACTGGCGGGGACCTTGGAGGGCAGGTCAGGAGTAGTGGTTCAGAGACAGGAAGACAGAGCGCTAGTTAGTAACAGAGACGGACAGAAACACGGACCCCAGGTTCCCCATCCAGGGCAACCATGAGGATGCCAGTGACTCCTAAATATGTTTCACGACAGGTTTCAAAGGAGATTTGTTTCCCTCTCAAAAACAGCTAAAGCACCAGACATAGAGGAAATGTATCCTTGTCTACTCTCAAGAAGCTAGCTCCATGAACTGGAAAAAAAAATTAGATCAAGCCACAGAGTAGAGTAAGAAAACTATAACAGACAATATGTGAAATGAATCCTGGTTAGTTGTATTTTCTGCTCTAGCTGCCAAAGCAGATCCTGATTGATTCCTTAAACTTTATCTAGTGGGTATAAGACACATGCAGGCTTTATTTCTTTTCCTTAGAAGGTAAGCCTGTACATTAAATATATGCAAATGATAAGTCTTCTGAGATGAAACCAGCAACAAACTTGTTATTGCTAGATACATCTGAACGGTACATTCGCAGCTAGGGCATACCCTGTTGATAGTTAGCTTTCAAAACTTCCAGGAAAGCCCCTGCTCATTCCAAGGAACAGTTCCGTGGCAGGTCCCTCCAGTCGGAGCGAGCACTGAAACCATCATCCTGGGAGGTCAGTTAGGGTCTCCACACCCTTCCCTTCCCTTTCATGTTCTGAAGCACTGGGCTGCCAGGATTCCTGACCCACCCGCCGCACTGCATTACCACAGACCTTTCCGGGACAAGTACAGAAGGAAGAAGGCAGAGTGTAATATCTCATTCAGTTCTCCCCTGCCAATTGCTTACCATTGCATACTGGCGGCTGCCATGGTTTGCTCTCATGATGTGCTAAATCACATCCAGAAAACTCAAAGTCTGTGAGTTCTACTCCAGTCTCCGGCACAGATGTCCACCTGCACATTCATCCTTCCTCTTTCTTTCACAACTTTCAAAAACATTATGATTAAATAAAAAAAGACATAAATCTGAGACACTTGAAGGTCAGGAAGAGAGATGAGCTAAGCGACGTAGAGCGGTAAAAGGCGAGATTCTTCTGGGAATGTGAGGTAAGGTGGTTATTTTGTACTACTTTGCTTCAAATTTCCTGTCAACTAAACAAATAATAAAGTTCTCTTCCTGCTTCACTTTTCTCACACGGGAAATGTATGGATCACAATCAAACAGGGAAAGAAAACTAACACCTATGTGTAGGCACTGAGCAGCGTTGCTGTGGTTCTGAGAACGCAGGAAAAGGTGACGTGGGTCCAGACTCGACCAAGACAACTAACTGGTTGGGACTCAGGTCTAAAACGCAAAAGCTTCCCACACAAACCCAGTGAAATAGGTAATAACTAATAAGGGACCAACTCTCAGGAAAGCCCTTTGGAGAAAGACAAGAAGGATACACAAATATAGGCAAAACCCCCAAGGGGGCCCAGAAACACGATGACCAAACGGCCTGTCTACGGGACAGCTACAGAGGTCACTTCGTTTTCCAGTGGGGACTTTCAAAGAGAAGCTAAGAAATAAAAACGGGAAACTAGCACTGGTGAGTCCCATCCGGTCACTGCCTTGGTTACAGTTAAGGCTGGAGGAACCCCACCGCCTCCAATAAAACAAGGCAAAAGGGAGGCACCGTGGCCAACTCCACTGACCTAATTATACACGCCTACTTATGTTTTATAGACGTGTATATCACGTTTATGTATTTATACATATATCTTTTTTCTATATTATACATAATACAGTTTTTATATAGTCAGGTAATATAATAAGTGTGTGCATATGAATTTAAAAACTTTATTCCATGCCTTGCCTTTTGCTTATACAGCGGACTGTAGAAAGCTCCTTGAAGGTATAGACAAATTCTTTGCTACAGACAAAGAACTTAGGGGTTTATTACATACGTCATCTCACTTTAAAACTCTGTCCTTCAACGAGGATATCCTTCCAGTGGAAGAGATCTTTTCACAGGTATGCATTTCGCAGACAGAATCGGGTAATCTTTAAGGAACAAGCCGAAGATACAAGTTTGTCGCATACAGAATATTCCTATTGGTTTTACAAATGACAGAAAACAAGAGTCTACCAGTTTTCTCGAACATTAGCTGCTTTGTTTCTCCGCACAGGGCCTTACAGAAAAGATTATTTGCAACTCTTCACATCCTTACAAAATATTCAGACTCTTCAATGAAATGAGGGTTCCCACATTGTGGATACACCCACACAGCAAACTGCAACAGTGAATGAAACAGATTATAGTCAGATCTTTGACAATATTAACTATATGCGAAGGCCTGCTCTGGGGGCAGCTTTCCCTCCAATGTATGCCCGACAAATTCTACCCAGTAAACACACTCTAGACCTTCAGAGGAGCGGGTGAGTGGTAGCTTGAGTCTAAATTTCATGTGTGGAAAGAGACTGGTACAATGGCGGTTCCTGGCTGGAATGTCAGAGGCATTTTTTTGATGGAGAAAATGACCTGGATGCGAGGAAAAGATCTCGAGTCTAATGATGCATATCCTCCTCGGCCGATGCACATCTGCAAAACCAGCCTCAGGAGAGCCTGCCTGCCTTATGTGGGCCACCTCTGCTGCTCTGGAGAGTGTTCTGTTCAGCCCATAGCTCTTACACGGAGCAACACTCACTTTACATCAGCTTTCAAACAGCTATTCATCCAGGGGGAGGCCACCTCAAAAGAGCTCAAACCGGGCAGCTAAGAAATCTGCGCCTGGAGACATGATGAAAGGGGTCGGGAGGGGCCCAGTGGGAGGGTGGCTCTCGAAGGGGCAGGAAAGTGTCTTGGATGTTTAAATCCTTGTTTGAAATGTCTTCCAGGCAGTAAGGAAGCGCGGCCCGGTAAGGCCAGCCAGTGGGCTCACGCGTGAACCAGCCAGACAACGAACGCTGAGTACAGCGGGGAAACGTGGTGAGGAGCTGGTTCCAGCAATTTTTTTTTTTTGTTTTGGAGAACTTCAATGTCACTCCATTTCTTCTGAAGAAGTGAAAATATTTCATTCATCTCACCCCCACCCTAAGGCCTTTTCTCCTTTCCTCCCCCCGGGACCAGGACCCTGGCTCAGAGGAGGCCGTGGGCAGCGAGGACTCTCACTCACTTCCGTCATCTCTGTGGGTGCGGGTCAAGCCCGGCCCGAGCTGGCTTGGAGAGAGAAGCCTTTCAGTTCTGCTGAACGAGGCTTAAGCATTCCTTCGTTTCCCCATGATAACCCGCACCCACATGCCAAAAAGAAAATGCCCGTGAAAAGTGGATTCCCTGTTTTGGGGGGGGCACTCCTGAGAGCAAGATGGAATAGTGCATTAGTAGCTGAAGAAGTCCCCCTCCTCACTCACCGTTACAACTCAGTCAGGGAAACACTATGATCGGATTTAACAGCTGCCCCTGAAATTTATTACCACCACACATGGAGAATTCTAAGCTTAGCACCAAGTCACAGAAGGAGTTCAGTAATAGGTGCTACATTAGAATTTAGTGAATCTGAGGCTTTCACTGATATTATGTTACTCCTGGCCACTAGGTAGGAACCAGGAAAGAAATACAGAATCCTTATTTCTCCTTCTTCTATTATTATTATTTTTTGGTCCTCACCAGAGGACATCTTTTCATTGCTTGTGGAAAGACAGAAACATCTGTGTGAGAGAGAAGCACTGACCACTTGCCTCCTGTACGTACCTGCACTGGGAATTGAACCCACAACCCCGGCATGCTCCCTGACTGGGGATCGAAACCACAACCTTTCAGTCTAGGGAACGATGCTTCAGCCATCGGAGCCCCACCAGGCAAGGCCAGAATCTTGACTCCTTAATGCTGGTCCTATCTTTCAAGACTAGACTACTTTAGGAGTTCTGGCTATCATTTCATAAACTGTAAAGGTAAATTTCTAAATGGTTCCAAAGAAAGCTTTTGGAGTTAAAAAGCCACTCTGCCACAAAAGTACAAATTTCTATTATACAACAAGATCAAATCAAATGGGTGACCTTGCCTCCCAGGGGGTGAATTACTCCTCTGACCAACAGGGTGACCTTAGCTTCCAGAGCGATGATGCTGTCACCATGTATCAGGTTGGTGGGTGCTAGTATTCCTCATAAGACATGAATCAATGACAGTCATCCTCATATTCTATATGTTTGTGAAATTGTCCTATACTTCCTCCCCACATGGGCAGGATCACCTCTGGAGCCTGGAGAATTCTGCGCTGATGACTGAAGCACTCTCCAGCCCTTCCTGCACAGGCAGGAGGCTGGACCCCATTCAGCTGGGTTTCTGTTCCGCCCCTTTAAGAAGCAGTGGCAGCCGCTCTCCTACAGCTGGTCCAGGGAAGCCACCTAAAAAGGGTGGGCGATCTTCGTAAATGGACAGGAAACAGAAAAGACGAATATTGGGCGGACGACAGATCCCTTAACTGGCCTTCAAGATACGAGCTGTTCTATTAAACATAGGGCCATTATATGCTGGCCGGCCATCCACTTTAAACCTCAGAGTGATTAAAATGCTGGCAGGAAATGAAAGCTCTCTATTGAAGGTCCTTCCCTGAGGTCCTAATTTCAAACCAAATTTTACAGCACCACACAGGAACAAAGGAAGCCCAGTCTTCCAAGTCTTCTTTTTGTCACTTTGGACAAAGACGCCCCCTCACACTCTTCAAAGAACAATGGTCTCTGCAGAGCCAGAGCCACGCCAAGAATGGGCACAAACCATACAGAAACACATTTTAAAAATACATTTACACTGCCCTTGACATTTCGGTAAATAGAAACCACTGCACTGAAATTCCAAGTATTTCATCCTTTCCCTCCTCCCTTCGCCTTTATAATGAGAACTTTCCTATTCTCTCAGTCTACTTGATCTTTGACATTTTGGCCTCTGTGAATGGAGGACACAGTCAAGCGGCCAAATAAATTAATTATTCAGATAATTGCATTTTATTAAATAATCACTGTAACAGAGACAGTCTCATGACTTTCGCCAACAGAAGACAACGGGGATGCCTTCAAACCTTTTTTATGGAAACATCTCCGGAGCAGTTCCTGCCCCGCGGTCCGCCAGCAGCGAGCCAGGGAAAATATGTTATCAGAACAGGATTTCTTTTTTCTTCACCCGCTGTTGTTTCGGGGTGGCCCTTTTTTTTTCCCTTCTTCTTCTTCTCCAGCAAAAACAGCTTTTATGTTTTTACTGAACCACTTCAGATTCACTCTTCCACACAGTGGATGTTTACTCGGATTTGGCAGGCTGAGAACAGCTGGTTGTTTCCTAACGAATGGAACATGAGACCATATGTTTCAACATTTAAGCAATTTTGAACCAGAGGTATAATTCTGAGTGTCCTTTGTTGAAACTGTACATTAAATACCCAAAGGAGCTGAGCTATACGAGAGATACAGCACGCCCCCCCGCTTTTTTTAGCACTTTTCTCTTAGCAACCAAACCACTCCACACCACTCATATCACAGGCTTGGACCACAAACTCGCAGGGAGCACTGGCGAGCTGACGACGGCTCTGCTGCAGGGGCAGCTGTATTTTAAACAGGAAAAGACAGCTAAGCAGACTTTTTCCTTCTAATTCTGTTTGGGAACAAAATGTGTCTGAGGCCCTCTCTGCGGAGCATCAACAATACGGGTACCTGCTTTCGTCACACAGCACGGACCTCACAGATTTATAAAGGGGGTCGCCGATGTCAGCACTGAGGATGGCCACACTCCCGCATCCCTTTGAGAACATCTGCCAGTTAAGCTGGGCTGATGAGGTTCAAGTAAAACTCAAGCTGAGGACAAGAAATGTCCTCAACAGAAGCACTTCTCATGGAGCTTACTGTCTCAGTCCTTTAACGAAGCTATCACATTTCTTTTCCTTGATACTTCAATATTAATCACTAATAATGTTAGAAAATGAAACTATGGATTTAAAGTCAGCCTGGGTCAGAGCATTTAGCAAAGTGTCAGTAGAACATCAGGAAGAAAATTCTCTTGTTTGTTCCTGGAAGAAGAGGGCTCGGGGTCAGAAAAAATGCAGTACAGTGAGAAGTCAAATATATATATATATATATATATATATATATATATATATATATATATATATAGGTGGGCAATACATTAACTAAATACTGAGCATGGGGAAGTGGAAGAGGAAGCCACCAGCCTCTGGAAAGTCTGTGAGTCCATGAAACCTCCCACAGTCTTGAATATAGATTTGAAATCCCACATGGAAGTTAATAAATTTTTATAGACCATTTTCTAAAATATTAAATGAGAGTCATTTATTAAGATGTAACAGGTCAGAGGGAAAACTATGGGTGAAAATAGGTTATTTCTACCCTATATTCAGAGAGGCATTTTTCGGACCTTGCTTTTGAGCTCCTAAATGTCCGAGTCTTTATAAGGGTCTCCCCTGTGGCCAGATGGATTTTTTGGACGAGCACTTGGGAAATGGCCCTACTTATTATCATTACTGAACACTTTAAAGATAACAGAGATTAAACAGTGATCGATATTACCTCCTAAGTTGTTTGTTTGTTTGTTTGTTTGATGGTTTCTCCACCCAGGTTCCTACATGAACGTAAGGCTGATAATACTGACAATACTTCTCTTTTTCCGATTCCACTGGGATACAAGGATCTTACAGATAAGCTGACAAAGCCGCTGTTTCCAGGCATGTTACTAAGAAAATCTCAGCAAAACCAAAAACATTATCCCTCCCCACCACTTCCCACCAAACAAGACACAAATATGTATATACATTATTTCTGTCTTAGTTTTGGCCTTACAGCTCCATGAAAACTTGGGAAAATGGGCCCTCTGCCAGCTGACTTTCCTTGAGCCACGTGAGAGGGCAGACTTTCTGCTCTTCTGGGTTCTGGGGTAACACAGGGGTTGCTCGGGGCATGCATGGGGGAGAGGGCAGTGAGAGCCATGCTTTTCAGATGCTACACGGCACGCAGGAAGTACATAAAAGATGTTCATTGCAGCTTGGTTTGTAAAAGTGAAAATTCTTAAACAAGCTCCAGAAGGCAGCAGTTAAATAAACTGTAATACCTCCAGATGACAGAGCTTGGGGACTAGGAGCCCAGGCTAAGGAGCCAAGGCATCTCGATGTGAGTCTGGCCTTGGCTTTTACTGTCCTTGTAACCTCGGCCACATCTGTGACCTTTCTATGCTCCGTTTCCTCGCCTACCAATGCCTGTATCCTAAAGTCATGGTAAATGAATTAGGACATATCTGCCTCTAGAAATATTATTCACTACTGTTAATATGCAAATGATAAAAAGAATAAGGTGGATCTAGATATTATATGTGTGTGTGTGTGTATATATATATATATATATATATATATATCTCTCTCTCTCTCGACAGGGAGACAATAGCTATATCATCAATTGGTGAGAGAAAAACACAGGCTGGAACGCAGTAGATGCAGTAGTATGGAGACAGGAAAGGGAAATCTGAATTTCTGTTCTACTCATGCAGAGATAAAGTTTAAGGAACACCTCTGCTATCTTGGGTGTGTTGTAAGAGCTATACGTAGCAAACTTGGATAACACTGCATCTTCAAATAAAGAGGTTTTCAAAAAACATACTTGTTTTGTAGCTTACTTGTCGGTTGTTCCCCTAAGACCTCTGTTCTTTCAAAACAAAACTATTGGATCTCTATAGAATTCTTCAAGTTAAAAAAGAGAACTAGATAGAAATAAAGGAAAAACCAGTATATTCATGGCTGAAAGCCTCGCCACAATTTTCTAACATAACAGTGTAGTTTTAGGTAATTTTGTAGTTATTTGCAGCACCACAAAAAACTAGTATTTTACATATATATGTATACATATATATACACGAATATAAAACATAGCGTTACTTATTGTACATTCTAGTCAAACTCCGGTGTATATACAAAGGTGTACAACATCACAAAAGTTAATGTATCAATTTTAAGCTAAAAATCAAAGGTACAGTTTAAAATCCTGTTTTAGAGTCAATGACTTGATTGTGTTAAGTAAGGCTTTGTGTTAAGTAAGTCATAATCACGATTATGACTTACCCCACCCACCTTGAACTATGTAGGAGTCACTCATTCATGCACTCACTCAGCACTTATTAGGCGCCTATAAGTACAGTGCTAGACCCCGAGGAGCCTGTGCAAGCTTCAACTGGCTAAAAGCTATGATCCCCAGGTAAACGAAAAACCTACGTAAGTAAAAGAGAACTATAATTCAAAAATATGCTCATCTCCGCTGACTCTTTAGCTGGGAAAGAGATATCGCTGTTTTTTCTACCAGTGGGGTAAAACTTGCCTTCCTAACTGAGTGTAAAGGTTTTGTTTCTGATTGTGTCTGCCTAGACCTCTGCTCCTGAAACTGCTGGCACCCTAAGAATACAGAGACTATTTACCTCTTAAGTACCCGAGTAAAACTAAGTACAGTCCACAGGGCCTGCAAAGCTTAGGCAACGTTAAATCAACCATTTACAGACTAACCGGAGTGGGAGACGCACGCGAGGCAAGGGCCTAGAGAACATAAAGGAAGAGTGTTCTCTGATGAGTAGCCCTTTCCCCTGCCCCCTTCGCTCTAGACCAATGGCAGGGTTAGAAGGCACTACAGCATGTGGTAGCAATCACAAAGACCAATTTGTTCTGAGCATGTCAAGGTCAATGACATTATGGCTGAGGAGACAGTCTTGAGCGCTGGAAGTCTGCAATAGTTCCTGAATGTCACACAGGATCACCTGTGGTGTTTGTTTGCCGTTTCCTCCGTACGAGCCCTCTTCACAGCTACCTTTCCTGTGGACTCAGAAACATACCGAAATGGAAATACCTGATTTTGGTGGTCTTCTGTTGGTCAACAAATAAATGCTATTGATGTTGACAACATGGGAGGCCCACCAGGAAGTCCAGCTGGATTTGTTGAAATAAAACAATTTTTCCTTCCTAAAACACATTTTATCAGGAGACTGGTCTCTGGCTGTATCCAATTTAGAATACACTCTGTCTATGCTGGCTCTAAAAGACAGAAAAGGAGGAAAGAAATGATACCTGTTTCGGTTTTTTCTTTTGGTTTTGGTTTCAAGCTTTTTTTTTTGACAGGTAGAAAAGAGAAAAATAATGCTTCTTGTATTTCCCAGACAGATAAGTTTCAAAGAATGTCACTTTTTCATAAAAGAGTCTTATAACTCTGCCTCCATCCCAACAACGGGCCAGGAAAACGAACAGACAGGGGGATCTACTTCCCATCTGTCAGACCTTCCTACTTCATTTCTTCTCTGGGTTAGCCCAAAGTTAGCCTTCGGCTTGAGATGGAATGGGACTTCCTAACACATTAATTTTTCTTGAAATTATTCTCGATGTCTAGTAACTTCCGAGGCATTTTTTTTCATTCTCTGCCAATGTAAAGACTGAACAACGCAACCGAGGTCAGATGTAAAGACAAAAGCCCTGGTGCTGCGCTTTCAAAGGGGATGATGTTCTATATACATATGCAATGCAAGGGCCACCGCTCTGTTTTCCAGAAAGCTACAGTGACGAAGCAACAACAAGTTTCGTTATTTTTAACATGGTATTTTAGTTTTAAAAGATTCCACTCAGTGTTTCCCAAATTCAGCGTTTCACGTAATGGTCAGGCTCCTGTGAATGTGGGAAAAAAAGACAAATCCAAACATAGAATATTATTTTCGAAAAATAGTGAACTAAATGTAAAGGTCCAGTAGAATCTGATATCTCGATTTTTCTGAACTAGTTCACATGACCTTCATTCTATTTATAGAAACGCAGCAATTCCCATTTGAATATAGAGCAGTACCTTGTAGGAGAATTTGCTTGAGCACAAATAAACTTGGGGAAAGTACTGACTTAAAAATAAAACACTGGAAGAAGAGGGAGGTTTTTTTCTTTTCTCCCCCTCTGTGAAAATTTCCGGAAAAGTTGTAAACAAAGGCAGGTTTGGCTCAGACACTGAGTAACTCTGGTGAGCCGAGGGGGATGAAGAGTATATCAAACCTCCCAGAGTGAGGAAATGTTTGTAAAACAGTTAGTAAATCACAGGCAGCCAAGGTCAACGTGCCGAACAACCCCAGGGACGCGCAGCCAAAGCCCCAGCTGTGAAAGAAGGGGACCGGACACTGCTCAGGGCCTGAGCCCCATGTGAGCGATCTCTGGGTTCCACTCCTTGCCCTTTCCCCTCGGTCACTTCGCCGCTCCAAGGGCTGTGCGTTTAATTAGCTCCGGGCCCGGCGGCGGCGCGGGGCTGACTGTCCTCTGGGAGTGCCAAGGTGAGGATACACGTCCCTGACAATGTTCTCGGAGGAGTGATGCTGGTGGGGCCTTTGGTCCTAGGGACGGAGCTGGAGGGTCCAGCTGGAAAGAAAGACTCACACTCAACCTGGAAAAAAACGTTTACAAAGAACAGAAGGCTAAATATGTAGCCGAAAGTGTCCATGAATTTTGAAATATCTTTCCAAGCCCTTGTTGATCGCTGTTCTCCCTATCGATGATACATCTGTTAATTATTTTTTTTGTGATTTTACACAGATGACAATGTGGTAACTGTTAAGTTCTTCATAAGCTCCCTCTTTTGTGCCATGTTGTTCCCCAAAAGTCAGGAAGACAAAGAGAACATAAAAGCGCTGATGAAGAACTGCCAGGGAGAGAGCAGGGACGACGCTGGAAGGCTCCTCTCCACCACTCCAGGCAGGTGGTCCTTCCGCCTGGGTTTACATCAATTCTCCTCATTAACCTTCCCTCCAAAAGCACCTTTGTAAAACTGCGTATTCTCGCCTTGGTCAGTGTGGCTCAACTGGTTGGAGTCTCATCCTTTACACCAAAAGCTTATGGATTCAATCCCTGATCAGGGCACATATCTAGGCTGTGAGTTCAATCCCCACTTGGGGTGTGTAGGGGAACCAATCAATCAATATTTCTTACATGGCTGTTTCTCTCTCTTTTTCCCTTCCTCGCTCTCTAAAATCAATAAACATATTTTTTAAACAAAACTCTGCATATTCTTTTTTTTACATTGAACTCAATCTGCCCACACAGAGAATGTTGCTGTACGCTTAAACTATGGTATGAGTGAAAGATAATTATTAATGACTTGAAAATAGGTGGAAATGTTTATTTTTTAAATAGTGAATAAAAAAAAGGTGTAACAGCAAAAACACACAGCCACTGATTACAACCAACAAGTGATCAATGATGGAAAGCAGGTGCTTAGAGAAAAAGAAAGAAATTAAAGAAAAATCAAAGAAAAAAGAAATCTGGAAATTTAAGAAAAACCCTTCCTTTTTAAAAGGCAAAAGATTTATACGATCTGAAGAGAAACCAGCGTATAAAACTTCCTTTTAGATCTAGAAGGTCCAAAAAAATTTTTTTTGGAGAGCCCAGGCATCAGCAAACTTGGCCGGCAATTCACACACATTTAACGTGAGCCCCGATTCAGAGCAAACTAGACCACCTTAGTGACAGTGCCGATACCGTAAACACAAACTCGCTCCGGGCCAAGGCGGGACCTTGACTGCCTAAATGGACACAGGACAGATACAGAAGAGTCAGCTTCATGGAGAAAGCTACTGACTTAGTTTTAAGTTATTCGGGCTGTGTATTTCTATGAGCGACACATTACTCTTGTTCATTTTGAATACTCAGACCATGCGAGAGTAACAGATGATGGACTTTTAAGTCGTTTGTCTGGCATGGCGCTGAGACAGACACCCTCTGAACTCATCTCTCACACTTCTGGCTCAGCGACGGGCCCACGGTGATGCTAGGACTTTGCTTTGTAAAGAATTAACGTGGGCTACCCAAAGATCAAACAAGATCTGTGGCCCAATGCATTCTTATTCGGACTAATGGAGTAGTCAGCCCAGGCAGCCTAGAGCAGAAAAACAAGGAAAATCAGAAGGCAAGTCAACTCTTTGTTGAGAGTGCCAGTTAATGCTCTGAGTGATAGTCCAAGGCAACTGAGAAAAGCATAGGACCTTGGAGCCAGATCTGGGATCAAATCCTGACCTCAACCTTATTAGCTGTGTTAAACTGGTCAAGTCATCTCAGATGTCATCAATTTCCTGGTCTGCAAAAGGGGGATAAAAAATTACCACCTACAAAGAGTGCTGATAGAACTAAATGTGATACTACTTTGAGTACCTGGAATGGCATCTGACCCACAAAAAGTACTAAAAAAATGCTAGCTAACTTTCCCCTACCGCTGACCTCACCGAAGCCTTTCTTTAAAAGTCACGGCCTCTTTGGATCGAACACAGGGCTCGCCTCCTGGAGAGGGCCCGCCACTCCCTCACCATCAGCCACAACCTGGGCACAGCCTATCTGGGGCTTCAGGTCTCTCACTTCCTCTGGCACCACATATGTGACGGTCTAAGTGCAAAGGGCTCCCTTAAGCCTCAAAGAAGAGCATGTGCCCCCAAAATAAATGAACTTGACTCAAACTTTGGATATTCAGCTATTTAAACATGTTGCTCGCAGCTCATGTTCTCAGCTTGAGGAATTCCTCTTGGCTCCTTTCTCCAGTGGAAATGGATGGTTTCCACATTACATTCCTTGCCCCCTTAGTCAGCTGGCAAGTCAGATAAAATAAAAATAAATTCAGAACACACACACACACATACACATATTTCAGTGCTCTTGTGAGTCAGACAAGTAGGTGATTAATACGAGTTAGAAGCATAATTATCGTTCACAGGCCTCCTTGTTCTGGTTTTGCTACCAGCAGATACTTGCAACTATCAGGTGGTTGCCACTTGAGAAGAAATGTTGATGTCATTGTTTGACTTTAGGTTTGGGTTAGAATTTATCTCAGGGTTTTTTTTTAAAGCAAGATCTCATAATTTTAGTAAGACTTAAGGACAGCTGAATAATGACCTATGATTTTTTACCATTTGTCCTCTTTTGCTCTCTGACAGATGGGTCAACTGTAGTTCCTGAGTGAGAATCAAAGACAAATACCTGTCCCGTTAAAAATGACTCACAGCTTCTAACTTGGCTTGAAAATCCTACGTGAGATTTCTCTCTTTTCTGCTTTCTTTCGGGGGGATTCTTAAGCTGAGGCAGGGGTTTGGAGATGCTTTCTATCAAAAAAGTGCATTTTCTAGTACTGGATTATTAGAATCAGAGAAGTGTCCCCATTTGAAGAATTAGAAATTTGGTCTAACTGTACCTGGCTTTATGGGTGTGTGGCAAGGGAATAAAACTCAAATAATGGCTAAAACAGAAGCAAGCAAATAGCAAAAAAAAATATTAATATAATGAGAGAGCCAGCCAGTCAGCCAAACAACGGAAAAGATCATATTATCACCCTAGTTGAGAATCAAAAGAAACTTGCTCCACTTCTAAAGCCTCTCCAGCAGGAATGGTTAGCTGCAAAGCATCATGGATCCCGGAGACAAGCATTCCATGCCAGCCCTGGCCTTTCCCTTCTGTCTGGACTTGGGCAAGTCGAGGACCTTTTCTGAAGCTCAGGTTCCTCTACTGTCAAATAAAGATAATCTCCCTCTCACTGAGTTGCAGTGGCTATAAAATGATAAATATTATGCTTTGTTAACAGTAAGTGCCACAAGAATGTAAGTTGTTACTATTCTCAAATTGCATAGCAGTCAGCAGGGCAAGAATAATAAGCTAACCAACCAAGTGTATTAATCTCCTTCTTGTTCACTCACACCACCTGGGCTCTGATGTCTTAAGCAAGTTGTGTTGTGACCTAAATAAGGATTTTATAACTAAGTCAACAGTAACTTCTAAACATTTTTTTAAAAAGCAGTGTAAGAAATGTAGGGCTCTACTTCAAACTGCCTTAAACAGGATGTTGCAGTTCATTTTGTTAAATTTTTTCCCAAGCATGTTTCTATTTAAAATCATCTTTTTGCATGATTCTGGAAAAGAGGGTAACTCTTATCTCGTCCAAAATTGGTGTTTCCAATTTCCTTACATAACAAGGCTTGAATGTTGTGGAGGAAGTAGGCAAAAACGAAGGAACCAAGAAAGATCAAAAAGCAAGAGACCTATAACCTGTAGGTTAAGAGGTTATGACCCTTGGGCCCTGAAGTAAGGTGGAAGTCTAGAAAGATGTTTTCAGGTACTTTTAAGCAACTAACTCTACCAGGCTTTTTGAAAAGGACTAGAGATAGGATCTGAGGCTTAGGACAATATTACTGGCATGAATGCACTCAGAGAGAGATCATAGTGACCCGTCAAAATTAACCTGTCACTTGTTTGAGAAAGGAGTTATAGTATTAGTAATTCATTACTCTTTGTATTCACTGTTTAAAATCAAATTGGTCCAGCCTGAAAGGATTTCTTTTGGCTTGTTCATTGTAGCTACTGTCCCAGTCCTAAATCTTTGACACAGAACAATCAGGCCACAAATTACAAGGAAAAACAGATATGGCTAGAGAACCATAACGAAGCCCACGCACATTTAAACAATGGTGTCAACTGCATCCTGAATTTCGTTGTGAGCACCATTTGCTGTTACGCTAACAGAGGAAAGTTGCGGTCGGTACAATGCCAAGCTGTCACAGATATAACACTACATGCTGGTTTCCCCCTTCTGATTTTCTAATGTTTGATAGGGAAGTAGTTACAGTTGTGGCGGTGTGGAGAGGGAAGGAAAGCTGGCTGGTGTGCTATATATCCTATAAAATAGAACAGATGTAAGCACATGTATTACGTAGTTGTACATGGTATACACATGGCTAAAAGAGGGAGATGGAAGGAAGAAATACCTTCCCAATAAATACCAGCCAACCACAATGTATAATGGATTGGGAAAGTTTAAAAAATAATAAAAATAAGATACAGATCTGCTTTACCAAAATTCAGGAAGGACAGCTTCTGCTGAACACTTCTCCCCTCACAAAGAATTACAAGATAAAGAATACATTTGTTTTAGTTATATATTATTAGTAATCAGAGTATGGCAGAACACATGAAAAGTCTTTGGAGCTTGTAAACATATATTAAAGACAGGAGTCATCAGGGAAGTATCAGTGATTTCTTAGTATCATTATCTTAAAAGTTCTGGAAACATGCACCTTTCAAACTTCCAATTATGTTAAACTAATCTGCATCAATCTAAGGAAACATTTAGACTCTCAGGGTCAGGAAAGTAAACCACTAGCTTTTCAATTCTGAACACACCTCTGAAGCTTTTCCTTCTTTTTACACTTGATACTTGTCGATAAATGCTAAGGAAACGTTGGAGACATGCTGAGCTGTGTATTCAAATCAAACAGATGAACCAAAAGGAGGCACACAGACGAGAACAGGGGCTGTGAGAGGGCGGGAGGCAGCAGGCAAAGACAGCCGCCGTCCTCCTCTCCCTCTCCCACAGCACACGGCTGATCCAGTATGTGAGTTACGGTGAGAAAAAGTACCTCCCCCTAGTTGCAGGCACTGTAGAAGAAAACATCTAAATGAGTGAATGATTTCAAAATCAGAGTTTCCTGATCTTTGATTCCACATCATCAAATATCTGTTAGATACTGATCACCCGTGCAAGACTCAGTGGACACAAGCATGAACAGGACCTAGTTTTCCTGCCTTCAGAGTGTTTAAAATCTAGTACTAAATAGATAAAGGGCATTGAATCTTGACACGCTCCTGACACAGGCACCTTACTGCTTATCTATCTTACTGCTTAAGTAACACACAGTCTGGAAACCATCAGGACATCCAGTAAAATGCTGATGCCCGAGCAACACTTGCTTCAATGGATGCAATAGGACCATGGAACAAAGTAAAGGGGGAAGTAAGTACAATCCCACAGAACATCTGGGTTTATCTGGGATCAGCAGACAGCACTGATAGTTTCGGTCTTCTGCAGGTCTTTATCTGGCTCGGCTTAGAGCTGTCCCTCCTCGGGACAGGGCTCTCTGTGCGGAGGCAGCTGGAAATCACACACCTGACTAGGAGTCCACGGCATTCTCCAGCTGCCCCTTCTGCCTTTGTGAGCCCCACGGCTCTGGCGGTGAGACGAGAGGAGGCATCAGAGACGATCACCAAAGTGCCTTCTAGTTATGGCACTCTACTAAGAAAGCTAAAATGCTTGTTTCCGGAATTTCAATACCACAGGGAAAATGCATTACTTCTATGTCAGACCTGCACATCCTTTAAGACAATGTCTCAATGTTGGCAAAAGACCCTAATTTATGTCTCTTTATGGATTCCGGTATCATGAGCTCATCCTACACCTTAAAAAAAAATGTATTCATTATGTAAGCATCCCCTTAAGCAAATAGAAGGCTGGAGGGGAGGAAAGTGCTGCTTGCCATTCAACTTGGCTTCAGCAGAACTTTCCATCATTATGAGGAGGCTGCACATTTCTAAAGGATGATAGCGAATTTTTCGTCATCAGCACGGTGTCTTTTATTTCACCGTCACTCTGGAAGACTTTGAAAGTCACACACGCACCACTTTTGGCTCTCGTTGCATCAACAGGTTATAAAAATAATACTTTGTCTCATGGAATGCAACCTTAAGATGAACTCAGGAAAATGGCATTCGTTATTCTGTTGGATATATTAGATGTGCAATAACGATGTATTATAAAGTAAATCAAATTACAAATATGAACCCTATCCCTTGGATCAGGTTCTGGGAGCGAGCCAACACCACAATTATTATCTTCTCTAGCATTGAATGTTCTACATAAGTGTTTGGGAGATGTAAACAGGACATAAATCTGAGATCGGTTCTTCAATCTGTCTACAAATAACCATGACATTATATATAAACTGTAGTGTAGAGCATATATTCTTTCTGTTTAAGCAGTTAAGAAGTGTATCAGACACTATGATAAACAGAAAAAACAGCGTGAACGCCGATAAATGGAAGCCTTCCGTCTCGGAAAGTCTTCCCTTATTTGATTAAGTTAGGTGAAAAACAGAGCAGTCATGCTTGTAGCCTTTCTTCCTTTTCCCTTTCCTCTCCTCTTTTCATTTCTAATGCGAATCGGAAGTCTATGTGGAGCAGTCTGGCTAGCCCCGGTCTAACCTCCCCATCTGGAAGGGGACTAACCAGCCTTGGGGCTACTTCCAACCCTTCCCAGCTGTTAGGTTGGGGTTTTTTGTTTTTGTGGGCTTGAGAAAGCATATTTATATAAATGATTGCCATATCCTTTGCCAGCTGTTGACCCTGCTCTTGTCCCGGTTGGGGCATGGTTTTCATTTTTAGCGGCCACAGACTGGAACTGACCCTGACAGAGTTAGCACGCTATGCAAACAGCTTTACGCGCTGTTGCTGCAACAGTCCAGACAATGGGGGCACAGTGTAATCCGAGGGACCGGTGTTTCCCTTTGGGCAAATGTCACAGAATCCAGAGCTGGGAGCATCCGTTGAAAAAATAAATTCTGAGATTCACTGTGTTATGGGATAGCTTCTCTCAGACTGCAGTGATTTCAGCTAGATCAAGAATTCACCAGCAGCAACGAAAGAGTTTTCCCTTGTACGTACACGAACCTGGAAAGTTCTCTAGATCTGCAGAGGCAACTGTCTCTACGGGCACATGGAGGTGAAAAGAAGCTATATTTTCAGTTTTAAAACTACGTACATATGCTTCTGATGTTAAAAAAATTCATCCTTGTACCTTAACAAGACAAGAAGATAAAAAATCAGTTTGGGCTTTTGATCATTACTATGGTTTACCATAGCAATAATCATTCCTAGAGATCCGATCAGATCATTTCTTATGCTCTTTACCAAACAAAACAAATCTATGTTTAATCTGTGGATAACCCTAGTCACAGTGAACTAGAAAGTTTAGAAATATTCTCAGGGTGCGAACAGTTGAGGGAGGGGCCCACAGAGATGGGAGGAATAAATAATCCCTTAAAGACAATTTAACTGAAACAACCAGCATTTCATCTGCAGTTAAATGGGAATAAGAGAATAAATAGCAGATTTTTACAACTTTTGTAAACTGTATTAAGTCCTGGTGGCCATAAGCACAAATGGCATATGTGAAGAATGAAGAGATTTAATTAAAAAGAAATTGATCATTAATGTTTAAAGCGATACATCTAATAACATTGAAGATAGGTACTTTTTGATAATTCACAGGGTCATTCAGTCACTGCCAACAGGTTATTACCTCAAGTGTAACTGTAAAGGGAAAACAGCAAGAGAGCTTGTCAGAAAGGAGTCCTGTGTTAGGGTCTCCTTTCCTCTTCAGGCCTGCAGGCTGGCAGGCGGTGGCAGACGGAGACGGCTATGTGTATTGTAACTAATTAAAATGTGAACCCCCATCTTCGAAGTCAGAATAGAACGGATAACAAATAGGGAGGCTGTGAAAACAAAAACTATTTCCTGACACAGGCATTTTCAGTCTTTGAAAAGCAATCCAAAAGGAAATTTAGCCTATGAATTCAAGCATCACATACTTATATCTTTAAAAAAATCCTCAGAAGCTTGAGGTCTGGAATTGCTTTAAAGGCAGCTCAGAACTGGCAGCTCAGAATTTCAATCAGCTTCAGCACACTGAAAATTTCAAGTGCAGGGGGAATTAACTGATGGGATCTGTGAGGCTTCTATGAACTCTGATTAACTAATGACAAAACGTGTGACATTTCAAGGCAATATTTTCTTTCTCTGATGCAAATATTTTGTAATAATGAAGAAAATGAAGCCTTTTGTTCCTTATAGCATTTCCTGACTGAAAATTTCATACCGATGGTGCAAGCTAATGGCACAATCTCCAAACACAATTTTTTGTAAGCATAATTAGATTTTTAAAAATTCAATATTATATCCCTCATCTTTTTTATTTACTTTGATGATTGATATATTGAGGCTTATTCCTACCATCTTATTTTGCATGATCTGTTCTCACCTGCCTTCTTTTGTGCTAATAGTTTTCTATAATCACTTTTTCCCTCTATATGTTAGGAAGCTATAGATGCATTTCTATTAATGGTTTTACCCTTAATATTTATCACACTGAACTATAAATTTCCTGAAATTACTCAATATCATAATATTTGCCTTAAATATGCTTTAATTGCCATTGAATGTTCCATCTTCCTTGTCATTATTGTCTGGAGTTCTAATTTCATACAAATAAATTATGACATAAAAGGTATTATTATTATGTTATTATTATAACATTCAAAATTAATTACCACACAATTCTGTATCTTGCATATTACTATTTCCCTCTGCATTCACATTTTCATGGGGAAGTACATCCAAAAGAGATTTTTTTTTTCTCCAGTAAGAACAAGGCGGTGGTAGACTCTTACTGCTGTGTGAAAGTACTGATCATTAAATGATCATTTTAGCTGGGTATAGAATTGTAACTGCAGAGCTACTTTTGCTCAGCCCTTTGGGTATTACTCTATTGACTTCTGGTATTAACTAGTACCACCAAATAGAAGTCTACTACCTAATTTTCATGCCTATGTAGGTAATAAGTCTTTTCTTGCTATTATCTTTTAAAAAATGGTCTTCAATTTTACTATAAAGTATGTAGATATGAATTTATGTACATTCTGCTCAACACTCAAGTTATTTGTTTAATCTGAGTACTAAATCTCTTCAAATCTCTTATGTGAATATCACTGCTTAGTCATTCTCTCTATTTTAGGACTCACTAGATCTATACTGAAGTTTTTAAACTTGTTTCTTAACTTTCACATTTTTGTCCCTCTGGGCTGCTTTCAGAGAACTACTACTCAAAAATAGAGTCTAAAATTGTTACTGAGTTTGAACATTTCGATGTCATTGTTTTATTGCTAATATTTTGAAATGATTCTTTTTCATAGCCACTTGTTCTTGTTTTGTATCATTTTTGATGGCTCTTCTTATTTCTTATTTTATAAAGCCATTCATTTATCCTTTTGAGAATCTGAAATACAAAGGGTTATTTTTTCCTGGTTTATTCTATATTTTCCTTTTATCTGCATGAATTTATCTCCTATTCCCTGACTTTATTATCTATTTTTATTGGTATCAGTGTATTACTGATTTCATGGGTTTATTTCATGGATTTTGACATTGTGTCTATAGGCACTTCTTAAGAGGCAGGTACACAGAATTCCTTCACCTGCCCTGTGAGTGCACTGCTCCATGGCTTCCAGTTTAATGGTTGCCTCCATGGAATCCCTAACCCTTCAGTCCAGAATCTGGTCTCATATTGTTCTATTAGGGGATCCGATTCTTGGTAATATTGGAGAAAATCCAAATCAGAAAATGAGTCATTGGATAGCTTAGCTTCATTCCTAAGGCTGTCTTTGTTCTCCCACCTCTCTAGACCTGCAGTTTCAAATAGGCCTTAGCTCTTGGTAGCACTCAGCCGCACCTTTAATCAGTGTCCTTTTGAAGATGCTGCCGGGCCCCAGGTGGAGCCCTCTGCAGCAGCCAACAGCCCAGCCGCCTGAGCCACACCTTTCAGACTCCAGTGCCTGGAGTCCCCACCTCCTGGCCCCTTGCATTTCTGTCTCAGTTTTGGTCCACAGAGGTGTCTGCCTTATTTTTGAGATTTGCCACATCTTTTACATTTTCTTTCCTGTCTTTTTTCTTTTACTTTTCCAATAGTTTAGCACCAAGGTTTAGACTTATAACACCACCTTTACTGAAAGAGTTCCCAACCAGCTTTTTTGTGGTCTCTTAAGTCATTCACCTTTTGACTTTTCCTCTAAGCCAAGAATCATGTTATACAGCATGGATACTTACACATGCAAGCCACACTGAAAAGTTATCATGCTCAAATGGCTTCCTATAATTTATCATAATTGAAATTAATTTCTTATATTCTTTTAAAATTGATTTTAGAGAGGGAGGGAGAGAAATGTCAGTTTGTTGTTCCACTTATTTATGCATTCATTGATTAGTCCTTGTATGTGCCCTAACTGGGGGTCGAACCCACAATCTTGGGAGGTTGGGACAATGCTCTTCCAACTGAGTTACTCAGTGAGGGACAGTATCTTATATTCTTAATTATTCAAGTAATGAGTGGAAAACACTTAAATTAAAATATATCCTCTTAAAAGATCAAAACAAATAAAAATATTTAACATCAAAGAAATACAAATTTAAAGCAAGAGACATCACTTTTGCACATTGGGTTGGCAAACAGGTAGAGCTGAGAGAGTGTTGAAAGTTAAGAGAGCGAGGAGAAATCATTCTCTCACACTTACATGGCAGAGCAAACCTGACAACCCATTTGGAAAGTGATCTGGCCAATATATATTAAAAGCCCTGAAAGAACAAATACTCAATGGATCAGCAATTCCATTTCTAGAAATTTATCTTGAGAAAATACTACCATATATGTAGCAAAATGCACAAGAAACTCATTGTTCGTAAAAGCAAAAACCAAAAAATCAAACCAACAATAGCAAAACAAGCAAAGCAAAGGAACAAACAAAACATTCATTAACATGGGACTGTTTCAATAAATTACAGAATACTACATGGTCACTTACAAAATACACCCATATACATAGAAGAGAGGTGAAAGATTACACCAAAATGTTAAGTTGGGAAGCCTGTTAATGGTTAACCTATATTTTCATTTTTTATAGTTATGGTATTGAAATTTGTGTTGTTGCAAAGAGTAAAAATTATGCTGAGGTGGGAGAAATTAATTACTCTGCATATGAGGTCGATCCTCAAATGTCTATAAATGCGAATGTATCCCCATCCTACTATAATCACCTTGGGGATCACTTTGTAAAATTATGTAATTGTCTAAACCACTATGATGTACACCTAAAACTAATATAAATAATATGAATGTCAACTGTAGTTGAAAAATAAAATTAAAATAAAAAATAGGTATATATGATCACCCATCTGGAGCTATTTCTTCCTATGACACAAATCTGAACGTTCCTTCTTTTTTTCCAGAGTCTCAAACCCAACCCTTCTGCTTGCTAGGGGTCGTTCTCTGTCAGGCATCCGATCTCCCTTCTATTTCTAATTCACCTCTCAGTTCTGTACTCTTCTTTTCAGACTATAAATATGCTTAAGTTTTTAAAGAGAAAAAAAAGTTCTCTCTTGAAAACAACATCAGAGACATCCCGTGTTCAATTTTCTTACCTCCTACTCATTCCTATTTGCTCCATAATTTGTAGTAGTGTGGATCTCATCTTTACTGCTATACTCAAACTGTTCTCGCTAATGCTTCTAATAATTTGTTAATTGCTAGATCCAATGTCTATTTCTATCATCATCATCCAGGACCATTGTACTATCCTATTTAATGGCACTGCTATTGAAAGCCCCCACCCCTAACCCACCACGACTCCTGGCAGCTCTGGACTTTCTGGGTTCTAGTGTTGATTCCTCGACAGTGCCTTCTAAACAAAGCATCCTCTGCAGGCCTGTAATATCTTGCTGATTTGCAGGGTCTGCCCTTGACCCACTATTTTTCTCACTCCATATACTTTCTTTTTCATCTGCGCTACTGATAGCTCCCAAATTTTTACTGAGGGCCAGGTTGTCTGCCTCAGTTGTTTCATAGGTAACTCAATTTCAACATTCTTACAATTAAAAGCATTAAGTTTCCCAGTAAACTGTTTTCCCCTTATATCCCCTCTTCCATTCAATTAGCACAACCCAAAACTTGGGATTCGTATTAAGCTCCTCCCTCTTCCTCGTGCCTGTTGTCCAATCACCATGCCTGAAAATCTGTACTCCTCATCACTTCTCAGTTTTCTACCCCTCTCTGTTCTGTTCTTTTCCTTTCCTTTCCATTTGCCACTGCCCTAGGTCAGGTCAACACTGTAAGTGGTTTCACTAACCCCGGTCTTAATCTTCCTTAAAATCTGCCTTTTCTACAGCTATCGAATTGCATTTCAATTGCAAGCCTGACTATATCGCTTCCCTTCTGCTTAAAACCCTTCTCCATTCCTTACAAGATAAAGTCCAAACTCCTTCCCTAGCACACTGTTCTGGGCTCCTGTCTTGTGGTTCCCTGCCTGGGAATTTTTGTTATGGCCACGTCAGCCTCCTGGTGCACCCTTTGAATATATGATGGCTCTTCCTGCCTCTGTACCTTCATTTCTGCCGTATTCTCTACATGTAATGCTACCAAACCAGCACCTAATCCTGTAGAAAGATTTCCTTCAATATGCTGCTCTACCTCCCTTGACTCCAAGCATGGAGGAACTTAGAAACAAAGACCATACCCTGTGAAGTTTGCTCTTCTTTACAGTATAATGTAATACTACATATTAGAAATACAGTTGATTTTAATCTTGCTATTATCATAGGTTTAATATATTTGAGATTTATACATATGTGTGTATATATATACGCATATACATATACATACATATTTTACTTTCCTTTTTACCCCTCAAGGTCAACACTGCACTCTGAGAAGTCCACATTAAGTACCTTTCCCTGTTTGTTGGCTCTCGCACCCATAATGTATTCATTATATGCTTCTTCACCGGCTAAGACCTGCTGCCAAGGTTAGAGAAAGAAAACAAATCATCAATAGCAATAAAGCATTTTAAAGGCAAAGTGAAATCTCTTCCTGGTAATCGAATGGGCCAAGATGTAAGGGAAACAACTTTGGTGTAAAAGGCCTAGCTAGCACGAACTTAGCTCCTCACGCAGACTGTGGTTTATACCACAACATAAACTAGGAATTGTGTGGAAATTCTCATGGGAAGACCCGTAGAGAACACTTGTTAGACACTGATGAATGAAACGACATGATAACAGGTGATTCCTGCTGCTGAAGAGTGAAAATGAAAAGACAATGTCAGAGAGCAGGACACCAAATAATAGATCCCCTGAAGTTAAACAACAAAAACAACACTACCACGTGCTAGTTTAGGAGTTGGGCCTTGTTCAATACCGAGAACGGCACGGAGAAAGACCACCCCGAGGGGGAATGTGTCACTGAAATCCCCACGTTCTGCTGTGCGGTTGTTGCTTTGGTATGTTGATATGTGGAGGGAAAAAGACCTCAAAAGTATAGAAAACAGCATTTGTACACTGGGAAATGGATGTTAAGATAAGAAATTTTTAAATCTTAAAAAAAGTTCACATTGCTTCATGGACGCAGAGAAGGGACTTAGGAAGAGACCTGAATATTAAAAAAAAAACAAAACACCTTTATAAAAATTTGAATAGAATATAGATCAGAAAGAAAAAATTCTTCTAAAATTGAGCAAGATTAATTTGGCATGTTACACAAATAGGAGGAAATCTTCTAAAAAGGAAAAAAAAAAGGAAAAAAAAACCTTTGCTGCTAATCTTAGGTTAATAGCAAATGACCCCATCTACTCTTAACCTCAAAGACTGACCTGCTGACCCACAGCCAGTGGCCCTGGTCAGAAACACGTTGCCACCAGAGTAAATAAAAAGGGAACACAACGTGCTGAAATTGTTACTGCTAATGACAAGTGACACACACTCTGTGCTGCCAACGAGCGAAGCCATAAATAAGTAACCCTAAACACGTTTGCGTACATTTCTCTGGATTTTTCCTTTCCTCTCCTGTGTTTCTAAATGTTTGTTTGTTTGTTTGTTTAGGGAGAAGGAAAGTAAAATCATTATTTTCAGCCCTTGGGGCTTATAGAAGGAAATTTGTTAAAGTAAGGGAAAAACCACATGGGTAGATGTATTGGTGACCAGCGCTACTCAATAATTCATTTCCACGCTCTTGCTCCCTGACACGGTCTACACTGAAAGACAAATGATACAAGGAGTTTTGTATACACGCCAGAATCGCAGCTTAGAACACGTCATGGACATGACGTTCAGAGACAGGAAACAGTAAAAGCGTGATGCTCAGAATATTTGGGGTAGGTTCTTAAGATCTCTTAGGGAAGGGTCTATCTTGATGTCTCTGCTAAAGCTTCAAGTCTTGGTTTGGTTGATGTTGGAAAGTTAATTCTTTTAAAAAACAACATGTAGAAAGTAATAGCACTTTAATATTTTTTGAAATTTTGAAACTCCCGATTTATAAGTAAGGTTTGTTTCAGTCCTGCCCCCTCAAAAATATATATATTGCCTGAAATATTTCTGGAAGGAAAAAGAAACTGGTAATATTGTTGACCTTCAAAGAGAAGAACTGGGTGGCTGGAGGCAAGTGTAGAAGAAAGATTTTTCACTACATACCATTTTGTACATTTGGAAAATAATATGAAAAAATACAAAAATTAGAATGAACAAATAACACAAATCATGAGCATGTCTATGATCAAACACAGAAAACAGGAAAAACCATTCAAGAATGGAAAAATATGAAGCACAAACGGAAAGCAGGCTCTGAGGTGAGCAGCATAAACCTGCATGCACACACTAGTGGGAACAGAGGTAAAATATGGGGACAGATAACTACTTTTAGTAAAACAAACCTTAATATACAGCTTATTTCATGGAATGTGAATGGATCCACATACAAGATAAGTACAAATAAATAATAATTTCATGAAAAGAAAGAGCAGAGACACCACATTTTTCAAAATAGCTGGCTATTAGGTGGAAAAACAAAAACTATATTTCACCTTCCACCCTCCCCCCACCCCCTCCCCATGCAACTGTACAGATGAAACCAAATCGTATGTACACAGCAGTGAATTGTGTATTTTCTTATATCTTGTATATCTTCTGATTAGGTATTTCCAACTTGAAGATTAAATGAAAAAATGAAGGCTTTTTATCACAAACTTATAATCTGTAGGCAAACAAGAGCATATAAAATAATATAATCCACAATTGTCAGAGATAAAATTAAATTATGTTTAACTGTAAAAAACAACCAGTTTCTCTGCATTTCTGCTTTAATGTTGGTCAAGAGTAAAAGATGCTTTGACATGCTTTAAATTGATTCGTTTTACACTCAGAGGAAGGATAACAGCGATATGTGAAAGGATTTTTTTTCTGTCTTGCACACATCTCTCATTTGTCTATCTTAATTCAATTAAAGGAAATAAGGACAGTTTGACCGATGAGTGAACCATATTTTAACCAAGGACACTTCTATTTAAACTGGAGTGTATCAACCACTGTAATTGTCAGTTAGTTACTTCCGATCTCTAACTTTTGTTTTGAGAGGTCACAGCATGGTCATGGAAGAGCCGTGCATATTAGAATATGAATAAGTATTTAAACCATTAGCCCATTAGCCATTCAAAGAAAGAAACATTTTAATTATTACTGGCTTAAATGGGAGCTAACCCCTTTTGTTGTGCTAAAGACCTATAAATTCAAATGTAATGAAACTTTTTTTGAAGTTGAAATTGTAGGCACAAGTTTTGTTATGCTGGGCCTTACAGATTTTGGTAAGGAGTTTTGTTGTTTTAAATAGGGGCTTTAATTTGCCTTCAGTTAAGCTTACTCATTTTAAGTGTGGGTTTGATGACTTTTTTTATTTACCTATGCTAATATGTAGTCATCACCACAAACAAAATATAGAACATTTCCATCACTCCAAAAAGTCTTTCTCCTCATGTCCTTTGGAAGTCAATTCCTTTTCCCCAACTCTGGGCCCCTGGTGATCACTGATCTGCATTCTGTCTCTGCAGTTTTTCCCTTTTCTAGAATTTCATATAAATGGATCATGCATTATTTGTGTTTTATGTCTGTCCTTTTTCACTTAGCATAATGCTTTTGTGATTCATCCATGTTGCTGTGTGTATCAATCAGCCCTCCCGTTCCTTGTACTGCTAAATAGGGATCTACAATTCTTTTATCCCTTCACCAACTGATAGCCATTTGGTTTGTTTCAAGGTTTTGGCTATTATGAATTCAAGTACATGTCTTTGTATAAACATATGTTTTCATTTCTCTTGGGTAAATACCTATGAGTGGAAGGATGAGATCACATGGTAGATATATGTTTAACTTTATAGGAACTACCAAGCTATTTTACAAAGAGGATACAGATATAGCATTTTGCATTTAATAACATAAAGATTCCACAGTTTCTCCACATCTTCAACACTTGGTATTATTAGCCATTTAAATTTTAATCATTCTAGTAGCATATAGTATCATTTCTCTGATGACTGTCCTATATACTTGTCACTTTTTTATTTTCTTTGGTTGTGTCTGTTCAAATGCTGAAGTTTTAATTGAGTTGTTTTCCTCATTATTAAGTTATAGGAGTTCTTTCCATAGTTTGCATGTGATTTCTTTATCAAATAGTCAATTCGTGTTATTTGCAGTACTTACGTTCTACAGAGTCACTGTGACACTGAACTAGAGAATAAGGAGATTTCCTAGGGGAAAAACACAGTGAGGTTCCTTCAAGCCTCTGGTCATAACATTTTTGTCAAATAAAATGCCAGTTGTATTATGTGGTTCATCTCCTCATGTCTCATCAGCATTGGAAACCTGCTCATCCACCTTTTTCTAATATTTAGCAGATATCTTTAAGATTCCTCCGCAACCTCCTGATCCGCAGAACCTGCCTTGACTGCACAATTAGCATTTTTCATGCTGTGTTATCTTTTGAAATGTGCAAACCAGCCAGCACTAGCCAAGAGAACAGTACTGTCCACTAAAATTTTCATCTCCTAAATCCACAAATCCAGCTGTTTTTCCATCTTTTCCATATAGTTTTGTCACATACCCTAGCATTTTCCAGAGCAGCATCATATACTGATTGGTGAATTTACTCTTCCTTTGTCTATATGCACCCTCTTGTTGATCAATCAACATTGCGCACTCATGGCCAGCAGCACTCTAACTCATACTGAACTGAGCTATGGAACACACACATTTTCTCCATATGGCACATCACAGCCTTCTGGTACCTGGACAGCACCTAAGCGCTATGCTTGGGAACATTTTAAACAGTGAAATCAGTGAAAAAAAGCACGCACACACACACACAAAGTAAAAAACGCAACACTAAATAGATCACAAAAAGGACGTTTGTTTATAAAAGCCAAAACAAGAAGACAGAGTGAGTGCGGCCTTGTTCAAAGGCAGCTGGGAAAGTGTGTGTCAGGCAACTGAAATTTTTTGCAGCTCCGTTCACGTCTGCCCTAGAAGGCACAGCGCATGAGTATTGATTTGGGGTTACAATGACGTTTTAGTGAGTAGGCAAATTTACAAATAAGGAATATAGGAATAAGAGGACCAACTGTGTATGCTCTGGAAAGGCTTTCTTCCAGTCTGCGGCTGGCCTTTTTGCTTTCATAATAGTGACTTCTCAAGAGCAAACATTAAAAAAATTTTATTTAGTTCAATATATCAATAATTTTTATTGGTTCAAGGTTTTGAATCCTGTCTAAAAATCTGTGCTTAATTTAAGAACAAAGAGATATGCTCCTAATTTTCTTAAAGCTTTATAGTTTTAGCTCAGTCTTGAGATTTATGATCCCATTTAGAATTAATTTTTGTATAACTTCACCTGTGATTTCCCAGGGGTAAATTACTTTTTAATTATTATTAATCTCAGCAAACCTCATGTAGAAAAATAACAAACACACGGTTATAGCATTTTTATGAGTTTGCTAAACAATATTTAGCTTGAAGCTTCATACGAATTAAAATATATTATCAATAAATTAAATTAAATTAGTATACTTATTTTGAACTACAGAGATAAGGAGAAACTTTTTACTTATTTGGAACAACACAGTGAAAACATATTTGTCTAAAAACCACACTTAAGACCAGGTTTAGGACTTTGTGCTTATGAGCTCTCACTAGTCACTTTTCTTAGAGTAGACACCTTGGCAATTGACACATGGAATAGCAAATTTTAAAAGCAAGAAGCTATAAATTTTCAAATGAAATGGAATTTCTTCATGGAAAACTGTAACAGCAAAATTTTAAAAACTACATTTAATACTTGAGAAAAGGAGGAAGAAGGCCCTGAAAGAAGGTCTTCTATTAAGAAAACATTTCCTTCAGCAAATTACAACCAGGATGAACACACAGGAAAGGTCAGTTTTATTAAAACAAACAAACAAACAAAAAGCCCACCCTTCTAAAATGACACTGAAAGTCACAGTGGAAGTTGGTATTCTGCACAGAGCCCACAAATTTAAGCCAAGATAATGGCCAAAACAGCACAGATGAAAGGGTCCACAGCCACAAAAACTCACAGATACACACAGCAGTAAGGTGGTTACCAGAGGGAAAGGGGGTGGGGAGGGAGTAGCAGAGGGGAAAGGTGGTCAAATACATGGTGATTGAAGGAGACTTGACTTTGGGTGGTGAACACGCAATGCAATATATAGATGCTGTATCATAGACTTCTACACTTGAAACATATGTAATTTTATTAACCAATGTCACCTTAATACATTTAAATAATAAATTCCTCTAAATAAGAATAAAAAACAGTTAAAGGAATGAAGTACTGATACATTCTACAACATGAATGAACCTCAAAAACATTATGCTATCAAGCCAGAATCAAAAGACTACATATCGTATGACTCCCTGTATATAAAACATCTAGAAAAGACAAATAACATCAGAGACAGAAATCAGACCAAGGCCTGCCTAGGGTTGGGGTGGAAGCAGGGTTTCAGTCTTGAAGGTTTTAAGGGAAGCCAATTAACTGAGCATCAGTCTTCTCGCTCTGAACAATCTTCTACTTCATACTTTACTCTTCATATCCTTTTATATCCCTTCTCCTCAACTGCCCCAAACTTTTTTCAAATTTTATGTTTCATTCATCTCTCGGGTCATCTTCTGAACCCTATAAATGTGTAGACTATACCACAATGGGTCTCCTCTTACTGAGCAAACGCCATGTCCTAATTAACTTGTATCTCAGACCATCAACAGTGAGATTGTCTTCAACAAGTTCCTACTGTAACTCCCAGCTTTATCATCATCTGGAAACGCAGAAAGAAAACACCAATTTGCCCATTTTTTTCCCAAAAAGAAAAGAAATCACTTCACAGGAAAATGATTGAATCATAGGAAAAATAGGAACATAAAAGTGTTGGTCAATACATGGTTGAGTAAAGGATCGAAGGCAACATCACCTACAGCAATGGGTAGCTTCTCAGTTCTCGGAGTTGCGCTCAGCATTATGGCAACTCCACGCTTTTGTTCTGACCTGCTGAGAACCCCTCGTGTGACCACAACCTGTGGGCCTGCGGTATTTCAGGCCTTACCACACAAGCATGGGCTCAGGCCGGAATCAAATCATCTCTTGTTCCTCGCCAGTCATGTCATGTCATTAATTAAAATTTTATATCAAATTGCCATCTTCTGCCAGGGACTGTCCCAGCTGCAGGGAATTCAATGACGGAAGACAAGGCCCAGCCTCATGCAGTTTATATTCTATCATTGGGCTCTATGAAGTCAACCTATTTACCCATCATTTTATTCAGCGCCTAAAGAAAAAGTGTACTGCAGGCAAAGCCGCCTGTGAGGTTGGATTGCTGTTTTGTGACCCACTGCACAGGCACAGAGCATGGGACAAATGCTCTCTGATAAAGGTGGCAAGTATGAGCCAGCACTTGCTATAACAGTCTCCCTGAGTGTTTGCTCACACTTAGAGGGCACACCTGTCCTTGAGGTGCCCTGACAATCAACTCTGGGATATGCTGGGGACCAGTGACAGCTTTCACTGTTTCTCTCACATCCTATGACACACAGGGTCAAATGTTAAGCCACATTATTTCTACCCAATGGCTCCCCATTTAACAGTATATTGGCTCAGTATTTATTATTTCTTGTTGGCTGAATAGTTTAATCTCTTCTCTGTGGCCATAATCGATTTTTGGTTTATCATCCAAGATTTAAAAAAAAAAAGGAATAATATATATCTTCTCAGACTACTCATTAGAAAAAGAAAAGAGAATACTGTATAGCTCTTGGGATTAATATAAAAATGTCCACAAGGGCTTCTCTGACCTTGTAATCGATCCTTCACAAGTCACCTATGCTAATGACTTAATGATATTTGGCCAGAGAGGGAGCATGGAATCTGGTCCAGACACCAGAATATTTTCAATATTGAGAATTAATTTCACAGCAAGTCTGTGCAAGTATGTCTCTTTAAAAAAATCCCAGAAAGCTACAGCTTGCAAACTTATTTTTATGAAATATCAATATCATAGCCAACAGGAAAGGACTCTCCATGACACAAAACTGAATATTCTGCTGAAACTACCTAACGGGACTGTGGACGATGGATGCCACTAGGCCTGGCACAAGTTGGGACGCAAGAAAAGGACAGTGACATTTCACCTGCAAATTTCTAGAAAGGACAGACACTCCCTCCTGCCCTGTGCAGCTCATAAGGTTATTCTTGTGTTAATGACCTCACACAACAGACAGATCCAGTTTTTCTGCTTTTCTTTCTTGTAGAATGATTTCCCTAAAGCCAATGTTGGGCAAAATGCCACTAATACAGCCATAAAGCCCCTGCAGTGCTTGAAGGGGGAGGCAAGAGATAGAGGGTTGGGTGGTAATCAAGCTTACAGATTAAAGCTGACTAAAGTACAAGATGAGCACAAGCTCCTGGTGTTTATTAACTCTTCCAGTGCTGAGCACGCCTGCCCCATTCTCACAGCACAAAACACAAGGGTCTTTTCATCAATGGACCTCAAAGGCTGGCCTGCTTTAACTTTATACTTCCAAGGGCTGCATCTCTACTGGAGTTTTCTTCGGTATCCACCATAATCAGGCAACAGTTCCCACTTTTCTACACGACACTAAAATTATTCACACCTGCAGACAATGAAATTTTTCTATCCATGTACTGATATCTGTGAGGGGCAATGTTGTAGGCACTCTATTAGACATAGGGGGGGAAAGCGCCTTTTTCTGTGACAGTAGGAGGCTAGAGTAGGAAAACATTAAAATAACAATAAAAACCAAACCAAATCAAAGCTATTTTAAGAACAACAAAAAGACCAAATTTGATTGTAACTTAAAAGTTTATAGTAGGACTTCTCTACTAATACACCCCCCATGGAGGTGTTCTAAGGATTAATTTTTTTTCCCCTCATAAAACATGCTAATGTTAGCCGGGTTGGCCCATTTTACCAGCAATGCATCAGTCGCTAAGTGCATGAAACCAAACACACAACTCTTTTCTCCATCTTGAATTCCCCAGCCCAAGCCAAGGGAAACCAGTCAAAAATTTTTAGAATTAACAACCATAGGACTTCTAAAATAAGCTAATGCTCATTACTTCGCAAACCTCTAGTATCTTCATGTAGCATATATAAGCTTCACTCCTTATTTCCACTTTTTGATATCTTGAAGGGCTATCCCTAAGTTGTTAAATTTGGGGCTACTAACCCTTGAGGGACATTGACTTAATTTTAAACCGTAAAAATTTCCCACTGCTATTTGACAAATTATATTCCTTCACCCTCACAACTAACTTAAAAGTTATGTAAATTACCTAGATGAACAAAAACAATTTACGATTATAACATTGTTAAATGAATTAGATAACAATGACTACAGCTTCCCAATTATAGTTTGAGACAGATAAATTTATACTTTATTGATAGCGGGAGCAGAAAGCCCTAATCGCCAGCGCAGTCTGGTTTCTGTAGGGTAATGACCCATCTCTATATTCATAACAACAATCTCATTCATCATAATTCACATTAAAAAAAAAAAAAGAACTCTCGTCAGGCTAATGGAGGAAACGTGTGAAAAGTGATTGGCTGGGTAAAACTCTGTATGCAGCTGGAGGGTCCTAATTGATTATATTGTGCTGCAACTAAGCTTTCTGCCCAGTGCAACAGATCTTTATCTAACTGCATTTCAATTGATTTTCACTGATAGTCTTCTTTCTTATGTCTAAGGCTTAAAGTACTAAACTAATAAAAGGATAAAAGACTTTGTAATACAGATTTTGAAATATAATGTCCAAGCAGGACTTTCAGGGAATAAGATGGCAAACCGAGGTGTATAAGCACATCAAACACTCAAGAGCCAGAACCTGTCAATTTGGAGGTAGGTGAAAAAATGTTTAGGTTTTGAGTCTGTATTTCAGAGTCCAAAAGGAAAACATTAACCTAAATATTCAAAGATGCAAGTGGCTAATGTTTATTTTAGCATGTAGAACTGTAAGACAAAAGATCATTCATTTAGTAGCTATAACGTGTGTTCTTACGTAATATATCCTTTTCTATTGGTTTAGTAGAGAATCAAAATGCTGTGGATTTGGTATTCTCATTATATAGTGATGGATTTGAAAACAAGGTAGGTACACTGGCTAGATAATGTTTAACTTCCACGTAAAAACCTACTGGATTGATTGGAACACTAAAGCAAAAATCTCAAAATAGCATTGCTACACAGATTTTGAAATAAGGGCATTCATTGCCATCCTTAATAATTCAACAGTTTAACTGACATAAAATAAAATGTGCATATTTGAAGGCTAAAATATGACGCTTTGGCATATGCATACACCCAGGAAACCATCACCACAATCAACCATCGGCACCGCCAAGATAGTGGAACATACCCATCACTGCCAAAGGTGTCTCCATATCCCTTTATAGTCCGTCTCTCCCCTCAGCCCACCTCTAGATTTAGGAAACCATTCATTGGCTTTCTATTATCATAGATTTATTTGTTAGCATTCTCTAGAATTTTATATGAATAAAACCATATGGTATGTATTTGTTTGGTCTGATTCCTTTTCATTAATTATTTCAAGATCCTCCCATGTCATTGTATTGATCAAAAACCCATTCCTTTTTATTGCTGAGTCGTATTCTATTTTATGAACGAACACCAATTTGTTTATCCAAGTAATTGTTGATGGGCATTTGCATTGCTTCCCATTCTTAGCTACTACAGATATAGCTACAGGTAAATTTTGATGCGTGAGTCTTTGTACAGACACATGCTATCATTCTTCTTAGTTAAATATTTAGGAGTGAAATGGCTAGGTCATACAGTAGGTATAATGTTTAATATTTTAAGAAACTGGCAAATTGTATGATTCCATATTTCCAGCAGTAACATATGAGAGTTTCAGGTGCTGTATGTTCTTGCCAAGACTTGGTAAGGCTGGTATTTTTAATATTAGACAATCTAATAAGTGTGTAGTGATATCTCATTAATGTTTTAATTGGCAGTTCCCTAATAACTAATGACATTGAATATCTTTGCACATGCTTATTTGCCATCTGTGTTTCCTCTGCAGTGAAATCTATTCCAACCACTTGCCCAATTTTTTATTTGGTTGTTTGTTTCTTATTCTTGAGTTTTTATTTATTCACATATTCTGGATAGAAGTCTTTTATTAGATATGAAGGCTGAACATTTTTCTCCCAATGTGTGGTTTCCATTAATATTTTCTCCCAGGGTAAAAGATTCTATTAATAGTATTGTTATAAGAACAGATGTTCCTAAGTCCAATTTATCTTTTTTTTTTCTTTTACGAGCCACACTTTTGGTGTGGAAACTAAGAAACTAAACTTTCATTGATTTCCTTTACTGTTTTTATTTCATTGATTTCCACTTTGATTCTTATTCTAGTTAAGATGGGAGCTGAGGTTGCTGATTTGAGATCTTTCTTCTTTTCTAATACTATAGGTATTTTTAGTGCTATAAATATCCCTCTAAATGCTGCTTTGGTGCATCCCACAGGTGTTTGTTTGTTTGTTTGTTTGTTTAACTGAGGATGACATTTTATTTACAACTGAAATGGTGGGAATTTAAAATTAACATCCTTGCCCATGAGCTGCTTCTGGACAACCGAAAGCTTCAACCTTGTATTCCACGTTGCTCTGCTGGACTTTATCCAAACGACCCTTTGGGAGCCGGCGGCCACCCAGTTTCCCGTGGGTTCTCTTGCCCAGTTTCACTTGGGAAAACCAAGGCCTTCAGGATCATACGTTGTGTGCCTGTCAGAGTGCAGCTACTGGGGGGTGCTTTTGCTCCTTCTTTGTTCAGCTTTCTTGAGTTGGCTTTGGCAGGATTCTCCTCTGAGTGATAAAGACAACATGCTTCCCACTAAACTCTGCCTCTAACTCATGTGCAAGCCAGACTTGGATTTTCTGGAAAGACTTCAGTTGAACAGGAACAAAGATTATAATAGTTTCCCGACGGCCACCAACTTCAATTTCCTTGGCCACAGTGATATTCAAGTCCCGTAGCGGGGCCTTGAGGTCTGAGTTCATCCCCAGCTCCACCAAAGCCTGGGAGATGCCGCACTCCCATCCGTCTGGATTCTCACCTTTGGGCTTCATGATCTCGGTGCTTGAACTGAACATGGCCTTCTCCTTGGTGAGCAGTGGCTTGGGAGGAGCTGCATCCCACAAATTTTGACATGTTGTGCCTTAATTTTCATTAAGTTCAAAATAATTTTTATTTTATTTCTTCTTACATACATGATTTATTTAGAAGTGTTTCCAAATACATATTTGGGCATGTTCCCAAATATCTTGTGGTTATTGATTTCTAATTTAATTGTAGTGTGGTCACAGAACACATATTGTAGGATTTAAATCCCTTAAATTTACTGAGGCTTGCTTTATGACTCAGAATATGGATTATCATAGTAAATATTTTGTGTGCACTCAAAACGAAGGTAGTTCTGCAGGTGATGGGAGGTTTATATATATTTGTATATATATATTATATTATATATGTGATATAATTTTTCTATATTCTATATTATATATTTCAATTATATTAAGTTGGTTATTAGTGTTATTCAAGTCTTCTATATATCTGATGATTCCTTGTCTAGTCCTCTACCAGTTATTGAGAGAAGGATGTTGAATCTTCATCAAATTGAGTGTTTGCCTAAATCTGCTTGTAATTCATTTCTTTGTTTCGTATGTTTTGAGGCTCTACAATCAGGCATATAAACACTGAGATTTGGTAAGTCCTCTTCATGAAAAAACCCTTCACATTATGAATAACCCCTTATTCTATAATATTCTTTCTTCTGAAGTCTACTCTGTCTCGTAATATAACTGTTGCTGCTTTTTCTGATTAGTGTTAAAACTGTATATTGTCATTTCCATCCCTTTATTTTTACTATGTTTGTGTCTTCATATTTAAGCAGGTTTCTTGTATGCAGTATATAATTGAATCTTCCTTTTTTATTAAACCTGACAATTTCTGTTTTATAATTCAGTGTTTAGGCCATTTACATTTAATATATTTTATATAGTTGGATTTCAATCTACCATCTTGCTATATTTTCTATTGTCTATATGGTGTTTGGATTCACATATAACTCTTTTTGGATTCATTAAACATTATTATTATGATTCCATTTTATCTATTTTTTTGGCTTATCAGCTATAAAACTATTTGTTATATTGGTGATTGCTTTAGGGTTAATATCATATATTTTGTGACTTATCAAATCTACATTTAGGGAATATTATAGCACTTCATGTATAGTGTAAGAAACTTACCATGTTTTTCTCTTTATCACTGGCTTTAAGCAATTTGATTACAATGTGTCTTGCTTTTAGGCTTTGCTAGGCAGTGGAGTCTAGAAGTTTTGCCCACTGTAGATGCAAAACACCTGTGAGTGTTCTCGCTACTTGCCCATCAACTATGAGATTTTTCCCTTTGGCTGCTGGGAACAGGAACTACTTCCGGCCCTGAGTTCCACTGATTGTTCCAATATTTTTGGATGATTATTTCCTGGACCTTGGGTCGTTTTTCATGAACTGGTACTCAGCTGAAGGCGTGTAGGAGATCCTCTGCAGAACTCTAGGGCTCTCTATCTGGGCATCTCTCTCCTCTACGGTACTCTGTCCTGTGAATGCTAGACACCTTGGCCTCCGCAAACTCCCAGCACCTATTTATTCCACTCAAAGACTGCAGTGCTCCATCTGGGCTTCCCTTTCCTACAGTACGTACTGGCAATGATCCAGGACAATTGCAAGACGCACTTCATTTGTTTCCCGTCTCTCAGGGATCACTGTCCTTAACAATCTGACACCCAGTAACTTGAAAATACTGTATCATATAATTGCCCAGAGTATTTGTTTTGGGTGGAAGGTAGCCTGGTGCCTGCATTCACTGAAGGTCTTATTTGGAATACCCAGCCAATATACCTAGAAAACGAATATTAATTATTTCACCTTCATCAAATCACCTTACAGGAATCGAAAGGAACAAAATCTATTTTAAATGAGATTTGTAAAAAATTATCCAATATCCACAGATATCCTTTAACCAACTTCAGTTTATCGTGTTATCACCAACACAACTGCCTGCTTCTCAAACGGTCTTTAACATCTGTGTGACAAATGAAAGAGTATATTAATTTTTCTGATTTTGTATTTATTTATGAAGATCGGTACTGAGACTCTAAAGGCCACTGAGGAATCCTCCAGAGACTCCTGCCTCATAGCCTAACTCCAAATTAAGTTATTATACTTTTGTGCAAAGGACTGGACACATAAGACGGTATCTTCATTCTACATTAAAATTATTAAAAATTATAAGTTTTTGAAATTTCATAAAAAGTATTAAGTTTCAAGTGATTTACCATTTTGCAGCGAGTGAAAGACTTTAAAATCATCTAAAAGTAGGATTATTAGACATTTAGGGGCAAAACAATGTATAGTATCTAAACATAGGAATAAAATAGGTATTACAATTTTTGTGAAAACAAATTTCAGATTTTAAGGTCTCAAGAATTAAAATGGAATACATCCCAATTTTTAATAGTGTGTTGGCTGAGAGCACAATGGTAATCTCTGTTTATTGCTCCCTCGAAACAAAGGACAGTTTTAGCTGATCAGGTTAAGAGCAGGCCCTGCCTCAGCTGCCTGTGGATGACAGCATCTGCACCCACACACGTCCTGAGGGGGAAGTTCCATTTGGGGGGCACTAGGAAACTAGGCAAAATGACCAGAAATCAGCTTACGCTACTCCAGATCTTTCAACATCATCTATTACTTTAGGACATTAACTGAAATAAACAAAAGTCATTCCAAAGCCATCCTATATTGTAATTAGAATATGAGGCATGTGAAGTATATTTACAATGACTATGTGCCCTCAGAAGAAGTTAATGAAGCGGGGCTGACCTTGATCGCTGACTCAGATCCTGTAGCACAGGGCAAGTACCTGCTCCCTCTCCCACATGTGCCAGCCTTGGCTACAGCAGTAATAAATTTGCAGTCTTGATCTCTCAAGCATATCATACATTTTTTGATCCATCATTAGGCCTCAAACTTGTGGCCTAATTAAATTACTGAGGAACGACGCTTTGGAATTCTAGACCATGGCAGGAGAAAAAATAGAGATAAACATTTGAATAAGGTGAGAAAATTAGGACCTAATCTTCATGCAGTCATTAATGATTCTAAGTCACTGTACAAAATAATTTAACTTTTATTTGATTGCCTTTTTTTTTTTTACACACAAAATGCTGTAAAACCATTTTTGCAGCATGGTGATTAAATGATAAATACTAAATGTAGGAGAAACAGAAAGGCTCAAAGGATAAGACAGATCCACACGGTAGGTGTGAACAGACTGATGTTTAGGAGTCATCAAGATCTTCCAGAGTGTAGACATTGCCTAGGAAAGCTTAAAATTACTGATGGCGCCCTGGCCAGTGTGGGTCAGGTGGCTGGAGCATCATCATCCCGTACACCAAAAGGCTGGAGGTTTCATTCCTCGTCAGGGCACATACCTAGGTTGTGAGTTCCACACCCAGTTAGGGCACATATGGGAGGGAGCCAATCAATGATTCTCTCTCACACTGATGCTTTTCTCTCTCTCTCTCTCTTTTCCTTTCTCTCTAAAAGCAATTAAAATATTTTTAAAAATAACTGATGGCAAGATTTCATTTCTCTTTCAAAAATCGAAGTGTTTATGGGTCAGGAACAGAGTTTAATTTAGGCAGGAGACAGTCAATGAAAAGATCTGAATTTGAAGTGTAGATATGGCAATATTTTGCTACAGAAATTTAAGCCTGTATATTAATTTTGCTGAGTTTATCTTCTATTAAGGTGGTAGGACTAGACAAGGACTCTACCAGTGTCACAAATCTAAGACTACGATTCACCCTTCCCCGAATACAAAGCACTTACTATCTACACCATTAATTTTGCAATTGGTAATATAAAGAAAGGCCTTGTGGTATTTCTTCATCTTGGAAGTACTTCACATGCATTCATGCCTCGCCTTCCCCAACTAAAGTTCCTTGAATTGAGAAAGGAACAGTTTTCTGATCTCCCACATGGCTAAGAACACAGTAAGGATTCAAGAAAACTTACGTATTCCACAAAAGAACATGTCAGAGGCTGTAACCTAGCATCTCACGGCCCTCTCACAAATTACCCTTTAACTTGAAGTTGTTGGGAGGAAAGAGTGATGCAGCTATCAATTACATGAGCTTCTTTATAAGATAAAAATATGCTATGAAAGAATCCAAGCTTGTTGACAACCTGCCAAAAGGAGCTCCTGGGGAAGGTGTTTTGTTTAGCAAGGATGAAAATGAACTGAGGGGGGTCATCTCCGAAACTAGCAATAATAGGGGAAAACTCATCAAGAGACTCAGTTTCCTTTGTTCATTGAGAAGCCAAAGTAGCAATTACCTACTTTAGCTAGGATCATTACCATCACAAAGAATGAGGCAGTGTCACGGGGTAGAAAGACAGTGTTTAGATTTACAGAACCTCAGTTTAACTGCCAGCTCTAACACTTAGTCACTAAGCTGAAATTACTTAACATCTCTATGCCTCAATATACTCAACTATACAATAAAATAATCACTGCCTGAGTTCTTTCCAAGACTGAGGAGGTGTGAGTGAAGAGTTCTCTATAAATTAGAATAATTTTTTAAAAAGTCACATAAATGGCCCTGGCTGGTATGGCTCAATGGATTGAGTGCCAGCCTGTGAACTGAAGGGTTACTGGTTCAATTCCCAGTCAGGGCACATGCCTGAGTTGCCAGCTGGGTCCCCAGTGGGGGGTGTGCGAGAGGCAACTACACATTGAAAAAAAAAAAAAAAGGAGAAAAAAAAAGTCCTGGCTGGTGTGGCTCAGTGGATTGAGCACGGGCCTGTGAACTAAAAGGTTGCTGGTTTGATTCCCAGTCAGGGCACATACCTGGGTTGCAGGCCAGGTCCCTGGTGGGGGGTGCATGAGAGGCAACCACATATTGATGCTTCTCTCCCTCTACTTCTCCCTCCCTTTCCCTCTCTCTAAAAATAAAGAAATAAAATCTTTAAAAAAAAGCCACATAAATGCCCCCAGAAGTATGTATGGCCAAGTTAAGTACTGGTGGGCAGTAAGACTAAGTTATTTTCTGGAGGGCACCTCAGTTCTTAGGTGTTTGTTCTAATGCCTTGGGCTCCCCGGGCTTCCTTTGGGGAAAAAGTCTCTAATTTAAGCCCTCTGGGCCCAACAGAACTTCCTTTAGAACACGGCAGATAACTGAAGAAACTGTAAAGAGAGGAAAGAGCATCGAAACGATTAAGAATCCAATGGGTAGAAACCTTCGTGGCCTGCATTCTCCCAGGCTCAGCACTGATTCTTGGACAGACAGCTCTACGGAGAACCAAGTAGGGACAATCTCATTTCACTCTGAATGCCCACGGTAAGTAAGGTGTGTGTGGTCCAGCGTTCTCAAAACAGATCATGAAAGTGGATCAAACAGGACATAACACGTTGGGGTTAACAGAACATTCTTGTTAATGAAGGGGTAATGTATCTGTCATAGGTAGATACAAACATATAAGGAACTAGAAAATAATGAAGCATGCTTCACACAAAAACTGTACTGAACGTAATCTGAAATTTCTTCGATAATTTAGGAGATAGTTCAAGGTTGTCCTGCTATTTCAGAATCACTGTACATGTGATCCCACAGTACTTTTATTGGCTCTATTAAGGGTTTTATAAATCTCCCAGTATTGCTATCTCCAATGATTTAAAAAAACCTCACGTCCTTATCAATAAATTTCAGTGCCTAACAACATGGTCCCATCAATTAAATCTTCAGTTCATTTTAGTTTTGGTTCTTTGACTCCTAGACAAATGGAATGTTATCACAATGAAATATTTTTAACCTGTATTCCAGAAAGGACTCAGGAATGAGACCCTTAGTTCAAACAAAGTGAAAGAATCTAGGCAGCTCTGCATCGCAATAACATATCTAATTCCTTCAAATCTAAAATATCTTTGTCAAATGTTACAATAAAAGAAACTAACCCATCCCCTGATAGTTAAGAAGAGCTCATCCTCTAAATGATTACGCAGAAGAAATGTCTTATTCAATAATATTTATCACGTGTGCTGCAGTGTTTCCCTTATATAATGGGAACGACATCTATTCTGGTGAATACATTCTAGGCACTCACTACTCTATTGAACAATGTAATGGTGTTCAACCAAAGTTTGTGGAATAAGAGAATGTTGCCTTGACCATTTGCAAAGTAAGACTATGTATAAAACTTGAACAAGATATGTATGTATATAATTTTTAAGGAAAAACACCATGTTGGTTCCCTAGAATGTCTTACCAGGAAAAGGCAGGAACGTTAAGAATGTAAGTAATACCCTGTTCTTTCTCATGTTCCGCCAGGAGCGGCTCCTCGGGTTCCAGCCCTGGCTGGAGACACGGCTCTCCCCAAGGAGGGCCCCATGGCATGGCACTGGGTTCAGGAAGAGAAACAGATCCCTGAACTGGTTTACTTATTATTTTTGTTTTCAACAACAAAAAGCTGAAAACTGCAGAAAGCTATCAGAGAAGTCTGCTAAAATAAATGCAGAGTCCAAAAAAATCAGTGAACCATACCCATCAGGTTTATGACCGGGGCCAGCGCTGTCCTGCGGCTGCACGGCGGAGTGCAGCTCCGGCACGGCGGCGGGGAATCCCACCAGCACTCGCCGAACACAGTACACGCTGTGTGTGCCCGTCCTTTGTCTGCGGCCACATCACCTGGGAAAGCCCTGTCTGCGGAGGCAAAGGTGCGAGCTGCATCTACTCGTGGGGAATAAAAAGGGGCCCAGCTGTCAGGAGCATGTCTGCCATTCCACGGAGGGCCCCCCTCGTGACGTGATTCCCCAGCGGCCCCGTCCCACGGAGAACTGAATCTCCCCGGGGCTCCCGCTTCATGAGACCCACCCACCCTCCTCTATGAGTGGCGGCTCCACATGCAACGCAGTCTGTTTACTTACCCGGGGTATTTTCCAATAAGACACCTTCAATGTTTACTTTTGAGAAAATAGCGCAGGACCAGGGTATACACATATTGTTGGGGCAGTACAACTGTCCGCTTTCAGACCAAACTTTATATTCTATCAACCAAATCTGCAGTCAGGCTATAAACGTAAGTCAGCTCTACATTTAACTGGCTCTGAAGCACAAATTTAGGATTTCTTAACAGAAGGAATCCAATTTGGTCACTGCATTAGACGGGTGCCTCCTGCCCCTACAAGAGAGTGATGTCATGGAGTTCTGTCCCTCACAGCAGAGCAGGGCCGCCCATCTCTGTCCGGCGTGTTTGTGAAGGCCCGGGAAGGCAATACAGATCCTCCTCCAGAACAGGCTACTAGTTAAATATCAGCTGAGGAGAATGAGTTCACCCAACCAGACAGTGACTCAGGCACCATGAAACTGGATTTGCGGAGGCTGGCGTGTGTGCTGGGGGCGGGGGCCAGGGGAGCGACAACCCGTACCAGCAGCCACCCTTGCCCTCAGCTGACATCACCTTTCCAGATGGCTCGCTCAGCCATTACTTAGATTGTTTCAAATAAAGAGATCGTCTGTCTTTTCTCTCAGAGATGCGTGTACTGAGGTGCAAAGTGAAAGAAAAAAAGATGCAGATATAATCACATGACCAATCAAACATGGCCTAAACCAAGAGGCATACTTGGTGCCACTGCCTGTCTTTCAAAGAATAAATTGGAAACCAGTGTGCTCTGTGATAATGAAATAAGGACAACTGCTTCGAATTAAGCCCAACAAGTAGACCTTGTGACGTGACCCAAATTCATCCCCGGCTTTTTCTAAGTTCCCAGTGCACCGAATCCCTCTTGAACAGTATTTGATAAGAAATGTTCACCACTTTTCTTTTCACGTATTTCCTATAATTGTACATTTATAACAAAATGTGGATTTACTTGACGGCCAAACCAAAATGTTTCATTTTGCTCTTAGATTGCAACCTTTGCTGCTGAAATACAGTATACTAAAAATGAAATAACTTTTCCATTCTAATGTGGTTATAAGCTTCCTGCTAGGCAGCAACCTAATTGAGACTTTTGATGTTAGCTTTTTTAAGACATGCTATCCTTCATCATTTGCAGAGTATTTTAACTATAGATCTCTTGCAGTCTTCCCAAAGTTGACAGAGGGGAGGGGGCTGGGGTGGGAGGAGGAAGGCCACTTTATCAAAGTCAGTGGAAATACAAGGTATTAATTATGTTAAATGAAGAAATATGGGCATTTGGTTACTTTTGTGGGTCAGAAATATTTTAATCTGTCGCTGCCAGCCAGCTGCCTCTCCCTGAACCCCCGTGCATTTATATCAGTTGCAGGAACACTTCAAAGCCCCAACACGTGAGGAAAGCAGCCACCAGCAGGGCCCTTCCCCATCCCCCACTAAGGTCACAATTTTAACTGGAGCAACCACAGTCTTATCCATGACGATCAGTAATAAGGCTGTGACCTTTTTTCAAAAAAAAAAAAATATTTTGGAGGTACAGACTTTGGAAGAAATGGTAAACATTTAGCCCAAAGCAATGATTTTTTCAAAAGTCCTAGTAAATGGAAAGTAAAACTCCTGGGACGTTTAGAAAAGAAAACAAACGGTGTATCAACTGCTCCCCGTCAAAGCAGAGTTGGCTCCCACAGACGCAGCCGACTTCTCAGCTTTGCTGCGTGGGCCAAGCGCACGGTCCAGGAGCAGAGTTGCAGGGAGGGGAAATGTAGCTGTCGGCCTCGATGCCTGAACGCATTTTATTAAAACAACACTTGGAAACTCGAGATATGAACAGTCAAGAAAGCCAATGGCAATTACACAAATGCAGAATATTCCCCGCATGTCCAGGGCAGGGACTTCTACGAGGTTGCCGAGGAACATTTTAAAAATCCACTCTTTAATAAAGTTTTTCTGATCAAGGGATCAGATAACTTGTTAAGAGGTCAGGTCGCTTTAATGTGCAAGAATTGTGCAAACAAAGAAAAAGCATGAATAAACCACAGCCCTGCTTCAGGCCATAAAAAGCAACTTTTTGGTGGTGAACAGCACATCCCTGCACTTTATTTATACTTTTTGAATTTTGTAGAATGGAAACATTTTGGCCAAATGTATTTACAGATGATTCTACTTTCAGTATGTCTCTTTATTTGAATCATAGATATCTAACACATTTTTCTTCTATTTCAACTGTAGAAAATTTTCAAAGGAATTAATTTAACTATGAATTCTAATGTAAAGAAACCAATCCTTTGCTTATAATACATAAGCAAAAAGAATATATCTGTTCTACGTTGAGTTCTGAGAGTTCTTGTGCTAGATTTTTTTTTAAAAAGTAGGAATTAAGCAGAATAAGGCACAAATACACCATGTTTGTCCTAGACCTTACATTGCATTACAGGTAGAAAGGGGGATATCTTTTAGGTCAAAACACAGCAAACAAAACACAGTAACCAAGGCCACAGGACCGACGTGAAGACACAAAGGCCCTCCCTTTGCCTGCCTCTGGAGACAATGAAGCCAAGAGCCTTGCCCTGTCATTGAGTCACACAACCCCAGTGCGCTCCAGCACAGCTCCCCGCCGCAAGGTGCTGAAATGCACGAGGTTTCTGTGCGAGCGTGTTCATTACAGAGCTGCCTCTGCTTTTCCTAATCTTAATTCAACAAAAATCCACGCATCATGCATAGGCTTACCAACTGGTCTGAAGTCAGGAAAAACAGGATTTATACAAACATTCACCTGCGATCAACCTCGCAATTCTCCCTCCCATTTCACATATTACTTCTCGGAATAAAAACGAAGTGATAAGAATTTTTACCTTTGTTGACAGTTAATTGTTGTTAAAGGTAACAACTACCACCACAAGAACTTTAAAACTAAACCAGATGAAACCTCTTTAAGCTGACACTGGGTATACCTTCTCTGATACTAAACCACAGCAACATTCAATTTGGAAAATAAGCAGAAGTAAATATATTGATTTTCTGCTCCTATGTGTAATTCTTACTGAGTAATCAAAGGCAAAAAAAAAAAAATCCTAGCTGAGACAGTGAAGACTATAACTCTATTTTCAAGCTTGAAAGGAAAAAATTTATGAATACATATGGATTCTTAAGCCTGTGCTTTAAATGAGAAAAATTATGGCTACATATATTTTGATTTGTTGATGTTAAATTGTTTCAAGAAACTATGCAAACTAATATAAAAATAATTTCCTCTTACATCTACAACATGAAAATATACTTCTGACAATGAAACATGAATTTCATAACGAATTTCTGAGCTTTTAGCATTTTTTGTTAACTTTTGTATTTGTTAATATTTTCTAAGCATATAAGACCTTTACTGTAAACAAATGTAGTCAGACTAGTCTTGCTGTTCCACCGATGTCTAAATAAAATTCCTTTACTGCCGCTTCCTCACAGCCTCACGAACTAACGCTTTCTCCCTAATAAGTAAATATCAGGATCAGTCAACCAGCTATTTGCGCAACTTGGATTTCATTGTTAAGACGTAAGTGTTGAAATTATTCAAGTCTGGATGAAGACAGTCTGATATTTGATGAAATATTAATGTAATCTCTATAATCTTAAAGTTGCACTACCAAAATTATGAACACTTACAATAGCTACATAAGTTCAGCAAAATATGTTTGAAAAAGGTACCAGCCTTGTAGGTATAACTTGGTTTTTAAAATGACTCAGAGATTTAGCTTAACTACATGAAAGCAGCCGGTATTGGATTAAAACAAACACCGGCCACAAAATATCATGTAAGTATTTTAGTGCTTTTTCTTAAAAAAAAAAAAAAAAAGACTGAAAAGGTGGCATAAAGGCACAGGTATTAATGTTACAAGAGATTTGATGGGTGTGTAAAGCAGAAATCATCTCCCAGATGTTTGAAGGACAAGAGAATAAATCTTTCCATGGATGTAGAAAAAAATCTGAGTAAAAACAAAATATCTGTGATTAAATAAAAGTTTAGGTGATTGAAACTGACTAGCATTTTACAATATTAATGCTAATGGTTCATCATAGTCTTGTTTGCATGTTTAATGGTTCCCGTTTTTTTAAAAAAAGGCTTGTATGCAGGAAGGAGAAGCAGAGGGAAAGCTAAAGTCATACATGGTAAGGATGCAGACAGAAGAAATATCAAATCAGCCAGAAATGTACAATAGCAGTTTCTAATGTTGGGCCAGGAAATAAGGTAGTTAAAGAAAAGTTGCAATCAAAAGAGAAAACACTTTTAGGAAATGGCAGAATTAAAACAGAAGTAGATATGTAAAATAGATGAATGAAGACAAGGTCTTCCTGCACCAAGGGAGTTGTTTAGGAGAAACAGTGTCCGTCTGTGGCCAGCGATAATACTTTCCATTCAATAGAGTTTGCAGCTTGCTGATTCATATGATTGCAGGCTGGCGCCCTGCTGGCGAGCCTCTCCACTGAAATTAAATCCACTCTCTTCAGTTATAAATTATAATGCTCTATAAACAACACTCCCATTGGGAATGGGGGGAGAGAGAGAGAGAGGAAGAGAGGAAGAGGAGAGGGAAGAGTGGAAAAAAAGAGGGCGGAGGCGGGGAGAGAGGAAAAGAAAGAGCCAGGGAGGGAGAGCGTCTCTGCATAGTCCACTCACTGTTCAATGCTCTGTTCTTCTGCACACACCGGGAGAGCAAGTCTCGCACAGATAGCACGCCTACACTGTCTGATGCAGAGCCCAGAAAGCAGAGTGGGATAGTAACGTGACTCTATGAAGAAAAGCACTTGGAAATCAATGAGTATGCAAGAAGAAAAGACAGAATAGGTTTTATACGTGGATTTTTTTTTCAGATGCATTATTGAAGGTATCTCTGAAGTCCCAAGGGGAAACCAAAATAAAATAAAGTTCCTGATTCTAGTTAGATAATTAGATCTACACATTGTGCATCTTTTGATACCCAAATGCACGGGAAAGCAAAGAAAACATAGAGAAGATAGAAATAATCAGGCAAAACGGCCACAGACAAGGAGTCCAGAGCAAAAAGGAAGTTCAGTGATTTGATCACCCACAGCACCCAAAGATTAACCACAATTTCTGCTTTTTATGAATATCTATTTCAGAATTCAATGTTAAATTTATAGGAAAATGGTACCTCACTCAGTTTTTCAGTGTTGAAAAGGATTGTGTGTGTGTATGTGTGTGTGTGTGTAAAAGTGGTTTGAAAAGGGAGGGGAAAAAAGCAAATATTCTGTTTTGGCAATTAGCTAAATAGCTCAGGAAAGAGCCTATCATCGAGATGGTTTGCACACACCAGTTTCAGGGCAGGAACTTACATCTATATTTCAGTTTCTTTTGTTTGTGTGAATCTCTTTAAGGGGGGTGGGAGGGTTTATGCTCCAAAGCAGGGCATTATCAGATGCTAATTAATATTCCGAAGACTCATATCCACAGGTTACTTATCAACTACAGAGGGACACAGTTCCCTATGAAAAAACACCTTTGAAACTTCTTACCAAATGACGAACCTGGACATAGCCATGTGAGGGCAGGCAGACGTGGGAAGGGAAGAGGTGGGCAGAGAAGCAGGCCCATCCAGACCTAGGTGTGCGTGTGATTGGGGGGGGGGGGGGGCAGCAGACCTACAAACGTCCGAGATGCATTTCAGGTGAGAACACCCCAGGAAAACAAAATCCTCCACAAACCGCACACTTCTATTTCTCTACCTCATTTAGGCAGACTGGATTTTACTGTGATTTTCCCCCCAAAGTAACAAGGTAAAAGGAAAACGTCAGCTTGCTTTCTGCTGAAGTCACAGAATGAAGAGGAAGGGGAAAGGTGGCTGAGACTCCGGCGTTAGACCTGGAGCAACTGGGCTCGACTAACTTCCAGACCCCGAAAAGAAGGCCATTGACATGGAAACACTGACCCAAACCTTAACCAGAGAGTTAGCTCTAGACACAGCTCAGCTTTACTCTCTCTCTCCCCCTCTTCTTTTAATGTATCTGGCTGCCTGTCTCGGTCCCTCTGCTTCTGGTTGTGGTGCATACCAAGTAAATTAGGTGAATCTCAGCAAATGCTTTTCTGCCTTTGAATGCCTGGTGAGCTTGTTGGGGAAAGTCACTTAAGTCACTTAAAACAATCCCATGAAAAGTAAAACTCAATTCTGAAATAAGAGTCTAACTTAGAGCTTAAAAATAAATTAAATAAAGGAAACATTAAAAGATAAATGGAGCAGGATGCTCTGCGGCTGAGGTAATCTGAGTGGAAAGGGAAGAAGGAGGGTTACGTTAATAAATGATTAAAAGGCCTTAACAAGGGCCTATCGGGTTGACCAGGCAAGCATTCCTCTCCCCGGCTCCTCCTCAAGACCACCTTTTTTACATTTGTTCTCAGGGCTGATCAATATGGTTTTCATTTGCTGGTTTCCATAATGCCATATGGGATCTGCCAGGCAGACACAGTGAAGCCAGAGCGGGCTGAAGTCACGGGAACGTTTTCGCTCGCTGACTGTCGCCGCTCCGCCAAACGCCTGTTATCTGAAAGCCACTATTTTTCTTTGCTTATTGACAAATACCAGAGGTGTTTGCCCCTAGACAGATGTAAAAACTCAGCCTTGGGTGGCAAATTTAAATTGAGATTCAAGTTCAATATTACACTTTTGCTATAGCTTTTTTGGGGGGGGGAGGGGGATGGTGAGGGGGAGCACCACATTTAACCTGTAATTTAAGCTTGATTAAATGGAGCACACAAGACTTAAGTGTGAATTATCCATTTCTGAACACAAATGCTCACCTCTGTGGATCAAGCAATAAATCACGAAGAATAAAGCTCAAATACTTTATGATGCCACCAAACCCTAAGGACATATTTACTGCCCCGACTCAAGTTTTCCTATAAATACATCAATTTAGTTGACCCACTACTATTTGTCTCTGATAACTTTTGCCAAAATCCATATCAAACTGTATGTTTATTAACTTTTTACTCTGTCAAAGTTTCTTTAATCCATATTCTAGGATAGAGAAACATTTTTTTACTCATATGTAATTCTTACACTTTTTTCCCTCATTGTATAGTAAAAGAAATCTGTGGAGGCCCCTGTACACAAGTGAACGGCACAAAAACCTTCCACGATGCCTGAAGTGTCTCATTCAGAATTCTCTGTGTTGTTCATCGGTCACTTTTCCAAACCTGAACAGCAATTTCAAGGCAGAGTGCGGGGAGGAACGCATTTCTGAAATGATTTGTTTTGTCCTTTGCAAGCCAAAAACCCAACCAAACAACAGCAACAAAAAAAAAATAGCTGCATTTAGCATTTAATCAACAGAATATTTCAAACTTAGATTTTGAAAATAAAATTATATTTGGTGCCAATACCTTTATTCATGAAAAATTTTACTCCTTTTTATATTAAACAATAAATAGTTCAGTGATTAGCCAAAGTCACCTCTTAGGTTCTCAAGAATATTACAGTTGGAGGTAGTGATTCAGCCCCACAACTATAAAAATGAAATCTCAGAATTTGCCAAAATACCTCCCTGAGTTCTCCCAAAAAGGTGAGTGTGCCACGGCTGAGTCAGCACCCAAAGTTTTATATATAGTTCTATCTCCAAATACTGTATCTGCTCCAAGTCTCATTTTGTCATCTCTGCTTTATTATGTTTTCTTTGTTTTCTTTCCTTATCCTCCCTCTCTCCCTCCCTCCCTCCCTCCCTTCATCTCTCCTCTTCCTTCCTTCATCTTTCCCTTTGCTTTTTATTCATGGTCATCCAGCAAAGGGCATGGCTGGCTCAAAACAAAACAAAATAAAACTAAACTAAACTGAAGGAAGGCAGTGGGACAAACAGTGACAGGAAAGGTCCCTCAAGAGAACACAGCGTCCTGGGGGGTGGACACCAGGCTGAACGTGCTCAGCCCTTTCCCTTCCCCTCTCTTAGAGGACGGACTATGGTCTGAGTATTCTCCTTCCTCATGATTCCTTTATCAACAGCAAAAGGCTATCAAACCATGAGACCTTTACACTGTCTAGTTTCAGAATATGCATTGTTCAATTTTTCTGTTGTTGTTGGTTGTTAATTCCTTTGGAAAATGCTAGCAGATTCTACCCACGAATGAGAAGATAAAAAGTTCAGATATCACTGTGTTACTAGAGAACCTTATAAGTGCTGTTGAGTTCCGATATAAAAGTTAATAATGAGGTAAACAATGAGGTTTGGCAAAAACAAGAGGACAATAAACCGATGCAAGGATTCTAAGGATATACAATGGTGGAGACGGTGCAGCTTGGGAACCTTTCTCTGGGGCTCTGAAATTTTGGTCTTATGATAAAAGCAAAGAACAAAGAACATGTCAGTCCTAAAGTACCGAGCTATTTTCTCTTATGAATTTCAAATTAAGTAAATGGGAAATGTCGCGTTATACTGGGGGTGGACTTGATGAGGTCGGATCTTTTGGGCACATAGTCACCTGATATTCACAACACAAACAATACCATAGCAAGAAAACAGCAAGGGTAATCGTGCCCATATATGAACCAGGGAGAGACAAGCGACAGTCTAAGTCCAGGGGAACAGGCGGCGGACCACCCTGCAGGAGATGGAGCTACTGCCACTTCGCTGCACTTGAACCATAATTACTGCACTGAGAGCAGGTCGGATGGACACTCGTCTACATGGTAACATTATGGGAACAACAGGGTAGCCAGGATAGTCTAAAAGACTCTCACTCTCATAAGAGATGGATTCACAATCAGAATAGACTTCCTAAAGTGAGGGGGAGGGCAGGAAAAAGCCATTTGCAGAAGCAACAGGAAGAGAAAGAGAGTTCCATGTACACTTGGCAGAGAAGGAGAAAATTATGAAGGTTCTTCTGAGCTCTAGTGAGCTTAGGAGGATGCAAAACATTGTGAGTTACAACAGCATGATAGAAGAACAATTTTAACAGGAGGAAGAAGGAAATACATTATCTCCTGAGACGTCCAGACAGCATAAGTAACTGGTTCAATAATAAGTGGTTCCCTTACAGAGGTGGGGGGGGGGGGACCCTGTGGGAGGCTGTAGATCCTTCACCTCAGGTGAGGCAGCCTTCTCTTTCCCTGCTTTCTTCATATGGGGAGGTGTGCCCACCAAACGAGAAGGCACCTTTCTCTCCAAAAGGAGAATGACCAAGTGTCTACAAAATTGGTGTTTTGGTTCTTTTTTCAAACATAACCTCAAGATTTTACACTCTTCATCATAAAATGAAACACGAAGCTTGGAACCGAACCACGTGGCCCTCTCTCGCGGTTCAAAGTGCTCACCGTCTCTCAGTCTGGCGCAGCCAGCTCTGGGATCTGCGGCAGGGCTTGCCGCTTCCACACCCCGGCACCACCTTTGCAGATTGAGCCTTTCCCCAAAAAAATCAACTCATCTACCCACCATGGCCTCTCTGCTTCTTGTCATAATGCCGCTCTCCGTGGGCACACAGAGTAGCCTAGCCCTTCTCATACTGCCACTTTGTGGGGTTGCCACTCGCCACACTTCTGCCAGTGGATCTTAGGAACGTTCCCCATGTTTTCGGGAGCACCGCCGGCAGGGACCATTGTGGTCTCTGGGCATCACCACCATGTTCTGGAAAAGAGTGGCTGGAATAGAGCAGCCAATCAAAGTATGGACGCTGAAGGACGGAGATCTTTAGAAGCAATGAGAGGATTTGCAAAAGTCGTTAAACATGGTTGCTTTTTCTTTTTTTTAAGTACTAGTAAAATTTTAAAAGTAGGAGAAACAGGAAGAAGTAATAGCAGTTGTTGCAGTAGTAGCGATGGTCACATGGTCTTAAGTGTCGAGTTGGGAGAGGAGGCGAAATCCAGCTGCTAGACCTGGCTATCCAGAGCTCTGTGGCTCCAGGGCCTTATCATCAGCAGAGATTTACTCTCCTTCAACAGGCCTCCCAGGCAACTCCAAACTGAAAAAGGAGGTTGGAGCGAAGGTGGAAACCAAGCTCTTGAGTAATGGAAGGATTTATAGTCAAGTTTAGCAAGTGAGAAATGAAACAGGGAGGTAAGTACCTTATTAGTAAAGCTAAGGTCAGAGCCAGGTCAGGATGGGTTAAGACAGAAGAGCCCTGTCACTAGCTCCAGAAGCAGTCTGGACGGTTAAAGACATTTTCCACAGGCCTCAGTTTCCTTACTGTGAAATACCAGTGACTGATCTAATTATTAAAAGTGGTACAAAGGAAATCAAGTGTGATTGGTAAGTGCGGATTAATGAGGAGAGCTGAGAAACAGGTCTGTCGAAGGCAGATCAAGGACCACTTGTTTTCATTTCTCGATCTAATGTAAACGCCAGGCTGGTAGCAGACTTTCTATTTCTAAGAGCAAATAGGGCTCTATCACACATCTTGTATGATTGTTCCCACTTTTCAGTCCACGTGGGTGGTGGCGGTTATTTTTAATGTATTCCTACTTCAGTAAGTCATAAATAAGCTTACCTATTCAAATGACCACAACAAATGATGAGAACTAGCACGCCGGCCCATAAGCAGCAAAGACCCAGAAGGCAATGCTTAAAACATAAATTGCCAACAGCAACCTGATCAGGTTTCATAAATCAGGGCAGCAATGGCCCTAAAGAGTGGGAATGAGAGCTCCAGTAATTGCAGCCTTCTGTCTGGGAGCATACTGTAAAAGTAGCCACAGTAAGCACTCCTCCTGACCAATCAATAGACTCCTATTAACCTCCTGGCCAATTACAGGATGATTGGCTAAGCAAACAAAGAATTATTGGCTGTTTAGTTGGGACTTTATTCAGGCCTCTCTCTTCCCCTGTTTCTCATTCTGTTCCTTCTCTCCTCCCCACCCCCTTTCCTGTTAGGAAAAAACATCTGCAAACACCTGATATTCATCTAAGGCTCTGCAGTTGTACAGTCTTGTTAAATTGTTACCACCTTTTCCACAAGCAGTTTTGGCAATTAACCTCATGGCCAGGGACTTCAAAGAAAACAACTGTTGAGTTTAACCTCTCTGAGCTACCATAGATTCTTTTATGATTTTTCCTGAAACACTTTCATCCAGAGAGGGAAAAAAAGGCAAACTGATAAAACCGATGTTTATTTTAATATTTCATTAATTTATTAAGAAGACAAACGCCTCAGACATCTGCCCTAATGTGGTGCACTCGCTTCTCCAAGTCTCCACAAAGCGAGGTTTTATTTTAATGCACATTCCCCACACATGTGTGCTTCTCTGCTCGTCCACAAATCCTACATTTGCTGGAATCCCAGGATTTGATACATTTGACCCTCTCTTGCCCCTGTTCACAAATCTCTCATATGTTTCTCAAAACTGTTTAAAAGTTCAGAATGAAAAATGCATGTAAAATTAATGCTAAGAACCAGAGTTGCCATTAAAAATCTATTTTCATTTTATATTTTTACCCTCATAGATGCACTTTTTACTTTAAAAGCAAGGCTAATCCCCAACTCTCATGAGAATAAACTACTGGCAATAAAGATCAAAATATATGACCGAACAAGCAATACAATTCTTCTTGAGTAATCCTGTGGCCTAAGTGTTTCAATTCAATTTATGCTATGTAACCAGCTTTTTACAGCTGTATATAATAATAATAATAATGGGGCTGATCTTACCCGTTGAAGGTGGGTTTGTGGAGGTGTGTTAACTCCTTCAGGCCACAAAGTTCATATAGAATTTTACCAAAAGTGATTAAATATTTAGTAGATCCTGAGAACTACTGGTTTCTCCTCTCTCTGGCAAGGTCAGGCCTTGTAAAATTGCCACTAATACTCACAGTGAAACCTGAAGAACTCCACAACCAACTTAGAGTCTCTGTGAAGCTTTTCTAGAAGTATCATGAGGCTGAAATAATAAATCTGCGGCAAAGGCGATAGCGCTTTCGTTTGATATTTACAGCTACCAATGCCTTCGTGTTGTAGTTAACTGCCCCCCAAAGCCGTAAATAACTCTGCTCTGGAAGATGACACTCTACAGTACAGGACTACACGATGTGATAATTTTGTTGAGGGCACTTTTCTGCCAATACTCCCGCCAGCACCACTCCCATGAGTCCAGGGGAGAAGACAGGAAGCACAGCATCCCTGTGGTTTTCAGAGTAAGACGGATCAGGGAGAGAATTCTGCTTTTTCTACTTATTAGCTCTGTGGAAAGTAGGCAAGTGTAAAGCATCGTATCTACCCGGTAGGGGTAAAAATGAGGTTGAGGATACAACGTAAAAGTCACCAACTTTTATTTAGCTCATACTGCTTTAAAAATCAGAAAATACCCATAAAAATGTGAATTTCCTGTCTCCCTCGACTACACAGAAGGCCTGGCAACACCAAGCCCCCACTTCTGCAGTGGCGACATGGACAGGAACAGGGGCGGCAACCTTAAATGCAGGTGATTTGCTCTGGCCCCCACCACTGAAACACGGCCACACGGCACCCGGGGTTCTGAGTCCTCCACGAACAGTTTAAAACAGAGTTTGGAACAGTGTCTGGCACAAAACGGGCTCTGGCTAAAGGTAGGTATTACAAGAACTACTACACCAAATAAAATAGGTTGGAGATTTCATATATGTCAGGTAAACATTTTATGCAGCAGAGACTATATCAAGCTCTGGAAATAACAACAACAACAACAACAACAACAACAACAACAATAACAACAATAATAACGATGAAAAAAGAGCCCTGGTGGGTGTGGCTCAGTGGCTTGAGTGCTGGACTGTGAACTAAAGGGTCACTGGTTCGATTCCTGGTCAGGGCCCATGCCTGGGTTGTGGGCCATGCCCCCAGCTGCAGGAGTGAGAAAGGCAACCACACAACATTTTCCCCCCTCTCTAAAAATAAATAAATAAATAAAATCTTTAAAAATAAATAAATAAATATTGAATAGTGGATACATATTTAAAAAAAAAGAACTTCATGTGTGCGTGAATGTGGAAGGCTCAGAAAACAACATACATACGTAAATGTTTTCAAAACCTTCCAAATATCTCTACTGATCTAAAATACCTATAACACTTACTTTCCATAATGCTTCTCTGGAACTTAGCGCCCACTCTCTTATATTGGGGTTTGCTTCCCAACCTATGTGCAGGCTTCTCAGTGTGCACTCCCAGAGCACTGTTGAGAATATAAAAATACCTCTTTGACAAGAACCATATGATTTCACTCATGTGGGATATAAAACAGAAAGGAACGAACCAACAACACAAACAAACCTACAGACACAGACAACAGTATGTGGTTACCAGAGGGAAAGGAGTATGGGTGGGGGGGGAGGCGGGGAGCGGGGTACGCCGAAGAAGGTTAAGGGGATCAAATACACGGTGACAGACAGAGTCTCGGACTGTGAGTGGTGAGCACACAACGTGATATACAAATGATGTATTACAGAATTGTACACTTAAAATGTATATAATGTTATTAACCAATGTCACCTCAATAAATTAAAAAACAACTTAATCACGAGGAAGACGATAAAAAAAAAATACTTCTTCTCAGGCAATTAGGGAATTGGCCAGCCTCAAACAAGGCAGCAGGTGAGTTACACTCACGAAGAGTGCCAGTTGAGAGAGGCAGAGGTCTGTTTCACAGACTTCGACATGAGAAACGCCCATGATGAGGAATGCCATACACAGCTATCTGTATGAGTAAGAGAGTTTGCAGTGTTTTTGTTTTCTTTAGTAAACGGATGTTCTCTTCCGAAATGTTATTTAAAATACCAGTTTTCATGAGCCCTACAGACAGTTCAAGGACAACTTCAATGCAGTGTAACTGCGTGCTCTGGGTTCATGGGACCCCAGCAGTGAGGGCCGCGACTGTGTTATCGGCCACAACCCCGTCCTCCTGCAGTGACTGTGAGGGCTGCAGGGAAAGCAACCGAAGGACGCCGTGGAAGAGCGAAGCCTAGAATTCAAATCTGTTCTCTAGCTAAGGATTCTACCATTTTTACTTTAATTATAGTTCCACGTTCAAAGCCATGAAAAAAACCCTACCGATTTGATTAGGTCGTTTTAGACATCTGGAGAGAGAGTGTATAGAAGTACACCTAAGAGGTCAGTCACTCTACACAATCTGTATTCGAGGGCAACTCTCAGACTGACCCAAACTGGTACGCAGAGGACACAAGTGACCCCACGCTACGAAGCGGGAACGCGCCAGGCGTCGGGCTGAGGTGGGCTGTGCAGAGAGACGAGTCCTCTGCAGAGGAGAGGAAAGGCTGCCGAGAAAAGGACCAAAGCGTCTCTTCTGAGAAGATAAAAGGCAACCTCAAATTCCAGGAGTAGTTTAGAAGCAGCCAGGGAAGGTTTGGCAGTTTCTGGAAACAAATGGCCTGGACTGAAATTTGTGAGGGAAGAAAAAAATGAAATATGTCATGTACATGAAGTTCAAATCAAACCTAAAACTTCCTCTGTCCACTCTTGTTAAGAGGACTTTCATATTAAACAGAACTCTCCAGAGGGGAAAGCGACTGCTGGCCATTCTCATTGCAACATGGGTATTTTTATTTCTTTTTAAATTTTATATTCTTTGTCAACTTAAGTAACACACACACACACACACACACACACACACGGGGGTGGGGAAGGGATATTTGCGCTGAACATTTAAGAACAATTTTACAAAGTAACACCGAATAGCACAGGGTCTGGGGCTGCGCTGCACAGTTCAGTGAACTGCTGCGCCGATCAGCAAGATGGCTGGAAATGCCTCGCTCCGTCTGTTTTTCATCTCCAAAGTCTGTGTACTCAGTAGAGTGTGAAGAGAGCCTCTCTTCTCTTCAGAACATTCTCCCAATGGTCCTGCCCCAACCCCCACTCCCTCTCCGTAGCCCCTGCAGCAGAGAACAGGAACTAGAGCAAATGCTTTTGTGAATTAAGAGATCTTGTGAGCGTAAATTTGGTCGGGCTGCTCCTTTCTGCAGGCCAGACCCCGCTGCTGCCCCAGGATGTGAACTGTCAGTTTGCATAGCTGGTGATGAGTTGCAGAACCATCAGCGAAGGTGAAGACGGCAGAAACAAGAAAGATTCAAGACTGGTGGAAATCATTTCACAAGGAAAATTTCAGCCATCAGTGGGAGGAAGCTTTGAAAAATGCTGCCATTTCCGAGTCAGAATGAAGGAAAAATTAAATTACTGCCGGTGAGGCGAGCCAAAGTTGCATCTCCCTCCAGGGAGAGTTTTGATAATGGTAAACATTTGACAGCTGGCCTGGAGTTGTTATCTTGTTCTAACAGTTGTTATGGTCTAAATGAATATTTCTGATAAGGAAACAGAAAGAAAAATTCAAGCGCTTTGATATTTTTTTTTTAATGTTTGAAACCTCATGGTGGTGAGCCGAACAGGTTTATGGCAATTTGTCACTGAGGGGCCTCCTCCAAATGCTGTCTTGATCCTGGGCTGGAAACCTTACCGGTGCCATTATTTCCATTAATCTATATGAAGCTATTCTTTGATGTAAATCAACTTAGGAAGAAATTGCCTTTGACCTTTAGCTTCCTCAGCCACTCCAGGACAACTCCAGCAGTTGACATGGAGAAGTCAGGGAAACAAAGGGTTAATTAAAGCCAACGTGAAAGCTCGAGAACTTGCAGAGAACAACTGTGTGGGTAAAGAGCGAGTTTTTCAAGCTATTGAGGATCGACCATTATCAAATTTTAATCTTGCACAGATTTTTATTATTTTATGAAGAATACCAGGCCAAAACATTTCCAGAAGGCAGCATAACTGAAGTAGTCAGCATTTTGAACTTAAAAAGGACAGCTTCCTGGGTGCCCACGGATTTTGTGTCACCAGAAGACGTAGAGTCACCGGGAGGGGTGTTTCCTTATAAAATGCTTGCTCGGTTCCTATCCATAGCATGAGGAAGCAAGTATGAGCTATCATGGGGAATGTTCCAGGTCTTCACAGGCGCTGGATCTGTGGAATCCAGGCACCCGGAGAAGACTCAGGAGAGACGGCAGGGAGTCCAACTGCCTTATGTGGATCTGCTGGTCATGAGGTCTTTCAAGAATTTAAGTCCTGAGAATAGTCTATCCCTCTCTCAATCTACTTTTTCTAAAAAAAAAAGTGAATTTATTGGGGTGACATTGGTTATTAAAATCATATAGTTTTCAGGCGTACATGTGTATATTGCACTGCGTGTTCGCCACCCCGAGTCAGGTCTCCTTCCATTACCACTGGTCCCCCTTCACCCTCTTCTACCTCCCCACGCCCACCTCTCCCTTGGGCATCACCACACTGTTGTCTGTGTCTCTGAGTTTTTTCTATTCCTTTGCTTAATTCCTTCACCTTTTTCACCCAGCTCCCACCCAAGTCCCTCCTCTCCGACCATTATCAGATGAGTATCTGACACAGATACTCATCTGTATCTATGAGTCTGTTTTTATTTTGCTTGTTAGTTTTTGCTTGTTAGATTCCACATGTAAGTGAAATTATATGGCACTGTTCTTTCTCTGACTGCCTTGTTTCACTCAGCATAATACTCCCCAGGTCCATCCCTGCTGTTGCCAAAGATAAGATTTTCTTCTTGTTTATGGCTGAGTGGTATTCCATTGTGTAAGCGCACCACTGCTTTTTTTTTTTAATCAGTCTACTTTTAAAAAAGAGTATCTGCACTCCTCAGTATATCCTGCCTCTGACAGTCTATGAGATGGGAGTTTAGCGGTGGTCAAGAAAAAAGTAGGGACAGTGGCAACAAGCAAAGAGAAGAAAGGAATCAGGAAACTGTGCTCTGGAATAAACAAAAACACTGACTTTATTTTCAGAAAAAACTTGTAACATTTGAGCTTCACTTGCCTGAAATACAACTGGTGTGCTGTTATGCAAAGTCAGTATTCAGCATTCAGAAACAAAGTCACCGAGCACCTCCTCTGGGCTGCAAGCAGAGGGTGCAGTCTAAACGCTCGAGCGGCAGCGAGGGACACAGGCCGAGGGACTCGGCCCACCTGATCGCAGGTGTCCCACCTTCCTGTCACTTCCACACGCAGAATGCACTTACAAGCAGTATGCCCTAACTAAGGGAAAACGTTACCCAAAGTCTTCTCCTATTTTTCTTTTAAAAAAATTTTTTAAGTCTACCTTTATTCTTGTATTTGTGGGAAGTAAGAGTTTCATTATTTTTTCCCCAGGGACACAGCCCTGTCTTAATATGAAAGTATATAAATGGATATGAAAGTATGGTATTTTGAGAATGTTTCAAAGTAAGGTCAAACTGGTGTTAAAAACCCTGCTAGTGAAGGCTACAATAACAGTCTGGCTGAACGGTCTTAAGTGCAGCTGACTCCAATTACTAAGTACATCCTAGTGATTTTTTTTTTTAACTAACAAGAACAATGCAAGCAAGTCTTTGAGTTCAAAAATACTGTCAGAGAGAAGTTATTCATAAGAGAAATTAGATAAATTTCACCAGTACTGCAGCCACATCGGCAGCTGACAGTTAACTCCACTGTCAGCACTGGGAAAGTTGAGTTCTTTCTTTAACAAATAATCAGAAAAAGAAGCGAAGGACAAATGCTAGGGAAAAAAATGCTTCTTTTGACAAAAACATCCAAGAGAAGTTTGCATAAGAAAACATGCACATAATTGAATCACTACAAATTCATGAAAACAGTTCTTTCAAATAAAATTTTAAAACCATCATGGAGAATTTTGAGCATTCACCAAAATAGACAGAAAAACAAAACACAGCCCGGGCATTCATCACACAGCCTGACAGCTACCAAACCCTGGCTACTCCTGATCCTCCCCCTCCAGTCCCCTCCTCCTGCATTATTCCCAAGCAAACCCCAGATGTCATCAAATCAGACACAGTACGTGAAAAAGCAGAGTTCTTCCACGACATTATTCCAAACTGTTGGCCTCTTTCTGCCTTCACCTCTACCCACGAAATCAATGTTTTCTGGTGATTAACTCCCTGCTCCTTGCCCTGAACAGGATGTTGGTACTCGTATTATTACTACCCAAGGCACTGGATCTGGTTAGATAGACACACTTCCCAGACACACAGGACTTTAGACTCAGCCCAGACTCATACAAGGGCTGGTGGCCCCCATAAGCCCTTGCATTCATAGAATTCTCTGACTCCTCTATGCAAACATCTGATACGGACCAGTGTGCATCGGTTGCCAAAACCGGGGTCCCATCATCAGGAATCAGGGAAGGCACAGTGGTTAAGAAAGTCCAGTAGGTCCTTCCCCAATGTCATTGATAGGTTCTTAGAAACTGACTTTAGGCAAAACAGTGCATAATGAAACCAGTGCTACCACAGGCTAATTGATATAAATAAGAGGTAAGTTCCTACAGCATATTTCTGGTCACAAGAACATCACCAAACTCCTAAGCAAAAGCCCAAGACTCATCTAATATTAAACGCTGAAGTAAATGTGAAATATACATAAATTTAAGAAAGATTAACAAAAACAGATCATTTTCCAGCCTGCTGATTACAGTTCAAGGTCACGGGTGGCCAGAGTCTGTCCCAGCAGCTCAGGGTACAGGGCGGGAACCAGGGCACAATTCCATTGCAGGGCACACTCAAGCACACACTTGGACAATGTAGACACACCAGGTCACCTGACGTGCACATCTTTGGGTTGTGGGAGGAAACTGGGGTACCAGAGAAAACCCACGCAGACATGGGAAGAATGTCCCAACTCCACACAGACAGTGGCCTGGACAGAGAACAGAGTTTTTTTTTTTCTCATCAACATTATAACCAAACCATGTTGAACAAAATGACGTTACCCAAGGACCTGCAGACAGCAATATCCCAGCTTCGGTCACACAGATCTGGTTTTAAATTCGGCTCCCGATTACTAGCTACGTGTCCTTGGGTAAGTTACTTAGCGTATCTGAGCCTCTGTCCACTCATCTCTAAAACTGGAAAAATAATAACTGCCTCACATAATAGCCATGAAGATTAAATGAAATAACATGTAGAGAGGGCTCAGCCAAGAAACTTGATAATAAATGGTAGCTCCTTTTTTCAAATTAAGCAAGAGAATCCTTCACTGATAAGTATCAATAATGAGAAGGGATGTGTATATGGGGAAAAGGATAAAGTGAAGGAGGAAATGGGGGTGAAAGTACTGTATTTTTATAAATTGGACCCTCAACTAACTTTTTATAAGACCTTGAGTATCTCAGTCTATCTGTTTAATGGGAACTTTCCCTAAGCTCATAGTCTAAAACACAGGTCATTCAACCTGTTCATAACCGTCAATTCTTAAAAAGCAGTCAGACGTCTCACACGCAAACGTAAGAGGCTTGGCTGTGGAATCCGGTAATTACACACTAGTGTAGGGAGTCAGGGCAGAGGCGGGTGAGTGCGCACCAGCCCAGCCCACCTGCACAGGTGAGCCAGACAGAGTACAGCAGAGAGAGGTGGTGGCATCCACAATGAAAAGCCGCAGTGGCAGCGCTGGGTCTGTCACTTGGCTCCATGCCTGTGCCTTTTCAGTGTATACTTTTGGGAAAAATCACTCAAATGAACAAAGGGCATGGGGAAGCCAGCTTTCTGCTTCACATCGGTCAGGACACTTGTGGATTAGGACAAAATGTAACTGAAATCATGCAATATCAAACCGCTACATGACAGTCTGTGATGCGCCCAGTGTTACTCAGAAGGAAAAGAACTGCCCTGGCTGGCGTGCCTCAGTGGGTTGAGCGCTGGTCAGCGAACTGAAAGGTCGCCCATAGGGCTCCCTGTCAGGGTGCATGCCTGGGTTGTGGGCCAGGTCCCCAGTAGGGGGTGCACGAGAGACAACCACACATTGATGCTCCTCTCTCTTTCTCCCTCCCTTCTCCTCTTTCTGAAAGTAAGTAAATTAAATCTTTTTTCATTTTATATTAATAAATTTTTTAACAAATAAAATCTTTTTAAAAAGAACTATTACGAATGTTTTATGCAAGAACTACATACCTATTTATTCATTTAAAAAATCACAAATGACAAGATTTCACTGATTTTTAATAAATACTCTTTTCCCTTTCTTCTGCATTCCAAACTTATATAAAGGTTACACACTAAGTTGGCCTAGTGCCAGAGTTCTATTTCTCCAGGGGAAAAAAAAGGGAAAGATTAGCAACTTCTGTGTGGCTTTGCAAATCAAATCTGTTGGTGTGGTTACTCGGTAAATGTCTGATTGTGATAACCACTTAACAGGGTTGCTCCCCGCCCACCCCCTCCCACCACATTTACTCCATCCTGCTGCTACACTCATCTTCCCAAAGGCATCACTCACACCCCAGACACTCTTCCTTCCCTGTCTCCCATTCCAACTCGTCCGCCTGCACTTTCCCTCCACAGTCCAGTCCTCACCTCCCTAGAGAGCTGCGTCTTCCACCACCTCCCCTCACATATCCTTTCCTACATATTCCAGGCAGAACCCCACTTACCCCAAATTAGCCCAGTATGGGTATGTCTTGGTGCCTTTGTTTCTTGCCAAGAGGAGTCCCTTTCCTCAACTTCTAACTATCAAAATCCCACCTCTTCCTGAAATTGTATCTCAGATGGCATTTGTTCCACACGACATTCTCTGGCCACCTCACTCGGAACTAATCTTTCCCTCCTGTGTACTGCGAGAGGACTTGAACTGCTTCTACTCGGGTCACTAGAGTTTTATTTTAATCACCTGAATTCCAAGACTCTGGATCAGAGCTCATGCTTTCTTCACTCATTGTGCCACTTAGAACATGGAGCATGGAGACATTTACTCACAGTGAACTGTGTTGTAGATCTGAGGTCTAGGAAACTGTCAATCACAGCATTTCCATCTTTTTTGATAGGCAGCCCACACAGGAATCTTTGGAAGGACGTGTCTTCATTAGCTCTCCAACTCCTGGAGGGTTTGTGCCCTAGACCAAGCCCCTGCTGGGCCCACGGGATCCGTCCACCAGACACGAACAGAGCGGCCAATTCTCTCTCTCTCTCTCAACAGAGTACGAAACTGAAGGAGGAGGACACATGTGCACAGGGAAACACCAAAACCACAAACATGGGAACAGTGTTGTGACCCTCTTTCAGCTGGATCACGAACATCTTTAACCTCATCACACTTCCTTACACGGAGCAACATAGGAAATGGGGAATGAAAACAATTTTTTAAAAGTCATCCAAATTTTTGGATTAGATCAGATGTAACTCTAGGGAGAATAATGTATAATCTTTACAAATGCATCTATTGCTTCTCAGCCTTTTGGCTAAGATCAAGTGAATAATGAATCTACATTTTAAGATTTCAATCACTAGCAATTAATACAAGGTAAGTGCTAGGGCAAGTACATGGAAGGAAAAATGTAGCAGTAACTCTTGAAGCTCCAAGAATAATAAAGCTCATGTCTGTCTCCATTATAACTGAATTGCTTTTTTTGAGATTTAATAGATTTGATGAACATATACAAGCAAAGGCATAAAACAGGCTTAACTGTAACTTGCCAAAGATTATAGCTAATGTAGGGTGTCATTTGAAATGAAAAGATGTCAACTTAATATCATTTTTATTTTCATCACCAAAATTAAAATACAATGTATATAAAAACATTCCAAAGCACTGAATCTTCTGAAAATACTAAGCAATATACCCAGAGAAGAAAAATTCTGTTAGTTTCCTGCTGAATTACTAAATGTAGCTGTCATTTGGACCAAGAGCCAAAAAACAAATGTTCTAGTAAAAAAAAAAAATTGTAGCCTTGGCTGGTGTGGCTCAGGCGACTGAGCACCGACCTGCAAACCAAACGGCTGCTGATTTGATTCCTGGTCAGGGCACATGCCTGGGTTGCGGGCCAGGTCCCCTTTTGGGGGCATGTGATAGGTAGCCAACTGATGTTTCTCTCACACATCGACATTTCTCTTCCTCCCTTTCTTCCTCCCTCCCTCCCATCTCTCTAAAAATAAATAAATAAAATCTTTTTTAAAAATTCTAGACTTTCGACAAAGCAAGTCTCTTACTCCAACAATCATTTTTATTTGTTTGTTTGTTTGTTTTTAGTGAGGGAAAGGGAGAGATAAAGAGAAATGTCCATGTGTGGTTGCTTCTCACACACCCATTACTAAGGACCTGGCTCACAACCCAGGCATGTGCCTGACTGGGAATCGAACCTGTGACTGTTTGGTTCACAGGCTGGTGCTCAATCCACTGAGCCACACCAGCCAGGGCCAACAATAAATTTTAAATATGTAATCAAATACACCACATTTTTCATTCTGTGCTTCAATGCCTCAACAAGGCCCTTAAAAGGATAATTTTTCCTATCATTTAACAATCAAGTCAAGAGAAAAATACAAAATGGCTTACTACAAAGAACTTGTATGACCCATGGACATGACCTAAAGGGGACGGGATTGCTTGAGGGAAGGGAGGTACCAGGCAAAAGGGTGGCCAAGTGAAGTTAAGTTGGGACAACTATAAAATCATAATCAATAAAATATACTTTAAAAATACCTGTGCTATTTAAATTTCAGTGAAATGAAACAGAGTAAAAAGTTCAGTTCCTCAGTTACACTAGGCATGTTCCCAGGGCTGAGGAACTACACGTGGTTCTCACGGTGGACAGCCCCGACCTGGCACGTCAGCAGCGCCGACGGAGGGCCCGCTGCCCCGCAGCATGCAGATGAGCACCAGTCCCACAGCTCCTGCTTGCTTTAGTGCCCTTGCTCCACCGCAGAGCGAGAGACAGAACCGACAATGCCGCCTGTCGATTTTTTTTTTTTTTAAGGCTGAAAATTAGATTTTCATGCTGTTTCGGAACAGACTTCCCACCATCTCAGTACCTAAAAACATGGAAGAAAAATAGTGGCCCCTCGGTGGACTCGAAGAAAACAAACCGACCAAAACAGCTACAACTACAACAAAACACAACAAAACCCACCATCGCCCACAGAACACACAGGCTGTTCCACAGATAAGAAACAATGTTGAGCATTTCGAACAAAAAATCACGCTCCTGCTACTGAGAAACTGCTGGTGTCTGCCATCTACATGCACCCTCTTTGACAGGTGCCCGCACTGGCACCCAACCAAGAAGTTGTACCTGGGCTTCCCACAGCTAATGTCTGGGCTGTGGAGCAACTCGGCCAAATGGTGCAACAAAGGTTTTACAACCAGACAAGGGCCGGTGCTCTCTGCCTTCACACACACTCACTAGTTTTATGTGACTTCCAAGCAGGTTAGTGAATCTTTTTTGTGTCTGCATTTACCAACAAAGAAAGAAGCAAAGAACAGGCCAACACCCCAGGTCTGAAGTCAGTAATCCATCAGATAATGTTCTGGCGCTTCAGCTAGTTCAGTGCATGACACCACCAGTCACACTGGCAATTGTCCTGGAAGACCAAAACAACCCACAAGAATGATGCTACTCATAATAGCTATTAGTAAGCCAAGTCTCTTTTTTTTAATTAACAACAGCTTGTGGAGATATAATTAATACATCATACAAGTCATCCATCTGACGTGTACAATTCAAGTGAATCAAGTCTTTTAATATGTAATTCAACATTTACTCAGTGTCTAATATGGGTTAGTGACTATTCAAGATGCCTGTACGGTGGTTCTCAAATGAGGACAATTTTGCCCACCAGGGGACATTTGACAATGTCTGCACACATTTTTTATTGTCCTGATTGTGCAGAGGGAGCAACCTGTATTTAATGGGTAGAGGTTGGGGTGCTGCTAAACATCCTATAAGGCACCAGACAGCCCCCCACAGTGAAGAATTATCCAGCCTCAGACGCCAATAGTGCTGAGGCTGAGAAACCCTGTTCGAAGGATACAAAGGGAAGGAGAGACGGTATCAGTCCTCCTAAAGCTACTGTCCAATGAAGGGGAGAAAAACAGAAACGGGCCCAGAGTGTTAGGGCTGCAGAGAAGAGGGATGCTTAAGCCGAAATACTGGAAGGCAAACAGGAACTTGTGAGGGGTTCTCGGAATGGAAAGGAATGATTACATGTAAAGGGAAAACACTTAAGAGACGTAGAAAGCGTGGCAGAGTCTAAGAAGTCCAAGTAGCTCAGGATGGTTGGCTCAGACAGGGTGGCGCTCAGACTGGTTCCCACAGAGGAGCGGGGAAGCCAGGCGGAGAGGCACGCAGGAGCCAGATCAAGAAGGTTTTGTACGCCACGCTAGGAAAGAGTTTGGGCTTGATCTTATCGCCAGTGGTTGACAAACATTTCCTGTCATGAGCCAGATAGGAAGTATCATTAGGCCGAGTGCTCTCTGTTACAAACTCAATTCTGTGCTCGCAGCGAGAAAGCAGCCGTAGACAGCCCGCGAATGAATGGATGTGGTTGTGGCCCATGAGAGCCTCATTTATGGGCACTACAATTTGAATTTCATATAATATTCAGGTTCAATAAAAGATTCTTTTGATTTCTTTCTACCATTTAGAAGTGTGAAAATGATTCTTCACCGGTGGGCTGTCCACAAGCAGTGGTGACAGCAGCTTGTGGAGCCCTGGTGTAGTGACCCCACAGAGCTGCGAGGTGACAGGCAGCTGATCGGACACACAGCAGAGCAGGGCACCTCTCTTCAGGCCTCTGGGAGTGCCGGCCACCCCCAGGTGCTCCTGCTACAGAACAAACGGACCTGGGCCTAAACTTTGTCAGCAGCTTGCTTGTGAAAAGTACGATGAGACCGTACGCTAACTAGGGGAAGAAAAGCCCATTTCAGGCGACTGTGGTGAAATGACATTTACCTAATGGGAAGACAAAGTTCTTCATAATGAGTGGGCACCTGATACTACTATAATCTGAGTACTGCAGCAAAGTCACCCTTCAGCTAGCTCCACAGTGCGCCCTTGAATTAAGCCAATGACTGCTGACAAGAAGTACCAGCTCTGAAGAAACGACTCCATACCTGTGGTCACCTGCCACAATGAAGAGAACACCGAGAACCTCCGAGTGTCGATACGAGAACCAGGAACCCGGGTGCTGGGCACAGAGGGCAGGAGTTCTCACCACCTCAGGCAGTCCTGGCATCTGAAGTTCTGGCAACTTCAGCAACTAGAAATGTCTTACTTTTAATCTGACACTATTTTCAAGAGAGGAGTCTGATAACATGAGTTCAAATTGTCAAGAAAAAATATTACTTTTACTCATTTTAAAAAACGATGTATCCAAAAAATTACGTAAGATACAGATACTAATCTGGGGAAACATTTCTTTAAAAAACTTGTTGCTTCATGATTCTAATTTTGTTTATTACTTTTAAGCACCACGATGGTGTTCTATGATGACTAAAGCCATTTGAAGTCTAAACAACCGTCTTTTATGTCTTTGATGTGGCTGGCTCTTTCCGAATAATTAGGATATTTCTTTAGGACAATGAACATATGTCAGAAGGACTGTTTGGAGGATTAATCGATCTGTTTGTAATTTAATGATACAGTGTCTGGTACATAGCATATGCTCAATCGATGTTAAGTATCATTAACTTGAGATGTCATTACAATCACTACTTCAGTTACTCTCGAAACGTCTCGCCACAATGGAGTCCTCCCAACTTTACGGTACTTCTCCACAAGTCAGGAGCCACGAGAATGCAGAAGCTGCACAGCCCAGCCCTCACACTATGGAAATGGACGGACTGAACTTGGTATAACGAGCGAGGCTCTGGAGTGGGACATGCCTGGTTTTAAGCCCTGGCTAACCGGCCTGTCGGCTGAGTTAATTGCACTAAAACCTCAATTTCCTAATTTATAAAATAGGGGTTAAATAAAAAACACACATAAAGTACTAAGCACAGTGCCTAACATATTTTTTTTCACTATTTCTAAGCTGCACTGTTTATCTTGCTGCTTGAAACCTAAGTGACAGTACGCCACTACAATTATGGGGTTTCGTCTAAACCTTTCCTGCACTGCAGGTGCAGAAATACACAGGCACCTTTTTGGAGAACTGACATCTTGCAAATGCAGCAAGCATTTTAACTTCTACACGACAAAAGGAAGTGTTCAAAAGGGTGTGCATTTCAAGTCATTGTGGATATTTGTAAGAGAATTTCCCTAACCTATTTTTAAAAATCAATACCTGTGTACAATTATTGTTGACCTTAAGCTTCCTATTAAGAAGTTTTATTTCCTCTGTTCATCTTATGAAGAAATGGGTGTAAACTGCCCCTGGGTTTGTTCTCAACTTGACTCCCATCTAACCACACTGGACAGTCATACCAGGCTGAAGCGGACTATTTAAGACACATATTTTCTAAATCAAACAAACTCCTACCCCTCACTTTCTACGTAGTATATCCCTACATCTCAAATCACTTCAGAGTTGTCCAGTGCTTCAGTCCCCCCGACTCTGCTCTGTGGATCCTGGGAATACATGTGCTAAATACGTCTGTGAAATAACTTTGTTAAAGATTACACAATAAGGAACAAAAGGTGGTGTTTTTTACAGATTCCGGGCAGTTGTGGGCCGATGAACGTCACAGAGAGCAGCCTTCCAACTCACGGGCTTCAGAAGGCTGAGGAAATAGCCCGTTTCCCTTTCCCTCTTTTCTATCTGGTTTCTCTGATGTGTTCCCAGATACTCAAAGCGAGACTCAGATATGCATGAAATTTTAACATGCCTGTCTGAAGCCAGGAAAAATAAAGAACCGCATGCTAATATTTAAGACCAGGAAGAGTTCATCAATACTTGAGGGGGAATTTTGTTCAGTCTTGGAAATTACTAAGGGTCTTTCTTCCCCAGTTAACAGGGAAGTAATGTCAAATGGCTCACATTTGCATGGAATTCTGATACCCTGCAGCATGCTCCTGAATAAGCCTACAAACTTGGCAATTACTCCAGCAACCTAAATCTTCATCTGTTTCCAGATGAGCTGAAGCAATTTTTGGCCTTTCCTACAGCCCTCATACTTGACATCAGTTAGCCTAGACTCAGACCTTGACCTTGCCTTTATAGCTGGAGAAGAGTTCAGAGAACCAAACCTCAATAGAAACAACCTAAGTGTGAAAGGTTTTACCCCAGTCTTCTCTCAATGAGTGCTCTTTAACCTCTAGTACTGATCTTCAATCTCATGCTCTTCAGAAGGGGATGACTGAAATTCTCCCTTGTGTCTGAGGAGCATTCAGCTCATCAATTTGTTCTTGCTGTTGCTTTTGTTTCTTGTTTCTTGTTTCTTTGTCTTTGTTTTGCTTTAGGTCAAAAGCAGAAATGCCAAAAAAAAAAAAAAAATACCAAAAGGATAACTTACTATCTATGTATCAGCTTTGTTCATCTGATTGGATTAGATTTAAACATTTCCTTTAATTCTGGACAGGGTTCTCTAAGTATGCTCAGATTTTCTCCACAAAAACGAATCCCCTTGATTGGATCAGAAACTACTACTTGCTTCTGGAAATCAAACACTTTGGTAGGTGAATCAGGAATGGTGGCATTTCCTGAGCTTTACTTGGATTCTTTGGTATTTTCCTGTTAATCCATGTAGATCTACTAAGGCGCTTCTGACTGGCAGGGGCGGAGGGGGCTCTCTCTTCTGTCTCTTGTCTTTCCTTCTCTGCACCTTGCACACGGGCCAGGTACATGCATAGTGGTTTCCTCACTCACCCGATACTCCATAGCTTCCACAATACTTCGTCTTTCTCTGTCCCGAAGTGTTCTCTGAATGTGGTGTTTTGACCACTCAATGTAGTTCAGAGACTCACAGTATAAGCTTGTCACAAGTAATCTATACCCTTGGCGTTAATTGCAATGTTAGGGAATCTTCTGAAAGAAAACAGAATTTTGGTTGGGTTTGACCAGGGCAGCGGATTATAGCTCATGTAGCCAGAGGTGACGGGACTACTGGTTTGGCAGATGACCAAAGACCAAGATCAAGCAATGACAGTTATTTCCAGAGTTCCCACCTGGACTCCAGTAATTTTGGAATGGTGTCCTTAGTTATGGGCATACACTATGACTTGAAACTTTTGACTTAGTTGTGATTAACATTATCAAGTGATTGGGGATTTGTTTTTTTCTATTGGCATTCTGTATAGCAAAAACAAGAGGAAGGGAAAGTTACACTAGGCACCTAACATCAAATTTAGTAAAAATCACGGGGGGGGGGGGGCAGAAGTGTGATTTAATGATCTGAGAAATTAAGCAAAAGTGTCACATCTGAAGAATTTGAAAATGGTTATAGGTCAAAGCATTAAAAACTTCTTTGGGGACGGAGTGGCTACAAGAGGAACCTGGTGAGGAATCTGCCAGGGGTTAATTGCAACCCTGCATGAAAAGCAGTTAACAAGTGAGAATTAGAACACCCAGGAGGAAAAGAAAAATGTTTCCAGTGCCATGAGAAATAAACAACAAAGGGGAAATATTTCCTTTGGCTACCACTACCTCCTTTTCAAAAGCTCAGAGGAGCTGCGGGGAATGCCAAGGACTGGTTTTCTCTCAACTCCCTCTGAAACATTTGTCTTCATTACCACTCTTTTTAATCAGGGCTCCTTCATGAGTGTTTCTGCTCAGCCCCTAAGGGGCAGCTCTGGTCTGCGATAAATCAGAATCTACACCGCAAGTCACTAATCAGCACTCCCAGGGAAAGAAAAACAGAGAAGTGCAGACCACGATGCTGAGAAGGCCTGGGGGCACACAGGCCTCCAGGAGGAAGGGCCTGTGTGCAGAAATAATAAGTTGGTAGAGGTGAAGTAGGACTCCAAGGCTTAGCATTTACTTTAAAATCTCAAACACAAAATTTTCACACAAAACTGTAAGGGCTTGGGACACAATTTTGTTTTAGCAATGTAAGATAGATTAAGAGTTTGCTTAATGGACACTAACTGGTACTCCCAGCTTAAGAATTTCGATTCCTGACTCGAAACTCAGCAAGACAAGGCAGGGGGACAGGAGAGAAATAAGAACAATGACAACAGTCAAAGCCAGGAATTCACCTTCTCATCTCCTGCTTCAGTGACGTCATTAAGACATAAACTAAAAAATCCCAGGTGAGTATTTTCCGATGTCTGTGATATGACTGTTACTTCGCTTAAATGTAATTAGAGTCATAAAATTATAAATACATTACATTTTCCCCCACTGGAAACGGTTTTAGAACTAATCTAAGATTAAATGGACTGGCTAAGAGTCAGTATACTGGTTAGTAGCAGACTTCCCGGTAGGGTCCCAAGCATCGCGCACGCTGAGGATCTCCCGCACGTGTCTTGTACTGAACCGGCACCGCTCGGGGAGAGAGGAGGCCGTGTCTCCAGCCCTATGGCCACCGCTGCCTGGTTTACCTTGGCCAAATCACCGAACAATCTGAGCTCAGTTTCTTCATCTATGGAATAGAATTTGCATCTTTCCTGAATACATTATAGGGCTGATGCAATTCCCCATACGTTCAAAGTATTTTTTTAGTAATTTAAATTATTATGAAGTATGTTTTCTGAGAGCATTAATGAGCTAATGTGCTAACAGAATTCAGGTAAACAGAGAAAACCCACTTTTCATAGGAAGATAGAGCTAGATTATGGCAAACACCTCCGGGACTCCTGGATACAAGTTTAAATGTAAAATTGCCCCTATGATACACACCCAGACCACAGCCTGGCAAGCAAATTACTACCAAGCAGACAGTTGATTCCAAGGCTCCCGAAATTGATGCTAACCCCTCTAACGACAAACCTAAATAAAACTCACCTTCTACCTGCCTGCCTACAACAGAGTCTGCATGGCACGGACTCCAGAAGGAAACCATGGCGACACGTGGCCAAGTGCACGACGCTGTGCCAGAGTCAGGACCACAGGCCTGCCCAGGCGCCAAGACCTGCTGCTTCACTGGCATTTTGCTGCTTATTGTCTGTGAAAGCTGGTGGTATGACAATGTCATCTCACTGTGGCCAGACAGATGGAGACCTTGTCCTCACAAAGAGGAGTGCCCCTCTGAGGCAAAGTCGCATCTAGCCAAAAATACTAGTTTCCTCCACTCCAGTATTATGAAAATACACCGAGAAAACATAACTCGGACTAAGCATCCATCAAAGTGATGACCTCTTCCTGAATCTAACCGCATAAAACAGGCTCCTGCTTTCCTATTCCAACCAGCACGCTTGTCTGACTCTGACCTTACAAACTCTCAGAAAGCCCTCAGGAGAAACGTGTCTCGATACCGACTGTAGGAGCCCGGATCTGAACGGCTGGGAGCCTGACTCAGCTACGAGGGCCAACCTGACTGGAGGGCAGGTGCTCACAGAAGGACTCTACAAGGAACATGGCCAGAATTGTGAATCTCCAATCAAAATACTGAGACTTCATGTTGTAAAATGGGATACACACAAAGGTCTTGAACAGAGGCATGTCAAGACAAAAGTGGTGTTTGAGGAAGAAGATTCTATCGGGGTTCTGTGGGGGGAGCTGGGGGAGGAGCAGGGTCAGAGAGACTGGTATTTGTGGGGCCAGTCTGGACACAGCCGCAGGGCTCCAGGCAGGAGGAAATTAGAAATCAGAGTGTGGTTATTCTGACAAATGGGGTTTCTTGGCTTGTATTGATTATTCTTTTGGATACAAGAGCATTATGGTAATAAGGAAATTGTACAGGTCAGTTTCTCATAATTAATTGGGAAGATGTTTTTTAATTGTTGGTTTTTAAGGAACTCTAGAAGACAGAATTGAGAGAAATACTTACGTAATTACTTGTTAAGTATGAATAAGTGCTAGAAAGAGCTTTAGATACAAGGTGTTTATAGTCCATTTAGAATTAGTCATATGAACTCAGTAAAGGTGAATGTGGACATTTCAGCTGCCTACCAAACACGTGACTGGATCACCTGGGCGGGCCACAAAGGTGGTGCCCACCCAGACCTGCCGCCGCGGAGCTGCAGGAGCAGCGTGCGGGCCGGTGAACCTGCTGCGGCTCAGGGCGCTCACTGACTTGAGGAGCAACAACAGCCCCGCCGCCGTGACCGCCAGTCTGGAGAAAAGGGCTGGCAGCATCTGTGAAACTCAGGAATGGATTCTACGTTTCTGTTCAATGTTACAATTGAGCCAGATATAATTTAACGATCTGCTGTGAGAAATGGTAAGTCTGCCAGATACACAAAAATGGCTTCTGTAGACTTGAAGAGCAGAGCTACAGAAAAAAAATAAATCAAACTGCAGTTTCTAACTGTGGGCACGGAAGCACAGAGAGAAGTTCACGGGAGAAGGAAAGGTGTCGAACAAAGGCTCTAAAACCGAGGGCCTGCTCCTCTCCAAACAGGGCATTCGAGTTTCTTCCCACGCCACGCACAGGAGCAGCGACGCTCTCCTTCTCTGCTTCCAGCGGGCTTCAAGGACACGCACAGCCCTGGAAGTTGGAAATCAAGTCTGGCTGCGAGAAAGCAGCCCCTCCCAGACATATCCCCTCTCCTGACAAACACCCACCCACTGGCAGGCCTGGGAGACACATGGCGACCAGAGCACGTTGTCAAAACGTATCATTAAGAAACATCCACCTTCCGAAAGCACAACCTTTGCTCGGTGCAGTGTTTTCCTTGGAAGACAGCTCTTCTGAGAGCTATAAAAAGCCGGTCAGAATTGATGAGGCTAGCTCCTGCAGTCTATACTAACGATCATGTTAACAATGTAAAGGTGAATAATGATGGTGGAATGTTTCACCAAAACCAGAAAATAACAACAACTAAATTCATTAATCATGTGCCTCTACTTCAAAGAATCTCATCATTTTTGGCATGCCTCCTCAGAGGAGGAAAGCTACACAGAAGTTGTACGGCCTCCTCCTTTAATTTCCTCTCTTACTCTGTACCCTCAGGTGGCCAGGCGAGTGCGGCCTGCAGGCCTAGGCTACACATGAAGTTCGCAGCTCTCTGCCTGATCTCATGATCCGCTATCAAAACAGCTCTTTCCAATGTGTTTCCTGTCTAGGTTTGCGATTGCGTGAGTGTTTCCTTGGCTGGGTCAGCTGCCAAATTAAGTCCCTTGGTAGGGAACTGCAGAGAACTCAATGTAGCCCTGTCTCCCCTCCACCTTAGACTTGACATTGGAAGTGACTTAGGAAGTACTCTAATAGTTACCAAATTTTTGGAAACGGATTCGACTTTTCTGGGCTAAACATGTGTTTAGAAGAGACTGCATCACTAATCATCACTTGACCTTGTGACAGACCAAAAGTTGCTGATTTTTTTCCCTAAAAAAAAAAATAAAAAACACAACAACTTTTACCAGCTAGCACAATGATGTAAATGCAAAATCATGTTGCGAGATGACTGCAAACGTGCTGACTTCCAGATGTTTGACAAGACAGTGCGGAAACACCGGAAAGGGAAAAAGAAAAAACGGTTAACAGTTTCTGTTACAAACTCTGCTGGGTTACTTGCTTTCTGGGGATTTTCCACAAATGACTTAGGTGGGGAAGGAACTGAAGGTCTGTCTCCCACCTGCCAAATTTCAATCCATCAACTACGGGTAGAGAGAAGATTGTCTCTGAAAACACAGAAAACTTCCCCAAATCTATTGCTGATACTGTGGAAATAGGTACAGCGGGATCTGCTCACACACACGCTCACTGTTACCCCACCGCTCAGTTCAATAAGCCTGCACACCAATCACACGAGATAGGAATCTCGAACAGGGCCGTGCACATTCTACTAAATATCCCCTCTGTATATCAGTCGCAGATAAAATCTGATTTAAGTCAAAACACAGCATGGCTCAGGCGTCCTCGCTGCACGCGCTTCTTTTTCATGTGCTCATCCTTGACTCGCACTGCTCCTGGTGGAAGTCTTCCAAAAAAAACTAGATTTAGTTGTCAGATTTACAGTATCAAGGAATCTCTAAAATGAATGGGTTCTTTAAAAGAAAAGCCAAACTCTGGGTAATTACATTCAAATTCCTTAATCACATTTTCTGAGCTCAGTGGGAATTGTGGGGTTTCTTTCCTGAATGTCTTCTCCAGAGCCACACAAATGCAGCGCAGACTCTTCCTCCAAATGGGTATCGACAGAAGGACGCCCCTTGGCAGAATGTTAAAGCGTATGCTTCTTAAGTTTTCTTTTTCATGCAGCTAGAAGCAATCTGTGTGCGCGCATGCATGTGTGTGCGTGAACACACACATCTGTCTGTGTGCCTTTCCTCACTTCCACTCCCCCTAACCTCCCGATAGAGGGAAAAAAAAATTAGAGTATCTCAGGAATAGCTACAAGAATATAGTTTACCAGATGGTAGACATGATAGTTTTGTAATATTTCCTTCTTCCTCACCTCTGGGCTCACAAGGGGACCACACTCCCCCTTTGCAGTGCCCCCTTTGGGACAATGCTTGGAGTCAGAACCCAGCAGTGTCCCAAAGAACTTCCTGTGACAACGGAAATGGTCTCCACTGAGTTTTGTCCAATATGGGAGATTTGTAAACATGGCTGCTGCAACTGACAAACTGAATGGCCGATTTTATTTCATTTTCATTAGTTCAAATTTAGATAACCAAATGTTAGCCACTGGCTATGGTAGTGCATGGCACAGTTCCAGACACTGTGCGAGAAGGGTGAGCAGAAGTGACCCAAGTGACAGCTGCAGTGTCCCTTTGCCGCTGCCACGGTCACCTGTAATAGTTCAATGGTGAAGCCTCAGTTAACCTAGGTCCCAGAGTGGAGACAGCACGGAGCAGAGACTCGGCAACCTATGATGGACAATACTTTAGCCAGAAAAGTCATAAAATGTACAAGTAAGAAAAATACAGCAAGTACTAATATTCGTGAAGACCTTATGAATCAAATATTGTGAAAATGTCAAGGAGCTCCTACTTGACATGCACAAGTGGTGCTGAAATAAGAGAGGGATACAGCTGCTCAAGCAGACCAGAACTATTTTCTAGAGATACCCCACAATACAAAACTTGGGCCCTGGCTGGTGTGGCTCAGTGGACTGAGGGCCTGTGAACCAAAGGGTCACCTGTTTGATTCCCAGTCAGGGCACATGCCAAAGTTGTGGACCAGGTCCCCAGTTGGGGGTTATGGAAGGCAACTCATCGATGTATCTCTCACATATCAATGTTTCTCTCCCTCTCTTTCTCCCTCTCTTCCCCTCTCTCTAAAACTAAATAAATGAAAATTTAAAAAAAACTTAGTGCCTATGATCAAGCGGAGATAACATGGGGTGTTGTACTACATGTACAGAAAACTGACTCAAGAATTAATCATAACATATTTTATGTTCTTGTTGCCATGAAAGACATTCCTGTGTTCAAAGTAGCAAAGATATGTTTGTTAGTAATATTTTTCCCACAGAGAGAAAAAATCCCCTAGTCATGAAAGAGTTAAAAGAGACCAAAATTAGACACAGTTCATGTTAAAGGTTAGAAGAATAATCAGTCACTTGAAAAACACTACATAAACATTTTTCCGGATGCAATTTTCGGTCCAAGGATACATTTCCCAGTAGAAATCAGCAGCTAAAAAGGAAATCATTTCGTCTCCATAAGTGCCAAATTGTATCCTGATTTTTCCTGGTCTGGCTCAACTTTCAAAACTAGTGGTTCAACTTCTGCAATCTTTCACCCGATGACTATGTAAACACATCTTTATAAGACAGACATAACCCTTGGGTGGGCCAATTTATGTTAGATTATGAAAATACTTAAAATACAAAATCGTATAATGATTGTTGTCCTTTGGTTTTTCCCTAAAAGGAAAGAAAACTCCAGTTAACATAGGCAGTGGTTCATGTGAAGATAATATGACACATATACATTGCTTTCTCTTTTTTCCAAGCTTTGAAAATAAATATCACTAACAATTCCTTGAAGGCTTGCCTCATGTTTTGGCACGGTGATCTGTAAATTAAGAATTTGCAAATATCGCTCTGATAGGGATACTCACATCATATACCACACAACTGGAATGAATTCAACTCCTCACACGAGGCCAGGAAAAATTCTCACCCTTGGAAGTACTTTGGGTCTTCTGTATTCGGTCAGAGGTTATAGAAACATTAGTTTTAAGGATAAAGTAATCTTAAGTAAAAACCAAAGATTCATTCAGAATTTATTACCGCCTCTGATTCATATATATCTCACATTATTCAGAACTCTCCAAAACACAATTCAAGCAGAATCTCTGTAGCCACGAAAAAAATATAAATTTTAAACCTTCACAGAAAGGTAAACTCTGCTCTTTCACCTCTCCCTGGAAATTCTAGAGCGTTTCTGGTCGACTACAAACTCCATCATGAAAAGGCTTTCTTCCACATTCCGCATGGGGAAGAATTCAAGCTTTTCCTCCAATGGATAAAATTCTACAAAAGAAGTCATTCTGAGAGACGCTGGAGAGTGCAGAATAAATCACAGCTACAAGATCTGGAAAAGCTTTGCTGAATGTTAAGCGCTTTTCACATCTGGGCCTACACATTCCTGCCTGGGGAACGCTGTGTCCCTAACGCCATTCACAGACCACGCTGGGAGACCCGCCCTCCCTCAGGAAGCACACCCGAACAGCTGCAAACACGAGCATCCCTTTCATCGGAGATTGATGGGAATTACATCAAATATTCATAATTACACTCGTAAAACTGATTCTTAGTAATATGGTTAGAAGTTATGACAAAGCCAAGAACTTACAGTAGCTTAATTCTACAATTTTTAAAAAACTGATAATGTAACTCCATGAGTAACTTTCTAATGGCTGTATCCGTCCTCCACTCTTGCTCCTGAGAAAACGGACAAAGATGTCACTGCAGCCGCGTGAAGCACAAAGCCCATTTTCTTTCACGTGCTACAAGCAGCTGATAAATGATAAATGATATACTTTCTAAATTCACAAAATTTTAACTGAGTGGAAGGACATACTAGGGTTGCATTTTCTTGTTCAAATGACTAGTTCTGCCCAAACCAGCATGAGGGACTTAATTAAATATTTTCACTTAAATTCTAACTTGAAAGACATAAAACTTTTCCCCCATTTGCCAAAATTAGAAAATCTTCAATTCTTCCGAAAAATATACTCATACAGACATTCAAAACTAAAACTTAATGGTTGATTATTTAAACCTAGCTTTTTTAAATGGACATATTTTGCATTCCTTTCCGATTTAAAACACTCTGCAATGAAAGCTACCATTATTTATAAGTGAAGAAAGAAAAGGGAATCTGTCTTCCTTCTTCCCACTCCTCACCCTGCCATTGTCACCTGTATCTATTTCCAGGAAGCCAATATTCATTAGGGTTAATCTGCCTACTAATGAATAAACAAAGGATTTCTCTGTCACTAAGAGGCCAGGTGAGCTGATAGCATCTTCTAACACAGAAAATCATCTGTAGCATACAGCGCAGGAAATTACCTGCTGCAACCCCACACCTGGGATCATTTGGCAGGCAGAGCTCTAACGTTGAGTAATATATGGAAAATGGACTATAACCATTTTTCAAAGGACTGAAAAATCTCATATATTTTAGAACAGAACATTTTTACGTAATCAGCTATATAACTTATAAGGAAAATAAGTAAAAAAAAATCAAGAAAACCAACAAGAAACTTTTCCATGCTTTCCCTTAAAAAAAAAAAAACAAGAGTAAATGTAACAAATGATGCCAAAGTACCAACATGCAACGAAATAAAACTAATACAGTAACAATATTTCCAGGGATCACAAGATCTCACTATAGCAGTTCTAGAACAGAAGGGAGGCAACAAGCTGAGTAAAGAAGAGACGTGACTATAATCCCTACCTTCACAGACTGACACAAATTCAAGTGAACCTGCATGATGTTGTTGCTTCATCAAGGTGTCAGGAAAAGAATCAACTATTTGTTAACACATTAAATTGATAATATAGTTTCTCCGTGTTTCCCTTTGAGGAGCAGAATCAAAAGTCTTGAGTCTCTATAAAAATCATTTTTTTAGCTAAATAATCCAACAGGAAATCATTGGTGGTAAATAAACAGACACAAAATAAAAATAAAAGAAATGAGGTAAAAGATATATGACCTCTTTCCAAATGTGGGGTCGGAGGGAGGAATACATCCTAGATACTAGTTTTAAGTAACATTTAATAATAGCCTGAAAACTATGAGGTATAAGCAGATAAAAGAACTGGAGGACTACTGGGTTTGATTAGGCACCGGCACTGCAGCAACAAAACTCACTCACAAAACAAGAAAACACAAAGTGATTAGGGACCATCACCTTCTCAAACTCAGGCTCAATACGACAGGACAGCCCAGCCGGGATACGGAGCAAAGTGAGACTAAATCTATCAGCTTGTGCGCCAATGAGAAACCACCAACGTGCCATCCTGGACACATGTGCCATTAAGTAGCCACAACTGGTGCCTCTTCATTCAATTTTTAATAATATCCTTGCAGAGAAAAGAAGCCAAACTCCTAGGCAGAACAGCTATCATCCTCTCGACAGACTAGAGACCAGAGAGTAAGAAGTCTTAGGAAACCTGTTAGTCAACATTTGATGAGGGCCTACTGTTTGTCAAACCCACAAGGAACAGGACTGGGGCTGTTGAGCAGATAAAAACAGATACGGGCCCCGGCTGGTGTGGCTCAGTGGACTGAGTGCTGGCCTGTGAACCAGAGGGTCGGCGGTTTGATTCCCGTCAGGGCACATGCCTGGGTTGCGGGCCAGGTCCCCAGTTGGGGGTGCATGAGAGGCAACCACATGCTGATACTTCTTTCCCTCTCTTTCTCCTTCCCTTTCTCTAAAAATAAATAAGTAAAGTAATTTTTTTAAAAACCCAGATATGGTCTTGGAACACAGTGTATGCTATCATTATCACTGTATTTGAATTTCTTAGCTTCAAAGGGTTTCCTGGTTGGTTTTATACTGAATATGTTAGCTGTATATCAAATACAAAAAAAAAAAAAAAAAAAAAACCTGTCAGGAAAGGTGTCCAGGTGGGAGAACAGCGCTATCTACGGGCAAGGAGTGAAACCGAGGGACCCTGCCCATGCACACGGCACCTAAGCACATGTAGAGTACAAAGAAGGAAGGCTCACTCAAAATGTGGGATATTCCATAGTCTCTATCTGTTGGGACAGGTTTTCTGGAACACACCATTTAAACATGAATGAAAGTAAATGCAAACGGCATGGGGCTCCCAACAGCCATCAGCTTATGATGTTGTATTGACAGCAGATGCGAACTCTGCGGATGTCATATGCACGAATTTCTGAATGTGTTTTTGCTGAGAGGGTTTTTTGGTGTATGTGGGAAAATTCAGCATGTCAGTTAAGGGAAATGTATACGATTTCCCTTTCAAGATCCTACAAAAACATATGGGAGCAAGATAATGTTTGTCCTGACCTGCCAAAATCCTGGGGAGATCATCTCAAATCCACACAACATTCCTGAGGACTAATGCTCGCACCGGGGCTCCTGCATTAGCAGATGTGTGAAAATGCTTGTAGGCAGGGAGCTCCCTCGTGGCTGGACATCTGAAGAAGCTCCTCCACAACCGTCATTCCAGCCAAGGGCTGAGGCGCTGTTTCCAAGTTAAGTACACCTTCGTTTAAGCCAGTGTCTGGACAGAAGAATTCAACGGATGCATTTGTTACTTGGCTCAGAACCAAGAGAAGCCTGAGTGGATGTCAGACAGACTTTTGGGAGGCCTCCCAGGTCCCACCCCCGGTCCTCGACTCACATCAAAGACTCAGGGACATTTTTCCTCGCTCATGTAACAATTTCTAGCAATCAAATATTCCTGTTTCAAGCACATGACTGGAGGAGTCACGTGTATTACTTTAGTTGTGATTAAAATGGGCTTGGGGTATGCGTGTGCATGTGTTCAATACTGTCCCTAGTTCATTATTTAGGTTGTGCCAAAACAAATATGCTGAAAACATTAAAGAAACCAAACTACCTGTGCATACTTTCTATAACATTTCTTTTTGTAAAAATCATAGGTTTTTGAGTCTCATGAGAGTAACATAAGCCTACTGTAAAAAAAACTTTGGAAAAACTGTAGATAAAAATAAAAATTGCCCACAATCCTCTCTCAGAGATTAGCTACTACTTATATTTTGGTTTGCTCCTTCTAGTTTCTGTAACACACACAAAACACTGTATATATCCATAACTACATTTTCTCTCGTAAAACTTTATATAGCTTTGAGTCCTTCTATGTTTATAATGACAAAGTGAAAAGCAGTGGTCACAATCTTAATTAGATAGAAGGTATTAAGCAAGAAATAAAAGACACTTAGAAATGTTAAAAAAGCATACCTAGGTATATTGGACCACAAAGCCCTAACAGTATATGTACATATCATATAATATAACATTGACATTATATAAAGAAACTACAGAATATAAGGAGAAATAAAGAGAAAAATATTAACATGAGATTTCAACTCACCTTTTAAGTTCATGATAAGATATCTACTTATATACATGTAAATATGGCATCAGAAGAGACACACCATATTTTTCAGACTATAAGATGCACCTAGGTTTTAGAGGAGGAAAATAGGGAAAAAAATTTTGAAGCAAAAAATATGGTAAAATATTTAACATAAATAACAATATTTCACCAGTGTAAATGTAAACAGAACTCAACAGCAGCAGTAACAACCATTATTCCTCCCAAATTTGGAGGGGGGGAGGGTGTGTCTTCTAGTCTGAAGAATACGGTAAATATAACTAATGAGGCAAATTCCATAAAAATGTTAACATATATCCTGAAAACAGAGACTTTTCAGATGCCCACAATAACATAAATTCACAGACAAAAAAGTATTTTTGACAGAAAACAAAGTCTGATCTAAATAATCTTCTAGATGTAATTAACGAATGACAGGAAGTTTTAGCAGCTAAGGAACACAAGAGGGATGCAATCAGACAAATCCTATCTGTGGGAGGGAAACCCTAGCAGGGGGGTGCAACCTTTCCGAGTCTCTACGCCACACTGGAGGAAGAAGAGTTGTCTCACGTAATTGACTATTCTGTGTTGGGCCCCATTCACAGCCCTCCTGGGCCGCATGCTTGGGCCGTGGGCTAGACGCCCCTGCTCAGGACAAATGGCTCAGTTCCTTCAAACCCCATAAAGAGGTGACAAAAGGAGATGGAAGAGAATCCTATATATTAAGAGGATCATGAGATATGTCAACCAATCACAACGTATGGGTCTTACTTGGAACATGACTTTTAAAAATGAGACATGTAGAAAATGTACCACGGATTGGAAATACAATATGAAAGAGTTATTGATAATTTTTTTCAGGCATGAAAATACTTTACTTTTAAAAAAGAGCAGTTATTTTTTGGAGATAGGTATTATCATTAATAGATGAAATAACATGATGTCTAAAATTTGCTTCACAATAATCTGGTGGAGTAACAGGGTAAGATATAAAACTAGTCTGGCCATGAGTTACTAACTGTTGACTCCACCTGATTGTTAGGTGTTCATTATGCTATGCTTTTTACATTTGCATATATTTAAAATATTTTTAAATATTTAATTTATTTCTTATTAGAGTGGGGAAGGGAGGGAGAAAGAGAGAGAAACGTCAAAGTGTGGTTGCCTGTTGAGTACCCCCCTACTGGGAACCTGGCCAGCAACCCAGGCATGTGCCCTGACTGGGAATTGAACCAGTGACCCTTTGGCTCACAGGCCAGTGCTCAATCCACTGAGCCACACCAGCCAGGGCTGAATTATTTTTATGATAAGGAGTTAAAGAGAAAAGAGAGCATGTGTGTGTACTTGCACATATACACAGAAATTGATGATAACAAGTGTAGATAATTCTTTTGAGTTACACTTTAAAGAAATGGGTCTCTAGCAGATATCATTATTTTTTTTTCTTTTTCATCCTCACCCAAGGGTACATTTATTCATTTGAGAGAGATAGGAAAGGAGAAAAAGAGAGAGAGAGAGAGAGAGAGAGAGAACGTGAGAGAAACATCATCGCTTCTCTCCTGTATGCACCCCGACCATGGTTTAAACCTGTGACCCAGGTATGGGCCCTGACCAGGGATCAAACCCACCACCTGTTGGTGTATGGGATGATGCTCCAACCTAGTGGGCATCCTGACCAGGGATAGCTGATATCACTTTTAAAACAGACTTCACAGTTCCCTCATTTTTATTTAACTTTTATTCTGTATAAGGAGATACCACAAAATGTTAGCAGCTGTTGAATCTAGTGAGAGTGTTTAAATATTTGCTTTATTATATATGTAAATGTCTTCTGTAAGTTAGAAATGTTTCATGATAAAAAGTTGTAAAGTACCTACACACTGGCAATTTAAAAAGTGATCTCAGCAACTCTTGACAGTTTATGCTTTCAAATGCACCAAAGAATAATTACATCATCACTCAAAATCTGCTGGTATTTTGATTTGGAGTGCATGAAAGTTCTGAGGTAATTCTGAAATACCTGCTGTTTTTACAATATTCAGTGTTCTTATTCAGAAACATGATATACTGTTAATTCACACAAATAACCTTTATGACTCTAAATAGTTTCACAATTTTATGTAGAATTTCTGTATTTATCTTGAGGGTTATTCGGAGGCATTTTGTTTGCTGGTACTATCTATCATGAGTGAAACTTTTTAAAAAGAATTAGATCAGCTAATTCGTTTTGACTGCTTCATAGAGACAGTGTGGACGTGCTGCACATTTACTGTGCATCTGATTAGTGTAAGTTCTTTCAAAGTTGGTGCTTTTGTTTTCTTTTTTTCTATCAGCAATGACTTTAAATTTTAATTTAAACTTTATTGTATTTTTGATTACCATTTAGTCTCCGTATACTTGAATTTTCTCGATCAAAAAATTATGTTGTGCTGCAAAAGATGATTCTATAATCTGTCTCTGTGATTTATATATTCCTGCTCTGTCTGGGACTTTCACAGTAACTGTGTAGTGATCGCCACGGCTTGACTGCCTTCATCCTGATTTCGGAAGGAACGTCCATAGTGTTTTACATTAAATATGATGCCAGTGTTTGGTTTAAGATAGCTATATTCTTTGTTGTGTAAAGAATTTATCTTTCTATTCCTATATCTCAGCATAAATCTCCTAAATAAATGCTGAATTTTAATAAATGCCTTTTCAGAATCTACAGAGATCATCAGGTTTTCTTACTGGACCGATTCATATTACGTATTACAACAACAGGTTTTCTAATAGGAGATAAATCGTATCTGGCCATGGTAGATGACTCTCTTACTGTAAAGTTCAATTGGGTATGTTAGTATTTTGTGTGAGATTTATAAAGCTAAATTCAAATGTAAAGTTGCTGTGTAGGTCTCTTTTCTGTACGCTATTTTTCTTTGGTTTTAGTCATTTATTTTTAAAATCTCCTTTTGTAGGACATTAGAAAAAAACTTGTCCTCCGTAGGTGTTAAAAAGTTCCTGAATGCTAATGCTATTTATTATGAACGAGGAGAAGGCGAGAGGCCACAGCCGGCGTGCGCGAAGGTGAGATAATGGCTTCCGCTTCACCGGACTGCCAGCCCCACTTAGTGTGAAGGGCTGTGCCCAGAGACACCCAACAGAGCAGCCATTTAAAAATATATAGAATAGCAAACACAAGACATGTCAAGTTTTTGGAAGACAATTTAAAAACCATAAAGCTTTGTTTTTTTAATGTCAACAAGAATAAGAAATAAAGCAAGGCGACGGGGGGGGGGGGGGACCCACACAACATGCATTTCTAATAGTATCAGAACCTGAGAAATTGGTCCCTGCTTTGGTAAATGTCATCAACCACTTCAGAGCCTATGGGAGTCCTTAGTTTGCCACAGATTCTGAGTTTGCGATACAATCTGTATCGTGACCTGGACAAAGAAAATAGTTTGTTCTTTGGGATAGGCTGTTCATTGTATAAGGTATACTATATCCCTACGTAGTAAAACTTCAACTGCAAGTTGTTCAGAACACAAAGGGGCTGAATGGAGGCAGCAACTCAAATCATCGCCTACGACAGCAGAGACGGTGCCAGCTCGCTGAGCTAGGTGCTCGTCCTGAGCTCTTGCTGGAGAGGCCAGCCCCAGAGAGCCTGAGTGTGAGGTCTCTGCAGGTTGACTAGTGAAGTCTCCAACAGGGAAGAGCCTGACTGGTCTACAAACTACATCTGTGAAACAATTAGGCCAGGAAAAATAAAGAGAGAGAGATGGAAGAGGAAGCAAAGTTGCGGCCCTACATAGCGAGGCTCAGGCTGCGCGCACACACAGCCAGTCTCACCGCAGTCAAGACACATTCTTCCCAGTGTTTTGTAACATATTTGAAAAAGAGAAAGAGTGTTGGCAAGCTTTAGCTTATTTAATATACACAAGATATGTAGCTTGGTTTTAAGCTTGTGTAACACTGAACACGATGCACTAAAATACTGGTAAAGTAAAAGGAAGCAAGGAAAAAATGAAACATCCAAATGTACCTACTGTTACAGTATGGTCCTCAAAGTCTAAAATATTTACTATCTGCATCTGTAGAAAAAAAGCTTATTGACTCCTGTTACTGAGAAAATCAGGGACAAATTGCTCATTCGCAAGATTATTTGTCACATACATACAATTTGACATACACTTCTTTTGCTGAAAGATTTGCGTAAACTGCACAAGCTAATTCCAGTTAAGGGAAAACAGAGTAGACGTACATTTTTCCAACTAAGTACAACCCCAAACTCTAGACATTACTTACAAGACACACATAGGAAGGCTCCCAAAGGCAGAGAGAAGAAAGAAGATCTAGGACCTTTAGAACACAAGGAACTTGAGTCCTCGGGTTTTCTTATTGCCTCAAGGATCCTAGCCTCGGAGCAGATGAAGCCAGCAGCCTGCCCAATTGCCCAATCTGAGCCATAGAGAGAAAGTAGACAGAAAGATTCAGAGAATCTCAGAGGTTTACGGGATGATAAAAAGCCTAACATTGGGTCATCATGGGCCTGGAAGGAGAAGAAAAAGGGGTGGGGCTGAAAAGTACTTTTTTAAAAAAAATGGCTAACGACCTTTCCTACTGAGCAAACACCCACCCTAACATCCCCAGGACCTTGCTGTGATTCCGCTCAAAAGTGCGGGGGCTGATGACACGCAAGCGCTCCCACTGGGTTGCAGTGACACCGCTTCATGGAGAATACATCAATGAAAGCTGATGTAGTGTACTTCATGATACTTCCCTGATAGATAGGATCTCCTTGTAAAATAAGTAACTGCACTGGATATCAGTTTTACTACCAACATTAATTATTAAAGTATTTTAGAATTTTTAAAAAACTAAAAAAAAATCTAAAAACTCTCCAAATTTTGCAAGAGACATAAATCTGTACATTAAAGAAGCTGTATGAACCCCAAACGGGGTACTCCCAAAGAATCCCATGAAAAATCTTGAAGACAGCCACAGAAAAATGACACTTCGGCTCCGGGGGAAAAAAAACACCTCAAAAAGCATGGAAGCTAGAAGAAAACTCACCCGATATATATATATTTTTTTGTGTATTGAAAGAAAAGAATCGTCAACCCTGAATCCTGTGCCCAGAGAAAGTATCTTTCAGAAATAAAGGGGAAATCAAGACATTCTCAGATGAACAAAAATGAAGAGAATTTGTTGTCAGCAAACTTACTCTAAAAGGATGGCTAAAGCAAGTTCTAACAAAAAGAAAACAAAAGAAGGAATTTAGGAATGTTATAAAAAGAAAGAAAATGTAAACAAAGCTATGGGTAAACAGGCTTTTCTTCTCCCCTTAAATTTTCTAACTTATGTTCAAAAGTTAAAGCAAAAATTGTAAAATGTCACCCAGGTGGTTCTAAGTGTTTATAGAGGAACTATTTAAGATAATCACATTATAAATGGGGAGGTAAAGGGAGGAAAGGCTTTGCTGAAACTGGTAAAATGACAACACCAGACTGTGATGTTATGACAATGTAATACACCCAGGGCAACCATTCATAAAACTATATCAAGTGGTATAATAGAAAACACTATAGGCATATATATCAAAATGGAATTTTATAAAATGTTCAAGCAACCCATAGGAAGGCGGGGGGGGGGGGGGGTGAGAAACAAAGAAATAAAAACCATAGAGGACAAATAGAAAATAAAAATAAATGGCAGACTTAAGCCTTAACATATAAATAATTATAGTTAGTGTAAATGGTCTACAAACACCAAATAAAAGACAGATTGGCAGAGAAAATTAAAAACATGACTCAACTATATGTTGTCAGTAAGAAAGTCATTTCAAACATAATAATATACACAGGTTGAAAGTGAAAAGTTGAGAAAAAAATCTTAAAATTAATGAAAATAGAAAAACTTTTAAAGGTAATGGTAAATGGCTAATTAACATTTTTCAATGTTCAACCTCAAAAGTAATCAAATAAATTAAGTTAAAAATAAGTTTAAATTATTTTCTCCCAAAATAAAACTTGTTTATTCTTTTTATTTTATTGTGGTAATATACAAGGTCTGTCTGGAAAAATTCCAGCAATTGTTAATATAACAAGAGCAGTTTGCATGACATGGATGTAACCTGGCAGCCAAGGAGAGTGGGCTGGAATGCGCATGTGTGGGGGCGGTAGATGCCATCAAGTGAGCGTGTGTACTGAGTGGCCATCACATTCAAAATGACTGAGCAAGTAGAGCAATGAATCTGCATCAATTTGGTGTTAAGCTTGAACTCCTCAGTGGAAACTATTCAAATGATTCAATGAGATTCAGGAAAATATGACAGGGCGGCTGATGGTGACTGGGAAAACTGTGTGAGGTCCCAAGTTGCCTACTGTGAAGAAGACTGAAGCATCATTGTCCTATGCACCATATTTTTGTATCTTGTTTCTTCTTCAATAAATGTCCCTATTTCTCATAGTACATGCCTGGATACTTGCAGGACAGACCTCGTGTGTGTGTGTGTGTGTGTGTGTGTGTGTGTGAGAAAACTTGCCATTCAACCATATTTTTACATCTCAAAAATTGAAATATAATTGACATGGCATTATATTAGTGCCAGGTGTATGACAATGATTCAATATATGTATATATTGTAAAAAGGTTAGCACGATGAATCTAGTTAACACCCATCACCACACCACTACAAATACTGTTTTATCATGAGAACTTTTAAGATCTACTCTCTTAGCAACTGTCAAATATATAATGCATGCAGTATTATTAACTACAGTCACCATGCTGTATGTTACATCCGCACTTACCACTGGCTACTGCTGGTCTGTTGCATCTGTGAGTTCTTTTTTTCTTATCATCTAGTATTTGTCTTTGTCCGCCTTATTTCAATTGGCATTATGCCCTCAAGGTTTCTCCATGTTGTCACAAGTGGCAGAATTTCCTTCTTTTTATGGCTGAATAATATTCCATTGTGTGTGTGTGTGTGTGTGTGTGTATATATATATATGTACATATATATATACATATATATATATGTATATATATATATATGTGTACATATATATATATGTACACATTTTCTTCATTCATTCATTGATGGACACTTAGGTTGTTTCCATGGCTTGACTATTGCAAATAACACTGCATTAAACTTGAAGGTGCAGGTATCTTTTCGAGTTAGTGTTTTTGTTTCTTTGAATAATACCCCAAAGTGGAATTGTGGGGTCATATGGTAGCTCTAGTTTTAATTTTTTTGAAGAATGTCCAACTGTTTTCTACAGTGCCTGCATCAGTTTACATCCCACCACTCCAATCCACAGTGCGCGAGGGTTTCCTGCTCTTTGTTAATCCTTTCTCTTTGATGACAGTCATTCTAACAGGTATGCGGGGATGCTACATTGTGGCTTCGACTGGCATTTCCCTGATGATTAGTGATGATGAAACCAGTCCATGTACTGGTTTGCCATCTGCACATCTTCTGCAGAAAATGTCTCTTTAGATACTCTGCGCATTTTAAATAGAATTGTTTGTTATTGAGTTATATGTACTCTTGATGTATTTTGGATATTAACACCTTATCAGATATAGAAATTTGCAAACATTTCCTCCCGTTCCATAGGTTACATCTGCATTTTGTTGTTGGTTTCTTTGCTATAAAGAAGTTTTACAGTTTGATGTAATCTCACTTGTTTATTTTTGCTTTTGTTGTTTTGTTTTTGGAATCAAATCTAAAATACCACCGCCAAGATGGATGTTCAGGAGCTTTCTGCCTATGTATTCTTTTAGGAGTTTTATGGTTTCAGGTCTAATATTCAAGACTTTAATCTATTTTAAGTGGATTTTTGTGTGGGGTTTAAGATAGTGATCCGATGATCCTATACAGTTTATTGAAGAGAGATTATCTGTTCCCATTGTATATTCTTGGTTCCTTTGTTGTACATGAATTGACCATGTATGTGTGTGGTTTACTTCTAGGCTCTCCATTCTATTCCATTAATCTACTTTCTGCTATATTGTTTTAATTATTACAGCTCTGTAATACAGTTTGAAATTAAGAAGCATGGTGCCTCCAGCTTTGTTCTTCCTCAATATTGCTTTGGCTATTTAGGATCTTTTCTGGTTTCATACAAATTTTAGGATGGTTTGGTCTATTTCTCTGAAAAATGCCATTGGAATTTTGATAGGGATTGCATTGAATCTGTAGATTGCTTTGGGTAGTATGAACATTTTTACAATATTACATCTTCCAAAGCATGAGCACACAACTTCTGTCCTTGGTGTCTTCACCTTCTTTCATTCATGTCTTACACTTTTCAGTACACAGGTCTTTCAACCCCCGGGTTAAACTTACACCTAGGTATTTCAGGGGGTTTTCCCCATGTAACTATACATGGGATTATTTTATTAATTTATCTGATAGTTCATTATTAGCATATATTGACTTTGTATTTTGAAGCTTTACTGAATTTGTTTAGAGGTGTCAGTATTTTGGTGGAGTTTTTAAGGTTTTCTACACAAAGTATCATGTCATCTGCAAATAATGACAACCTTTCTTCTTCCTTTCTGACTTGAATGCCTTTTCTTTCTTTGTCTTGAGTAACTGATCTGGAAAGGACTTCTAGTAAGATGTTGAGTAAAAGTAGTGAGAGTGGGCATCCTTGTCTTCTTCCTGATGTTGAAAGAACATTTTTTGGCTTTTCAACATTGGGTCTGATATTAGCTGTGGCTTGTTGTATATGGGCTTTGTTATGTTGAGGTATGTTGCTTCTACGCCCAATTTGTTGAGTTTTTTTTAAATATAAAAGGAAGCTGAATTTTGTCAAACGCTTTTTCTTTCTCCATGGAGATAGTCATGTAATTTTCATCTCTCATTTTGTTAACTTGGTGTACAACACTGATGGTTTGGTAATGTTGAACCATCCTAGCATCCCTGGAATAAACCCCGCTTGATCATGGTCTATGATCCTTTTCAGTTATTGTCGAATATTTTTAGAAGATTTTATTTAGTTCTTTTTAGAGAGAAGGGAAGGGAGAAAGAGAGAGAAACATCAATTGGTTGCCACTTGCACGTACCCGGCCGGGGATGGAACCTGCAACCCAGGCATGTGCCCCTACTGGGAATCACACCAGCTACCGTGAACTGAACCGGCACCTTTCAGTTTGCGAGACGACACTCAGCCCACTGAACCACACCTGCAAGGGTCAGTTTGCTAATATTGTATTGAGGATTTTTGCATCTATGTTCATCAGGGATATTGACCTGTTAAGTTTATTTTCTTGTAGTGTCCTTGTCTGGTTTTTGTTTTGTAAAATTAATTTGGAAATGTTCCTTCCCCTTCTATTTTTTGGAAGAGTTTGAGAAGGGCTGGTATTAATTCTTCCTTAAATGTCTAGAAATATATAACCCAAAGATTTATATATAGGATATTTATTCTTAATTAGTATGGTAAAAAAAATTAAAAACCAAAATAGAAGATTAGACAAATAAATAATTCAGAGAATATAAGAATCGAAATATCTATGTTTTGAAACATGATTAATGACTAGAAGGAAATGACTTAATATAGACACTAAGATGTTATATATCAAAATGTTAAAAAAGAATTATATCTGTGGAACAAAATTAGTTTCTAAACTTTATTTATACCTTTTTGTATTTTTAAAACTGTCTAGGAAGATCATATACATACATATAAGCAGGACAAACTTTTAAATAAAACACCAGTAAGTGACAAACAAATTCAACCACAAGACCCTTCCTCCCTCTCCTCCCCAAAGTGGGCCGGTGCTAAAACCCTCCCCCTCCCTGGTTTCTCCCTTCGCCCCTGCTAGGGAGCAGGAAGTCTGAGTTCTGTAGGTGTTCCTCTAGTGTCAGCACAGCCACAGCTTTTCGCGGGTCTGGTTTTCTAGCCACACTCCACTTAACTTTTATTAAAAACCTCACAAATGAAACGAGGCTCCTCCTAAGTTTTTCTGTGATCGCTTGGTTGAAAGAAATTAAAGGTCTGAGGAAAACAAAGTCCAGGTTTGGGGGGAAACCACGCGGGTGGAACACCGGGCTGCAGTGCTACGCCCTGCGGCAGGGTAGTTTTCAATAAACGTAAGTAGGGAATATTTAAATAGCACCCAATTTACTTTTTATTCTCATAAAAAGGCAGGGATGAAAGAGGGGAGGTGCGGCTATGGCTCCATTAAAAGCCACAGCTGAGCCAACAGCAGGGAGGAGGCCGATGGAGGTACCTGAAGTTCAGATTACACACAGCTTGTGGCCACAGATAACGCACAACACTCCCCCTCTCAACCATGCCTGGATTTATGACATAATCTGGTGCGTTACTGAAGGGCATTACTTACTTGGGCCAGGAAATCCTTCTGTCTCTACAGTGGTTCCTTGTGTACCCATCAGAAGTTCACATTGGGGGGCAAAGTTACTTCGATAAACAAAACGTAAGATAAAATAATTAAGTATTATTTTTACGGAGAGCGCAAATATTTTTCATGTCATTAAAGCCTTCAGGTACCTTAGGGAAATAACGATGCTTAAATAACCTCCTTCAATAGAGCAGAAACAGGGCAATGCAGAGAATCTCTCACAAGGTGTCATGTAATACCTGATTTGGAGCTCAAGGCACCAACATAGACCCTAAGTCAATGAGATGGTTATTTACCCCAATAAATGATGAAGTATGATATCAAGTGCAGATCTGAAAAGCACAGACGTTCTCAATCCCCCAAGATTGCTTGAAATAGTAATTACTGATGTTTCAGAGTATTTGTCCTATGTTTTACAAATGAAGCAGTCAAAAATAAGCCTGTGGCCCTGGCTGGTGTGGCTTAGTGGATTGAGCACTGGCCTGAGAACCAACGGGTCTCCAGTTCAATTCCCAGTCTAGGGTACATGCCTGGGTTGTGGGCCAGGTCCCAGGTAGGGGGCGCACAAGAGGCAACCCCACACCGATGTTTCCCTCTCTTTCTCCCTCCCTTCCCCTCTCTAAAAATAAATAAAATCTTTAAAAATAATAAGCCTGTACTATTTTGTCCTTACTTTGATTTCAACCGAAAAGTTTCTTTAAAATAACAGCAGAAAAGTGTGTCTTGGTTACTCCTTGGTCAGTAATTTGTCTCGGAGAAGCCTGGAATTATGCTTAAAGCTCAAGGTCTCTGCCAACATGAGAGTGCGGGTGGGGCGGTGAAGTGGGAGGGAGGATATCAAGCCCACCCAACTCCTGGAAATTTTAAAGAAATGATCAAACTTTCCAAGAGAAATAGTCATTTTGGTAAATGAAACCATTTGTAACTTTAGAGGACTTTTTTTTTCTTTCCCTCCAACATATCATAAAAAAAAATCCACACTAAGCTCTAATAGGCTATAAAGCTTTGGTTTTCAAAAGGGTCAACAAGAGCTAAAACCACTAATGTCATACTGGAAGAAGGAAGAGTGGAGAGGCAGCGACGCCCCAACCCTTTCATGATCCCAGGCAGAAGTCTCACCCAGGCTGCAAGCCATCTGCCAAATGCGCGCCAAGGACAAGCCTTACGGCCGTGCTGAGCTCTTCTGTGCGTGTCAGCAGTGCTGTAAAAGTAACGACAGATCCAGCATCCTCGGAAGTCTTTCGCTCACAGATATAAAAGACAATTATCAAAATAGAAAGCTCGAAGCTAGGAGGGAGAGACAGACACAGCAGACAGACAGACAGAGGCGGGGGAGGGGGGAAGAGAGACGACGACGTGTGGAGACGGAGGCAGAGGCAGAGGCAGAGGTGGCGGCCGGGGCCGGCCCTCCGTGCTCCAGGAGAAGGTTGCCTGGCCGGCAAACCAAATGGCTCTGTCTCTTGGTCTTTGGGAGGCCGAGGAAACCGTGTTTACATGAAAAAAAACAAGTGGGACCAAAGTCAAATTCATTTGGGGAGAACTATTTTGAGGCTCTTCTTTTTTAAGACAGGCTTGAGGAGTGAATTCCCATTCTGTAGTCCTCACCAAAAACGCAATAAAATGGCTAATTTCAGTTCAGTATAGAAAGAAGTCAACATATTTCCCAGCAAGCCACAGGGATGGGCTGCCATTTCTCGAAAGGACAGGGACAGCTGCCTGAAGATACTAGAAATGTACCAAGCAGCACAGGATCACAGATTTTCCAATCAACAGGGTCTTTGAACATCTAACATAACAAACTTACTGTAGAAATCAGCTGAGGGCCGGGAACTGTCATACTGCCGAAATCTAAAAAGGGAAGAACTGACGGTAGAGAAGGAGGGGTGGGATAGTCATTGCTGGGAGTCAGACCACTGCCTGAAATATCAGGATCTAACTTATTACAAAATATCCTCAGAGAAAACCCCCTATCAGGCAAGAAATCTACAAGGTCTGGAATTAGGCTGCCTGGCCTACCAGCTGGGACCTGCCACTTTTCTAAGTTGGTGTCCTCAGGTACAAGGATGACAGTACAGCCATTCTTGATAGGGTGGTCATGGGAATAAACATAATATACATAAAGAGCAAATCAAAAACTTTGGGATATAGTAAAAGGTATTATTATTATTTTGAAATAAAGTAACAGTGACCTAACATTTATTTGTTATGTGCCTGAACTGTGGTCAGAAGCTATAAGAATGCTATATTATCTATTAACTTTTACATCATAGGCCATAGGTGCTTTTATATTCTTCCTAAGGACAAAGGGACTCAAGGTCATATAGACCTGGTTGGCTACTGAAATAGAAAGCAATCTACATTTGACCACGTCGTCTGTGAACTTCTATTACAGACATGTTTATTCTAAAAATGCATTTATCAAATATATATTTTAATAAAGATCTATATAAAAATGTTCATGACAAAGAAATTCAGATGGCACTGTCAAAGTGGAAAGTAGTATGTTGTACATAATTTCTCTGAGCCATAGCTCTTTTTCTGAAAAGAGGAAATTTAAACAATACCTTTACCTCATAGGGTTTTTGTGAAGACTAAAGAAGGTAATGCACGTGAAATGCTTAGCACAGTATATTGAGCAATCAAATGTTATCAAGAGCCACTATTAGTCATTATATAAAATTTAATATGCAGCACAGAAATTGTATGGGCTGCATACAACACAAGGAATAAGTAAAGATGTTAAATATCCTATCCACTCCCTTTTAATTCTGTAACTTTCCCAGATTATACAGGTTTCCTTCATAAGTAAGGAAGCACATGATTCAAAATTATATTAATTTACTTTAATTTTCATGATCACACTCTCAAAATACTTCTGCGTCAGTCAAGAACATCTAATTTCCCTATAGCTATTTTTGTAAATGTTAATGATATTATAGTCATTGAGATTCTTTAGTAATTTCTCTTTATTTTTAAAATTATTGGTTAAAAATAAACCACAATAAACCATAGTGTTCATTCTTAAAACCACAGTGCTAAAGCAAGCGAGAGTGAAAATTCTACCATCAGCCCTGGCTGGTGTAGCTCAGTGGATTGAGTGCAAGCTGCAAACCAAAGCATTGCAGGTTCAATTCCCAGTCAGGGCACATGCCTGGGTTGCAGGCCATGGTCCCCAGCAGCCACACACTGATGTTTCTGTCTCTCTTTCTCTCTCTTTCTCCCTCCCTTCCCTCTCTAAAAAATGAATAAATAAAATCTTGAAAAAAAAGAAAGAAAAAAAAAGAAAAAAGAAAAGTCTACCATCAACAGCAGGAGCTGATAGAAGCATCTCCCCAGAGCCTTTAATTTATTAGTATTTTGACCAGATAGAAGGCAAAATTTAGTTACCATTTTGGAACAGGTGGAAAAACAGGCATAAACTGGGCCAGTTAAAGGCCCCATATATCCTGAGCATTAATGGACAAGAAAAGCAAAAACATTATCGTTCAGGTATAGCTTCATATCCAAGTCCTTCTTAAGTTTGTTACAAACCAGATACTATTACTCAGAATTTAAGGTGTAGAGGTTTTTCTGAGAAAGCTACAGAAAGAAAGAAAGAAAGAAAGAAAGAAAGAAAGAAAGAAAGAAAGAAAGAAAGAAAGAAAGAAAGAAAGAAAGAAAGAAAGAGGGGGGGGGAGGGAGGGAGGGAGAGAGGGAGGAAGGGAGGAAGAAAGAGAGAGGAGAGGAGAGGAAGGAAGGAAGGGAGGGAAGGAGGGAGGGAGAGAGAAGAAAGTCAAACATATGAAAACACATGTGTAGTGGATGGGATTTGAACAGCTCTTACAAGTTTCAAAGCAGCTAAGAACTCCTAGGGTTCTGACCTGACTGGTGTGGCTCAGTGGATTGCGTGTGGGCCTATGAACCAAAAGGTTGCCAGTTCAATTCCCAGTCATGCCTGGGTTGCAAGCCAGGTCCCCAGTAGGGGGAATGCAAGAAGCAACCACACAATGATGTTTCTCTCCCTCTCTTTCTCCTTCCCATCCCCTCTCTCCAAAAATAAATAAAATCTTTAAAAGAAAAGAACTTCTATTGCTAAAGGAACTTGTAGTTCTTACAGCAATAAATACTGTAGTGTACAAAGGCCCACTGGGAATCCCACTCATATGTGATGCCATAATAGAAGACCGAGGTGTGCGGTCCATTTAGAATCAGGGCTTTTTTTGGCTTCTTTTATGCTTTAATCCATATTTTGAAAAAGCAATTAACAATATTTTTGAGAGAAATATAACCATTTTGCCACCCTCTCCCAGCCCCCAATTATAGAATAAATTGGGCACTGCAAACACAGTTCCTTTAGTTTGCATTTTCTCACAAGTAGATGGAAAAGAAATGTGACCTTGGGTAATCTCCATTCTTTACTGGAAGCCTTTTCCAGCCTGAAGAAACATTACCTGATAGAGAGTGGCTTTCTCAGCTGAAAACAACTGTGTACTGCTTAAAGGGTACGAGTCTGTCTGTAAACTGTGGAGAGAGAGATCTAGGTGAGCCAAGCGGCAACCTCAACCATCAAAACCTCCTCACAGAGGTTTTGTCAGTGGCCCCTTAGAATGGCGGTGCCACTCGAGAGAGCTGGTGCTGTCTCTGATACACGTATTAATAATATGGTAGAAAGAACACAGAAGGACAGTTCCTATGCCACGTGCACACCCTGCTACCTGCTGACGGTAAGAACAAAATCACGGCAGGCTGTTATGGCCAGTCTGCTGTTTCATACCCTGGACAAAATGAAGGTCTCACATCTTTGCTCTCCCGCCTATTAGCCACGTGACAACTGTCACGTTATTTAACATCCCTTACCCTCAGTTTCTTCATCTGTATAAACAAACAAACAATAACAACCTGCCATAGTAGCCTGTCAAATTCTGAAAAATTTGCTAGGTGTTGAAAAGAGAGTTTTGTTTATGTTTCACACGGATAATCCACGCACGTGTTTGAAAAAAGTCTCCTCGCTTGTGTTCTCTAGTCACTCAGCTCCCCTCCTGTGTCTAGTCAAATGCGAAAGCTTGGTTTCAATATTCCACGCTGAAATGTTGAATCCATTAACATTTATTGAGTGCCTATTGCGTGTCGGAACGGTTCAGGGTGCTGTGGGAGCGCAGAGATGCGTTCGCAGTCTACAGTGGGAAATGGTTCCCGACTAGCTTTAATATGAGGTGATAAACACAACAGTAAAAGTTTAAGAACAGAGGGGAAAGCAATTAATTTAATCAATGGGGGTATATGGAATAGAGAGTGAAATTAGGAACAGGTTTCAAGGCAAACGAAAAGTTTCAGACACCACACCGAAATGTTACTAAGGCTACTCTGGCTTAGGCGCTCTGGTCGAGGACCTGGGGCCCGACATGGCTATAAAATTTCGGACTTGGGAAAAGTCAGCTTGATAAGAGAATGTCATGGGATTACTGTGGATGCGGTGAGCAGCCTCTTTAGGTGGAGAAAAACAGATGCTCGGCGAATCTTTTCCCTTCTCAATCATGCAAACATTCCTTACATGAAAAACGGTATAGACTCATGTAAAGAAGGGAGCAGTAACTGAGGAGTTCAATTAGTTTCAAGTACAACTTTTGTTCTTTCGTACCATCTTCGCACTGAGCACTTACAGGATAACTGCAGTCTCTCCAATATTCTCAGAACACAAAAATTAAGACCGGTTGAAGACTCCAGACACCACGTCCCACTGGGCTGCCCAGAGCGTACATACAAGTCACTCAAGTGCAGCGATACTACTGAAATGATGGCGATTCTCAACAAAACGTTTTGGCTTAATAGAAGTTAGGTCACATTCCTGTAAGCCAGCATCCTGGGCCCATGACTACAATGAGCAGCTTAAAAGGCAGCCCCAGATATCCATACAATGCTGAGTCTGAAAGCTAACTTGGTGTCTTCTACCAGAAGACAAAAGCAAGGCCATTCCTTTCACTGGAAGTTTGCCAGGCTTAATGACAGATCCCCAAAAGCAGGAATTTGCTACAGTTAAGATAACCTTAAAATGCAAATTTCCATGCTAGCCTAATAAGACCAAAGCACAGTGGAGTTGAGGGTCATAATTCCTTTATTTTTATTATCTGGTTATATGTAAGTTATCAAAACTGAGAAAAATGTTACTTAAAAATAATAACACTTTTTTAAATTAACATAAAAGATCATTTGAAATGCTCTGCAAAATATTTCAATTCATCACTGTTTACCCAGGGCCCGAACAAAGGACTCACGACCATGACCCTAAGGGCAACCCTGTTAAAGACTCTAGATGAGGACTCCGTTTTCTAGGTTTAAGTGAGGGAACAGAGATACAAACGTGCAGCATTATTACATGTTCATCACTTTATGGGATATTTAGTCTTACTTTTATGAGCAATCAACACTGCAACAAATAGGGATCATCTGCTCTGCGGCAGGCACGGTACCAGGCAGGCGGAAATACAGAGACAGCCCTCGTTCTCGAAAAGCCCTCTATCACAAGGTGCTGCTTTCTCCCTGTTCATCAGGGCACCCTCCACAGGGTTACCTGACAACAGTGCCCTCCAGAGGTATCTTAAGCCAAGAGCTGACACAGGAACCAGAATCCACGTCTACTGTTAAATCACTTTATGTCTGCATGCTTGCTATTTTCAGGTGGCACATTAATCCCAATCAAAATATACTTTAATGCGCTGGTAAAGACAGTGACGTAAGATTTGCTACCAGTGTTGTCTCCTTCAATTCACTCTTTCCCCTGGACCAAGAATGCCATTAATATCTGCTTACGCTATTTCTCTTCTCAGCATGTCATTAGCTGCCGGAAAAGACCAAACTCAAATGTGTTCTTGTTCAAGCTGCACTTCAAATCCAAGTATTTGAATCAATGAAAAAATTCCATTTTGGTTTTCAAAAAATCCCAATCGCAAGTTGCATAACATTAACATCACAACCTTTGCGGGGTATCAGGATAACATCGGAGGTGAGAGGTAGGCTTCGGCACCCCAAATGCTAAAGCTCCAATGTTCTAATCCTGTAAGAATACCCTGCTCTGTGATTATTCTGCTAGCCTTCAAAATACTGTCAAGTATAGAAGGACAAAGCCTCTATTTTTCTTCTCTCCATTCACAACTTAGCCCCCAAGTTCTGAATATAAGCATTTTCTGTAACAACAAGCTACCTTTATAACGTCCAGATAATTATAGGTCCGGGTCAAGAACTCTAGACCATATTGATTACATCTCTATGCAAAAAGGACCCTCCAGCACTGTTTGGATCCACTATAACAGGGACAGCTTTTAAGTATCTGTCACACTAAGAATTTTCCGTCCTATCAATGCCAGAAATGGAAAGGCAATGACCAGCCGGGCCTGTCAGTTGTCGCCCGAAGCCATAAGGACAAGCTGGGAATTCATCGCACTGGAACTTCATCTGCCAGCTGCATTCACACATTTTCACCACCTGAATAGTTGATTCTCTTCAACGCTCACGTGGCTCGTTTCGGCCTACAGTGCTTTGAGGTGCATATTTGATCAGGCAAGGTAAAAAGAGGTTTGGACTTATGTGAGGTGTCACCACGATGCACTTTAAGTAATTTTAAGTATCCGGAGCTGGGAGTCCTACATCCTGTTCTCAGCACGCTTCTGAAATGGCCCTGTGATCCTAATTAAATGTGACAAAGTGAGATGCGCCATGGGAAAACCCAGCACAGTGGTGGGCACACAGAGGTCTATCAACAAATACTTGTTTCCCACATCATCTACTTTAAAACAAAAACACAAATCCTGAAGATTTCTGATAGATCATTGGGAGACAAGGATCTCATACTGCCAAAGAAACTTAAAAGTCACCATGACTTTGTCAAAGCTCTAAAACCTCCCCCAAGTATGAAGCCAACAAAGAAACATAGGTTTTTAAAATTACTTCATGATTTTTACATTTCAGCCGTTTGACTGTGCTACGCCTAGGTATGGTTTTCTTTGTGTTTATCCTACACAGGGGACATGGAGCTTCTTGAAACTTCTAGTGGACATCTTTAATTCATGTTGGAAAATTCTCAGGCCTTCTCTTCTGCTGCTCTGCTCTCTCCTTCTCGTCATCCATGGGTGACGGCTGAACACGTCGGGCAGTTCCATACTCTCTCCCACCCTTCCCACACCGCGTTCTGCTTCAGTGTCGGTAATTGCTGACTTGTTCTGGACTCTCTGACCCTTCGGCTTGCAGTCAGCTATGAAGCTCATTCAATGACTTATTTAAGATCTTATGTTTTTTCAGATTAAGAAGACAAGAATGTTAGATATCATCACTTCTAGTCAACGTTTTGTACTACATGTCTAAGCAAGTATAAAGAGGGAAAAGAAATAAAAGGTATAAAGATCGAAAAGAAATAAACCATCTTTATTGGCAGATATTATGATGATAACATGACTGCATAGTAGAAAAGTCAAAGGAATCTACTAGAATTAATACATGAACTTAGAAAGGTTTCTGAATAGAAGTTCAACATACAAAAAATACTGCAGTCTATAAGCTATAGAAAACCTGCAAGAGGAAATAAAATATACTATAATAACACCAAAACATCAAATAATTGAAATCATACAAAAATGTGTTTCAGACTTCTACACTGAAACTTAACCAATATTAGGAGAAATTAAAGAAGCCTAAATAAATGGATAGCTATATAAGGTTCACGTATTGAAGAATATAATAATTATAAGATATCAATTCTCCCAATTTGATTCCAGATTCAATGAAATTATCATCAAATCTCACCTAAATTTCTACAAACATATAGTTAATGTATATGTGTATGAGGACACACACGCACGTGCGCACACACAAAACAACTCACATATATCAGTATATTGATGGTTTTCAAACTTTTTTTGAATCAGGACCCCTTTATACTCTTAAAAACTGAGAACTACTAAGAGTTTTGACTTATGTGCATTATATCTATCAACATCAAACACATTTATTTTTAACTCATTGAAAAACACCAAGAAACCCTTCATGCATTAACGTAAGTGGCATTTTTACTTTTGGGGTAGAAAACTTTGAAATGGACAACAGGTAGGTTCTCACATCAGCTTATGCATTCAGTCCGCTGCGATATGTGTCTGGGTGAAGAGTGTGAAGACTAGTTGGCCTCACTCACAAAATCTAACTGGAAAGAGATGGGGCATATTCAGATTCTGAACCTTTTCAGATTTGGGGGATATTCTTCTTTAATATGACACTTAACAAGTGAGTTGCAATGATCTCTGAAACCCTATGAATTAACTTTTCCATTCTTTTATATTAAAATCCTTACTCTTAGAATGAGCTATTACCCATAGTTGTGTCATATCATAAAGCTGGCCATTTTGAAAACATTACAGATTTTTCAAATGTCAATTTATCTTATACGACATTCTTCCAAGGTCTCATCAAAAATGTCTTTAAATACTAGCAACCTGTTAAGCAGACAGTGGTAAATACATGTGAATACGTGATTTTTAAATTTCCAATTTTCAAGTAAAGACTAGAATTTTATCACTGGTAACAAATGCCAGGTTTTGGGGGTTTTTTGAAGTGGCTGGCTTACTTTGTTTTTGAGAAACTGTGTGCCAAATACCTGTGTCTAAACAAACTGTCGGTTGTTCTTTGAGGTAAAATGGTTGCTAGGTCAACTCACAACCATCAGACAAGTGCATCTCCTTAGCACAACCATCATGCACTGTGGTACAGAGAATATTAAAAAGAAGTACACAAGCAGCAAAATTTAATAAAGTTAATTTATTAAAATTTAATTTTCAAAAATTTATAATAAATGTAATAATTGTTATTTTCTCAAAGATACTCTTAAGTAATTATAGCTTTTTTTTCAAATGTGAGTAACATCAACTACAAGCATAGTTTGGAGACAGTGCTTTCACTATGCTACGGTTCCAGCAGGTTTATCCACCATTGCTTCTGTGCCATCTGTATTAACTGTCAACACAGTATTTTTAAAAGGCAAATCATGACTTCCTATTTTTATAAAAATAATTTTTGTTCATAGGTTGCTTGAAAGTGTCTTGGAGACTTCCAAGGTCCAGGAACCACACCATGAACCACTGGTATGTATGTTCATATATGTCTGTATGGGAACGCGAAGAACCTAGAATAGCTAATGCACTAACCTGCTAGATTTTAAAACTCACTAAAAAGCTACAGTAATTAAAACAGTATGATCATGGTGTAAAGACAGAATATAAATCGATGGAACAGAATAGAGGATGCAGAAAAAAGTAGGGTTTTTTAAAAGGCATCTGAAATTCACTTGGGGGGAAGGCATGTCTTTTTTCTTTTTTAATTCTCACCCAAGAATATGTTTCTCAACAGTTTCTCTCTCTCTCTCACACACACAAACACACACACACACACACCACACACACACACACACACACACACACACACACACAGAAAGAGAGAGAGAGGTGAGAGAAACATTGATTGGTTGCCTCTGTATGTGCCCTGACGAGGGATCAAACCCACAGCCTAGGTATGTGCCCTGACTGGGAATTGAACCTTCAATCTTTTGGTGCATGCGACACTGCTCCAACCAACTGAGCCTCCCAGCCAGGGCAAGGCATGTCTTTTTGATAGTGCTGGAGCAACTGGATATCTGTATGGAAAAAAACTAACCTTTGATCCTTGCCTCATATCATAATAAAAAATAATTTGAAAAAAATTGTAGAGACAAACACAATGCCCAAAACTATACAATAATTAGAGAAAAGCATTGCTTCAAGACTGAAAGGGAAAAATTTTTATAAAAAGCATAAAAGGAAAAACAATGGAAAAACTGGACTCTGCTTTTCAAAAACACCAATAAGAAAGTGAAAAGGCAATAAAATGAAAGGAAATATTTTCAAAATATATAACAGACATGCATCCAGAATATTTAAAGAACACCTGAAATTCAAAACAAGCAACAAACCCCCCCAAAATTAGTGAAAGGCTTCATAAATTCATTACAAAATAAGACATTCAAATGACCAGTAAGAATACAGGGTAGGGCAAAACTAGGTTTACACTTGTTCATAGGGAAAATAATACAATAACTATAAATAATAATACAAGAATGAACTCTGTTTTGTACATTCACAACTATAAACCTCCTTTTGCCCCACCTGTATTCAAGGTGCTCAACATCAGTATACATTGAAGAGAAGCAAATTAAAATCACAGTGTATATATTCACTGGAATGACACACACATTGCTTTTTTAAGATTTTATTTATTTTTAGAGAAAGAGGAAGGGAGGGAGAAAAAGAGGGAGAGAAATATTGATGTGTGACAGAGAAACATCAATCAGTTGCCTCATGCTCCCAACCAGGACCTGGCCTACAACCCAGGTATGTGCCCTGACTGGGAATCGAACCAGCGACCTTTCAGTTCACAGGACAACACCCAACCCAATGAGCCACACCAGTCAGGAATCACACATTGCTAAGAGTAAAAACTGGTATAATCATTTTGGAATACTTTCTTAGCAGTTCCTAATAAAACTAAACATATGCCTACTTTGTGAGACAACAATTCCAGTCCTAGGTTTATGCCCAAAAGATATGAGTGCATATGTTTAAAAAAAAAAAAGACATACAGGAAAGTTTAAAGCAGCTTTATTCATAATAAGCCTGAAACTGCAAATAATAGGACAATGGATACATAAACTATGTTATATTCAAACTGCACTGCAATATTTTTAAGAAATGAACTAGTGACACATGTAACACCTGGATGAGTCTCAAAACATTAAGTTGAGTAAAAGAAGTCAAGCACAAGAGAGTAGGTACAGAATGATCTCATTTACATGGAGTTCAATATAGACAACGCAAATCTGTGATGATAAAAGTCAGAGTGGTAATCTCTGGTCAGAGGTTGTACTGGATGGAGGGAGCATAAGGGAACTTTCTGGAATAATAAAGATATACTAATTTTCACCTGGATGGTGATTACATGGGTATAAAAATTCAAGCTGTATGATTAAGATATGTGCATGCTTGTTAATATGTAAGTTTTATCCTAACATTTAAAAATTCTTCAAAGGTGATCCAAAGCACACACTTAATCAATTTTTTTTAGCTGGAAGGGAATTTGGGAATAACCTATTTTGATCCCTCCTTCTACGGAAGGAGGACATATTGTTCTGAAACAACATGCTGAACAGATAGTTACAGGCAGAGCTGAGACTAGAACCAACGATTCAAAAGTTACTAGTCATGATTCTTTCCACTACACTTAGCTTCCAAAACAAGACTTTTCCCAGGAACAATTATTTTCACTTTGATTATTTGCTTAAGCTTCTCTCTGACAGTTTCCAACAATATCCAGGGGACTCTCGCGAGCTCTGGTTCCGACGAGCTGCCCGGGCGAGGTCCCAGGCTGCTCTTTAATTGCTCGCTCGGCTTCCATATTCAGTGGAGAGAGGCTCTTTGTTTGTTTCTAAGTTTATAGATGACACCTATGAGCCTAGGCCTCTCGGGCTCTTGGACACAATTTAAAATAGTGTGGCACTAACAGTTTGACACTAATGTCACTAAGACAAATGGAATTCCCGGTTCAGACTTAAACAAATTCTAATACTGCCCCCAATATTGTCCCTCTGCCACCACAGTCTCAGGCAACAGACTACATAAATAGTCCGGCCTTGTATTAAAGATATAGTCATAAAAGCACAAAAAAGAAAAGTTGAGCCTTTTAGCCAGAAAGTCCCATGTAATTATGTGTTGCTGTGGTATATCAACAGTAGGGAGAATTCCATCAATTCCTTCTGAAAATGCTTAGGAAAGACATAAAGTCACAACAAGGACCTGGCGGCTTGCAATAGAGAAAGCAAAGGCAAGGTTTTAGTTGACACAGAGATTTATTCAAAGAAGCAATGTGTCATCAGAAAAAACTTTCCCAACAGCTTCTTCTACTTCTGTTTACAGTTTCTTCATCTTCAAGTGGGACAATCATTTGTTTCTTAATTGTGCTGAGCTAAATTTTTCCACACTGTTAAGCTGAATTTCATCTTCTAACATCCTATAAATATTAGAAAGAAGAATGAGAGGAAGATTTAAATCAGAAGGAGAGAGCTGTGGCTAAGCACTTTCCTGTCGGGTGAATCAGGTCTTTTCCTATGTTTTTAAACTTATCTTTCATTTAATAAAGACAGTACGTTTTTATCAGATTAGAGATGAACTAATGCACAACCTTCCTCATTTCTAATAAAAAAGTGAATCTTAATACCCGAGTTTGAACATTTACTAAATATTTCAAGTATAAATAGTGTCAAAATAAAAGCACTGACCTCCTTTCCCCTGTCTCAGGGACTGTTCGCAGGTCAAGACTAAGCCTTCTTTCAATTTCACCCTCGTCCATAATCCTCTTACTGATCCCACAGAGGCTCTGAATACCCAAGGTACAAGAATGCTTGCAGTTTTCGACACCTTATAATCACAAAGGCTATTTGGAACTCTATTAAATGAAAACCACATCACTTATTCAAAGAAACAGTTCAGTATTTCTAAAGAACACATGTCCTTTATATCTGGAAATTATTTTAGGCAATAATTTGTCCACATCCCTGCCCCCCCACCAAAAAAAAAGGTAAAACAAATTTTTGCATATGTTTCGGCAAAAGTTCAAGACCATGATTATAATGTCATGGCTTCTGCAATCCAGCTTCAGTTTTAAAATCATGGAGCTCAGTGGCCTCACCATGGTATGCTAAATAAATGATGTTTCTTAAAAAATCTCTTTGCTTCTCACCACCGGCATCTCTTGTGTCTCTGGTGGCTTTAAGATACAAAGTCTGCCCACCTCAGATTTGAATGGCAACTGCAGACAGTGAGATATAATCGTTAGGAATACTTCCCCCCTAGGGCATCAGGAAACCTCTGTAAGGTAAATGCATGCCTCTGTAAGAATATCCCTACAGCAGATATTTGCTTAAATAATCTCCTTGTTGCCTGCCCTATATCACACCTCTCCAATAAGTGTGATTTGTTTTCTAAAGGTCTGATGCACTGAACGCCAAATACATAAAGCAGGGACAACTAACTACTATAATTTTTTTCATATATCATTTTCTTCAGTAAACAAGTTACTGTGATACTGGGAAAAACTGGGTGCTGAAAAATGGTCTCCTGAATTAACATCATAGACATTATTTAGATTAGTTCAATTGTAGAACAAAAATAATATTTCTCTTGAGTCAAGAACAGCAACAACACCACGTCGACAACTCTGTCCCCGTTTATTAAGAAGCCTGACGTGCCACTAGCAGCCGCGGGTAACAAAGCCTGAGCTAGAGGGTAAGAACTCCCTCTACTCGTCTGTCACGACTTTCCTTCTCCTACTGTCACCTTCCTCAGGGGTGCATGTAAGTGCAGTTCCTACCGTTTCTAATAACATTTTCTCTATAAAATGCTTTTCTTTAGTAGACATTGACAAAGATGTCTGCTCTTCACACAAGCCAGGAATAAATTTGTTTTTAAATCTCAGTTGCTTTGAGTTCCTTATTAGTAAAGCACCCATTTCCATCATAAAACTATAAACCAGCACAAACAACCCTCAGATAAACCAGACCCGAGCTGCTCTGTGCGGGTGACTCAAAAGCAACCAGCTCTAAAGTTGTCCAGTGGGCAGGGCCGACGTGGTTGGGAACAAGAGCACCGGTCACCAGAGGGGGGACAAGGCTTCAACAGGACTCAACAGCTCGCTTTTTACTTTCTTGTCAGGGGCCCTACACCTTTATCAAGGGAAATGACAGACAACGGGGGAAACTCGCAGGCACCCAACCAAAAGGAGCGTGCAGAGAAACAAAGGGTAAGCAATCTGCGCATGCTTTGTCTAGAAACACTGCCTGTGATTCATATTTCAGGAAATGCATTCTATGGGGAGGAGTTAAGCACAGATGTACGACATGATCAAGGAATTGTGGGACAAGAATTTCTTCACCAAAGTGGCACAACTCTGCTTATCTCTTCTTGTTTTAACAGAACAACATGCCCGGGTTAATGCACAGATATCTTAACGATGACATGCAGAATCAAGTTTTAAATAAAGTATCTTCACTTTGAAAACTGTTACAATCAAAAGGTTTAATCAAATCACAGTAAAGTTTTAAATTCTATGTCTCTGAAAAGTGAGTGTATGAAAATTCTATCACCACTAGATTAGACAGAAGGAGCAAGAGCTGGCACTAAAACGGAGGGACAGCTACGAAATGTGCCACAGCAGCAACTGAAAAGACAGCCCACTCCGAGGTGCAGATGGCGTGAAGGCAACACACAGCAATGCAGCCCCAACAGAGGAGGCGCCACGCTGGTCACAGCTCTAAGCAAAGGCAATGGAAACTCCAAATAAGCATGTTCATAATATGCAGCCGATTCCAATGCAGGGGTCATACTCAGGGAATATTTTTTTAATTGCTCCACTTCCTGGTTCAGGAGCAATTAAAAAAATATATTAAGACTCTTTTTAATAGAAGAATCTCAAACAGAATTTTCCCATCAACTTCTCCTAAAGATTCCAAACCATTTAGCCTCTATCCATCATGTTAAACATCAAGAGAAAAGTAAGTTTTACCATCAGTAGTCCTATCAAATAAAGTAGATAAAGTTTCCCCAACAAAGCATTATTCACTCACTTAAAAAACATGTGGAACAAAAGGGGTCCAAACCATTTGAGAGGTAGAGCGTTAAGCATAAAAGTCTAATTCCTCACCTAGCAGGTTTCTTTAGCTCAAAGTTAGAGAAAGCAGCACACCCTTTCATTGCTCTGGCTGTCTTCCAGAGAGGAACTATGGCTTTCTAGAATGAAAAGAGTCCTAGAAAAGTAACAATAGAGCTTAGTCACCAAGAACTCCTTTCTCTCCTCAAAAGTTCGGTACTTCCAGGCAGAAGCTCAGAGCTGTAGAACAATACCCTAGAAACTCCTACAGTGTGTCTCCAATGGAAATAAAGTCAGTCAAGGGCAAAGATCTAATTTGTCATTCCAACATCAACTTTAAAACTCTTCTTGCAGTAGAGTCAAATAAAACTATGTTTCTAATAGTTCACTGAAGTTCCTCTCCATGGCATGAGATAACTTTGCAAAGAGTTAAAACGAAGCTAGTACTACATGATAAATATGGAGTATTTTATTACCTCAGCCTACAGCACTAAATATGGCAACTTTTAGCAACAGACACACACGGAAGCTTCTTCAGTTACATGCATTGCACTTGACTAGTAGCTAGTCAGATGACTCTAAAACATTAATAATGGGGCAGTTTAACAATGTTAAAAAAAACCAACAAAGCCTATGACTGTAATCTTGAATAAAATACTAAAATATATCATTTCCAGGGTTCACAATTGTAAATGATAATTCCAGATGAGCAGCATCTGTTAGCATTCTCAGACTGACACTACCAAGAAGATTTATTAAGTCACCTATCTCAATATCTCATTCAATGCCAGGAAGCAAGGAGAGAGAGAGACGCATTTTAGTTCTTGTTTCCAAGGGATGGCCGTGGTTGCCAAGGTAAATCGCAGGACAAGCATGAGCCCTCCTCTAAAGTAAGAGTCTGCATTAGAAGTGAAGGTACCACCCTGGACGGGACAGCTCAGTCCGACATGAGGTGCAACCAACAGACCAAAATAAATAAATGAATAATAAATAAATAAACAAATAAATAAATAAATAAAATTATTTTAAAGGTCACAAAGGGAAGAAAACGTGCAATAGCCATTAGCTTTCAAACTTTAAAACCCACCCAAAGACAGAATCAGAAACAGAAGCTTTGGTCTTTGAAAAGTGACCTTCACAAATCAGTTTTGTGTTTGTTTCCATTTTCTTTCACAGTTTAAGCCTCAATCAAATCAGCAGTCCCTGGGGACTTAAAAATTGCTGTAGATTACAATCCTCTCTGACTCAACTGTTCTACTAATGCCAAGTATTTAATAGTTCTACTTGTAAGAGACTTTTGTTGATGAAACCCTGCTGCATGCTATCTTCAGATGCTCCACAGCTGTGCCGTAATAGAAAGCATCACTGTCCTTATTTTCTTTATCACTCCGTTCAGAGATGAGAAAATTATTACGAACAGTTCTATATTTGGCAGAGCTGGCAGAAAGCAGTTTACAATACTAATGTAGCAAGTATCACCTAACAAAGGCAGAGATCTACTTCCAGGTACTAATGATACATATTCATGGCTTGGTTCCAAGGATAGGAAGTTAATAACTGTGATAGATAGACTAGAGTTAAGTTAATGAATTTCTAAACTTTATGCTTTCAATAATAAAACCATTTAAGCCTCAGCGTTTGGACTCTCTACTTCCACAGATCAGGCACTTTGATACTCAACAGGTTGAGTAAATTGAATCCATATATTGTATTTACGTTCTCTGTCAAGGTTGCTTCTCCACGTTTGAGAGATCAAAGGCAAAGCAGTCATCAACCCTGTAGCCTTCAATACTGTGTTCATTACATTTAATCAAGTGCCAACTCCACCGCATCATTCACCAACCTTAAAAATATTTAAATGCATGGCACTGTTTAGGAGCAAATGTAGGCATAGTATTGTTTTAAAACATACATGCACACCAGGCACACATACACATCCTAAAACAAAACTAAACAAAATAAGAGAGAAAGGCAAAAAATTATCATTCTTCACACTGTACAAGAAGAGAAACTAAAAGTGCACAGAACTACCCAAGGAACATGTTGGAGGTGGTTTTCTACCTGAGGCAGCATCAATCACGGTGGAAATTCCCCTTCGATCAGAGACCGGACGGGATGACCCTGGCATGCTGACTGGGTCAGAGCGGACCGGCTGGATCCTGCAATGCAATTTAATTTAATTCACATATGTTACTGGCATCAAAACTGTCGCTTGCTGCAACAGACCTTAAATCAGAAATGCTGGAATAGCCCAATCCATTAAAGAACCATTCATTCTAAAATAATGCGGACAGGAGAGCCGCAGTCCCCAGCTCTCACACAAGGCTAGAGCACAGCGAAACCTGTTCCACATGCCAGACCCCCCGCTTCTCTTCATACGTATGTTACTCAACAGATTTTAGGTAAAGGATTGAAAACTTGATGTTAATTTAAAGAAGTAAATTAACTGGAGGGAGGGAGTCCAAAGGGACTAAATGGTACTGGAAAAGAATATAATAAAGGAATTTGTTACCAAAAAAAAGAGAAATAAATTAAGTAGAATGGGAGAGGACACAAAATACTTCATACGGAGACCTTCAGCTTTTGCAAGGGGCAAATATGAAGAGTTTTGAGAATCTTCTAATTCATGAATAGTGCAATAGCTGGCAATGCCTCCTATAGGCAGCAATACTACATACATGTATTTTAGTAACTCCCTTAAAATCCTCAATGAAAACATGCACAGGATAACAAAATTGTGTTGGTTTGTGACTGCCAAAGGTTTAGCTAGGATCATTATATCTGAATCACCACCGTAAAATTACCAATTGGCATGTAAGAATCAATTAGAATCTCAGCAAAACTGCAATTTATTATATACAACTTCAAGTTGCTAATGTATGGTAAATCTATAAATACTAAGGGTCTCTTTCTGCCTGTAGTATTATGAGTATAAAAATGTCTGTATGACTAATAGATCTGAACATCCCAAGCAACTTCCCAAGCAACTTAGGAGAATAAAATCTTGTTACAACAATGTGTGCATGCATTTTGGCAATTTGTTTATTCAGTAAACACTTGCTGAATATTAATTAGGTATCACTGTTACTCCAGGGACAAGCAGAAACAGAACATGAAATACAAGGTCTATGTGTGGACACAGAACAGCACAGGGATGCTCGTAAGTGCTGCAGAAGAAAACGTAACGTGTGAAAATGAAGTAGGTAATAAAAGCTCAGAATGACGAAGGGGAGGGAAGAATGAATGGTCTACAGCAGACTGAGAAGGTGCTGTGGAGCTGTAACAGGACCTGCATCTGTACACAGTGCGGGGCTATGTATACATGCAGCAGAACAGAGCGTGCTTTAAGCACGAAACTAGAACATCAAACCCTCGGATCTGTGACTGAGCGTGACCAATGTGGGGCGCCGTGAGGAGCAGGATTTGGCTGAAGTATATAGAGTTCATCGTGGATACTGGTGGAAGAGAAGAGGCTGGTAAGCACCATGAGACCGATTGTATTGTAGAAGCCTACAATGCCAAGTATGGAGGACAGAGAAAAGAGGAGTTACTGAAAGCACAGTTTAAATGCGTGAGTATTTGTTATGTGGAAGAAGGAAATGGGAGGGAGGTGAAGGACACTCCATTTGATAGGGCACTAGAAGTTAGAAACGTTGATGTATCAATACTGGTCACTGCTATAGTGAGCAACAGGATGTATTCATTCACCTCGGCTTATTTTTCTAAACTAGTCATGGTAATCCCATCTCCTCAGGGCAGGAACTAATTAGACCTGGAATGGGCGGGCCTAAGCAAATTGGGGCCAGTGAGAAAAGAGGAAGAGTTTATTGGAAATTTCTGTAAAAGATGTTTTCTGGTTCTGAAGAGAAACAAGAAGCTAGCCTGTTAGATATGGTCAGTTGAGGCAAAATAAAGCACTCTCCTGGTCTAAACAACTCACATGGGCTAATACATATACTATCATTAATTCAGTTTATAGTGCAGTTCCTATGCAATCTAGAGTTGGGAGTGAGATGAGGGCGGTGCTATAGAAGAAACCAGGCCAGCCAAGAATGGGCGTGCTGAGGGTGACACACACACACACGGGTTGTGTTCTGTTACTCTCTTTGACTCTACATGTGTTCGTATGTTTGAGACTTTTTCATAAAAAAAGACAAAATAAAAACAAACTGGCAGGGGTGATGGAAGTGTCCTGAAATTAAACAGTGGGGATGTTTGTTGATAGCACCAAAAACCACTGAATTGTACAGTGAATCTTCATGGGGTTTTTGTTTGCTTTTATTTTATTTATTTAGTCTGTTTATTTTTTAATTGAATTTATTGAGGAGATATTGGTTAATAAAATTACATAGGTTTCAAGTGTACAACTCTACAATACATCATCTGTAAACTGCATTGTGTGTTCACCACCTCAAGTGAATTTTATTAACCACATAATTCTTAGTCATATCTCTCAGGGTACAGGACAGAGTCCTGGGTCAATCAAGAAGAAAAAAAATCCAAACAAAGCTTCAGAATTTAAAGGAGACGGTCAGGCCAACAGCCATGGTGCCATTGTGCTGAAAAACGGAGAAGAGACAGGGGAGGAGCTGGGACAGTGAGGGGAACAGAGGGAATACGAAGAGGTGGGTTTCTAACTGGATGCTGGGCTAGAAACGGTCCTAAACAGGGCACTTAAAATTAAAGTGATGTGAGATGAATCCCAATTTCCCATCGAAACTGTGCTCTAATGGGGGCTGAGGTCTTAATCAAGGGCTTATATGCTCAAATTTAAAAACATAACCTACAAGGGCAATCAGAAGAGATTTATAAACCTGCAACCCAACATGTAGAGTTCTAAAGTTTATGTGTGTCCAAAAAATAAGACAATATTTTAATCAAACATAAACAATTTAATGCCATTTAGGTAACAAATAGTGGGAGCTCTTCAGTGTAAGGAAAAGGAAGGCCCCTCAGGAAAGTTCTGGAAGGGTTTAGGGAAAGTGGCACTGTCTGGAGAAGCTAGAGAGCTCTTAGACAAACGACTGTGTCTGAAGTGAAGGGTCACAGTGAAAGCTGGAGGAGGTCACAAAAAAAAGAACAACAGAGAGCTGTGTCCTCCAAAGAAAATGGACAGGGTCTTGTTATAGCAGCAGGTAACAGTCATCAGGAAAAAAAGAATAGAGTCTTGTGAGAAGAGCAATAAAGAGAATAAACATGGTCTTATGTTATACCTTCATATTAACTAACATCTAGGCAACTGAATGACATAAACATGAATGATTACGCATTACATCACTAAGCTGAAGACTAACTCATCTTGACCTGCTGAAAATGGACTATCTAAGCTAGAACATATTTCACAATTGGCACCAGTGAAAACTGTTCTAGTACACACTATATTGTCAACTATTGCCTGACATCTTGGGGAAATTTTTACAAAGTGAATGAAAATGTGCTAGAAAAAATAAAAGGATAAGGAATGGAAGAAAGAAATAAAATACAAAGCAAACTAAAAAACACTAAAACACTAAACAAGGTATTAAAGAAGACATATTCCATTACATAAATGATTCTTAAAAAAGAAAACATCCACCTCTACAACAGCTTTTGCTTTCTTATAAAGGTTTGTTGGCAAATCAATGTTGGCAAAGAGACAGCTAAAAGCACATTTCCAGCATCTGAATGGGATACATTTCTCCACAACTTTAAAAAATGGATGCAAGGAAAACTTCAGAGGGCTTTTTAAGCACAATGAAAGATACACTATAGAACTTTTTAAAAAGAGAAGACATGGAAAGGCAGATTATATTGCATTAGACTGAGCCCCTCATTGTCTGTTGTCCACAAATGTGTCATCTTCGTGTAACAAATCAAACTGCTAAGCAAACCTGAATTGCAAAAGTCAAAAAATTTTCAGCTGCATTAAAAACAAAACACCTAATAAAAAAGCATACTTTGTAAGCCCTGTATTATCATTCTGACAAGTGGGGATCACAGAATATATAAAGATGAAAAACTCTACGTGAATTTGTATCAACACTTTCTTATCCCAAAACCTTTCAAAGCCTGAAAGAAGAAATCTGCAGGATTAGGACAGATGTGTAGTTCAGCTGGAAGATGAAAGAGAAGGATCAGGACAGGAGGGTATCACCAGACTTCAGACAATTAGAAATATGAGTGAGGCAACACGAAGTGGCTTTAAAAGGTGTAATGAACATAACATTTTGGGGAATGTAATCCAAAACACAAACATTTACTGGATACAATGAGATCCCACACAAGATCCCCAGTGACAATAAGGAATCACAACGTACAGCGTGTGTATTCTGCAACATGACACTGTGCCCAAAGGGGAAATGTAAATACTGCTGACGATGCTCTTCACAAATGATTGTATTATTCCAGTGAAACGACTCCCCTAGTTCTTATTTCTTACCTGAGACTATTGAGATCAAGATCATCTGTATCAAAATCCAGAAGGGGCTGTGGAGTATCACTTGGACCATGAGACTGCAGCACAGATGAACTGGAAGAGATGACGGTGGTTTGGCCTGAGGGATGGATGGTTTTGAACTGGAACTGTGGACCCATCCACAGCCGCCTGTGGGGTCCAGTGTGCGTTACAATCTCTACCTGAAACAGATCAGGAGTCATGATTTAAATGTGCTATGACCTTTCAGGGCTTTTATAATATTCCCACCCTGTCTCTGAACACATTCTTCAAGAAGCTTATTTTAACCAAGTGAGAGAGGAACAGGGCTCCCACAGCCGAAGGTGCAATGATAATCACAGCCTACACAGATATTCACTGTACCCCTCCTGCAAGTTCTCACATAAATAAACAAAAAGCTTTTGTGCATGTACATATGTGTGTGTGTGTACACAAATACATAATATATAGGTATGCCTGCTGCCTGTCTCATAAAACCAGCATCGGCTCCCTAGGGACTGTCTTTTTCATTCATTCTAGACATACTTACCACTCCTCTGTGGGCATGCACTGAATACTATACCTATAAGCTGCAAATTCAAAATAATTCCCTCATTGAGGATCAAGCTCATGACAAATTTGAAGTTGATCTTGAACTATCCAAGGGGAAATAAAAAGATCTAAAATAGTTTTCAACACCCAAAGCCCCATTTATTTCCACAATTAAATATTGTAATATTTACTATACTGCCCTTAAAATACCCCACAATCCACTTTTAAATTAAGAGAGTATGACATGTTTTCTGTCTGACTGAATTTGTCTTCAAAATACCATTACTCATTCAGAGTGTTTTCTCAACTATCATGAAGAGTGACACAGGTATTTTAAGGGCTGCAAAACAGTAAAACTAAAATGCTTTAAGAATTTCATACTCAGAATAGGAGACACTGGGTGAAACTTGAGAACAAATATATAATTTTACAAATGAGCAACATGCATAAGAGACTAAATATCGCGAACCTTTGGTGAAAGACTCTCTCTCAGTGTCTTGTAATTGCTATATCCTTGTCTGTGCACATACTTTACAGAACTGACTTCCCATGTGCCTTCTTTTGGCCCTGAGTTCCTTTATATTTAATCACATTTCTCTGATTGCAGTGATTAATTCTTAACAAAACATAACTGAAAAGGTCCACAGAGTGCAGCTCTGTGTTTGAAAGTCCTAAAGGGCAAAACGAGCATCACGGCCTTCGAACAATATTCACATTCCCACTGCTCACAGGGAGACAACTGCTCAGATTTAGGACAGCGATTTCTGATTCAAGTGGTTGTATTCAGTAATGTGAATTAGGCCACAGATAAAGCATTGTGTGTATTTTAAGCTCAAGACCATCAGTGCCGCAGAGCCGAGAGGTGAACAGATGCCGGTGCAGTCGCACGGAGGCGACGGCCAGATGTTCCTGCTCACTCCCCTGCCGTGTGCAGCGCAGACACATGGTGTGCACGCTCACACGGACAGCACACGTCACCCCTGCTGCTAATTGAAAAGTTGAAGTGAAGGACAGTGGTTTCTTTACCAGCCTTCTTCTATTTTTAAAAATTTACTGTGTTATGTTCGAGAAAGGACGTCTCTCCACAGGCCAGGAACTGAAGCACCGACCCTCCTTGACAGAGCGTCCTGTGTTTCAGGTGTGATGAAACGTGTCACCTAGAAACCGTTTCATTCCCCAGTGCCCACGCTTCCTTTCGTTCTCCGGGCTGCCCTCCCCGATGAAGCAGCAACACCACGCCAGCCGCGCCTCCGCCGCGCACCTGTCTCAGGAAAAGCCCCTGGACTGGTAATCTGAGACGGGTCATTAACTTCACCAAGTGATGTCAGCTTTGAGGCAGACATAACAGCATTTGTAATGAAGTCATTTGTAATCTCATCACTTTGAAATCTGCCCAAGTACCTTTTATTTCAAAGCCCTTGAGATGAAGCGAGCTTCACCTGGCCAGGGGAGGGAGGGTCTGCGGGAGCCGCCCCAGGACTGCGTTCGAGGCCGCCGGAAGCAGCCTGCGAGAACGGAGACCCCGTGGGCACAGTCACGGCTTGTGCAGACCAGAATGCTGAACCTTCCTGATCCAAGTATGGGCCTGACATTCAGAAAAATGGTGACTCCACAAAACAAATCCCAAAGATTATCGAATGGTTTCACTGCTTTAGCAAGGCCAATTCTTATTTTAACCCAAAGTGTCCACCTAAAATCCAAGGTCCTAAGGAACATAAGTGGACGGTTTGAAAGACATGCATATTTTATGCTGTCTGCATGAAAGCTGGTGCACACATATACATATGCGCGTATAAATAATATAGGTGCATGGATCCCTGTCGCAGTGTTTATGACAAATTCTTAACATGGAAAGACAGTTGACTAGTTGTTAGTTATCCTAAAAAGATTTCCCAATTCCGTTCATTTTCCTCTGAGGAAAATAAGTTTTAAAATTCAAGAATGGAAACAGACAACAGATTCCTGTTTTCTTTCACTGTAACAGGCCATTCTTTTTTACCTGAGAAAGCCATTCTTCATCTTCCTGTCCGCTGTGGTCAGAAGCTAAACTGTCATAGGACCCATGCCGAGTAATGGGCCCAGGGCTTCCAGGGGGAACCACTACGGGAAAAAGAAAACACATTTAAACAACTCTAACTCATGCAGTGGCTAGATGAATGTGGGCACAACCACCCTGGGTACTGTGGTACTTTATAAGATAAAGCGTGACAATGCATAAAGGTAATTCGAATAATTAATGAACAAGAAAGACTGAATTTCTTAGGAATAAGAAAGATCTTCAACTGAGTACACTTTTAAAAAATGTGCAGGAATTTAGTCATGACATATATCGCTGTAGAAGAAATAACCAACTACCTGTATCTTAACAGCACAAGTACATTTAGAAGCAGGAACAATTCGCCTGCTTCTAACCTTCAGGATTTGGGCGATTTAAATCACCTCCAGTAAACAAACAAAATAATAGTATGATGCAGTTCCTATAATTCAGGAAGAAATGTTTAAAACAAATGTCAAGTAATAAGATTTTTAAAGAATCTTTCATATAAATGGAAGGCATAAAAATACATTTTTATTTTAAAAACACTTTTAATTTATGAAACATTTCATTTATCCAAAATAACTTCATTATCTTGAGGCAGGCTGAGCTGAACTTAAACGGATGGGAATTCTCTTCAGTCATTTTTTAAGCCTCTCCTAGGTAACTCTGCCATTTCTCTTCAGGCACTTCTCAAAGAGTTCGGCTCTGCACCTGCGCTGGTTGATACCAGAAATCTATTCCGTGCCTGCACGAAGGACCCAGCCCCGTATGAGCCAGACCCAGGCAGTGGTCCGGGAGCCATACTCTTCGTTAGCCTGTACTCCCTTGAAGCAACAAGCTCCCTACCTTCTCCTTTCCCCCCCACCTTGCTTTCAGTAAGCCTCTTCTTTTGAATCTGTTTTTCCCCCTCTCTTGATTTCTTCAGCTGGAGCAAGAACCCCTTCACCAGCAACAGTAGGATACAGGCTCTAAACACAAAGAGCCTACTTTCTCATATGAAGAGGAAACTTTGCTCAGTCCAACTCATAAATCAGCAATGATTTATGGAGTTTCTACCATGAACCAAATGTTATCCCAGTAAAACATAGCTTCTTCTTTTTAAAGTACTATACTATTTATTTACTTAACTCTAGTATAAAACAGACTATTTAGGCCACTTTTATAGTTGCAGAAGAGACAGAGATTTCCCACATACTCTCTACTTCCACATACCATTTTAATACTAAGCAAAATAAAGCAATGAAATGCTGATGGGAAAGAGAGAAAACAAAAAGACAGAGAAAAGAAGGAAGAAAAGTAGATGAGTATTAAAGAAATGTGGGAGAAGCAGAAAAGAGCAACAGAAAATAATCTCATAATTCCAACCACCCAGACATACATGTATATACTTCTACACATGCATTTTCCTTTGGCTACATTCCTAAAAATGAAATTAAAGCGCATGAACATATTTTAATTTCTTCATGCACATTCCCAGAGTTCTTCACTTCCACCAGCAGTGACGAAGAACACTAATCTCACTGCACTTTTGCCAGGACAAGGTTCGGTATCTTGAAGGAATCTTAGTGAAACAGGTGGAAGTGGGGTAGACAAAGGCAGAGCCTAGGGCAAGACTTTAAAGGACACACATATTCACAAACAACTGACCTTCACTTGCTGGGAGAGGAGAAAGGGTACCTGAGACAGTCAATGTGCACGGGGCGGTGTGGACAGTACTGAGGGGTAAGAACTGCAGCAGCGCAAACTAGCTGCACCGGTCCTTCACAAGCACAGCTCCACCGCTGACAGGCACGTGACACAAAACACAAGTGACGATCTAAGCATAATGCCTAGTGTCTCGTGATTTTTTTAATATCACAAAGAAAAGAATGCCATAAAAATTATCTAGTTGATATCTATGCAACCTCTTGGAAATAATTTTGGTGTATGTTGCAAAACTGGTATCTAGAGGTCAGGGCAAATATCTGGAGGTCAGGAAATACTTTCGTAAGCAGCTGAGGGCAGAGAAGATTTTTAAAGGAGCAACAGAGTAGGTCGTGTGGATATCTGAGGGGAGAGTGTTACAAACACAACCCCAAGTACAAAGATTTTGGAGTGGGAACAAAAAAGAAACGTTTCAGTAACACCAGGAGGCCAGTGTGGTTGTATACTGAGGCAGTTTTAAAGTGGAAGGTTAGTCAGTGAGACAATGGGGACCGGGAAAGAAAAGGAAAAAGAAAAGGTTTGTTGAGGGCTTTAAAAAAAAAAAAAAGCTGAGGATAATGTGATGGAAAGATACTGAAAAGTTCCAAAGAGAAATGAGAAATGATAACCGTGTGTAACAAACTAGTACCTAATGTGAATCTTTTCCAAGAGCTTACATTGCATTCTACATACGCTGTGCCTAGGCTAGTACCTGTAGCAAAATATTTATCTTGCACTCCAAAAGTATTAAGTAAATGGATGGAGTTTTGGAGTCTGGACTAAGTAATGACATTGGAATGGCTAGATACTTATTTATCCATCATCAAAATGGGATAAACTTAAAAAATAACCCAGTGGCAGGGGTGGGGGGAGGAAGAGTGGGCACACAGACAAAACAAGGCCGGCGTGAGTCGCTGAAGCTGGGTGGAAGGGGCTGGAGAGGCGTCTGCTGCTGTTTTCTAACGGGCCGTCCGTCTGGAACGTCTCACAGTGAGAAGTTAAACGAGAAGAGAAAGAAGAACCTTCTTCCTCCTCTTCCCAGCCTTCCTTTGCTTTCCAAAAAAAAGGGGTAAAAATACAAAGTATATATCTATAAAACATTAAATCTGAATCTTGAATTCTAAGTAGAAATTGTTAAGTGTTAAAAGTTTCCACACTTTGTGTTCACTTAAAAAGTTTCCCAGTTAAGAATGTTTTGAAGCATTCAGAAGTGTCACGATATAAAAACACAGGTCTGATTATTCTGGTTCTGTTTTTCTTTTTTTAAATATGCTTCAAAATTCTCAGGAATTCTTTTAAGCAGTGCACATATTGCAATAACCATGGATTTTACAATTGGGATTTTACAATATTACTCTACAATTGGGAAAATAAATTCTTTAAAGTTGAAAATAAAATACAGGTCTGGTGAAATAATACTTTTTTCAACATGCAAAAATTATCTTTCCTTCTCTCTCACATTTCTTTACCTTTAAAAGCGTCCCCAATCTAGGTAGGAAAAATATGTCATCTTTACTGGCTTGGGAAAGCAATGACATACAAGGTCACAATGAAAATAAATTCAAAACCTTGACACTGGGATAAGAAAAAGAGATGGAATGTATAACAAGAGCAAAACTTCTATGCTTTCTGACCAATTATTAGGAAAGATTCAGAAACTGGACCATGAGTACCATAAACAGAGAGGGGGGAAAGAGTTCCCAAGGAAGGGCAGGAATTGACAGAATCCTGGAAGGGGTTTTAGGGCTGAAGAGCTGTGAAAAATCATACTGTGGAGTTCAAGGACACAGCAAGAGATCCCACGTGGTGCAAGAGTTCAAGGCATGTGCACACAGAATGTCTGTACAGCCAAGTCCGTAGCAACCTCTCAAAGTTTCCCATGAATCAGCTGAGATTACTATGTGTCCAAGACTAATATGAACAAAGTCCAAAGAATTGACAGGCTCTGAGGTAGAAACAAGGATGAGATCTATATGAAGCAATGACCAATGATCAGTTAGGAAATTGGGACATCTTAATGGTTGCAACAAGGATAAAATGGCCGTAAAACTCTCCCATCTCATTATCTTTGCAATCTGTAAGCCCTATCAAATTTAGATACAATTTTGGGGAGGTCATTAATTGATTGAGATTAATTTGTTTCACATTTGTTAGAATGGAGGTACAAAAGAGAACTTATGAGAGTTTATTAAAAAATGATGGGGGAGAAATGGGGACAACTGTAACTGAACAATAAAAAACAAAATAAATCACACCAAAAAAAATGAGTCAAATATCTTACAAGCCTGAGCTGAATGAACAAACAAATGTACATACCTACTACCTAAAGAAAAATGTTTAGTATGCTTTAGGTACCAGCTGTTCTTAGATAATTAATAAACCTGGGACAGGAAAAGTATGTAATTTTGAAACAAAAATATCTGTCATGTTCCATCCCTACTTTAGCCCTACTAGTAAAATAATTTAAAACAAGCCTATCCATGTAGCTAAAAGGGATACCCTATCACTCAACTTTACAGAATACAATCTCAAAAGTGCTGCTGCTGCACAGGCATTTGGTAAGTATAGATGAACAAGCAGGGCTGGACCAGCAGACCATTATGAGGTCACTGTGAGCCAGACTTTGTTTATATTGTGTTCTCAGGAAGGCAGACCATGCTTCCAGTGAGTAAATAAGAGCTAAAAAAATCACTACGTGTATTTTGCTGTCTTACAGTGATATATGGGGGGAGAGGTGTGTATACATGTGTTTCTATATATATTTTTATGTTTATGCGCAAAGCAAACCCAAACAAATCTGCTTCAGGGCCGACCTTTGCAAATTAGTCCTGTTAACCTAACCCCCCCAAAATTCCAAGTCAGTACAGCATCGTAAGTAAAATTATAAACAAAAAGATTAAATGGCCTTTTGATTATGTGTGTAAGTCTGAATTCCATCTAATAAAATTTTCAATATTCTACAATGGAAAGGGTCAATTTATAATGTAACTCCTCAAATCTATAAGTTGTTTGCACAAGTCCTCTGGTTTTGTATTTTTAGATGTCTTATGTACTATAATGTGAGGATCAATGGGTATATAGTTTTTATAAGTTATCCACATAAAATATAGCATTTATGAGTTAGAGGAAGTTAAAAAGCATTGATTTAGATGCTATTAAAGCTACAGGTACAAGGTATAAGCTATTCAAATAATAATTGCTAAATTAAAAAGTTATAAACATTGTATTAACAGACATTGAAAGTGACTCTGAAGCCGCCTTTTTAAGATAGATTAATGGAATGAATAAAGATTAATACTTGTAGGTGAGAATATGTAGGTTTGAACCAAGGTCCTAAGAAGGAGTTATTTCTAGTCATGGAGAAATTTTAACCTGTTGACATTTCACAGTGTTTTCTCCAAAATGGTAACAGTATATCCTTAATTTCAAGGAATCCAATTCTTTCTAAAATACCCAAAATTTACCAGCTGGCTCTCAGTAACTAAGTTCATCTGCAACAAATCTAGTCTTCTGGTTAGAAAACAGAAGTTTTTATCGTTAGTATATTGAATACACCTTATATTAGGGCAGGTAAATATGTTTCTTAGTGTGTTTGACATGGTTTAGGTATTCAAAAAAAAAATCTCCTAACTATGGAGTTTTCATCAGGGTACACGGGGGCTAGGTGTTCCATTAAGATGAAAGAATACAAAAAATTATTATTTGCTCCCAGCACCATTTGCTTTTAAAGCAATGAAAGAAAAAAGATTCGACAATGCATATCAAAGTTAAAAGACTAGCCGCAGATGGGTTATAAGCATCCTTTTTACATAAACTAACACCAAGCATCATATTGAACTCAGGGCAGTTCTTGTTGTTCTTGTTGTATTCTTCCCTACATCTCTTGAACTCCCAGTAATAAATTCTCTTAGCTGGAGCTCTGGAAGCTTCAGAGGACAGAGCTAATGAACTACAGGTTCTGCTGCTAGTGAACTCCATGCTCCCAACTTTAGGAGACGTTAAAAGGCCGTTCTACTCCCTGAAATGAATCTCAGAGCAATTGAATCAGGGAAATCTGCTTCTCGAACAAGGGGAAAACACCGCTTTGAATGCTCTCTAGTTACATATAATTAATATAAGATTGCATATCAACTACACTTAAATAAAAAAAATTTAATAGTATCTAGTTTTTGTGACATAGAGCTCATGGCTTTAGCTTCTGTTGAAAACCCTAAAATAGGTTCATATGCTAAACATATAGATCCAGAAAGAAACTCCAAGTCCTTTCCTATGAAGAAACAAAGCTGGGTCTAAAGGTTTTTATGTGGAGAAGTGAGTGTGAGGTGGGCCACACTGGCACTCGGGGGGCAGCGGAGTGAAGTATACTGCAGACTCGGGCCCACACTCGGCTTTTGTTCCCCGCACTCTCTACCATGTCCCCACCAACCCTCCACAAACAGTGAAACTCTTACCATGCTGAAGTCTTTAGTGGAGACCTGGGAGGTGAATAATGTTGTGCCAGAATTATTCAGCCCTTTAGGTTATTTAGGGGAACATGTTGCCTTTTTCTAGCATCAGAGAAATTTGTGAGTTAAATGACATCATGCTGCCTTGAATGAAACAGCTCAGGCTCAAAGTTCACCCAAAGGCCAACAGTGATAAACTCTCATCCAAGGACAAACTTCAATATATTTTTGGTACTTATTAAAAACAGCATTTACATAACAGGCGTACAATGAGAGAGGGCTCTTTACCAAACTCTGTTTCTGATCAGAAAGCACTCAGGACCTGAGGAAGAAATTCTGCTTGGGAATGTAGTTTCTTAGTACAGAAACTAAAATTTGCCTTAAAAAAAAAAAAAGGCTCAAAAGACCATCCAAAAGCAAAATGGTCTAAGGCATTTCCAATGAACAAGCAATTTACAAATGAGGAAATACAAGAGCCAACAAAGGTGTGCAAATAATAGTAATAAGAGATTTGCTAATTTAAAAGTTAGGCTGTCATACTATCAAACTGGCAAAAATTAAACACTGGCCTCTTTAAAAACAATTTTTTAAAAAGTGAAAAAGCTCTCAGGTTAAAAATAACACACTTTACTGCCTTAAGGAATGAGTAGCATTCTTATTCTTATTAAGGGATTATTTCTCCTGAAAACTAGAAAGAAGTTTCTCTCTGACGTATAAACGTTTCAACTTAAGTATACAGGAATCACTGGATTTCATTCGGGGTAGGTAAGCAACAGCGCTGCATGTTACTGGCTATTCTGTCTATGTGGAGCCATCTCTTGCACCAGTGCCGTAACAGCTACAGTGTTACAATCCACAAATGGGGGGGCAAGCTTTACCTACATTACATATTAACTGAATTAATGATCTTCCATGCACCCTGACTGAGCGGTCCCACAGATGTTCTCTAATTAATAGAGTTTTCTAACGGTCAGTCATTGTACACTTCAGGTTTTCTTTTAGTCCACGTTCTCAGAATAGTCACAGGCATCATGATGAGAATAATGACATATCTTCATTGCCCGAGATAACAGATTTCGCCGAATAACCGAAACACTTAGTGCATCTTTGCCTTGCCCTGCTCTGTCTTCTTTTTCCTGCCCCCCCAGGTACCATGTAATACCCTCAGAGAAGACATAAACTCCAGAGTCTTCCTTTGTCATTCCTGCTGCCATAAGGGTCACATGACACGTAGCGTCTGGACAGATTATGCCTGGAGGTAGTCGGGAAGGGTTCACAATTTAGTTTGGCTCCTCACCGTGAAACAAGATGGCTTCATGCTATCATCGGCAAGATCGCCTACTGCACTAAAAATTTCAGAGGGTCCCAATATGCTTCTGAGAACTGAACAGACTGCAACAGTCTCTTCAAAACATTTTCAATTAAGGTCAAGGTGGAGTTTATTTACCTGGAAAGATGTACACAATGCCTATTTGATGTGCATTAAAGCAACTCGATTCATAGACAACCACATTATATATACATTAAAACAACAGCACGATAGCTTCAAAAGCCCACCTTACTATTTTAAAGGATTGTACTATGACTATATAATACCGTCCTTGTAAATTATGGGTAACAACTGTGCCTTGCCACAGTTTACATAATCTACACAGACATGTGAGTCTAAATTGGAACCAGCCCATTTTTGTCAGAGCTCAACTCCAGGTACAGCAGTGTCTCCTGAAAGGGTAGGGACAAGGATACAGGACAGGCGAGAAGACAGGGATGACTTATGTTCCACCAAATAGTCCTTGGTACCTTATAAACTGTGTATGCCGTGTACCTGTTTAAAAGTGAAAATTTAGGAAAATTGTGGAAAAAAGCACACTTAAACTGGTGTGGTTAATGTAGTCAATCCGAGAAGTCAAACAAAGAAATCAGATGCCTATCAGCGAACGACGGACACCAGTGCACAGAACAGAGTTGGGCTTACTGCACGTTGGGTGAGACCAAGTTCCCTATTTTCATTAAAAAGGGGTGTGGAAGTGCTTGTGTACACACTCTCACTCCACACACATCCACTGATCGCTGTCTCCACATTTACACACACATATTAAACACAGGGCCAGCTTTTAGCAACTGCCCGACCACACACGGTGGGATGTGTTTTGGTTGAGTGACAGGACTATCTGCTGGAAGCCAGAGGCAACCCTGCTGCTGCTTCTGTGCATTTAGAAACATGAGCTGTATCCTGCAATAGTGGTCATTGTATTCTCACAGCTAACCCTGTAGTTTAGAGGCACTTCTTTCAGGAAAAATCAATTCTCTAAAATATAATATCCTCTATAAGAGACTAAGATGAGTACAGGATAATGCAAAACAACTGCAACCTGGTGTCTAAAAGGTAAGAAATCATTGTTTGGGGACATTAAACTGTGTTCAGTCATCAATGTACCAGTTTTTGCAAGTAGGCAATAAGCCAGTTATTGGCAAACTTTTTGTCCTTGATCCCACCTTGCCATACTTGAGCAAAGAATCAAATGCACTCAGTCCAGCCTCCAGAATAAAGTGTGACAAACAAAAATAAAAGGGGAGGGAACTGTTTGTAAAGGGAAAAATGGCAAAAACCACTTTTTGCAAAGAGTTAATGCAGCTTCGTCCATGCTCCACTTACTCATTATCTAGTTAAGTACTAGATACGTCTAGATCATTATACAGCAGGAAGAATTAAGTGTGGATTTTCTCTTGCATAAGCACAAGAGAAGTTCTCTTGGCGTGGAGAGTTAAAAGCTTTTAGACATGGAAGACATCAACATTTTCAACATGTACTTAGAACATAATTTAAAATCTTTCTAAATAATCATTAAGGATCCATGATGGATCCCATATGATAAAGAAATGAAATGTTCAACATTTACCTCTAAATAAGTCAGAAAATTCACAGAACCAATAAGATAAAGGAAAGAGAGAGAGAATGCACCCCAACCACCGTGGGGTTTTCTCTCTCCAAATGCAGCAGAACACTTTCCAAGGCTCGCTCTCCCCATTACTGGTCTGAAACAGAAAACTACTGGAAAGAGTTATCTCCACAAATCACTGCCACTGTGTCACCTGTGTACTACATAACGGCATGGCAGTGGCTTGTTTTTTAAAGTCCTGACCATTAGACGTATGCTAAAGAACTCAGGTATAAAGATGTAATAGTGGGAGGCTTTCTTGTAATACTTTATGCACCTTACATTTAAGAGAGACACAAACAGAGACAGAGAGGGAGAGACTCCAGGGGAACAAAAGAAACAAGAGCGGCAGAATGTTGTCAACTCTTGAAGCTGGGTATTCAGCAGATTTGTGATACTATTTACTGAAATTCTGTGTATGTTTGAACATTCCCATAATAAAAACATTTAAAAGACTATTGTGTGAATGTTTGAAAAAAGCTGAGCACACATTTCTTGGCCAGCAGCTTGATAACGGTCATTTTGATTCTCTTCTTGGCCAGGGAGAGTGCGCCACAGCCGGACCACGTTGTGTTCACAGGGCACCACACGCGTGAGACCATCGTGTCGGTAGCTGTAGTTCTGGTTCACGGTGTAACATCTAATTTCTATATCCTATAGTGAACTGAAATCATCCACCCTTCCTTCCTCCCTTTCTTCCCTTCTTTCTTTTTCTTCCTTTTTACCCACCCTTCCTATCTTCCCCCTTTTTTCTTTCTTTCCTCCTCTCTCCCTCTCTATCGCTCCCACCTTCTCACTGCTTTTGAAAATTTTTGTTGGAAATCACCTAATATTCTATAATGCATGTTATACTATAAACCCAAAGAACACGGAGTGAAACACAGAGTGAAAAACTGGAAGGCTCACGGGAATGGTGAACAATGACCCCACTGATACCCTCAGAAACTCAAATGTCCCTCTGCCATTTCAGAAGTCTCAGGATGGAGAGAGTCTTACCGTTTTAGGTAAAAGTTTCAGAGCCTTATGGCAATGATGAAAAAGAACTTTCAAAGTAAAGTTTTCCACAGAGAACACCAAGAAAAATCTCACTCTCTATAAATTACTAAAGGAATGAAGATGCTCAAAACAAAGAAGCCTAAGAGACATTTTCAATTTGCATCAATAATTTAGAAATGCTAAGTGAAATTTACTTCTACAGCATTGAAAATGCACACATTAGGATAGAGCCACACTTGTCCAAGTGACCGTTAAAGGACAGGAGAGATGGGATGTAGCACAAATATCTCCTCTTCTCTGCTGTTTGTCAACAACAAAGCATCTCTGGCTGTGCCCCCGGCTGCTACTCGGTCACAAAGCACCAGAACCGAGGGAGGCAAGAAAGATCTCAGAGGAAGACAAGGGTTCTATTTCTATTAATGCTGCCTACAAACAACAGGCTATCTTTAGCAAGGTTTTATTCTATCTATCCAAGATAGCGTATGAAGCTTTTTGGAGGAATGATCTCGTTTCATCTGACAGCAAGCCTGTATGCAAGGTATTTTTAATTCCCATTTTAAAGGCAGGAACACTAAAGTTCAGGGAAGTTATTTGCTCAAAGTAACCCAGGTAGCAAACAACAGAAATAGAATTTAGAACTGCAAATGCCAAAGGCCATGTTCTTTACCTGAAGAATGAACTGCCTAAATGCATCATATCTTTACTTAGGTCACTATTTTAAATTAAAATTTTCATGTGAAACATGAAGGAGATGGTTTACCTCAGGTATCAACTATATTATATCAGTCATTTGGAGTTTCCACGATTTCTGTAGTCCACATCACCTTAATATAATCATTTTTCTCGTCTTAGTAAATATCTGTATACCCTGATTAGAGATACCATCTAAAGCTATCAAACAATGGAGAAAAATTACATTTTGTTTTCAATTTTTTTATTGTATTTCACAGCACAAAGGAATGTGCTGACATTCCAGGAAGCATCACAGGTGGTGACAGAAACACAGTTCTTTGGGCCTCGACTTTACCTTCTCGAAAACACCCCTGATGAATGAGAAGGTTCCATTTTAGAAAACATTGGTTCTGTTTCACATTTAAAGACGTATATGACATAACTATGGAAAGACCGCTGGCACCTATAAACAGCCTTGGAAGGCCAGCAGAGTGCGAGAGAAGAATAAAAAAAAAAAAAAGCCTCAAAATATTCCTTATAAAACTTAGCTCTGACCCAGACTTGACATCACATAAGGGTGGTTCCGACGCTCTTCACGTGGTCTTAAAACAAAGAAAGCACAGTAGGAAAGACAAGAAACTGATGCTGTAAAGGCAATGAAGGCAAGTCAGTGCTCGTCTCTTGACCAAGTTCCAGGAGATCACACGGCAAAGGCCTGCTGTCACATGCCGACAGCGAGGGGAGCAGACTCCGACTGCAGGGGGCAGTCCGTGGTGCTCACCCGCCTCCCTCAGGCCGCAGTCCCTGGCCTGAGTGCCTCCCCGAGATCAGAAAAAACAATTCTCTTAAAGGAGAATTTCAGTGATGATAGAAGGTTATACACTATCAGAGTAAAGATTTTTGAATTAAATAGTATGAGAATTTAGGTGCAAGATGGACAAACACAGATGCAATTACGAATTGAGCAGGAAGGCTGAAGTACAAAGTTTCCCTGTTACTTTCTACTTTTCTGAAATAATCACTAAATACCACTATGCAGTCAGAAGAGCCTCAAACATATAACGCAGCAGAAATTATTACTTTTCATTACTTAAAGGACAGTAGCTAAGAGCAACCCTTCTATTAATGGCAAAGAGGTGTAGATACACATATAAGAGGCACTGCCATATACTAGACTTTTCTTTTAACAAAATCCATATTTATATAATTATATTTCCTATGGTGGAGAGCAACTATAATTAATGAATTCCCCTCCTTCTCCTAATGCAGCCATTTGTCAATTCAAATGCGGGATGTCCAATCAATTTTGATGTATTTAGTAAGCAATTTGTCAAATGGTGCTATAATCCAGTTAATATATTAATTCTTGTCATGCAGAGAGTTCTGACAACTATAAGGTTTTCTGTTAACTGCTTTGGAGAGAAAAATCTGTGCTGGGGCTCCATGGCCAACCTTTAGAGATAACATCTCTATGTCCCAATATCTGAGAGTATGCCACAGTGCTGTCCTCCTGAGTAAAAGCATTTTCCTGCATTAGACACCCGGGTTCTACGGGACAGTGTGGCTGCTAGCTCGTTATAATAAACTGGGTTTCTATGAATCCCTGTGTGTCCCACATATGTTTAATAAAGTGAGCAAACCAATGCTTGTGACACTAAATGCAGAGTGTGCAAGCTTCTAAGAGAGAAAGAGGACTTCACTAATCAAGTATATGCATGTTAACCTTAAACAGTACTTTCATAAAAAATTTCTCCTGTCTTCAAAGTTTCTTCCTATGAGCAATAAAGAAGTGGCTCTCAATCTTCTACTTTTCCTATCCCAACACGCTTCAGGTGAATGACTGACTCCTGTCATTTGCTTCACACAGGCACTATCCTGAGGCCACACAGTGAGTGACTCGTAGTCAAGATGGTTGGAAGGCTGACCTTCAGTTTACACAAGGTGAAGCTCTGAACATAATTTTTTTTACTTTGTAACTACATTTCACCCACTAATCACTATTCTACTTCCATCTTTTCCCAAGTCTATCTACACATTGGGAACTGGAGACAGAACCATGGGACGTGCTGACCTTTCTGGAGGTGGTCCAAACTTATACCACGGAAGAAATCTGGACTATAGAAACCAAGGGAGGATAAAATCATCTCCCGAACCTTTCAGTGGGAGATTTAATCACCATATTTGGACAAAGCAGAGGACTAGAAGGCAGGTTTTCAACACATCCAAAATAACCGCCAGGGCCACCCTGGGCACATTTGGTGATCACTCTCCAAAGGTGACAGCCCTCTCCATTCACTATATCTGATCCTTTTTATATTTCTCCATCAAGAACTGCAAAAACAGACAGAAGGGCAAATCCTTCCTAGAAAAAAAAAAGCTGCAAAAACTGGCAAAAAAAATTTTTGATAGTAAGAAAAAGAAAGGAAAAGGGAACACACTACATTCATCTTCCAGACAGCAGGCTCCCCTTAGCCCCTTTATGAGCCAGACAAGAGCAAAGAAAAAAAAATTGCCAGAGTGATTTGGCACAAGGCTACACATTTAAAAACCTGCAATGTGCATAGTCCTCCAGACTATCGGCCGTCCTATTGTTTCATGAGGCTGCTGAGAAGGTGCCCTATGTGTCAGAAAAGCACAATGAATATATTTCAATGACCTAGGGGGCAGAGGTCACTTATTATAAATGGATAATGAGACCTAATGCAGTGCTGTGAGTATGGATAAAGAAAAGGTCTCTCCATAGCCCCTGGTGGATTGGTCATTCAGGCTTTTATTTCCTCTGCACACTTAATGGAGTCAAACAATTGACAGAAATTCTATAGAGAAGGCTGAAACTGAGAGAAACAACTGTATTCTAACTCCCACAGACAGGTACAAACAGTGACCCTGAAATGGCGCCAGAACTCCTGTTACTACTAACAGCGCAGACAGCTGGAGCATTCCCCCTAAACTCCCACTTAGCCATTTCTCAGCAATTGACCTCACTCACGGAACTGATGGCACATCAAACCACAAGCTCCTGCCAACACCAACCCATTACGGTATTGCAGGTGAGAGACACAAACCCTTCTGTTTCAGCTCCTTATTTCTGGAGAAAAGTCAAAGATATCCCTGGACCTTCCATCCCATGTCCCCCCTACCCAATTTACAAAATGCACATTCAGGGATAGCTGTACATTTACGTGAGAACCTTAAACTCAGTAGGATAGGGTAGGTGACATCAGAAGCAGAGGTACTGGTGGACTAGAGGCTTTATGACCAATAGATTATTTTTCTTTAATCTAGCAGAATCAATATCCTATCTCAGTCAAATCTGCCAGTCCAATGGCATAAATATTAATAGCATCGATGACAAAGAATGTACACTCTCAGTTGTACTTTTGAAAAAGCAGGTCACACAATAACCTAAAGAAACACTAAGCTACTAGTATCACTAGAATTTTGTAAAATAAAGTAAGGAAAACATTTAAAAGTATTAAAAAGGCCATTATATTTGTTTCATTTTAATTATAAGAACAATTAGGACTAGAAGGTGGATTGATTATATAAATTATTATTTTCCAAACAAAATACTAGTAAATAATTGAGTAAGTACTAAAACAAATGACAGAAAGGCAAAGATTTACTTCAGAATCGAGTATAGATCTATTGTAATAGAAAGGAATTTTGATGTTATAACATCTCAACAATAACTCAGCAATGACAAGAAAACCCAACAAACCATAGGTATGAAGATATACATAAAGACACGGGTATTAATAGGGAGCACACATCCCATAAACACAAAGGGAAAGAAGAAGGTAATCTAATCCAACCTTTTCAGTCCATCATTTATAAAGCTTGCAGGCTGCTGATAGTACTTTCATTTAACTATATGACATCTTTTCATTGAAGAAGAAAATATATTTGATTTCATCATGTTCCCCAAGTTATACAACATACATATGGCTAAATTCAGGGTCAATGTGTCTCAAGATTATAGTCTCTTGAAGACTAAAATTTCATTTTACTAAAATCATTTCTCTACAGAAGGACTCGTGTCAGTTGACAAAATTAAATATAAATAAGAAAAAAAACTGTCAAATATAATTTAATCTGAAGTGGTTTCCAAACTACCTCAGATATTTAGACCTGGACAGAGCAGCATGACACACCCAGTGGCCAACAATGGACTATAAATACTCTTTAAATAAGTCCTACATTACAAGTTTCCTCTGCAAGAGAAAAACATTTCATTCTTCCCCTTCCACCCTTATCCACTCTTGGGCAAATATTTATTATGGACAATGCAAGGAAACATTGTTGAGTGCCTCCATCACAGTTGGTACATACCACAACAGCAATGCAATCCCGGATGTTAGGTTAAATCTAATGTGATGTTCAAAAGAGAGAAGCTCAGAAAATTGCAGCATATTTAATTGCTTTTCCGGGGAACTGACAATGACCTTGGTAAAGAAGACCAATTTTTTTCTTCCTTTTTGTATCAATGTGTTCAAAATATGTCATCATTGTGTTATAAAGCCAAAAAATAAAAAAGGATAGTAAATATCTAAAACGACTCCATTCTAAACCCAAAAGTTTAACTTTATAATAATACAAGGGCATATATTTGCTATTCTTAGTCTCGTGGATGTAGTTTGTAGGCTACAAAATTTATTTGGAAATCAACATCTCTAGAATCTAACCTTTAACTATGCTGCTAACTTGTGATTTCATGCTTCTGTAACAATGTCAGGTACATTTACTTCATTATATATAAAGACTTTTTTAAAAAGAAGATATATCAATAGACATCCTAGCTATTAAATACAATAAAACCCAAAACTTAGTTCTTCTTAGTATGATGAAAACTAAGATATAATGTAATATATAATTAAATTATTATATATTAATAATTAAATAATATATATAATAAAACCGGGGATATCTTAAACAATAGTGAAATGACATGAAAATATCCATGATTTTTACTGGTAACAAAGTCATAAGTATTATTAATATTACTGTGATTTGTTTCCTACATTTGTAATTAAAGAAGTGCTATATTTCAGAGATTGGCAAAAACAAAGTGTTATCCTCCCCCCCCCCAAAAAAAACACTAAGATTTTGGTCAAAGCAACACTAATACTTCAAAGCGAAGTTCCAGTTGGACTTCGGGGATTATAGTCTCTCACATGTCATGCAGCCTAGGGTATCGTAATAGAACCTCATCTCTTCTCTCTACATTCTCTCGGGGATAAACTTCTTTCATAGAAAGCTTACTTCAATTAACAATTATATACTATGCTCAAAAACTTTCAGAAGGAAGCTCAAATTATAAATAGACATATGGTAGTTTGGGGGTTATTTCCTAGATCCTACTATGTACACCAAAACAGATGAAACACTGCCATCACCAGTTCTCTCCCCTACTGCAGTTAACCTACTTCTCTTAATGTTTCAATGAATGTCATAACCTATTACCCAAGCCAGCCATCCCTCCCTCCTCACTTTTCATCAGTCACCTCATTTAGTCCCAAATCTTATACATGCAACCTCCTCAATGTCTCTGAAATTCAGCCATTTCTCTCCATCCCCACTGAAATTATTTCCACTAATAAATACCTTCTTCAACGTTTGAATTTCTATACCAATTAATTAAGGTATTATAGATACTTATATACATGTTCCTTATTTGTGTTTATGTTGGGGTAAGGAGTCCAAAGTCAAGTCAGCACAACTGGTACAATGTAAGATCAAGATAATACGTAGAGTTTAAGCATCTAAAGTTTGAAAAATAATGATGATCACACACTTCCACTACTGGCCATGTAAGAAAGACAGATTTATATTATCTCCTCAAATAACTAAATTAGTCCTAAGCAAAAGGTTGTTATGAACCCTAAGTAACAACACTTAAAAATTCAGAACAGAATCAAATTTACTCCAATTAATTTGAGTGCATCCTAGGAATACGAAACAATCCACCACTCCACAACATGACATTGAAAATGCCCAGCAGGAAAAAACCTATACCAAGGAAAAAAATGAATCAACAGAAAAAAGCCCAATGAAGTAACATAGTGAAAAGCAGCAGCACACAGAGGCTCTAACATCTCACATAAAATAAATGTTCCTTATGTTCAAACATTGACTTAATGAGGAAAGGCAGGAAAAAAAGATATATTTTTAAATACATAGAAATATAAACTATACAAAATAGATAGGAGGGAAGAATTTTTAAAATTGAACAAAGAATCAGTGAGCTTAGAAAATATCAAGTGGTGAACATACATATAATTGGTGTCATAAAAGGAGAGAAAGGGATTGACAAAAAATATTTGAAGATATAATTACATGAAAGTTTTCAAATTTGATGAAAACTATAAATCCACAGACCTGGGAATCTCACAAGCCCCAAGCAGAAGAAATCCACAGCACAGGTTTAATTTATTTTCTATGTTTTTCCATATTATTTCTATTTTTTCTATTGATCTTCACTTTGACCTTTATTATTTCCTTTCTTTCTTGTACTTAAATTTTTTCCCTCCTCACCCTAAGACACTTCTTCATTACTTTTAGAGAGAGAGGGAGGAGATGGGGGGAAAGACAGACAGACAGACAGACAAACAGACAACGTGAAAGAGAAACAGACTGGTTGCCTTCTCAACGGTGCAAAGACCGGGACTGAACCTGCAACCTGGGCATGTGCTCCAACTGGAAATCAAACCCCCTACCTCTCGGTCTATGCAACATGGCTCCAGCCATCTGAACCACACAGGCCAGGGCTCCTTTCTCGTACTTTAAAATGCTTAAGTTTTTCTAGTTTGTGAATGTGGAAGCAAAGGTAACTGATTTTAGAATTCTTCCTTTTATAGGACAGGCATTTAGTCCTATAAATTTCCTCTTGAGTACTGACTTAGGGCCATCCACACATTTTCTACTTTTCTTTAAACTTTTCATTTTGAAATGATTATGGATTCTTAAGAAGTTACAGAACAGTACAGAGAGATCTTATATAAACTTTACCTAGTTTCAAAAACCAGAAATTGCCCTTATACAATCCCCAGACCCTATTCGGATGTCACCAGCTTTACAAATACAATTTTATACACACATTTTGTGTGACAGAGTGTGTGTGTATGTTTGTGTATAATTCTACTCATTTTTGTCACTTGTTAATCTGTCTAACCCCTGCTACAATCAAGATACAGAACTGTTCCCACACTACAAAGATCTACCTCGAGTTTTATAACCACATGCAGCATCCTCCCTACTGCTTTGTCTCTAAGACTTGATCTCTATAATTGTCCATTTGATACTGTTATATAAACACAGTCTTTATTTCTATTTGTATTTTTTAGATTTTTGTATGCAAAGTTTCAGTTGGCTTTTTTTTTTTAACCTGGCATAATATCCATGAAACTCATACAACTTTTGCAGGTATTTATACTTCAATCAACGTTTTTTTGCTGAAGAATATTCTAAGACATGAATGTGTTTTTTATTTTCATTCAGTTCAAAATAATTTTTTAAAGATTGTATTTATTTATTTTAGAGAGAGGGGAGGGAAGGAGAAAGGGAGAGAAACATCGATGTGTGCTTGCCTCTTGAGCGACCCCTACTGGAGACCTGGCTTGCAACCCAGGCATGTGCCATGACTGGAAATACAACCAGTGACCCTTTGGTTTGCAGGCCGGATCCACTGAGCTACACCAGCCAGGGCTAGTTCAAAATAATTTCTAATTTCCCTTTTAATTTCTTCTGTGTAGCACATATAATTTAGAAGTATGTTGTTTAGTTTCTAAATATTTGTGGATTTCCCAGAGATCTGTTATTTATATGTTATTTAATTCCTTTGTGGTTAGAGGATATACTTCGTATGACTTGAAAGCTTTTAAATTGACTGAGACTTGTTCTATGGCGCAGAAGATGGTCTATATTGGTCACTGTTCCTTGTGCACTTGAATGTATTTTCTACTGTTGTTGGGTGGAGTGTTCTGCTTAGTCTGATACAGCAACTCAGGGTATAAAGTGTGTTTCTCCTAAGCAGCATATAGTTGGAGCTTATACTTCTATCCAAAGTGAGAATCTCTGAATTTTTATTAGTATGTTTAGATAATTTATAATGAGTATTGGTATGTTTAGGGTCACATCATCTTGCTTATCTGTTTCCATTTTATTTCCTTTCTTGCTATAGATTGATTGCTTTTGATTACGTACAGTTTTAACATCACACTTTATCTCTAAGTGATATTATACCACTTGCATATACTATAAAAACCTTACAATAATAATGTCCCATTTCTCACACCCCTAGCCTTTGTGCTACTGTTGACACTGTGTTTGTGTGTGCGTCACACATTCATACACACACACATTTTAAAGACACTACGTTGGTGTATATAAAAACGTGTCTATACAAATATACATACATATATATTTTTACAGACCACAATGCATTAATACTATTTTTGTGTTTACAGTAAATTGTATTATTAAAAGACTTGAATAACTACCCCCCAAAACACATATATTATATGTTCTAACCATGGTGTCATCTTTTTTCTGCGTAAAGGACTTCCTTTAAGATTTCTCGTACAGCATGTCTGCTGCTGGTAAATTCTTTAATCTTTTGTATATCTGGAAAAATGTTTTATTTTAGCCTCATTTTGAAAGGTATTTTTGAGAATATAAAATTCTGAATCAGCAGATGTTTCCTTTCAGCACTTAAAAGAAATATGTCATTCTCATCATTGTTCCTCAGTACGTAACATCTTTTTTTAACTCTGGCTGCTTTTAAGATTTTTCTCTTTCCAAGTGATTTTGAGCAGTTTGATAATGAGGTACATGGTATGGTTTTTCTTCATGTTTCTTGTGTTTGGAGATTTACTGTTCTCCTTGGATCTGGGATTTTATATCAGAGATGAAATTTTTGTGGCTATCTCTTCTGTCCCACCAGTCATCCTGATTTGGGGAGTCTCATTTCAAGTATATGTCAGCTTACAGCTCAGTAAAACTGTTTTTAATTTTTTTCTTTGTGTTTCATTGGGGATCATTTCTCTTGGTCTATCTTCAATTTCACTAATATTTTCTTCAGCAATTTCTAATTTATTCTCACTCTTATCCAATACAGCTTTCACACCTACGTTTTCATATCTAGAATTTTAAGTCTTCTTAATATTTCCCACATCTCCATCTTTTTAAATCTATGGAATACAGTCACAGTAACTTTTAGTGTTACTCTTCCTGACCCTGTATGATCTCTAGGCACTGTGCCCTCTACGATGCTCTGATGGTTGCTGTTTCCTCGGCTTTGGGTAGTTCCCCTCACCCACCAGTACTATGTCTGATACTAGAAGAAGACCCTCTGCAGATATTCAGAGTTTCAGTCTGTGCTGATCTATTCTCTCTAATAATCTGTCCAGCTAATTCCAGGTCAGAAGTTAACAGATAGTAAATATTTAGGGCTTTGCGGGCCATATGGTTTCTGCACTATTACTCAACTCTGTGGTTATTATTTTAAAGTGGCCATAGACAATGTATAAATGAAATGGTGTTGCTGTATTTTAGTAAAAGTTTTACAGTAATAGCTTATGGTAGTTTGCTGAGAGGTACTCTTCCTGGGTCTTGCTGGGCTCTGAGTGCTGTCCACTCTGTATTCCACTTGGATTCTCCATCACTGCAACACAGTCTAGAAAACCCTTAAGGAACAACCTGAGGCAACTGTAGAGCTCAGCTCATTAGTTTCCCATCTCTCAAGGACCACTGTCCCTTACTCCCTGGTGTCCAGTGACTGGAAAACAGTTGCTTTATACTCTACCCTGTTTTCTGTTACTGCTTCAAGTGGGATAGCCAATCTGATCCCTATTATTCTAGCTTTGTGTGGAACTACTATTATTGAAATGAAACCTCAAGAAATGTTCAATGAAATTAAAGCACATTATTTTCATACACAAATCAAATTGAAACACATTTCTTTGAAGGATATCTGTTTTAAACCACTTTCAGTGTTCTCCATCCCTTTCCACCGGGTGCCAAAGGCTCTCCCCACCTTTCCTATAATGCTTTCAAAGGTACAGGAAAACAATTACATTTCCAATAAAACACAGGAGGGTTCTATAGATCCCTGTCACCTTTCCATTGTGTATCAAAGCTATATTTGTATTGAAAGATCTTTTGTTACTACTTAACAAAGAAAAGTCAGTAAGCTTACGGAGGAACTTCTCATGTACCCACGTCTGACCTTCCCCCAACAAAGCTAGCTAATGTCAGCAACTTAAAAATACTGCCACTGTCCAGTTACCTGAAAGAAAAGGAGGAAACATTATTTTTCCCTGTGAATACAAATTCCCCAAGTCCATTCAGTAAGCCCTATTTTTCATTTACGATTTTGGAAGCTCTAAAACAGACTACTTTAGAATCATAGTTAAAATGCCTAATTTAGAAAAGATAATTATAGCATGTAATTTTTTTAAGAAAAACTCACTAATCTCTGCTATAATCTTTTCATAAACTATTATCAAGATTACTTATGACCAAGACAAAACATTTTTCGCTACTAAATTCTCAACTTTTACCTTTACTGAGCTGTATAACAAGATTAGATAACCATCTCACATTCACTTTGCACATATAAATTAATCAGTCTACTCAAACCATATGCACTTGCTGTTATTTGACTGGCAATTCCTATGGCTCAACCAGTAAGTAATAGAGTCCTCCCTGCCTCCACAGGAATCTCTGTAAGGATCATTCAAGTATGATTCAATGATACTCCAAAATATCTCTATTTTATCATATTATTATAGGTAGGAAATGTGGCTATAGTTACATATACAAAATTTGGCACATTTAGTTACTTCACTTTAAAGTCAGGTAAGAAGTTGTGAGTGTTTCAGGCAGGACTTCCTTTCCTTGCCCCACCAGTCACTCTTCCCAAAATTTTGTTTATCAACCAGCAGGGGATCTGTTAGGGTTACTGGGCTGGAAGGGGAGTAAGGGGCCCTTGCTAAACATCCTGCTCTTCTTTCCCTGAGGCAAAGTCTCTTTCCCATTTCAATTTACATCACTCTTCGTCAACTATTATTATAATTTACAAAGTTTGCACAAGTCTGCTTCATGTGGTCCACAGGTCCAAATACAATCAAAGAAAATGCTTGCCACATTTGTGAAGTTTGTGTTAGAGTTTTACTCCAAATGGTTACATTTGAAAATACTTATATATTTTTAAAGATTTTGTTTATTTATTTTTAGAGAGAAGGGAAGGGAGAGAGGAAGAGAGAAACATCCATGTGTGGTTGCCCCTACTGGGGATGTGGCCTGCAACCCAGGCATGTGCCCTGACTGGGAATAGAACTGGCAACCCTTTGGTTTGCAGGGTCGCACTCAATCCACTGAGCCACACCAGCCAAGGCTGAAATATGTTTAGTAATGTATTTATCAATTGTCTTCAAGTTAGGAAATAAGAGGTGATTTTCAATATGGTTAAGTAAAACAAAAAAAATCCCCAGCATTACATATGGTATACATATGGTGTATTTGTGTTTCAGGAGGTCATATTGTTTCAAATGGCTTCAGTAAAGAGCACTGGAGAAAAAGCAAGACAGTAATAAGAAAGTCTTTTTTTTATTTTTTTAACTTACTGATTTTAGAGAAAGAGGAAAGGAAAGGGAGGGAGGGAGCAACAGACAGACAGACAGACAGACACAGCCATCAATTTGTTGTTCCACTTATTTATATATTTACTGGTTGATTCTTGTGTGCACCCTGACTGCAGATCGAACTCAGAACCCTAGCATATTGGGAGGATGCTCTAATCAACTGAACTACCTGGCCAGAGCAAGAGGGTCTTTTTAATGAGGTTCTAACTTGCATAAAGGGCTCAACAGATGGGCAGGCAAAGGCATTCTCTCTAAACTGGCTTCAGCATTGCTTTTACCAATCATATTTCAGGCCTTTAACTCTCTGACGCAGATGTCCATGTTTTGCAGGCTGAACTCCTTCAGTCATGTAATACACTCACATATTCAGTAATCTCAATCAAATAACCTTTCTTATGGAAGGCACAAATTCTGTGTCTATACTTGCAATGTAAAGAAGCAGTATAATACTTATCACAAAATTGCCTGTCTCTTAGGCATTTTTTACCTATTAATTATAGCTATAATAACATTTCACAAGATAAGAAAAAGAATATTAATTTTTATCCATCACTTGGATAACAGATATTGTCAAAATCAGATAGCCAGAATAGGTATTTCATTATTCAGGTCCTGAAGTCTATTATTTGAAAATATGCACTTTTGAGATAAGTAACAACAGTACAGAATGATGCTTAAATGTATATATTGTTTTATAGTTTTTAAAGGGCTTTAGCCTCATTGACCATAACACCTTTATAATAGCAAGTATTATTACTGCTGTTTTATATTTATCAAATTATTGGGAAATAGTTTGGAACTAGAACCCAGGCTTTCTCATCTTATCCCATTGTTAGTCCATCTGATATTCAAAAAGTCCAACGGGAAATGCATTATATTACACATTTTAATTAGAAACCGTAGAATCATCAGTGACTACGTTCTTTCAAATTATCTCTAATTCCTTTCTATTCCAACCCTGCACTACCTCACAGATTTGTCCTGTGTTCTCTGTAATACAGTCTTAATTAAAGCCCTCGCATCTTGCTCCAGGATCACCCAGCTTCCACTCCCCTCCCTGCCCCTCCTCTGAACCTCCTTTTACAAGACTGCCAGAGTGATCGTTCTAAAATGCAATTCTGATGGCGTGGCTCTGATGCCTGGAAACATTTGATGGCTTGCTACTGCCTACAGTGGCGGTTCGTAAACCATGCACCTGGAGATTTGTGAAGTTCTAAGAACTGGCCAAAGGTGTTCGGAGCTGCTAAAATCAAGTAATACCGAGGAGCTTAATTTGCTGGAACAAAAATATTAAGGGATAAAGACAGTTGCATTTGTTTTTTGCCCATGCCACTTTCTTATATATCTGAGACTTGCAAAATTAGTTAATTTTCACCCATGATGAGAGGGTAGAAGAAAATGTACTCACTATTTTAATTAAATATCATACCGGTGTGATGTTTTTTCTAGTTCATATGAAGGAGTTTAATATAGGCTTAGATAATCTAGAACCTAACAACTTTTATATACTCTGCTTTTGAACCAGGAAACCACTTACATACTACCCCTCTCTGTAAAGACTTTGGCAACCGAAGTCATTGCCCTCATAGTTCATTGTACAACCCAACTCCTCACAGATGCGCCCACCTCACTGCATTTCACTTTTTCATTAAATGCCTATCTCTCTAAATAGACAGTGAATTCACTGACAACAGAAGAACAAACTATTCACATCTAAATCCCAAGTGCCTGACACGTAGAAGCGTCACTCAATAAAGACACAAAGGAAAAATCAGTGAGTTCAGTTATATAAGAGAGCGAGACTGCCAACTATTTCTCACAATTACGGAGTTTTGTAACTGTGCAGCAGAGTCAACAAATTTTCTCTGTTTTCAGTATAATATATAACACATTACATATTATAACATAAAATAAAAGTTTTAGAAATACTTTACTTCGTGCTATATAAACACCAAGTGAGAAAACAAGTTCAGTACAACGAAACCCCATTAAAAACATAATGTTGATTTTTAGGAAGTTTCTTTCAAAACATGCACTGCTCAGTGCCATGACGCTTAATTAAGGATCCAGTCAATTCTACAAAACTGAATTATAATTGCAAAGAATTGTTAACTCTATGACCACAAACTGGATAATAAACATTAAATTGTCTTTTCATAATTCCCCTACAAACAAGGCTGTATATTTTCTCCTTAAGGAAAAAAAAAGAACCCAAATCATCTCTGCAAATGTAAGGGCTCAGATATGAAACTAAACGAAACTAAACAAAACCAATGCAGTTGCAATCATTACTTCATTACTCCAAGTAAAATACTACAGAAAGAAAAACCTGCTGATACAGTTTTTAGTGAAAAGTGCTTAACTGTTTTCATGTCAGAAATAGATACCAAGTTTTATGAAAGTTTATTATATCCTGGTATCCTCTTTTTTTTTTTTAAACTTTTCAGCCCACCAGGCATGGCCTTGATATCAACTTACGTAACTGCAGGGCTACCTCTCCTGGCCAGAGAAGACGAACAGCCAGAGGCAACTCAGTGCTAGGTCTTACAGTTTCTATTGTGGTAAATAACTCCCTGGCCTCCAGCTACCTGTTTACTGCCTATGGACAATGGACCAGTGGTAATATGCATGGTTATATTAAAAGTCAGCATTTTAAGATGAAATCTCAAAATGCTGCATGGAAGGAACAAAGCAAGAACTACTCACGGCCAGCGAGCAGGAACTGGTAATACTGCACAGCATCTGCAGCGAGGAGCAGAGGGTGGTTTGCATTAAATGGTGGCTGCAATTCATTCCACTGAGGCGTTCTAAGGAAACAGCAAAAGAATATTAGTATTTAGGCTTAATAGATGGTATGTAAATCACCATCACTGTCACCACGTACAGACATTGATACAAACTCACACTATCTTTGTAATCATTAAAATGAACTTGTTGGAGTGCTGAAACCTGAAGCACAAGGCCATCTGCTCAGAAAGAATAAAAAGGTGGCAGTGAGTCATACAAACTGCACAGAGCCAGTATCGGTTTGAAGCAGAAGCCCCTCCATCAGGACAGACTAGACATTCAAATTACTGGACGGAGAGGAGGGGCAGATTTCTAATTTTACCTAATTTCTGACAATTGTTAGAGCTCTCTGGTCTCAGAATATGTGTGTATTTTCCAAGAAACTAAAGCAGGTAAAAGCGATTGGAAAAAAACAGTTATATTAATGGTTGACTGATTATAGACCTAACTAGCATCCGAGTTCCAAAATAAGCCACTTATTTCGACAATGATGGTGCAGTAATTTTAATTAGATCTGTCCCCTCATGAATGGTTTGATAAATAAGATATTGATCAGATTAATCTAGTGCCATAAAGCAGTAGTAAAGAATGCTGGAGCCTTCGAAAATTAATTTAAGAATATTTTCAAAATGTTGAACGGAAAGGGGTCAGTTTTGTGTCCGTTTTTGTCTGCTTGCTCCCATACATACGTCAGGGCCAGTTCTCTCCATCTCTCCTGCACCACTGCACTCCATGCAGGACAGGCTGACTTGACCTTGTTAGCTCACAAGGATGCTAAGGACTAGGTACTTTTAAGGACTCTGAGTAATAAACACTTCTACAGTCTTAACCTTTGTATCTTAGGGAGTCACTTTAAAGAAAACCTTGCAATCTATTTATATTAGTTTCCATTCTCTTTAGTGGCTGTCTCAATGTACACTCTATTTTAGTGAGCATCAGACTGAAAATAAGAGGGAGCACTAAAGCTCTGCATGTGGAAAATTAAAACAAAACAAACAAAAAAAAACACCCCAAGTCCTAAAAAAGGTCACACAAAGATTCAAGGAGGAAGGAGTTCAAAAGGAGGTATTCTCCAAGGCATATAACAAAGACAACTGAACACACAGGACCACACTAAAATCTGTACACAAAATGTTCTTCAGAGCATAATTCATGGCAAGTAAAAAGTGGACATGCCCATCAACTGATGAATGGATTAAAAAATGTGGTGTGTCCACCCAATGGAATATTGTTTGGCCATAAAAAGGAACAGGGTTCTGATACATGCTACAACATGGATGGACCTTGAAAACATTATTCTAAGCGAAGGAAGTCAGATGCAAAAGGTTACATTTTGTATGATCCCATGTGTAAGAAATGTACTGAGTAGACAAATCTAGAGATGGAAAGTGAAATGAGTGACTGCTAATGGGTACGGGTTTCCTTTGGGGGTGGTGAAGACTGAGTACACCACACCTACTGAAAATTCACTTAAAATGGATGAACTGTATTATGTGTAAATTATGTCTCAATTTTTTAAAAAAATATCAATACATGCCACAATAGGGATGAATGAAAATAATTTTGCTGGATGAAAGAAGCAAGACAAAAAAAGTACACACTCCATGATTTCATTTATATATAAACATCTAGACTTCTACCATAAAGTAACCTATAGTGACAGAGCAGATCAGTGGTTGCATGGGGCTCCACTGGTGAGTAGTGGTAAAGAGGGGCAGGAGGGAGGGGGTAAAAAGTGGTAGTAGATACCATTTGCAGGCAATGGATATATTCATAAAGTAAATTATGAGATGGTTTCCACAGCTGTATGCTGATGTCAAACCTTATCAAATTGTATACTTTTAATATTTTATACAGTGGAGCTGTTAAAAAATGCATGTTGTATATTAACTGTAATTGAAAAAACAACCTTTTTCTTAAACAAAAAAAGGAGGTACTACCTAACCAGAGTCCAGCTGGCTCGAGGTGAGGTCATCATTTCCAGTGGGGTGTCATCGCTAATCTTGGGGGAAGTGCTAAGCGGCCGTGGCTCCATCAGGTGCTCCACCAAGGTCCCATAACAGCTAATAATGTAGAGAGATTCAACGACGACTTGTTTGGCCTGATCTACAAGCAGAAAAGCAGAACCTGGATGTTTGACAGTGACAAAAAAGGAGCATGGCATAATTTTTACAAGTTCCTGAGGCTGCTGGGAGAAAACAATGCAGGAATTTTTTTCACATGGTGTCTGCCCCTTACCTAAAGGTCACCTCTCATTTATGTATATACTAATGAATATAAAAATCTCTATGCTGTCAAAATTTTTTTAAAAATTTTAAGCAATGTATTTTAAGAATGATATAAATATACTCAAAGTTCTAATATAGTGGAACAATATTTTTGGTCTTTTGTATTTGTCTACAACATGTGTCCCGCATTATGAAAAATCAGTGATTTTAGGTGGGACGGGGAAGAGGGACTGACAAGGAGCAGTGAGTGGACTGTTACACCGGACGTACCCACTCGAGTGCACGAGAGGCTCTTTGCAAGCCTAAATCAGCACACCTTCTAACTACATTCTCTCGGCAAACTTTCTCTTTAAAATTTCTGGATTCAAACAAACAAACAAATAGAAAACACACATATCCTCCTCCCCCAAATTCTCTTCCTTCTATCAGTGGGATCACTGCCCCCATGGTAAACGAAGACCAGTCATACTTTGAGGTCAGGTGTTGAATATGGATCTAATCAAATGACTTTATACAGAGTACACATGTCCTCAGTACCAAAACAGGTTTAGTCCTCTCTCTCGGGTTTTACAGTAAACCTAGGAGCATATAAAATCACTCATGAATGCTGGGTGGGTCACCTTATCTCTATGCCAGAGGAATTAATTACAGCTGATTTGAGAGAATGGCTAATGACCAGTCAGTGGGGCATAAAGGAGTAGCAAGTTAAAAGGGTAATTAGAACAGAAGGGAGAAGCATTTGAAACCGAGCTTCACTGAGGTTTTTAACTAGCAACAAAAAGTCATTTTGATAACATCAGTAAAGCTAAGGAGGTAACAAAAAAATAAAGATGGGATAAGAAAATGGAAGGCTTGCATACTGTACTGTGTCCTCTCCCACTCAGGTAAGGAACCTGCTGTGCCTGAGATCCTATTTCCAAGGAGAGGGTCACTGAAAGGCGATAACGGGGAAGGGGCTGCGTCTGGCTGCCGGGTGGAGGGTAAAGGAGAGCCATTTTGCCAAGAACAATACAGCCTGTGGAACTCTTCAAAGAAGTGCCTCACTAACGACTAGGTTTCTGACCTACTTTAATAGTACTAAAAGAAGGGGGAGACCTTATTCAAAATTAAATACTTGGTCCACAAATGTAAGCATTCTCTTCTATACAGAATCAACAAGCAAACACATACTAAACAGTAATTATGTAAACATTTTGGGTACTGAGCCTGATGGTAAATAAAGGGATTTAAAAAAAAAAAAACCCAGCTATATCAATTCAAAGGAGCAATGGTTACATAAAAGATGACCCATTTTTCTGAGTGGCAGACTTTTTATTGTTTAATTTATGACATGGCAAAGTTGTTGATTCTTTTTTAAGATTTAGCCTTTGAAAACCCGGTTTCAAACTCTGTTCCATCACTTACTAACTATTGCTTCTAGCTAAGATATTTAAACTCACTAATCTCAAGTTCTTCGTATCTAAAATAGAGATAAAAATGTTTTTTAATTAAAAATAGAGATAACAAGGTTTTTCCTTTCCACACCTCTCCACACCTAGAGAAGGTGTGAAATTAGCTTGACAAAAATGTAAAAGCTACATTGAGAACACCTGTAAACTGTCACAAACAAAGCAAAATAAAAACACCCAACGGGCAATTTATTTAACATTTAGTGAAAAGATAGCCTTTCTTCTTGATTAGTCTTGAGTAGTTGAGAAAGACATGCTTATTGAATGGAAAAAGTGGTTTCTAAAATACTGAGTTCAGGATTATTCAAGGACAACAGCTATGGATTTTCCTCAAGAAACAAATATTACAAGCACCCAGTTTAATTCTTGGTAAAAATACTTACCTTTTTCTCTTTTCAGACCTGCACTATTTGCAATCCATGACCGGGACGTTCCAAACATTGCAGCCACGCAAAATTCCCCGCCCACCGATTTGCTGGGCGAAATCTGTGGAGGTGGTTTAACTTTGCTTAAAAAATAAAATAATAAAAAATATTACCATGATGCACTCACAGTCCTTGAGATGACATATTTTCCTTAAAATTCCACCCCTTAGTATTCAAACCCTCCAATGCAGCCATGCATTTTGCCTTAATAACTGGTGGTGTAAGACTATGCTCTGGAGTAAAAATTCCAAAGTTCCAGAGTGCTATCAGAATAGCAACTGATAAGGCCAATAAAAATTAACACCTTTTTGAAGCATGTGCTGGTGAAATCCTAGTCACTTCTTTTCAGATGTATATCAATTCTCTGGAGACTTCAAAGTGGAACCAAAGAGCCAGCATAAACATCTCATGATAATAAAACAGTTTATTTACCATTTCATTTTGATATATAAGATTTGGGATTGACAACTCATTTGAATGGAGGCAGCACAAATGAAAATAATGAGGTGATACACAATGAAACTCTGAAAATGCTCTCAGGCACAGTGCTATGTAGAGTTACCAGGGGTGTCCAACCTTTTGGCATCTCTGAGCCACACTGGAAGAAGATGAGTTGTCTTGGGCCACACATTAAATACACTGTGACACGTAAGCACACACACAAAAAATCTCACAACGTTTTAAGTAAATTCACGATTTTGTGTTGGGCCACATTCACAGCCATCTGGGCTGCATTCGGCCTGCAGGCCGCAGGCTGGACACCCCTGAACACGTGTGGAGATCTAATGATGTAATGCAATTATATTCCCTCATCTTCCAATTTGTTTTTTCCTTCATAGATTTGTGAAAATGATGTGTGTATTTTTGTTCTGTTTCTCATGTTTGAGGGCACATTAAGTAACTTGTTATTTCACATATTTCACATATCTACCATTAAAAAGCACTTATTTTCCCCAAATCAGCTTTCACACTGTCGACTTCTGCCAACCTCTTCTCTTCCAACCCCATATTTCCCTTCTCTTTTGATTTGCGAACGGCTTCCCCGAAGCTCATCCACAATTTTGCCAACCGCCTTACATAAATGGTGGGACTGTCTTCCCTATCTCACGGACCAGAAAACAGCCTCCCTGCACCGGTCGAGATCACAGCCCCGTCGGGCGCAAGAGCAACAGAGCTCCGATGCTCCTGCTCTGCTGTCAGTCTCCAGTGTCGAGTAACGTCATTTCTACCTTGCTTTGCTCATTACCCTTTATCTCTTTATCCTTTAATAAAGTATGGCTGGATGGAGAAAGACTGGTTTTTGGAGTAAGGAAGAAACCTGAATCAGAATCCAAAGGTTACCACTTACTAGCTGTGCGACTTTTGGTTCAGTTATCTAATATTTCAAAGCTCAGACTGCTAGTATGTAAACTAAAAGTAGTAGTACGGACCTCACAGGGATACTTTAAAGGATAATATATTTGTTCTCGAAGTGTCGTCCCCTGGCTAGTAGTACCACCTTGGAACTTCTGAACATGCCAGTATTTATCATGCTGCACCCTAGACATATGAATTAGAAAACGATGGGGGTGGGGCCTAACAATTTGCCTATTTAAGGAGCCCTCCAGACACTGGGTGCGTGCTCAGGTTTAAGAAACACTGTGTTAGGTAAAGTGCATAAAGCTCTAAGGGACTGCCCTTATCAGAACTCAACCATATCATCCTGCTCAGCAATGCTAACTCCCTTCTCTATAGCACAACTAATTTTTTAAAAAATAGACTTTGCTTTGCTAATCTCAGATCCCAGGTCCTCATGATGACTAAAATAAGTCCCTCATATATTTTACCTCCTGAGCTTTTTGTTTTGACATCTCCCTGCTCGGGAAAGCAAAAAGTCTGGATCAAAGGCCACTGATTGGTCTTTTTGGTTTCTCTCTTGCTACCAAATCCATGGTAATGCACATTGCCATGTATGAAAAGGTCTCATTTTCCATCAATAGTACTTTCTAAGCACTGCATATCAGTACCCACAAAGATTGCATCCATGCCTAAAATACCAATAACCTTTGCAGAGCTGCAATAACCTACCAACAGAGAAGAAGAACCCTCTCCACCTGAACAAATGTGCACCTTCCAGGGGGATGGGCATCAGAATTGTTCTTTCTGGTCATGATGCTCTTAGTTGTACTATATCAGAATGTAAACTCTCCTTTCAAGCTTTATTTCCACCAATGACCTACTATCACTGAGCTGCTGAGTTCCTGTAATAAGCATCTTTTAAGTTCCACTGGTCATTTTTAGCCCTTAAAGAGTTTGGGGAAGGTTAGAGGGAATGGCGGGGCAGGGGTGGAGAGAGATTGGGAGAGAAACACAGAGAGACACAGAGAGAGAGACATTGCAGAATTTTTTGAAAGGAGTTTCCAATTGTGTGACTATGTGGTTTTCCTAGAATCCCCATCAGGAAACAATAATACTGCAATGTACAAATAAGCTTCACAAAGACAGAATTCAAAGCTCTTTTCAAGTTACTGAATGTTATTTTTGTTTTTGTTTTGTTTTTTTTTAATCATGTGGTGAGTAACAAGAGAAAACAAATGAGCATGCCACTTCTTAGGAGGGCACAGACTTAGAAACAGTTGCTACTGGGCTGGATAGCAACCTTTACAATGTAACAAAAAAGAATAGGAATATGATAGGGCATCCATTTGTTCTTTGGCAATGCTAAAATATATTCTGTATGTTTGTTAGTTTACAATCTACTCAGCCAATGTCAAAAGCTAAAATCTCTCATCCTTCTTTAATGTTGTACAAAGCTCAGCTTCTGAATACACAACTAAAAAGTATCAACACAGTATCATTTTATATAAACTCATTATCTCCTACAGAGATAATTTGTAGTAAAAGCATGCTTAAAGTTATGTAATGATCATTTTTATTCCTATACTTCATTATTTCTTCTTTTTCCCCATATGAGGCCTTAATGACTAACATTAGTAAAAGAGTTAGTGTTTAGTAAGTAAGAAATGGAGTTTGCAATCCTGAAAATAACTTGCCACCTCCTACATGACATAGCTCTGTGTATTAGGTACGAAGAATATTTGATAAACATTCATAATAAGTTATTTCTATCATCAACCTATACTTGGAATGACTACCCTATTTAAGCAAAACAGAACATAAAGATAATGTGGGTGTATATATATATATATGATTTCCAGAAAAACAAAAGAAGAAATAATCTGAAGATTATTATTAATAAAGTACTTCCTATGTAATATACCCAAAGGGAGAATACTTAACTTTGACTCACTTTGCCCTTCATCCTAAGTACTAAAAAGACCACAACCAGGAATGTGGGGAGGATGTAGAATTGAACTTTTCCACAATGACCCAGAATAACCTTGCAAAATAACCTTTTGGTAACAGAAAGGTAAAACACTGAAAAACGGTACACATGTGAAAGAAATAAGAGTGAAAAGAGCTAGCCTTGTAAGCTGCGCTCGCCCATACTTTGGTGGCCGCCACTGAGGACAGCATTCCAATGCCAGCCCTTTTTTCTTTCTTCCTCTCAACATCTCCCTTTATGCTCCAGGAGGGACTCAATAAATCTCATCACAAAACATTTGCAAGTTAAAAAGAATACCTCTGGGTGTTTGGAGCCCTTCTCTCACTTATGTATTAACTTAATAAATTAGTCATATGATATAAAAATACAATTTCAATGTATACATGTCCAGAAATTCCATTGTGCTGATTCTGGTTATAAATGAACAAAACATACTGATAGCACAGATGGACTCCTCTCCACTGAGAACTCACCCTCTTTACTCCCCTGAGCCTGTCATAAATGACCAAAAATAAAAATAAATACTTGGCTTAACTGCGAGCAAATGCAAAAGAAAAATGGGATTAATTCAACTTTCACTGTATCAGGCAAAATAATAACCATAAGACTTGACACAAGATAACAACACAATCAAAAGTAAAAATAAACACACAAAGAAACAAAACAAATAAGGTGTTAAATTAAAAAAACAGGAGTTTAACTTTTTGTCATCTCTTCTGGGAGACTGAACTGTTTAGTCATAGAATGAGAGTCCTTTTTATTGCCGTCAGAAGTTCTGGGGGCACTAACATTGTGACATCTTTTGAAATTATTTACAAAGACTTGAAGTTATCGATTGGCTTTTACTGTACTACGTAATCTGGTCAGATTAACATATTGAATTTCTCTTGGCTATTTTTTTCCCCTCCAATGTTACTGAAAAGAAAAAAAAAACCATCAAAACTCTACTGATATCTAGTTTAAAATTAGGAAAATGATGCCCATTGGGACAATTTTACTACGCCCCACAGGACAGGTACAAGCGCTGTATCTGTGGATGGCAGAAAGGCACCAGGGAAGTCCGATGTCCTGTTCTAAACGACTCAGGCACGAAGAAAGCTAAACTGAAATAGAAGCACCATTTCTTTCCTTCTCAGTAAATAAACAGTAAATAAAACATTCTCAAGTTGAATGTCAAATATAGAAAAATAACAAAAAACTGTTAAAACAAAGAAGCTCTTGTAAAGGACATGGAAGTTGTCAAATTTAAAACGTAAGTGCGCAGTCAATGTTTCAGTTTAAACTCTAGACACAACATTGGTGTGAGAATTACAAGTGGCTTAATGCTTTTGTGTTAAAAAAATATATTTTTTCATATTCCTCACTGGCATTAAGCTTTGAAAAGGAATTTAGAAGTTTTCTCTCACTTTCAACTTTATTTTTCGAAAATAAGGACTAAGAGGTAAACTGAAATTATTTTAAAGATATTAATAATATATCTAAAATTATTCTGTTGCAAATTGTTCTTAGAGATCTAACAGATTTATGTAAGCTTTACAGACAAAAGGTTATCTTCATATATATCCTCCCTTCAAAAATGAAATTATAATATTTTAATATTTTCAGAAGTATAAGAGAGCTTGAACAAAATATTTATTTTTTATTTTATTTTAATTGTTGTCCAAGTACAGTTTTCTGCCTTTTACTTCCATCCCAGCCCACCCCTCCCCCGTTTTTGTCCACATGTCCTCTATGCTTGTTCCTGCAAGCCCTTCCCCCTTCCCCTGGAACTCCCTCCCCTCTCCCCTCTGGTCACTGTCAGCCTGTTCTACATTTCAGTGTCTTTGGCTATATTTTGCTTGCTTGTTTGTTTTGTTGATTAGGTACAAAATATTTATATATTGATCAAATAAATACTTTCAGACAAAGCTAATTAAAACTTTAATATATTTTTAATACATTTTAATTCTTCTTTAAAATTAACCCTATATAATATGAACACAGGTTATGTGTAAGGGAGACATAAAGTGTTATATACATATGTTTTTCTTTTGATCAGACATTCAAGAATAGCAGTAGCTTAAACACAATACTGCACTTGCACATTATGAACTCAATAAATACTTGTTACTTATTCATAACATTGAAAACACAATCCACTTTTAAAAATTCACAATGGTATTTCTCTTAAAAATTCTGTATTAAAAATATATCTACACGTGATTATTTTATTTTATAGTCATTCAAACTCAAATATTCTAGAGTAGACATAATCTTTGGGATATATAAAATATTGTAGTTAAATGTCAAAGATGGCCTACACGGTCAGCTTCCAACAGGTTATTTTCTTATCAAAGGGAAAAAGACATCATTTCAAACTGACTCATCTGAAACTACATGACTTAAACAATTAAACCAGTTTATCAAAGAAATAAAAATTAGTAGGAATTTGTGACCTATCAAAAGCAAAATCTCATTTAAATATAAATGTTGCAACCTAAAAGTAATAAAAATTTTATGTAATTTATGTAATATTTTAAAAGGAAACTGTAGTAAAAATTTCATATTCTTCCAAAATACAAGTATTACCCAACAACTAGAAGCACTATAAACATTTTTATTTAGAATTGTTTTATTTCAACAATAAACAGTAAATAAAATATTCTCAAGTTGAATGTCAAATATAGAAAAATAACAAAAACTGCTAAAACAAAGAAGGTCTTGTAAAGGACATGGAAGTTGTCGAATTTATATTCATTTTGCTGTCTTAATTTGAGGTTTCATTACCATCTTAATGGGAAAAACATGCACCACTAGCAAAGGAGCGTATTTTAAAGGAGGAGCTCTTAGGCTAGCATAAGTGACTAAAAACGAGTTTCTTGTGAGCTAACGATGGCATCAAACAAACCACAAACCAGTCTTCTAAAAGACAGGCAATGATTTAAAAGTCTACTATATTTCATATATCCCTTTCTTTAATCTGGCTCTTTTAATCTTGTTTCAACCTCAAATCATTTCTGGTTGACAAGTGCTTTGGCTTAAATTTGAAGCGCACATAAGCTGTTGAAGGAACGGACTTTTCTTATTTAACATACAACATTTGTTACTCCATCTTTCCTTCTACGCTAAAACTTCAATCTTTATTAACATACTAAAACTCTTTTCTTTGTACTTAGAATGAGACATTTTTCCTACAATGGAATCTGATTTAATTCTAAGTTTAGTCTACAAAGAAATTTTGTCATACGTTGAATCTGGCATCTAAAAGTCGACTGCTCACTACAAGCTCCTAAGTAAGATTCATGTATCTTATTTGTCTTCTAAAGAAATCTGATTAACAGAAGAATAAAGATGAACTTTCATGGAACTTTTATTTATTTATACCCTGAATTTGTTGAGAATAATTTCATAATCTGTGTCCTAATTTTGATGTTACATTTCACAAAGGAAATGTTTATGATGCTTGTCATTCTATTCTCCTATGATAATAAAATTTGCAGATGTTCTTGTGGCATACGAACACTGAAAGTAGTTTGAGTCTAATTACACTGTACCTCAAAGTAGTATTTAAGCTTCTTTTTGTCTAGCAAAATAAAAAATATCGGGAGGGTTCTTTTCCAGTATATTGGGACAGTATGAACAATCCACAGTAGCAGTTATGAGAAATATATATATATATATATGCAGAACTCTTTCAGTTTTCTGAGTCAATCTGTAAAACTGATATTACTTACACTTCCCAAAACATCCTTTTGACTCACTTGCTCTTAAAAGTAAAAAAAACATAATCTAAAGAAGTGTCTTTTCAAAATAATATTTTTCCTTTAAATAAGGAAATAATAGTAGCTGCTAACATTTACTGAATCTTTATCTGTGCTAAGCAATTTATACCATCAGTTCATTTAATCCTCACAATGAACCTATAAGGTAGGTGCTCCTGGCAACTCCATTAACAGATAAGGAAATCAAGAAACAGTAAAGTTTCAGAAAGCACCCAAGATCACATAGGTAGGAAGTGTACGAGCTGAGGTTTGAGATCTAGGCAGTCTGGTTTCGGAGCCCTGATTTTTAACCATTATATTAAACGCACTATACCGGGTTCTAAATACATTCTACTTCACATCTTTCTATAATAGTATTAAATATATTGTTTCTTTTCAATGGTCATCTTCTCTAAAACAGACGAAGCTGTAGTTTACGCACTGCTATATAACAACTTTCCAACATAAATGTTAGCTATGGTGAGTAGGTGCTATTAACTCAAAATAATAAATTATTTAGGAGTTTTTATGTGAAATACCAAAATTATTCAAAACAGAAGTGAATCTTGTTCCTTTGGTACCAAATATAAAAATTTAGAGAGTATTTTTTATATTATAGTAAATATAGGTAGTAAATATATTTATACTACAAAATAAATCATATCTTTCAATGTTCAGCATGATATATAGGAAGCTCCTATTACTATAATACTCAAAGCTTTAAATGTGTTAGCCTTGTCATATTACACTAGCATTGTAAGAAACTCTCCTAATTTCCTTTTCTTTAATATTAATGTGATTTTTTTAATTTAAATTTTCAAGAATGAAGTAGACCCAAGAAAACTGCTGTTTTAAAGCATAAATATCAACATTCATGTCCCATCTACAAACTGTTCAGAACCTCGGTGCATCCATCTGTGACCAGGCCATGCAACTGAAAACAACAGCACGAAACATCTACTTTCTGAGAGTACAACAAATGAATTAGGCATGCGGGACTGAACCGAGACTCACCATGGAGCTTTTATGGAAAAACACCCCGCTCCAAACAGATAAGGCCTTTGTGGAAAAGGGGGGAAAATGCACAAAAAATTAGAGGAAAACTCATTTAACATTAACAAATAACATGTAAATCATACTGTTAATAGGGTATGGATAAAATAACTGAAAAAATTAGTAGTCATTGGTTAATTCTTCTGTAGATACTAATGACCCTGATATAACCAATAAAAATGATGTGTAGTAACAAAGCCCTGAATTTCCATAGGGTTAGAGATTTCAAAATGCTCTGTTTTTCCCCCTTTTCTGGAGCAACCCTATAGGGCTCCTAGGTAAATTAAAATAAATCGCACTTCTGAGGCCCTTTAAAACAAAGTACGAGTTAAATGGAATAATCAGATGAAGAAAAGAGTGGGATTGGTAGCAACAGATGTGTGGTTGTGTGACACCAAACATTTAAAACTAGCTGAAGATAGCACAATAAAAAAATCGATAAGCATTGTCTGCTGTTCACCCGTTGTAGTCTCAAAGCCATAGAAAGGAAGCACATATTTCTAGGCTGTTAATTTCTAGTAAGTTGAACTGCATATTGCTGGTCAAAGGAATAAACATTAAATACAAGTACTATGATTTATTTTCATTTAGGGTCACACTCCAGGAAACTGGCCTTTCTCTTAATAGTGATACAAGAGATTAGCTCCCCTCTATTGGGCTAGGCTAGAATCAGTAAACTAAAGCCACAATTGTTTGTTTTAAATACAACTAGGGATACCAAGTCAGACTGCAGTGTTACACATATTTCCTCTTAATACTCTCTTCACAGTAATTAACACATGCTATGCCCATTTGCACACAAAGACGGCTGGCTGATTTAATTATATCCAGAACAAAATATTGCTGTAGCATCTGACACTTGGAAGGGAGATGTAACAAACTGAGAAGGAAAGCACACTGGCAAAACTCAGATATTTTCTTCTACTTTGGTGCTAGGCACAATTCAAAATTCCTGCTAATTAGCATTAATCTCCCAGTGAATTGAGTATATTTGAGTAAAAACTGAAACTTGAAAATAATGCTTTCACAACACTAACTACAATATTGAGGACTACAGTACAGAAGATAGACAGGAACAGAGATACTACTAAAGAGAAGGAAGAGTGAGATGGAAGGACTGAGATACTGAAAAAAGAAAAAGAAGGAAACTTTACAGATGATGCCAATGCAAAGCAAGGAGCTCTCTCTCTCCCAGTTAATGGCAAGGCCGCAGCCACAGAGACACTGTCGTCTTTCACACTGAAAACAGCGGATTTCAAACTTTTTTTGACTGTGACCCATAAAAAGATTTTTTTCATGTGCAAGCTGTTGTGTTTTTGTTTGTAATCAACTTTACTATTTTCTATTTCAATGTCTTCTAAACACTCATGATAGGATTTAGTTACAATGAAGATTAATACATATTCTAACAGGGTAGGGTCTGGGAGGGGCCTGAGACTCTATATTTCTAACAAGCTCCTAGGTAGTGCCCAAGCTGTGTGTTTACAGAACCAGTAGCAAAACTGCATTTTATTCTATTTGATTTCACTAATGGCAGAAACAATCACAATCCCCTTTTCTGATTTCATGATTCACTAATTACATCAGAAACAAAATGCAACTGCAGCTCACCCTGCACCTTGACAAACACAGAACTGAGACCACGTGAAGACTCCAATCAGGAAATTCAAGGTGAAATACATTTCCATATGCCCACGAATACCTCCCAAGTGAAGAGGTTATTGTTGGCTCACAGGACCGACTTCCTTTAATTTTCTTCATGCTGCAAAACACGTGCTGACAGGAGTACTTGTGATCTTGACCGTCGAGTCATGAGTTGCTCTTTTGTGTATATTATATATATAGACACTGGAGAGTCTCCAATCTCATTCTGAATATCAGACTACAGCTCATTCATTGTAAAGAATTTTGAAAGTTTTATCTTTGTTCTTTATGACTTCAAAGGTTTCTCTAAGACTTCCCCAAAACCAGCCAAACAAAAATGAAACAAGACAGAGCTTCTACATTTCAAAAGACCAGCTGATGTTCTCTACCTATAGACCCAGTAAATACCTTTTTCCAGGTTTAGTTTTCCTTATACAGAAAAAGGAAACACGCCCTGGTCAGGTAGCTCAGTTGGTTAGAGCATCATCCCGATAAGCCAAGGTGGCAGGTTCAACCTCCAGTCAGGGCACACACAAGAATCAACCAATGAATGCATAAATAAGTGAAATGACAAATCGATGTCTCTCTTTCTCAAATCAATAAATAACAATTTTAGAATAAATAAGTAAAAAGGAAACATATCAGCCAAATAGACGAAACACAAGCTTTAAAAAAATCTCTTAGATTCCTTTCCAGGCAGTAATTGTGTATTACCAACAACAAGATTTCTACAGTTGTGTCCTTCCCCACAATCCCAAAATTCAATTAGCTCTCCAGGCACTGCAGTAAACAGGCCTATACTAAACAGCAGCACTGCTAAGTTTAAAGTCAGTATGGATTCCACTGCTCACAACATAACCCAGTTGTGTGAGTTTACCGTTATCCTTCTCCAATCAAATAAGAATCTACCGGCTAACAAACGCAGCTCAAGGAGAAATCGGAGGGCTGGGGAAACAGGGTGAGAATCTGCTTTAGAATGTACACTTGGCACGTTCCCAGTCTATACTCACCCACTTCATCCCCACTCCTACAAACTGGACCTCTGCCACGCACATGTAAAAGAAGAGCCACAAACTCCCAGGAATTAGTGACTGACGTAATTACTGACTTTGTATGGGTAGTGTCAGCTGCTCTTTTGAAATGTGCCTGCTTCATCTTTCCTCAATAGCAAAGGAATGAAAATATAAAGTCACAAAGGACAACTCCATGATCCAGCTGTCTTCACCTATGACTTTCTCCTCCCCTCCAAAATCCCACAGTTGTAGCTTTACACAGGGGAGATTAGAAGGCAGCAGAGAGTACGAGAGTGGGAGTCTGTGTTGAACTGAAACTGTATTAACATATGCAACTCAAATGATCATAGTCAGATTATTAACTATTTGTGTTTTCCAAACACTATTAAGTTTCAGCAGATTTAACAATCCTACCGTAAAAAAACCTATTCACTTTGTCATGAATATGTCCTTTTAAAGTTAAATTCTGAATGGAAAATATCAGGACTGGCCAAGAGACGAAATATCAAGAAACATTTATTAGAGACTTATTTACTGTCCAGCATGAAATGACTTGGCCATCGCTTTTCAAAAGGTTTCTTCTGGAGACTCTCGGAAGACAGGGAGGAACTGTGTTGTATATTGTACACGTTAATGCCAAGTCAGTCTGTAAAGTCAGATGCATTTTGTTGGACACCACATAGCACCACAAAAGCTTTGGTTTTACTGGCAGAAAAAAAGGCAAATGTGAAGGTTCTTTAAATGCGAATAAAAAGTAAAACGACTTGATTTGAACATGGTGAAATCCTCAATAACGTAACTCGAGTGCTGAAAAGGTATTAATAATGACTAGGCCCAATCATCTGCCGAGTTAAAGAAACAGTTGGAGTTTAAGAGAAAATTACTATAAACGTTCTCTGAAAGTCCCATTTTATAACTGATCATATCCCAGGAGGATTCAGGCACTATCACTTAACAGACATCGGAATGAGCACATATAAATATTAAATGTGCTGAACAGAAAAAAGCAGAAGGAAGGCGTACGACTCTATGTGGGAAACCGGAAGGTCGTACTCTCTGACAGGACGTTCCAGGAGCCGTAAGGACTGCTGCGTTCCGTGTGCCCCGGCAGGGAGCAACTGGGAAAACTCACATGCCTGCGAATTAGTCCTCGTGTCATTTTCAAGTGTTACTTTTAATTTTTCATTAATATTAACTGTTACCTACTAAAGATACCTATGGCACTGTTGGCTCTCAAATTATTGAGTAGGACAAATGGAAGATGAAACGGGTGGCTAAACTGTCCAATTTAAGATATATTCAACAAGCATATTTAAATGACAAACTCTAGATTTTCATTAGAAAAATAGTAGATAACATTCAAATTCTGGCAGATGTGGCAGAAAAGAGACTAGAACAGCATAAATACACTGGAAAATTTCCTAGGAAGTTATTGATGACTTTTAATACAGTATATAATATACTTTATCTGCCCTCCCTGCCCGCCCTCGTCCCGCCACAGATTTATGGTAACATGGGACAAACCATGGTGCGGTTTAAGAACTTGAGTGATTTAGCACAACAATTGGAAACTCCAACTATAGTAAGTGTATTGCACATGTTGACACATCCATTATCCATTCCAGTGAAAGAAAATACACTGTTCGTAATTTTATGTGTGTGACCACGTTTAACATGCTGCCATTACTAAATAAAACCAACCATCTACATTTTCTAAATGCGGCTCTTGCTCAGCACTGGCACAGGGCTCAACAGCAAGGGGAGAAAATGGGAACAAAGGTGTGGGGGAACTCATATGCTATGAGCCTGAAAGATTATACTCTACACCTACAAATTTTTATTTTTGAGATGAATAAACTGACCTGCGACACACCGGTGATAGGTGGTGGAACCCAGATGAGAAGCCAAGGCCTCAGGGCCCTGAGTCACTCTTCTCCCACTGCATCACCTAACACACAGCCAGGGCAGGCCCAGGGTTCCAGGTACCCACCCCAAGTTGCTCACTAAGAAATGATTAAATATAAAGATGGGGGAGGGGAAAGCTGCTCCATTTAAGGAAAAGGAAACCTATGAAAAACACCAAATCATCTCCTGTTTACTTCACTAAATTTGGTCAGCTAGTTAAGAGCAAGGAAGTAAGTTCATTCCCAATTTCTATATTTTTCATTCCTATATATATTACATACCATATATTTATATATATATATATTTATATATTTCATTCTATATATTTCATTAGTCTGACTTCATTTTGAAATTTACTATTCTCTGCTTGTGCCCCTAAAGTGATATGCATATATTACTAATGTTTGCTTAATGCACATAAAATTAAGTATATCGAAACTTTTACATAGGAAGCATTAAAAAAATGTTATCACTTACTTGATTCATTAATTCACCCAAATATCTATGACATGCTGCTTAATAAATCCCTACTACAAAAACTAAACACTCCCAAACAAGGACCAATCTCTTAGTACCTGGTTTCACTTTTAATAGAGGAGGAGGAGAGCTGTTCTTTACATGTGATAAAACAGGACAGAGGCCTTCGATCCCAGACTGGATGGGAACGGGTTCTCTCTGAATGAGTGTTGAGAGAAATGACTCCTCGCACTGCTCTGCCTTCACCACTGCACACTGCGCTGCAGCAGGGTTAGGCAGCAGCTGTTGCCAAAACAGGCCTTATTTCCTCCAAGTGCTGCTTCAAGGTACGGTGCGTGAAGGTGTAAACACATCTGTCTTTTGCCATTTGTAGTTTTACTAGCCTCGTGCGTGTCTCGGAGTAAGACAGATGGTCCCTGACACTGCTCAGGCATTCAGAGATATATATTTCCAAAAATAAGGGCAGATGTGAAACATGGTAAGTTCACGTTTTATCCCCCGAGGGTTTGAGTTGAGGCTGCCATCTCAATTCGGTTATTTAAATATAGGATTCTAGGCAACCCTTAGAAATCGCTGTGCTAGAAATGTAGGGTTTTGTGCTTATTTTATGTCTTTATAACAACATCTAGGACATAGAACAAATAAATATTGACCTAACCTAAGGGAGTACATAATTTTACTAGGTAAGTTATCAGGGATATAGGAAGTAGTCACAGAACCTGCATATCTACAAATGAGTGCGCTCTGTTCTCTTTCTACATTACCTGTGAAATACTTATTAATTTTATTTTTTAAATTCTAGGAAAAGCATTTCACAGAAGCAAAGTTAAGAGTAAATTAGAATTTCCAGAATGAAAAGAGACCTGGGAAATGAGAAGCCCATTTGCTCATCACACTGGTGACCTTGGTGTGGCAATCAAAGTTCTCAGTAAGTATAATAAAATTTAATGGAAATAATGTAAATTAGCTAAGTGCAGTCTTGAGAAGTGGTCACAGTAATAATTTATAAAGTAAAAATAAGTAGAGCCTTTCAAAACTAAGGGGATAAAATACAATAATATAAAATGTCTTGGATTTGTTCAAATCTCTGCATATGTCATAAATGAAAATTCAAGGAATATATTTTGTGCCTGCAAAATAAATACTACTTTTGGTAAGGAAAAAACATGTACTTCAATGTAAACACTAAGTGTTAAAATGAAAATGATAAAACCACAAATTATATTCTGAAAACTCTATGATCAAATGTTTGGCTGAACTACAGCAAAAGAATTACAAGGAAAGTCACAATAGCAATTTCTGAATATAATCAACAAACAGATCAGAGAGTGACTTAGGCATATTAAGGCTTGGAATCTAACAACAGCCAAGTTATGAATACTATGATTGAAGTGTTTATAGGTCACTGTAATGTGTGTTAATAGGAAGGAAAAGAATAGTAGGAGGAGAGGAAAGAGAACAGTAAGAGGAGGAGGGGAAGAAAATAGCAGGTGGGGTAATTTCTTGTTCATTAAAGCTCTTCCTCAAGTCGAGTATTCATTACAGACAGCTATATAAAAAAACTAAAATGAGTTAAAAAACCTCTTGTTTTGATAATGTACAATGGTTATATAAGAGAATATCCTTGTCTTTAGAAATGACATATTGAAATATGTAAAAATAAGGGACTACTAAGTCTGCAAATTACTCTGAAACAATTTAGGAAAAACACAGTGTATACATGTGAGTATGTATGAGAGAATGTGAATACTAAGGCAAAGATGTTAAACTGTTAACATTTGGGAAATCTGGATATACAGAAATTCCTTTTACTGGTCTTAAAACTTTCCTGTAAGTCTGAATCTATGTCAAAAGTTTTGAAACTTGAAACTAAGCACTCACTGTGGGGGAAATATTAATTATTCTCTATAAACAATACAGAAAATGCCAAAAGAATTAAGAAACTTGGCAAAAAGAAAATGGCTTCATAACTGAGATAAAAAGTAAACAATATGACACGTGTATCTTGAATACTCATTTCAAAGCATATAATTCAAATTCATATTATTTAATTCATTGATAAATAAGTATTAAATTATTTATAATATAAGAGAGTCTAATATACATGCTCTAAAAAATCTAGGCATTGTGACCAAGCTTTTAAAAAGAAAAGGATACTAGACTTATCCAGGTGATCAGTTCATAAGTTACCACTATGCTGTACACCTGAAACTAATATAATATTGAATGTCAACTGTAATTGAAAAATTAAAAGGAAACACAGTTGATCTAAGTTCATAAAGTATGGTAGCATAGGAAAACACCAGCTGATTCCGTTTCTACCTATCTAAGGGCAGAGAGAGAGTAGCAAGAGAGAAAGTTAAAAAAGAGTGAAAGATTTTATCTTTTTATTATGGAAAATTTCAAACATATACAAAAGAAGACTCACTTTCCACCCCTCCCACAAGTATTATGGATTAAATTCTAACATCACAGAACTTCAGTCACTATGGAGAAGCTTACTTGAAAGAGAGCTAACTCTTTCCATTATAAAACAGCATAGCTGTTAAATTTTAAAAACAACGATCATAAACACTAGAAGCAGAACTAAAATTAAATTCAGAAACAACAATTCTTTCAAGAAGATTCACTAAAGACAAAAACTCCTAAGTAGATTTTGTACAATGCTGATTTGGGACCTAAGTTTGCTGTATTTCTCCTTTTCTTTTCCTTCATATGCAACAAACTCAATTTTATTTCTGCATTCAGCAACAGGATCATTTTATATACAAAAACCTGGGGAAAAGGCCAATCTCTGTGATATGGTAAAATGTGGAGTTCAAAGGCCTGGTCCCTGAGAATAAGTCATTCTCACAAAACTGCCCTCTGCAAACATTTTACCACCTAGCAACCAATACTAAGACAGCCAAATAATTAATCTATTCCTTTTGTTGGAAAGGCCCTGAAGACTATTTGAAGCCAAGACAGGGTTTTCTCCTGACTGGCTTAATACATAGTTTTAAGATAGTTGTTCCATTTCAAAGTAAGTTAAACCTCAGGCTTGCTTATTGATTAAAATGGCTAATTCGCCTATAGACATATATATTTTCTGGTACAAATGGAATTTCAAGAGTATCACACAAAAGAAGTGATGGTCCTATATTTCCAACAGGTAGGAATTTATAAAATTTTTCAATAGCTAAAATACACACAAATATATGAATTGAAGTATTCTTCAAGTCTTTGAGGATGGTAATAACGAATCTTGAGTACAGTGCAAATCTTAGAACTCTGGCTGGAAACTACCCATACAGTCACATCGTCCTAATAATAATAACAGATTATTATATGTACATCACACCTCCACACAGATGATTTTTTTTAAGGGTTACAAACATGGCTGTCATCTAAAGTCCTCTTCTTAGCATTTGTGTCAGTCAAAACTTGGGAGTAGTTACAAATCCAGATCACGTCAACAAAAAAAGGAAAGTGGAACTGTATTTTCAGACAAAGCTACGGGCAGTAAGAATAAGAATAAGTAGACAGATCTGGTTTTTATTAGCCAATACTCATTTTCACAACTTGCCACTGCTTTGTTTTTGCTATGATGTGCATGCACATGGCTGTGCATGTTTTAGACTTTGTACTTAATCTTCTGCCATTAAGTCTCATATGGGCTGGAAGTGAAAAACATAATCAAAACCACCCAAACAAAAAGTGTGTTTAATTTTTATGCATCCAGTTCTCTACAATGGCTATTAAGTGTCAAGCCTGAGGCCTTACCCTGTTCGTTTGGTGATGGTCCCCAATGTCATTGGCTGTTTGATTTGTGCAAGAGGCATCAACACCATCAAGCTGGGGAGAGGAGAGAGCCGAGGGTTGCCGGGGTTGTTGTTGGTGAAATTATTGTAGGAGTCTTGGCTGTTTAGTTTCCCTATGAAAAGAAAAGTAAAGAAAAACATCACCAAGGGAAGTTTCCTTTTCGCATCAGGTTTGCACTAACTCCACTAATCACTGAAGGAAGGTATCAAAGACAGAACGGATTCTGAAACTGATTATATGTTGGGTTGGAGTGACAAAGAACACTGGTTACATCCAGTGTGACTTGATTAGAGAGACTTTAGTCTTCGGGGATGGAGGACTAGAGGGTACCAAATCGGATAGATGTTAAATGATTATACCAATAACTATTATAAAATTTAATTATAATTTTATGGTATTATCGAGAAATACACAGCAATTTTTAAGGTACAAGTATATTTTTTTTTAAAAAAATACAATAATGAAATGAAACAAATGAAATCAGATAAACAAAAATCTCTCAAGTTTAAATGAAGGTTACCCCAATCCTACAAATACGGATTTAGGATTCTTTTTCCTGATTATTTTTTAACCGGTGTCCTTAAAATATTGCCCATAATGTCCATTACTCCAATACTATGATACTTGAAGCCTGAAGCAAGGCAGGATCCATGATCTCTTTCATTGTTTCCATTTAAGTGATATTCTGGCCAAACATACACAGAACTCACTAAGGATTACATTCTAAATTTCAAAACTCTTATAACCCCTGTCCAGTCACCTTTTTCCAAGGAAGAATATTGATGGGGAAGCATCTCTGTAACAGTAAATAATCATTTTGCAGAGGGACTGAAGTTAGAAAAAAAACAGAAAAAAACCCTACTGAATTCCTTTTCTTTCTACGGACCATCAGTGGTTTGTTGCCTTCCCCAATGGTCCATGATACCTCACAAAACTCGCTGCTTCCACCTATACCTTGTCATTACCCACAAATCATCAGCGGGATTTTGATAGGGATTTCACTGGATCTGTAGACCAGTTTAGGGAATGCTGTACCCTTAACAATAGTAACTCTTCTAAGCCACGAACATGGGATGTCTTTCCACCTAGATATTAATTACTTTGAATATTGTGTTATAAATTCCAGGATACAAGTTTTACACTTCCTTGCTTAAATTGATTCCTATTTTATTCTTTTTGATGCAACTGATAAACAGAAGCATCTTCTTAATTTCCGTTTTCAGATTGTTCATTGCTAGTGTAGAGAAATGCAGTTAACTTTTGTACATGGATATTGTATCCTGCCCCTCTGTTTCTTAGCTCTACTGGTTTCCTGTGGGTGTTTTTTAAGGATGTTCTTTCTAGAAGAGAATTTTACTTCTTCCTTTCAGTCCAGATACCTTCTACTTCTTTCGTGGCCTAACAGCCCTGGTTACAACTTCCACTACAATACTGAACAGAAGTGGCAAGAGCAGGCCGGTTCAGTTTGAGTTCATTTCTGTGCATGGAGCGAGGCACGAGTTGAGGTCACTGCATTCACTGCTTTGAAAATGGTCCACTTGTCTCATCACCATTTGTTAAAAAGATTATCCTTTCTCCATGGAATTGCCTTTTCACCTTTGTCAAAAATCAATTGATCATATATATGTGGGTCTATTTCTGGATTCTGTTTCATTGGTCCGTGTGTCTGTCCTTGCCTTGATACCACATTTTCTTGATTACTGTAGTATCATGGTGTTTAAATAGCATTTAAATACCATAGTAATATGGTATTAAATAGCATTTTCCATGTTATTTAAATGAGTTCAATGTTTACAATCCAAGAACTGATACAACATCTCACTGACCTAAGGTTATTTTCACACCACTGTTCTCGATTTTTTAAACCATTTTTAGTCCCCCTTTATCCCCCTGCCCCCCACTGTTGCTCTTGATTTTTCATAAAAAGTATTTGTCCTAGTTATATGGTCAGCAATAAAAATGGTATTTTATAAATAATAGTGACAGTTCGATTCCCAGCCAGGGCACATGCCTGGGTTGCAGGCCATGGCCCCCAGCAACCGCACATTGATGTTTCTCTCTCTCTTTCTCTCTTTCTCCCTCCCTTCTCTCTCTAAAAAATAAATAAATAAAATCTTAAAAAAATAATAGTGACAGTAAACACACACATATAGTTATTTTACTAATTTGATTTTAGAAGACATATTTATATTTAAGGAAAAAAAATCACCCAAAAGCCCTAATTAATATATTATTACTAAAAGTCATTCTGAGAGACATTTGCTCTCGAAATAAAATGAATTTGGTACAGACGAAGACCTTCCACCCCATATCTAATGGTAGCTTCAGAGAGAGTGTAAACATAAGAGAGACCTTTTAAAAAATCATTACAATATAAAGGTATCTTGAAAATTAGGATAAATGGCTTTACCAAATGTATCTTGTTTCTTGGACACAAACCTATGGAATTATCAAGTTAAACATGTATAAATGTCTCTTTAACCAAATAAGGAAAAAGATAAGATATTCACACAAATAAATTATCTGTCTCCCCAATTTCCAATTCAGAATTCACATTAAAGTTAGCTGAAGCAACCCACACCCATTGCAGGGATAATGAGAGACAGCATTCGGAATGTACACACATGCTCCAGGGGTGTCCAGCCTTTTGGTGTCTCTGGGCCACAATGGAGGGAGAGTTGTTTTAGGCCACACATTAAATACATGGCAACAAGTAATTAGAGAAAATCTCATAATGTTTTAAGTAAATTTATGATTTTGTGCTGGGCTGCATTCACAGTCACCCTGGGCAGCACGAGGCCTGCAGGCTACAGGCTGGACACCCCTGCAGGCCATTTCATAAATTACACAATAATATCTACACTCACATAACACAGAACCTTATAGGTAATATGAAGACTGGAATTCCATTAAAATGTTTGACATTTGTAGAGGAATAACAAAATCTGTTTTACAGTCAAGTCATTCAACATGACTAATCATAATACTCTTAAGATGAATATAGATGTAAATAGTTTCAAGATTTACCATTAGGCAACTATGGTAATACTAATTTACATTTGAAATCAGACCACAACATTAAATATGTCACAGGCTAATGAAATTCAAGGACTGTGTAAAACACACACATTTCACAAGTAGCAGTCAAATATATTTGTTAAGTGTCTTAGCCCAAGATTACATGCCATGAGCACTGCATTCTCTGTTGTCACAAAGTTTACAGTCTAATATGCATGAAATAGGAATAATGAAGTTCTAATTGCTTGGTAGTAAAGATAAGTACACGTGGGATCAATTATTTGGAAAAGAGATCACGGAACAAACGGAACATGACCTAGGCTTTGAAAGATGGGAAAAATATGTGTAAGCGCAGAAGAGAAGAAGTATCCTGAGCCTGAAGGGTAGCATGAAAAGCAGAGGGTGTAGAGGGATGCCACATATGTGAGCAATAGAAAGGAATCTAACTGGAGAAATTAAAATGGAAAGCAGTGGGAAGATAAAATGGTAACAGATTCAGGAAAACCTTTCAACTGAGGCAGGAGAATAAAAACTTAGGTAAGTTCTTCAGCAAGGGAACAGTACAAATTTTGAGATCATTGAACTTTATAGATAGGATGAGTGGCCTACGAAAATGAAGTGACTCACGGAGAAGCTCCACACCTTGTGGTTTGGTTAGCCATGACTGATCCCTCACTGGCTCGCCAGGATAAAGGACAACCTCAGGAAGGCATAAAAGGGACGTCAGACTTAACCTGCTCAGCCTGCTGATTGACAAATCAACATCCAAGTATTTATGGGATTTTATTCTCGGTATATGTGTTTATGGTGCAGCCTCTGTAATTCAGCCCATCGGAAAGAGTAAAGTAAGCAGGGTAAATTTTATATTGCTAAGAACAGAGGTAGTGTCTGTCTTGTACAGTGGTCTCCCTTATTCAAGGGGATACCTTTCAAGACCCCCTGTGGATACCTGAAACCGCAGGTAGTACCAAACCCTACATGTGTCTTTTCCTACACATACATACCAATGATAAAGCTTATGTTTGATTTATAAATCAAACACAGTTAAGAAATTAACATTAATAGTAAAATATAATTATAATAATATAGCATAATAAAAGTTATGTGATGGTGGTCTCTCTCTCAAAATATCTTATTGTAGTTTATGCACAGCATGGATATGCTGGACAAAGAACTTATTCACGACCCAGGCAGGATGAACAGGACAGTGTGAGATTTCATCACACTAGTCAGAATATGCACAATTCAAACCATGTGACTCACTTATTTCTGCAACATTCCACGGTTGGACCGCAGTTGGCTGCAGATAAGAGAAACTGTGGAAAGCCAAACTGAAGGTAAGGAGTGACCACTGCATTTTAGATATGGCAGGTAGTTTATAAAAACAGCTTTAATGGAAGAACAAATGTGTTAATAAAATGGTCAGTGATGAAAGGTCCAGGGAGTCAAATTCAGAGAGAATGCCACTAACTCTGCTAACCTTCAACAGGGTGGTTTCAGAGAAGAGGTAAGAAACTCAGATGGAAAGGGAGAAGTAAAGGAAGCACTGATAAAAATGGTAAAGGCAATGAATGTAGAACACAGAGTTAAAAACTTTGTGTTTTTAACCAAAGCTTCTGGTTTTAAACCAGAAGACATTAACAAGCTGAGACACTGGACCAAGCAAAGGTTTCATTCAAGTTCATTTGCATGTCACACCTGTTGAGCCTATTTGTATAAGGCCCTGTTCTAGTCCTGAGTAAGTCTAAGGGACTCCTACAGTGTTCATAACATAACAAGGCAGAAAGATTTATAAAAAAAAATTTTAAATAGAAGAAAACATGCTAAGAAAGATATCTGCAAATGGTCTCAAGAACAAAAGGGAAGGAGACACTTAAAAAGGACGATAAGTTACACAAATTTTGAGCACAGAAGAACATGCATGTTCTTACCTTTACCTTTCTAATAGGAAATTAGAGGATAAGATGAGAGATATGTGGACAATTGCATCAGGAGTTAGGAAAATCAGGGAAGCAGCTTAGACAAGAAACCTAATTAGCTGATGCATAATGATCTACATGTACAAAAATACATTTAAAAAAACATCAAAGTTAAAAATGAAGTTCATACTCAATAAATCAAATATACAAAATAGTATCATGGTCCTTTCTTCTTTTTTGAATTGCTCAAAGTCTTTGGCTAAAAATTATTTTTCACTATCTCATGTATCATGGATTTCCTTTGAAAATGTGGCTAGAATCTAATAAACCTCCAGACTTATCCTCCACAAAAACTGGAGACTCTTCCAGAGTAGGGACAGCATCTGTACTAATCACTGACAGCTCAATAAAGATTTGCTGAATCAATGAAGGATCTGTTCCCATATCCAAGGAGTACAGGAAAATTTAGACCTGTGAGCTAGAGAAAAAGAATTAATTTTGCAGGGGACTCAAACCACTTCAGAAGACAGCCAGATGCTGGAAGCCATGGTTTCCACTCCTCTGCTTAGTCTCACATTGAGTAGGCCAGGAGCCTAGACTTCGGTAATTTTAAGAATAGATCTTCAGACACTTCTTTACAGTTATATTAAGGCTAAATTTCCAAGCCAGAATTTTTCATTAAAGTTTTAATATAATGAGGTTCAGTAGGAAGAAACTTGTAGCGTCCCAAGTCTTGCATGTGATTAAGTCTGTCTGTCTGTTTTATGTTTCAATTTCCCTATAGACAAAGAGAGGTGATAGCACCATTGCTTCACTGCACCTCTTGGGCATACATCCAGCCGCAACAGTAAAATTAAACAGTTAAATATAACCTTCACTAACTGTTCTTTAATAGGCTTTTTTTAATTGTATAAATACATTGAAAATAGCAGAGGTTGGTTAACTGTAGTTTTAATAGTGTGATTCAGAAAACTTTAAAATACATACACTACTTCACACCCCATTATATTTTCAAATTCCAGCTAGGACGAGACCTGCAAGTGACAAATGCTATGAGAATGGATATTCTCACAGTATTTCTGGCACATCCAAACAGAGGAAGTACCAAAAATCTCATGAGAAAATAAGCCCTTCTAAGACTCTCATCCCAGTTTTTTGGGCTTCCTCTATACAGATAAACTTCCATAAGCCTTCAGGCTTTCGGGTCTTTATCCAAATCCACTAGGGCTTTGATCCTTGAGAGGTTTGCCAGCCCCCAAGATAGACGGAGTTCTTTCGGGGGAAATACCAAGTCCCAATACAATGGTGTCTTAGTAAATTAAAGCAGCCATTCTATTTAGGAGTAGAAAATCATTTAAAAGTCAGTATTTATAAAGCATCCCTTGATGTTGAGAGCTAGGATATTCTGTTTTATTTTCAGTTGTTTGTTTACATTATTATTGTTTTTCATGTTACAGCAAAGTACTAAACCAGAACAGTTCACATTGGGGTTTGACCACTGACTTTCTGTATTTACTTGAACAAGACGGCACTTTTGAAAAACGAATTAGGAAAACAACCTCATGGGCTTATTAAAAAAATTATTCTTCTGCCTCTTAGATGAAGAATGCTGCAGATACCTTCTACATTAGGGGAAAGAAACTCGCAACCTTCGCATTAGTACAGAGCACCACTATCTGTGTGTGAGGCTGCCGCAGTATAATCTGTTCACGAAAAGTGTAACTCCAAAATGCCGTCTTATCATTTACCTATTGCCCCAAAGTATGTTTTCCAAGACATTCTGTATATAAAAACACAGAGGAAAATGGATAAAGCTGAGGATAAAAGCGAAGAGAGAAAATAACAATGGGCTTTGTTGCTGCACCGGAGGGACAGCTCGTCAGGTCAGCGCCGCGGAGAGGCGTATTCCCAAACCAGCCATCATTAACGGGCTCACTTCCACAGGAAAAAAAAAAAAAAAGGCAGAGTCTGAAAACTCCGGACAAAAGAAATCCCTGCAGACAAAGTAAAAACAAATTAAAAGACCTATTATAAAACACAGATGCTACAAGGAAAATAAACTTTCTAAGATTTACTGGGCTTTGACAAACTTGAACATTTGTGGAAAAGACATCAGCAACAACTCCCAGGTAACGCGGCTGCAGAGCAAGACTCCTTCCTGTTTTATGTGCACCCTCTCCGCAGAAGCTGCCGGGCTGGCACTCTCAGCTTCTGCATGCAGGGATGTGAGGACATGTGAGTGTGGCACACGGCCAGCTGAGACATGTGTGAAGCCAGCAAGATCCTGAAATTGTTGATCATTTCAGATTATGCTAAATATTAAAGGAAGAGGGGAAAATAAGGCATAAATATAATTATATGCCTCATTCCTTCTCCTTAAAATAATCTCTCTATCCACCAAATGATGAACGAAAGGCAATAAAAGCAGTTAGTATAGCATTAAGTAATCAAGGGATCATAGTTGTAGACCAGAAAGTACCTTAAAAAGTATCATATCAGTGAGAAAGAAAACTTTAATAGGTTTCTAGAGGCACAAACTACAGATTGTTGCTAATGGGGTAAAAGTAAGATTCTAGTAACACGAGGTGCAAGAAACTAAGAACAACAATGGAGTAAAGCAGACAAAATGGCATGTTTGAGGAGAATGGAACATTGTCCTCTGTGGTCACTGGGGATGCAGGGATAGATATAAAAATGGCAAAGATTCATGTGTAAAAAAACAAAAGGCCCCTAGGCAATGCTGCCAGTGCCCTGTAAGAGAGCCATGTTATTAGCAGGCGTGCATTATCGTCTCACTTTTTTGATCCTTATCATGGTCACAGACCTTACGCACTTCGGGCACTCCATTTTCACGGAAGTTTACAACAGCAACCACCCTATGTTATACATCAGACTCCCACAATGGTATCATGTTCTGTTCACACCACCTCTCCCCCACACTCGTTCACGAGATCCATTCTTATTCCAGGAATTAAGCCTCCCAGGGTCCGCAGGCTGCTAATATTTTGAATTCTGACATTCTGAAATTGGATTAACAAGGCACACTGAGAGCCAGGGTTGACGTGACACCTGGTACTCCTGAGAAGACCCTTCTGCAGCAAGAGCCCTGTCCCCAAGCATCCGGCCGTCGTCGTTCTTCCCACAGTTTCCCAACTCCAAGCTCTCTGCATGATGTCTATTCCCGACATACTGCTCCCAAATAAAAACCCGGGCAAAAAGTTCACATGGGGCTTTTCTTGTGCTTCTCTTGCTTTTCACAGAACACTGAAACTTTGGGCCTGCTTTTAATATCCTGCTGTGGAATTGACAAGGATAAAAATCCAAAATATACCAGTGACTTTAACCGTAGAGTTGAAAAGCTCCCAACATCCTGACTCTAAAAAAGAGTACAGTGGTAGCGGGTTTTGAACCAATCAGTGGAAATACGGGCTCTGAAAAGTTAAAAACACTGCTTAGCTCTTGCTTGCCCATCTAATGTAACATTAAGGCTTTCTCAGCCACTCGATAATTATTTAATCAAAACCACATAAAATCCTTTCAGAAAATATAAAAAGTATCCTGTGCAAATGGGAATTTCCTGAATGTGGGATGTTTGGGTTGGGATGGGAGTCTCTATTTCTCTTTTTCTGTATTCTCCCCACCCCTTTTCTAGATGAGAATGAGAAGCTTCCCAGCAGCAGTTCCAGGACATTCACCCTCCTTTTTGACCTTTTCTCAGGCATATTCCAGGATAATCTGTAATCTACTCAAGTAGGAAAAGGAAACAGCAGCGCCCTGGTGAGAAATAGTGCCTTCTGACCCACATACCAAACTGGGCGGAAGCAATGCTTGTTCACAAGAGCCGAGCAAGTAGAACATGCAATTAAAAGAAAATTAATAATATATACTTCTTTGGTAAAAGACTGTTAACACAACAACCAAACAGTTTAGGTGACAGAGTTCAAGATGCAAAGAGTTCAAGGACAATTCTGACTAGACATTGACTTGTTTCTCCCTGTAACCTTTTTGGGGAGTGCTAGATCATGGAGTAAAGATGCTGCAAAACTTTGTGCATGTCAAGCAAAAACACTTGTTGCTTTTTCACATAAACAATTCATGGCACCATAGATGTTACTATAGGTACTTCGGGGAAGGGTGGGAAGGTAGGAAGATAAATCCCCCACAAAACTGACCTGAAAACAAGAAACAAATCCTTCCTTCCTTCCTTTCCTCTTTTTTTTTTCTTTGCAAGATGGGGATAGAGGTTTTTAATAATATTGTCATCACTTCTTCCCACAACACACAGACTAGCCTGTATGGAACTTTGCACTAGTGCTTACTTACTAAATATCAGTAGAATTGCAACTTCTGCAGAATGACACTGCACTAATTATTAAATAATTATGTATAGTTGTTTATACTAATGCAAACGTTTATATGTACATTTTTAAATAAACAATTTGCTAGGTGGTTTTCCTTTTCTAGACTGAATACATTTTACCAGTTAATACTACCTTAATGTGCTCACGACTATTGCATGTAAATTTGGATATTTTTCTTTCCTTAAATCTAAAATAAAGTCATTAAATTTAGAAACTTTATACATAAAAATGAAAAGTCAAAAGGATCTAATTGTTGCTAAAGCTATATAGTAAGGACCACCTACACTATTCCAAAAAGATACTGAAGCAGGATTAGAATTTTACATCCCAAGGATTAGAATTAGAATTTGGGATGCAAAAATAAGCTGAGAAAGGGAGGTGGGAGCAAGAGTGAGAAACAATGTTTACAAGGTGCCAAGAATACAATAGAGCCCGGGCGGGGGTGGGGGGGGGGGGATAAGAAATATGTCCAAAAAGTTCCAAAGAATACAAGGTGTACGGAGACAGACAATGAAATATACCATAGGAAACTCTTGTGGCTACACTAACTCTCCACTGAATTTGTGGCACAATTTAGTCTTGATCACACAGCCAACCCAAATTTATAAAATGAATGAGTAAAATCTCCCTTCATAAGTGGGAAGTTCATTACCTTAGTTGACATTTCTTAAAGAACTCCAAGACTTGGAATAAAGGAAATTTATAAGCGCTGGTGCTCTTAATATGTAACAAGTGTTTGCAGGTTTTAGTTCATTTTAAACATTAGGATTGCAGTTCGCTACTCTTTCAAACAATCAAAAATCAAACAAAACCATATAGAGACTATATTTAACAACAGAGGGGACAAAGCAAACTATAAATTAGAAGAACAAAAGAAAATGATCTTGGGACTTTAAAATCAAAATTATTCCTAAATCTAACACACTTACATATCCTCAAAATTTCCTTCTCTTCTGAATTGAGTTCAAATAGATTTTACGGACTAAGTGCTCTGAAGTAAAGACGTTTACCTAAGTGAAAAATTCCCAGAATTAAAAACTCCATAATCTAGCATCTCTTAGACCACATTTGGGATTAAATGAACTCCCCAAAGTATAAATAAATCCTCATTGAAATTCCTTTTTGAAACACCCTCCACCCCGCTCTCCCAGGCTTATCTGCAATGAATTTTGTATCATGTCAACAGAGCAAACAGAAGCACTCAGTGTTCAAGAAAAAATATATAGAAACTTATCTACATCACTCAACAAATACAACATTATTACTTATACTGTTAAATGTATAAAATGTGAAAGAACTGAGAGTTGGTTCTGAAGTAAAAGCATACACTTTGTTAAATATTAAATAAACTGCAGGATTTAAGGTATAATTTTTTAGACTCAGAGGACTCACATTTACTTAACATTTGCAGAACTTATCTTTTCCAAATACATTAAGCATTGCATAGTTAAGGAAAATGTAAGTATTAAAATCAAAATATTTTCTGTTGAATACAACTATAGTAGAAAATGTAAGTAACTGTACGAAAGATGCTCTTCTCCCCACAACTCCTTCCCCCTCCCCAGCCCCCACCCCATGGAAGCCTTCCTTCTTTTCCCCGTGACTCTTAAGGACATTTTCTGGCTCCATTTCAGCATCATGACTCAGGTCATGAGAAGTGTCAAAGATGCACTTCCTTCAGATGGGAAAGAGCAGCAGATTTTAACAACCGTACAAAAATGGGAGTACAGTGCAAAAGGGCCAAATCAGCGTTTCTGATAGCAGGGAAGATAAAACCTTTTATGTTCACATGTACTTTATTTCCAGCTTAGTTTTCAAAAATCTGTGAAAGAGACTTGTGCACCAAAAAAAGAAAGAGACAAAGAGAGAAAGAAATCAAAGTACATCATGAATAAGTAGTAAGTCCACGTTTTCTACACTGATTTTCCAAAAGCAAAACCATGAATTTACCCGTGCACATAAAAACTGCTTTGATAGGAAGTTCCTGAGAGTGAGAACCACGAAAAGGAGTGATACCATGATCACACCTGAGAAGTGCTGACTGTGCTTCTCTGTCATTCTTCTGCTTAAGCAGAAACACTTCTTCCTAATCATCTGGTTCTTGTCCAGAAAAGCATATTCACGTATCAGTATTGTTGTTTTATATTTTCCCTCACCCATGATTTTTATCAAATGTGGATACATTTCAATAAACTCCAAAACTAGACACAAGCGAAGTGTTATTAAGCAGTTATTAAGCACTCACGACTAGAGATGGTTCCGAACATTAAGAAGTGGAAGGGCCTGTCTCTCCCGAAGCTTCCAACAACAACACCGCCCACCTTAATCCACTCTCCCCGTCCTAAAATAGTTTCACTCGTGTGCCTCATTCTAGCTTCAATATTCTCACCTGCAAAAACACATCATCCAATGTTAATAACATTTTCAATGAACCTTAAATCCTTTTCCTTTTCTCAGCCTCCTCCAAACTCTAAATGTCACTGTATGCTAAACCCCTAATATGCTAAGACTTGTAATACTTTCTATGTCTCAGTGTGTATAACCCCAGCACAGCCCTGGCCCCATTTTCCTTACCCTTTGTAGTTTACAAACGATGAGCCAACTGTCGCATTTTTATTTCTTGCTCAGATTTTTTAAGTTCAAGACTATTCATGGCTGCTACTCTCCAGTCTGATTATTTCTAAATCTGCTTGCTTATTTGGGTGGTTGAGACGCTGGTCATAATGTGTTCTAAGAAGCCTAATTACTACTCTCCTCTCTCTTTCCGATTTTTCTAAAATCAAATTTTGAAAACAAAATATTTCAATGGAACCTAATCAAAACTTTCCTACTTGTCTTCCTCCCTGGAAAAGTAAGGCCACAGTAACATGCAAATAGACAAACCAAATACTCTTATTATTCTAATCACTAAACTAACTCCTTCAACTCCTTGAAAACTAACTTCTAAGTTCATTGCCACAAAGTCTCCACCACCCAACACTGCCTCTTACGGGGAAACGGACCGTCTGAAGGGAAAAGTGAAATATAAATTGTACTGATTGGGGTACCCTAATAAAATCACCAACCTCCTCATGCTCAAAGACCTTCCAATCAGTTGGAAGGTTTGGTGGTTAGCTGAGTAAAAATAAAGTCATGAAATAACTTAATAAATAACAAAATGTAAAAATAAAGTAAAAATAAGAATGAGCAGCCAAGGATTCCTAGACATTCAGATCAATAATTTGGTTTAATCAGTCTACGATTGGGCCTGGATATCAGTACTTTTTGAATCTATTTAGGTAAATTATAATTTCAAGTGAGAAGCATTACTCTAACATGAAAGACAATGCTCACAAAAAAATTGGAAAACAGGTAACAGAGGTAGTACAAACAGCAAAATATGCTTCAAAAATTATACCTCTTAAAGAGATAAACTACATTATGTCAGTCAAATAAAAAAAGAATGTGATAATAAAAGAAACATTCAGAGTAAAGAATATTAAAAACATGGTGCCGAAATAAAAGCACAATAAGTTTAAAGATAAACTGGGGCCACTCACAAAGTGAAACAGACAGACAGAGCAAGAGAAAACAAAAAGAAAGCTAAGCATTCAATGTAGGAGATCCTTTTCCAACTTAACATAATTTCCAGAAAGGAGAAAAAAAACACATCAAGGAAGATGCTCTGAAGAACTGAAAGAAGCAGCTTCTGAGGAGTGACCCCTGAGTAGGGTGGGGCGGGCAGCAGGGTGCCACTTGTCATTATAAATTTGTGGTATTATTAGTCTTTTATAACAAGTGCATGTGTTACTTTGATAAAAATTACATTAGATAGGTAAACAAAAACAATAAAACTCTTAATAAATGTTAACAGAAAAGAGAAGCAGAGATTAACTATAAAACCTAATAAGGTCTCAATTGCAGAGTTTAATCACTCTGGTCCCATAAAGTAGAGAAGTTAGTTCCTTGAATAGCAACATAGAGAATCAAAGAAGGGAATTTTTAGAACATGCAGATGCCACTTACTTAATTACACCACTAAAAAATTTGCCTCTGTTCAACTACCTAAATTTATTCATTGGACCTAAGTACCTAGATGAAGTGCTAAAAATAGATATTAACTGACAGTAATACAGATTTGGGCAAAAGTAAATTTACAATTAGGAGCACACAAAGCAAAGAGTTTATTCTTGTATCATTATTTATTAATTTTTGTATTAACAACTGTAAACCTACTTTTGCCCACCCCTGTATAGTTCAAAAGTCAAATTTTCTAAGCAGACTTTGAAGAATAAATCACAAAAAAAAAAAAACATAATAAGAAGGAAGCTGGGTAATTATAAGATCTCATAAGACAGCAACATTCATAGCACATACCAGGTTCATGCCAGGGTTGCCATGATTACAGTCATAAGAAAGTTTAGAAAAGATCGCCCTCTAGAGGCATGTCTCATTAACCATTTAAAATCAAGACCAATGAGTTCCGATTTTAAATGAAACCTGGAGTTTATGATTTGGCAATGTAAAAAATAGAGAAAATACAAAATATTTCATGAGCAGCAGAAGGCAAAATAAAACATTTCAGATTAGCTTCTATTGCTAACTACCTTATCTGGCATTTATTTTAAGGAAACACTTAAAAAGAGGGAAAGAAAATGTGGACTATTCCAAATAAAATAGACAAAAAGATAAAATATTCAAATAGACTATAATCAACATTTTAGAAATAATATAAGAATTATTAAAGATACTCAAAGGTGGTGTTATTTTCCTTAAAAACTGTGCTATCTGAACTACCCTCTCCATTCTTCTATGAACCTAAAACTGCTCTATAAAATAGTCTATTAAAATTATGGTATTTTAATTTAATAGATTTTTTTCAGTTAGTGCTTCTCAAGTGAAAGCACCTTGTTTCAGGTCTCTCATTTCTATCCACTTTCCAAAAAATCTCATCTGCTCAACAATAGGAAGTGACATACAAACATTTAAACATTTATGATTTTGGTGTACAGTACATGCAAAAATTAGCATAATGTTATAGCAACATTTTAAAGGATGGTAAAAGAATTTATAAGAAAACAAATTCACTGGAAAAAATTTATTAGACTTGAAAACAACCAATTAAAAACAAAATCTGAGCTGAAACAAGCAAGAACGTAACCAGTAAAAACCCAGATGCTAAACTGCGATATTGTTTAACAAAAGATTTTTATCCATTTAACATGTACTTAATATATAGTATGTTATATATTATATTACATATGTATATGCTATGTGTATAGTATTCTGTGTGTCCTATGAGGCATAAAATTTAAAGCAGAGGTACAGCGCACATGACTGATTTTTCTTGGCAAAAAATTAAAACACAGAAATGGAAACATCAATGCACAGGTAAACAAGAAATTCAATGCACAGGTAGACAGTGATGTGGAAAGAGAAGTCAAGAAACACCACATTCTTACTGATTGCCTTAAGTAGGTGAAACCATATTAAGGCTGAATGTGTGGTTGCTTTGTATTTACTATTGTGATGTGGTCTGCATCAAGAAAACTTCCAATCCACAAAAGTAATTACAATAAACCATCAAATAAAGGCTATCAAAAGAGTTTCTGAGTGGTAAAAAAAAAAGCATCATTCAGATGCTAAAAAGAAAAGTAACGCTACCAGTTATTTAAAAGCACTAGTACTAAAACATGGAGGCTTCAAGTGTAAGAAAGTCTCTTCTGTTTGGAAGAAGTGGAACCTGGACTTCAAGTGTCAGAAGCTGCGACTCAACGATGGCTCCTCCCCTGAGGACCAGTAAGTTAATGGGAAAGGGAACACTTCCAGGACTCTGCAGAACTGGAGAATGAATCCAAAATCCCTGTTAAGACACTGGAAATAGCAAAAGAAAATAAAATCCCTTAAAAGCTCTGCCACATAGTAAATGCCATATTCTTAAATCTAAACTGGAAAACTAATTTTCAAACTAAAGAAATGCAAAGGTTTCATGGGTATAGAGTTTCAATTTTACAAAAAAAGAATAGTTCTAGAGATTGGTTACATAATTACGTGCACACACTTAGTGCCCCTCACCCGTATACTTAAAAATGATTCAGGTGGTAAATTTTGTTATGTGTCAAGATTTGTTATCTTTACCACAATTTTTTAAAAGTTAAAAATAAAAAGTACATAAATTAAAAAAAGAAATGCAAAGGGTCAAGAATATATGGATTAAGTTATAAGACTACATTCCCTGATCTAGGACTTAAAATCAGATGAAAAAATTATATTACCATCACTTTCCAGTTTTGTCTTGGTATCTCCATTTCAGAAACAATGTCAACAATATTGAGTCCAAAAGACTAAAAAGCGTGCACACAATAAGGTCACAATTATATTTTTCATTCACTCGTTAGTCAGTGAATTATCCATTTATTTAATTTTCTGGATAAGAGGCACAAAAATATGAAAAATTGCTCAATCCCTTACATCTCAGTGATGAACAAGACTAATAATGATACTAATCACAGCAGCTCATCCTTTACTGAGTATCTGACATGTGTCAAACACCATTCCAAGTGCTTTAATCCTCACAGTAACTCTCTAAGGCAGGTAATATTATTTTCCTCATTTTGCAAAAAGAAAATTAAGGCACAGGCAGACTAAGTAACTTGCCTCAGACTGAAGAGTTGGGAAGTCATGGAAGACAGATTCTACCCCAGATAGTCGGACTCCTGGTTGCCCACGCAAGCTACAGCTTGGTAGTGGAGAGCATCAAAAATAAGGATCAACTACTCGAAGTCTGACATTTTATGTTAAGAGGGAGAAAGAGCATTATAAACTAAACTGAGCTTGAAAGATGCATTCAGAGTTTACCTGAAGAAATGAAAGGAAAGCAATTCGAGCACAGGAACAAGGTGTTGAAGCTGGAAAGCAAAGGCACGTAATTAAATTTGCTTGGGGCCGAAATAATAGTGGAGAAAATGGTTTCCTCATTCAGGCAAAGTTTACTAACAGGTACACGAATGCCTATTCTCCTCCCGGAGGACCATTTTCCCACCTTTACCTTTCTCCTTAAAGCTCCTGATACCCACAAGCATCTTCACGTCTTACATCCGTGAGAAAACAGAAGCAATGTCCTCTTTTCCCTCCAACTCCTCCGCACCTTTCTGCCCCACTTTGTATCAATACTCCCTGAAAGGCGTGCCAGTGCTGGTCACCAACACCTATCTTCTGGCTCTTGCTACAACCCGCTCCTGTCAGGCCCCTAGCACTGCACTGAAACTGCTCTTGGCAAAGCCACATGTGCTGCGTGGCTCTACAGTACTAAATCTGATAGCATTCTTTCTTTTCCTCAGTCCTTATCTTAATTGTCCTATCTGCAGAGATTTCACACATTAATCACTCCCTTTTCTCAGAAAAAAAAAAATTTCTTCATTTCACCTCAAGGATTGCTCATCGATGGTCTTCCTTCTATGTCACCGGCTGCTTAATGAAGGGAGGCCCAAGGCTCAGTCCTGGGACACCTTCATCTGCTCTGTTTTCTCCCCCTCCATACTCAGTCCCTCACTAGGTGATCTCATCCAGCCTTGAGCTTTATCTATGCCTTCCAAACATTTACCCTTTCCACTGAACTCATAAAACCAACTACCTACTTAACATCACCAGGAAGTCAATGACACAAAGTAAATGAAACATTTCCAAAACTCCTGATCCTCTCCCTACCCCAAACCTGCTTTAACCTTGTGTTTCTCATTTCATCTGATAGCAATCCCATGCTACCGGCTGTTCAGGCCAAAAGCCTTCCTAGTCACTCTTCTCTCACACCTGACGTAAAATACACCAGAAATCCTGACGGCCCCACCATCAAAACATAGCAAGAATCCAACCACTGTTCAGAGTCTCCACTATAAACAACTCGGTCTGTGCATTCTAATTACAGATTTCCATTCTGACCCTGCCAAAACACAGTCTTACCATGTCACTTATTCTCAAAATTCTCCACAGCTTCTCCATCTCCCTGTAAGCCAAAGTCAAAGGTTGACATGATGTGGCCACACTTCCTCTCTGACCTCATCTTCTACTATGTGCTTCAGCACTTTCCCAGTTCAAGGATTTTATACTAGCTGCCCCTTGTGCCTGACATCTGCACGACTTTCACCCAAACTTCCATCACATCATCGTTTAATGTCCTCGACTCAGTAAGGTCTGCAGGAAGCATTCTAACGTCAAGTTACAATCTTCTCCAGGCATTCCCTGCTCCCCTATAGGGCATTTCCCTCTTGTTCACCGCTACAGTCTAGACCTCAGTGTTAAAGACACTGTGCCTAGATATAGTAAACACTAATTACTAGTTGCTGAATAAATGAATGTATCTGAAAAATGCTAAAGTGAACAATGTTACCATGAATGAAAAGCACTTTATCCTGACAAGTAACAATTTAAAATCTAAATAGTTTTATTAAAGAGCTCCTAAAGATATTTGGAAACTTGGCCCAAAGCCTTAGAGTCTACATTTTAGCAAATACTACGCAAGGTACAAAGATACAAACATAAGTAAGAAAAGACCCTGACTTCATGGAAGTCCGTTTAAGAGGAGAGACAGGCACGTCAGCGAACAGTCAACATGTCATGCACGACACAGTAAAAGCGCGCTCAGAGTGTCCATGTCAGGGCTGGTACAGACAACACAGCATCAAGAGATGTTTAAGAGAGGCTAGAGAGACAAAGTACTATTTTTAGCCAGACCACGATGAAGCAGGGTTTTAGCAGATATTCAAGAGGGTAACAATTAGTTCAAGTAGAGATGAGTATATGAGGAGGAAAGGTGCCAAGACATGAACAGCCGAGGCACATTCAGGGAGGACGCAGCAAGCTAGCTGCCGTGGGACAACGGGCAAGAAATAAGATGCGACCTCCTCTGACATTCTACAGGGAGGGTGAGACATGGAAAGATTTTAAGCATAAAAGCGGAAATTAGTACTTATGGTTAACAAAGGAAATGTCTGTGAGTAAAACAGGCGGGAGGCTACTGACACAGGTGAGGCAAGAGAAGGAGACCGGGTGCTTGTTCGTGCGTGTGCGGTGGGCTGCCCGGGGAGCCTCTGAAAGCCTGTGGACTCTTTCTCTGGATGATGATTATAAATGTATGAAATAAAATACATAAAAGTAAAGGACACCAATTCTATGGAAGTATAATTATTAGTACATTTAAAAACTGTTTTTGCTAAAATATATAATAAATGTTAAAATCAGTAATAGTATGGGCATATAGTATATTCCAAAATATATTTCAGTAATTCAAAACACTAAAAAGACATACAGTTCATATATAATGTGACATGAAAACATCTGCATTTTTATTGGTGACAATGTCTCAAGTACAACTAATGTTACTGTTTCACTTATCCTCATAATAAAAAGAAACAGTTTTGGTTACAGGGTAGTTAGTTTGTATCCATGTCCATGGAACTTAAGCTAAAAACCCTTCACACAGGCTAAGGTGCAGGCAATAAGAAAGGAAACCAAAGAGATATTTAGAGAAAATATATTTCAAATAAATAAAGGTCCTCTGTTAAGAAAAACAAAAAAAGGCAAGTAGACAAAATAATCCTAACCTGCACTGGACTGACTCCAGAGAGTGAAAAGGAAATATCCCTATATCAACTGTCATTTAACAGTTTCCTTTACTCTGCTAAAAAGAGCACAAACAACAGCAATACCACCAAGCATGATTCATTTTCAACATGAATCCCTCCCTGTTCAAAGTTTACATTGTTTTTGACCAGCATCAGACTGTTTATCCACACAAACTGTAAATACATCCTTTTTAGAACTAACCAACAACAATGCCCATTTTGTTTTGACAAGTGAAATACAAAGAGAACATGAAGAAAAATGACCATCACTCTAATGTCAGTGCTTTAAAAATTGGAAAAATGACTCAGAGTAATGGGGTGAAATTTCAACATGACAAAATTTTAATATGGATTATCAGTAGGAAAATGAAGAGAGCTGTCAGCAATAAAGCTGAGAGAAAATAGCATATTTTGACTTGGAAATTCATGCATTGCTCTTCAACCATCTGTTCCTTTACAAATAACAAATCCTTAACCTATTGCCACTTTGTACCTTCCAGCAAAAATGTATTCAAGGGAGTTTGTTCACAGTCACTTAATATCTATCTTTCTCTTGGACTAAAAGATCCACAGGACAGAGATGACAATTTTTTGTGCACATTATACCCAAAGCCTAGCACAGACCCTGGTATGTGATATGCTTATTTGGGGAAAAGAACAGGAAGAAAAAAGAAGTTCAAAATTTTTCTGCCAATACATTGAGTTCGCTGGCCAACCTAGTACGCTACATGCACGCTGACTCTCTCTCCATGAAGTGGTTAAGGGAAAACATTCCACATAAAGAAAAAGATCCTCAAAGAACCGATACTGTCACCTACTTATATGACAAAATATTCATACCAAAAATATGTAAATAAAAATAATTATTCAAGTAAAATGCCTTGCAAATGGGGGAAAACAAGAATATCATACAACTTTCAACTTCTTTTAAAATTCTAAATACTTTTTTAAATGGCTGTTTTCAGCTAGGACTGATGCTGAAAGACTTACAACTTGGAAGGTCACAGGTCACTAATTAAGTTAAATACACAAAAATAACAACTGTTATAGAAATAATGGGGCCAAAACATAAAACATCAAGCGAGGAGAAAACAGAGGTCCTGAGTTTTCTGAGTTACAACACAATCTTTCCCAAGGATTCTATACACCTGCATGTTTCAGGCTGCCTTAAAACTTCCTACAGAAAATATTTATCTAAATTGGTTAGGTATTATAAAAGGATACGTGTTCAAATGGAAGCTAAAACAAATAAGGATAGCTGTACTGCCAAAAATAATTGCAAAGAGGTACTCAAAACTAATACTTGTACACGTGTTCATATCAGCACCACTAACAACAGCTAAAGCGTGGAAATAACCCAATGTCCACCAATGGAAAAGTGGATAAAAAATCATGGTATTTACATACAATGGGATGCTATTCAGCCATAAAAAGGAATGCAATTCTGATACATATAATGATGAGGCTGTACCTCTAAAATGTTATACTACAGGGAAAAAGGCCAAAACCAAACAGACACACACTGGATGAAGTATACTACAGGCGAAAAAGGCCAGAAACAAAAAGTCACACATTGTATGAAGGCAGTTATACACAATATCCAGAACAGGTAAATCCACAGAGATGGAAAGCAGATTAGTGGTGGCTACGGGCTTAGAAAGAGAAATGGGGGGTAACAACTTACTGAGTAAAAGTGTCATCTAGTGTCAATAAAAATTTTCTGTCATTCTGATGGGAAGGAAATGGTACCACCTCTCTGGTATTAAACTACTATGGTCAAGGTTTGCACACATTATAACCCAGGGTTTCCACTTAAAATGAGTACATATGTGCACCAAGAATTTAATACAGAAATTTTCATTACATCATTATACATAATACCCCATGCCAGAAACCACCCAAACATGTATCAACAGTCATGGGAAGGAGAAATAGACAAGTGGAAGTGTAACTTTGCAATGGGACATGGAAGCTCCATGGAAACAAATCAAGTAAAACTGAATTCTTTCATGATCATGATGTTAAAGAAGCTGAATATACCAAAATATACATATTCCATAATTCCATTTATATGAAAGTGAACAACAGTATTTAAGGATACTTCCTTAGGAGAAAATTATTTTCAAAAAGGAAGTGATTACCATAAAGTCAGATTCACGGTTTTCTTTTACAGAAAAGGAGCACAAAAGGGGACTTCCAGTAACTGGCTGGGGTGACAGTAACACGACTATTTGCTCTCAGATGGATTATTGAACTAAACAATGTGGTTTTTTTTGTTGTTTTTCCTGCAACAAATTGGTAAAAATCCCACAACGATGTATTTTAAAATAAAATGCAAATGCTGCTCTAAAATACACATGCCTCCCGACCATTCTTCAATAATGAACATTTCTTAATGAACTATAGAGTGTTGGCTTTAGTTAAAGGCAAAATTTTCTGGATAAGATCTATAGACAAGAGAGTAAATTTTTAAATTTATGAATCCAGTCTTGAACTTCATATTCCATAAAAATGACACAAAGAAGTCCTTACTTACTGAAAAAGTTAAAGTAGCATCATAAAGACCATCAAAGTAGCATTACCATCAATTAAATGATTTAATAAGTTAAGAATGTCCAAAAGTGAACCCAAGACCTTGTGCCTGCATGAACAGATTTGAAAAATGGATGTACCATGTCCCAGATCTTGAAAATTAAGGATAAGGGGAAGAGGGCTTGCAGGGCTCAGTGGAAAGAGAGAAAAGCAGGTTTACCATGCAGAGGTGACCCGGAAGGGCTGCTCGATAGACCTGGAACAGGGCTACAGCGACCTCCTTGCTTAGATGTCAGTTCTTGTTCAATCTCCTCCAGCCCAGCACTTTTCTGGAAACGGCTCATACGATTCACAACTCGTGGTGACATGTGTGTCCGAACACAAGGCTGGCCACCATAAGGGTTGATTGGAAAAACGTGGGACGTCCCCCGGAGCGTGCTGACCACAACCCAGCGACAGTCGTGGCTGAAGCAGATGTCTTGTACCTAAAAATGAGAGGCGGAAAACAGAGAGATGATGGAAACTACTTGCACTTATCTAAGAGCTTGACACGCACACCATGAAATATGCTTATCACCAAATTTACCTAAGGTCAAATTATAAATAAAGTTTTATTCTACAGATGTGTTTCATATATTAATAAAAACTCCATATCAGAGATATCAGATTTAGAGTAGGAAATTGTATTCCTTTCCTGAATGGGGGGGATAAAGGGGAGAAAAAAATGGGGAAAACTGTAATAGCACAGTCAATACAATATACTTTAAAATAAGGTATTTTTATTGATTATCATGTCCCTCTTTTATCCCCCCATGCCCTGCAACTCCCCACCTTCTAGCTTCACCGCCCCCCTTAGTTCGTGTCCATGGGTTGTACATATAAATTCTTTGGCTTCTCCATTTCCTATACTATTCTTAACCTCCCCCTGTCTATTTTGTACCTACCATTTATGCTTCTTATCCCCTCTATCTCCGCCCCCCATCCTTCCTTCCCCTCCCCAGTGAAAACTCTCCATGTGATCTCCATTTCTTTGGTTCTATTCCTGTTCTAGTTGCTTGCTTAGTTTTTGTTTTTGTTTTTTTAGGTTCAGTTGTTGATAGTTATGAGTTGTTATCATTTTGCTGTTCATAGTTTTTGATCTTTTTCTATTTCTTAGATAAGTCCCTTTAACATTTCATATAATAAGGGCCTGACAATGAACTCCTCTAACTTGACCTTATCTGGAAAACACTTTATCTGCCCTTCCATTCTTAATGATAACTTTACTGGGTAGAGTAATCTTGGATGTAGATCCTTGCCTTTCATGACTTCAAATACTTCCTTCCAGCCCCTTCTTGCCTGTATAAGGTTTCTTTTGAGAAATCAGCTGATATCCTTATGGGCACTCCTTTGTAGGTAACTGTCTCCTTTCCCTTTTCTACTTTTAAGATTCTCTCTTTATCTTTATGTTGGGTAACTTAATGATGATGTGCTTTGGTGTGTTCCTCCTTGGGTCCGATTTTTTTGGGACTCTCTGGGCTTCCTGGAATCTATCTCCTTCGTCAGATTGGAGAAGTTTTCCTTGATTATTTGTCCAAATAAGTTTTCAATTTGTTGCTCTTATTCTTCTCCTTCTGACACCCCTATGATTTGGATGTTAATAGTGCTTACAGTTGTCCCATAGGTTCCTAAGCCTCTTCTCATTTTATTGAATTATTTCTTCATTCTGTTCCAGTTGGATGTTTATTTCTTCCTTTTGTTCCAAATTGTTGATTGGAGTCCTGGTTTCCTTCCCTTCACTTTTGGTTCTCTGTATATTTTCCTTTATTTTACTTTGTGTAGCCTTCATTTCTTCCTCATTTTGTGAATGAACTCAATCAGTTCTATGAGCATCCTGATTACCAGTGTTTTGAACTCTACAGCAGCTAGGTTGTCTATCTCCTTATTGCCTAGCTCTTTTTCAGAGTTTTGATCTGTTCTTTCATTTTGGCCATATTTCTTTGCCTTGGCACACCTGCTATGTTGTAAGGGCGCAGAGCTTCAGGTATTCGCCAGGGTAGGACAACCCTCTTTGCTGCATGTGGCACTGTCTGTGTGGGAGGGGTCGGAGAGGGGACAATGCCATTTGTTTATTGCACCCTAGCCCCACTTTCCCACGAACTCTTCAGTGAGGCTGGGAGTTCCTCCCACTGTGGCCACCCCCACAGTAGTTTACAGCTAGCTTTGAGTCTTTAGTTTCCTGTTCAGCCAGCCCTGCCTCACCCACATGGTCTGCCACCTTGGCACAGGTCCTCTTCGCTCAGCTGCCCATCTCCCATCTCATCCCTCCTATCGGTCCCGGTGAATGTTTCTTTAACTCCTTGGTTGGAATTCCATGCAGTCTGACTTTCTGGTACTTCTGGTTGTTTATTGTTTTTAAATTGGCTGTTATACTTCTTTTGTTTGTGGGAGGAAGCAAAGCATTTCTACCTAACACCTCCATCTTGGCCAGAACTCCTCAGTAAAATTATACTTTAAAAAAGTGTTCCCCCCAATATTTCCAGTACCCACATGACATCATATGTAGTTTTGCATTATTGACCATATTCTTTATGCTATACTTTACATCTCCATGACTATCTTGTAACTACCAATTTGTATTTCATCCAGGGTTACTGAGTGAAGGAGGTGAAGAGATTAAGAAATAGTTGAAAAATAAACAATAACAATAATTTTCTACCACATAAAACAATGATTAAACAGTGCTTTAAAAAAAAACCCAGCAAAGTAAAAGTGTATGGTAGAATATAAGACATCAGTGCATGGTATTTAACAGGGAAAAAGCACACATGTGTGTATACATGTATGAACATATCAGCTTCATAACAATAACGTGATTAGCCACCAAAGCCAACTTTCCAATATAGTAGATCTTCAAATAAGCCTAAATTCATATTACATCTTGAGTAATATTCCAGAAATACTCCACAAACAAAAGCTAAAAGAATTCCTCAAAGTACAAGTCTCTGGAAGAGCCTGGAACCCTTAAAATAAAATAAAAAAATTTAGTCTGATATATCAAGACAAGATACTTCATTGTTAGTCTATTGCTAGACAAAAGTTACCAATATAGGGATAAACCCAATTTCAACCACATGCCTGTCTATTTCAATTACCATGATAAATGACATGTTAATGTTATAATTAAACAATCTCCTGAGAGCTGATATATTTCACTCCCAGGAATTCTAGAATTATGAATAAACAGTCACTCCACATAGTCATGCCTATGATAACCTCCAACTAGACTGACTTATAGAAAAGCAAGAGAAATGGAAGGGGCAGGGCAAAAAAACATGTAAATAGCAAAGCAAGAGAAAAGAAAGACAGAGCCAGACAAATTTAATACCATGCTATCAAATGTATTAACACAAGCCAGGATCAAATATATAAAGAAAAAAATCTTTAGGCTTATTAAGTAATTTACGTTCCATCCACAGTGGAACTAAACCATGTTATCTAAAACCTTTTTCCAAAACACTTACAATCAAGACACTTCCTGATCTGTCCATGAAAAAAGAGTTTCCTTCTTTCATTTTAAGAATACTTCTGATATGAGGTGGTGCTAACAATCAGTATCAAGGCAGGAAGACAGAATTCCACCTAAATGCCTCTTAGAAAACTGCTGTTAGAACACTGAGTCTGCTCTATGACCTTGAAGACACACCAGGATACATAAATGAGCTGAGAAGGGTTGCTAAAGATATTAGCTGTCAAGAGACTAGAGACAGTTTAATCCTTTAAATAACGTTACAGAAGATAACCAATCGCCTACCCACAAAATACAAAATGATATGACTGTTGGTATTATCAAACAAATTGGGTGGTTTGTCATACATCATTAATAACAATAAAGACTATGCATAATGGCAAACTAGTAATAAGAAAATGACATCATCTGCATTATTTTTAGACCTCTATTTTGGAATATATCTAGTTACAACTTTCTCCTCACAAAACAGAGGAGTTCAGTGCAAGTTGTATCTCTGATTTAGCTCTACTGTACTAAATATCATAGCAAGTAATACTGGCCAGATCAGGCAATTGTTATAATTTTTTAATAATACAGTTCTATGTGAGAAATATGCAATCTGTTGTAGAAGATAATATTTTGCTTAATTGGGTTTCTAAGCTAGTATTATCATCAAACAGATTCCAATGCTCATCTGTAAAAAGTAGTCTTAGCTCGTAAGATGTTGCAAAAACAGACAGAGGGTTATATATGGTTCATAGGCCACACTTGCCGACCCATTTTATAGCACCATCATGTGGGAAATGTAGATTTGTGGGCACATCACAGACCTCAAAGCAGAAAATACCTTGCAATCCTAAAGCCAAAGTCAAAAACACAGCAAGGCTCTCAAATAAGCACTATTCTTATAGTGTACCAAACACTCCACAGTATAGGAAGGGAAAAGTACATAAATCCTCTCCGAAGAGGAATCCATACAAGACATGAGTTAGGAACATGAGACCAATTAGATTACAATTCTTTTCTAAACTCAATAGTAAGCAGACATTTTGCTTTGTCTTCTACGTGAATATATCTGTATTCAGTTCAACAATAACACAATTATTACATAAAGTCATTTTAGTTTACAAAACAAAACACCACACGAACACACATAAATACCACAATGCAAAGACAACTATCTACTACCTTGGAACACATTCTTCCAGACATCTCTCAATGCATAAATAGATATGTATGTGTGTGTTTATGTGTATATGCCACATAAATACAAACATAGATACATATACACATGAACATGCACATATATAATTTCATATCAGATAACAAGCAGCTGATTTGAAATGTAAAACAGTCTTTAAAATGTAATGTTAATAAAAAATAGTGAAAACACATAGAAGTAGCACTGTAAATATGAAGTCTTTACATGTTAGTATAGGCTTTACTTAGAGGTCATCTTTTATCATAAATATATTTACCACTTGCCAGTTACATGGCCCTGGAAAAGCTAGTTAACAGTTCTGTGTCTTCTAGTTCTTCATTTGCGAATGGGAACAATAATGCAAATCTTATGGGGTTTTAGGTTTAATGAATTAACATATAAAACATTTAGAACAGTACTTAGCACTAAGAAGCACTGAACTAAGATGTTTGTTGTTATTTTTGTAATTACCATAAAATGTTTGCTTACTCTGTCCAAATGTCTGTTTTCACTGCCACCGATGTACAATCTCTCTACCAGTTTACTCCATTACACTCTCAACTGAACTCTTAATTCATACTACCTACAAGCAACAACGAAGTAAATAAACTACACTTCAAAATTAAAAGCTTTTGTACATCAAAGTATACTATCAAAAAAAGTAAAAAGACAACCCACAGAATTCCAGTAAATTTAAAAAGTGAAAAGACTAACTAGCTAGTTTTGCTGAAAAGGAAGCTCTACAGCTTTCTTTATCCTATGTGGTTTCATTTACCTGCCCCTTACTTCTTGAAAGGTGTCTCTTCTCCTACGCTCAGTGAAGATAAGCAGCCACTGGGAAGCCTGAACTAACATTTTACCGGTGCCTATGCTGGCTCACTTCACATCTGGGGTCAGGTCAAACAAGTGCCTTCAGTTAATATGGTGCAAGGGTATAATCAGATGCTTTTATAAGTTACTCATCATTCAGCATAAAAGTGTGGCATAAAAAGACAAAAAACATGAAAGAGTGCCTTGGTTATTATCAATTTTGAGCTTTTTCTTTTAAAAAGATTTTATTTATTTCTAGAGAGAGGCAAAGAGAGAGAGAAAGAAAGGGAGAGAAAAATCAATATGCAAGAGAAACATTGATTCGTTGCCTCGTGCATGAGCCCTGACCAGAGATCAAATCGGCAACCCAGGCACATGCCCTACCTGACTGGAATCAAACAGGAACCTTTCACTTTGCAGGAAGATGCACAATCAACTGAGCTACACATGTCAGGGCAATTCAGAGCTTTTAAATATACAAACGTCAGAAGTTTAACCAATGAAATTCAAATAAAAAATGCTTAACATTTAATTGTTTTATAAATTTATATTAGGTTATATAATTTATTCTTCTTTGAATCATTCCTGTTTTATTTAGCATATCTGTAATACCTCCTACTTGTTTCTTTTGAAACAATGTAAAATTTGGCTCTCAAAAACCAATTAAGCCCCCAGAAAGCTAATACATTTGTTCTTTAAAATATACTGTAGCTATATACCAGTAATGCTAATTTATAAATGTCTTTGGCAATCTGATTTATCCATTTTTAATATTTCTTTAACAATAATCCAAAACAACAGTACTATGTAGCAGACATATGTTCACACAGAGCAACTATGTCCATACATAATTGTATATTTCACTCACAAAACAGGTTAAATTCAAATTACATATGAAATGAGAGTATTTGAGCACTAGTATTAAGTGTTATTACATATACCCATCTAAAACAAAGAAATCAGCATCTTACAAGACTCTAAATTTATGTCACAAATTCACCCAAAACCCAATTAACTAATATTGGTGATGAAAATTGAGGGTTATTGTTAACATCCTAACATCTAAAGGAGAGAATCTCAAACTTTAGTGTGAGAAGCACCTAGATTATCGTTAAGAAATGCAGACCTGTTGGCACCACATTCAGAACCGATTCAACAGGTTTGGAGGGATGGGAGAGACATGACCAAGAAAAGCGCAGTTTCAAACACTCGGAAGATGACTCTGATACTGACCTAAAGTCTGTGATGAGGAGCTAGAAAATAAAACAAAGTGACTGGAAATGACAGTTCCCATAGATCCACACCAAACCTTAGAGATTATATAAAATATACTTTTTTAAAAGAATGAAGAAACTCCTGAAACTAATACAATAATGAATTTCAACTAAGTTGAAAAATAAAACCATGAAGTGACACAATGACTGCCCAGGGTGTGAGCGGGGCAGAAGAGGTGACTGAAGAGGGCAGGAGGAGAGTTGCTGGCACCATGGAAACGCCCCGTATCCCGACTGGGGTGATGATGGTTATATAGATGTACTAAGTGGACACCAAACTGAACGCCCTTCTTCAAACTTCACTCCCTCCCGACACCAGCACAGATCATTCATACGTGCTAGCCTGGCCTTTCTCTCAGGAAGTGTTAACATTATTATAATTAGTCAGACAAAAGCAGGAATCCACTGCAGGATTCTGGCAGAGCATCCACTTTCTGGGTAAAAGACATCACTGATGCTCCTCTTCATGGATATGGACAATGTAGCGATTGCTGGTGGTGAGGGTATATAAAAACTAAATGGTAATGGAAACAAAGAAAATAAAGATTAATTTAAAATAAAAAAAAACCTGGCTGGTGTGGCTCAATGGACTGAGTGCTGATCAGTGAACCAAAAGGTCACCGGTTCAATTCCCAGTCAGGGCACATGCCTGGGTTGTGGGCAAGGTCCCCAGTTGTGGACGTGCAAGAGGCAACCACACATTGATGTTTCTCTCTCTCTCTTTCTCCCTCCCTTCTCCTCTAAAATTAAGTAAATAAAATCTTTTTAGGAAGGAAGGAAAGGAGGGAGGGAGGGAAGGAGGGAGGGACAGGATGTCCAGAGCAGTGGCAATTATAAAACAATCATGAGGGCCTGGCTAGCGTAGTTCAGTGGATTGAGCGCGGGGTACAAACCGAAGTGTCTCAGGTTCGATTCCCAGTCAAGGTACATGCCTGGGTTGCAGGCCATGACCCCCAGCAACCGCACACTGATGTTTCTCTCTCTTTCTCTCTCTCTTTCTCCCTCCTTTCCCTCTCTAAAAATAAACAAATAAAATCTTTTTAAAAATGCTACAATTCTGAGCTATCTTTAAAAAAAAAAATCATGAGGGAAAGAGCAAAAATGTCTGAGACAGTGTTGACTGATTATACCAAAACCAGCAGCATCCTTCTTGTAACATGAGAAAAATAAACCTGATTTTTAAAAACATTGTTAAATGTGACTTTGTTTTTGTAGCCAAATACAGGCCTAATGACTCAAAACCAATTCCATTTCCTACTATCTTGGGAGGGAGGGAGGGAAGGAAGGAAGGAAGGAAGGAAGGAAGGAAGGAAGGAAGGAAGGAAGGAAGGAAGGAAGGAAGGAAGGCCAAAAGCAGAGAGAACTTGGATAAAAATTCTCAAATCCAAGAGTACTATACTTTAAGAAGCCTGTAGGAATGACAACCGAAACTATAAACATAAGTCCCAAATAGCAACATTATTTACAACAGCCAAGATATGGAAGCAACCTAAGTGTCCATCAACAGATAAATAGATAAAGAAGATGTGGTCCATATATACAATGAAATATTGCTAGTCATAAAAAAGAATGAAATCTTGACATTTAGGATAACATGGATAGACCTAGAGGTCATTATGTTAAGTGAAATAAGTCAGACAGGGGGAGATAAATACCATATGATTTCACTTACATGTGGAATCTAAAAAACAAAATGAAAGTTTGTTTCAGAACAAGTTACTTAAAATGGAAACACAGTAAAGACTGATAATCTCCACATATCCTCTATCTCATCTGTTCACTCCTTCCACCTATCAATTCTTCACATTTATTTATTTATTCAATAAATATTTATGGAAATCCTTGTACATGTTTTGCACACTTCTAGGTGCCAGAAATTTAAAAATGAGCTAAAATAAGCAGCATGCAATTATTATCCAAACTACCAATTACTCTCTTGGGCATTTTATTTCATTATGCTAGAGAAATAAAAACTATGTTGACACAACATATTCATAATGGCCCAAAACTGTAAACAGTACAGGTGACTGTTCAGATAAACTGTCAATATCCTGGTTGTGTACTTTTGCAAAATGTTACATTACGATATGAGTGAAGGGCACATAGGATGTCTTACTACTATTTCCTACAAGTACATATGAATATACAAACTATTTCAATAAAAATCTGAAAAAGTGAACTCGGTGCCTTGCAAACACCACGGAACCAGCAGCGGTGAATTGGAGTGGAGACAAGCATGAGGGGTGGCCGAAAATGCCAAGGACTCAGGGGCTAAACTTGGCAGTGTTGGGAATGGGGGCAGAAAGAGAGGCGCCGTCGTGCCAGGACGCTCACTGGAGGCCGGCAGCAGCATCTTTGCCCGGGGAATAAACGGCATCGTTGCCTGGCTGAGAGAAAGGAAAAGCCTAATATGCCTGGCTGCCCCCATAGACTCCGCGGGCTGGCCTCCCCTCACACCGCGGTACAGACACAGCAATAGCGCAGTGACGGCCTGAGGGAAGGGGGGTGGCAGCTGGATGGAGGGGGCAAAAGGGGAGAAAATGGGGATATGTGTAATCATATCAACAATAAAAATAATGTTAAAAAATAAAATGGAAATGCCAAATTTTAAAATGAATAAAACAAAGATCTGACCACCCGGCAGTTGCCACTGGAACAACTGGCATGGCTCCTGAAACACAGGAGTCCACGTCCTCAGAGGAGGAAAAAGGACCCCAGAACAGGGTGTGAGCAACGTTCAAAGTGGGGAAGAGAAGCTCAAGAGATGCTTGTGTTGTGGGTGTGTGGCTGTACTCACATGCTGGTGTCAGAGGGTATCCTCTGCCTTGGAGACTGTGGGACAAGTACACAAATGACCACCTACCAGGCTTCCAGTTCCTTCCCACCTTACACGACAGAAACCACAGAACCCCAGTGGGAACAAGTTCCGGTGTGGACTTAATGGAGTTCTCCCAGTCCAACACCGCCACCTGCCTGAGTCGGCTATCAAGTACACCCCCTTTTGTGGAGGGCAGCTGCTAGCGGGCAACTTAGTTCTTGTAACTGAACAACTGACCCACAGAGGCCTTGTGATTTTCCAGGCCCACAACGGGATGGGTCAACTCAAATTCAATGATGAACATAGTGGGAAGGCCCAACAGGGCTTACTAGCTGAATGGAAATGTCCCAGAGTACATCCCCGCCTGGACCCAGCAGCATCTTCTTTTTACCTGATCACCCACTCCACTTGCCTGAAGCAATGCCACTGGCTCAAGGTTGGATGCAATGAAAGGGGATGGTGACAACTAGCGTGTGGCAGCTGTACAACCCCAACAAAAACTCAGGAGGGACAAATAAATATAAGGACCATTTGGCATAGTAGGATGATGGAAAGCTGTCACCTCTACTGTAATGGAGGGGCACTGTAATTGTTGGCCAACCAGTCCCGCTTGTTTATGTATTGTCTATGGATGTATTTGTACTATGATTCAGTTTATAGTATGACAATTACATCTCAATAAAGCTAATGTTTGGCAGGAGAGGAACTGGCAAAAATCAGGATGATGTTTAGTAAGTAAAAATACAGAAAGTCCAGTAAAAATTGAATTTCAGCAAAAGCATAAGTAGGAGATATTTGGGACATACTCATACTAAATTTATTTGTTTTTATCTGAACTGACTATCAAATACCATCAATTAATAATACTAAAAAGCAAGATTCTTTCCCCTTGAGAATTAAACATACCAATCATATCATTTTGCAGGAGCACTCTGATATAATAAAAGTAACACTAATCTGATGTACAGATGTTTCAAAAACAAGTTTACAATTTATAAAAATTAGCATGTTAAGTATAAAATGACTTATGTCTGCTTGACTAAGACATTACGGAAGTATATCAACAAAATATTGTAAGGTTTTACAACATATGACTCAACTGTTGAAAACTGGGAATATTTTTCTAACTCCATATGTGCTTTATGAGGAAAATTACTGTCAGATGCAGAGGATATCCCAAGTCATAGATCACAAAACAACTTAATTCAACATAATTAGATCCACATACTTGATTTTTTTCCTTGCCTGATTAAAGAAGCCAGAATGACATGATTCTGAAGTACTCAAAGATGGATAGACAGATCACATGCCATATAGATTTTATCATCAGTGTGAACTTGTATATATCATTTCAAAATACGGTTTTCAGTAGAAGCCTATAAAATTAATTTTATGGTCATTAATTGAGTTTCCTTAGATCTTGATGTTTGGTGTTTAGAAATTCCCAAGCCCCTACATTACAAGCTGTGACAGAGAATAAAATAATTTTAATAACTTCTGTTTGGTTTTCCCATTAGACAGGAATAGCAACGAGAGTATCAAACATCTGTACCTACGGACATCTGTCCATGTGCAGGGCACTGTTCTGAGGGCTAAGGATATAAAGAAGCTTAAGCATGATCTCTATTTCCAGGTGGGTGTGTAGGTAAATTAAATGATAAATAATGATAATGCAAAAGAGGTATCAAAAAGAGGCATAAGTAAAAATAAATCAGTGTAGGTGCCCAAAATATTCAATTTCTTTGAGGTTATCACTGAGGTACAGCATACCGGTGATTAGTGAGGACAAGACAGGGATTATAAAACCAGAGTTAAGAAATAAACTCAGAGTACCTATGTGCCCAGCAGCATAATGAAATACTAAATCATTACCAAAAACACTCATCTAACTGAAAACTTCCATACAAAAGGAACAAAAACAAATGGTGGCTAAACATGACAGTAAGCAAGTTCATTGTGCTAAAAAAAGAAAGGACACTTTCAAAGAATAAGGGAGATGTGTCAAAATGATATAGATGGTTCCAACTGGCCAAATCTAGGATATTTTGAGCATTAAAATAATTATTGAATGGCATAACCCATTGAATATAAGAGCAATTAAAGCAAATTATACATGTAAGTAAAAGTAGTGATGCAAAGTTTGATGAGTAATGGAATGTTTGCATAGTTTAAAATTAATTCTTCACCTGCTATCCACCCAGGGCACCGCACAAAGGCAACAGACTAAAATGCTCATCTCTGCCTATTCATGAAAGAGGCATAATTATATACTTTAAATGCTGCCACCTGACGGTCCAGCTCCCAATCAGCCACATAAACAAAATGAAGAATAGAAATTATATAATCCATCTCAATAGATGCAGAAAAATAACTTGAAAAATTCAATATCCATCATAACAAAAACTCTCAACAGAGTGGAACATACCTCAATATAATAAAAACCACATGACTAGCCCACAGCTAGTATCACAATCAATGGTGAAAAGCTCAAAGTTTTTCCTGTGAGATCAGGAACAAGACAAAGATTCCCACACTTGCCTCTTTTATTAAACATGGTTATGGAAGTGCCAGCCAGAGCAATTAGGCAAGATAAAGAAATTAAAGGGATCCAAGTTGGAAAGGAAGAAGTAAAACTCTATTTAAAGATGACATGCTATTATACATAGGAAACTCTAAAGACTCACTAGAACACTGTTAGAACTAATAAATTCAGTAAAGTTATGGGATACAAAATCAAGCATACCAAAATCAGGTTCATTTCTATAAACTAACAATGAACTATCAAGGAGAGAAATTTTAAAAACACCAATCCCATTTGCAATTGCATTGAAAATTAATAAAATACTTAAGAAAATGAAACCAAGGAGGTAAAAGATCTGTGCAAGGAAAACTGTAAGACACTGATGAAAGAAACTGAAGAGGAAACGAATGGAAACATACTCCATGCTCATGAACTGGGAAGAATCACTGTATTTTTTGGACTATAAGACACACTCCCCCCCAATTTGGGAGGAATAATGGTTGTTAATGCTGCTGCTGAGTTCTGTTTACGTTTACATTGGTGAAATATTATGTTACTTATGTTATCAAATATTTTACCACATTTTTTGCTTCAAAAATTTTTTCCTATTTTCCCCTAAAACCTAGGTGCATCTTATGGTCCAAAAAATACAGTGATGTTGGTAGAATATTTAAACTACCCAAATCAATCCACAGATTCAATATAATCCTATGGACATTTTTCACAGAAATAGAACAATCCTAAAATTCACATGGAACCACAAAAGACACTGAAAAAAGAACAAAGTTGGAAGCATCACACCACCTAATTTCAACCTATATTACAAAGGTACAATAATCAAAATAGCATAGTATTGACATAAAAACAGATGCTAGAAACAGCAAAATGATAAAAATATAAATTTTAGGGTACTATTTAATTTATGGTATTATTAATAAATAATACAGTTATCTCTAATTCTCTCATACATTATTTTAGAGTTCCTAGCCAAGGCAATATGAGAAGTAAAACTGAAAAAAGTAAAAAAAAGTCATGATTTTCAGAAAATACATTCCACTTACAAAATTCAAAAAAATTACTAAAGAAACTATTTGATTTTACAGTGGAGTCTAGCAAAGCAAGAAGATAAAAATATGTTACAAAACAATCAATACTTTTGTCATACCACAGTTAATAACTAAGTTGAAAAAATAATAATTCCTAGATGTAAAATTTCTATATTATAAATACGTTATTTCTAACTATTAAAATGCAATTTCAATGTAATCCAAATAAAAAACTCCAGAAGATTCTTTGCATAACTCAATAAGGTTACTCTAAACTATATCAATGAAAAATGCCCAAGAATAGCTAAGAAAGTTTTTAAAAATGAACACTGAATCATATTATAAAGCTAATGAAAATAGAACAGCATAATAGTATTGAAAAGTATTGTTTTACTTTCTGTTGGAGAAATTTCCAATAATTAACACTTTGCAAATCTTGTTTATTAACCAATCCCTTAGTTTGGTTGTGCCAGAATACTCACAGGCAGATCAGAGATGCCATACTGCTTCCCTTCAGGATATATGCCGAACAGACGAAGATTTAAAAAAAACAAACCACAACTGCAGACCCAGCAAAATTAACTAGTTATCACATAATACCCAGTTCAAGGTCTATTTTTCTCCAACTGTTTTAAAAATATTACACTTTGCTTAAATCAATCTCCAAAGTTCACACACTGCATTTAAGTCATGTTTCCTAAGACTCTTGCAATCAATACAGCCAAAGAACATACATGCATGACCCACAGATACAGAAAACAGTGTGGGGATGGATGGCCAGCAAGGGGTGAGGACAGGGGGCCAGTGAGCAAAGGAAAGGAAAACAGGGATATCTGTAATAATGTAAACAATAAAAAATAAAATTAAATAAATATAAGATAATTTTCTTTATATTTCAATACAATAAAACACCCCTAAATGCTTTTTAGTAAAAAAGTCTATTTTCCTATATCATTTATTTGTTCTTTTATTTAACAAACACTCTCCTACTTCTAGATTATTTTTAAAACAAATTCTACACATCCGTAAATGCATTTGTATGCATCGCAAGAAAACACACTAAATTATTTAATAGTATCTAATAAGGTAAGTGTTCAAATCTTCTCATTTGTATGAAAAATACATTTTTATACTTAATTTGTATGAAACAGGATTCAAATAAGGTCCGCGTTAGTACTTAACGATGAGTACTTAGTATTAGTACTACTAAATACCAAACACTTAGTACTAATTAGTGCTTAGATAATAGTCTCTACAAGTACTTTTAAGCCCTGCCACACAACCACTTTTATTTCCCATTACTGCCATTTGTTGTAAAAACCAGGGGACACTTGTAATGAGAACTTCCCACATTTTAGAGTTGGTGTTATTTAACTTGTTCCTCAATCTCTGTACTTTGTTTAAAGCACTATTATATCCAGGGGCTGAATTAGACTGAGGTTTAATTTAGAGGGCTGGGTAGAAATATTTTCAATGATGATGATGTCACATATATCCCATTATATCACATCACACTGGGAAGCAGATGATAACTAATGCTTTACTTTGGTGATGTTAAGACTCATCTACTGATACCAAACACAGATCATTATTGCCTAGGTCCACTGTTTCATCAGGGGTAGCAACACAGTGATTCTTAAAAATTCTGTTTTCTTCAAATGAGGTATAACTGACATGCAACATTATATTAGTTTCAGGTATAAAACATAATGTTTCAATATATATACATATTAAAAAACGATAACCAGAATAAGTCTTAATTCTAACATTTTAAAACTGGAATTCTTTGATAAAATAGAACATTCCCTCATCAACTATTTCGATATCTCATGAAATTGATACAAGAAAGGTAAATGCTCCATACTTTCCCTTCAATTATCAATTTTCATGCTTAATAAACAAGCAACCTATAGTAATAGCCAATGGTTCCTTTTAAATATCATTATGAACCCTTCATGTGTTTCTATATATTTCAGATGTTTTATTCTATTATAGAAGTTTTTCATGGGAATTTATGACAAAAAAGCATTTGGACTATTGGGAAAAGACAGACTGGTCAATAAACGGTGTTGGGTCCATGAGCCCTCAGAATAAAGGACATACAGAAGTACACTAGTAAATGCACAGCCACAGGCTCTATGAAACAAAAGCATATTTGGGATTTTAGGCTATTAAAATGACATCTCAATATCTACCAAAAATATTAAGAATATTAAATACATGCAAAGCACATAGCAAACACTTGATAAATTATATGCGTGGATGTGTGTGTACACATGTATGCATGCTTTCATGCATGTGTGCACAGTGATGTTCTGTTACATGTCAAAAACTGGCTCCCTAATAAAAAATATTTATTCTGACCTGCAGTGTTTGCTGCCTTCCACTATGTAAACACTCCTCCAGTGGACGATTTCACGCCATTGTAATGTCACTACATCCAGAGTTAGGGACAAAAGTGCATAACTGAGTCTCACTAGCTGTTGTGAACTGGCTCCAGTATATCACTGAATAATATCCATATAGTCTATACACTACAAAACTTGTGGTTTTGTGTACATGTGAACATGTATGTGTTTACATGTATATGTCTGTACATGTATATGTGTATGCTTGTATAGAGGATCAAAATACCTAGAAAAAGTCTGGAGAAATGGGTAACAACTGGATGACAGGTTTCCTCTACAGCAAGCAATGGTATTAGGGTAGGAGGAGAAAGATCAGAGGAACTTTTGTCTTAACAGTCACTGAACTGTTCACCTGTTACTTACGCATTGGGTCAAGATGCAATAAAATTTTTTTGTAATTTTCTGACCCATTCTATCACCAAGTATGTTCTCATTAACATTAAGTTCCAATATGATATAAACAACCAGCTATGTCAGATGTCATATTACACAAAGAATACCTTCGGAAAAATATGCAACTTACTTTGGCTTCAGTTTCTCCCCTGTGAAGAGTATAAAGATGATGGACAGCACTTTGTGATGAGGACCAAGGATGAGTCAGAATTTGAAAGACGTGAAAGTCGTGGCCAAGGGTGTCTGTTGTAACTAGGAGCATTCCTGAAGGATATACAAAAAAAGGGGGTAAAAATAAAAACAGTTATGTATGTGGATGAAATATATTCACAAAGTACTCATCATGCTTTAAAAAATTATCAAGAAAAAATTACCAAAGATATAAGAAAATATTCACAATAAAAAAATTAAAACAGTATCTTTGTCCTATGTGAATAACAAACCTTAGTACTACATCAGAATAATACAAGAGTAAGAATCTTAGATTCATGATGTTACCCTACAACTAGAAGAAAAAAGGTTTATATACCTGAATTTACAGAGTTCACAAGCATGTTTGATCAAATGAATATGAAAATGACTTATTTCCATGTCATCAATTCCCACCATTTTCCATTTCTCAAAGCCTGAATTTTAAGTTCCAATTTACCTATGAAGACAACTACCAATATTCTACTTCACCAGCTTATGGCGAGCCTCTACCCCAGCAGGATGTTTATTGAACTGCCTGCAGTAGTGCTCACAGAGCCAGGATTTTCATTCTGATGAGATGTCACAGCTAAGAATTCTTTGCATAATCCAAAGTCACAAAATTTTTCTATGTTTTCTTATAAAAATTCCATAGTTTTTATTTTACATTTAGGTCTATCATCCATTTTGAGTTAATTTTTGCATAAACTGTGAGATAGCCAACAAATTAATTTTTTTGTAAATGATGTCTAATTGTTGCAGCAGGATTTTTTGAAGAAACTATTCTCTTTAACCATTGAATTCTTCATCCTTCAATTGTTATCCATGGTCAACTTGGCAAAGATCAATTTGCCATATATGCGTAGGTCTCCTCCTAAAACTACAATTCTAGCAGATTGATTTCTGTCTTTATACTTTCCTTAATAATACACTTTCTTGATTACTGTAACTATATAGGAAATCTTGAATATAGGAAATCTTGAAATCAGACAAAGTGAGTCATCCTTTTCTGACTTTTCCCAATATTATTTTAGCTATTTCAATTCCTTTGCCCTTCCAAACACAGAATAAACTTTTTGATATCTACTGAAAAAAATTCCTAGGATTTTTGAGAGGATCATATTAAGTCTATAAGTCAATTTTGGAATAATGGACACCATAAAAATATTCAGAATTAGATAATATTTTGTTGAGGAGCTTCATGTCTGTGTTCCTGAGATGTAGTGGTTTGTAATTTTCTGAGGTAGGCATTTAAATAGAAAGGTGGAAGTATATGTGAGTTCACAATTTACATGGCTAGTATAAGATACAGCTCTATTCACTCCTTTAGATTTAAAAATAATATACTAGATGCCAGTGTCCTGATTATTTCCAGGAGAGTATATTTTAAATGTTTATTGAAATCTACTTCAAATCTGAAACAGTTTATGTAATATTGCCTCCCACACCCTGCACCTAGCCATTGTCATGATGTCACCGACATACCTTACATTCTCTCCATGTTGTTGTTATTCAAACAATAAATTTCTAAGGTTGGGCATGAATGCTTTGTTGTCCTTTTCTGCCCAGTATTTCTTCATTCTTAGTTTTTGCTGAGTTATATCCTAAGTTTGCATTATCACAACTCCACTACTATGCTTTTAGTCAACTTTCCCACAACGAAAGTATTTTCTGCCTATGACAACCCATCCAAAAGAAAAATCATTCTGACAGGAAATATCATGCATTTGCATTTTTAACAAAAATACATTAGCTACTGAAGATAAATTTAATTTCTTTTAGAATCATAGATCAATATTTTACTCAAAATGAGCATGCAAATAAGTTTCTATTAGACAAATCAAGACCAGTATTGTTTTGCATGAGTGTTCAGAAAGGAACACATTCTCAGCTTTGAAACTGACATTAATATCTAGGTTTTTAATATAAAAACAAATTCAAATTTTTTAGAGAAATATCCCATTGAAAATTTATCCTTTATCTCCTCTGTATCCTAGCTCAAAGTTTTCATTTTCCACTTCTCCACACATATGTGGCTTCTATAATCCAGCAATTAACTTAATATCTTTGACAAAACTTTAAAATGATGGGAAAAAATCAAAAGAGCAGAGAGGAAAGGAAGAAATAGCTTGTGTACTACTATACAATCATGTGTTTTCTTTTAATTTATAATTTCCTCTTTTGCACACATTCTACTGGGAAAAATGACAACCTTTTTTTTTCTCTAGAAAACAAGTTAAAAAGCAGATATACATAAAAGGAAAAACTTGTACAGAGTAGACTGTGGCTTGAGAACTATTTATGCAGCATCAGAAGACTAAACCAGACTAGCCTGGCCATAAACTAAACCTACGCCCCAAATGAGGTGCCAAGCCACAAAATGCATTTGCGTCATCTGGGAATACAAGGGAAAATAGGACTTCTAATTATAGGGGCTGGAAGCGGAAGCCTAGAGTGATTAGCTGTTTAGGCGCTGTTGTATGTTTATCTGGAAGCTTCCTCTCCCTCACTCTCAGCCTCAAGTTTGATAGATGAGCGTTAGCATTAGAGGGTGGGGACTGGAGCTGCCGATGGTACATGGTGTTCTCCAAAATCTGAGACTAGAGACTGAACATTAAGGCTTTTGCGGCCTTATAAGAACATAAGTCTTTTCAACTGGGCGTCAGCTGGTTAGCCCAAAAGACAAAATTAAAGAGCAGCAAACCTCCACTGGGCATATGCTATAAAATCGTGGAAACATGAGTAGATATGTCTTCTTGCCATATCCTATTTATAACACCTACCTAATTGTATGTTTCTTTATCACATGCACATATATGAAGTGGAAGACAAATTACCAGCTATTCGCACTCTTCCAAAAAGAGATATGAACACTGATATTCTGGGTCAAATCGAAATCTTTACAGAAATTCCAATTATCACTCATAAAATAATTTTGTTTTGGTATTAATTCTTGTGAATTTAACACATTCTCATCAATACCTGTACAGATTAAAACTTATAAATTATTTAATTATTTTCATCATTATCAGTCAAATTTGTACACATAAAAGCAGAGAATCAGAATCCCACTATTGATAAAAATCTATTAGGTTTGCAAATTACATAAAACCACAATAATATCAGAACCTATTAAAGTCTGTTTAAAAAAAAACTTTAAACCAAATATGAATACCTGAAAGCAATGGTCTCAGTCGCTATGGGCAACATCAATGTTAACTCATTTCTTAACCTGCTTAACGATGGGGATAATCAAACTTTACATTGTATTCTTCCATATTTGTGGCCCAGGATATATATTAAGACTTTCTTGACTTTATGCTCGATAACACCGTTAAAGGCAATAACGTAAACCCTATCCAATGAACAATGGGATATGATTTATTTGATCCTCCCAAAAGTTGCACATCTCTAGAACCAAGATTTTTTATTTATTTTTATTGTTGTTCAAGCACAGTTGTCTCAATTTTCTCCCCACCACTCCCCCCACCACCTCCAGCCACCCCCAACTCCCACACTTGACCCTACCCTTCTTTGGCTTTGTCCATTTGTCCTTTATACATGTTCCTTGATACCCACATCTGTTACAGTAAAAAACCCTCTGATGTGGCTCTTACTCATGTTTCATGAGGAAAAGTCTAAATTCAACAATTAAGTTTTCTTTTTTCTTAATATATTTTGATTATTCTATTACAGTTGTCCCATTTTTTCTCCCCTGTATTCCCCTCTGCCCTGTACCCCCTCCCACCATTATTCCCATCTCCCACCTTAGTTCATGTCCATGGGTCATACATATAAGTTCAATGGCTTCAACATTTCTCATACTATTCCTAACCTCCCCCTGTCTATTTTATGTAACTTTTCCCCCATTCTCCCCACTTCCCCTCTCCATTGATAATGTCCCTGTCATCCTTATTTCTGTGAATCTGTTCCTGTTCTAGTTGTTTGCTTAGTTCATTTTTGTTTTTTAATTTTTAGGTTCAGTTGTTGATAATTGTGAGTTTGTTGTCATTTTACTGTTCATACTTTTGATCATCATATTTTTCTTAGATAAGTCCCTTTAACATTTCATATAATAAGGGCTTGCTGATGATGAACTCCTTTAACTTGACCTTATCTGGGAAGAACTTTATCTGTCCTTCTATTATAAATGATAGCTTTGCTGTACAGAGCAATCTGGGATGCAGGTCTTTGCCTTTCATGACTTCAAATACTTCTTTCCAGCCCCTTCTTGCCTGTACAGATTTTTCTGAGAAATCGGCTGACAGTCTTAAGGGAACTGCTTTGTAGGTAATTCTCTCCTTTCCTCTTGTTGCTTTTAAGATTCTCTTCTTACCTTTAATCTTGGGTAACTTAATGATGATGTGCCTTTGTGTGTTCCTCTTTGGGTCCAACTTCTTTGGGACTCTGAGTTTCCTGGACTTCCTGGAAGTCTATTTCTTTTGCCAGACTGGGGAAGTTCTCCTTCATTATTTTTTCAAATAAGTCTTCAATTTCTTGCTCTACCTCTTCTCCTTCTGGCATCCCTATGATTCAGATGTTGGAACATTTAAAGTTATCCTGGAGGTTCTTAAGCCTCTCCTCATGTTTTTGGATTCTTGTTTCTTCATTCTGTTCTGGTTGAATGTTTATTTCTTCCTTCTGCTCCAAACTGTTAGTTCCAGCTGGAAGGAAACTGTTGAGTTCCAGTTTCCTTCCCTTCACTGTTGGTTCCCCGTACATTTTCCTTTATTTCACTTTTCACAGTATTCACTTTTTCTCTGTTTTACGACCATACTCAACCATTTCTGTGAGCATCCTGATTGCCAGTGGTTTGAACTCTGCATCTGATAGGCCGGTTTATCTCTTGACCGCTTAGTTGTATTTTTTCTGCAGCTTTGATCTGTTCTTTCTTTGGGCCATATTTTTTTTTGTCTCAGCAGGCCTGTTATGTAGTAAGGGGCAAGCCTTTGGTATTTGCCAGGGTGAGGCAACCCTGCATTGTGGTGCTATATGTGGGGGAGGTGTCCGAGAGGGAACAATGTGGCTTGCTCAGCTCTCAGCTGGGTTTCAGTCACTTCCCCCACCACCCACAAGCAAATCGGGCCCTTCTGGTGCTGATTACTGGGTGGGTGGTCTTATGTACATTCCAGGACCCTGTGAGTACCTCCAATGGACTCTCCTGTGAGGCTGGGAGTTTCTCCCACCACTTCAACCCCACAGGTTTTTACACTCACAGATTTTGAGGCCTTAATTCCCGGTGCTGGAACCCTGGGATGTGTGGTCTGTCTCATTCCCCAGTTATTCCTCCCAGTTTATCCACATGTGAATGTGGAACTGTCCTGTCCTCCAGCTGCCACCTTGCTGCAAGTACTCTCCATCCTGGCTTCCCATCTCCACCCCTGCCAGTCTGGATGAATGTCTTTTCTTTAACTCCTTGGTTTTCATACCTTCCATACAGTTTGCTTTTCTGGCAGTTCTGGTTACTTTTGTTTTTAAATTTGTTGTTGTTCTTCTTTTGGTTGTGTGAGGAGGCAAAGTATATCTACTTACACCTCTCTCTCAGCTGGAACTCTAAAATCAACAATTAGTTTTCCAGCTCACTTATTTCATAACTTTTTAAATACATCCTCCTACATTTTCAGGAGTTTATATTTAAATGTCCTAACATCTTTATTTAAATAACTTGTTTTCATCCTTTTATTTTTCATCATGAAATTTTTCAGTTCTGTAGACATCTTTAGCTACATTCAATGGATTTTCATATTAGGTGTTCTATCATTTTGAACAGTCTATTCATCCAACAGACATATAGGAGAGTGGTACATGTCTATACATATTCTTCTTTTTCCAACTGGTCAGATGCCAGAATATTTTTTAAAACTTCATTAACCTCCACTAATGTATAATTTATATGCAATAAATGCACTCAGTTTGATGAATCTGAAAAGTATACGTCTACATCTGTGGAGCTACTGCCATAATTAGGATACAGAGTATGTATCTTGTGTCCACTTACAATTCAGTCCCTCACTAACCTATGACCCCAAGTGACCACTGATTTGCTTCCTAGCATTATAAATTAACATTGCTTTGAAATTCCATGTAAATTGGATCATTTAAAAATTTGCTAGCCCTATCTGCTCTGGGTAACAGTAGTCCATTCATTGACTTTTACTACTGAGTAGTGTTCCATTACATGGATATATGAAAAATTACATATTCATTCAGCAGTCATTTATAGTTTTGGGCTATTGTGAATCAAACTTCTGTGAAGATTCAACTACAAGTCTCTGTGTGGGCATTTGTATTGATTTCTCTCAGGTTAATATTTACGAAGAAACTGCAAATATGTCTTTCCACGGCAGCATGTAACATGAGTTCAATAATCTCATCAACATTTGGTATGGTCAGTCTTTTTAAAATTTTAATCATTTCATTATTTGGTGATTTCTTATAGTTTTAATGTGCCATTTTGTCTTGGTGATCAATGATATTGATTATCTGAATATTTTGTGTGACATAATTATTCAAATGTTTGCTCATTTCAATTGTTAACCCTTATATGCTGATGGTAGGAAAGTGTGGTGCAGTCACTGTGGAAAGCAGTATGGAGATACCTTAAAAAATTAAAAATGGATCTCTACCTTTTGACCCGACAATCCCACTTACAGGGAATAAATCCAAAGGAACCCAAAACACTAATTCAAAAGAACATGAGCACCCTTATGGTCACTGCAGCATTATGTACAATAGCCAAGATATGGAAGCAGCCCAAGTGTCCATCAATAGATGAGTGGATAAAACAACTATGGGACATTTATACAATGGAATTCTACTTAGCGGTAAAAAAGAAGAAAATTTTACTCTCTGCAAGAGTATGAATGGACCTGGAGAACATTATGCTAAATGAAGTAAGCCAATCAGAGAAAGACAAATACCATATGAGTTCACTCACATGTGGAATTTAACAAACTACAAAAACAAGCAAAACAGAGAGAGACTCATAGATGGAAAACAGATGACAGCTAGTGGGAAGGGGGTTAGAGGGTGGAGGTATTGAACAAAAAGGAAAGGACTCATGGACATGGACAACAGTGTGCTGACTGCTGAGGGGGGGGTTATAAGGGGGCTAAATGGAAATGGGAAAAAATACAAGTGCTAAAAGGCCATAATAAAATACATTTTGAATCAAGGTTAATAGGAATTTGTTAGAAAAAAGTAACAAGAAAGTGAAATATCAGGAACAGCACAAGGCAGGAAGGAGAAATAAGGAGAGGTCTAAAATAAAAAATGGTAGAATACTAAATGCTGGCAAGGATGCAGAGAAACCATGTCTACAGGAATAAAGGAAGGTATAAGGACAATGTCAATGTCTCACTAAGGAGTAGATACCACTACAGAGATAATATCATAAAAAAGAAACAAACAAATTCTGGAGTTGAAAACTACAACTACTGAAATGAAAAATTCAATAGAGGGATGCAAGCAGCACATTTGAACTGGCAGAAGAAATCAGTCAGGATCACCCGGACTGGGGAAAAATAATGAAGAAAGATTAACAGAGCTTCTGAGACCAGTGCGATACCATCAAGGAGATAATCTATGAATCATGGAGTCCCAAAGGACAGAAGAGGAAAAAAGAAGCAGAAAGAATCCTTGAAAGAAAAAAAAATAACTGAGAATTCCCAAATATGCTTTAAAAAATATTTCAGGTAGTAAAACTATTCTATATGACCATGCAATGGTGGATACATATAATACTAATATGTCAAAACCCACAGAAGATAAAACACCAACACTGAACCCTAATGTAAACTAAGGACTTTCATTGATAATGGTATACCAATGTAAGTTCGATCACAACAAAACTACCCCTGTGGTTTGTTTTCAATTAGTTTTGATTTGATCATTATCAACCTCAACAGGTTCACCCAGCCTTAGAACATCATCCAGCAAGAAATCTACAGCACAAAACTTCGTAAACAATTTTTGACACATTCAATCAGTCACAGCACCTTCTCCATACACTGCACAAATCTTTTCTTTTTTGCATTTCAGTTGTATTTTTACCTTTCTTTAAATAATAAAACTTAACATGCCAAAAATGTTGCATATTTAATTCTATCTACAAACTAAAATAGCTACACAAAAATTCATCAATGTTGGTAAATTTTTTTACACTTAATGCAATTTAATGGAATTAATGTCCTGTATCAACAAATATTGTTTTTATTGTTCAAAGACTTTGGAAAAAAGAGAATCAAAATGATCTGCAAATGGTTTATGTAACATTCACTACCAAACTGGGTGATACACCTGCCCACTTCATATTTTCTTTCCCATGCCTGGTTGACAGAAAGAGAGGGCAGGAGGTTCTTACATACGTTTGGGTGTTGGCTAGAATTCATTCACCTTTCAAATGAGCACTATGTCTTAAATCCTCACTGTTTTCCATCTAAAAATAGCAGCCCAAATGGAATCGACCAGGGCCACCTAGCTGGCACCTTTCTGGGCAAACCAGCTCACCTATACCTTCTCAGCCAGCCTCAGCCCCCAAGACTTTGGGCTCCATCCCCATGCTGGGAGTCTATTACTTTTTTTGTTGTTGCTGTTGTTTTTTTTAATGCATGCTGATTAGACAGCTGTCGCAATGCAATCTAACAAAACTGTTTCAGATGAAGTCAAAGACAACTAAGTGCTACTACAGCCATCTTACAGAAAAAAGCCAAACAAACTTTTTTGCCAACCCAATATGTTCTTATTATAATAGAAAGTCATTGACAGGAAGAAATAAAGCTTCCAGTGTCTGAAGGACTCTGACTCTGGTAGTATGAAACGTACATTAATACAAAGGAGATCTGACATAACAGATGGCCTATCAAAATGAGTCATATTGGCTCCTCCAAGTGGAGTGGTATAAGAGACATAACTTCCAGACTTTCTTCAAATTTAACTTAATTCCCACAACATTCAGCCCACTTTAATAAATCTTTGTCTTTATTAATTAAATGAATCCTACTGATCAACAATCACTACAAAAATCTTCCTATCAAAAATGACTAATTAAGTTATTAGAGGAAAGATTATTCAAAGTACTCTCTATTATCCTCTTACCATCATTCTTTATTTATTTACCATCATTCTAACTAATAGGATCATTTCTGCAGAATAAGATAAAATGGCAGTCTCTTCAGATTCGTCAACCAAAAAAGTAAGATCGGAGAAGACTATACATTTATGAACAATATTTTAGCTCTGAACACAAAATAACAAGTTTACTTATAAACAAAGTATTTTAAAAATAAGTCCACCACTATGGAATTCCACCACTGGAAGTATTAAACCAATTGCTAATTACAAAACTGGTAAAGCATTTTACCAAATTAAGCATTTAATCTCTGCCTTTCAATATAGATGACTGTGGTTCATCATGGGTGATGAGAGAAAACTCTTTAAATAGAAGAACAGCAGATAATCAATGCAGAAAACAATACAATTAGGAAAAACATCACTGTTATACAGCCTTCAATGTAGCAAAACTATTAAATAAAAAGTTGTTTCAGAAATGAGGCCAAAACAACACTCCGCAGATTACTTACTAATCTCCACAAAAGAAACCTATCTCCAATATGCAGACATTTGATGGGTCACTAACTTCTCCAGGTGATCAAACATAGTGTCGTGAAATGCAAGACAACCTGATGTGATGCGTCTCCTGCCAGGATGAAATGATGTAGACAGCAATACTTAAGATGTTAAAAAAAAATCCTTAGCCTGAATGTTATTTAAAAGCCTTTTTAGAGAATAAAGAAAACATTATTATAATGAAAAAATATGACAAGTGCAGGATTTGCATAAGATAACTGGACTGGACACTGAAAAAAAAGAAAAAGTGCAAATTATAAGGTGGATTAAAAGGAACTAAAGAGACAAAACAAAATATAAGAAGTGAACTTGAATTAGAACTCTGAATCAGCTAGAGAACACATTTTTGAGACAATGGAGGAATTCTGAATTATGGTTTGGATATCAGATAATATAATGTGTTCGTTTTCTGAACTATGATATAATTTTGCTTATACAAGAGGGAGTCCTTATTCTTAGAAAATACATAGTTTATATTTGGTGAAATTTTATAATACAAGTAACTTACATTCAAATGGTTCAGCAAAATACATATATGTATGTATTTTATTTACACACACACACACACACACACACACACACATAAATGTGCCCTGGCTGGTGTGTCTCGGTGGATTGAGTGCTGGCCTGCAAACCAAAGGGTCACTGGTTCTATTCCCAGTCAGGGCACTTGCCTGGGTTGAGGGCCAGGTCCCTAGTACGGGGCATTTGAGTGCAACCACACCTTGATGTTTCTCTCCCTCTCTTTCACCCTTCCTTCCCCTCTCTAAAAATAAATAAATAAAATCAGTTTTTTATGTGAACACGTGTTTAATGAAGGTGGTGGTACATGGGTCATTACTATCTTTTAAAACAATTTTAATGTTTGAAACTGTTAGTAATAAAAAGTTTGGGAAAAAATGTAGTAGGGCATTCCTCATTGCTATAATATCTCTGCTTATCAAAAGCTTTAAGAAGAACCAGAAGGAAAAAAAACACAAAAGAAGGAAAAAAACACAAGTAAACTAGCTTATAAAATGTTACAAAGTTAAAAAGAAATTTGACATTATAAGAAAAATTCCATTCACATACCTTACTATGTTAATTGAAATACTGAAGTTCTTCACTTAATTGTAATACAAAAATTAATGCAACTCAAAAGCACTGTTTACCTCCTGCTGCTTTCACCACATTATTGAGAGTAAGGCTAATATTTAAAGGCTTTCTAAATTCATTCATTCAATAACCAGTTACTGATTACTCCTTTTTTGATATTCACTGACACATAAAAGAAAAGCAAGACTCCATATTTCATATTTTCCTTTTCCAAAAATATCAAATTGAAAACCCATGATATATGAAGACCCAAATAAACACAATCAGAAATGAAAGAGGAGAGATTACAAATAATACCACAGCAATACAAAGGATTGTAAGAAATTACTATGAAGAACTATATGCCAAGAAATTTGAAAACCTAGGTGAAGTAGACAAATTCCTAGAAAAATCAAATCTTCCAAAACTGAATGAAGAAGAAGCAGAAAGCCTGAACAGACCAATAACAGATGAAACTGAAGTAGTAATCAAAAAGCTCCTGACACACAAAAGCCCTTGACCAGACAGTTTCACAGGAAAATTTTACAAAGCACTGAAGGAAGAGCTAACCCTTACCCTTCAAAAATTATTCCAAAAAATTCAAGATGAAACTCTTTTTATGAAGCCAGCATCATCCTAATCCCAAAACCAGATAAAGACATAACAAAGAAAGAAAACTTCAGGCCAACATCGCTGATGAACATGGATGCTAAAAACCTCAACAAAATATTGGCAAACTGCATCCAGCAATACGTTAAAAAGATCATACACCATGATCAAGTAGGATTCATCCCAGGGACACAAGGGTGATACAATAGTCACAGATCAATAAATGTAATACATCACATAAACAAAATGAAACACAAAAATCACATGATCACATCAAGAGATGCAGAAAAAGCATCTGATAAGGTACAGCACTCATTATGATAAAAACACTCAGCAATGTGGAAATAGAGGGAGCATCCCTCAACATAATAAGGCCATATATGAGAGACCTACAGCCAACATCATACTCAATGGGCAAAAACTTACAACTTTCCCACTAAGATCAGGAACAAGACAAGGATGCCTGCTTTCACCACTCCTATTCAACATAGTATTGGAAGTCCTAGCCACAGCAATCAGACAAGAAAAAGAAATAAAAGGCATCCAAATTGCAAAGGAGGAAGCAAAACTGTCATTGTTTCCAGATGACACAATAGTGTACACAGAAAATCCTATAAACTCCACCAAAAAACTACTTGACCTAATAAGTGAATTAGGCAAAACAGAGGGATAAAGTCAATATCCAGAAATCAAAGACATTTTTGTACACCAACAATGAAATATCAGAAGCAGAAATCAGGAAAATAATCCCATTTGATATAGCAACAAGAAAAATAAAGTACCTAGGAATAAACCTAACCAAGGAGGTAAAAGACCTGTACTCAGAAAACTATACAACACTAAAGAAAGAAATTAAGGAAGACACAAACAAATGGAAGCATGAACCACGTTCGTGGATTGGAAGAATTAACATCATCAAAATGTCTACCCTACCCAAAGCAATTTATAGATTCAACACAATCCCTATTAAAGCACCAATGACATATTTCGCAGATATAGAGCAAACATTTCAGACGTTTATATAGAACCATAAACAACCCCGAATAGCTGTAGCAATTTTAAGAAAGAAGAACAAAGTAGGAGGGATCACAATACCTGGTATCAAACTATATTACAAGACCACTGTAATCAAAACAGCCTGGGACTGGCATAAGAACAGGCACATAGACCAATGGAACAGAACAGAGAGCCTAGAAATAAACCCAAGTCTCTTAATAGAGACATTGGTTTCTATGGTCAATTAATAGTCAACAAAGGGGGAAGAAGCATAAAATGGAGTAAAAATAGTCTCTTCAACAAATGGTGTTGGGAGAGCTGGACAACTACATGCAAAAAAAATGAAACTCAATCGCCAACTTACACCTACACAAAAATAAATTCAAGGTGGATAAAAGACTTAAATATAAGTCATGACACCATGAAAGTCCTAGAGGAAAACATCAGCAGGAAAATCTCAGACATTCCACGCAGCAATATATTCACTGACATGACCCCTAAAGCAAGGCACATAAAGGAAAGAATACACAAATGGGATCTCGAGACTTCCAGCAAGATGGAGGAATAGGTGGACGTACCGTATCTCCTCGCACAACTAAGATTAGAACAACAACAATTTACAGCTAGAATAACACTCAGAACTGACAGAGGATTTATCTGAATGGAAGTCGGACAGCCAGGAGAAGACAAGAACTTCTCCTACCCGTACATCTAGACTAGTAGGAGAAGACGAGCCGGGTGGGCGCGGGGCTGGTACAGGTCGGCGGCACGCGGAGGTCGGGGAAAATTTGGCACGAAATTGGCACAACAGCCATCTGGCACGAAAGACTGCAGCGGGGGTCTCTGAGTACCCAAGCTGCGGCTGGGGGACCCAGTGAGGCGGCGATCGTGGACCAGGGCAGAGCTCGCAGCCCAGAGTCCCAGAGAAGGGACTGAGATCCCAGGAGAATGGAACTACTGCCATTGTTTCCTCCCGTCCCCACATATAACGTCACAATCTAGCGACTGGGGTGCCCAGCCCCGGGGAACACCTAAGGCTCCGCCCCTCACCGTAACAAGAGCAACCAGACCAAAAAAAAAAAAAAGAGAGAGAGCGCGATGGCTCAAATAGAAGAACAAATCAGTGCCCCAGAACTCATCCTTTTGAGCGACCAAGAGATAGCTAACCTATCAGATGCACAGTTCAAAACAGTGGTGATCAGAAAGCTCATGGAATTGGTTGATTTTGGGCGCAAATTAGATGAAAAGATGCAGGTTACCATAAAAGAGATACAGGAAGATACACGGAGGAGAGCCAATAGTGAAGGGAAGGAAACTGGGTTTCAAAACAATACAGTGGACCAGAAGGAAGATAGAATCAACCAAGTAGGAAAGCATGATGAAATAAGAATTCAAAAAAACGAGGAGAAGCTTAGGAGCCTCCAGGACATCTTTAAACATTCCAACATCCGAATTATAGGGGTACCAGAAGGGGAAGGGGAAAACAACAAATTGAGCACGTATTTGAACAAATAATAAAGGAGAACTTCCCCATTATGGCAAAGGAAATAGACTTCCAGGAAGTTCAGGAAGCTCAGAGAGCCCCAAAGAAGTTGGACCCAAGAAGAAACACACCAAGGCACATCATAATTACATTAGCCAAGGTAAAAACGAAGGAGAGAATCCTAGAAGCAGCAAGAGATAAGGGGACAGTCACCTACAAAGGAGTTCCCATCAGACTGTCAGCTGATTTCTCCAAAGAGACCTTACAGGCAAGAAGGGGCTGGAAAGAAATATTCCAAGTCATGAAAGACAAGGACCTACATCCCAGATTGCTCTATCCAGCAAAGCTCTCATTTAGAATGGAAGGGCAGATAAAGTGCTTCTCAGATAAGGTCAAGTTAAAGGAGTTCATCATCACCAAGCCCTTATTGTATGAAATGCTAAAGGGACTTATCTAAGAAAAGAAGATAAAGAAAAGACATGTATAGTAAAAGGACAGCAAACTCACAATTATTAACAACCACACCTAAAGCAAAACCAAAAGAAACTAAGCAAACAACTAGAACAGGAATAGAACCACAGAAATGGAGGTCACATGGAGGGTTAGCAGCAGGGGGGTGGGAGGAGGAGAGAGGGGGAAAAGGTATAGAGAATAAGTAGCATAGAATGTAGGTTGAAAATAGATAGGGGGAGGGCAAGAATAGTACGGGAAATGTAGAAGCTAAAGAACTCATAAGTATGACACATGGACATGAACTAAAGGGGGGGAATGTGGGTGGGAGAGGGAGTACAGGGTGGAGGGGAGAGAAGGGGGGAAAGGGGACAACTGTAATAGCATAATCAATAAAACATATAAAAAACAAATGGGATATCATCAAACTAAAAAACTTCTGCATGGCTAAAGAAAACAGCATTAAAATGAAAAGAGAACCAACTATGCGGGAAAACATATTTGCCAATGATACCTCAGACAAGGGTTTGATCTCCAAAATATATAAAGAACTCACATGACTCCACTCTAAGAAGACAAGAAACCCAATTTAAAAAATGGGCAAAAGACTTGAACAGACACTTCTCCAAGGAGGACATACAGAGGGCCCAGAGACATGAAAAGATGCTCAGCATCACTAATTATCAAAGAAATGCAAATTAAACCACAATGAGATACCATTTCAAGCAGATCAGGGATGGCCAGCAAAAACAAATCAACAAACAAGTGTTGGAGAGGTTGTGGAGAAAGGGGAACCCTAGTACACTGTTGGTGGGAATGCAGACTGGTGCAGTCACTGTGGAAAACAGTATGGAATTCCCTCAGAAAATTAAAAATGAAACTGCCTTTTGACCCAGCAATTCCACTGCTGGGATTATACCCTAAGAGCCCTGAAACACCAATCCAAAAGAACCTATGCATCCCAATGTTCATAACAGCACAATTTACAATAGCCAAGTGCTGGAAGCAACCTAAGTGCCCATCAGCAAATGAGTGGATCAAAAAACGATGGTACATTTACACAATGGACTTCTACACAGCAGAGAGAAAAAAGGAGCTTCTACCCTTTGCAACAGTATGGATGGAACTAGAGAGCATTATACTACATGAAATACGCCAGACAGTAAAGGACAAATACCATATGATCTCACCTTTAACTGGAACATAATCAACAAAAGAAAAATGCAAACAAAATATAACCAGAGACATTGAAATTAAGAACAATCTAACAATAACCAGAAGTGGGGGGGACAAAGGGGAGAAGGGTCTTCAGGGACTACTGTAAAGGACAAAACCAAGGGGGAGGGTAGAAGCAAGAAAGGGAGGTGGGTTTGGCTGGGGTGAGGGGGGAGTGGTAGGGGGAAAATGCAGATAACTGTAATTGAACAGCAATAAAATAATTTTTAAAAAATGCAAATGTAAAAAAAGAAAATCCATGATATAAAGTGAGGGCAGGAGGATGGGGAGAGGGGAGACGTACCACTTGTGTTGAAAGCCATACAGCACACTGGTTTTTCGTGAGCCGGGAAGTGGGCCACAATGCCATCACTGTCAGAATCCTCACTCACAAGCACCTTTACAAAAAGGAAGAAGGCAAATGAAAGTTAACCTTTAATCACCAATTACTGAGGCTGAAGGTATACATAGCTATACCACAGTGACCCTGACCAAATGACATGCTTCCACGATATCCGCCGATTATTCTTGTCAGTAAGGTGAGATGCCACTTTAGGAATGAGGAAAAGACATAACAGGACCCCAGCAGATCAATCACATGAACTCTAAGAACAGTTGGTTAACTTCACTACAGGTAACAGAGATGATAATTTCTTGAAGTGTACATTCAGCAAACAACAACAACAACAACAAAAAAATCAAAGAATCAGCTATGTAGAGCTTTATCCAGTAACAGAAGCACAGTTCTTACTGTGTTAAGACCTGCTGAGAAAGTCGTACCTGTGATGGGAATAAAACAAGGAAAAACAACAGAACAGGTTAAACATCAATAAACAGCTATTGGTCAGAGGAATTACCCATAAAGTTTTTATTTAAAGTAAGAAGTTCTAGTCTTTAACACCTAGTTTTTAGGATAGACAAATCACCTCTTTGAAAATATTACCAAGTCATAAAGTCAGAAGTATGATAAAGCAGATAGTTTTCCACCTTGAATTTATTCCCCTTAATTTTTTGATAAGCATGTTAAAATATAATTTGCCTAATTGTGAGTACACTGTTCAATGATTCTTAGGAAAAATATGTATTTATTTTACAAGGCAAGTAATTAACTAAAAAAGTTTAACATAAATAACATCCAAAGTGAAATCCTACTATACTCATACATGATCAAGATAATCAGACAAAGAATTTAATCTGTAACTCAGGAAGTGGTCCTACACTGGCAAAGGTAAATTTTCTAGTAGTGTGAAAAGTTTTCCTGGTATAATTTACATACAAGAAAAAACACCTACTTTATTTTTACAATAATTTTATACAATACTATAACCATTACAACAACATCCTCCAAGTTCAACTGTTATAACACATGACAAAATTTACATCTTTTTTAAGACTCTATAAAATTATTACATTGTATGTATGTACAACGTTTTCCTTCATCCATTCAGCTACTGTTGAACATCTGGATTGTTTTTACCTCTTGACTACTGTAAATAAAACTGCAATGATCATGGGTGTGTAAATACATCTTTGAGATCCTGCTTGTAACTATTTTACACATAAACCCAGAAATGAGATTTCTAGAACATACGGTAATTCAATTTTTAAATTTCTGAACAACTTTCATACTGGTTTCCATAATTGCTGCCTAGCAGTTTACAAGGGTTCAAACTTCTCCACATCTTTAACAACATTTATTTTCTGTTATTTCGATATTGTTCATCCTGATAGGTGTGAGGTAATATCTCATTGTGGTGTGATTAGTAGTTTGATCAGTGATATTGAGCATCTTTTCATATTATATCTTTTTCGGAGAACTGTCAAGTTCTATTTGTCAATGAGGTTATTTTTTGTTGTTTTTGAGTTGTAGAAATTTTTTACACATACTATACATTAACTCATCAATATATGATTTACAACTATTTTCACCCACTCTACAGATTGCCCTTTCACTATTAATTTATTAGAACTAATAAATAAATGTTAGTTTTGTATCCTACAACTTTGCTGAATTCAATTATACTAACAGTAACCAATCCAAAAAGGAAATTAAGAAAACAATCCCATTTGCTATACCATCATAATTATCGATTTTATTGATCTTTTCAAAGAACCAAATTTGGATTTTCTCCATTATTTTACTCTTTGCAATTTTGTTTATTATTATTCATATCTTTATTATTTGCTTCACTTCTCTTGCTTTGGGTATAATTTCCTATTCATTTTCTAATTTCTTAAGGAATAAGGTAAGATTAATTTCAGACCATTTTCTTCCCTATTATGTGCATTTAGAGTATTAATTTCTCTCTATGCATTACTATAGTTTACACTCCATCACTCCTGATAATCACTGTCATTTAACATGAGACCAGTTATAGTTAATGTAACTATGCACATAACTGGATTTTGATGTGCCATTTTGCTATTTATTTTTATATGTTCCAGGTATTTCTTGTTCCTTTGATCCTCTTTTGTGTTAAGCAATTATCTTTAATGTTATTATAGTTCTAGCACGTTTTCATGAACACGTTTATCATTTCATTCTTAGCTTTTTGGTCAATTTCCAGAGTTCCCAAATATAGGCATACCTCATTTTATTGTACTTCACTTTATTGTGCAATGCAGATATTGCATTTTTTAGCAATAAAATATTTTTAAATGTACATATGTACATTGTTTTGTAGATATAATACTAATGTACACTTAGCCAATTACAGTACAGTATAAACACAACTCTTCTATGTACTGGGAAACCAAAAAATTCATGTGACTCTCTTTATTGCAAATTTTTTAACATGCCACAGAATTTTAATAATTAATTTATGTGTGCCATGAGAAGAAAAAGGTTGACAATCACTTCTGTAATCAATGGCATTAACACAGAAACCATCCAGCAAAAGGCACATTAATCTTGGTGCAGAGCAAAACCTCAAAGCCCTACACAGAATTCTTAGAATCATCTCTTTATGAGCTTCACAAATATAATGACCAGATACTTTTAGAAGGATTCTCTCCATTGTATTAGCACCTTGCCTAAAACATCAAATCATTAAAACCAAAGCTACCCCAATACAACTGCCCTAAGACATGTAAGTTTTACTCACCACTTAAACTAAGCAGGCTGAACGCCTAAATACATGTAGTAATAACACAACTATATTAAAGCAAAGCAAAGAACTTTAACTGATACAAGGTGAATAAGCCTTTATCATATGAACAAAGAGACAAAACACCTAAGGAACAATTAAATTATTATGAATAATGTATGTACTCAAGTTGAGATAGTTCCATTTATATCATCATTATGAAGCATTTTTCTTTGATTAGAGACTGCCACATTGCTAACTTCAATTACATAAATGTGTAAAGGCAAACTATTCCACTTAACATATCCTAGCCATGAAATGCTTTTAAATAAAACATGAAAGTAACACAGATAAAAACATAGTCAATTAAATCCATTCTCCCTTAATGCAGTTACCACACAATGATCCTGCACCATAAAAATCAAACTAATCAATTTAGTATCAGATAGATATACTACCACTGTAAACATGAAAATATCTTTATTAAAGGCTCAATGGATTTAAACAGCGAAATTGAACCTAAAGTCAGCTTGAGTTCCTGTGACACATATGAAGAAGGAAAACCATTACAGCTAAGATCAAACATCAATGGAAAAGGGCTGAAAGTAATAAATCTATGGCATTAACCACAGCAGCTTTTTAAATACAATCCAGCATAACCTGAAAATATCCCTGTACCCCAACTGAACTATTTGTCAGAGACAAAAATGTCTTCCTGACAAAAAACAGATTCACATTAATAAAAGAAAGGAGGACAATATTACACAGAGGAAATCTTGTTGCTTTAAAGAACATTTATTTATAAATAACAACTTACCACATATTGAACATCAATTTATTTTGTCTGATAATAGAACTTTAAATCAAGTTAAAATTTTAGACTATGCTAGAAGTAAGAATGTGTAGAAAATTATGCACCCAACAAATAATAGAAAATATAAAATTTCAGGCTGAATAACACTATTTAACTTAAAAGCTAACATTTCTATGATTCTTATTTCCTAATAAACAACTTTACATGTTTTAAGTTTTGCACTGAATTTATAACAGAAAAATTAACTTCTGCAACTCTACAATCTACAGTCTATTCCCATATTCAAAATCTGAGAATTCCATTTCAAAATTATAAAAAGTTACTGAAGAACTGGGGGTGGGAGAACACATTTGAAAACATGAGGCCTACTGCTATGCTTTTTATAAAATTAGTTTAATTGTTTTCTTTTTATATGTTCCTGTACTTAAATACAATAAAATAATGAGTTACATCTCTATTTCATCAAAGATAGTGAGAGATAACACTTCCTACTTTTAAATGACCACAAATCTGTCTGTCGACAAAGGCTAGATGTTTAACAGATGTACTTACACTCACCAACCTAGACAATGCTGACAAGGGCTGTTACTACTCTCAGTCAATGTTACTACTCTCAAAGGGAATTAATTAAGATTCGAAGGACAAAAGAAAATTTTTACTTTAAGATTCCTAAAGCACTAAAAGATTTATATATTTAATTCCAATTAAAAAAGATAGCTCCTGCATGTGCTCATCAACTTGAGCTAATTAACACAACTTAAAACAAAGTCATTATGGTCAACAGGTAAGTTGGCCAGCACTTCGCTGACAAGAGTATTAAACAAAAATACAAGTCTGTAGGTATTTGGTTAACAACAGAGTTAAAAAGGGCAAGGTGGAGAATTATTATTATTCAAATTTCAAATAAAATACAATAGCCAAAATCAAAAACCAAAATGTTTAAAGATTTGTCTTTTAATTGCAGTAGACTCCAGATTTTTTTTAACACGCCACTTGATCTTACTAAAGCATTTAACACGTCAGTAACTGACAAATGTAATCCTTCAGTAAGATGTAATATGTATGCTAGAAGCAGATTTTTCCAAAAAAAAACAATAGTTAGGGTTAATATTTTAAGGGGTCACATAGTTTCTAAACATTATATCCTGAAAACAGAACTCAGTATATATATATATTCTATGTAAAAGTAAAATAATTTTTATTTCACAAATGTTGCTCTACTCCTGTCTTACTCTAGTAATAGATACTAAATTATCTTTTATAGTAATGATCACAGCTAACTGAATTTTAAAATTACCTTCCTTTCAGAAATGTATTTTAAATTCAAAACTATGATCCCAAAGAATACATATTTATGAGTATATGAGGAAAAAAACACTAAACCCAACTGGTTTCTCATGAACAATGTTTAAATACCAGCATGTCTTTTTCCATGTTTATAGTCACTCATTCTAGACATTTCTGAACCTACATTTTAAATGTAGGTTCTGTTTTATTTGAAGATACCCAATTTTACAATTAGCTATTACCATGTATGTGTTCTAACATATACTTCGAGATTTCATGTATTTTTTCATATTTGTAATATTTGATAGTATTCACATTATTCACTTATAACTATCATAGTCAAATTTTTTTGATTCCCCTAAATATATATGGTCCTGTTGATTACTTCTTTGAATAAATATCTACCTCAAAAACACATTATTAATCTTCCAATTTAGGTTCAGATACTAACAAATACTACTTAACAAATTTATTTATTAACAAATAATTAGACATATCTTTTTATTGTTCTTTTCATAACAGTATTTATTTTTATTTGTGAAACAAACATCCTGATGAAGAGATAACAAGAGAATCACTTAGAACCTCAATTTTACCTTCAGGTATGATACATTAATAAAATCTGAAACCACAGGTTTCAATATATTACTCATCATTTTGTTGGGAGGGAAAGTCTAACATAAAATAACTTCAATTTCTAGATATCGAAATTAACAACCCCGAATGACACTGTCAGTCAGCCCGTCCTCTAGAGCAAGTGGACACTACATGCGTCAGAGGTTCTTACCTGGCCCTCTCCAACCGTTTCCGTGTCTATTACTGTGATGATGCCTGGGACCAAAGGACTCCGCCGAGAGTTACTGTGGACGGCAACGTCATCTTCCGTCACACCTGCAGGCAGCGTGCCTGTCAGCTGAGTCACCACTTTCCCAACCATCGTCAGGCCAGTTTTCAGGGTCTAAGCAATGAAAAATAAAACTGATAAATAACTTGGTATCACTATTTGGTTTCTAAATAGAAATACCCATTTTTGTTAAATTCTCCTATGCGTTCAATTCTTTATTTTCTTACAAGCTTATGTGTAGCAGTGAACTGTCACCAAAATTTAGTCCAACTTTTCATGGGACCTTAAATTCAGTATCACTTGGAGTGGGTGGTATCAGTTGAGTCCCGAAGTCAGCATGGCAAGAGTCAAGCCATAGGTAAATAATTTAAAAGATCTATTTCACATGAGGATACAGTTCTATTTCTATAAAAAATTTTTCCCTCTCTTTTTAATGTCTATAAGGTAAAATGTAACACAGTAAGAAGTAGAAACTATGATATTCTACTTTTTGAAATATAATAAATCTAATTTTAAATCTATTTTTTAGCATGAGAAAGACTGGAATGTTGGTAGAATCCCTATGTGAAAACAAGACCACATTTCCAATGATAATCTATAACATGTTGCTATATAAAATTATACATCAAGATTTAGCATGTGAATAATACAGTCTCCATTCAACATATTCATTACCAGATGAATGAAATATCATGTAAAATTAGCAAAGATGGTTCTTTTCTCTCTGAAAACAGAAAACAATTCAATACAGTGCTTCTGATATACAATTTCAATAAAAGATTTAAGATGCTTTACAATTACACTTAAACTCCATTTCATTTAAAGCAAATAGATAAAAGTAACTTGTATGTGAGTATTTTTCATTTTATGGGAATCTCATCTGATTACACTCATATGCACTAATGAACAGTTATGTTAAATTAATGTTTGGGGTTCTTTTTTTGTCTGAATGGAAGAAAGCTAAAGAAAATTAGGTGATTGATAAACACTGAAAAAAGATGTAGTTATTAGAGCCAAAAAAAGTAATCTAGTTAAATGGATATATCACAAACTATGTATATAACAGACACACATTCAGAAATAATTTTTCCAAGTCTCACACAGTGAGAAAAAGTTTGTATTAAAATACTTCAAATTAATCTTTGGTAAGGTAACTCTGTTAAAAATAATTATGGGAAAATAAATGAGTTTTAACAATTAGATTAGAACTTTAGGAAGGAAGTGTGTTTTCCACAGGAATTTTCCATTAAAACACCATATAACTAACACTAGTAAATTATGCATTATTTTACAGTGGCTATGTTCTATGGAACCTTTACTATGAACTTGGGATTGGTTAAGACTCTAAACATACATGGTCTCTATGGATTTCCTCAAACACCTCAGTTTAAGAAAAAACTGAGGCTACACAGAAGTTGAGTAAAACAGCAGCTCAAACAGCTAGCCAATGACAAAGCCAGATCTTTAAAACTAGGTCTATCTATCTCCGAAGCGTGATTTTAACCACTATCAGTATTTCCTTGTAATCTATTCCTGTTACTACTTGTGATCTCACACCTCATGAATTCAGAGCACACACATACTGGGGAGGGGTGGGGGGTGAAGACCGAAACAGTGTATCTTAATAAATACTTAAATAAATGACCAGCAAAGCCATTTACTAAATTCAAGCAAAAAGATATAACTTACAGCTGACTGAAACCAGGAAAAAGCCACAAATCAATTATAACTGTTTTGCTTAGTGCTAAAAAACTCAAACTGCAATGATTATAAAACACAGTAGCATTCCTCAATTAGCAGCCAAACATTTGTTTCAATAATTCACAAGAAATGACTTACACAGAGTCTGTTAGATTGTTGTCAAGAAAGCCTCTGAAGGACCAACAAAATCAGGCGCCACAGTGTATTGATGTCAGAAGCTGGCCAGGAAGCCTTATTAACCTCTGAGATGCTTCAGCTTGATGTACTTACTCCATTAATGCTAATGGAGATGCTCCCACTTAAAGGGAGCTACCCCTTTATCAAAGAAATGTCTTTCAGATTTAAAGTCTTAGCTTGTATATCTTCCCCATTTGCCCTTGGGCCTATTATTTCATGCTCTTATACCAATGAATAGGAATAAACTAAAATAACTAGAGCACACAGAAAGGGGAAACAATGTACCAAAGCAAACCACAAGATAAACGGGAAAGTTATATGAAAGAATGAAGAAAAAAGCCAGGGTGGGGGGTAGCACTATGGGCAGGGTAGTATACATATTAGTCAAATGCTCCTATTACATGAAGAGTTATAGCTATTTCTCATTAAAAAAAAATAAATAATGACCACCAGTGGGATCATCTTATTAAAATTTAACAGTCATCAAATCTGTACTTTGTGTAGTGACAAGATAGTACTATCTATAATAGCTCACTAACTTCCAAATAAAGTCTAATGCAGGAGGTGAGAGAGGTGTGCTAGACACTTTCCACATTAGTAAAGACCTCTGCTTCCAGGAGAAATTTGTTTCCATGTCACATCAGTGAGCACTAGTGTCCAGAAGCAATGTGTCATTTTATTTAATAATTTTTACATATCATATTTACATATCTAAGTCAGTTCACTATGTACTTAGCCTTTTCACTACATTTTAGTAGACATGGTATGTGTATACCTGATGATTTCCTCAAATACATACAAAAATGGGTGGAGGCTAAGAAAAAGTTAAAAATAAAAAAAATCTAATTAGGCCAATTAGAGGTATTAATTTAGAAGGACTGTCCTCACAACCTGAGTTATCTAAATTAAAAAGTTCATTATATACGTAAATAATCTTAAGAGCAGTCACAAAACTATCTGTAAGAAAACTGAAAATTAAATTTGTAACAAATGTGAGATAAGCCACTATGGCCAAATATTCAAATCAGCATGGTACTTATTCTGTTCTGTTGCAGACAGATTTGCCAAAGGGTCACTAGTCATCTTTAACCTTTCTCGTGCTATATCAGTTGTCCTCCCTGTCCATTAGTGCTAATGGGGCTGCTCTCACAAAACCTGTTAGTTGTCATTAAGAAGTTATCAGATAACAAGAGAAAATAGCGGCATTTTTATTAAATCAATTTATCACACTGAGATTAAAACACACTAAAAGGAAACCTCAAAGAGAGTTATAACCAGAAAATATAAAACAAGATTTTATAAATGTATCAAAATAACCCAATTTGAATAATTTCAATAAATGTTCCCTTTATCACCACCACAGAGAATTCATCATTGCTATATTCTTAAGGAGAGACAAATTAGTTATTTTGAAACTCAAAGGGAAAAATCTAAAAGTATGAACATTAATTTTAAGCGCTACTTGAAAATCCAGAAATTGGGGTGAAAGAGGGTATTGCTGCAGAAGATCCAAGTACATGTACAATTAGCATACTTATACTTAGGATCGTATAGTGAGAGAAAAAAAGTAAAAATTTAAAAATTAATTCTTCTGTATAACAAAGTGGTTAAGTACCCTCTATGAAGTGACATAAGAAGCTGTCATCAGAAAGAGAAAAATATTAATTACTCTTTCAGAGAAAGTGATACAATCATGAAATGATTGTGAATTTATTTTAAGACAAGTATCTTAAGGAGCACATACTACCTGCCTTTTTAAAATGATTTCCACGTTATATCTCAAAAAAATAGAAATTATAATAATGGTAGGAAATAATAAGAATTTTATTTTCTGTTTTCAATGACAGTCTAGGTAAATCAGATTAGTCCCCCCAATGAAAACAAGGAGTAAAACTGAGGAGAATTTTTTTGAAAACTCTGTTTGAAGGTATTGAATATTTAATAAGATAGCGAAGAGTTACTAGCTCTAAATCCAAGAGAACAAGGAAACCCATACATATGAGCAGGATATTTTAGTCCTACATGCATCTGATGATTATGGAGAGTGTTGCTAAGAGCATGAGTAGTGTTTTGATAGACTTGGGGAACTGTTTGGCCTTGTTCAAGGTGCTCAAGCCTGGTGACCACCACTCCAAGCTTTGGGGTGGAACATAAAAGGATATACAGTAGATATATGAGTGATCCCGCAGTAATCAGGTTCTCAGAGCTATTTCAGGTGAGCTTTATTTTGATAATTCCAAGTAATCTCAATCCCTGAAACTAGATTAAGAAGGTCCAGGACTAAAAGTGCTGCAGAACTCTGGTATCATCCCAATCTCAAAATTGTTTCTAAAGATTTTTGAAATCAACTCTGGTAAACAAGTTGCCAGGTCCCAAAAATAGAACCAGATACTGGAGTTATCAGAAACATACTTAAAAATAACCATATTTACTATATTTAAACAATTTTATATTTAGAAAAAAAAGTAATTCTAGAGAATCAGAAATTATCACTATTTACTGAAATATTTCATCCGTGTATATGTTTGATTTTGTTGAATTGGTTTTGTGCATATATTGAGATAATCATATCTTTTTTCCTTTAATCTGTTAATATGGCAAATTACACTAATTGATTTTTGAGTAATAAAGCAGTCTTACAGTGTGGAATTTTCCCAAATGGATTATGCCACATTATCCTTATCATACATTGTTTCCTTTTGTCTGCTAGGTTTTTGTTTGTGATTTTTCACACGTATGTTCATGAGTAAAGACAGGACCATAGTTTTTCTTTCTCATAATGTTCTTGTCAAGTTTTTGTATCACGGTGATCTGGCACCAAAAACAAGATTAGTTGTAATCAGACTATTTTATTCTATGGAAGAATATTTGTAATATTGCCATTATTTATTCTCAAATGTTAGAATTCTCTGGAGGTTTCTGGGTATGAAGATATCTTTGTGAGATTTTTCTTTTCTTGGGAAGTTTTAACTCCCCCTTATACTGCTACCTACTGGAATTATAAGTGTACATCATAATGTATTTTTACAAACATGCACACTAATGTAACAGGAGTATAATATATAAAGTAATCATTAAAAAGACAAAAGGATGTATATATAATTGGAAAAGTACTTGAAATTTTCATGTATTTACCACATAAAACTTCAATTGCTTTATACCTCAGAAGGCAAATTTATCCACAAACTTTCTAATATCCAATAACTTACTAAGAGAAATTACCATCAGGGGTGGGGGTAGGAATCTTCCCAACTTTCCAATCTTTCCTAAACAAAGTATCCAAGTGAAATCAAGACTCATTCTATTTCTGGTAGGATTTTAGAAAAATAATTTGACAGTTATTTTCTTTCATCTCAAAATATTCATGCTCTCTAATGCAGAAGTCTGTAAATACACAGATTAACATAAATAAAAGAAAAATGTTTTCAAAAATATCTCATGACATTTAAGTTAGTAAGTTCAAGGAGCAGGGTACAATATACAATTGAATTGACTGTGTGGCGACTTTTAAGAAATGGTGACAATAATATTGTGAACTATGTGTGGTGCCAGGTGGGTACTAGACGTATCAAGAAGAACACTTTGTAAAGTATCTGACTGTCTCTGACCACTATACTGTAGTACAAAATCATACTGAATGTAAATTGTAATTGGAAAACATTTTAATTAAAAAATTATAAAAGAAATGGGTGACATGTTCATAGTTATATTTTTCCTACATTTGATAAATTTACAAACACGAACATGAATGAGCATTAAAATCAAGCATAAGCAATTAACAAAAATTAAACATTAACCACTTTATTCAAGTGCAAATGGAAGAATTTTACACATTGCCAGAGCTAACAATGAATTTCAATCAATACTAATTTCACTGGAGACTGTCTACTGGAAATTGACTGGAGGGACTCCTCATTGATGTCATTTTTAGAAGTTTAAATGTTGAAGATAGATGTATTTTCCTCATAGTTTGCTATATTGGAGTGTAAAAAGTAGGAAGTTCAGCCTTGTTCTTTTCAAAGCATATACAGACTAGTCTCATTCCAGCAAGTCCGATGTCAGCTAACAGTTAAACAGCTTAACAGTTACTGAATGAAGCACATCATTCTTTTATGTAGGCACACAAAAACATAATTACAGCAAAGAAGAGCTGAAAAACTATCCTCCATCACTTACCTGAAAATGATTCAATATGACAATACAATGAGCTATCCTGATGCAAGTGTATGACAGGTAAATCTAAAAAGAATCTAATATTTGAGAAATGGATCTATTATAAACTAACTGATTAACACTGCTGCTGCCTATTTGCTGTCTCAGATTTCTCATCATTTGAAATAACCATCGTGATTTTGGCATACACAATGGAGAGAAGTAGCAATTTTTACAAAGATTCCAAAATGCAAAATATATAATGCTGAAAACCTAAAGACATTCAGTATTTAGCTTTTGAATTAAAAATATTTAATTCCTCATCAAACCAAGGAGCACATTCTAAAGCACATCATGTAAACTTTTGTGATCAATCTTGAAGTATTTTTATATTTGTTTTACATAAAAACAGTGTGACCTATGATTCCCTCCCTGTGGTTTGCTTTAAACTGTTGTTCTTTTCTGAATAGCTGTGCTTTTTATTACATGCTGTCATTTAGATTCACTATGTCATCCCTATTATTAGAATTGTTTTGTTGTATACTTCAGAATTCAAAAGGATAGTGATTATAAAAATGCCTTATAATCAGCATAAAGTTTACGAGCCTTCATCAAAATTAACCCTACCACACACGCACAAAAAGAACTCACGTGACAAACGTGGAGGGGGCAGCCCTGGGACAGACAAGAATCTTTCAATGTGTCAGGGATTGGGCTGGAGATTTCTTAAGGAATACTATTTTTTTATGTCAAAAAGATTCATACACGTTCAAAGACACAAAGGGATGTTAGTATAGGTAGAATAATGCAAATCACACACAAAAAAGTCCAGAAGTTACTACTTATGACATAGCTTTTCAAAAGTGGAATTAATTACATAAGACTTTAATCTAGCTGGCAGACTTCAATATTTAAAATTAGTAACTATAAACCCTATAATCGTTACAATAGAGAATAAAGTATTGTTTATGAACCTTAAGAAATTAAGAACCTAATCATTTAGTCACCAATTCTCATGAGTGACAAAATAAGTCTGTCTTACGTCTTAAGTTTATTACACTTGTGAATGAAAATGGAAGAGAAAATCTCTATCCAATTCAGCAGAGAAACTTGATAATTACTACACACAATCAAAACTCCTAGAGACTACTGGATACTCACTTTGGCAGCACTAATGACTGTGGCAGTGTAAGACTGAATGTTGTCTCCACAGGCTCCACCACGGGACTGATGACATCGAATCAACTGGAAAAAAAGAGAGAGAGAGAAGCCAGAAAGTCATTTCTATTAAACTGTTTAAATCTACCGGGTATTAGGATAGAGCTTATTTACCACGCATAATGATGGTGGTGGGTGGGAATGTTTGTACAAGTGTATTTCATACAAACAGCCAAAAGCTGTGCTCAGGCACTTTTAGCCTTTTTATAATCTGCTGGTGCCACTCGGGCCGTTTCATGCACAAATACGATTTTTAATTACAAGATGAATAGTCTTTAAGAATTCATAAACTCCCAAATGGTAGAATTTGGGCTCTGGCTGCCTTTCCACAAATAAAATTTAAAAATATAATCAAAGGACTTAGACATGACTTCCTAACATTAAATATTTAAAAGGCTAGCAAATTAGAGGTTTTGTCCTCTTAATTCCTTCATAAAGTTTGCAAAAGGAAACTTGAAAAAACAGACAAAAGATTGTGCTATATTTTCATTTTCAACTGTCAGTGGAGAAGGTGCACAAGTTATGCACAGATCAACAATGACACATGTAGTAGCTATCCACCTCAGAGGGCTTACTAGTTAGACTGAAAAAGACATGCCCTCGTTCATCGCTGATGTAAATAAATCAACCTGCCCACGTTCCAAGTGAATCACTAGTTTGACAAGTGTGATTCTCACATGTGCTGAGCAATAAGCCCGGATTAAATTCTGCACTGTCCCTATATTTCATAAATTTAGTAAAAATAGATAAATAAACAAACATATATAATTAGACAAATTTTTACATTTTAATTTGTTTTTAATCCTCACCAAAGATATATTTATTAATTCTAAACAAGAAAGAGAAGGAGAGAGAAAGAGGAGAGAAAATCATCAACCAGTTGCCTCCCATACACGACCTGACTGGGGACCAAACCCACACCCTTTTGGTGTATGAGAGAGATGATACTCCAAGCAAATGAGCCACCTGGCCAGGGCACATTCAAACTTTTAACAAATAGCAATAATAGAGTATTAGAACAAGTCCATGTTGTGATTTGAATATTTACAAGCCCTGAAATTCAGAACAAATCTACCTCTCCCAAAATGTAAGAACAAAAAATGCTTTACATAATTTAAAACCAGGTAATTTGATAAAGACTAGTATTTAAACCTCTTATTATTTTATTTAATAATCAAAATCTTCTAATTCACTGACAATGTATTTTAAAACAATCCCTCAAAGCAATAACAATACATATATTAAAAGGAAATACTTTTAAAAGTCTGATGTCAGATGTCAAGTTGCTATATTGAATGGTTGCTTAAGTAGATTTCAAGGTCAATAGTGAGGAATTTTCCAAAGGACTGGTGATCAGTAAATGTGGCTTCACATAAGGAAAAATAGGGAATTTGAAAATGACCGTTTTAGTTAATAAAAAGAATTTCATTCATTCATTCATTCATTCATTCACATTCAAAAGAAGTATGAACACCACCCCTCTACTGCCTCCTCCCACAAGCACAAGGAAAGACATTATCATGGAAACAGCATCTTTTTTCTGCCCGAGGTAATTATAATAATCATGGATAAATATGTGAAAACAAGCAATACTGTCACATTTTCAATTCAACTAAGTTCTGAGTCAGCTTTTCTACATAAACATAATTAACCTAGAAATTTTTGTTTAAAGTTTAGAATCATTAGAAAATTATATTTGCATCTCAATTCAAAATTATAGATAAATTAGAAATTTCTATAGTGCAAAACTCTACTAAATGGACTAATTTACAGGAAATATTGGTAAGTGAAAAAATGTACAAAGGAGCACATATACTATTATGTAATCCTTTGGAAAGAAAGGAAAATATAAATACAGGGGGAGAGGCAAGAAAGGGGGAGAGGGAGATAAAGAGAAAAAGTGTGAGAAATATCAGTGGAACAGAGAAACATCAATCAGTTGCCTCTCATAAGCCCCCTAGCAGGGGATCCAACTCGAAACCTTGCCCTCATGGGGAATGGAACCCGCAACATCTCAGTGTACGAGACCATGCTCCAATCAACTGAGCCACACTGGCCAGGGCCACTTTTTCCTTCTGAAAATTCAAATGTACCTTATGCTTTGATTTGGATATAAATAAAACTTTCAGTATATAAATATAATATCTTCACTTACTATGATGACCTTAATAGATAATTGAAATTGATCAATAACTGGAAAATTCAACAAAATGTAAGCATCTGTGATTTAATTATTAATACAAATGTTCTGAACTCTCATTTACAGTTTTACTTATAGACAAGTAGTTACAGTAAATTATTCTGTGCTTCAGTTTCCCAATCCACCAATAAAGACAGAAATCATTCCTGACTCCTGATTGCTAGCTCCACAGAATCAGCTCTGTAACACCAATGCTGTGCTTTAAGATTAATGGAGTAAAGTTCTCTATATAAAACTAAGCATAGAAAATTAAGGTTCCGTCTAAATACTGATCTTAAGCAACAAGGGAGATAAGACAATTATTGGGTGTCCAACTAAAACCAAAGCCAAATCAAAGAAAACAAACTCATAAATTCAAAGTTCAATACTGATTGGTAATCATTTTGGAAACATTCTAGAACACCTGTCCATTGCCAATAACCCACACGTGGGCCATGCCTTACCTTGTTTTCTGCATAAGCAAGCCAACGGCTCCCAAGAGCAATAGGGTTCATGTTGGGCCCTGGACAAGGATAGCAGCCTGGAAAATTTCAAAAAACAATACTGAGAAATTTCCTAATAAATTTTCTGTTGTGCACCATATTCTGATGACATTGAAACAGTCAAAACAAATGCTTTCATTTTTTCAAATTTCACATAAATTTCCCATAATAGTAGCTATTATTTGAATAGCTAAATTAGGTTCTTTATTTTCTCCTATACAGTTTCCCTTTGGTTTTGACTTTTTTCAAATAGGAAACAAATCTGGGAAGAACTGGTAATGACATTTTGCAAAAAAAAAAAAGGGGGGGGGGACATTTTATGCAGTTATTCATACAACAAGAGAGAAGCTAAGAAGAAACATTTCAAGTTCATAAGTCTACAACGTCATGAGTCAAGCAATAATGTTTGGAAAGGAAAGAGGAAGCATACAGTTGGTTCAGGACTTTAAGGGCAAACGATAAGGAAAACAAACACCTAAAAAGAAATGAAGATACTATGGGGGCGAGGAGGGGGGACAAGAATTTAAATATGGGGTCAAAGAGAAGTAATCCACAAAAGGTGCATCAATAAAAAGATGTTAGGGAATTATTTACATAATCCTACGAATTGACACTGAGCACTCAATTTAATTGTTCTTGTCCTCAGCCTAGCCAATAACAAAATAGTAGAAGGGAATATTTTGAGGTTTTCTCATTTCAACAAGGACAAATCACATATTCCTCACAGTGAAAACCAGCCATGCATGGAAACACCAATGCCCTCTGCTTGAACTCCACTAACCAAGAAACGAAATTTAGTCAAGTAAGTGATGTCTGCCATCCTAGAGGCTCTCATCTCTCCTATCGCTATGCCACTAAAGTCTCTTCAGGCTATCACCTTCATCTGTCAGCTACACAAAGTAATACTCACTGTCTCACAAAACTTCTTTTTATTTTAATTTATTTTTTTTCAGCTATAATTGACATTCAGTATGGTTTTATATTGGGTTCAGGTATATGTCACAGTGGCTAGACTATCATACACTTCACAAAGTATGCCCCCTGATATTTCCTGAAGCCAAGTGGCACCATACACAGCTATTATAATATTATTGACTATATTTCCTATGCTGTAGTGTATATCCTTGTGGCTATTTTGTAACTACCAATCTGTACTTCTCAGTCCTTTCGCCTTTTCACCCATTGCCCTAACACTCCTGCCCTCTGACAACCAGCAGTCTGTTCTGTATCTATGAATCTGTTTCTCTTTTCACAAAGCTGCTTTTAAGGGGACTTAGTTGAAAGAGACTGCAAAATCAAAGAATGCAAGAAGTCTAAAGGGCTCCCGGTTTATCATTCCAAAATCTGGTTAATATTCTCACAAATGTGCTTCTCTAAAATGTACACTAGAGGATCAAACTGAGGTTATCTATTTCTTAGTTTAAGTCTCAATTTGGAATGTAAATTTATGTACTCATGAAGCAAAGAAGATTTTATACCAATAACTTTTCTTCTCATGGGAAAAAATTAGCCAAATTACATGAAATACACAAGCATAGTAGCAAAAACTGTATTTCCTCATTGCAAACTGCACTGCTCATACATACACTACCTAGCAGAAAGTCCCAGTATGTGTTATTGATCCTAAAAGGAATAATCAATGTATGATAGTTCATTCAAAAACATACTTATTAATAAAAAGAAAATAATTAACTACTTTAACATATACTCTCAAAAATAAAAATAACCTTATGTTCTGTGATATATTTATGATTTTTTCTATCCCACTCCCACTTTATCAGAGAGATATAAAGTCAATGACTTGTGTGTTTTTTTGTTCACTGCAGAATCTCCACTGCCTAGAACAAAGCCTGAAAAAAAATAGGTTAATAAGATATTTGAATTAAACAATGTACCTAAACTAAAGCATTTTTATAAGGCATTGGCGAATAAAAAGTCATCTACAAAAGAACATTTTTTCAGAAATTCAAATTGTGCGCTCAGCTAAAAGCCAGATATCTTGTCTGAAAGCCATATTTAATAGAAATCTTTCTTCAACATACATTATATGGCTCCCTGAATTCAGACAGCCTTGAGCAGCAGTGGTCATCATTTCGGAATCTGGGCAGTGCTGTGTGCACAGCACTGAAGAAGCACACGCTGATGCTGCTTCCATTGCACAGCAGCTGTCATTTCACCTCCTGCACCCGCCATCTATCCTGAGTTTTCATTTTCAAAGATTAAAATACTTATTAAACAAAGGCAATGACCCTAAGAGAAAGTCCACATGCCATATAAAAAAAAATAAAAACAAGATGAGCTTTATAATTTTTGCATATTGTTTAAAAAACTTTTTATTTCACAGTTTGAAGGGGTGTCTTTGTGATATTTTGGGTTTTTGGGAAACTGACCTCTGCATAACTGGGATATTACTATATTCACTCAATGCTGATTATGGCCAAACACAGGAAAAGGGCCCACTAAAATACTTCATAGTCAAAGAACACAAAGGCCTAGCCTAAAGGACTGCTGGTTTATCACTTGAAAAGAATCTGGTTAAAATTTTCACAGATATGTTTCTCTAAAATGTACACTAGAGGATCAAACTAAAGTTATCAGTATTTAGATAACAGATATCATTATTATACTCCCATTGAGTAAACTAATCTTACTCATACAAAAATGTACTTATATACACTTATATTCCACAGATATTTTCAGAGCTAGAGAAATTAGTATAAATATGGTCTATAAGAAAGTTCCCCCTTTTAAATGTTGTGAATAAAAAAAAAAAAACAGAATAAATACTTGTGTACTGTGGCATTACATAAAAGGTGGCTAATTTCCTGAACTTTAAAGTCAACATAATCTAATTCTCAATTCTGATAACTACTTTGCCTCACTACATCCTAATAAACATATTCTCCTTTCTCTAATAAAAGGATACTATGTAAAAATACAGTTAACAATTTTTCATTTTACTTTTTGAGTCAATGTTTTTAGAAATCAGCGGACCTCAAGAATTACAGCATATTGGAATAAAAGCAAATTGCTTTTGTGCTCTTCTGAAAACATTTTACAGCTGGAATCAGCAGAACATCAGCCGCTCAGCACTGTCCCAACTTTATAAGCATGACTCCTTTAAAGATTAACTGCTGCCTCCAGCTAAACTTTGAAAACAAGTGAAGGAAAAAAAAAGGCAAACCACTCTAATACTCGGACTAATTCTAACATGTTTATAATGTTTGTGAACAAAGTAAAAGACAACACACATGAGACTGATACAATTTAGATGGCATCCTCCCAGAACCTTGGTCCAAATGGAGAGTTGACCTGAACTCATTTTGAAAAACCAAGGATTTAACTATTCTCTGTAACACTGGCTTATTTTTCTTGGTAAGAACAACTCAAAGATTTGAGACCTTTTTGAAAAGGAAAAAAACCCAGATGTCTGCATGTATGATCAATGACTTTCTTTTTTTTTTTTATTTTAATCATTGTTCAAATACAGTTCTCAATGACTTTGAACAAGAATACCAAGACATGTCAATGGAGAAAAATAGTCTTTTCAACAATGATGATGGATCAAAAGGATATCCACATGCAAAAAAATATATACTGAACCTTGATCTCACACAGCATACAGAAATTAACTCTAAGGCCCTGGCTAGGTAGTTCAGTTGGATAGAGTGTTGTCCCAATACGCCAAGGTTGCAGGTTTGATCTCCAGAGAGAAAACATACAAGAATCAACCAATGAATGTACGAATGAATGGAACAACAAATCAGTGTTTCTCTCCCTCTCCCTCTCTAAAATCAATCAATCGATACATTTTTAAAAATTAACTATAAATGCATCAATGTCTTAGAAAGTCAAAATTATTACCCTCTTGTAACAAAATATAGTGGTAAATAGCCATAACCTTAAGCTAGACAATGCTTTCTTAGATATGGCATCAAAAATAACAAGTGATAAAAGAAAAAATAGATAAATTGGACTTTATCAAAATTAATCTTTTGTGCCTCAAAGGACACCACTCAAAAAGAAAAAAGATAATTCACCAAAACCACGTCTTATTTAATAGGGGTATATGAGGGGGGACCCCAGAACAACTGGAATTATCCTCTGGAGGGCAGGTGCCTTATACTACAGGCTTCCCCCACTAGGTGAGTGATCCATCTGTATCAGTGTACTAGCTGGCATGGTTGTGAGAGTCTACGTTCTTCTTCAGGTCACTTTTTTTAAGACTTTCTCAGTGCATTTGCCCATTTCATGATGGGTAATTTACGAGTGCACCCTTCCACACTGCACTGAGTATTCAGCAGTTTCTGACCAAAATCAGCATGACCCTGGTGTCCCACCCTCCCTATTCACCAGACCTTAACCTGAGCAACCCAATGTGGAAGAGGTAAAACAAAAAAACAGGAAAAGCACGAAAAAGGCATCAAAATTAATGAGTTCAAAATCTGTTTTGAGGAGTGAAAAAAAATTTCAATAGGTGTATTGTATCAAATGGAGAGTACTTTGAAGGTAACTGAAGTTTGAGTGTGTAAGAATAAATACACAATTTTTTATAAATAAATTCGGTTTGGGGGGTACCCCCTCATATTGTATGAAATCTAGAAAAGACTATGAACATGCTCTACAGAAAGATATATAAGCACAAAAAATAATATGCAACACTTCAGAGATTTGTTTGACCATCTTACAACTGATTACACTAACCTTCTTAAAGTTCCACAACCTTTTATTTATTTTTGTTTTTCATGTTTATGAAACATCATGAATTAAAGAGTACTGACATTGTAAGGCTGAATGAGTGGGACAGAGGGACAGTGACTAAGAAATTCATAAGTCAGTTCATTGCACACATTCACCAAGTGTCCACGAGTATCAGGCACCTGACCAGGCTGTGAAAACATGGCAGACTAGTATACAAATTGTATACTAATTGGTAACCAAAAGAACATTGTATACAAATGGGTAACCAAAAGAACAGGAATAGATTTGACTTTTAACTTGAACTGGGCTTAGATCTCATGTTAACCTTCCAAACCCTTTTTAAAAATTTTATAAATTTGTTTCTAAACATAAAAAGCCTCCTCTTTCAAAAATTAAAAATAATTTTGCACTTTAAATATCCTTTAAAATAATCCCTTACATTTCTTATTCATCATTAACACAGATGAATAATACATACTAATACTAAGAAATAACATTAGGACTATAAGGCATTTCTTTTCCTCCTCAAGGTAAAAACGGGAAACGGAAAGAGTTACTTACTGACTGTATAATCCCTTGGTCTCTCTGGAGACTTCATATCTACCTTTCAATTTAAGCACAGTGAAAATGACTGCTAATGACATCTATCAGTCTTTGTCTTTTGTTTTCTTAATCATACACGGGTTTGGATTTCCACATCAGACAGCTGCTCAAGGCCACCTTTTCTGTACAGCCAAATACAAAGGTGTCTCCTTTCTCATCATATTGGCTGCGTTCCCTTCCAAGTTATCTATCAGCTCCCTTTACCTGATCCTTCTACCCTTTGGCACAAATTCCCAAGATGCTTTCTCTGATGGGCACAGCTGTCTCTACTAATTTTACAGTCCTGATTCATACATAACTAAGGTACTCACAATTGTATTACACAAGAGTTTTAAAAAGTATTTTAGAAATTAAATGCATGTTAGTACATGATCAAAACAATATCCACAGAACAGAACTGAGAATTCAGAAACTTATATGTATATGGGCAACTGATTTCCAACAAAAGATCCAAAAACACACAAAGGCCAAAAGAAAGCCTCTCCAATAAATGGTCCTGGGAAAATTGGAAAGCCACATGTAAAAGAATGAAACTAGACAGCTATTTGTCCCCGTACACAAAAATTAACTCAAAATGGATCAAAGACCTAAAAACTGCACTGAAACAATACAGCATAGAAAATAAAAGATAGGTACTAAACCTACAGATCTTGGTCTCAGAGAAGACTTTATAAATCTGACCCCCCAAAAACAAGGAAAATAAAAGCAAAAATAAATAAATAAGTGGGATTACATCAAACTAGAAAGATTCTGCAGCAAAAGAAACCACCAACAAAACAAAAGGACGCCAACAAAAGAGGAGAGGAAATTTGTGAACAATACTCCAGGAAGGGGCTAATATGCAAAATATGTAAAGAACTCACACAACTCAACAACAAAAAAGTACTCCGATTAAAAGATGGACAGAGGACCTGAACAGACATTTTCCCAAAGTCAACAAACAAGTTGGACAAAATATGAAGAGAACTCTCATGCACTGCTGGTGGGGGTGTAAATTGGTTCAGCCACTATGAAAAACAGTATGGCAGTTCCTCAAAAATTTAAACTAGAACTTCTATAAGACTTAGCAATTCTACTTCTGGACATTTGTGGGTTTTTTTAACTTCTTTTTTTTTTTAAGATTTTATTTATTTATTTATTTTTAGAGAGAGGAGATGGAAAGGAGAGAGAGAGAAGGGGGAGAGAAACAGCACTGTGTGGTTGCCTCTCGTGTGCCCTCACTAAGGACCTGGTCCTCACCCAAGCATGTGCCCTGACTGGGAACTGAACTGGTGACCCTTTGGTTCACAAGTAGGCACTCAATCCACTGAGCCACACTAGCCAGGGCTGAGCATTTATTTTTTAAAAAATGAAAAAATTAATTTGAAAAGATATGCAGCCTATGTTCACTGCAGCATTATTTACCAAGGCCGATACATGGAAGCAACCTGGGTGTCCATCGATAGATAAATGGATAAAGATAATGTAATATACACACACACACATACATGATGGACTATTACTTAGCCATAAAAACAATAAAATTTTGCTATCTGTGACAACATTGATATTATGCTAAGTGAAATAAGTCAGAGAAAGACAAGTACCATATAACTTTTTTAAATATATTTTATTGATTATGCTATTACAGTTGTCCCATTTCCCCCCTTCTCTTCCCTCCTCCTGTACCCCCCTCCCACCCACATTTCCCCCCTTTAGTTCATGTCCATATGTCATACTTATGAGTTCTTTAGTTTCTACATTTCCCGTATTATTCTTGCCCTCCCCCTATCTATTTTCAACCTACATTCTATGCTACTTATTCTCTATACCTTTTCCCTCTCTCTCCTCCTCCCACCCCCCTGCTGCTAACCCTCCACGTGCCCTCCATTTCTGTGGTTCTGTTCCTGTTCTAATTGTTTACTTAGTTTCTTTTGGTTTTGCTTTAGGTGTGGTTGTTAATAATTGTGAGTTTGCTGTCCTTTTACTATACATGTCTTTTCTTTATCTTCTTTTCTTAGATAAGTCCCTTTAGCATTTCATACAATAAGGGCTTGGTGATGATGAACTCCTTTAACTTGACCTTATCTGAGAAGCACTTTATCTGCCCTTCCATTCTAAATGAGAGCTTTGCTGGATAGAGCAATCTGGGATGTAGGTCCTTGTCTTTCATGACTTGGAATATTTCTTTCCAGCCCCTTCTTGCCTGTAAGGTTTCTTTTGAGAAATCAGCTGACAGTCTGATGGGAACTCCTTTGTAGGTGACTGTCCCCTTACCTCTTGCTGCTTCTAGGATTCTCTCCTTCGTTTTTACCTTGGCTAATGTAATGATGATGTGCCTTGGTGTGTTTCTTCTTGGGTCCAACTTCTTTGGGGCTCTCTGAGCTTCTTGGATTTCTTGGAAGACTGTTCCCTTTGCCAGATTGGGGAAGTTCTCCTTTATTATTTGTTCAAATAACTTCTCCACTTGTTGCTCCTCCCCTTCTGGTACCCCTATAATTCGGATATTGGAACGTTTAAAGGTGTCCTCGATGCTCTTAAGCTTTTCCTCGATTTTTTAAATTCTTATTTCATCATGCTTTCCTGCTTGGTTGATTCTATCTTCCTTCTGGTCCACTGTATTGTTCTGAGACTCATATTCCTTCCTTTCACTATTGGCTCTCCTCCACGTATCTTCCTGCATCTCTTTTATGGTGACCTGCATCCTTTCATCTAATTTGCGCCCAAAGTCAACCAATTCCGTGAGCTTTCTGATCACCAGTGTTTTGAACTGTGCATCTGATAGATTGGCTATATCTTGGTCACTCAAAAGGATGAGTCCTGGGGGACTGATCTGCTCTGTTGAAAACATATTTTCCCCCTGTCTGTCCTTTTTTTTTTTTCAGTCTGGTCACTCTTGTTACAGTGGGGGGCGGAGCCTTAGGTGCTCACCGGGGCTGGGCACCCCAGTCGCTAGATTGTGACGTTATATGTGGGGGCAGGGCGGGAGCGTGACGGGAGAAAACAATGGCGATAGTTCCGTTCTCCTGGACTCAGACCCTTGTCTGGGCTTCCGGGCTGCGAGTTCTGCCCTGGTCCACAATCGCTGCCCCTCTGGGTCTGCCCGCCGCAGCTTGCGTACTCAGGGATCACCGCTGCGTTCTTGCACCCCAGATGGCTGTCGCCCAATTTCACGCCAAACTTTTCCCGGCCTCCGCGCGCCGCCAACCCGAGCCAGCCCCGCGCCCGCCCAGCTCGTTGTCTCCTACCAGTCCGGATGAACGCGTCTACTTCAACTTCTTGGCTGCCCAACTTCCATTCAGATAAATCCTCTGCCAGATCTGGGTGTTATTCTGATTGTAAATTATTGTTGTAAATTATTGTTTTTCTAATCTTGGTTGTACGAGGAGGTACGGTGCGTCCACCTATTCCTCCATCTTGCCGGAAGTCCAAGTACCATATAATTTAACTTATATGTAGAATTTTAAAAAACAGACTGAGAGATACAGAAAAAACTGATGGCTGATAGAGTAAAGGGGGAGGAGAAAATGGATGGAATAGGTGAAGAGGAATAAGAGATACAAACCTCCAGTTATAAGATGAGTAAGTCAGAGGGATGTAATGTACAGCATAGGGAATACAGTCAATAATACTGTAATAATTTTGTACAGTGACAGAAGGTTCACAGACATCACAGCAATCAACATTAGAAGTTATATAAATGTTGAATCACTATTTCTATACCTGAAACTAACATAACATTGTATGTCAATATATTTTTATAAAAAATAAATTAAAATAATTGAATAAAAATAATGCTTTAGTGGATCAGTGTTGATATAATCTAAACTTTGGTACATTTCATCAAATTGCCTCCTACAGAGTTTATGCCAGTTTATACTCTCACCCACAGTCTAGGAGAATACCTGCAAAACCAGTCACAGTGTAAGGCACTGCAAACAGGTGCGGCTTTTCAGGAGATGCAGAAATATGACTGGGATTCCCTGGTCACAACAAAACTGAGATCTGTTCTGTTCCAACAGAACTCTGTGTGAGCACATATGTATCAACTCTGGAAAACCTGCTGTAGCTTCAACAGTGAATGGCCGAGGTTGAAACATAAAAAACAAGAGTGAAAACTACTGTTTTATTAGACTATAGTATTATAAACTTCAGACTTCATTCAGAATCAATTCCTGCTGGAGTTTCCATTCTTCCAGCATGACCTACCAATACCAGACTAGCCAGTTTTCCTTAAAAAAAAAGTCTCAATCTCTCTCTCTCCCCGTGTGTGTGTGTGTTCAGATCCAGATTCTATGCTTAGTTTTGAACTTTGGGGAAACAGTAGAAGTAACGGGACGTGGGAGAAAGGAGGAGGGAAAGAGCCACGCTCACGCATTTCATCCATTTTCAAATGTCTCATGTAAGACAATACAGTTACCTTAAGCATGTTACGAAAATTAAACAATTGTTCTGAAAGTACAACACAGTTCTATGAACCTAAGTTAACCACAGCAACTCAAGGAAAATATATAAGAAGAAACTGAGGCAATATTGTACAAGTCTTGCTTAGTAATATGTGGAAAATGTGGTTTGAAATAAAACACTATAAAATTAGAGTCCTGAAGAAGACATCCACGAAGCAAAGAAATATCATAATAATTTAATACTATGAAAATGATGTTATAACAATTAGTTTGCTGATTCTAATGAGTAAATACTATAAACTCAAATGCTTACGATGGAAAATACATCAAGTTGGTACGTACTTGTGACAAAAAATTTTTTTGTGAAAGTACAGCTATCGAAGGCAGCTATTTTCTCCTGCAATACTACAACGAGGATCCTAAAATTAAAGAGAAAAACACATAAAAGAAAACATGAGTGTGAAATTCTATAAATTAAATCATAAAAAGGTAAATCATCTAGATTTAAACAAGTGTCTATCATCAAAACTTTAAAAAATCAAGATGGACATTAGAGGAAGAAGAATGACAGAGAACAAACTAAACCTTCACTCATTATAAGTCAAATAAATCTATCTTCATTAAGAATGTATGAGATCAATAAACTACTGGCTATTTACTAAAAGTGTTTTTCCACTGCTGACTCAAAGTCATGGAATTATACATAAAATGGATTTATATAACTTGTCACTTAAAAGTATCACTGAATTTCCCAACACAAAAGCAAAAATGAAAGAAAGAAGACTCAGACAACTACAGTTGTGTGTAAATGAGTCATTTCTGATAGACTCAATATATTAAAATTTAATCAGACTCTGTATAAACTATATTTCTCCCAGAGCCCAAGATTTACAAATAATTAGGAAAATAATTCGGTTATAAATTTTTTTAAGAATTTATTTATTTATCTTTCAGAGAGGGGAAGGAGGGAGAAAGAGAGAGAGAGAGAGAAACATCAATGTGCAGTTGCTGGGGGTCATGGCCTGCAACCCAGGCATGTACCCTGACTGGGAATCGAACCAGTGACCCTTTGGTTCCCAGGCCAGCACTCAATCCACTGAGCCACACCAGCCAGGGCTCAAATTCGGCTTTGTATGAAGCAAAATCTAAGCAGTATTCTTAAATTCACATCGTACCTTTTCCCCTAACCTTCATCCCATTTGAACTTACACAATTTCTAATGTGAAAATCAATTCAAACAATTACATAATGTATCCAAATCAAGAGGTTTTTTGTTAGAACACATCTTCATGTAGTTTTTCTTAAAAAAAAATACAAGTAAGATATGAACCTTTGCAACATCAACCAAATATCCTAGAATTTCATATCTACTTTCCTCTGATGACATTTCATATTCATATACCACTCTCCTATCTTCTGTAACTCCTACTTAGAAGTTTCAGAATCATTAGTTATAATGAGCACACTGTCTATGAAAAGTCAACCATTTTAATTTTCAAGGGTATTTATATTTGTTAAAATATGAATACATTTATTATTTCATGACCAAAATTTTCAAACACAAACACAGAAATATTCGTTTTAAGAAAAGCCATCCCTAACTATTTCCATGTGCATCACCCAGAAACATAGCACTGGGGACAAGTATAGAGTGGAAAAAAACCCAATTCTCTCCTTCATATTCTTTGTAGCAATTTTTTAAGATAATGTAAGAAATATCTTTTTAAAAATTTAACTTCACTTTTTTTCTTTTTTATAGCATATTTATGTTTTTATAACACAAACAAATATTTGTACTTATCTCCCTTTTGAATGTGTTCAAGATTCTCTTTGGCTAAAGAAAAACAGGTAATCCATGCTGTGACACACAAAAAAGAAGAGCTTTCATTACAGTTTTCCTGGTTCAATATACCATCTACTAGACCCAGCTATTCGACAGTGATGACTTTGAATAATTTAGTATCTCACTGGATAACAACATTATCCTAGCAGTATTTCTCCTATTTCCTATAATTTTGAGAGTGATATTACTGAATTTTAAATATGCATAATAATTTGATCTTCATTATGAACTATATACTATCACAGAACACCTTTTCTATGTCCTGTTTCAACTCAAACACATTTATCACTAGCATCAAAGCCTATGTGCTTGTTAGTTTGTATTTATCAGGTATGTCTAACCTTACAATTAAGTTCAACCTTTCTGAGTCACTGTTTGAAATACCCCTTTAAAATCTAACCTGAAGCCCCTGCTGGTGTGCCTCAGTGAATTGAGTGCCGGCCTGTGAACTGAATGGTCGCTGGTTCAATTCCCAGTCAGGGCACTTGCCTGGGTTGCAGACCAAGTCCCCAGTTGGGAGCATGCTGTTTCTCACTCTCTTTCTCCCATCCTTCCTCTCTCACTCTAAAAATAAATAAATAAAATATTTTTTAAATCTAATCTGAGGCTTTTATTATAAAATTTACTTTATATTAGCATAACATAAAATAGTTCATTTTCAATGTTCTACATGTTTGCTTTCCAATGCAATGAAAGAATTACAGTTTGCATTGACACCACTGTAGGGGTTCAGTTTAAATGTACAAGTGTTAACTAACAGAAGATTCTTAATGTCCCTTTCTCCTTCCATGTGTTGTACTTACATAAAGTAATTCTTCATTATTACTAGGTCAGATAGAAGCTCAACCAAGGTCTGAAAATTTTCCTAGACAATCCTACTGAGTTCCTGTGTTAGCTCAATTGTAGTCTTAAGGAATGAGGAGAAAAGCATTTTTTGTAGTTCAGATATGCTTTGTTTTGGCAAATGCTAAAAGGAAAATTATAGTCATATCATAAACCAGTAAACACAGAGACACACATTATATTAAAAAATTACGTAATACGTAAATCATTTCTCATAGCCTTTGCATGTTTTGTTCAGATACTTTCTATTCTTTTCCATTTCATTTTTAAAACTCTAGTTATGATTCACCAAACTTAATTCACAATTCAGTAATGGGTCAAGACTGGAAATTTGAAAATATTCATTAAGAAATCTTTTAAAAAAGAAATCTTAAGAACTACTCCATTTAGCACAATTTAGACAGTGTTCTTGCAACTTTTTTTTGATAAATCAAAGATAGTCAATGATATTGGTAGAGCTCTACCTAACATGCTCAGGAGGTATGTTAGCTTGCACAAGAAACACATGAAAAATGCTTACCGTTTATTACAATGAAGATCGTAGATAGGAGTTTTAAACTGAATGGACTTGACCATCTCTCCAGTACGAAGTGAATACAGATCCACACAACAGTAAGGTGGGCTAGTGCTAAAAAAATAAGAAAGAAATAAAAATGCCATTATTTTTCAAGAGGTAGGATGGCCAGTAAATTCTAATACTTTCTTATGAAAATAATCTTAAGACTTCTTATAATAATAAAAAAAATTGATTTGAGTTGTTTAAAAAAAGATAATATATCCCAGTCAACTCAACTCAGGAATGCAAAATTAGAGAAAGAAAAACTAGTAAAACTCATTCACTAATTTACTACCATAGAAAAGGGCCCTGGCTGGTGTGGCTCAGTGGATTGAGCATTGGCCTGCAAACCAAAGGGTTGCTGGTTTGATTCCCAGTCAGGGCCCATGACTGGATTGCGGGCCAGGTCCCCATTTGGGGATTTGCGAGAGGCAACCACACATTGATGCTTCTCTCCCTCTCTTCCTCCCTCTCTTTCTCTGAAATAAATAAGTAAAATTAAAAAAAAAAAAAAAGGAAAATCCTAAGATTATAATAAAGCAGAAAAGACAATAAAATTAAAAGCCTATTCATTAATCTGATAAAGGTTAACAACCTTAAAACTAACAAACAAAAAAACTAGCAATTATTCATAATGGTAAAATACTGAACGCTTTCACCCTAAAATCAAAAACTAGGCAAGAATACCTATTACTGCCACTTCGGTTCAACATAGTTTGGAAGGTCCTGAACATAAGGCACAAAAAGAAATTACTACAAGGAAGAAATAAAACTGTCATTATTTGCTGATAACCTGATTGTGTTAAATAAAAACCCAATTCTACACTAGAATTAGAAATAATATATGAATTAACCAAAGTCATTAGATACAATAGCACTCATATTTTTATAAATCGCAGCGTTATTTACAAGATATGGAAACAACCCAAGTGTCCATCAACAGACAGGTGAAAAAGCAGTGGTAGATGTAATGCAATGGAATATTACTTGCCCATAAAAAGAATGGAATCTTACAATTTGCAACAGCATGGTGACCTAGAGGCTATTATGCAAAGTAAAATATTTCAGTCAAAAAAGACAAACACCAGCCCTGGCTTGTGTGGCTCAGTGCATTGAGCATCGCCCTGAGAACCAAAACATGGCTGGTTCAATTCCCAGTCAGGACACATGCTTGGATTGCAGGCTGGGTCCCAGTTAGGGGTGCGCGAGAGGCAACTGATCTATGTATCTCTCATGCATTGATATTTCTCCCCTCTCTTTCTCCTTCCCTTCCCCTCTCTCTAAAAGTAAACTAATTAAAATCTTTTTAAAAATGTTTTTTTAAAAAAAACGAACACCATATGATTTTACTTATATGTGAAATCTAAAGAATAATACACCTGTAAATGAATACACCAAATAGAAGCATGCTCACAGATACGAAGAACAGACTGATGGTTGCCATAGGAGAGGATATTTGGGGAACTGGATGCAAAAAGTGAAGAGCTTGATAAGTACAGATTGCTATTTTCAAAAGAGTCATGGGAATATAAAGTACATCACAGGAAATATACCCAATAATATTGTAATAACTATGTATGCTGCCAGGTGGGTGCCAGAACTATAGGGGGAACACTTTGTAAAGTATATGGTTGTCCAATCACTATGCTGTACACCTGAAACAATACAAAATAACACTGAATGTAAACTGTAATTGAAAAAATTTTAATTAAAAAAAGAAGCCCTGGCTGGCATAGCTCAGTGGATTGAGCGCAGGCTGGGAACCAAAGTGTCCCAGGTTCGATTCCCAGCCAGGGTACATTCCTGGGTTGCAGGCCATAACCCCCAGCAACCGCACATTGATGTTTCTCTCTCTCTCTCTATCTTCCTCCCTTCCCTCTCTAAAAATAAATAAATAAAATATTTTTTAAAAAAAAGAAGAAGAAAAAATAAATTTAGCTCTGGATGGGTAGCTCAGTTGGTTAGAACATCATCCTGATACACCACGGTTGTAGATTCGATCTCCAGTCAGGGCACATACACAGATCAAACACTGAATGTAGAAATAAGTGAAACAACAAATCATTATTTCTCTCTCTCTAAAATCAATCAATTAAAAAAATTTTAATAAATAAATGTGGGCGAGAATGTGGAGAAAAGGGAACCCTTGTGCACTGTTGGTAGGAATATAAATTGGTGCAGCCACTGTGGAAAGCAGTATAAAGGTTCCTCAAAATTTTTGTAATTTGTTATTTATAATGAGAAACACAGCTAAATATTAATAAATAGGTGAATGAATAAATATATTGTGACATACTGATACAACAGACTCAGCAATTTAAAAGAACAAATTATCCATATAACAACACAGATTAAGATGAACCTCAAAACCATTATGAAGTTTCAAAAAAGGCCAGATATAAAAGTTTACATACTGTATGAGTCCAGTGAAAAGGCAGGAAGGCAAAACTATAATAGGAAGCATACTAGTGGTTGCCAGGGTCCAGGGAAGGAGGGAAAAATAAGGAACAAAGTGGCATAAGGAACTTTGGGGGTGATAAAATGTAGCTTTGTCTTGCTTACGTTGGGTACTTACAGAACTGTATATGATTGCCAGTAAAACCTGAACTTCAATCTCTAAAATTAAGACAAGGCAAAAATTATTTTCTTAATGTGCCCAACTAATTAAACCAGCCCTCTGCTGAGAAGCAAAGAGTTAATAATGAATGAAATTTAACATTTTTTTAGACCAGCTGGGAAGGAAAAACCAGCTTGTCACCTTCAATTAGCAGCTCATTACAGTTACTGGTGCACTAGAAACTTGAATTCTCATCATTTCACTGGCATCCATACAAGGTCACAACTGAGACTCTTCCTGCGGAAAGCCTTCAATAGAAGTACACACAACACATGCAATGCAGGCTGTTTATAGAGTTGACTGAACAAGACTTGATAGAACTAAAAACTCTACTTATATGTGGGGGGAAAAGCCTCTTATACAAAGCCTCATAGAAAAAGACAATTCTTTAAAGTAAGAGTTTTCGGAAAGTCACACATTCATAAAGGAGTCACACTATCAGCCAATAACAATTCTGTATGCGCCTGACATATCCTTTTGTTCTCTACTTTCTCTCTTTTTAAAAGCCTTGGCCATTTCCCGGGGACACAGCAAGACAATCTTAATTTTCCTCATGGGTAGGCTGATGAGAAAGCTCTCCGTAACATCAGCAGCATGCACGCCCCATGACGGGAGTGGTACGTGCTCCACCAAAACATACAGACACCAAATAAGCTTTTACCCTGTTCCCTAGTATCCACTAAACAGGGACACAAGAAAATAAGGCAACTGAAAGTACGTATCAGAGGGGCAGAATGAAGAAAAGGAAAACATCAACTGGTAAATTCAGAAAAGTTATAGTGTGTAAGATCAGCATGCATAAACCAGCAATTATCAATCCAAAAGAGAAACTAAGAAACCAGTTTACACTTGCGATGCATACGCTATTAAAATTTTCACAGAAAATTCTTGCAGATGTGAAAAGTAAATGGAATTTCAAAGAGCGCCAAACAAAGCACCATTAATCAAAACACTTTGATACTGACATAACATTAGACAAATAAACCAGAAATAAACCCATACATCATATAATCATATAAAAAACTAATTCTTGAAAAACTTACTTAGTACATTAAATAGGAAAAGAATAGTACATTTCAGGTAATGGTGCTAAAAACTGGAAGTCCATGTGCAAAAGAATGAAGTCAGATTCCTATTTTACATCATATGTAACTCGAAATAGATTAAAGACCTAAATATAAGAGCTAAAATTATAAAACTCAGAAAAAATATAGAGGTACATCCTTATGATCTTGGATTTGACAATATTCTTACATATGACACCAAAAGCAAAAGCAACAAAAAGAAAAACAGACAAACTGAACTGTATCATTATAAAAACTTTTGTGAATCAAAGGGTAGTATCAAAAAAGTGAAGAAGCAAACTAAAAAATATTAAAAATTTGCAAATCAAATATCAAATAAGGGTCTAGAACCTACAATATTTTGAGAACTCTAAATATTCAAGAACAAGAAAACAAACAACCCAACCAAAAGATAAGCAAAGGACATGTGAATAGACCTCTCCCCAAACATATACAAAGGGGCAACAAGCACGTGAAAAGATGCTCAATATCATTAGTCATTAGGAAAATGCAAATCAAAACCACAATGAGTCACATTTCACACCCAGTAGGTTGGTCATAATAAAACCACTAAAAAAGCGCAAATGCTGGCAAAGATGCAGAGAAAGTAGGACTCCAGTCCCTTGCTGGTGGGAATATAAATGGTGCAGCTGCTGCACCATTCCTCACAAAGCTGAACACAGAATTACCATACGGCCCAGTAATTCCACTCCTAGGAGTATGTGTACAATGGTAGACAATGGCAGTGAGACAAGGAGGGTAGGGAGAACAGCAAGGAGAGTACAAAAGTGGAAGAAGAGTCACAGAGGATAAGATTCCACAGAGTATGTGAAATATTGGGAAATAGAGGGAAAGTAATTGGAACTAGCTATGGTCAGGATTCTAAGTAGAAAGTTGAAAAGAACTGTTTCAACACATTTTCTATTTTCTTTTGTCACACAGGCAGGCAGTATTTTGACCCCAGAAGTTAACACCAGAGTCATAGGGGCCCATACTACTACATATGGTACATTATGTAGTATCCTTACTACATCAATGGTTAACAGTTTCCTAATGGCTTTACCTACTGCATCATGGTTTCCACTATCATAAATCTAAAATTCCCTTGCAATCAAAAGCTCTTCCATTACAAAAAGTTGTTATCCAATGATCTGTTATTAAAGAACAATAGGATATACCTATCGCTCATTTTTGTTAAAGAATCATAATGATGAGAGAACTTGTTCAAAAGTCAAAAAGCATACATTGGAAAATCTAAGCCACTGTCAGTCGTTTAATGTTTCATAATTAGTTACAAACAAAGATTTACTAAAGAAAACACACATAAAGAAAAATGTACACATCGAAGGTGAACACCCTGCTCAATTCTCATAAGGTACATAGATATATGTAACTCCACCCAGGTGGAGTGAAATACATTTATCCCAGGTAGAATAACACATTTCCAGTACCTCAGAAATAAGTGCTCTTCACACCCCCTTGAATTCACTCGTCCCCATCCCCCCTAAAGTCATCACTGAAGACTGACTCCTTGGAGCCCGATCTAGTGTGCAGCCCTGTGAGGGAAGCCCCCATGCCGAGGAAGCGCGGAGGGCCTCTGGCACACGGCCAGCAGAACACAAGAGCCCTCAGTCCCACATCTGCAAAGAAACGAACCTGACTTAGAAGTGGGTTCTCTCCCAATCAAGCCTACAGATAAACTCCCAATCAGACTGACACCTTGAGAGCAGCCTTGTAAGACTCTGAGCTCGGGGCCCAGTTAAATTGTGCCAGGACTGCTGAACCATAGAAACTGAGAAAACAAGTATCTGTGATTGTAAGACACTAAGACTGTCCTACTGTGTTTTACAGGTATAGATAACCAAAATACACCTGCCCCCTCTTTGTACACAATGATCTTTAGAATCAAGTGCCATTCCAAAGACCAGAAGGATTTTTTAATGAAAAAATAAAAGTTTGTCCTTCTGACATTGTAGTGCTTCAAAATAACATCAGGCTGCACTGTAACTAAAGTTTGATTTACTGTTATTCTAATCTATTGAATTAATTTATGTCCATAAAGTAATATTTAGACTATTATGTTAAGCCAATACACTTTTAAATAATTTGTAAATTTTTACCAATATAAACTATTCTGAAACAAATGAGTTCTATTTTTCAGGTTTTTCTGTAAGACACTAAATTAAACTACTGAAAAACTGAAAAGTTACTGAACATAAGTATTTTTATTTTTTTAAAGATACCTGGCCCACAACTCAGGCATGTGCCCTGACTGGGAATCAAACCAGTGACCCTTTGGTTCACAGGCCCAAGCTCAATCCACCAAGCTACACCAGCTAGGGTTAAGTATTTTAAGTCAAACAAGTTATTTTAATTCTCATAAGTTATATTAGTAATTTGTTCTTAATGAATTGAGGTTACACAGTTAAAAGGTCTGACCAAACGGATATAATGGCAATGTTTGGTTGAGTGATCATAGAACTCTGAATCCATTACATCAAAGTTGTTTTACATAAATACAAATAATACTATACACGCTGAGTACATGGGGAAATATTCTGACAGTCTGTCTATTCCATATTCAACAATTACTACTTAAGAGAAAAGTCAACCATGAGGTCAATCCAAATGAACCACTAAAAGGAATATGAATTGGAGCAGAAATTAAGATTTTTAGGATGTACAGTTAAGTATTGCTGATGAAGTACACCTTTTCATGTTAGCATTAATAATCCCTTTTCTATGTCAGAACTAAGTTACTAGCATCTAGAAAAGGACAAAAAACCTAGGTATCATGAGCCTTTTCAGAAGAGTTAGTATGATGTTGAGTACTTTAGCATTTTTTAAAGCATAAAATGATGATGGACCTTACACTTTATCTTTTAAATTTAAACACTGCCTAAATATGGTATATTAGGCAGCTATAATCTCTTATGCTTTATGGGGGAAAAAAGAGTTACAAAGAATACAATATTAAATTAAACTCCTATACTCAAATGTATCAATATCTATCAAAAACACTTCCATTTTAAATCTCAAAGTCTACTTTTAATTTTTATAATATGTCTTTTCTTTACATTCATGTATTTTATTAGAATCATAGCCATTTCTTACCCTGGACAATGTTTTCAAAATAATTTTTTTATAAAGCAATACAACGAGCATCATGTTAAAGCAATGTGAAATATGGCTTTTAAGATTTGAAAATTCTAAACATTAATACCATTTTCCTTTACAAAGACTTTTATTATTTTTATTCATGATATTTAACAGATTGAACCAAAATTAAGAAAAGTGGAACAAAGTATTTGAGAAAGTGACATTTTCCAAGAATGTGCATGTATAAGTGAAACACAAAATAGCAAAGACATTTTAAATCTACCACAAATTGCAAGAAGCATGGAAACACTTATTTTTAAATGGGAAAAAGCTGCACAACCTTCAACATGTGTTACTGAATCTAATCCTTTAACTATAAGAGGAAAAATTTTGATAGAATTACATTATTTGTATTCTTATTCGGCTCCTAAAGAACAAAAGCCACTTGGTTGCGTTTTTTATTAAGTCATTAAAAGGAATAAGAAAAGAAAATGGAAACTTAACCATATTAAAAGCTAAATTTGTGATTAGCCTAGTTAATAATATTTTTCTTCTGCAAAGTTCTGAATAAACACTGTGTAATTAAACCTTCCAACACGCCCACAGGTGGAGAGAGTGGCAGTGGTGAAGCCTTTACTTGGGGACATAACCAGGAAGGAAGGAGTAACATCCCCACAGAAAAACAGGAGGTAACGTTACAACTGGGGTTGGAATCAGATGTTCATCAATACGAACACTGATCTCACACAGTTCATAACAGGCAGCCAAAGACATACCACATTAGAGTTTTAAAAATCAGTTCCTATTATTTGCACTCAAATACAAAGATGAGTTAGAAATACTCTACCTTTAAGGAGAATTCAAAATAACTATTTTTAAATGACAAAATATAAAATTATAATACAAGGAAATATGCTTAATATATCAGAGTGAAAAACAAAGGCAATGAAAATTCAAATGATGGAAGATGTGTAACAGGACAAAAAAAGACAACTTCATATATCCACATATGAATAATATGAATATATCCACATATGAATAACATGTGGTATATTATTCATATATTCACATATGGATAATATGTGGATACTTCAGTTACTTCATATACCCATATATGGATATATAAGCATATATAACTTATATATATTTATACTATTTACCACTATGCCTACTTTGTTCATTGAAATCCATAAACAAATACAGCACTTAAAACTTTATTAGGAAAATTTTTCAAAACTTTTGTTGGAGAGATCAGCAAACTATGTCCCAAACCCAACCCCCAATGCTAGTTCCACTGGGCCATAACCACACCCACTTATTTCTTGATTTTCTGTGGCTGAGTTGAGTAGTTGCCACAGAGATTATACATGGCAAACAGAACATCACTGACCCCTGATCAGCCTTGCATTGTCCTTCTCAGGGACTGCGAGGGGATATGAGGTGAGCTGGAGTTCCTGAAATACAAGAACTCTGCACTGATGTATCATGGGATTTACTCTTCTGATTTCTGACATGTCCTCCATTGCATTATTTTGCCTCTCATGTCCGGGAACTACGCAAATGTTCTAATTTTCTTCCCATTTTGCTGGAGCTCTCGTCTTACTCAGTTTTCTCTCTATTCACCCTTCAGTGCTTCCAATTTCTTAATTAATTCTATGATGTGTTGATGGAATTTTTCCCATCTATTACTTCCCACAGGTTTGCTCTCTTCTATTACATAACCCTCTTTTCCCTGTGTTCTTGTTATTTGTTTTGTGCTCTTCCTTCGTGAAGAAAATTGGTTTATTAAATTATCAAAAAATTATTGTGAAATACTTGCTTATAATTATCAACTGTTCCATAACAACAGTATGCAACTGATTGTTCTTCCCTTACCAATAACACCTCACTGAGTTAGGTTTTCCATTTGTCCATTTCATATTTCATCTAAGTTTTTAAAAATAAAGTTGTCTATACTATTGCTTATTATCCTTTAATGACCATAAGATCTGTAATAATGCCCCTTCATTCATTCTAGTATTTTCTGTTTTTCTCCATCTAAGGGTTATTGCTTTTATTAATGTTTTCAAAGACTTAGCTTTTGGTTCAACTTATTTTTCTGTTTTCTTTTCATTGATTTCCACTTTTTATTTTCTTCTTATTATTTATTTTAGGTAAACTTTCTTATCTTTTTTAGATTCTTAAGGTGAAAGGTTTTAGATTTTCTTTTTGTTACATACCAAATTTTTATGTGCTATTTTTTAAACCAATCTATTTTCTCATGAGTTCTGCTTTACCTACAGTTTAATTTCCAAACATTTTCCAATTTTCATTACAGATTTCTAATTTAACTGCATTGTGGTTATAAAACACACTCTATCACTGAGCCTTGCTTTATCACCCAGCATATGATCAGTCTTGGTGAATGATCCATCTGCACTTAAAAGTATGCGGGTATAAAATTTTACAAATATCAGTTGAGTCTAACTGGTACTATAGTCCTGTCTTCTATGGCCTGACTGATACGCTGTCTACTTGTCCCACCTGTTCCTAAAAGAGAAATGTTAACCTCCGAGTTTAGTTGTTGATTTCTCTACTTCCCTTTCAGCTGTAATATCACTTCGTGTATTTTGAAATATATATTTGAATAGTCATTTTTAAAAAGACTGAACATACTCAAAGAAGAACATGTGTTTGCCAGTCATCTCCCCTGCAGAAATGTTAGGTGATCGGATCCGTTACACATAAATAGGTGTTCCCTGCTAATACAGGCATATGTAAGTTTTGAGGCAGAGGAGAAAGAACTCTAAGGCAACTCCAAATAGACTGGATTAAAGTTCTAGTGAAGTAAGGGTATGGTAAGCTGCTGAAAATAAAAGGACTTAAACAGTTATGAATGTTTGGAACAGCTAGATAGAAACAGCACATATCCACAACTAGTTTGCCATCTTTTGTTACATCTATGAAATACGCATACATACTAATATGTATGTATCACTAGAGTTTCACTATCAAAACCTAGCAGTTCAGCTTTTCTGACATTTGCTAACAAAAGCAGAATTTCCACTACATAAAAGCAAAATAAGGTAAAAGTGCAGTAATTCAAAAATGGAACAAAATCTCCCAAGTCTCCTAGAAATTATCAAGTCTCATTTCCCAATAACAGAAAGTACAAGTCTGTCAGCCTATCAAATACCTCTCCTAAGTTAAAAATCCAGCAACCTGCCCCCTCATCCGAAATAAATAAACCAGTATCATTAAGAATTCAAACATGTTAAACCTCTCAACTGGTTTTAATTATACTAATGAGGTACAAGTGAAACATATTCTAATTTTCTACATATCCCGATGAAACATAAGTAGTATATAACTATGTTGAAGTTATTATAACTAAAACGCTAACACATAAAAAATGTTATTTCAAAGCTATTACTAGTATGTAACTCTAAAAATAATATATGACAATCCATAACATGTCATACACGAGATATTTGTAAATAACATTAATGATACATATTAATAATTCCAACACTTCTAAGAATAATAGAATTTAAAACATACAATGAGTTTATTAGAATAGAGAACAGTCTACTAATCCTCTCAAAATATTTTCCACTTTTCGTATAAGTCATTTAGAAGTTCTTAAACATTCCTGATGAAGGAATGCAAATAAACAAACTAAACAAATCTAGTTAATGTCATTGTACATTTTACAGACTTAGAAGTCCTGAAACTATAAGCCTCTAAAGGGCAGAAACTATGTCTTGCTTATTGTTGTATGTTGAACAAAGTACTATTCATTGAAAGAAGTATTTAAGAAGAGAAGAATTAACCAAGGTTAATTATTTGTTATCAATAAACTTCTCTATATGATACTATAATGGTGGTTACATGTTTTTATTAATTTGTCCAAACAGTAAAATATACAACACTAAGAGTAAAACCTCATCTAAACTACGGACTTCATGTGATAATGACATACCAATGTAGACACACCAAGTGGGGGGTGTTGATAATGACGGAGGCTATGCATGTGTGGGCAGAGGAGGTACATGGAAAATCTTTGTATCTCCTACTAAAATTTGCTGTGAATCAAAAAAATAATGTCTATTTTAAAAATACAGAATTAAAGACCAAATTCAAGAGATACTGTCAAAATTCCATTTCTGAAATTAAAATATTAAAATGTTTGACATAACTTTTTTGAATCTTACTTTGCTAATAATAAGTCCCATTTCTCTGGTAGCACTACAATTTTGGTTACTGTGCACTTGACAAATACCATCTTTTTTATAAAGATATTACATTTATTATTCATTTAACTTTATAATGATCCTATGAGACTTAAAATTTTATAGAAGAAAGCTCTTCTCTAAGTATTTGTTTAATTCTTCACAATTTTCTTATTGACTTTGAGAAAGAAAGAGAGAGAAACATCGATATGTTATTCCTCTTACTCAAGCATTCATTGGTTGCTTCTTGTGCGTGCCCTGACTAGAGATGGAACCCCAACCTTGGCCTACTGGGACAACGCTCTGACTGACTGAGCCACCCAGCCAGGGCCCACTTTTTTTTTAATATTCAGCAGTAAAACATCAACAGCAATTTCAAATATTTAATATTTTAAGTTGCTGATATTCATGCAATAATTGATCAGGAAAGTGATTTCTAAACACAGAAAGGAACAAAAATGACAAAGTCTGAAAGCTGCGACCTTGCCTTCATTGGCATAGAGTTTCCGAAAAAATAAAAAACAAAACGTGTCTGCCTCTGTATTTATATAGTAAATATTACAATTCACTATGATTACAGTGTTCCCATTATACTGTATTCTTTTAAATTAGTAAGTCAGCATACCAAAATCCCACTTTGCAATTCCCTACAATAAAGGAAAAATAATCATCATTGATAATAGCAGAAATATTAATGAATTGTTCACTATTTTATAATTTTGAAAGATACATGAGTTTAGTGAGTGTATTAGGAATTTCTATAGCAACTTCCCATATTTTTTCCTTCATATGCACAATTTTTCTCCAAAATAAGGAAAGCCACTAACAGAGGGATACAAAGGAAGAGAGGCAAATCAAAGAAGTTAAAAGTTAAATCTTTTCTTAATGATTAAGAATTATATCATAAAGTTCCCCAAAAACACATAGTTAATTTTCAGCCATATTACAAAGGAACTCTGAATAGTAAATGAATATATTTTTAAAATTTATGTTGTTTATGGTAGAAGCAATGACACTTCAACAAAACAAAGCAAAATCTTGCTTGGACTTATTTCCTTGAAAAGCCACCTAATTTATAACTGCTTATCTGTTATGTTGAAGTATATACACAAGCATTCTTCACATCAACAGATACCTATCACTGTAGTTTGAGGAACATGGGACACTTGAAATGGGAGCATTACAGCCTGGCTCGGCTCACAACAAGGCAGTACTTACACTAACTTTTGCCAAGGAAGCACAGAGGCCAAATACACTATACCATGTAAAAGTATATGTGTTTTACTTATTCCAGTGTTACTCTAAAACTTTACTAATGCACATTAAAGATTGAGTATACATATGAAATCAATACAAATCTTACTAAACATGTCAAAGAAATCTACAGTTCTTTACAGCATTTGAAATACACTGAGAAATGAAGAAAAAAATAAAGTTAATAAATTATATGAAATTTACTTCTCAAAATTAAGGAATACCAAAAAGTACAGAGAGGTTTGAGAAAAGTATATGTTTAAAATTTTATCCCTTCTATTAATTCCCTTCTCAATACATAAAATAACAACAGAAAATCTTAAAATTTGCTGATTTTTGGTTTATAGGGCACCTAAATATATTGTTCTAAATCAATTCCTCTCATTTGCATTAAAGTACAAAAAATCATTATTTGTACACCATAGAATTTGTTTGTTTCTAAGCTGGGAGGAGTATTTATACTCATATTGGCTAAATGTTTACATTCCATAAGACTGTCATTCCTTCACCCCACCCCCAGCCCACTAGCAGCTGAGCTGTTTTGTTCACAGCCCTCCTGGCCCAGAGAAGTCCCGTCCTCAGGACACAATTCTAGGCCTGTGGATTCTGCAGGTTTCGACAGGAGCTAAGAATAAAACATATATATACTGTCTTAAACAACTTTTTGTAGTATTTGTTGTACAAATAATATCCATTTATATACACACACCACTTTAGTTCAACCGTGGTATCAGGCACCCAAAACAAGCAGATGAGACTTCAGTTACTTCTCTTAATAATATGCAGTTATTTCATAGTGAAATATAATAATAAATTACAATAGCACCAAATGACTAAAGGTATAGATATGGTTAAAGCATAAGTAGTTTTCCAGTTTTAACAAAATAAAAGATTACTTTTCACATAGTAGTTAGAGAAAAAAAAGGCTTTTCTTACTTGGCTGCTCTTGTAAAGGTAAGTGCGGGGGCGGGGGGGTAGGTATTAAGAAGAATCAAACAACAAAGCAAAAGTTGTGAAATGCATGCTATTACACCCAATGTGGACCATTATAATTTTGAAGCAATATACTAGAAATGAAAATGTATAATTGCCTTCCACTGATCAAAAAGTTTTTATAAACACATGTCCTAAACAAATTAAATTATTGGTAACATAATTTTGAAATGTGGTAATTTAAAGAAATAACCCTCATTCACAATTTACAAATAAAACTACTGTATGAATGGTCATCGATGCAACGCAAAAGTATAAATACATCAAATGCAAAATACTAAGGTTATATTAGAGCAATTTGTAACCACAGCTTAACCAGCAAGATGTGAATTTCTGACACAACCTTATAAGAAATTTTAGATTTCATTACGAGGGGAACAAAATTCTCTTTATTGCTCAAAATGAAAAAAAACTAATTACTACCTTTACAAACTAAACCTATTTCTATATAATACCTAAATTAAAAATGGCAAAATAAATTTCTATCCAAGTAAAAGCATGAATTTATTTGAATTTCAAAACAGTGTATTAGCGTTTCTCAAGAATTATCTAAAAGGATTTAAGAAGACTAGTAAAGGGCTGGAGCTGAAGTTAGCACAGCAGCGCATATGAAATAATGGCTGAGTAACTGAAATCTGGACTGTCTTAGAATATATAAAATGCAAGGTCAATATGTTTATGCTATAGACAGTATAGAAACACTGATTTTTACAGCAAGGGATAAAAAGCAGGTGGTTTTCCCAAAACCTACTTTTTTTAATTCAGCAATGTGTACAAGCCAGGGATTTTATGACAAATAAATGGAATGATGTAAAGTTTCAGAGAAATGAGAGAGAAATGTCTATAAGATTCTAGTCCCAGGCAAATGAAGAGCTAAAAATGGAAACTGGAAATTCCCATTTCAATTTCCAGAATTAAGCAATTTAACAGCTATCAGTCTGACTCTACACGAGAGGTTAGACTTCATTTTGAAAAGCACGCTTTAAGATCCAAATTCTCCTAAAAAATAGGCAGAATTTTTCTTTTCGGTTAACAAAAATAACTTCTTTACATATGAACCTACATTTTGGACCTACATTTTTAAATAAAAAAGAAACTTTAAAAAAAAATCAAGCCTACCTCAGGCAAGCCTCAGTTCACTGGATCTATGTCACATTGATTTATAACAGTTATTTCTTAGGGGGTAAAAAAGCACACACAGATGCAAACAATTACTCTATTTTTGTAGGCAACAAGTGAGGTGGGTGGTAACTGAGAAATTTTTTTTAAATCCTGTCACAATATTCTGCTTTTTCTTAAGAAACCCTCCTCACACAACAAACGTTTGCCACATCAGAGAATTTCCAGGGCCCGAAGCATCACTTTGATTCCAGACCGCTGCAGGCATTAGCAGGAGGTAATTAGGGTAAAAAGTTCAGCCACAGTTCCATGTCTAGAGTCCTGCCAGAAATAAATTTCCTCTCTATTCACTGGTTTCTACTGTACCCTCCCTAAGAATCATATTGAAAACACATTTATCTTTGTAGAGTTTGTTCCTCTTGTAATTAACGTTATAGCGTTTACAGTGTTTAATAATTTTAAACGGCCCCAATCGCAGCCGCTTGGTCTTTGAGGGTGGAGGGGTGCATTATCATTTTTCCTACATTGCTGCTTCATTTGCAAAGCAACACACACCAGCGTGCACTGCAGCTGTTTCCACCGAGCTCTCTGGTCATCATAAACTGCAGTTTTACTTCATGTTTGAGAAAGGTGCAGGGGCAAAAGTGCCAAACAGATGCACTCAGGATGTGTTCTATGAAATGTTTCGAGGAAATGAAAAAGACTAATATGAAAACAGTTTAAAATAAAACAGAAATGTTGCTTTACAACATACAAGTGTATTATATTTTATAGTTTCCAGAAAGAAAAATATGAAGTGTTATATTTAAGTAAGTGATAAAACTTAAGCACTTACAAGGTTTTTTCCTCAATCCCCAAGGGTACACTCAAAATGCTGTCTCCTGCTCCGAGACCCTGTCTTCACTCCCCTCCACCAGCACACTCACCCACACCCACACCCACACCCACACCGGGAGGCTCGAGTTAATATGCCAGTTATCTCACAAGGACTGTTATAGCCTTCTTTGAATATTGTGCTTGGAAAACAAGGCGTAAATAAAATAATTTAATGCTAAGAAAAAGCACTTATAACAATTGGTTTTAACAAAGGATAAAAATCAGTTAACACTAAAATGTACATTCGAAAAACAAAAATAAAATACTGCCTCTAGGATACTATGGTTGTGACACTACCTTATTAAGGCCAGAAAACTTATTTTTAAAATAATAATCTTTTATAAACACAATATTCAAGTCATTCATAATTTTTTCAAGGTTTTAAGCAAACTTTAAGTCCAAAAGGAGTTTTTCTTTATCTTTTCAAATTCTCCTCAAGTATTTGGTCCTCCGTACCCTAAGATATGACTAACAGCCTCACACATAGAAATAAACACGGAAATGGTGGCCCTCTGTACCACCTTGTGCAAAATACAAACCCAAAATCTCTTAGCGTAAAAACAAAAACAACAGTTTCCTCTACCATTTCATTTGGCACAATCTTCCCCACACAGTAACTACCCAGGACTTCTTACTTGTCCTTTTTTCCCCTCTCATCATCCGGATGACTTCAAAGATTTTTGCCATCTTCCAGGGATGCTTTCCAACTAGACTTGTATAACAACATCATGTTTTATACCATTACAGTTGAATTTACATTTCTCAAGCATAAACAAATGCTATTTAAAGATGTTCAATAACTGAAATACTAGAAGGAAATAATGTAATAGTAGCTGAAATGTAGCAGGTACCCATAAATATTTCTTGCAAGAAGGTACAGCTCCTCTCAGAATAAAACAAAAGAAAACATCAAAATAAAGCATTTCTTTGAGATGGCAGCCTAGGAAGTCTATAGCCAACATTTTAAAATCATGTATACCAGATACGGTAAGTACTTTTTACATCTCACTGAAGTGTGTAGTAATTTACTGTCAATTATGTCAACACAGTCTTTGATTAAAACACATTTAAGTCTCAATTAAAGCAAATAACCTTTCTCAAATCCCACTACTTTGATTCAAGATAATCATCAAGTAACAAAACTAGTGAGATTTTTAAGATTTTACCCTGTCTAAATACGATATAGCTAATATCCACAAAAATATTGCCCTCCCCAATTATGAAATACTAGATTTGGAAAATGTCATGGATATCCATAATGAATTACTTCATTTTCATCATCAATTTTTGTCCTTAGGATCGCCACACACAACTGATCTCCTCTCAAGGCTTACTCACTGGGCACATGCTCTGTCCCAGCAGAAAAAGAGTAAGCCTGCCTGTACGGAATTCCACAAAGTCAGAATCTACGCAGATGTTCCTTCCCTTTTGGTTTTCCTTTAATTTGCAAATCTTGTAATCTAAGCCTGAAGCTGACTGAACCAACATTTAAACCAGTATAGCAATATCAGCCAAAAACTCAATCTGTTCTCTATTTATATGTCAAGACTGCATCCTTTTGGTGGCAGAAAAAACTGTTGTTTTGAAATGATTACAGAGAGAAACTGCAAGTCCGTTAGTAGTTTTATGTCCTCGTTCTAACGGAAAGCTTCACTTTGGAAAGGCGTTTATGATGCAGAGCAGAAGATGTGATTTCAAGACTCCCACCTTTATGTTTTTAACTATACACTAAAGTCACCTTAAACTATAGGACAGCAAAGAATCTCCCCAAAAAAGACCTCAGTGACACTCACATACACATGTTACATAGAAACGTGCTGCTTCTACTGAGTGCCAAGAAGGGCAGCAGGGATGCATTATAAAGGGGCAGGAGAAAACCATTGTGTATAATAGATATGCTTATTATCTTGATTGGAGTGACAGGTTCATGGGCATATACAAATGTCAAAACGTATCATACTGTACACTTTAGGTGCCGTTCATCATGTTTCAATTATACCTCAATAAAAATAAAATATATAAATATAACATGAGGTTCTATGGGGGAATGTAAACAAATTACCATTTTCCAATGAAAGTAAAGGGCCCCCCCCATTCATCAGAGATACTATGAGACTCAGTGCTGGCGAGGACAAGAAGCCTGACAAACGTGTAGCACAAGTACTGGCTAAGGCGGGCACAGCCATGTTCTCCAATAGTCACACAGGGCTGCTTTACATCTATTCAGATATGTATTTGTTCTTCATACGTGGATGAAAATAAATGTTTGGCAAAGAGTATTCCCTGGCTACCCTTCATATCTTTCTGACCCAAATAATATGGTGCACCTAATATGGGCCTGACACTTTTCTAAATATTTGAAAAGACTGAGTCATTTAATTCTCACTGGAACTAGTAAGCGCAGTAGTTAATTCTGAGCACCACTTTACAAACAAGGAAACCGAGACTGAGGACTGTTGAATAATTTAGTTTAGACAGCTAATAATCACATTGGTCTGTGTGAGGCCAAAATCTCTGTTCTTTCCATTATTCTGCACTATCCATGGGTTCAGAAGTATCAGTGAATATTACAGAGTATCATCATTAGGCTAAATTCATATAGAAAGAAAATTATAGGACCCAAAATAAAGTCAGATTCATTAAACATAAGTACCACTTTCGGTAGAGGTCCTGTTAGACTCAGCACCACAAAAGGTGCCACTGAAGGCCCAGCGTCATCCACAATATCCTGGTGTCAGGATTGGTTTAGAAGGCTTACACACTATTAGACTACTATCCTCTAGCAATCTTTCCTTATGCCAAATTTCTAGAAACCTTATGTAACATGTCCTAAGTAATGCCTCAGGAGAGATGTATCTACAGACCTGTAATGCAACAAGGAGCTGTGATGGTTTTCTAACCAGAGGCAGTCAGAAAGAGTCCAAATATATACTACTATAGCCCGAAGGGAAGTTAGAGCAATGCACTTCAACAGAAAGACGAAGTGAGTTACACATGCAATTTTAAATTTTCTAGTAGCCACACTGAAGAAAAAACTAGGAATAAGCAGGTGAAAATAATGTTTTAGATATTTAACATAATATACCCACAATATTAGCATTTCACTTGGCACCAACCACATTTCAATAGCTTGCTCAATAGTCAAATCTGCTTGGTCAGCACAAGAAGACAATTTCTAGCCAGGTAATACTCAGGCGTACAGATCCTAAAGAAAAGGCAAACATGAAATACACCCAAGAAAATAAACATCATGCTCTCAACTCAATGTTATGATGTTATTTCAAAACTTACTCTCTGAATAAAATTTCAAATTTCAAAAATTAGTGTGTATTCGTTCTCCAAGAACCTCTATTAAAATCAGCTAGAACAACATGACAAGAATAACACACAGCTCCTGAAAACACACCTCTTTGCAATGCTGCTTCTATAGTCAAATGTAAGGCGAGGTGGTCTCATTTTAATAGAATTTGCAGCTAATTTTTGTTCTCAACCAGTTGGGAGTCAGACAGTATAGGAAACAAACCTTTCCCAAGTGCTTTCTTCTGCTTTGCCTTACCAGCATTCTGACACAAATTCTAAAAAGCTGAATAGAGATCCTTAAAACTGCTGGGAGCACTTGACTGCGTACTTTAAGCTTTAAGCTTTTCCCACTTATGATCAATATTTTAAAATATATATTAAGAAAATATGCATATAGTGTACATAATAAGGTAGCACTAATATTCGTTGTTAAATAAAGCCATGCTGTAATATATTAATAAGAGGCAAAAATAAACAAGGTGCAGATAAAAACAATGCAACCCAAATGTTTTTACCAATATATTTGTATATGTGTATATGGCCACCTAACTCTGAATCTCCGAATATCTTTGAAAAACAATACATATCAAAAAGGAAAGCAAATGAAATCACCCCTAAATCATGCTGCAGAATAACTAGAGAGAAAAAAGCCAACAACTTTATTTATGTGGGGAGGAGAGGCTTAAATACTCAACATTGGCAGAGCTTTCTCCTGAGCTCCCCCAGAGCTGAGCAGAGATTACTTGAAAAAGAAGGAGGGAGTACAATGGTCCTAATGCTGGCAGAGCACAGAGAGATAAAAATCGCCTAGAATTTACTTCCAGAAGCAAGGGAGTAGGCCACTGCTTAAAAAAAAAAAAAAAAAAAAAAAAGTCTCAGATCAGTTGGATCAAATCATCAGCTACTAATTAATCAAAAGTCAGGGGATGAGAACATGCACAGGACCAGAGATGCCCATTAGAGGAATCACATCAGGCATGGGATGAATCCTTGGGAGCTTAGTGGTAAAAGAAAGATAGAAGTAAGAGCTGCAGGTAAGGGTCTTACCAGAAAACCACAGGAAGAATTGAATCCATTGCCCCAAGGTACCGGTTATTAAAGAAACCCTATACTTCACTATACCTACAGAAAACCAGGTAAAGCACCCTAACTTCTCCAACCACAACCCCAAATCTTTATAATACTGATTTTGTTAACCCTGCCCCCCCAAAATCATACTGACTTTATTATGAATAAAAAAGGAATAACAACATTCACACAAAATTACTAGGAAACCAGAGTTTTATCTTAATGAAAATATGCCCTCAAAATCTCAGAAAATAGAAAACACAACAGTGTAAGACAGTTACCCTAACATGCATGCCTCACTTAGTGACTTTAATTTGTTCCTGAAAACTCTGCCACTAAATGAAAAGGATTAAGTGGAAAATCATTTCCATTACTATTTATGGCAAAAAATATAATGAGTTCTATCCCAATGCATATTTTCACACAGAGGGAAAAAATATTTGATTGAGCACTAAAAATGTTTATATAATAAACATTAATTTGAAAGTAAATATAGATTATAGTATAAAAAAGTTAATCTACTTTTAGGTAGACATTGACATCAGAATCAGTCAAGTTTGATGAGAATTATCTTTTCCTTGACATTATGACAATAAAATTTTTTTAAAAAACAACATGACATAGCCATAAAAGAGGACTCTTTGTATGAAAAAAAGTATGAGGTGGAAGACAGACTGTCATTTCGTAGCTCGATAATATTAATCCAGCATTCGCTTCATTCTTCATTCAATGTGTTATATACATTTTCAATGTCTCATATACCATGACTACTTCTTATGACATGATGCAGTTTCCTAGAACATACAGCTGGTTCAACAGAGTAAGCTAGCTCTTTAAAAATATACTTTTTCAAAGGGGGATAGAATCAAGGGCGGGAAGTGGGGATGTGTGGGTTGGGGGAGAGTTGTGGGGAAAAAATGGAGATGACTGTACTTGAACAACAATAAAAAATGTGGAAAAAAGAAAAAATATATACTTTTTTATTCTATGTTTATTTTCAATCCTCTCTACGGCTGGCAGGGAAATGGTGGGGGGAAATGGAGACAACTGTACTTAAACAACAATAAAAAGTGGAAAAAATATAAATAAATAAAGATCATAAAAGTTTTTTCCTTTGCTCCGCTTGTATCTGCACCATTTCTCCTCACCAATTTTTCAAACTTCTGGGGACTCATGAATCCCTTGCTCTCAAAACACACATTATAATGAATTACAGACATGAAACAAAACTATAAATCAGAAATCCACAAACTCAGAAAGGTCAAGTAACAGGAAGATATGAAAGAGGAGTTAACTGAATTGAGATTGAGAATTTAAAAAAATGGGAACATGCAAATTAAAACCACAATGAGAAATTATTAAAAATTTATTAGAATGGCTAAAATTAAACAAACTGATAAAGCCAAGTGTTGGTGAGGAACTACAGGAAATGGAAATCTCATACTGTGTTGGTAGGACTGTAAAATGGGACAACCACTTTTAAAAACACACATCTAACATGTGGTTCAGCCATTCTACTCATGGGTATTTAAGGGAAAAGCAAGCATGCCTCTAGAAAGACTTCGACAATACGTCCATAGAAGCAGTCTTTGTGAAAGCCAAAAACCACAATACCCACCGACGAGCGAATGGATAATCGAATGTTGTATGCCCATACACCATACTAGCAATAAGAATGAATAAACTATTGATAAATGCAACAAGAATGAATATCAAAATAAATATAATGCATAGCAGCAGACAGGCCAAAGGAAAGTGTATCCTGCATGATTTCATTTCTATAAAGCTCTAGAAAATTCAAACTAATCTATAATGGCAGAAAGTAGAGCAGTAGCACCTAAGGGAAAGGATCTGGGAGGGAGGAAGAATTATAAAGAGACAAGAATCTTGGGGGATGGGTGATATTTTCATTATTTTGCCTGTGATGATGATTTCATATATGTATACATAGGTCAATAATATAGAACTGTACATGTTAAGTATATATACTTTATTAAATGTCAATTACTCCTCAACAAAACTGTTAAAAGGGTGTATGTATACACACACATTAGAGTCTTTTCTGCCATTTCCACTAAAACTTATGATTCTGACTGGGGAGTGACATCAATATATTCAAGGAAGTTGTATTAATGAAATTAACAGCATTTTAATAGTTGTGCTACAGTATAATAGCAACTAAATATAAAGTATACAAGCTCAATTGAATGCAGAAAACCAGTAAGAAACCAGGTTTTTCAAGGCTCAGTTTGACCATGTGCTCAGGCTACAATGTCCTTAGAGCTTCTCTCTACCTGGTCTTTGTCCATTTTGTCTTTTTCTCCTTAATTTAATAGTCTCAACTCTTCCTTCTATCCCCACCAAAGTACCTTTGCCTTTTTAAAGGTAAAGTTCCATATTTACTAGTAATTTGTTATTAGTATTAACATTTCTTTCTATGTGTTCCAATTTAATCAGGATTATCGATCTGATTACAATGTTGAGTAATTTTCTCCATACCTATTTTCCCCATAGTCTCCATTCCAGTGTGCTGTCCACCCCTGCAAACACACTGCATCCTCTGAGCCCTGCCCCTTGCTATGGGCGACCGACCCATGTGACAGGGACTGCATCAGTGGGATCCCTACACCTTCAGAACCCAGCCTCTGGTTTCTGTCTTGGTTTGAACCAGGAGAGTCATCTGGAGAAGTGAGAGTAGGCTGGGATACCCGGCTGCTCACTGTCAGGTGATGCAGACAGACAGAGCCCCTCCATCAGAGGCCACAGTTCCCATCAGGTGACCCTCTCTCCCCTTGATTAGAAATGGTAAAGGACCCCATTTGAATATGTCATCTGTTTCCTGGCAGGACCCTAACAGTACAGGTTTTGGAGAAAATATATATACGCATATGGCAAGCAAGGCAGTTCTTTAAAAAATATAACCAACATTCATCAGATTTGGTCCCCTACCTATGACCATTTTGATAGGCTCTTTGAAATTTGTACCAATTTCAGGATCACAAGGAAATACACACAACAATGTCTGCAAACGTGATCTTACAATGCACCACTTGGGGGTGTCCATAATTCAGACACTATATTTTAAAGTAAATACTTAAAAAAGCTTTCCCTGTTTAAAATTTTACATGATATGTATATCAGCTTACAGATTTGTCCTGCACATGTTTTAAACTGTATACATGTGAGTCAAGTGTATAAAATCCTGGCTCTCTGCCTCACCCCTACAGGAAAACTAAAAATTTGCTTTAAGTAAATAAAGGAACTTGGTAAATGCTCCATAATTAACATTTACACTAGCGACTCTTCTTTACTAAAAGCAGTGTTCACATTTCAAGATATATAAATTAGATCCCTAAGCCACATGAGAAAATGTAATTAAGAATTAATAGCAATGCCATCTTATTTCCTTAAGATTTCACTACATGCATTACCAGATGAATGGACATGCTTTAACATGGTGTGAGGCTTCCGTTGGTTCTACTATAATCTTGAAGTCAAGAGGCCTGTGAACCATCGATAATACTGGATACCTTAGCATGCTAACCCATCTCTTTAAAAACCTCTATGTCAATGGGGCAGCTCTCAGCATAAATGCTACACCAAAGATGTAAAAGCTCATTCTTTGAAAGCAATAAAGAGAGTCACAGATAGCTAGAAGAAACGGTAGAAGACTCACGGAAATGAAAAATACCTGTGAAATGGGCTACTGAAAAACCTGATGCTTGAGGTCAGGCCAAGGAACTGCTGGAAAAAGCCCATGTGCTGGAGCAACAAAGACTGGAAGAATGGCATGAATCTTTTTCATGTGTGTTTCTGTGGAAGTATTACTAACCCAAATTATGATTCTATCAGACCTCACAAATACAACAGGATGATAATAAATCAAAACTGAAAATACTTAGTATCATTTGTAAAGGCTCCTTGGCATTTCATAACAAAAAAGAAACATTGCATCCTTATTATCCCAAGCAATCAACCTTCCAGTACATTTACTATAACCCTACTTACTTTAGATACAAACTGAAATAAAATCTCTTCAGAAACAATTCAGGATTGTGCAACTATGTTTAGCCTCCAACTAAATAACTACTGTTTAAGGGCAGGGGCTACCAAATACCTCTCGGAATTCTCCCAGTCCAAGATGACCTTTTTGGCAGTTTGTAATGAAACTGCAAAAATATTAATACTGTGAACTAGCTGTATTATAGTTAATGAGCAGTCATTAATTTTGAAATTAAGTCTTTACTGCTATTTAGCCATTAAATTATTTTTCTCTCTTCAACATAAATGTAAAACAGCAGATCCTCAAGTATAGCTATATCTTTGATTGCCAAATTTTTAATTTTTTTATTAAAATTCAACCTGGGCAACAGAATGCCTAGTTAATAAAAGATAAGAGTTTCCTAACCAATGGAAATAAATTTTCTCACTCTTACAAGAATTTCCCACCACCAAAGGGATGGGAAATATGATGGGAGCCTCTACAGTTAAATCGCGTGATCTTCAAGGTTCTTTCTACTTGGAATATTCTGTTTCTCTATGTAAACATCACATCTCCAATCCACACATTGTGTGTAATACGATGATAGTACACTGAAGTAAACATTCTTCAAGGTCTGCATTCAGCTGTTGAATAATATTACTCTTTTGCAATTATTCATAATACCCAACAAGATCCTAACCACAAACAGCTACATTACTGGAACTGTTTAGTATACAATGAACTTTAGTTTTCTAAAAATATACTGTTTCCTTAGTATACTGTCCATACTTCCGCTCCCTCCCTCAAATTGTTACACAAGGCACTGATTTAATCCCTGGATCAGTAGCACAGTAAACACTATCTCCAAGACCTTAAATGGCTCATCTAGAATGATTATGACATTGCTACACACACACACAAGATAGAATAAAAGAATCCCTAGAATATCAAAATAAGTGGCATTTTAATGACTATCATGAATGCAATAAAAGCCAGTGTTTTAAATAGTGGGCCAAAGCATAATGTGTTTATATCCAATGGATAGAATATGAGGAAGAACTGGGATGGTTTTCATAACAATGCCTCCTTCTTTGAAAGGTACTACAAATCTTTAAAAATGAAATCTATATTTTAAAAACAATTTTGACTTTTCTCGAGAATAATTTAATAAGCAGTATTAAATGTGAATATAAGCAACTGACACTGTCCAAAGCACCTAGTGCTCAATTAAGCATGTGCCAGGGAAACAGATGGCAAAAGACAAGTCTTCTATCTCTCCAAAGGGAGAAGGAAGTTCTAAAATGTTATACACACTAGCTTTGAGGACGATGTCAACAACCTGATTCAGGAAATATGGTTCCTCAGATTAAGATATTTACTCAAAATCTGCAGACTAGCACCTGAGGCACAGGCCTGGGTCCACAACTGGCTGTGACTGAAACTCCCTTCGCTTCGGTTTCCTCGTGTGTAAGATGAGGATAATACAGTCTCCCTCACCCGCTGGTTAAGATTAAATGATGCTACATAACAGAAAAGACTTAACAGACCTGGTACATAGCAGGCATTCAACATTTGCCTTCCAGTCCCTGGTGCTATATTAGCTTAGTCAATAAGTGCAGGCCTCATTAAAAAAAAAGGGGGGGGGGGGTAATAACATTTTTTAAGCCTGGGATTTGCAAAACAGGTTCTAAAATAATTCCCCTATAACTAGAATTCTCTGCTGTGATACTCAACTTTAAAGTTCCTAAAAAGTGTCTAGTGGGTCTAACATCACCATCTGCCAATCTACTCCAAACACTTAGAATAACACTCCAAATATATACTCACTCACAGATCGATTGCTCAGATTAGAGAGAAAATTCTATTCACAACAACGGCAACATGACACTTACAAGAAACAGAGCACAGCCCTGTATGAAAATGTCCTTCTTGAGACTGTAAACATTCTGACAAACATACTATAAAATCAGTTCAGCAAACAAGTAAGTGAAATCAAAATGAGTATTTTCCAGCAGCCTCTTGCATTAGAAAGACAGGTATTGAGAGTGAGGGGGCAGGGGGACAGGCATGCATGGAATAGGGAGTTTATATACAGTAATAACAAGACACCTTTTCCTAGAACTTAAAAGTGCATGAAGTGACTTAAGGAAGTAGTTCAAAAATTTCTTTGCATTTATTTATCAATAATCATTATTAAAACAACCCAGCAATACAGACATATGGAAGTCAGTCTATTGCTAGAATGATTCCCCTTCCATGACATAAATTAAGAAGCAAAATGGAAAAAAGAAAATGAACATCTACACTAGAATTTTTTTTTTAGAGAGAGAGAATGAGAGAGGAAAAGGGAGGTAAAGAGAGAAAGAGAAAAACATCAATTTGTTGTTCCACTTATTTATGTATTCATTGGTTGATTCTTGTATGTCCTTGACTGGGGATCAAACCTACAACCTTGGGGTATTAGGACGATGTCCTAACCAACCGAGCTACCTGGTCAGGACCTAGAATAGCATTTCAATAGTACTTGCCTATTTGAAAACATTTGCCTATGTTTTCAAATAGGCAAATGCTATTTTAATCAGGACTATAGTCATTGCCCCTGTGGTGATTAATTTTGTGTCAACTTGGCTATGCCACAATAACCAGATTTGGTCAAATATTCTAGATATTTTTGTGAAGATTTTTTTTTAGTTAAGATTAACATTCAAATCAGCAGAATTTGAGTAAAGCAGATTATACGCTATAATATGAAGAGACTCATCCAATCAGTTGAAAATGTTAATAAAAAAGTTTTTTTAAATGACAAGAGGACCATCTCGGAGGAAGAGGGAATTCTGTCTCCAGACTGGAATTGCAACCATTCTCTAAATCTCCAGATTTTGGACTTGCCAGCTTTCACAATTACGTGAGCCAATGTCTTAAAATCTCTCACTCTCACTCTCTCTATACATACAGATACATGCATACACCCACCCACACATCCTATTGCTTCCTTTTCTCTGCAGAACCCTGACTAATGTAATAACCCACACACCACTAAATTCAATTCTCATCACCAACTACATGTAATCACCTTACCCTCTCTTTTATACCTTATGTTTTGACAAAGTGATATCTCAATACAAAACAATCTCCTAATCATACAGTTAGCAGAGCTGATAAGAAATAGAACATCTTTCAAAAACTACAAGCCAAACTCGGCAGGTAGCTAGTGTCTTCCACAGACACGTCTTTCTGATGGGCTTCCAGAGGTCTTCATGCACGTGGTTCTTCTCTCTGTGGTTCCCGTTCGGTTTCAGATCCCTTGTCAACACATCAGTTCCCTGGTTAGTGTGCTGGCTTTAATACGGTGCTGAGTACCTCTAGCAAGGTTGGTATTTCACTTTTTGTATCTCTTCAACTCCAGAATTCCATTGCATTTTTCTATCATTTCTAACTCCCCAGTGAGATTCTCTATTTGTTGAATCACCATTATCACACTTTCCTTTAATTTTAGACACATGGTTCATTAAGTTCTCAGAGTATATTTCTAACAGCTGCTTTAAAAATTCTTGCCTGTAAAATTTAATAGTGGAGAGAATCAGAAACAGCTTCTAGTGCCTGCATTTTTTGTCACTATATCACACTTCCCAGTTTTTTTGGCCATGTGTCATACATGACGTTATGTTGAATACTAACCATTTTATGTAATATAGTATAACAACTCTGGAAATACGTCTTCCTCAAAAATGTAGAGTTACTAAAGCCTCTGCTTGCTTGGTCTTACTTTTTTGTTGTTTTGTTTTTATTTTAAAGCCTGGTTTCCCAGGGTTGCTCCTGTGTCCTAGTGGTTAGCCAATGATTCAACAGAGAATTTGCTTCAATACTCTCAGTACAGGCTGTTATCCTTCCCAGGAAAATCTATGTGTGGACAGGGGAGCACATTCAACACTCAGAACAGTTTCGAGTCTCCCAGATTTTAGTTTCCCCTGGACCTTTTGTAGACCCTTTGCACAAACAGAAAGCCTCAGCTAAGACTTTAGGCGACAAGAGCCACTGCCCTCCCAACTCAAGACCGTAACTTCCATGGACAACGCTGCCGGGCAGGCAACATATGAGCATCTTCCAAGCACAGCAGGGAAGTGCCACTCCTCATGACCCTCTCCATCCACTGCTGAATACTCAACCGTGTTGCAAGGAGAAGGGTGGAGTGTGATGGGGGCAGCCCCATGCAGGAATGCCACAGATCCCCACTAGTAGTACTCAAAGTTCACCAGTTCTCAAACATAAACAATTTTCAGATTGCTGTAAGCCACTGGCTGAGTTCCAGAGCACTGAAATGGTTGGTTTTGTCTGTTCTGCAGATAATATTAGTCCTAAGTCATAAACCTCCATCATTCTTAAGTGTATTTATACCAGTTTCTGTTCTACTGCTACAGATTTATAACCTACTTTGGAAGTCCTTACTCTTCCACGTGTACTGTGAACCATTCCTGCCTTGGCAGGGTGGCTCAGCTGGCTGGAGCATCCTCCCTTACACCAAAAGGTTGCAGATTCGATCCCTGGTCAGGGCACACACTTAGGTTGCAGGTTCAATCCCCACTCAGGGCACAGAAGGCATGCAAGCGATTGATGTTTCTCACTCACATCGATGTTTCTCATTCACATCAATATTTCAATCTCTCTCTCTCTTTCTCTCCCTTTCTCTCTCTGAAATAAATAAACATACCCTCAGGTGAGGATTCTTTTAAAAACGTTCCATTCCTTTAGACCCAACATATGATGCACCTTCTTCATGAGGCCATGTCCCCTTAATTCATGCACACTAATCTCTGCCTTCACTGAATTCCTATTATACATCGTTATTTCATAATTAGTTCCTGTGACCTATACCTTGTTTTTCCAGCCACAGCCTTAAATTTTGGGGACAAGGAATTGGATTTTCTTGCTTTTGCATCTTTATTCCATACCTGTACATCAGAATTCCCCAAACTCCAGGCCACAAACAGGTACCAATCCTGGCCCATTAGGAACCAAGCTGCACAGCAGGAGGTGAGTTTGAATTCAATGAGCTTGAAACATCCCAAAACCATTCCCCCCAAGCACCAGTCTGTGGAAAAACTCTGTTCCACAAAACCAGTCCCTGGTGCCAAAAAGGTTGGGGATCGCTGCTGTGAATAATTTCCCATTTCAACTCCAAAATTTACACTTATAACGCATGTAGTCGAACTATTTACCTAGAATGCAAATTAAGACCCTAAGATCCATCATTCTATACCATTAACACATTCTTCCTTTCTCCACTGCATCCATGATCTAAAGTGCACACGGTGAGCTGACAGCACATGCCAGGGACTACCGGTTGTCAAGGCTAATATCCATTTTAATCATCTTCCTTACTAACAGAAATATAATAATTTCCCAGTGTTCATCACACTAGGAGTTCAAGTTGAAGAGATGCACTACCTGAAAAGACAGTAGTCATCTAGAGTTCATTAGGGAAATGGGTGATCAAAGTTCACCCTCTGAAATAACAATGTAAATTTTTAATAAAGCTTCAAAGAATTTTTAAAATTCCCTTACCCAGAAGATCCAGTGCTCTTACAAACTCCAAGGAGGGGCCTTTTTTCAGCAAAGCTATCACACTTCTGAGCACCTGATAAGGAACATAAAATGTAAAACAAAACTTTGAGAAGCATTCTTATATCATGCCCAGTATCTTCATGCTCTCAAAATATTTACAGCTGAAGAGATAGCAAAACATTCATTATAAATTGATACAATTTATACATTTGAATGAGCAAAAAACAGAAAAGGTATAAATAAGCCTATTCCTAGTTTTAAAAATTGAACCTGCTCTTAAAATACCTTTTTTAAATTTTTTAAATTAACTTAAATCTTATATACATATTCTCCATGAGATCAAAACAATTATGTCAACTCTACTAAGTAATTACCCAGAGCTAGTATAATCTTTATGTCAAAACTAAATAAAGGTAGTTCGAGACAGGAAAATTATAAAATTATAGGCCATTCTTAAAACACATAAATATAAAAACCCTTTAAAAACCAAAAAAGAGACTTCCAGTCAAGATGCAGGTATAGGTAGACATGCTTTGCCTCCTCACGCAACCACAAAAAGGAATTACAACTAAATCTCAAAACAAATAACACCCAGAATTGTCAGAAAATCGAACTGTCTGAAAGTCCAACAACCAAGGATTTAAAAAAGCCACATTCATCCAGACAGGTAGGAGGGGCAGAGACACAGAGACAGGATGGAGAGGCGAGAAGACGTCGTATGGCTCAGGGAGGCAGTGGCATTGGCCAAACAGGCACAGGTGATCCCACATTCACGTGCGGTGGATAAAAATTAGGAGGGATACTTGGGAGCGAGTGACCCCCGCCCTAGGTCATACCGCACAGCCCAGGGTTCCAACACCAGGAAGATAAATCCCTGTAACTTCTGGCTGTAAAAACCAATGAGGACTGGGACAGTGGAAGAAATGGCTGGATTATTAGGAAAATTCATTTAAAGGGCCCACTAGGTCTTAAAATATATGCAAACCCACCCAATCTGAGATTCAACCCCAGGGCAATAGCTGGAAGGGCACCAGTCGCACATGGGGAGTGGGTAAAGTGACTTGAAACAACGTGAGCACCAGGCAAACCCCCAGAAGCCAGGCAGCAGCAGTCCCCTCTTCCAGCCCTTCCCCAACACGGAGCCACAAAGCAGTCCCCTCTTCCAGCCCTTCCCCAACACGGAGCCACAAAGCAGTGAAGTGGGTTGCCCCACCCTGATTTCTCAAAAGAAACTTTGCAGGCAAGAAGGGACCAGCAAGTAATATTGAAAGTGTTGAAAAGCAAGGACCTATGACCTAGATTATTCTGTCCAGCAAAGCTCCTCTCATTTAGAATTAAAGGGCAGATAACTGCTTCCCAGACAAGCTAAAATTAAGGGAGTTTATCATCACCATCCATTATTAAATGAAATGTTAAAGGGACTTATTTAAGAAAAAGAAGATCAAAACTATGAGCATTAAAACAGCAACAAATTCACAACCATCAACAACTGAATCTAAAAAAAAAACCACACACCAAAAACTGAGCTAATAGCCAGAACAGGAACAGAATCATAGGGGGGGTACAGAGATCATTTGGAGGGTTATCAGCTGGGAGGGAGAAAGGGATGAATGTAGGAAAAGGTTTAGGGATTAAAAAGCGTAATTGGTAGGTATAAAATAGACAGGGGATGATAAGAATAGTATAGGGAATAGAGAAGCTAAAGAACATACATGCATGGCCCATGGATATGAACTAAGGGGGGAACTGCTGGGAGGAAGGGGCGTACTAGGCAGAGGGGGATAAAGGAGGGAAAATTGGGACAACTGTAAGAGCATAATCAATAAAATATACTTTAAAAGTTAAAAAGAAAAAAGAGAAAACAACCAAAAATCCCAGAAATCACAATACTGGGCACATATCCCACAGAAATAAAAGCTCTGTCCATACGAATCTGTGCACAAATAATCATAGCAGGTTCATTTGTAATAGCCAAAAAGTGAAATCATCCCAGATGTCCTTTGACATATGAATGTTATCTCCACACCATGTAATACCAATCTATACTATTAAGAAACTGTTGATATATTGAACAACTTGGATATATCTCAAAAACATCTTCTAAGTGAAACAGCCAATCTCAAAACTGCACATAGTATGTAATTCCAGTTATGGAACAATCTCGAAATGACAAAATTATTATAGAGATGGAGAACAGACTGATGGTTCCTAAAGGTTAGGGCTGGTAGGAGACCACGTGAGAAGGATTGCTGTAATGATGGAAGACATCTGTACCTTGATTGTATCTTGACCCAAAAGTCACAGGTTTGATTCCTGGTCAGAGCACACGCCTGGGTTGTGGGCCAGGTCCCAGGTTGGGGGCATGTGAGAGGCAACCAATTGATGTTTCTCTCACACACCAATATTTCTCTCCCTCTCTTTCTCCTGCCCTTCCCCCCTCTCTAAAAATATATAAATAAAATCTTGAAACAATAAATAGGAAACTCCTTCTTGGACTGCTTTACAATTGTTTTTCTATAATATTAAATCATTTGGTTTTTGCTCTTTTAAGGTACATATGTTAAGAGAGAAAAAATACATGCCACAGACTGGGAGAAATATTTGCTAAAGATATATCTAATAAAGGGCTGTTATACAAATTACACCAAAAAACTCTTAAAACTGAACAACAAGAAAATAAACAATTGATTATAAACATGGGTAAAAGCATCTAAAGAGGCACCTAACCAAAAATGATAAACCAATGGCCAATACGCATATGAAAGGATGCTCCACATTATAGGTCATCAGAGCAATTCAAAATGAAACAACAATGTGATACCACTACACATCTATTAAAATTAGCCAAAATCCAAAGAGCAATGACAAAACCAAATACTGGCGAGAATCTGGAGCAACAGAAACTCTCATTCATTGCTAGTAAGAATGCAAAATGGTACAGCCACATTGGAAGACAATCTACCCATTTCTTACAAAACTAAATACTCTTACCACATGATCCAGCAATCACACCTTTTAGTATTTACCTGAAGGAGTTGAAACTTTGTCCACACAAAAACCTGTACATGGATGTTTATAAAAGCTTCGTTCATAGTTGCCAAAACTCAGAATCAACCAAAATGTCCCTCATTAGCTAAATGGCTAACTGTGGTACATCCAGACAATGGAATATTATTCAGGACTAAAACAAAATGAGCTATCAAGGCATGAAATAACATGGGGGAAACATAAATGCATTGCTTAGTGAAACAGAAAAACCCACCTACTACATGTTTCATCTATATGGTATTATATATAGGCAATATTATATATTACATATGGCATTATATAAAGGCAAAACTGTGAAGACAGTAAAAGGTGAGTGGTTGTCAGGGGCTTGGAGGAAGGAGGGATTGATAGCTAGAGCACAGGTGATGTTCAGGACAGTGAACCTATTCTGTATGCTACTGCAATGGTGGGTACAGGGCATTGGTCATTTATTGAAACCAAGAGGGAACTCTAATGTAACATGTGGACTTTGGATGAGAATGATGCGTCCATGCAAGGACCTGTGTGGAAGGATGTGAACGGTGGGAGTGTGCGTGTGTGAAAACAGCGGTGTACACAGGCAGCCTCTGTGAGTTCCATTCACTTTTGCTGGATAACTAAAACTGCTCTTCAAATATTACTCTACAAAAGACATACCAAATTCTTGAACACCCATGTTCACTGCAGCATTATTCTCAATAGCCAAAAAGTGGAAGCAACCTAAATGTCCATTGATGGATGAACAGAAAATTAAAATGTGGTATATACACATAATGAAATATAACCTAGACTTTAAAAAGAAAAAAACTTTGTCAATGCTACACATGAATGAATCTTGACATTATGCTAAGTGAAATATAGTTACAAAAAGATAAATAGTGTATTGTTCCAGTAATCTGAGGCTTCTAAAGCAGTCAAACTTGTGGAAACAGAAAATGAAATGTTTCCAGAGGCCGGGGGGGGGGAAGAAACAGAGAGCTGTTTAACAACGGGGACAGTGCTCCAGTTTTCTAAGCAGTGCAAGTTCTAGAACTCTGTGAGTGTATTTTAACACTACTGAACCACACACTTAAATTTTTGTAAAGATGGTAAATTTTATGTTAACACAAATTTTATTGCAATGAAAAATTTTTGAAAAAGATAGAAATAAGGTGTGTGTGGTTAGATACACACATGCATAGATATTCAGTGACATAAAGGACAAATGCATAAATACATAAAGACAAACACCAACTTCAAGGTAGGGATATGCCTCTTGAAGAGTTAGGATGGAGATATTTTGGAGAGATGGCCAGGGGACGCTACCACTTCTTAAACAATGTTTCATTTGGTCACTGGATGGTAAAATGCAACTTTAAGGTTAATACTCCATTTTAATGGATCATTCCAAAGATTTTAATATAAAGGTTTTAATACAGAGGAGACAGATTAGTGGTTACACATTAGACTGTGACAAGACATAATAGTTTTACATTGTGAATATAGTAATTATACGAAATAAGGTAAGAAAAGCTCCATAACCCCTTGACGGACAATATTATCAACACCAGAGTCTGATAAAGATCAAAACTAAAAACACAATTAATGTTTATGAATAAAGTTATTTATAACCTTTAAAAAAATGTAGAAGCCATAACAATCAGTGTTTAAGTATTTACAAATCATTAATTACTACGGATTGTATGCTGTTACCCCCGCTCAACAAATAAATCAGACTTCACATGTAACAATATGACCTGAACAAGTCACGAGTTAAAAATTAACTGGTCCAAAGCCCACAATATTTATGTTCTGAATTAATTATAACCAAACTTCATCTATACAATCCCAACTCTTCACTCCTACCTATTTTACCTTCACCTTTAACAATAACTATTTTCCTTCTGCTTCCTGGTGTCTGCAATGTTTTTTACAGCTTATACCTGTGTTAAACATACCAATTTGATGTGTTGATGAATGAAACATCATGGCCTTAAAGTGCAAATAATACTGGCAAGAGTGGTTTGATTGTTTCGTTTTTCTCAAGCCTGATTTCAAGAACTCCACTGGTTTTGCTGACCTAATCGATTACACATTAGCACTGCCAGCTTTACGCTATAGAAGGTCAGCTACTTAACACTTATACTCTTCATGGGTATTCAGAGAAGGACTCCAAGCAAAACATTTAAACAAAATAAAGCCCTAACTTGAAAACAGCATAAGCCCTGATGCACCTGCTAGTAAACCCACGCAAGTAGAAAGAACCAGAGTCTACAATGAGTAAGCAAATAATAATGAAATCTCCAAATTTATTTGAGTCATGCTCTTCACCTTTTTTTTAATGTAATTTCAGAGTTGGAAAACTATGCAACAAAACCTTCACTCTGCTTTAAATAATTTCATTGTGGATAGTTTGAATAAATAAAAATCTGAAAATGTTAGCATAAAAATTCTACTATCTCATGAGCACTGTAGCTATTAACCTGATTTTCTGTGCAGCATAAATAGTGACATGTACTGTCCGTGATGCCTAATGGAACCATCACCCTCCCAAAATGTAATCCTCCAAATTGTAGAGGATTAACTTTTTATATAGAAAATTGTGTTTATTTGCATGTACAATAGAGAGAATGACGTTACACACACCTGTTCTACAGCATTTAACAGAATGTAGCATGATGATTGAAATGAAAAGCAGCTAGACAAATCCATCAAATATAAAAACCACTGCAATCCTGTTGCAAAGTCCTTTTGTTAAACTCCTTTTATTCTAAATCCTTTTAATTCTGTCCTATAACACTAAAACATTTATAAAAAGCTTAAAATCCTAATAAATCGCACAATTAAAGTAATGAAAATGGGCTTGGACACCAAGTCACAACTCCTCTCCGCCTCAAAAAAATTCAAGAGTTTGCATGTCAGAAAATGTTAAATAATATCCCCCCAAATACATGCCATTGCAAACTCATTTAAAATTAGTTTAAGCTCATAAATCAGCCTTAAAGATTTCAAGATAGCAATAGAAACCACTTCTGTGAGGATCCGAAAACAAATTCACATGCAGATAAAACTCCAACTGATAATGAAATATCTCAACTCTACTCTTCTAATCTTGTGGATGATGTCTTAAACATAAATATTTTACATGAAATAATGCTAGTAGTAATGAATTTTCACTGAGAAAGTCTTTTGGAGAAAAATTCCATTGAACAAATTAATGCATTTTATTAGTTAAATCATTTCCAAGTCTTCCATTCTACTTTTTTATTTTACTCAAATAATTTTCTTACACAAAATATATAATTCTGTTTGTCCAGTTTTCCACATAGATTCTCTTAGGGTGAGCTTAAAATTGTAGTCATATATTGCAGATCTAATTTTTACTAAAAATATGATTCTATTGCCAATTTATAGTCAATAAATTTTATTATGTGTAATTTTAGATTCTGTTTGACCTTTTTCCCACTAGAAATTTCTTTTCCTAAAAAATTTTCTATTACATGCTACAAAAGTTCTTGCCTAAACAGAGGTCTTATATGAGGAGTATTTTGAGACAGAGAGAAGACAGCGATGAAGTGCGAAAGAAGATGAGGAGGGAGAAGCACGAAAACAGACATGCACGCTGCAGGTGCCATCGACCAACCACAGGAAGGAGAAACAGGACAGAACTCTCAACTGCCTGGAACAGTTCTACCTAAATATGATCACCAAAGACATCTTTGTAATTTTCATCAAATACCCAAAATACGTGTATACATTTTAGCCTCCACAGTGACTTCAAAAAGTTTAAAATACGAAAGACAATACTTTTTCATTATTGCTAGCTTTCTTACCCTTCTCCATCGATTACAATGTTCTGCATGTGAGTATGCCTCAACATTCAACAGAACTGTATTATTTCACTTTGATGATCAGGAAGGGCCCTTGTGCTCTTTCACAGATTAGACTCATCACACTTTTAAAAGCACAAAATTACAAACCATCCATTTACAGGGGGGTAAACTGACCTTAAGAAAGGTTATATAACATGCCCACGTTGTTGTGGCACTAAATGCCACGTGTGACCCTGCAAGACAGCACAGAATTCTTTCCTCTCCTGCCTGGGCTCACTAAAAGAAGGTACTATTATATAAAACTACCATCAACTTCTCTACTACAAACAAAATTATTGACAAAGGCTAATGTATTTAATCCCTTAGTGCTTTAATTCTCTCATCTGCACAGTAGGGATAAAAAGCAGTATCTCACATAGGGCTATTGTGAGGATTAAAAAATAATAAAAGCAATGGAGTAAGTAGGTGCTGCAACATGTGAGAACTCAATAAAGTTTATGCAATTATTTTGTTGCTGGAAATTCTAATATGGTGAATCCGTTCATTTACTTTTCCAACTAAAAAAAATACTGTTCACATCCTTGACTCTCCTCTTGCTCTTTCTACCATGATGCCAGTCTCTCTCCACCTTGCACACCCACAATGGAATGTGCCCAGCACACACCTGCTCCAGGAATGCTGCGTTTTCTGCTTTCTGCTAGGAAATACCCAGGTATGCCCTAGTTATCTCTGCAATTCATTTGTATACTTTTTTAGGTCATGTGAAAATATTTTCCAATCAGAAAAATCATTCTCCATCATGCTTTATCTCCACACCTGATTTATTTTTCTTTGAAGAACTTAACAGAACCTCATATTATACACATTCTAGTCATTTATTTGTCTCAACCCATTCAAATGCTGACTCAAACTCCATGACACAAAAAGACTCATATGAGAAAGTTCACAACTGCTTTAGTCCTAACAGCTCAAAACTACACTCAACCCAAATTCCATCAAAAGAAAAACAAACAATTTAGCATATTCCCACAATGGAAGACTACTCAACAATAAAAAGGAAACATACACTGATACACGCAACATCATCAAGAACAGGGAGAACCATTCCCTCTAAAGTAAAGAAATCAGACAGTAGATGCCACTTGTGAAGAAGATGGGAGTAAGTCAGAAAGGGCATGTGATAACTTCCTGGGTAACAGAAATATCTCTATCTTTGTAGAAATATGGGTGACAGGATTACATGCATTTGTCAATAGTCAAACTATAACATGTAAATCTCTGTACTTCTCTACTATAAACTATACCTGCACTAAAAATCTGAAGCAAATAAGAAAGGTGTTTAGTGGCAAAAAAAGAAACCGTGTGCATGATACTGATAGTTGATTAGAGTGGTAAGATTACAGGTGGGCTTTTCCTGTAATAAAGCTTTTCACATTTTATCTAAAATGTGACCGAGAGAAGGAGTTCCTATCCTCCTCTTCCTACCTTTCTGGGAGTTTGATTGTTTTTTTTAAAATAAAATGTTGGGGGGTAGGGATACAGATGCATTAGAATAAAAAGTAATCTGCTTCATTAAAACATTAATCAGTTCAATTTTAGAAGTGACTGCCAATGCTACAACATAAAAGTTTAACAAGTTTTACCTTGAACTTTTAAGAGAAAGGTTGCCTGAAAAACAAAATAACCTCAGAGAAACTACAAGGGATAACTGGCCTCCCTTTCATGTTAATGGCTGACTTGTGAACATGAGCCTGACCGTGCACGGTCCCACACCGAGTCAAAGAATGTCTGCAACTGTTCGTGAGCCTTGCCCAGGAGTATCTGAAATTCCTACATATTTACAGTCATCTTATACACGCATTTTACATTCCACATCTCAAATAAAACACATACAGTTAAATATAGCATTTTTTACAAAACACTTCACATTTTTTCAGAACTTTTACAAAATGGGAAACTGTATACACACGGTTCTGTAGCTGATTATTCTCACTCAATGCATCAGGTACGTCCCTCCTGGTCAACAAATACTCACACATCAAGAGCATGGGATGATACCCTAACAAATTGGGCAGCCCAGCCAGGGCCATAGACACATGCTTACAAAGTAATCCTTCTGTTCCCATGAAGTCGATTGTCAAACATGAAACTGCTAAGTCAAAGGACATGTGTGGGATGGCTAGATGAATTAAATTTCATAAACACTGTTTGCTCAATTACTCTCCAAAAATGCTTTTAAAATTCACATTCCTCCCCAAATCTATAAAAAATACATTCATACAAAAACACTATTATCACTCACATTCTTATCTGTGGATGCTTACTTCCCATTATATTCCTAAATTCTAAAAGCTACAGCTTTATAAGTAGGATGCCTAACATCTTCAATGAATGAGTTTTTTAATCTGGGCTTACTACATGCATGAATTGCATTATATCATAAAATTCTAACTGTATTCCATATGTTTACATACTTTCCTGTCATCAATTCTCAAGGGAGTAATGATTTATATTATACTCCATTTCATTCCATGTAGCCACGCCTCATCCACCCTCCCCACAGTTGAACACTTTATGCAGCCCAATTCACACACAGTATGGCTGCCCATGAAGAAATCTGGAGAAATATTATAAAATGAGAAGCATTAAAAGCAGAATTCATCTCAAACTGTGCATGTGGCACTCTCATAGCTTATATTATTATGGAAACTCTATATATAGTGGGAAAAGAAAGTTCATTTAGTTTAGAACAAAGATGCCAAGGTAAAGAAGTAGTTCATGATGAAAAAGTCTATTATCTGGCTATTATGAAATAGAAGGAAAACTGTATCACCAAAAATCTTAAAATGCCTAGGAATTATTGATACCTATGCACACAAATATGTAAATAGACATGCATGCACTTAAGGAGTCAATATTTAATTAGCATGACACATTAAGCCCTAATTCAGAATGCCCAAAGCCCAACTAACACGATCTCTAGTCACAAAATAGAAAGAGTATGAAATTTGAAGTCAGACACACATCTGCAACTATTTGGTTTATAACCTTAATTCTGAACTTTAATTGCCACATCTGTAAACTGGAGATTCTACCTGGTGTGCACATTGTAAATGATTAATAAATGGTAGCTATTATAATAACAAAACAAAATGAAGGCATTCTGGAGGAAAACTGATGTTAAAAAATTAGTGAAATCATGCCAATCTTTAATCATAAACTAAACACAGGCAATTATTAAGTAACAACCATGAGCCTCAGTTAATGCTACAAACTATTTGAAAGGATACAACAGATAAACAAAAAGCAGTACTGAAGTCATCATTCCTCAGCAGGAATCTCTGGACTACTCAGAAAGCCAGTACACATGAAATAATAATAAGAAAGTGAATGATACGCATTAAATTCCTTCTGAAGCACCCAAATAGTTCATACAGATCATCTTTGCTTGGTTGACCAGAAAGGTTTCATAGAGAATGCCAAATTGGAATTAGGGTTTCAAAGAATAAGAATATTTGGGTAGCCCTGGCTGGCGTAGCTCAGTGGATTGAGCATGGGCTGCAAACCAAAGCATCGCAGGTTCGATTCCCAGTCAGGGCACATGCCTGGGTTGCAGGCCATGACCCCCAGCAACCGCACATTGATGTTTCTCTCTCTCTCTTTCTCCCTCCATTCCCTCTCTGAAAATAAATAAATAAAATCTTTAAAAAAAAAAGAATATTTGGGTAAGGAGTGGAAAAAATAAAACAAAAGACAAGAAAAGACAAATGAAGTATTGCAACGCTGAAGTCCACACAAAGTATCTATAGTCCCACTGGAGAAGGGCACATGCAATTAACGAAAAATAAAGGTGATAAGGTACAACACTCTTTGGCTCATTATTTATTTCTCTCTCACCTATCTCTTAATACTCCCTCACCCATCTTGCCCCAGCCTCACTGGGCTCTTTCTTGCCATTATCCAAAAACACAACACATTCTCCCTCCTCAGGGCCTTTGCACTCTGCCTGTAAAGTAGAGGATGACTAATTTTTGTCATAAGTTCCTGGAGGATGATTTGGCATTTAAGACTATACACATAGCCCTGGCTGGTGTGGCTCAGTTGGTTGGAGCATCATCCCATGAAACAAAAGGTCACAGGTTCGATTCCAGTCGGGGCACACATGCGGGTTCCAGGTTAGGTCCTCAATCGGGATGTGTGCAAGAGGCAACCAATTGATGTTTCTCTCACCTCAATGTTTCTTTTTCTCTCTCTCCCCCTCATTTCCCCACTCTCTAAAATTAATAATTATATCCTCAGGTAAGGATTAAAAAATTATTAAAAGAAATTATACACATATGTGATTTATTAAAAAATAAAAGAAAAACCTCTGTTATTAAATGAACACACATTTAGGGTTATCCCATCCTCTGATGAACTAATGATTTTATCATTATGAAATGTCCTTCTTTATCCCTGGTAATACTTGCTCTAAAGTCTTTACCCAATATTAATACAGCCACTCTAGCTTCCTTATTATCAGCATTTGCATGGTATAGATTTACTATCATATTATTTTAAATATGTTGGCATCTTTATCCTAACATATATTTTAATAGACAGCATATAATTTGGTTTGGTCTTCTGGTGGAATAATATTCCATTTCATCCCTTTTATTGGCTGATGAACTACACTTGTTTGGTTTAAATTTGTTTTTTGTTTTTATCGCTAGCTCTGGAGTTGCAGTATGCGTCGAAGTTACTACACTCTATTTTCAAGTGACATTATAGTTATTTCACATATAATGTTAATATTCTTATGACAGTGCATGTGTCCTTTAAACAACTGGCTGGCTTCATGCACTGCTTCATTTTTAGTTATCATTTAAGATTAAGATAAAAAATCAGGTAGCTGGTCTGAGCTGCTTTTCCTTTTATGAAGATTAGTCTATTTTCTTGCTACATTATTCATCTGGTCTTGATTTCTGACAAAGAGTTCTATGTGGAGCATGGTGAAGGCAATGACCAAAGAGAACAGAAAGAATTTAAAATATGATATTCAAAGAGATAAATAACAGAGAATTTTCCAGAATTGTATAAAAGCAAAAAGCCTGCGATCCAGGAATTTTGATGAGTCTCTGGTAAAATAGAAAATTCACACCTAAAAAGTCAGAAAACATATACATAATTGTTAATATCTTAATGAAAAAAAACAATACAATTAAGGAATAATGTGTAAAAAATTATGTATGCATATATAATTAGTTTTTATAAAAATTTGATCTTAAAAATTTTTGAAGAGTAGAATAAAAGAAATGTGGGAATAAGAAAAAGACAATAAGAGGAAATGTGATCCAAATAAGTATAAGACAAGCTAAACTGAAGAAAAACATGAAAAAAAACTCTGAGAAATATAGCTTAAAGTCCAAAAAAGAAAAAAAAAGATTTGTTAAATGGTGGTAAAATTATCTTAAAGGACCAACATGTAAACCATTTCCATGTATGCCTAACAAAGTATCTACATATCCTATAATTAGCTTAGAAGAGTATCTCAAAAAATGTAATACTAGCCCTGGCCAGGTAGCTCAGTTGGTTAGAACACCACCTTGACATGCCAAGGTTGCGGGTTCAATCCGTCATCAGGGCACATACAAGATGCAACCAATGAATGCATAAATAAGTGGAACAATAAACTAATGTTTCGCTCTCTCTCTTAAAAAAGAAACAGTAAATTGTTAAAAAAGCAATAAAGCTAGTACACATCCATCACAGTCATGTATCATCATTTGATACTCTCAGGGGCTACAACTTAGGAACCTCTAGGCCAAAGAATTTAGGAGGAAGTATTTTCTAAATGAGTTACCAAAATTACTACTAGCCCTGGCTGGTGTGGCTCAGAGGACTGGGTGCTGGTATGCAGACCAAAAAACTGCCGGTTTGATTCCCTGTCAGGGCACATGCCTGGGTTGTGGGCCAGGTCCCCAGCTGGTGGCATGCAAGAGGCAACTGATCAGTGTTTCTCTCAGACATCGACATTTCTCTCACTCTCTTTCTCCCTTCCTTACCCTCTGTAAAAATAAATAAATAAAGTCTTTTAAAAAAACAAAGTGAGTCTTGACAGGTGAGTACTTATTTAAAAAGAAATTAGTATTAAAGGTCTACTTTCAGCACCAATAACTCTGTGCATGAGTAAGTACCTAAAGTGCTGAAATGACAAATGTCACATATGTAAAATACATGAATGTATTTCCAAAAATACTATAATACACCATGTTCCAGTAACCATGTCACAGCCTATATATTAAATAAACACTAAGAATGCCCTTTAAAGAGAATCCTTCCATCCCTGCATGATTTAGAAATACTCAGTGGTAGGACAATGTGATAGAATCAAGGCAGCACTAAAACAAATTGAAAAAACTAATACTGTATTAACCAAAAAGTGCACTGCAAAAAAATATAGTTAGATGTGTGTTCAATATACACTTAGGGAAAGAACTGCTTTGGACACAACATGCACATACTCCATAATGTGTCCGCCCACACGACCATATGCTACTTGCAGGACATACGGAACACACATGCATAAACCACTCCGTGCTAGCCAACAGAATACCACTGCCTCGTCAAATGCTAGGGTTGGTCTTTCTACATGATAGGTAATTATATCCTCTTAGAAAAAAATGTAAAACCTCTTATGCCACCCAGGGATCAACCAGTAAACTCTGGGGATTGACCAGTTTCTTTAAAGATTTACAGACAACAGGGAAATAAATCTTGCTGAATAACACAATGTTCCTGCTACCAAGTAAACACCAATTTCCCCAAGTGTAACGATTATCTGAGAAATGAGAAGCAAAACAGAGTTGCAAAGTTAATACTGTGTATAAGAGCTTCCACTACTTGCTGGCAAAATATTTTTGAGGAAATAATCCTCTCATTTAAAAATAAAATTAATGAATTGGACTTCATTTAAATAGAGATGAAAATATAAGCCATTGACACACACAAAAAATATTTGCAAATCATACATCCAACAAAGGCCTTTAATACAGAGTATGTAAAGAATTTTGTAAATTCAACATTAATGGCAAAAGACACGAACAGACATGTCACCAAAGAAAATAAAGGGACTTCAAATAAGCGCATGAAAGATGCTCAGTATCATTAGGTATTAGGGATTATGAATGTAGTGGCACTACAGAAAACCATGAGATAAAAAATACCATAAAAAATGAGAGGTATTAACAAAAAAAAGGAACTAGGAGAAAGGAAAAGAACATTTTAAAAGAGCTTAAGAATATAAGGGGATTTTGCAGATGACAGACAGGGACTGCCAGAGGCCCCAACCAAAAAGTTTCAGGAGTCAGATGAGTAGTGGAGGGAGCAGGGGAATTAACAGATCCGAATAGCTTGACAAGTGAATGTTATAGGGAGGAGAGTGTAAGGATGAGAGATGACCTTTGGGATTCTCAAGATGATGGAGGTAAACAAGGATAAAGGACATATGGAACTTAGTCCCCATGTCCTTAAGACAGTGATGTCAGCACTTTGAGTATAATGTGCGAGGGAAAGAGGGAGATGTTGATAGGGAAAGACATCAACAATTTTGTAGCCACTTCTTCCCTCCTGCCAGTGGTAAACCATGGGACTCCCCCTTGGGAACCCCATGGGAACCACGGGGCAACCATCCATTTTAGCCACTTTATCAGTAAAAATTTCAAAAAAAAATTACAGTTTACTTCACTTATCCTCACTATAGTTCTGTGAAGTAGGTTGGAGAAGGGTATTATTTACCTTTGAAAAACTGTAATGCCATGGTATGCAGGTTATATGACTAATTTGAGATGATACTACAGTGGCCCTCTCAGTAATATGAATAAAAATACCAACAGCACTTTAGCTCTATGTATGCAGTCACTGTTCTGGTTACAGAAATACATGCACCAGACACACACACACAGTACTACAAAATGCAGAACTGAGCCCTGGCTAGTGTAGCTCAGTGGACTGAGCACAGGCTGCGATCCAAAGGGTCGCCGGTTAGATTCCCAGTCAAGGCAGATGCCTGGGTTGCAGGCCAGGTCCCCAGAAGGAACCATGCAAGAGGCAACCACATGTTGATGTTTCTCTCCTTTTCTATCTCCCTCTCTTCCCTTCTCTCTAAAAATAAATAAAAATCTTTTTTTAATTTAGAACTGAAATTTAAAACATGAACAAGTTAAAGAGTACATCTTTATTTATAAAAATATCTCATATAGAGAGAAATATCCCTCCCTTTGATATGTTCCATAAACTTTTTTTGATTCCCAAGGTTTATTCAAGTATCATATAAAATGTGCCAGATAAGTGAATTTTAATTTTCATCTTCCTCCTCTTCTTCATCAGTCAGGAGTATCCAACCTTCTGGTGTCTCTGGGCTACGCTGGAAGAAGAAGAGTTGTCTTGGGCCACACATTAAATACATTGTGAAACGTGATTACAAAAAAATCTCATAATGTTTTAAGTAAATTTATGATTTTTGTTGGGCCACATTCATAGCCATCTGGAGCAGCATGCGGCCTGTGGGCCACAGGTTGGACAACCCTGATCCTAGGTAATCTGGAAGTAACACAATTGGTTAGCTCTCTTTGCTGTTAGCAACTACAAGCAACCAATCACATAGTTTATTCTTCTTCAAATATTTTTTGGTGAGATATTTCAAAAGCCTTTCAGAAAAAGGCACCCTAGAAGTTACAGTTACCTTAATCTTGATCTTTCAAGGTTACAGCCCATGCACCAAGATTTCCAGCTTCTCCATTCATTTTGATGCCCTCCTGAAGAAACTGCTCAAAATTGGCAGCATCCAGGCATGATTCCATCTCCCACAGGGTGGGTGCAGTCAAAGGTAAACTTCAAAACCTCCTTCTTTTTATTTATTTATTTATTTTTGCCTCCCTTCGCCATAATCTCTTTCACAGGCACCATGTTAGCAGCAGAGGCAGAAAAACTCCACTATAAACCTCTAAATTTTCATTTCTAATGTCCATTTCTGACCCAGGAAAAACTATCACGTTCAGTTTCTCTTGCTTGCATCTTTTTCTTCTCCACATAGGGCACTGAGCCCAAAGAGGCAGACCATGAATGATCCTTGGTTCATTTCTCTTTGACAGTGTGGGTCTCTTCTTTATATTTTACTAGTATAAGGAAAACCTATGAGCCCATCGCTGAAGGTGAGAAGTAAAACATTACCGACACTTCCCATTTACCATCCTTACACAGACTCACCCATCATAAAGCCTGTAACCTACCTATCATCAGGTAGCCACTCTCCGAAAGTTTGTACTTCTCACTCCTTTGAAGATACATATACCCAGAGTTGTAGTTTTATTTTTTGCATTTCCAAATAAGAGTTTTATTAGATCATGAATCTGGTTGTTGCTATTAACTATAAAGTTATATAAATTCACAAGGCTGCAAATTAAATTCTCTCCATATTACACCATAAGTGAAAATAATGAAAATTCCAATATATTCCCAAAGTAAACCCATATATCCATAAAACCTGCAAGACGAAGTAACAGCAACAAGGGGAAATTTTTCTATGGAAACTAGGTTAAAAAGTAAGTGCCAAGGAGATACTTCAAATGATAACAACTGAGGCCCAATCCTCTTGTCTTTAAGACTAAAAGAATTACAGGCAGAAAGGAAAAAAAAAGATGCCATTCTCTGAAAGGCAAGAATCATAGTAGTCCCTTGATGATAGTAAGAGGGGAGGGAAAGTTTAAGCCTCCTTTACCTATTCATGAGATCAAAAGAAATAAAAGATTCCCTTGGTGTTTTTATCATGTTCTTTTGCTACTACATCTAGCACCAGAGAGAAAACAGCACAATTAGAGCTACAATACCTCTTCAAATTCCTCTATAATGCTTGCACCTTTTAAAGGATCTGTGATTCAACTTCTCCAAAGATACATTAAATTTTAACTACCCGACAAAATCCAATCCCAATTTATCTGTTTTCTTTATTTACAAAAATTCATACAGAACTTTTACTATGTATCAGGTGTTGTTCTAAGCAATCTTACAGAAAATTATCCACACCTTAGAATTAAAGCAAAATGCTGAACTTCTGCATCCAGCCATAATGGATTAACAGGGATTAGATTTACCCTCCTCCTGGAAAACTTAACAAACAGATGAAAACAGTTTCTAGATGGTGAGCAACAGCACAAGACAGTGATCCTTGAGACCAGGGAAACAATCGATATGAGCCCTATGTATGTCCAACGTCCTACTCATTTACTTAAATATTGTCAGCGGCTGCTTTTGCACTCTGATGGCAGAGGTGAGTAGTCATGACAGATGCTCGATGGCCCGCAGGCCTAAAGTATTTTCTACCTGGCTGTTTCAGAATATGTTTGTACACCCCTGCCTTAGACTAAAGGCTGTTCTAGGCATATTAAACAAAAATTCAAGTCGTGTAAATGTATTCCAGAGCAAAGCCCAAAAATATTTAAAGGAATACAAAACAGCCCCTAAGCAACATTAAATGCACAATGTGTGGCATCTGAACAAATATTTCAAGGCATGTAAGTAAGCAATGTGATTTGACTCATATTAAGGAGATAAATCAATCAATAGAACAGAGTGACATTTAAACTACTATGAAAAGCATAGTCCATTTATTCAAGAAGATAGAGGAGAGGGAAACATGTTAAAAAGACACTGAAGATCTCTCCATACACATGCATGTACCCATGTGCGCACGCGCACACACACACCCCTTCTAACCCTTCTAAAAATGGGAAATACAGTGTCTGAGATGAAAGATTCACTGGGTAGGTAAACAATATATTAGATACTGCAGAGGAAATCATTAGGAAACAAGAAGAGGCACCAATAGAAACTACAGCTATGGTACATTTCACAAAGGAATACTACTCAGCCATAAAAAAAGAAAAGTTTACCCTCTGCAACAGCATGGATGGACCTGCAGAACATTATGTCAAGTGAAATAAGCCAGTCAGAGAAAGACAAGTACCATGTGATTTCACTCATATGTAGAATCTAATGAACAAACTGAACTAACAAGCAAATAGAGAGATTCATAGATAGAGAGCAATGTGACAGCTCTGGGAAGGTTGGGAGGAGCTCAAGGGATAGAGCAAAAAATAAAAAAGAGAAAGAATTTATGGACAGAGACAGCAGTGTTGTGACTACATGGGGCGAGAAGATGGGTGCAGGTGGAAGAGGGTATGGGGGGATAAATGGCAATGGAAAAATACAATTAAAAATAATGTAAAATTTAAAATTTTTACTTAAACTTTCAGAAATCAGAAGAAGTAAATGCAGCTGTCTGTCATATTTCATAAAAGCTTGCTATTCAATAAAAAAAGAAAGGAAGAAAAAAGACTGAAAAAAAACCAACAAATCTACAACTTCATTAAACAATGTCACCCCAACAAATTCAGTAAAGCCCTGGCTGGATAGCTCAGTTGGTTAAAATGTCTTCCCAATACGCCAGACTTGAGGGTTGGATCCCTGGTCAGGGCCCACATAAGAATCAACCAATGAATGCATGAGTAAGCGGAACAACAAATCCATGTCTCTCTCTGTTTCTCTCCCTCTCCTGCTCGCACTTCCTCTCTCTCTCTCTCTCAAATCAATACATAAAAATGTTTTAAACAGAGAATTAAATAGAAAAAAATAAATTCGATAAAAATTTTTCAAAAATGAACAGAACATTAGTGGTTGTGAAACAGCATCAAGTGTGCTAAAATACATGTAAACAAGGGAAAAGAAAAAAGATCTGACTATGCATTGTGAAAAGTCACTGTCAAGAGAGTAAGACAAGCCAAGACTGGGAAAAGTCATGTATATAATATATGTATATACGCATATACGATAAAAGACTTATCTAAAATATATAAAGAATACCTACATCTCAACAGTAACGAAAGAAATAAAAACCTGAAGACCTTGACAGATATCTCACCAAAGATAACATATCACAAGTAAGTAGATGAAAAGATACTCCATATATCATGAAAAAATTAAAACAATGAGATAACCATTACACAGCTGGTACAGCAATTTTAACTTTTTTCATCTCATGACACACGAAAACTAATTACTAAAATTCTGCAGCACACCAAAAAATATATTACATTTTTTGGCAACCTGACAAAAAAGTAGTAATAATTTTGGTTTTTCACACTGGATGGCTATTGTTGTATTGGCTATTGTCTTTTTTTTTTAATTTGATAATCTACAGGAAAAGTGGTCAGTGCCCCTGACTCAATAGTTAGGTATTAAATATTTTAAAAATTCTTGTGGCACACCCATTGAAAATCGCCGAGCTAGCAGAATGGCTGAAATCTGGACTACTGACATCAAGTATACTGGTGAGAATGTGGAGAAAGAGCAACTCTCATTGCAGGGAATATATGGGAACTCTGTATTTTCCACTCAATTTTTCTGTGAACCTAAAATTGCTCTTAAAAAAAGTCTATTTTAAATATGTATGTATTCTATTATTTGAAGTATGTCAATAAATAACCAAAATTTTTCATAAATCCACTACTTTTGAAAATCCGCAGCCGCCCCTGCTAGTGTGCTCAGGGGCTTGGAGCATCATCCTGTATGCCAAAAGAATGAAGTTTCAACTTCCAGTTAGGGCACACATCTAGGTTGTAGGTTTGAGCCCTAGTCAGGGCAGATGGGAGAGGCAACCAATCGATGTTTCTCTCTTTCTCTCTCTCTCTCTCACCTCCCCTTTCTCTAAAATCAATACACATATTTAAAGAATAAGAAAAGAAAATCTGCAGCGACTATACTATTTTATATACCCACCAGCAAACCACATGGGTTCCAATTTTTATAAAGCCTCCCTCCCCAACACTTGTTATTTTGTTTTTCTGATAATAGCCATCCTAATGCATGTAAAGTAGTACTCATCATTATTTTCATTAGCATTTCTCTAATAATGCTGAGCATCTTTTCATGTACTTATGGGCCATCTGTATTACTTTCTTTGGAGAAATGTCTATTCAAGTCCTTTCACCATTTTTAAAGCAGGTTGTATGGTTTTTTGTTGTTGAGTGTTTTGAGATTTTTATACAATATGTGAAATGGTATAATATCACTTGAAGGTAAGCTGTAAATCCTAAAGAATCACTAAAAACAAAACAAACAAATAGTAAACAGATATAATAAAGGAGATTAACTGGAATCATAAAAATAGTGCAAAAGAAGGCAGAAAAAAATTGACAAGGGCAACAATGAATGCTTTGGAAAAACAGAAAAGGATAAAATGGTATATTCAAATTAATTCCTGTTAACATACATTAAATGTAAATGGTCTAAAGATACAAGTAAAAGACAGTGAAATACTGTACTAAAAACAAAAAACAAGACTCAGTTATATGTTACCTACAAGAAATGCATTTTACACAATAAGAAAATCAAAGGTTCAAAGTAAAAAGATCACAAAAGGTATATCACGCCAACATTAGAAAAAAGAAAGCAAGAGCATCTATACACACCCATATATAATAGAAAAAGTAAGTTACAGAGCAAGGAATATTACTACCGGGGATTTCATTAATGACAAATGAATCAATTCATAAAGAAGACTTTACCATCCTAAGTATTTTTGTTCCCAATAACAGAATGGCAAAACACATAAGGCAAAAACTGATAAAATTACAAAAACAACAAACAATTACTATGGAAGATTTGAACAACTCTCTCTCTATAACTGACAGAATAAGCAGAAAGACAACCCATATGGATACAAAAGAATGGAACAAGACAGACAATATAGCAAACCTCAAAACACTCAACAGTACTGGACTCATATAAACTATGTCTTCTGATGACAACAGGATTAAATTAAAAATTAATAAAGAAAAGATAATCAGGAAAGTAAGACAAATTTTTAACAACATCCTTTTAAAAGAACCCATGGGTCTAGGACAAATATCACAAGGTAACCTAAAAAATGTATTTAAGTTAATGGGAAAAAAAGACAGAAACAAAAATCGCAAATAATACAAGAAAAAATCTGTAACATGGAAATTAAAGATAAATTAAAATGTAAAAACTGCTGAAAATTAAAAGTGCTTGCTACGGAAGAGCCTGAACATACTCTCTGCGGGAGGACGCTGATGACGTGGAGGATCTGCCCGTGTAGGGAGGAAAGTACAAAGGAAATCTCTGCATATTCTGCTCGGTTTTGCCGTGAACCTGAAGCGGCTCCTGTCTAACATTTTAAGGAATTGACAAGTTGTTTCCCAGTAGCTGTTCTAATTTACATCGTCTTAAGTCGTGTATGATAGTTCCAGGGAGTCTACATCCTCACCAATACTCGTCGTTATTGTCTCCCATGTGCATACAGACATTTTGGTGGGCGTGAAGTGGGCAAGGGGACTTGTCACAGTGAGAGAAAAGCTTTCTATTTTGATTGTGGTTGTAGTTACATAACTGTATCTGTCTGGCAAAATTCATTAAATGATGTACTTAATGAGGTTCACTGTATGCAAAATTATTTCTCAATAAAGCTGAATGTTTTTAAGACTCACGTAAAATGACTGTGACTTAGAAAATAACCAGTTTTCACTTTCACACCTAGGAATGCATTATGATAAATGAACACAGATTTCCAAGACCACAACTTGTCCAATACACTAAGACACCCACATTCTTTTTTTACAGTTCTACAGTAAAAGGCATTTATTTAAACTGTCCTGATAACAATCAGCATCTCTATTACAAGTCTGTTTATTTGGGTCACAATCATTAAGCTCACATTTGGTAATTTAGTTGCTTCATGTTACACCTTTGTTTTTATCTGATTCGAGATATCCGACACTAACCCTTTTGAAGTACTTTTAATAGTTTATACAGAGTCCTGTAAAAGGGAAGCAGCATTTCTTTTAAAGGGCCGATTCAATTTAGGGAAAACGTAACTTGAATAGACTGCAGCTGTCTTTGTGACATACCTTATCCTGACAGCTTAAAATTTAAAATGTAGCTATGTAAGATAATGGCTTTCCTATATACTGGTCCCCATACGGCCTGTTTTTAGTGCTCTTCACCTTCAGACTAAACAACCAAGGACTCCATGTACAATGAAAACACTAGGGCAACTGGAGAAATTTTAGACCTTCAATAAAATATAAGAAAAGATGGAGAAATAGAGCTACTTTTTACACATTTCAGTGAACACACAACTGTTTGGTTTCTGCAGAGACACAGCCTAGAAACACTGAGATTTGGTAAAGGAGTTCCTCTGCAGTACGGGAATAATCAAATACTGGGAGACAGTAAGGCCGAGTGATTAAGAGGCAAGCTTTCAAGTTCATCTCCACCACTTACCAACTATGGGTCTCTATGCCAGTCACCTAAACTCTTTGAACTTTAAGTCTCCTCATCTGTAAAACAGAATGGTAGTCACTTTGCAGAATAGTGGGAAAGTGGTGATTATGTATATAATCAACCTAGCATTCGTGTGAAAAATATCAAGCATTATTGTTTACTTGATTTTTAAATTTACTTCCTCTCTTTTCTGTTCAATGTACTTCCTTCTCACTGAGGCCTCATGGGAAAAGTCTTTAATTACAGGGTTTAAATAGATACAAACTGAGGACACTCTTAGATCAATTTCTCAAACTCTGTCCAATACACCATGGCATCACAAAAACTTCAAAACTAAACAAGCAGCACCTCTAAAACATTCTCCCCTACAAACACTATTTCTCTGACCAAAAACATTAAAGAAATTTAAGATGAACAGAGCAGAGCATTTGAGATCATGCTCCCTGGTATATGTTGTTATTCTGGCTCATATAAACTCATAAAAATTCTCCACATGTTTGGACATTTCTTATAATACATTGACATACAGGCCTGGTGATTCATGCTGGCCAATGACCAGTGCAAATGAGTCCTCATTAGCCCTCATTAGCCCTTCTCTGAAAGGGTCCCTGAGGCATCTCTTCAGAATGCCTGGAGTTCTGTGGCCATATCCAGTCTGATCAACATCATACAGACTAAGAAACAGGTGTGGGGAGACGACGTGACTCCCTCCCACACCACACAACTAGCAAGTGGCAAATTCCTATGCAGAATTCAGGCCTGAGTGCACACCTCTCTCCATCGGACTTGCTGCCATCTCTTTATAGACAAACCTGGGAGCCGGAGGTCTGTGCTGGCTACCCAGATACATGATGACAACGGAAGTCCTGGGGAGACTGTTCCACAACAGGTCTCCAAGAATAAAAATATTTAGAATAACAAACAGCTCTCACCGCACAGCTGGTGTGCTTGAAGAGTTAATGGTTTAGAGTTAAGGAACATGCAAACACCACAATCAGACAGCAGGAGTTCCCAAGATAGCTGAGAAACAGGAACCCACCCCAAAGGATAAGGATAGTAAAAGGTTAAAACTGGCCCATCCACATGGCCAACATCAGAGAAAAAGTAAACCAAGACATCCTGTTAGAGGGGGATGCACAGAGAAGGCAGAGTCCTGGGACTAGAAAGAAAAAAAAATTATAAGACATAATAGACAGAAGCTAAGTGCTTGTTGCAACTTAAGTTAACCAAGTTAAGAAGGTGTGTATCTTCCTAACGACCCTGACAATAAAAATCTGACACTGAAAAAAAAGATGAACAGAATGTATGCTCCCCCACTATGATTTCTCTAAGTCACAAGCTTACACAAATTTTGTAAAAACCTAAATTATCCATGCTCGCTTCGGCAGCACATATACTAAAAACCTAAATTATCCGAAGTATTAAAGGCCCCAATGATAAAGACTAAGTGTTATGAAAAATACACACAAGGCAAACTGAGAATTAATTAGAGCAGAAAACATTACAAAAGTCTAAATCTCATAGTTTGGACATTTAAAATGTCAATAAGCCTGTTCCCTTTTTGCAAAATACTGGTGATGACTGTAAGCAAATGTCAGTCGGCCTACTTTTGGAATGTTGCTAGTGTTTTGGCTAAACAGACTCTGTGTGTGTGTGTGTGTGTGTGTGTGTGTGTTTATATGATTTACTTTGTTAAACACAGTCATTAAAATTTTACAGGAAAAAAATTTACAGCAAACCTCGTGAAGAAGTTCATAGAAATTTCTGATTTCATACAGCTTAACAAATCAAACAACTCTTATTTGAACAGGATAAAAAACACATTTAAGTTGCTTGAAAAGGATGAAACAGGTAATTGTACCTTGAGAAAAATAATGAAAACCCAACACTATTTGAAAATTTACAAAATATAAGCAAATGAGAAAAAGCTTAGCAGCTCTAAAGTTGTTCTGCATGTTTTTGTTTGTAGAAAAATAACTTCAGCCATTCATATCATTAAAAACCAGCAAAAATTAGTATTTGGGACTGCATGGCTAGGCTGCTCACAGAATCACAATCTTCAGAAAATACTTGGCATTTATAGTCCAACAGGAAAACTGGATCTTAAGTCTTTTTAAAAAACTTAATATTTTGAGATGTAAAGTTGCAAATTCCTTCCATAACAGAGCAAAAAATAATAGTGCCTTTCCAGCGGTAAGTCACAATGAAATAATCTGGAAGAAACCAGCCGAGGTGGCTGCCCAGTACTCTGGATGTGCACCAGAAATCTGGCTCACAGACACCTGAGGACACTGTATCTCCAAAGAATCCACCTACTCTCAGAATAAAGGTCCTGCTTTAAAAGAATTTATTCTAAAATACTCTTTTATGAAAAAATTTCAGGTACTCCATAGACTGGACTCCTAGGGATAACAAATATGATTAAATCTGCATTTCTCAAAAACCTAGTTTAGGTTCAAGGCCAAAATGATCACCCTTCTCCATGAGCACTGCCTAATATAATTCCTAATAGGGTTACAAGCTCTGTTAGAATCAAAAACAGTGTTAGCCATTTGGTCACTGACAAATGATTTAAAAAGTACTTGACACAAAAGTATAGTTCTCGTTTCTTTTTGCAAAATATTAAATAAATTCACTTTGGGGCAACACTCAAATTCCACATATTCTGCAATGCACTGCACAGAATGCACTTCTCCTGCGACTCCAAAGAAATGCATTAGTCAGGGAAGGACCACAATATATCAAAGAAAAAACCTATGAAAACTAGATGTTGACAAAAAAAAAAAAAAATCAAGGAATATAATAGAGCCCTAGCTGGTGTGGCTCAGTGGACTGAGTGTCAACCTGAGAACCAAAGGGTCACCGGTTCAATTCCCAGTCAGGGCACATGGCTGGGTCAGGGTCAGGTCCCCAGGTGGGGGTGTGTGACAGGCAACCAGACAGATGTAACTCTTACACATGGATGTTTCTCCCCCTCTTTCTCTCTCCCTTCCCCTCTCTCTAAAAACAAATAGTATCTTTAAAAAAAGAAATGTAATGGAAAAAGAAAACAAATAACAAAAAGACAAAAACTTTAATTCAACTTTTAAGAGTCACTGTGACAATGAAGAAGCAGGAAGCACAAACCACTGATCTGAATAAATGCCCGTTAAATACAATGATGACTTTCTGTGGGAAAAGAGGACCCACAAATCTTAAGTTTTTCACTTTTAGTTAGGGAACAGACTTTTCCCAGAAATACCTACAGAAGAGGAACTTGCATTTCTTTTAGGTAATAATTTTCAAAAGATTATACCATATAGCAACACTCAATAAATATTCATTACCACTGTATATCAACCAAATATTCTGTGATACAGTAAAGATATGAAAACAGCCTACAAATCTAGCAATTAAGAGGAAAATGAGCAACTAAAATATAAAAAAAAAGAAAATACAGCCCTGGCTGGTGTGGCTCAGTGGGTTGAGTGTCGTACTGCAAACCAAAAGGTCCCACCAGGCCACATGACTAGGTTGTGGGCCAAGTCCCCCACTGGGAACATGTAAAAGGCAACCAATCAATGTTTCTCTCCCTCTCCCTCCCCTCTCTCTAAAAAACAAATAAATAAAATCTTTAAAATGAAGTAAATAAATAAAAACAGTAAGTCCATGACACCACATACCACTGACACTGGCTAAGGAGAAAGAAGAATTAGAAGGACATCAGTATTCTGGAAAACAAAACAGCAAATTAAAAAGGTCTGAAAAAAGAGGAAATGTAACTACTTCAATATAACTATCACAAAGGAGTGTTGTTGAAGTGAGGAAGGGAAAGAAGGAGGAAGAGGGGAGAAAAATGGTTAAGGATGGCCAAAAATGATGCTGTAAAAATCCACTGTGAGAATTTCACTGTATTTGACTCATATTGAGGAAATAATCAACAGAACAGAGTGACATTTAAACTACTATGAAAAGCATACTCTATTTATTCAAGAAGGTAGAGTGCAAACATGTTAAAAAGACACTGGAGATCTCTCCTACACATGCATGCACCCATGTGCACGCACACATACACACACGCTCCTTCTAAAAATGGAAAATACAGTGTCTGAGATGAAAAATTCACTGGGTAGGTAAACAATATATAGATACTGCAGAGGAAAATCATTAGGAAACAAGAAGAGGAACCAACAGAAACTACAGCTATGGTACATTTATGCAAAGGGATACTACTCAGCCATAAAAAAAGAAGAAAACTTTACCCTTTGCAATAGCATGGATGGACCTGGAGAACATTATGCTAAGTGAAATAAGCCAGTCAGAGAAAGACAAGTACCATATGATTTCAGGACAGTGTATGAATCAAGAAACAAAACTGCAAAGTTTCAGAATACTGGGAACAAAACCAACACTCTACTGGATGCCAAAGAGAAAAACAAGCCATATACAAAGAAAAAGGTATCAAAATAGCTTCAGACCCTTCAACCATGACACTAAACCAGTGCCTTCAAAATTCTGAATTACTATTATTTACAAATGAGTATTGTTACCCAGCCAAATTGTCATTCAAGAATATGGAAGAGCCCTGGCTGGTGCGGCTCAGTGGATTGAATGTCGGCCTGCAAAATGAAGGGTTGCTGGTTCGCCTCCTGGTCAGGGCACATGCCTGGGTTGCACGCCAGGTCTCTGGTTCACAGTGTGCGAGGGGCAATCATTTGATTGAAAAAAGAAGAAGAAGAAGAAAAGAATATGGAAAGAGTAAAGACATCTTCAGACAAACAGGTCTACCACACACCTCTTTTCAGGGAAACTTCTTAAGGACTTATTCCATCACCACAAGCACATAAAGCAATATGGCAAAAGAGAGGGATGGGGTACTCTTTATCCACTACAAATTGTATATACTCATATATAAATTTTGCATATATAACTTTGATGAAAACAATCTAAACAAATAACCAAACACAATAAAGCAGATAATGCATAATTTTTGGCAAGTCAAAACTGAACATTTAGATATGTGAAATTATATTTTAAAAACCTGATATTCTTTAAAGTAAGCATATTATTATAGATGGAGGAATCTATTTTTAATCCTTATCCAAGAATATTTTTAATTGCTGTGGGCCGGTGGGGGGGTGGGAGAAACAGAGAGAGAGAAATGATCGGTTTGCCCCCTGTACATGCTCTAACTGGGATGACAGAACCCACAACCTAGGGATGCACCCTGACTAGGGATCAAACCTGCCCCCTTTCAGTGTACAGAATGACATGCTAATCAACCAAGACATACCAGCCTGGGCAGAGGATTACTTTTTAATTAGACAAAGTAAATTAAACATACTAAAATTCTACTAGGCAATATTAACTTTTATAGCTTTGCTGAGAAAAGTTGAGCATTAATAACTGATGTAAACAGGAGGCTCATAAATGAAATGAAGCAACAAAAATCTGCCTCTGTCAATTACATACAAAGAAACAAAGATGTAGAACAATCCTTAAGCAATAAAGTCCTTGATTTTAACCATCCACAAAGAAAGCTGACTATACAAAAAAAACCTTCCAGAAAATAATGTTCTACACTCCTCTTTGTCAAAGATTTCACCAAAACACAAATGCAACAGACAATGGAGCAAGAGGAGAGTGCAAAGGAGAGAGACAACAGAGCGGATACCTGCATATATCACATAGTTCAACATAAGGAGAAAAATCTCCACGTGGCGTCAGGATACTGTTACCTTACTACCTCCACCATTCCCGTTACAATTAAGCAGATTTAATCACTACATTAATCTTTAACGTTACTTATGCATACAATAATACACATGGTAGTTTTAATAAACATCATTCTCAACAATTTAGAGAATTAATGAGAAGTAACTGTTTAAAGAAGTATTATGAGGAAGATTTCCAACTTCTGGCTAAACTTTAAAAACATAATGGAATTAAAGTATTTTAATATCCTCTTTTAAAAAATATTTTAAAGTATTCAAATAATACTAATAGGATTGTTTTTAGTACACATGAGAAAATATGGAGTGAACACAGCCAAGTTAATGAGAAAATAGAACCTTTAGAAAGCTCAGATCATTAGGCATCCAAATAGCAGATTTAATTTAAAAATGTACTTGATTTAAAGAAAAAAATAAAACATGATCTTTAAGTACAACATTAAAAAGCATTCATTATTAAAGCAGAGATCCAAAAAAAGCAGAGGTCAAAAGCCAGAAAATATTCTTCTGACACAGCCGGAAATGCAAATGGCACACTCATCTATAATCAAGATAATGACGAAACACCAAGCTCTCCAAGGCAGTCAGTATAACGGAGAAGAACAGCAGAGACACGAGAACAGCAGAGACCTGGGGAACACCCAGAGAAGAAAAGTAAACCAGAAACATCACAAAAGCGGCACAGTCAGCAAGGAAGGGGTCTGGGAAGAGCAGTGCCATTAAAACCAGGAGAGAAGCGGGCTTCCAGAAAGAGCCAGCCAAGTCAGAGGCTAAACCAAGATCAAAGAAGAAGAAGATAAATCAAAAACACAGCAGAAAGTGAATGGCCATATTGAATTGGTTAAGATTACCTACTTCCATCCCAACTGACAAGACTAAGAGTTTATCTTGGGGGGGAGAGGAGAAGAGGTATAGACACTTAGAGAAAAACAGACTTTAGTTATCATTCTTGCTGTCTGTAGTCCAAGACCAATAAAAGAGAGACTTTCTGAATGGTTTGTTTCTTCTAAAAGGATACACTCACCAAACTGTGGAGCAGGCAAGATCCTAGCCGCTCGAATTGGGCCATGTCGAACAGAAAAGAGCTCCTGAGCTTCCCCACTGATCTGCATGGAAAACAGAAAAAGCATTGCAGTAAATGAAAACACAGGTCAGTCCACGATCATATGAAAACAAGATTCTTAAGTGTCATCACAATTTATTATCTGAAATGTAATTTACACCACTCGTACACATTTATGGTTGATCATACACATTATATATTCATATCCCTAAGTTATTCTTAAAAATTATAAGAGCATGCACTTGATATGAATAGAAGAACAAATGGTCTGCCCTGAAATCCATAATTTTTATCTTTAATAAATGACTAAGTCAGCTCAGTTCCTGCATGACTGCCTTGCATTTTAAAGCAAAACAACTATGTTTTTTTTTTTTTATTAGTATCCACTTTTCCATGTAAGTAAAAGATAAATATTCTTAGATATTTTTTGCCCTGGCTGGCGCAGCTCAGTGGATTGAGCATCGGCCTGTAAACCGAAGGGTTGCTGGATCGATTCCTGGTCAGGGCACACGCCTGGGTTGTGGGCCAGGTCCCAGTTGGGGGCATGCAGCAGGCAGCAGGTCCATGTTTCTCTCGTACATCCATGTTTCTCTCTCTTTCTCCCTCCCTCCCCTTTCTCTAAAAACAAATAAGTAAAACCTAAAAATATTCTTAGTTACTTTTAAAAGAAGATCTTAAATGTTGTACTAACTTTCACAAATATGTTGTAAAAGGAAAGGCAAAATGTATTGCAAACACTGAAGTGAAATGTCAATGATCCAGTTACCAGTTATGGTTCTGAAACTAACTAGCTATTAACCACCTTGAGTAAATCATTTAACCTCTATAAACTTTTTAATGTTCTTTCTTCTTTCTTAAACACACTTTTAATAAAAATATATACATTCAAGGTGTACAATGGGATGATTTGATATGCATATACGTACTAAAATGATGACTGGGGTCTCTCCTCAGAGCTACCTTCATCATGTGAGGAGAGCACCTGACACCTGTTCCTTAGGACTTTCCAGTACCCAATGCAGTCTAATTCCCTACACGCGTGAACACACTACACACTACATCCACATTACATACTACATGACTACATTATCATCTACACTACAGGACTCCGACTTTGCTCCATCTGACCAACACCTCCCCACTGCCCCCACTGCTCCCACTGGGAAGGTAAAGGTGCTGAAAGACATCAAACACACTTTTAATTTCCAAATTCAATGAATAAAAGGACATGTAAGCATCATTAAACATCCTCACTTTTATTATACACTAACACTGTCTGAATGCCCATTTTTTTAGTCCTATCAGATTTATTCCTCAGATATGAAGAGTACAACAATCCATTAATATAAACGCAAAGGGGATATGCTAATACATGTGTCAAGTGTGCAAAAACAACTGTTTTTCAAAACTAGAGGGTCAAAAGAAAGTTTACTGCTAATTGGAACAGATTAAATTTGAGTTAAGAAAGCTTTCCAAACTACTTTAAGTAGTAATGTAGTTCCCAATACACTTTCATAATTGTCACGTGTTCAATGGAATAGGTAATATCCGATAAGGAAAAAGGGAAACATTGTACAACTAGTTCTAAATATCCTAGAACTTATAACAAACATCATAATGATAAACATTCAACAGAGGAAACATGCCGATGGTACTTTTTTAAACAGCCCTGCCAGATGAGCAGTTTAAAATATCAACAGTGTACACATTATAAAATAAAAGGCTTATAAATCTTCCAATATTAAATATAAATCTGTAGAGCTGCCTTTTATATTAACTTTTTCAGATCTTCATCCTCTCTTCTATCAGAATTTAAGTGCTGTAACCTATATTTTTGTTTCTTATAAATGTTAAATTATGGTAATGCCTAAAGAGCCATCATATTCATTTTCCTTATAAGAGTCATTACAACTTATTTATTGGCCGCAATGGCAAAGCCGTGTAATAGCACCTGGGACGCGGAGGGCAGGGAATGCTCGGCTCTTCGAACTCACTGTGCAACAGCACCACCTATCACCAATCAGATACACGGAGGCTATAAACTCAGCAGAGCAAATCATAAGAACTTTCCTCTCTACAAATTCCTTTGTGAACATTAATTTTGTAAGTGAAAACCAGGGCCATTAGGTACTGCAGCTCTTACATCTACAATTTTTATTATTATCAAGTAAAATTTAAAACTAAAAAAAAACTCTTTATTTAAAACTCACTTTGTTCAATCTCCCACCCAAAGTAGTAATCATACATTCTCTGAAATCTAAAAATCACCAAATCTAAAATCTTTTATTTTAAACACACTTTTACCGAAAGGTATATCACTAATGTAATCAATTACATTACAGATATATTACTGGCTCTCCCCACCAAAGCTGCCAAGACACTTACTTTATGAAAATAAATTGTCTTTTAGGCAATGGATATTCTTCTACGACACACATACTATTTCTGTTAACAAGGAAATAAAAAATAGACTTGTTGGGGGAGAGGGGTGGAAGGGGACTAAATGGTAATGGGAAAAAATACAATAAAAATAAACAGAAAAAAAAACAGAAAATAGAACTTGCATTGAATTTAAATTAGGATAATGAAAACCACTTCTCAATATCACAAATAAGGTTTATACCTGTAACAAATCATAGTATTCTAACACAAAATCTACTCTATACCATTATTTCCATATGCCACAGGTCTAGCATTTAACTTTTGGTTCTGTCAAATAAAGCCCTAAAGTTTAAAAAAAATTAATCGTATTTAACTGAGCTCCTGTACTAAATTACACTAAAAAATAAAGAATAAAACAAACCTGTCTTGGCATGCTCACAATACAATATGTTTGTTATCACTGGATTAATACACAAGAGCTTACTGTGATACACAAAACATTTTGAAATCTGAACACACAGTGCTTTTCAGACTAATGGCTTTCAAAACAAACCTAAATTCCAGCTTCTACTCTAAATCCCTTTTTAAATGTCCAACAACAGGTAGAAAAAAAGCATTAGGACTGATTATAAAATGCACCCTCACATTCATTACCTATCCTTCACTGCTTGTAAGTTAAGTTCCTAGAAGTTTTAATTATAACATAAAGGAAGGAAGAAGGGAAGAAATATTCTGTCACTACTTGTAGATGTTTGTGAATATATTAAAATCTAGATTGTTACAAGCATAACTGTAAAGTATCCTAAGTGACTCACAAATGTCAAACTTCCCGGAGGCGAGAACTCTGTATTTGCAAATTCTATACTGGGCGGCTATTTCCGAACAGACAGTGCTACCGAAGCGTATACAGATGAGATGTGCACATTTTAGAAAGGACACAGAGAGGATGGGCATGCCCTGCTCTAGCTGCCGTTTTCAATTGCCTCTAGTATTTTATACATTGTGTTCACTGGTAATTTTGCTCTCAAATAAATAAGTGTCAAGACCTATTACATTTCTAAAGGCTTTCAAAGTGATTTTTAGGTTTCTTAAAAAAAGCTCATTGAAAATGACAAAGAATCTCAGAGACGAGGATTTTATAGATCCTGAATAGAATTACCAGGAGCTGTAAATTCACTTTTAAACCAACAATAATAATAAATCCAAGGGTAGAACTAGAAGGAAGGCGTATACCAAGCCATGTTCCACCTTCCTGGCAACTGCGGTTACTTGGAGAGAGGAGGAAACTTCTCCAATAGCTCCTCCTGGGTCTCTGCCTTTGTTCTTACTGGCATTTTAATTTCTGATGACAGACTTTTGTTGTTTGGAGCATAAACCGGACGTACCAGTTTGGAGGCACAATAAGGAGAACAAAGAATGATTTGTTCACACTGTAGGAAAAAAATCTTTTCCAACCATAGAAAATAGCTTTCGCATGGTGAAAATATGCAAATTACATACCAAACCAAAAAAGATGGGGGGAAAGTACAAGTTTAGAATCTCACAACTCAATCTAAGGCAAAAGGAAATTATAACAGCCGAGACAATAATACACACAGAGAAAAGGCTATAAAAGTTGTGGGAGAGCTTTGTAAGTACTTTTAGAGAATTCTAAAAGCAAATGAAGGTCATCGAGCCCTCAGAACCAACTTGTCTCTGAAACCCCCATGACTTTTCAGACACATCTGACTACAAAATGGAAAATTTAATCAAAAACCAAGGACAATAATGATAACACTTTACAATCGCACAGAGTTAGGACAAGGGTACATATTTACAGCTCAAACTATCCTTTTATTTTTTTATTTTTAAATAAGTTCTCAGTTTGGTTTTTTTCTCATTGATTTTTAGAGAAGGAGAGGAAGGTAGAAGAGAGAAAAAAAAAAACATCAATTTGCTGTTCCATTCATTTATGCACTCATTCGATGCTTCTAACATGTGCCCTGACCAGACTTCAAACCCACAACTTTGGCGCACTGAGACAACGCTCTAACCAACTGAGCTACCTGGCCAGGGCTTTTGTTCCCCACCCCACCCCAGCCTGCACCCCCTGCCAACTACCATTTAGGCACTGGTCAAATATAGAATTGTGGTCTGCAATTGATTCTTTTTAGCAAACATCATTTTAAGATAACAGGTATAGAAGTAACACATAAATCATATGTATGTGTACAAATTAATAAATTTTCAATGTTAATACACCTCTGCTACCCTCACAGACAACAACAAACAGAAATTATGGATACTCAGAAGGTCCCTCCATGCCCCTTCCTAGTCACAAATCCATCTCAAGAATAATTTTAACCACTATCCTGAACTTGAAATACCTGTAAGTTTTACTTGCCTACGTTTATTTAAATGAAAACACATATTGTGTATAATACTCTCCCCTTATCTGTGGATATATGATTCCAAGACCCCCCGTGGAAGCCTGAAACCTTGGAGAGTACTGAATCCTGTATATATACTATGTTTTTTCCTATAATACATACCTATTGTAAGTTTAATATATAAATTAGGCACAATAAGAGAATAACAATAACTAATAATAAAATAGAGCAAATATAATGATAGACTACAGTAAGAATTGTGTGCCAATATCTGTGTTTCAGGTTATCCTTTTTAAAAAAAAGATTTTGTTTATTTATTTTTAGAGAGAGGGGAAGGGAATGAGAAACAGAGGGGGAGAAACATCAATGTTTGGTTGCCTCTCACATGCCCCAACCGGGGACCTGGCCCACAACCCAGGCATGTGCCTTGACTGCAAATCGAACCCACGATGCTTTGGTTCACAGGCCGGCATTCAATCCACTGAGCCACATCAGGCAGGGCTCAGATTATCTTTTGAATCTGCTGTAACAACTTGCCAAATATCTCATTAATTAATCAGTTAAATAAAATTTATGGCACATCCTTTTCACAGTTGTGATTGTCATGATCTTACCATTTTCTTTTTAAGATTTTATTTATTTACTTTTAGAGAGGGGGAGAGAAACATCAATGTGTGAGAAATACATCAATCGGTTGCCCCTCACACAACTCCACTGGGACCTGGCCCTCAACTCAGCCATGTGCCCTGACTGGGAGTCGAATCTGCAACCTTCGGAATGAGGCTTGGCACTCAATCCACTGAGCCACATCAGCCAGGGATATCTTACCATTTTTAAAATAATGTCATAAAGAATACTGCTATAAATATTCTTGCACATGTCACTTGGTGGACATATTTCTTTTGGGTATATATTTTTGGGTATTGCTTCTATATTAGAAATATGTGCTTATTTTATAGATTTGAATTAGATCTATAAATTTTAATAAAATAACTTTCTATTTACCTGTTTACACTTCCACCAGCACTGTTAAAAGAGTTCTTGCTGTGGCTGGTGTGGCTAAGTGGATTGAATGCCAGCCTGTGAACCAAAGGGTCTCCGGTTCGATTCCCAGTCAGAGCATGTGCCTGGGTAAGGGGCCAGGTCCCCAGTAGGGGGCGTGTGAGAGGCAACCACACATTGATGTTTCTCTCCCTCTGTTTCTCCCTCCCTTCCCCTCTCTTTAAAAATAAATAAATAAAATATTTTTTTAAGTTCTACTTGCTCCACATCCTCTCCAACAGTTAGTATCAGCCATGATAGGTGTTCAGTAACATTCACACACTGTGGTTTTAATTTACATTTTCTTCATGACTAAGGACACTACTTTATATACCTATTGGAATTTAGTAATACTATTTCATGAATGGCTGTTAAAGTCTCCTACCCAATACAGTTACCTGATTTTTAAAAATTATAGATTAAACTCATTAGGCACAGTGAAACAAAATGTATAAATCAGTCTCTGGAAAAAGCAATGCTGCCTCAAAGTGAATATAGCATAGTCTATTATAGTAGCCCTCCACTAGGGCAAATGATGTGAAACATTTGTCCTAAAGGACCCTTAGTTTCCAGAGGTGTGTATATATATATATATATATATATATATGATAAACAGTATAGAATATGAATGAGATTCAAGAACTCATTTCAGCAGTTCTGGAAAAAGATAGAGCTCTTTGTACCTAATTGAATTCATATTTTAATTCCAAATCCAGTCATGATCAATCTTCCCACCCAACTTATGTACAAATGGTTGGCTTATACCAAAATAATATCCCTTGAAGTAAAAAAAAAAACATTGATTTGTAAAAATTCATACAAACATTCAAAGAAAACCAGTTTCTGCTAAAAAGAATCACACAAAAATCACTGTTTCTCCTGTAACTCAAGCAGTTCAAACACAAGGCATAATGATCAATAGTTCTGTTTCTTTTTTTTAAAGGTTTGTTTGTCTGTTTGTTTGTTTCTAGAGAGAGAGGAGAAGGGAGGGAGAAACAGAGGGAAAGAAATATCAATGTGTGGTTGCCTCTCTCAAGCCCCCTATTGGGGACCTGGCCCCTAACCCAGACATGTGCCCTGACTGGGAATTGAAGCAGTGACCCTTTGGTTCTCAGGCTGGCACTCAATCCACTGAGCCACACCAGCCAGGGCTGTTCCCTGATAGACACTTTAACAAGCTTTACTCTTTAAAATAAAATAAAATGTAAAAGAGGTACTGATTTACGTATTTTTCAAAATGGCTACATCATATGTAGCAAATCACTTCTAGACTGAAAATATGAATTAAAAGACTAAGTCACCAGACATGAAAGAAAATAGAGAAAGATGCATCTTTCATGTGCATCCCAAGCACATCCTGACTTTCAGTCAAAAGTATCTTTACGCAGACTCCTCTGGACAACCAATGGCGCTGGCTCCACCTCGGACGACTAAGGGAGTCCGAGCAGCCAATGGATGGGGCCCTAGAAGTTTTATTTTTTCACCCAAACAATGGCTTATGGCAACAATGCCAAATATGTACTGCATGCCAAATCATCAGTTACAAATACCACACAGCAACAACATCAGCGATCCTAACAGTTTATGAATTAGACTTGTGTTTATTAACTATACAAATTTGCTAAATCTGAGTTTAGCTTTTAAAATAAGGGTGATGACATATTGATCTAACAAGGCAACTGTGTAAAACCATGTATTTAAAATATGTAGCACATAGTTGGCACTCAAAAGATAGTTGGCACTCAACAAGCATCAAGAAGCATCTTCTTCTCGATGCTTGTTGAATGAACGAACTGATAAATAAATGACTGAGTCTATATTGGCTCATTATTCAATCTTAATGGTATTAAGCATAATTTGCCATTGCCCCACTGTTCTTAAAGCACGTTAATATTTAAGACCTGGAAATTTGTTATAATACTGTGTCATAAAACGCACTTTGGCACAACTCATTCTCAACCCCACTGATATTTTACTGCCTATGCTTTCCAGCTTGAGGAAAGGACTGCTCCGGAGACAGCAAGCAGCACGTCATCTGCACAGATTTTATCCCACTGCTCTTCTCTCTCCTGCTCAGTACCAAGGCAAGTCTTCCACCCTCTTTGACAAACATCCCACACTCATTCCAACCTCTATGTGTTTATACAATGTTTCTACCTGCAACAGGTTTTCCTACCAACAGTGATGTAGCAACAGCCCATTTAAATTAACAGATGTAGCCCTTGCTGCTGTGGCTCAGTGGATTGAGCTCCAACCTTCGAACCAAAAGGTCGCCAGTTCAATTCCCAATCAGGGCACATGCCTGGGTTATGGGCCAGGTCCCAGTGTGGGGTGTGTGAGAGGCAATCACACACTGATATTTCTCCCCCTCTCTCTCTCCTTCCCTTCCCCTCTACCTAAAAAATAACAAAATCTTTAAAAAACAAAATTTTTAATATATACAAATGTAGCATTATCAATCTTTTGTAATTGTTCACATGCATTAACCATACAAACACAACCAAAAAGAAGTTCCCTAAAAAGATTATTGTTTAGTAGTTTCAAAGTTTAAAAGTAGCAGCAAATAAAATGTTTTCATTAAGGAGAAAAATGTGGACTATGGGCTTAATTAGTTATTAAGTTAGTTATTAATAACATTAGTTATTAATACTGTGTCAATATTAATTCAATTTTACAAATGTACCTCACTAGCATAAGATGTTAATAGGACAAAATGGGGGAGAGAAGGTACATGAAAATTCTCTGTACTTCCATTCAATTTTTATGTAAAACTAAAATTGTTAAAATAAATAATATATACAGGTGGGGCAAAAACCAGGTTTACATTTGTGAGTATGCAAAATAGTTTATTCTTTTTTATTATTATTAATATATTTTCTTCACAAACAACTGTAACATACTTTAAAAAAATATTTCATTCATTTATTTTAGACAGAGGGAAGGGAGAGAAAAAAAGAGGGAGAGAAACATCAATGTGTGGTTGCCTCTCACGGGCCCCCTACTGGGGACCTGGTCCGAACCCCAGGCATGTGCCCTGATTAGGAATCAAACCCACAATCCTTTGGTTCGCAGGTTGGAGCTCAATCCACTGAGTCACACCATCCAGGGCTGTAAACCCACTTTTGCCCACCCTGTATACAAATTTTAACATTCCCCAATATCCACTGCTCCCCAAAATAGGGATGAAAGGTAAAAATATAGAGAAACGGGGGGAATAAAGAGACAATGAGTTCTTATGCTGAAGAACTCAGTCTCTAAAGCAGCAAAAGGACCTCACTTAGCCTATTTAAACATAGCCAAGTGTTAGAAACAGCCTAAGTGCCCATCAGCAGATGAACATATTAAAAAACATTTACACAATGGAATACTATGCAGCAGAAAGAAAAAAGAAGGAACTCCTACCTTTTGCAACAGCATAGATAGAACTGGAGAATATTATACTAAGTGAAATAAGCCAGTTGGCAAAAGATTAATACCATATGATCTCACTTATAAGAGGAATATAATGAACAAAATAAACTAACAAGCAAAACAGAACCAGAGACATGGAAACAGGGAACAGACTGACAGCTGCCAGAGAAAAGGGGTGGGGGGGGGGGGGGGCAAAGATGGAAAGAAGGGGAAGGGATCAGTCAAAGAACATGTATGAATGAACCACAGACACGGACAATGGTGTGGGTATTGACTGTGGGAGTAGGGGGTAGGTAGGGCAAAGGGAGAAAATTGGGACAACTGTAATAGAATAAACAAGAAAAAAAAATTTTAAAACAAGTATATACAATAGTTAAACTTTGTTCATTGTTTTACATGTAACAGTTATCTGTATTAATCATACAGATAACAAGTGAATTAGTAAGTTCCTTAAAAAGATTTTTTTCATTACTTACTTTAAAAGTCACAAGAATAAATTTTTTAATTAGGGAGAAAATGTAAAACTAAAAAAGAGAAGTAGGGAAAGGGGTGGGAGGTATCATCTTATACTAAGGTATTTAATTTAGTTAGTAAGCAACAAAAGGACCTCACCAAGCTACATGAGTGGCTATTATAACTACAAAACAATCTCCAAGAAGAGCTGATAGTCTCTCTCTAGAGTCACCCTGTGAGGCCACTCAGTGATGTCCTTTCATTTTAGACACAAGTAAACATGGAAGACTATCCCCAAAATGACCCAAACCAAAGAGGCATCAGAATCTCCTACTAACACACTGTATTCAAACAGCTCTAAACTCAGGCCTTTTTTTCTCTAACAAGTCTCACTGCCAGGGGGTGATTTTCCATATTATAGCTCAGCTCCAACAATTGCAAAAACTTAAGATAGCACAGTTTGAGGAAAGTATTCCTAACAGTAAAAAGTAATTCTTTTGAAAGCTCCTAAAATTAGGAGGAAGAAGGGGACAAGTTTTTTATTTTATTTTTGCCCACCTAACCACAAATGATCCAGTCAAAGTGTCAGTATCTCCATAACCCATTCTGTATGCCATCAGGGAAGGAAAGAAAGGCAAACCACAAAAACCCACTTAAAACACATACTTGTGAGGACTAACGACTTATAGAACAGTTATTTGCAAACCACATAAGCAGACGGCAACTGAGTCTATATTTTGGTCTTGACACTAAAATCAAAATACAAAACTGGAGGCAAGAAGGAAGTGAGTTTCAAGAACAATATTAAATGCACAGAACACAAATAACAAATAGGACTTGTAATCACAGCTTCATACTCCCAATTTTTTGCATACAGAGAGAGGGTATTTTAAGTCGACTTGAACCTTTCCCCTTCAGCCTGATTTTTGAAAGGAAGATCAAAGAAAAACAGTTTAAACTCACAGGGCCCTTCAGCTATGCAACACAGATTTAGACATTACACTTCAAAACACCAGCCATTACTTCAGCACCACCAGTCCAAATACCATTCCGAGCTTTGAAGCAGCCCTAATGGTATCTTCCATTTGCAAGTAACACTTCTGTAGTCAAAAGATCTTACTCAGGGTAGATGTTAATGCAAAACCACTCAGGCGACACAGACACGCAGGCCTGGAGGCAGACGGGAAGGTGTTCAGAAGTCAATGTAACACCATTACGGAGAGTGTCGGCCTAGCAGCTGTCATAAACACTTCATAATCACTCAGAAACACAAACTCGATTCCCTTCAACTCGTTATTTTATTTTGTGCCGAACGTGTCCAGTTGAAAAGAGAAAGAGAGAAAACAGTGCTACAGATAAGCCGATTTGGGCTTATAGCCTTTTTCCACTTTTAAAAAACTGAGTCTGTCATATTTTATTGGGACTGTAAACCTATCCTGATATGATCCGTTGATTGAAGATGGTTTTGCAACAGATACCTAACCAAGGAGAAACTGAGTACATTAAATGAAAAACTAAGATTTTTCTTTTATAAAATAGATTTCATACTAACATGTAAGGTTGAAAGACGATTAAAAAATGATAAAACCCAATGCAGCAGGAAGCAGAGCAACTAGAACTCCCTGGGATTGCAGAGAGAAGTGTAAAATGCTGTAATCTCTTTGGAAAACTCTAGGCTATTGCTAATAAAGTTAAGTATATGCCTAGCCTACAACCAAGCAATTCTACTCTTAGGTACTTACTCAAAATTACAGTGCATATATCTACTATTACGTTAATATAATTACATTCACTGAGGCCTAAAGCCAGAAACACAAATGCTCATCATAAGAATATCTTAATAAACTGGGATATATTCAATAAGTAAAATAAAACACAGTAACAGAAACAAAAATTAAAAATACAAATTACTGCAACATGTGACAACAAAGAGAGAGCTAAAAAGTACAATGAGTAAAAAAGACACACAAAGGAGTGCGTACTGTGTGCCTCCACTTACTTACATGACGTTCAATACAAGCAAACTAATCTGTGGTCAGGATAGTGATTAGCTTACCTAGAGGTAGGGGGAGTACTGACTGGGAACTTAATGAGTAAGAAAAATGTTCATTTATTTATCTATGTGTACACCTACACACACATACTTATGTAAACATGCATATACACAGAGAGAGAATTAAAAACTACAGACTTGAGATTTGTCTATTTTATGATATGCTATTACAATTTTTAAAAACATATCTATCATAAGTTGGCTGTGACATGTGAAATGTTGGAATATTATTCAACACTAAAAAGAAATGAGCTTTCAAGCCACGACAAGACATGGGGTAAACTTAAATGCCTATTACCAGTGAAAGAAGTCAATCTGAAATGGCTACGCTGCATGATCTCAACTACATGCATGACATGGTGGAAAGGCAAAACTACACAGACAGTGAAAGATCAGTGGCTGCCAGAGGTTGGGGTGAGGAGGACAAAGGATTTTTCCTGTTCTTTATGATACTATAATGGTGAATACATGTCATTACACATTCATCGATGCACAGAAAATACAACCCGAAAAGTGAACCCTAAAGTAAACCATGGACTTCAAGTGACAACGGGTCAGTGCAGTTCCGCCAGGTATATCAAACGCACCACTGTGATGTGGAATGTGGACAGTGGGGAGGCTGTGTGTTTGTGGAGGCAGGAGATACACGGAAACTCTCTGTACCCTCCACTCAATTTTGCTGTGAATCTAGAACTGTCCTAACAAATAAATTCTATTTTTTAAAATGGTATCCACCAAAGAAGCTGAGCTAGTTAAAAATAAGCTTTAATTTTTTCATCTGTAAAATGGGAATACCACAAAAATTGACAGAATAAATGATAACAGACAATGTGGCTAAAATCATGTATGGTATACTCTGATGGTTTAGATGAATATTACGAAACTTCTCTAGGCAGCCAAGTGTCAAAACTTCCCCAGGCATCCCACCACTGCCCTCACTCCTCAGTGCTCTACAGCACTCCGCTCACACTCCATCGGACCACCAGTCTCAGAGGCCATGGTTTCCCAACCTTGGCACTACTGACTTTTGGACTGGGCAAGTCTTTGTGGCAGGAGGCTGGCCTGTGTACTGCAGGATGTTTAGCAGCATCCCTGCCTTTACCCACTAGATGCCAGTAGCAACTCCGGATTGTGGCAACAAAAAAATGTCTGCAAACACAGCTAAATGTCTCCTCGGGGGCAAAATCACTTCCATTTGAAAAGCACTGACACGAGCCTACAATTAAGTAGTAACATTTTACACAGCTAGAAAGCAATCTCCTCAAGGTCTTAAGTTACATTTGTATCTCCTAACAGTTGACACAGACACTAAAGTTTCACTGTTGCTGAACGGAAAAAGTATGGTGCTATTAATTAATGAAAACAGACATTTAGGGGAGATATAGATTGCACATGGGATGGAATGACAACAAACAGCAAGAGACTATGACCCTTAGTTGGATATTTCTGAAACTGAGTCTCTAGCACATTTAGATTAAAATATCCAACAAAAGGTTGAAATCTTAAATTTATTAAGATTGTACATATGAGCCCTGGCAGGCGTAGCTCAGTGGATTGAGCGCGGGCTGCAAACCAAAGTGTCGCAGGTTCAATTCCCAGTCAGGGCACATGCCTGGGTTGCAGGCCACAGCCCCGAGCAACCGCACATTGATGTTTCTCTCTTTCTCTCTCTCCCTCCCTTCCCTCTCTAAAAATAAATAAATAAAATCTTTTTTTTAAAGATTGTACATATGTACATATACACATATATGTAATGTATATATAAACATACATATGCATATAGCCTACTAACTGCCAGCCAGTGTGGTTTGCACCAGAGATACAAAGACCATTAAGACATAATCACACCCTGGGTGGTATGGCTGAGTGGATTGAGTTCTGGTCTGTGAACCACAGGGTCTCAAGTTCAATTCCCCGTCAGGGAACATGCGTGGGCTGCAGGCCAGGTCCCCAGTAGGGGGCACTCAAGAGGCAACCACACATTGATGTTTCTCTCCATCTCTTTCTCCTTTCCATCCTCTCTCTAAAAATAAATAAATAAAAATCTTTTTTAAAAAAAGACATGATCACAATTCAAGGGAGGTTTAAAAGAATTTTCCCACCTGCTCAAGTAAAGCCAAGATTCCCAGAAAGTACTGGAATGCACAGGCACAGGGAATCAAAAAACAGAAAATCAGAAATTCTTCATTTAATTCACTTGGTCCTAGGTCCAAACCTTAAACATTAAAATGAGTTTCAGCACAATTTAGAAAACAGAAATACTAGCTCAGTTTCTTTTAAAAGTCTCCTGAAAACCAATATTTCCTATTCACTCACTCTTCTCAGGAAAATGAGACAACTGATCACTGACAATAAACTCGAATAAATATTGAAAAAAAACAGGTTTAAAATACATAGCACTTTAATTTTAATATTTAAAAATGACAAAAATATTTCAGTCCCTTTTAAAAGCAACATTTACTAAAGTATATATACATTCACAGTAAATCTCTGATAATGTTAATTACACAACACACCCTTTCCTATCAAATTATACATATCTATCTCAGTAGTATCTCCCAGAATTTTCTCTAAACCAGTGCATCTCAACCTGAGGAGGCTGTTGGTCAAAGGATATTTGGCAATGTCTGAAGGCATTTTTTCCTTGTCACAAGTAAGGGAGTTGCTTCAAGTATGTAGTACACAGAGGACAGAGATAAGGAAGCCACTTATTCTACAATGTTTTTGCATATTTGTGTGCTATATAACATAGGTTTTGATAATTTCCTATTTAAAACAGTATTAGCCCTTTAAAATAATTATTTTGTAATTTATCATTTTCTTGATAGTTCACATCAAGCTGACCAATACCCTTTAAAAGCCAGAAATATACACAGTAAGAGGAAGGAGAGAAAGCAAAGGTGTAATAAGCAAGAGAAGAACCATGCGATCCGTGCACACTCTGGCTGGCTGCAAATGCTCCTCAGGCCAGAGCTGAGGATTATTAATGTATATGTGGCCAATTTTTTTAAAAAATGGGACTCATCTTCAAGACTCATCATGGTGTCTGCACATGAAAACCTGGCTAGATTCATATTCTGTGAGTCCATATAGATAAAGTTCAAAATGGGCAAAACTATAATTAATTTGTGGTGTTAAAAATCAATAAAACTGGAAAAAACACACTACAAATTTTTTTCAAACCAATGTAAATGTCCATTTCCAGGTTTTGATATTGTACTGCAGTTTCTATAAATGTCACCTTTGGAGAAAATGGGTGAAGGGTACATAGGACTCTAAATATTCTGCAACTTCTCATGAGTTTATAATTGTTTCAAAATATTTTAAAAATCAATCCAAAAATAAACAAAAAAGAGCAAAAACAGACACAGCAAACACTACCTGCGCATGTAAGTTGCTATTGCAGTTAAGTGGGAAAATTGGTCATTTCAGAAAATGATGGTGAACTGGTATCATTTTTTATTAATTTTTTAATTTAAAAAGTCATGACTCCTATTTCATACCACATACAAAAAAAAAAAAACATTTCAAATGGATCATAAACCTAAAGGTAATAACAACCTTCTAACAAAAAACATAGGAGAATACCTTCATGGCCTTGGTGTAAGAAGGATACACAAAGCATTAACAATAGAATGAAACACTTAAAATCTGAACCTAATTTATTTCATCGAAAGACATTAAGGAAGTAAAAATATAAGAATTCCTGTAAAGGAAACTATTAGGACAAATGATGAAATCAGAAAATGGATTGTGGATTACACAGTAGTATTATTTCAAATTTAAATGTCCTGGTTTTGATAATGTTATGGTTGTATAGCATGCTTATTCTTAGGAAATATATACTGAATTATTTATGAAAAAGGGGAACATAATTTCTCCAATTTGTAAATGGTTCAGAAAAAAAGCTGCACAAATGAACAAAGTGAGATAATGATAAAGCGAATGAGGCAAAACCTCCACAATTAATAAATCTAACTAACGAGTAACAGGAGTTCCTTGTCTAGTTATAAAACATTCAGGAAGTTTGAAATTAATGCAAAATTAAAATCCCACCATGAGATACAAACACATACCCAAAAGAATATTTAAAATTTAAGACTGATGATACCAAAAGACTGAGAATATGGAGCAAATTGAAACCACTTTGGAAAATTGTTGGACAACACATACTAAAATTAAACATACACCACACTACTATGACACAGAAAATCCACTCCTAGGTCTATATCCAAGAGAAAGGGGTATATATGTCCACCAAGAAATATGCAAGAATTTAAAAAAAAAGAAATATACAAGAATATTCACAACAGCTTTGTTCATCATACTCAAAAACTAGAAACAATAAAAATTTTCTATTACTTCTATAATGGATATTTTAATAAGTTTTTTAAAGATTTTATTTACTTATTTTTACATACAAAGAGGGAGAGAAACATCAATGTGTGGTTTCACATGCCCCCAACTGGGGACCCAAGGCACAACCCAGGCATATGCCCTGACTGGGAATCAAACTGGCAACCCTACAGTTCACAGGCTGGCACTCAATCCACTGAGCCACACCAGTCCATTTAAAAATGGACTTTTTAAAATGTATTGAATTCATGATAAAACACTATAGAGAAAAAATAAGAACAAATTATTGTTACAACTTAAAAAGATTTTCATAGCCATACGGTCAAGAGAAAGAAGCCAGACACAAAAAAATACACACTGTATTATCTACAACCACATTTTCTTTATGATATTCAAGAATAGAAAAAATATCTCTGGTGACAGAAGTCAGAAGAGTGATTACTTAGGGGTAACAAGGAGGACAATATCTACAGGGAAGTGGCATGAAGAATTCTGAGTGGCTAGAAACATTCTATACCTTAGGCTAAGTGATGTATAGATGGTCATACAAATTTATACAAATTCAATCTGTGCTTAAGATCTGTGAACTTTTTGTACTCAATAGGTTCAACAGACTTCATAACAAAAAGCAACTGCCTTCCACAGACTCATAAGTCAGCTTGTGTCCAAAGAATATTTGCTGTGGAGCAGAAAAACATCAAAAATATTTCAAACAGGAAAGATTCCAATTTACAATAATAAATTGCAAACTCACTTAAGACAGAATGCCTATATTAAATCAACAAAAGTTACATAAAAACACTATTAAAACATAAGTTAAGATTTACCTTCAGATGCAAGACTTCTCTAAAGTCACACCTTAAGAAAAATACTTTAAAAAAATATTTTCCTCCACAAATATGGATGGATTCCTTAGGTTATTCCAATATTATCTGCACTTCTGCTTTTAAATCCTCTTCCACTGCAGATAACTAAAAAACCATCCACTGCTTCTATTCCAATAAGAAGCTAGACCAAACAAAATAAGGCCCAATTCTCAACAAAGGCAGCTTTTTCACTTGGGTTCATATTCAAACTTTTTCAGCTTGCCAGCTACCCAAATGAATGACTTTATATTGCTCCCAAATGAAACCCATAAAAATTGTTTCCTGGCTAGCAGTCTTGACATGGCAATGTCTATTGACACCCAACTTTAATAAATGATAAACTAATTGGTATTTACCTCAAATATGCCTTTGCATGTTTTCTCTAAAGCTGTTAGTGTCGAAAGCTGCACTAAAAGCTTTAGGGCAAATGTTTCTTTTCAAGGAAACAGCTGCACTTGTCTTAGCTCAATGTGTTGGCGACATCTAGTGTTACATCTTTGAAATATATTCAAAGTTCCAAGAAAACTCTTCAAATGTTAACTTACTGAAACTATAATACACTGTTTCATTCAACACAATTGCTATCTTCTAGGTGCTGTAATGAATGTATTTTCAATGTTTTTAATATATTAAGCATTTCCAAGGATGACCAGAAAACTAAGTAGCCATTTAAACACAGCAAAAAAGGTATAGAAAATATCATGACTTACAAGGTACTATCTTGGGTTTCTTGCCCATGGAAAATTTTAAATGAGAACACTTTATTACTTACGATACAGTGTAATTTTTACTTCATATAATTGTTATGTTACAACTTTATTTTACTTAGCACAATTAGTAACTTAAAAATAAAAAGAAAGGATTCAATATTACTATTTTAAGGCATAAAATACCATAATAAGAAGGTAAGTACAGCCCCTCAACAGCTCATGTTCAGACAAAGCTGGAACTGACTAGCCTTATCATAACCTTTCCTTTTTGCCTTGTTCTCTATTCATGCTTCTACTACTGCAAAGTCAATCTTTATTAAATATGAATTTGGGAATGTATCTCTGTTCCTCAAATATTTTAATGAGTTGATACAGACAAAGATTAGTGTATACAACTCCTTACCCTGCACCTCAAACGTCCTTGAATTTTTTATAGCTCATTCCATGTCCATGGAGAGAGCACAACCACTCAAATGAGCATTAACGATCACAGAGATACTATCTGAGTTAAATGAAACAACACATGACTGCGCAATGTCTAAATCATACTCGTGGTCATAAATACTCGTCGTCCTTCTCCAACTGGCTCCCCTGTTGATAGAGCTTGTCAACCCAACTACTTTTTAAATTTACATTCTGACACAAACAGATACTTCTGTAAACTACAAACACATGTTTGGGTGATGTGCAACTGGCAAATCTCTGCAGGTTTCTGAAAGATACTCTCATATTCTGTACATACCTTGTCCAGTAATAGACATTTCACTGACCAGCACCAGTCTAGAGTCCACAAATTTAAAATGAAACTCATCTTTCCACCCAAACCTGCTCCTTATCATATCTTTCCTATTCATTTACAAGAGCTATTGCTGTCTACCTTTGTTCAAAGTCCTCCAAATGGCTTCCACAACTCAATTTTTTTATGGTCAAAAAAATCGTACGGAAAATGCCTACAAGATCTGCAAATGGCCGACAAATACATGAATGGATATAAGGATATGAGGTAAAGCAAATATAGTTAAAATTGTAATGGTACACTCTAGGTAATAATGGATATATGTTTTCAATATAAAATTGTTTCAACTTTGCTCTAGATTCAAAATTTTTGAAGTCCTTACAATTGTTAACAGAGTTCTAGAGTTCTAGCCCACTGCCATCTCTCAGATATCACCTCCTAACATTCTTAACCTTGCCCACCCAGCTCTAGCTGCACTGCCTCCTAGCTGTTCTTGAATATAGAAGACGTAATCCTATCACAGAGCACTGGCATTGGATGCTCCTCCCTCAAATACATATAAGGACCACTCCTCCACACTTCTGCTCACAGGGTCCTGGGCAGAGGTTTTCCCAGGCCACCCTGTACAACACAGCACTACCAACCACCCACCATAATACCGATCACCATCTAGCACGGTATATGCTTGTTGATCATCTTCACTGCCCTCCACCCTACCTACCTGGAATGGCAATTCCACAAAAAGAATGACTTTCTTTTGCTCATTGTTGTTTGGCCAGTACCTTGAATAGGCCCTGGCATGTAAAAGGCAATAAATCTTTGCTCCATGAATCAATCAACAAAGAAAATGCTAAGTATAAATGGTGTAGCTTTTACAAGAATGCAATTTTGACAATTCTATCAAGAACCCTAATAGATCTACTTTTGCTGATCTCTCCAAATTACATGATCATAAAGATAGTTATCTCAACATTCTTTAAGAAGGAAAAAACTTAAGAAATCTATACCAAAGTCCAACTACAGGAAAAAGCACATTTCTATCTCAGAGCCTCTGACTTTACTTTCTGCTGTTCCATCCTTCCCTGCCTAACTCCTAATTAACTTCTGTGCCAATTCCTTATTATAATGCTTCATTATTCTATTTTGTTCCCATTATACTTTAAAATGTACATTATTTATTTTTACTTAAATCCACCTCCCTTATTAGCTCTATTAGATCAAAATCATGTCTATTTTGCTCAAAACGTACATATTATCCCAGACATGTGTTGAATAAATGAACACCTCTTAGGTGTTCACTGTTCATAGCAACAAGTCAATCTATGTGGACTACTGAGAGAGAAAAAATTGAAAATGTAAGTATGATGCTTTTAAATTACTAAAACACATAGTAAGATAACATCTAACAGAAATGAAGGAATTAAGAAAAGGATACGGAGAGGCTGTTTTTTTCATATGATCACCATAAAGGTATTTGGGTTTTAGTCCATGTACATGTGTAAATTTGTATTTTTTTAATTATGAATTATAAACAAAAGAGTCTAAACTTACATCACCAAAAGGAGCAATGACAACATCAGGCATGAGTGGGAACAGGGCCTGTTCATCCAGACCATCAGCACAGCAAATAATCACTGTTTCTTATGTTACAGCAGATGTGTTGAAACCAGGGGCCTGACAGTGTGGGAAAGTTTCCTGGAGCCATCTCATATACAGAGTGGTGGGGACTGGGAAGTAGAGAAAATACTTCTGCCCAGTTCTGCTTCTGAGCTAATTCTACTGAACTATATTCCTGGGTGCCACCTCAGCTTCATTCATATTTGTACACTTCTTATTTAGACATTTCTTTTAATGTCTAACCAAGATAGGTTTGTTTTCTTAACCTGCAACTCATAAGTGGGACAGTTATATAAAATCCACAGAAGGGAGAACTGTGTACAAAATTGAAGAAAAACTGTGCTATAATTTGGACAGAGATTAATGTTCCCTTCACCTACAGTTACTCAAAAGCTGAAGGAATCACACTATCGGATATCAAACTATACTACAAGGCCATAGTAATCAAACAGCATGGTAATGCCCTGATCGGTATGGCTCAGTTGGCTGCAGTGTCATCCTATAGACCAAAAGGTTGTAGGTTCGATCCCAGGTCAGGGTGCATATGAGAAGACAACCAACTGATGTTTCTCTCTCTCTCTAACCAACCAATGTTTCTCATATTGATGTTTCTCTATTTCTTTTTCTCTCTCTCTCTACTCCCTACCTCTCCCCTCCCTCCCTCTCTCTGATACAAATGTACTCAAGTGAGGTTAAAAAAGTTTTAAATAAATAAAAATAAAGTAATAAAGAAACAGCATAGTACTGGCATAAAAACAGACATATAGAAACCTGTCAGAATGGCTATCATCAATAAACCATCACACAACAAATGTTGCCAAGAATTTGGAGAAAGGGGAAGGCTCAAGGAGAGAACAGATTGGTACAGCCACTGTGGAAAGCAGCATGGAGTTACCTCAAAAAAACTAAAAAAGGAACTGCCTTATGACGCAGCAATTTCCCTTCAGGGAATATATCCAAAGAAACCCAAAACACTAATTTGAAAAAATATATTCACCCCCATGTTCACTGCAGTGTTATTTACAATACCCAAGATCTGTTAGCAACCCAACTGCCCATCAGTAGATGGGTGGATAAAAAATCTGTGAAACATTTACATAATGGAATAATACTCAGCTTTAAAAAGAAGGAACTCTTACCTTTAGCGACAGCATGGATGGACCCGGAGAGTATATGATATGATAACTAAAGTAAACCAGTGAGAGAAAGACAAGCACCATATGATCTCACTTATATGAAACTAATATAAGGAATCTAATGGACAAAATAACTTCACTAACAAAACAGAAACAGACTCATAGGTACAGAGAACAGACTGACAGCTGTCAAAAGGGTGAGGGTTGAGGCTGGATGAAAAAGGTGATGGGATTAAGAAAAAAAAATCTTCATAGACACAATAGTATGATGATTGCCAGAGGGGAAGCAGGGTAGAAGAGGCAGAAGTGGGTAAAGGGGGGATAAGTAGTACTGTAATGAGACCGGACTTGCGGTGTTGAGCACACAACACAATATATTGGGTTGGCCAAAAGTCCATTTGATCTTTTCTGTTAAGATGGCTCTAGTAGCACTTAGTTGTCTTTAACTTCATTTGAAACAATATTATTAGACTGTATTGTGACAGCAGTCATACCAGTGTACATTAAAAAAAAAACTTCTCAGTCCTGGCTGATGTGGCTCAGTGGACTGAGAGCTGGCCTGTGAACCAAGGGGTCGCCAGTTCGATTCCCAGTCAGGGCACATGCCTGGCCTGGTTGCAGGCCAGGTCCCCAGTGAGGGCTATGTGAGAGGCAACCACACATTGATGCTTCTCTCCCTCTCCTTCCCTTCCCATCTCTAAAAATAAATAAATAAAATCTTTTTAAAAAACATCAAAATTGCTGGATTTTTGTGTAGCCATTTTAGTACTGAAGATAGAAGAAAATAAGCAACATTTTCAGTATATTGTGCTTCATTATTTCAAGAAAGGTAAAAATGCAACTGAAACACAAAAAAAGATTTGTGTGGTATATGAAGAAGGTGCTGTGATTGATTGAGCATGTCAAAAGTGGTCTTTGAAGTTTCATGCTAGAGATTTCTCACTGGATGATGCTCCACAGTTGAGGAGACCAGCTGAAGTTGATACCAAGATATTCAAAATATCCAAATCAATAAAGTTATTGGGGAAAATAAAAATATTATCTTTTATTTTATGGAAAAAACTAAGCAAACTTTTTGGCCAACCTAATACAGATGATGTCTTATAGAATTGTATACCTGAAACCTATATAATTCTATTAAACAATATCACTCCAGTAAATTAAATTAAATTTAAAGAAAGCAAAGGATTTATGGTCTGCAAAGATCCCTAAGAGCCAGGATCACTTCTAAGTTGACCAACATTGGCTCCCCACTGTCTGGCACATGGGAACACTTAAATGCTTACTGAATAACTGACTAGTGATAAACAAGTTTCAGAAGGGTTTCATTAAAGTAATGGATAACAGTCACGGTAGCCTATAAAAGATGAATCTTTGAAGGTACATCATAACCTTTTCCAATGAAAACTAAAACTAACTACCTACATGACATATCTTCTGCGATCACATTTGGGAAGTAATGAAGTATAGCTCTTAGATCAGGTACTCCGAATTTGAAGTCAGACAGAATTGAGGTTGAATTACAGTTCTACTTCTGACAAGCTGTGTGACCTTACCACCTGTAAAACAGGGTAACTTCTGCCTTACAGTGTACTGTAGATGAGGTAACGTATATATAAAGCTCTTTGAACACAGTAAGAACTCAACTGATGCAACACAAGGAGGTTGTTCTCCAACAATACACCCTAATTTTTGAAACAGTCCTCATAGGGCTATACTACTGCAATGTCCATGAAGAAAAGATTATTCAAGTCTCACAAAATAAATCTGAGCATAAGAACTACTTTAAAGAAGTAATTTAGGCCCTGGCTGGGTTGCTCAGTTGGTTAGAGTATCATCCTGATATGCCAACTTGTGGGTTCAATCTCTAGTCAGGGCACATACAAGAAGCAACGAATGAATGCATTAATAAGTAGAACAACAAATCTCAATCTCTCTCTCCCTCCCCACCCCACCACGCTCCCTTTCCCCCTCCCTTCCTCTCTCCAAAATCAATAAATTTTTAAAAAGTGATTTAAATCACTCAGAAAACCTTTAAGTTATTCATAGCTAAGTACAAGTTACCTTTGCAACTATTAAAAGTGATGCCTCTAATTATACCCAACACAAGTGGGCAGCCTGAGTGCCACCGAAGGAATGTGCTCAATCCAGTCAACACCCCTAAGCACACAAGGTTCGACCTTCGTGTTAAAGCTTGAGCTTCCTCTTTGCCTTGAAGTCTGTCAACAAATAGTGTAATGAATCAAAATGCAGTCTCTCTTAATAAGAAAAAGTTATGTTTACAAAATCCTTTCCTCTGATCACAACATAGAAATAGTACTCTTGGTAGGAAGAAAAAAAAATGTAAAAACCGCTGCTAGATCTCAAGTCCTTTATCCATGCCTTTGGCACAGTGCCTAAATTACAAAAAATATTTCAGGGCCTTGAAAAACATCAACTACACAATCCAAAAGGCTAAAGAAAGAGGACACCAATTCCATGCCATACCAGCAGGAATCTTCTACCTTTGCAAAATGAAGCCAGTCCTTAAAAACTAGAATACAAAACCCCAAATGCTAAATATTCAATACTTAATAATATGATACATAATTATACGATTAAACGGGAGACTAAAATTCATCACAAGTGACTGATCAAAGAATAAATAATATTCTACTTCAAATGTTAAAGAACGACGAAGCCCGACTTGCTGGTCACTTAAATCCTTACACCATGGAAGCCAAAATCCTGCACTCAAAAATATCCTGATTTCCATCATTTGTGGCAATATATGTTTGGATATAAATATTTTAAGAAGTAATGGTATTTACCCAAAAGAACAACAATGTAAAAAAGGCAGGGGGGAATTCCAGCTGTAACACACACACAAGGGGCTTCAAAGAAGTTTGGTGAACACATTTAGTAAAGGCACAAATTAAAATCCTACTGGCCCCAAGCCCCCAACTGCAAAAGAACCCCAGAAGTCCCCTGCCTGCACCACCCCCCTACCCCCATCTACTGAGGAGATGCCATATTTAGGCCATGCCCAAAACCAGAAGGTAAACAACTACAAGCTGAAGTATGCAATCCCCACTACACTTCACCGAGCTGTGACTCTACCAAGCCTCTTCCTCTTTCAGGACATTTTATTTTTGATCATCCCCAAGAGGAACATGCAGGATTTTAAAGGCACACTGGGATTATATTTGGCAACTTGAAACATTTATCAAAACTGGAATTTACCCTACACAGATATACTGATCTAAAATAGCCTTTGTTCAGGTTCATGTATTATATTATAGTTTCTAATTTTTAGAAAAGTACATTAATAGTTTTCAATGATAGGGAAAAAGATACATAAATTAAGGAACTCCAAATAGATTATATGCAGCTAAAAACTTCAATGAAATAATTCTTGGAATACTGACTTTATGAGTAAAAAAGATCAAGGTACAAACTAATATGCTACCATCTGTTAGGAAAGAGTGGAGGGGGGAAAATATAATCATGTATATATTTTTGTATAAAATATAGCTATAAGGATACAAAAGAAACTAGAAAGCCTGGTTGTCTCAAGGTAGAGGAAAAAGGAAACAAGCGTGGGAGGGAGATTTTTACACTTTTACAAGTATATCTCCTGAATGTTGTATGAAGTGAATGTTTTAACTAATTCAAACATTTTTTATAATAATTGCTCATGTTCAAAGAAAGCCCTCTGTAAGCCTGTTTAGTCATCTGTAAAATGGGGGGGGGGAGAACAATGCCTACTCCATAGAGCTACCATGACAAAAAGCGAGACCTGGCATGTCAAGTGATTCCCACAACTCCTGGCCCACTTTACAAAACGTCTGCAGCTTCTCTGATTTCCCACGTGCCCCTTATTCCTTGTGCCTGGTCTAGTGTGGCACCCACAGCAATGTCTTAACCAACTACTGTGAAACAAATGGAGAAGACCTTTCTGAAAGTATCACCAGATTTCAGATCAGCTAGAGTGCTGGAAAGTATTATATTTTAGGAAATCAACCATCTTCATACTCACAGGGATGCTCCAGACCTGCATTCCATCACTGTAGCCAATCATAATCAGCAAAGGTGGCTCATTTCCAGTGCTGTGTATTTCGTGAAATTCCAGATTTCTTGATGTATCTACATTAGAATTAAGTAACAGAAATTAGAAAGATACAAAGTCAGTCAAGAAAGCAGCACACTTCATTAATGTCATTACTGCTACAATTGTTTCTCAATAAAAAATAAGTGCAGAAGTATTTGGAAGACATCATTTAAAAGACAGCTGAACAGGAAGTTGAAATCATGAAAATAGTAGTTTTTCATTTAAACAGTTTCTATAATTATCAGCACAAGATTTTAAAAAGTCAAACTCTCACTAGAGAACTAGGGAATATTAATATCAGAAACAAAACCATCTGTAAATAACAAATGAAAATGAAATGTTGTACCAAAATTAAATAAATATAACCATGAGAAGTACAATCATCTAAAATTTCTAATATTTGTAAATTTAGCAATGGAAGAAAATTTATGCTCCTGTATTTAAAGGAATTGAATCTTGATATGTCTGCAGACACTGTGCACACAGTCCCCTACAAAATAATTATGTATCCTTGTGTAATCAACTTTATTAATCAATTAATATTAAGCACCAGTTATATAATCAGTATTATAAGGTATTCTTATTGAACAAAACTATAGCACCTCAGAAATGACTATTTCTAGCAGTCTATTCTCAGATCACAACTTTATCTTCCATTATGATTCACTCTTTGACTTTATTAAGACTCCAGTTCAAAAAAAAAAAAAGACTCCCGTTCAGCCCTGGCTGGTGTGGCTCAGTGGACTGAGCCCTAGCCTGTAAACTGAAAGGTCGCTGTTCTGATTCCCTGACCAGGACACATGCCTGAATTGTGGGCCAGTCCCAGCTGTGGAGGTACGAGAGGCAACCAATCAATGCATCTCTTACACATCAATGTTTCTCTCCCTCTCCTTCCCTTCCCCTCTCTCTAAAGGTAAATAAATAAAATCTTAAAAAAAAAAAAAGACTCCAGTTCACTTACACCCCTGCTTTCTCCCTTTAGACTAGTCTTAGATTCTCCTCCCTTCTTACATTCTTAGATCAGTCATCTCAGTAATTTCTGTCAATAATCTACATTCTCTTTTCCCTTTGTGTGGGACCTCTGCATGGCACCTAAATAGCAAAACCCCAATCCTAGATGAAACCAATTACCCACTATCCTAGTATGTTCCATGGAGGCCAAGAACTGATACAGAAAAATCAGTGAGACAGAACTGGTACCACTATAAATCAATCTCCACAAACCTCAAGTGGACCCTCAAAATTGCACAAATTTATTCTGTTCCTAGAACTTATTCTACAATTTCTTCAATGACTTTCTTAAACTTTGTTCAAGCCCTCACTCTACCCACTCTCTTCTCACTCGCAGGTAGTGTTTCATCCTGCAAGGGAAAACTAGAAACTTCCTGTTGCCAAAGACCAATGTGTAGCAGCCTCCCCACCTCCCATCCTATTACCAAGAGTTGTCTTTCCATCTGTCTAAAGCAAACCCCTCCATCTGTGCTTTGGATTCCATTCTCCACCACCTTCTCAGGAGCCTTTTTTCCCAATCATTCCTTCTCTCTGCCTTCAATTCCTAAAGAGCATTTAAAGATGCTGAAGTGCCTATCTTTTAAAATTTTCCAAATCAATCAGTACCAGTAGATTTTAGATATAAATGGCACATATAAAATAAAAGTATAAGAGATAATACAGAAAAGTATTTTCATGATCACAGTGCAGGGAGAGATTTCTTAACAGGACACACATACACACAAACTCTTTAACATAAAAGGCTGGCAAATTCTGCTGCATTATCTTTTACATTCAAATGAAGAACTTCTGTTAATCACGAGCCACTCTGACCACAAGCCTGGAAAGGCAAGCCACCGCAAGGGAGACCTGCAACGTGCACAGCCCCACAGGGCCCACCCGCCATGGAACAACTGAAAACCAATATGAAAGATAAGTCATTAGAAAACTAGGCAAGAGACATAAAAAAAGACATGAAGATAGTCAAATGATTAATAAACATGAAAAGTGGCTCAACCTCATTTGTTGTAATCAAGGAAATGCTAATTAAAACCACAATGACAAAAACCACGTGATGAGAGGATGTGGAGCAAATGGGTTGCTTATTCACTGCTGGCGAATGTAAATTACTACAACCACTCGGGAACACAGTTTGACAACACACTGAAGTTGAAGATACCACACCTTTGGGCCAAGCACTCCCACTCCAGCTATACATACTCATTAGAAGCATGAGCACATACACATACACTAAGAGACATGCCATGTAGCAAGATTATTTGACAAGAGGCAAAAGCTGTAATCAATCCAAATGTGCAGCCACAGAATGGACAAGCACAGTGTTATACTGCTACGCTGGAATACTATTTGGCACAGAAAAAGAATGAACTACTGCCATATACCATAACATGGAAGAACCTCACAGGCACAATAAGTAAAATAAGCCAAACGGAAAAGACTATATATTGAATAATTCTATCTATATGCAATTCAAAATCACTAGGCAGTTAGCAATATTCTATTTCTTACCCTAGGTCAGGGGTGTCCAACCCATGGCCCACAGGCAGTATACAGCCCAGGATGGCTATGAATGGGGCCCAACACAAAATCATAAATTTACTTAAAACATTACTTAGTGTTATTACTAAGTTTTATACTAACTTTTATTACTTAGATATGTATATTTTCTATATTAGCGATCACCAACTTGGGTCCTGCTCAATGATTTTTAAAAAATTTTTTAAAAGATTTTATTTATTTATTCCTAGAGAGAGGTGAAAGGAGGGAGACAGGAAGAGAAACATCAATGTGTGGTTGCCTCTCGCACGCTCCCCACTGGGGACCTGGCCCACAACCCAGGCACGTGCCATGACTGGGAATCAAACCAGTGACCCTTTGTTCGCAAGTCAGCACTCAAACTACTGTGCCATACCACCCAGAGCTAGAGAATTTTATTTCCCATTAAACTTAATTTATTGCATAAAATATTACATAAATTTAGCAGCATAATATTTTTTCTCTTACATTTGTTATTTCCTTTCATTCAGTAACTTTATTTTTGTTCTAATATTATTTTGGCTTGAGGATTTTAAGATTATCGAAAGGGCTATTGCATAACAGTTATTATGTGATGACCTTTTTGCTTATCTATGGTGTCGGATACCACAAAAAGTATACACAGACCTTTTTTTTTTTGCTCATCAGTTTTCATTAGTGTTTGTGTATTTAATGTGTGGCCCAAGACAACTCTTCTTTCAGTGTAGCCCAGAGATACCAAAAGGCTGGACACCCCTGCCTTCAGTGATGGTTACACAGGTGATGGATTTGTAAAAATTCATTCACTGATCTATACTTTTGTGCTACTTACCATGATATACTTGCACAATAAATAAGGTTTTTAAACATCATGAGTTAAAGTGATAATACCCCTCTCCTTTTATTTGGCTTCATCACTTTCCTCTCCTAAAAGCTAAATCCCTGATTGAGTTGTTCACTATCATCCATTTTTCACCTCTCACTCACTCAAAATATACTTCAGGATGGTTTCTGCACCTAACACTCCTCCCAAGTGACCAACAACCTCCAACTTGTTGTTAAAAGAGAAAACCACAGCCCAAAATGGCACCACTCAATGCTAAAAGCCTGAAACCAAAACTAAATACCTGACTTAACCACATTTTCAACCACTCCCAGAAACATATCAGATTGGAATTTTATGGTCCAGCACCAGTAATCTGTCAGAAGGGTCTTCTCCAAGCCCCACCCCACATAGAAAGAGGCAATCTGCATAATAAACACTCATCCCTAACTCTCTTCCCCAAAGAAAAGGTGCCTGGCTCAAAAATAATCCTTATCTTTTGTTAATAGCTCCTTTACCCACCCTTCTCCCTACAAAAACCTTCCATTTTGTACAAGCCCTTCAAGTTGCTGGAAGAGATTCTGTCCAATTCATGAATCACTTAAAGCAATTCACTCAGCTGAATTTGGGGGGTTTTTTTGACATTGTTGAATCCAATATGTTTTCAAGCATATTTTATTAGACTATTCAGCAGCTATGACCAACGCTCACCATTTTCTCCTTAAAATAATTTCCCTTCATTTCCCAGGCATAAACTTTTCATTTTCCTCACATCTCTAGTCACTCTCTGCAGGTTCCTCCTTTTCTATCTAGTCGTTAAATATTTGAGTTATTTTTCAAAGCTCGTCCTGTGGACAAAAAAGAGACTACACATTAAACATGACAAGCTTAGGGGAGGCCTCCCTAGAGCGTTTACAAACTCAGAGACCAAAATTAACCACCCAGGATGGTCCGAAAGTGAAACTTCATGGCAGGTAGTCCTGTGCCAGGCCAGTATCTTCCTTGACAAAGGTCAATCTTTACCTTAACTGAGCCTGTCTGTTGTCTTTTGTCCTCTGCATAACATACCTTGGGAATGTCAGAGTAATCCCCTATTTCCAGACCCCTGGGGCACAACCTCCCACCACAGCCAGACCACAGAACACCTGTGGTCACTGTTATCTCGTTAATTGTGAATTGTTAACTGGTAACAATCAAGTGTGTGTCTATCCCTTTCAGTTTTATTCCAATTTCAGAGACTTTTCCATTTAGTTTTTTTACCTCCTCCCTAACTTATCACCAAAGAGATTCTAACATATAAAATAAGTGGTAAAACTGCCACTTTTCAGAGTAATACCTCAGTCCCTTGAGATTTTGCTTCCTGGTGATTGTTAGTTTGGCTCAAACTCATATTCTCTACAGGTTTGGACCTTTCTTACCTTGACAACTCCTAAACTCCCTTGTCTTCTCACAGTATACCCTCCCCTAGGTGGTCCCACTGCTTCAGTTAGTATCTGCTAGTGACTTCCTCAAAATGAGTTTTTGGGTGTCTCAACAGCACAGCAAATTCCACTCAAAAATCATGATTTTCTCCCCAGTCCTGATCTTCCAGGGTTCCAGGGTTCTCTCTTTTGGTGAATAGTAAGGTCAGGAAGTACCTTCTTCCTTCCCCCTAGCAATAAATCTATCACTAATCCCTGTCTTCCTAAACAGTACTCTCCTTACAAGACCACCCTTCCCACCCTATTCCAAAAGCAAAAACAGCTTCTCGCCCATACTAGTCAGAGTGCTCACTTTAAAACACAAATAATGACATACCGCCTCACATCCATCCTCTACATCACTGACTTCCCGTTGCCCAAGTAATGAGATAAAAATCTTTAACACAGCTTACAATTAGTAATTTTTAATGTTGATTTTCTTTTTATAGAAATTCACTACAAAGTTAGTAACACATGATTCTGTATTTCCAGCAAAATTCACTATAAATTTATTTTCCTAGAGCACAATTAATCCTCTTTTATCTAACATTTAATGTTTTTTTAATAATTTTCAGAGACCTTTGGTGTATACATCATCTGATCTGACACACAGCAATACTGTTTTATATGCCGAGCTGGAACCGATTTCATTCTATCATTGACAATTACAAGTTAGGTATAAAACACTCAAAGCTCAAGGGAAATCGAAGAACTCCTGATACATGATCCAACTCATCTTCCTACTGCAACTACCACTTTGATCACAGTTTGTTACTTCTAGATGGGCACAAAGGCCACATATAAAACCCCTGGGGTCACTATATGAACAAAATCTCATTTCTTTTTCTTTTTTAAAGATTGTATGTAAGCCCTGGCTTCAGGAGCTCAGTGGATTGAGCACGGACTGTGAACCAAAGTGTCGCAGGTTCGACTCCCAGTTAGGCCACATGCCTGGGTTGCAGGCCACAGCCCCCAGCAACCGCACGTTGATGTTTCTCTCTCTCTCTCTCTTTCTCCCTCCCTTCCCTCTCTAAAAATCAACAAATAAAAGCTTAAAAAAAAAAAAAGAATTCTAAGGCCCACATGGCAACTTATTAAAAAAAAAAAAAGATTGTATGTATTTATTTCCAGACAGAGGAGAAGGGAAGGAGAAAGAAAGTGGTGTGGTTGCCTCTCGAATACCCCCTGCTAGGGACCCACCTGCAACCCAGGCATGTGCCCTGGCTGGGAACCGAATCTGCCACCATTTGGTTTGCAGGCTGGCACTCAATCCAGTGAGCCACACCAGCCAGGGTGTCATTTCTGTTCATTTAGATTATACCCAGTCACTTGGGCTATTTTTCTTTCTCTGGATGGTGGTATACAATAGATTTCCATTATTCTTCTTTGAAATTCTTAACTTTGTAAAAACTTTGTATTATCCTTCAGAATTGCTATGGTTTTAAGTAACCCTTATTTGTTGACTTTTCTTAAAATTTATGTATCCTTGATCATACCATCATCCCTGGTTACTCTGTCCATAACTGATCCTTGTCTCCTTTACTGGTTTCTTTTTTCTTATTTCACCCATAAATATGGCCTTTACAGTCTTTTCTATGGAGATAGGTTGCACTCCTTTGTGTTTTTGGCCAACTATGATGTTCTTCAATTCACCCACCCTTCAAAACCTTGTCTGGTCATAAGTTATCTGTGAACCTCCCCTGACACTTCACTTACTCCACTCTCCCTCCTTAGAAAAATGTTTACAAATTGGGAAGAAGAGGAAAGAATACTGGATTTTCTGCTTACCTTAAAAATCTAAGTGTAAAGTGAAATTAAATCTTTCCTCCCAAACCAGCTTCTTCTGTATTCCAGGTGCATATTAATGGCAGCAACATAGTGCCAATACCCAGTCTAATACCTGAGCAATCATTTCCAGTAGATGTTAACAGGTAAAAAAAAGATGTAAGGCAGAAAAGAATGTTTCAGCCAGAAGGCTCCCTGTACAAAGAGCCCAAGGCATGAAAAGTTCTGTGCCTTCAACGATCTGAAAGGCAAGTGGAGCGAAGCACAGCTTATGAGGGGACATAGTTGGATGGGAAAAGGACTAAGACTATGAGGCACTTTGGGGACATTTAAGTGAAAATGTCTAGTAATTAGTTGAAATGGGGACGAAAGCACACCAGAGCAGCGGCACCTTGAAGTAAATATTATCTCTGTATACGTCATACATTTCCCAACTCTATGCCTCCCCCTTTTCCGATAACTGACCTTAACCCTGACTCCTGACACACATCAGGCAGAAAGATAAGCACATTACCAGATAAACCAATTCCAGCACTAACTACATCCTTGGCTACTCCAACTATTTCAACAACCAGAAAGTGATCCAGACTGAGCATTCTGTATTCTACAAAGAACACTATTTCTCCCTTGATCATACACATAAGACAAGCAAGAATTCAGGAAGAATCGACACACACACATACTCAGGAAGACACACATGCAAGAATTCAGGAAGAAGTGTTATACACACAAGACAAGCAAGAATTCAGGAAGAAGTGACAAGCAGTGGAAGACTTAAAGTATCAAGCCACTATCCTTCCCAACATGGATGAAAAAGGGGGTTCCATGAAAAGTAACCTCACAGGGTGATCTAGTCATAAATCCCTATATAAGCAGGTCACAGTCACACCCCAGGCTTACAACCTTTTTAGTAAAAGGCATGTCTTTGCCTTAAGCAAGCCCTGTCCATTGTTCCTGTGCATCTAGGCTTGAAATGCCTCCTTTCAGAACCCTCCTTCTAAAGGGTGACCACCCTCATGAGAACACAAAACCTCATTAAATATCCTATAATACAATCCCTGCCTTGTTCTTGCATTCACGTAATCCTCCTTAATTTCAAATGGGTTAAAGAAACTGTAGAATTTATTCTCTGAAGAATTTGAGATCTTACTCTCAACTCAAATAAACTCTTACAATAATTCTTTACAGCTTTGCCCTGGCTGGTGTGGCCCATCGGACTGAGTGCCAGCCTGCAAACCTAAAGGTCTTTGGTGCAATTCCCAGTAGGGGCACATGCCTGGGTTTTGGGCCAAGACCCTGGTTGGGGGTGTGTGAGAGGCAGCCAACCAAGGTTACCTCTCACACATTGATATTTCTCTCCTTCTCTTTCTCCCTCTTTCCACTCTCTCTAAAAATAAATAAATAAAATCTAAAAAAAAGTTCTCTACAGGTTTGGATGTTTCTTACATCCACACAAGCTATATAAGGAGGTTAAAAAACAATTTCCCCATGCAAACAGTATGCCCGCTCCTCAAAAAACTAAAGACAGAATTACCATATGACCCAATACTTACACTTATGGGTATATACTCAAAAAGAATTGAAAGCAGGCACTCAAAGAGATAGCTGCACACCCGTGTTAACAGCAGCATCCTTCACAGAGCCAAAAGGTGGACGCAACCCAAATGACCACTGAGAGACGAATGGATAAATAGAATGTGCTATGCACATACAAAGGAATTTTATACAGCCTTCAAAAGAAAATTTCCACACACACTACAACATGAATGAACCTGAGGACATTATGCTAAATGAAATGAACCAGTCACATAGAGACAAATGCTGTATGGGACCACTTACAAGGTACCCTGGGTAGTCAAATTCATAGACATAAAGTAGAACTGTGGTTGTCAGGGGCTAGTGGGAATCGAATGTGGAGTTATTAACAGGTACAGAATTTCAGTTTTACAAGATGAAGAGTTCTAGAGATTGGTGGCATAATAATGTGAACATACAGTAGGTCCTCAAATAATAAGTTTCATTCAATGTCATTTCATTATAGTGTTGCCGAGATACTATAGGAAATTAACTCATTCATATCAATCAGCCTACAGTAAAATTGGTCTTGTTATACTTTGTCCCACCATAGTTCAAAGAACCAATCAACAATGTTAACTGAGGACTTACTAAAGACTACTAAACTGTACACTTAAAAATGATTAGGCTGATAAACTTTATGTGCATTTTATCACAATTTTTAAATTTTTTAGATTACATTAAACCACTTGCAACTGAAAAAAGGGATATTGAATATAAAAATGAGTACCTAAGTTTAGTACTAGAACTTAATATTAAAACTGGCCAAGTCTGTAAGTCGAGGGGGTCCTAAGAATTTCCCCTCATAAATTAGAGACTCGGCAGTTCTTGTTGTAGTATTGTAAACCAAGTGGATAACGCGATGTGTTTTGAGACTCAAACTATATGCACACTTTTAGGGAATGTGACAGAAAAATGTCAGGATATTAAACTGCTTTGGCTACGTTTCTTCCTGTATGGCACCTTTAGAAAAAACAATCTTAGGAATGAATCAGATGCTGAAAAAAGGAACAAGCTTAGGAATGAATCAGATTGCTGGAAAAGAGGAATGGAACAGTGATCATGATACAAAGGGCCTTTGCCCCACTCTCTAATGAACTCCAAAAATAGTGATGTCTACTTAACAACCGACAAAATTAACACACTGATTAGAAATGGAGATACCGAGGAGGACCCAAGCCCCACCCTAGCCATGATAAACCATATCAAATGGGATGCAGCCCAGAGGCAAGGGGCCAACTGGAAGCACTTTATATTTTGGGGCAGAGTACCTAAGTTTAGTACTAGAGCTTGAAGTAACTTAAAGAAAAGGAGTAACTTAAAGAAAAGGAGCGCCCCCAGGACCGTTGGAAGAAACAGAGAGCAATTCCCGGAGCAGACTTCAACTCAAACACTGTATTACAGTTAGTAATAAAGAAGGAAAAGGAATGATATGCTAGTAAACAATGAAATCTGAGTCACACAATGAAAATTAAAAATACAAGATTTCTAAAAGAAATATAATAGGAAAAGTTTATATATCACAAATAATCACCCCTACGAATGAATGTTTTATTCCCTGTAAAGAGGGCCCAACAAGTTGTCATTTGAATGAACCAGGTGACAGAGAATCCAAAATTTAAAAGAAACCAATTTGCAGAAACAATACTTAACCTCTCTCATCCTGGGAGCAGCTTTTCAAGGAAAATACGGCATTACATTTGAAAAGTCTAGAGGGGATAAACAAGGTCCAACTAGAAAATTAAAAAACAATTTAGTGTATTTATATTGGGAATTTAATGCAGACCACTGGTTAGCTGAGAAGCCAAAAAAGGGAACTGTGAGGCAACCTGCTGGATTAGCAACAGTAGGAAGTCATTACCACCCCTAGGCTAGGAGGACACAGTAGGAACTGCACTGGTGGCAGAGCTGCCCAGGGGAACCTAGAACCACAGAGGAAATGAAGGAATAATTTTCTTCCCTCTCTCCCATCCTCCCATTCAAATTCTCACCAGTGCCTCCGAACTCAGGCAGAAGATGACAGATATGGTAGCCGGGGAAACAGACAAAAGGCAACCCCTTCTCGCTTGGACTTAAAGTTTAAGGCTAGGTATATATGTTACAATTACTTGTATAGTACGCCATTAGTTCTAATAAAGTTCTGTAGTGGGATTATGCTACTTTTTAAATTAAATATAAATTTACTTTGAAAACTAAAATGTCAGTGAAAGAGAAATGAATCTGACTCAGGAAAGGGTTCTGTGTTGGAATCAGGTCAACCTCAAGCAAACATTTAATTCATATGTCCCAAAAAGTTAAAGCCATACCATTTAAATCTGCATTTTCAAATCTGACCCAGACTATTTTCTCCTTTTCTTCTGTTAGAGGTGTTCCACTGTAAGCCTGTGTAGTAAACAGAAATGTTTGAATAAAAATATTTTACAGCTCTGATATTACTGATGTTCACAACAAAGGGTAACTTAAATAAAGCCTACCGATCCCTCTATAATTTCACCAATCCTACACCTTGGAAACTAGTACATTTTGTAATATTTTTATTCCCAAAGAAAGTTATCCAGGAGTTTGATTACTTTGGTCAAAAAAAGGGGGTTTTAGCCTACTAAAGAACTGCAGAAACCTAAAATAGAATGATCTTAGTCTACTCGGAAGCATCACTATCATCTATAATCATCATCTATATTTGATGATGGTCAACAAATAAGAAGGCTTAAGAAAGAAACAAAACCACCACAGGTATCTATATAGTATCCATGTATTTATGATCAGGCAATTACACTCCACCCAGAATGGTCAAAAGTATTTCTTACAGCATAAGGAATATAGTCAATAATACTGTAATAATCGGGTATGGCACCAGGTGGGCACTAGAATTATCAGGGGGTGGGGAGCCACAGGGGTCACTTCATACATTATATAACTGTCTAACCACCAAGATGAAACTAATAAATACTGGATGTCAACTGTAATTGAAAAATAATTTTTAATGTACTTATTGATATTATAAATAAAATAGGATAACATTAGCATAATACCTCATTTTCCTAAAACAATTAAAAGCTTTATTTGTTTTTCTCTTCTAGGCTTAGAAATATAGCACAAAAATTAAAGAATAAAATAACTTGCTTGTGGCCACAAAAAAAGGGGGGAGTATTACTTTCTGCTTGCCTCCAGTTCTCCATTGAAGGGCATGGGTCCGTGTTGGGGGTGGGAAAAAAGCATTCTTTTTTCAGTCTCTGACCTGGCTTCTAGATTCAACCTATTAGCTAGCTCCTACAAGCCTGCAAGGGTCACAAAGATAAACATAAACTGCCCTGAAGTCATAGGGGAAGTGTCAAGAGTACCCATCAGTATTCAAAGCAAGTGTTATTTTTAAATTTTTAAAGATTGTATGTAGTTACAAGCATTTAGAATGTCAAAAAAGTGGTTCTCAGTTCAGAGAACTATTATTTAATATAAGCTATGTCAAAAGCATACAAAAACTACCATCCCATATATAATTTGTGTTATACATGACCCGCTTTAAATTTCCACACCAATTATAACCCCTGTACTTATCAAAGTTAATGGCCATTGAAAATACTATTAAAGACAATTACTTCAATAGCAGATTTACCATATACACACACATAAACACACACACACACAACCCCTTATGATTTCAATTGTCTTAAAAAAAAAAAAAAAAGAAGTGAGACATGTACAGGGCAGTCAATCCTTTAAAGAGAAAAACCCACACTGCCACCAACTTTATCTTCAACCATCTCATCATTATCATCATCGCCGTCAACTTTATCTCCCCATCCTTCTTCTTCTCCCTCAGTCTCACTCTTCTCATCCTTGAAAATGCTTTTTTTAAAAAATAAAACTTTTTATTTTGGAATAATTTTAGACTACTAAACATAGTACAGAAAGTTCTCATTTACACCGCAACCAGATTCCCCTAATTCCCCTAATGTGAACTATGTAATCTAACCAAATCTCACCTTACCATGGTACATTTGCTGAAACTATGAAACTAATTGATGCATTATTATTCATTTAGCCTGAGATTTTATTGGGTTTCACCAGTTCTCCCAATAATATGCTTTCTCTGGTCCAGGATCCAATCTAAGATACCACACTACATTTAGGACAACTTCTTTTTTCCTACCTCAGGCTCTTCTTCAGTCAAAACTTTTACTCCATTACTGACAGGATTTGTTTATTTCTCCTTTTATTCTTTATTTGGTTTCTAACACATCTACACATTCATGAGTTATTGTTGAATTTTAAAACACACAGTTAGGGTCCTGGCTGGTGTGGCTCAATGGATTGAGTGCCAGCTTGCGAATCAAAGGGTCGCTGGTTCACTTCCCAGTCAGGGCACATGCCTGGGTTCCAGGCCAGGTCCCCAGTGGGGGACGCGTGAGAGGCAAACATCACACTTTGATGTTTCTCTCTCACTCTTTCTCTCTCCCTTTCCCTTTCTCAAAAAATAAATAAAATAAAAAAAACAGACACAGCTAGGATCACTGTAGATATGTTGTGTTGTTTTATTTTTTTCACTGCAATAAAAAACTTCCACTGTGTACTGCTGTCAAAAGTATAATAACAGCAAATTGCTCTATAGGCACAATACATCATAATTTTCTTGACTGCTTTTGACATTTGGGCCAACTACAATTTTTTACACTAAAAAATGTTAAATTTTCAAAAATGAAAAAGATCTGAGCTTTAACTTTTTCTTTGTTAAATTATTCTTAATTATTCTGTACTTTCCATAAGTACAACTATTAGACCAAAGGGCACAGCTAAGGGCTTCTATCAGCCACTGATGACATCTCTTAAACACAACGGGAATCTACTCTATTCAGCTGATGCTGGTCTGACACATTTACTCCCCTTGGGGAGTATTTAGAGACCCCAAGAATGATTTCCAGGTTCCATGAATTTGATGATTCCCAGAATACAGCAGGAGGTGGAATGTGATATCATCAGAAAAAATATTTTCCAAATGTGTGACCACAAAGTACCAGTGGGGGATTCTGGATTAAATGTAGAAAAAACTATGCTGTACACCTAAGACTCATACACAATAATACTGAATGTAAACTATAATTAAAAATAAAATTGAAACCTAAAAAAAAAACCATGAGTCACCAACTCTGGCCTACCTCCTGTGCCCATAAGTTTTATTTTAATATAGCCATGCCCTTTGCTTTATAAAGTAAGCAGTGCTGAGTAGTTTCTAGAGAGATTATGTGAACTGCAAAGCTCATTCTACCTAGTGTTTTACCGAAACAGTTTGCCAACTCTGCACTAGACAGGAAGTCTTAAGGATGGGCACAGAGTATCCCCTTAACTTAAAACAGTGACAAGTCCATAACAGGTGCTCAAGTGAATGTCTGCTGCCTGAATTTTTGCTTTCTTTCCACGGTAACTAGAATAATGACTTGCACAACATAAATTTCTTAAATGAAATTCTAACTCTTAAAAACTCTAACTATTCCCTCAAAGCCCCTGCTCACACCCTTTCTCTTCCAGCAACCAGAACAGCTTGTTATGCAGGGTTTCCACTAGCATGAAAGGCACCTTTGTAAAAATTTGATAAAGAGGCACTCTAGGGGAGGGCAAACTACAAAATTTTTTAAAGGCCCTTCCTCGGAACTAGCCTCATGCCAGGGCTCAGGGATGAGAAAGGAGCAGTTCATAGAAGACCTAAGTCTGGCGTTCTCTGCGGAATAGAAGATGCTCTCCAGCCACAACGACCCTGCTGCCCACTACACCCAGCTCTCTAGCTTCCTTCAACATCAAATACACAGCCTTTCCATCTATTTCCATTGACACTTCTTACAATGACCTTTGGGACTTAACTCTTTCACTCTTTCTTTTCCATGTATTCCCTTTGTACTTAAATATTCACTCTGTGCTACCATGTGTAACACTAACTGATCTGCTCCTATTGCCTCTGGTTGTTTCAAGAAATTTGACTTCCCTTACTAATCAAGTTCCTCAAGAAAGAAAAGCACGTGTTTCTCCTTGCATGCCCTGCAGATCTAGAGGCCTTGTCCTTGTGACCTATTTTCATTAAAATTGACTGAACATAATAAAGAAATACCAACATTCCTTGGTATATGATGAATACTATTTAATACAACTGAAATCTAGATTCTAGTGTTTTCTAGGACTCCCTCATAAAACTGGGACACTGGATCTATGAATGTTCTCTTTGAACAGTGCAGTTATATACACATTAGCAGTCAGAGAAAACAGAAAACCTTCCACTTCCACAGTTCCACTAAACAGTGCTTCCCAAAACTGCTGTTTCATAAGGACCATCTGAGATTCTTCCTAAAGACACACGTTACTAGATGCCACCTCAATTCCACTGAATCAAACTCTCTGGAAGAGGAGCCCAGAAATTATCGATTTTAACAAGTGTGCCAAGTGATACATATGTTACGTATGGGCAACAGTGCACTAGAGATAATCCTAGGAGGCTAGCTCTCCTGCTTCACTTCACACATACGTAAAGGGCAGGGTAAGGGGTTTACTCTCTCATAGGTTAGAGTAACAAGGCAGACTCTATGTGGCATAAAAATACTGCTCAATATGAAAGAGACGTAGATTTGTGCTCAGACATAGATTTGTGCTCAGTGGAGTATTTAGTTAACATAATATCTAGTTAATGAAATGCAAAGCATATATTGCTTGTCTCATGTCAGACAAGCAACATTTAACTGTGACAAGAGGAAGACTTTGGAAACAGAACCCCACTAGAGAGTCCCAAGTCCCACCTCTCACCTGAATCCTCTTAGGAGAGCAAGTCCTAAGGAATAATAATTGAGCCACTTTTGGCACAAAACTAAGGCATATCTAATAAATAACAAGTATAGTTCCACCATGCCAATGTCCAGCATGCTGAAACATCAAGTCATTTTAAAGTTTATGATACCAGTATCAAGTTTAGGAAACAGAACATTCCCTGGCCAATGGTAAAACCTACTGTTTCTGAAAACACAGACACCTACCTGTGGCACAACATCCTGTAGAAAAGTCACAACGCTTTCCATGTAAGACTGCTCCCTGTAAAGGGGTAAATTGGATAAAATTTACCATGACAGATGAAGGCAAACATGGAAAAGCTCTTTCTATAAGCCCTAAGAAAGTCGCTCATAATATTTTTTAAAAGGGAGAAAAAAGACCAACTCATATAACCTGATAAAGTTTCACTGTATGTTATTAAATGCAAATGAGATGTTAACATTTTTAAACATTATCTCTTCTGAAAAGTCATGCTCTCCAAGTTTGATATAGATGACTTCTAACTCATACTTGAAGAGAGATGGCATAAGACTTGGCTAAGGCAGGACCTTCCTCTTGAGTCAGAGCAGAATGCCCCAGTTAGAACAAAAACTGTTGCTGATGACTCGGTCTTTAGTGACCTTATCTTTAAACTCATTAAGAACCTAGTCCCTTATGCGTATATAGAAAAATGAATCTGCATTTTTCTACAGGGACTTTCTGCCATAGATAAGACATGGGAGAAGATTAAAATGCACAAGAACACTAAGGTGTTTTAAAAGGGAAGTATATGGATATCTGCAAAAGGAGAAAAAAATCTTCAAAATACCAAATCAAATTAACTCCATAGAGATATAAAAAATTACATTTAAGAAAACAGCCCTGGGTGGTGTAGCTCAGTGGACTGAACATGGATGGGCCTGTGAACCAAAGGGTTGCTGGTTCAATTCCCCATCAGGGCACATGCCTGAGTTTTGGGCCAGGTCCCCAGTAGGGGGACGCTCAGGGGGCGCTCGAAAGGCAACCACACATTTACATTTCCCTCTTTCTCCTTCCCTTCCCTCTCTCTAAAAATAAATAAATAAAAGCTTTTTAAAAAAATTACATTTAAGAAAATAATGAGTTATCCTAAATCCTATTTTAAAAATATACCTTACATACCTACAAAACTAATTAGAGCCTAAAAAAATTTTTTTTGACTAGGCCTACCTCTCCAAACTCATTTTTCTGCCACTCTCCTAATTTACTCTGCCTCAGTCACATACAACTTCAATTCCTAGATTACATCAAGTTCTTTTAATCAAGACCTCTAAGCCAGCTACTACCTCAAGTCCTTTCCATAAGCCGTCTTCCCTTTCAGACCCCCAAACTAAAGTATTACATCCTCAGAGAAGCCTTTCCTGGTAGCCTTAAGTGATACTCCCCATGGTCATTTCTGTCCCAGCACACTGCAGCTGCACTGACCAGAGCCTGCAACTGTCTTGCTTATGTACTGTTTCCCCCACTAGAATGAATGTAAATAAACTCTATCACAGAAAGAAATCCATCCCTCATATTTACCTTATACCTCCAGAATCTATAAGCCAGTACTTCAGGCATGGAGTAGATGCTCAAGTATTGTTAAAAAGTACTTAGTAAAGATTTTTTTTTAAAAACCACAAAAACTGGGGATGGGTGGGGTGGGAGAAAGTGGTATCGGGAAAATGGAAACAACTACTTGAACAACAATTAAAAAGAAAAGTAAATTTTCAAAAACCCACAAAAATTATGGATTGTATAACATAAAACAATAAATGTTGAACACCTTCTTGGCTGTTACCAAGAAAAATTTACTTAACTCCTCTCTACTTGAGTCTCCTCACCTATAAAATGAAGAGTGAAATAGTACCTAACTCATGGCTAAAAACATGCTTACTAACTTACTGCCATGGTTCATAGTTAATAAAGACATATAGCCTTAGGAAATGCAAGAGGGAAAAAAAAAGTACTGTAGTAAAATATTATATTACACATAAACTTTTGATAGTCTGAGAAGGCAATCTTTATGTAATATGCTAAACTTCCCTAGTGAAATAATAAAAAATGCTATAATTCCCTTATGCATATTTTAAAAAGCAAAAAAGTTTCACCTCTATAGCCAGGTATTTAGGGTCGGAACTGTCCACCCCAACCTACTTCAAATAAGCTAAGTTTTCTATATTTCATTTACGAAAATACCCTGCCTTGCCCACATCTTCTCACTCTATCCCCTTAGGCCCTCAAGGGGCCTAAAACGTACCTTCGATTCTAACTGCCCAAACAGTATTCAGCCTTTGAAATATATCATAAATGTTAGCTTCTCAATGAAACCTTTTTGGATTTAAAATACTAAAATACTCCCACTAAATACTCCAACAAAAACACTCCCTCTAAATTTTCATGCTGTTTTGCTAGCATCTTTTTTATTAATTATCGTAATTTCAAGCACACATATCTTAAAACCACATTAGATGATATGCTTTTAGAAAATATATATGCTTTGTCCAAAAGGCTTAAAATATAGAAATGTACTCTTTATATTGACTTTGAAACTTTCTGACTGAGACATTAGAATGAGATACATTTTACATCACATTCTAGTAAACATACACATACATATGAATATATCTATGTGTTACACAAGACAATACTAACTATATTTTCTATTAGATTCTACTTTCTTTTCTAAATAATGGTCCTAATCCAATAAATTGATTTAATAATCCTTTGACTGTTAAACCAAAAGTATGAAAAAACATTACTCTTTAGGATTTAGCACAGTGCTTTACAAGGTACTCTGTGCTGAACACATCAACTTGACACTCCAATTATCCCTTTTATTTGGCCTTAGCAACGGCATTTATCATCCTGTGAAGCCAAAATCAAGTAGATTCTACAAAAGTAATCACTGTTCAGAAAGGAAACCTGAAAGTTAGTTACTATTCTGAGTTATCTTTTCTTCAGCTATTGGGCTTATCTGAAATTTGCTCACGTGACAGCCTGGGGGCGAACCACAACTCCACCAGTACAGCGACTGGGTCTTCTGGGGGAATCTGTAGCCATAGCTTCATTCACAAAACCTGTTTCCAAAGCAAAAATTAGAAAAAATGGATCAGTATTGCTGGAAGTAGGGAAAAAAGGTTTATGGTTGCTCACTAGCGATCCCTTGTCAAAAGTGCCTAAAATGTAGGAAACTTTCCCAGCAATTCCTATTATACCAGAAAAGAGAAAAGGCAGGGGATAAGAAAAATTTATAATTACTGAGATTTTTTTTATTTGAGCCAAACCTCAGAACTACAAAACTAGTTAAGGCTCTTGCTGGACCCTTTGATCTACTGTTGATACAAATTAGAAAGGTAGGAGAACTAGATCATGGTTGGGAAGTCTAGCACAGGAGCGCTTCATAAAAACAAATGTGCTACCTTTGTAAACCAAAATTTTAAAATGTACTGAAATCTTATATTGAGATAGCGAAAACACACATGGTACAATATTTCAAGACCAAATGGAACAGTAGGGTAATACCAATAAGACTGCTGGTGATCTGTAAGAAAGGATGTTGTAACTATATGATGGATGTTAACTAGATTTAATGTGGTGATCATTTCTCAAAAATATACAGGTATCAAATCATTGTTGTATACCTGAAACTAATATGTTATATGTCATATCTTCTTTAAAAAAGACTGCATGATCATACTTAAGGATTTTTAAAATCGATTTTGTTAACCCTCTGCTACTAAAACCTAATCACCAGAGTCTAAGTAATAAACTTATGACATTAGAAGCCCCTTATCCTTTCCTGTCAGGTCACTGAATCCTGCCCCCTGAATGTCTAATAAGCATCTGATCCATTGGGGAGGTTTTAAGAGCATGGAGTGTACTTGGTTAAGGTTTAAAGGAGGACTGACAGGAATATTAAATATCTCTTACAGGGCTCAGGAGAGCCCACAGCCTGGAACTAATCTTGTGAGCCCCTAAAACCCTCACTTCTAAGCAGGTACATTCTATCACCTTATTTGACAGCTTCCAAAATGATAAGTCCCATCTGCTACAACCAAAACACCCTCTGCCCCAACTAGCCCAGGAACCCCTTCCTCAATGGGTACCTTCACCTCCAGCCCCTCAGCCCTCCCATTTCTATACCACCCTTTATTTCCGAAAAAAAAAAAAAAAAAAACCTCCCAAGCACTGTCCTATGAGAGCCCTGTCCAGAGGACGACCCTGGCCAGTCGCTCAGGCCCCACTCTCCTGAAAGACACCAGCAAAGTGCTAACCCCTTAACCTCCAACACGCAGCCACCGCTGCCCCCGGCCGCCCTCTGGCCCCTTGCCCTTGCTTCCTCCCCTCCCCCTCCAATTTCGACAGCTCTCCTTCGCCGAATTCCTGCTAGTCAAGCCCTCTCTCCTCACGCTGCTTGGCCCCGGTCCTCCCCAAGCCTTCCCAAAGCCACAGCCCCGCCAGCCTTCTCACCGGCCGCCCCGCCGGTAAACGCTGTTCTCCAGCTCAAGGCTCACTGTTTGGAGTCTCTCCGAGATTGACAGTTACCACTTCCTACCACGCCTCAGCGGAACTACCATTTTAGCCAATCCCAGAAGCAAACTGGCTAAACCCGGGAACCGCCCTTAGAGGTCAGCTTCGCCAACCAGCAAGTAGAAAAGAAGCGGACCCGCCTCCTGAAATTATCCAATCCGCTGGGGCTCCAGGAAAAACAAAACAGTATGTAAATTTGGACAAAACCAAGGTGTCAGGTTCGGTCGTGATTGCCGGCAGGTGGGGAGGAATTACAGACACGTCTAATTTCCATTGCAGACAGTACCTCCTTGGCTTTGTCAAAAAGCATAACGCTGCACACTCCTGTATTCCACACCTGAGCGTCTCAGGCTGGGAATCCCAGGACCCCGGGACTGGTCTGTTTACATCGAATTCTCGCGACAGCTGGTTCGAAGCTCAAAGCACGTGGACATGGCAGCTGCCAATCACTTTTAGCTGGCCACTTACCCATTCCGAGCCCGCCTTCTACCCCGCCTTTGTAGATGTGTTTACCTTCCGGGAGCCCAGGCTGCCTGAGGGTGGTGAGCAATCCTGTAGCCGAGGATGTGCCGATGTGAATGAAGGGTGCGGCGAGTAATCCTGTCAATTTGATGTAGGTTTATGGACCACGCCTGACTCCTTCCTTCCCTGCTTCTGCCTGTCGTAAGGAAGAGCTCAATATCTAACTGGTGCTGTTTCGTCAGTTACATTTTTGTACAATAAAGATAACATTTATCGATTTATTGAACAAAGGCTCTGAGAAGGGAATGAATTTTGAGGAAAAACGAGAAAAACACTATGGTTTAAGCAAAGTGAACTAAGTTTAAGGTGATGGAAAACTAGTTAGGGGAGGTAAGCAGTGGCCAGATGGACTATGGTCTTGTATAGAATTATAAGGAACTTCCATTTTATTCTAGGTTGAGAATCTGTTGAAGGACTTTAAGCTAGGAGGTTTCATGATGGTATATTTGCATTTCTAAAAGATCATTGTATGCAGTAAACAGAAAGTAAGCTTTTGTGAGGGAGGGGATAAGAGTGGACGCAGTGGATCAAGCAGGGAGGCTATTTTTTCGGTAGACCAAGTGGGAGACCTGTCTAAAACTGAGCCCGGAAGTCAAGCAGTAGAGGTGAAAAGTCGTCAATTTCAGAACACTTTGGAAGAGAGAACTGAAAGAACTTTATAATCCATTGGATGTGGGATAGAGGAAAAAGAGAATCAAGGATGACGCCTGTGTTTCAGGCTTGAGCAACTGAGTGATGGCAGTTAAAGATAGGGTGAACACTGGTCAAGTTCCACGTTGTGTTTCTATTTCAGATACTTTTTATTTCTTCAAGTTTGTTGTTTATCAGGAGTGACTAAAATAAAAAATATCCTTGAGTCTTATCATCATGGGTATGGCTTTAAGAGAAAACTGGTCAGATGAATATTATTGCTTCACATTTCCAACCAATCAAGTAGTTGCCATTGATTTGGGGATGAATTCCTCTGTCTTGGTTTCATCCTTCATAAATTGTAGAAAGAATATTATGAACCTTATAGGATTTTTATAGGAGTAAATAAATTTAATATTCTAACAACCAGTTAGAAATTTATCCAATTTAACGAATTACTAATTAACCAGTGAACTAATTCTAAGTCCTCCAATTACTTTTCTCTACAGAGATAGTGTGATTCTCTCAAGAGCCTTCAAATAGAAAATAAAATTTATGGTAATCTTTTCTGAATGGAAGTAACTTGTGAATGCTTAGTACATATGGCCAGTTCCTGAGCCATTTCAAAGTAATGGGACCTGGGAAAACTTTCAACAGTCTGTTCTTGTGACTGAGCAATCCCAGCTGGGAAACTCATTTTCAGTGTAGAAAGTGTGAGTTCAAGCCAGAGTCCTGTGTTCTTCCAGTTGCTACAATGTCCAGTGTATTAAATTACTAACAACTAAAATTGCTTCTCCTAAAGCCCTCGGGGAAGTGTCAGGGCACTATCTGTATGCAAACCAAATTTTAAGGTCACTTTATATTTTATTGTGTTTGTTTTGATAGTATTAGATTCTTTTTTTAGCCTCAAGCAAACCATTGCTCACCCTGGCTACCCAAAACATTGGATAATAATCACATGATTTGGGCCCTGTCCAGGTAGTTCAGCTGGCAAGAGAATCCTCCCAGTATACCAAGGTTGTGGTTCAGTCCCTGGTCAGAACACACATGAGAAGCAACCAACAAATGCATAAATAAATGGAACATCGAATCATGTTTCTCACTTTTGCTTCCTTCCTCTCTAAAAACAATAAATTTTAAAAATTTAAAACAATAACTACATGATTTAAACTGGTAAAATAATCTGATCTCACATAGAACAATGATGAACATTAATATTTTAACTTGCAGTCAAGTAAAAGGAAAAATAACAAGGTTTTTAAAAGGTGACCACATAATTTATCATTCTACTCAGAAAACCTTCTTGAAATGGGACTCTATTAATTTTTTTAAGATAAAACAGGACTGTCCCAGGCACATTATCAACTGTGGTTGCCCTTTATCTCTGACACATTAATGTTACTTTGTAGGTGTTATCTAGTTGATTAGTGTATAATTCTCTTGGCTGTTTAGATAAAATGTAAGCTCTTTGAAATAAGGGATTATTTGTTTCTATTTCCCATAATGCTTATTCATTAACAGGAAAAATTACATTTCAGAACCCCAACGATTTATCCTGAAATCTAGAGCTGGTATTTATAATTAAAGATACCAGAAAGTAAAACTATTGACAAAAAAAATAATTAGTGTCATCAACTGTTTTAGTGATACCCAGGACATATTTTACCTTCCCCATTTAACCCTGAATAAAAATTGCTTTAAAATCTGAAAAATACCATGGCTGGTGTGGTTCAGTGAATTGAGCACTGGCCTGCAAACCAAAGGGCAGCCAGTTCAATTCCCAGTCAGGGCACATGCCTGGGTTGCAGATCAGGTCCCTGGTGGGGCGCTCGAGACACAACCACACATAGATGTTTCATTCCCTCTTTCTCCTCCAGTTCCCCTCTGTCTAAAAATAAATAAATTTTATTTATTTATTTCTCTTGTGAGGCCCTGTAATTGGAATGAGTCCACTTTAAATCCTCAAACGAGCATCCGTTAGAGGGCAAGTCTGGTGCCAGCAGCCGTGGTAACTCCAGCTCCAGTCTAAATAAAATCTTTTTTTAAAAGTTTTAAAAAATATCTGAAAAAAAAACTTATATTGACAGAAGGAGACTTGGCTTTACAGTTGTGAGTACAAGAAACACAAAACTTTATTAATTATTGTATTATTTTCCATACGAATAATAAAACCTATTTTTGCCCACCCCTGTATTTAAGGGAAAGATACATTTAAAATGCCTCACTCCATTAGAGCAATCTTCCAAATATCTGGGAGATAATAAAAATAACATTAACATTGTTACCAAAGCAAACCTAGTATACATCTTAAGAAAGCAATACTAAAAACCCTATATTCTTTCTAAATTGTGATGGACTGCCTCCAAGATGACCCATAATGACACATTTTGGTATTCACAGCGAGTGGTTTCCTCCTACATTAATCTGATTTAGACTGTGACTAATAAAATACAGCCTAATTCATGTGGTACTTTTGAGGTTAGGTTACAAAAGACATTGTGTTTTCTGCTTTGCTGTTTCTGATATCACTTGCCCTGGGGAAAAGTTAATGGATGGATGGTGAGAAGCCCTACGGAGGGGCACACATGGCTAGGAAATGAGGCCTCCTACCAACAGATATGTGTTGTGGGAAGCAGACCCACCAGCGCCTATAAAGCCTTCAGATGACTGCAAACACACGGAACTGTAACCTAGCAAAGTATTCCCAGATTCCTAACACTCAGAAACTGGAAATGGCCGTTTTTTTTAAGCTGCTAAATTTTTAGCCATTTCTATACAGTACTGTATGACTAATACATATTTTAATCTTTGAGGCATAAAATAAATAGGTCAAGAATTACCTGTTCTGCAAAATATTGAAAAGCACCCTGGCCAGGTAGCTAGCTCAGTTAGAGCACTGACCCAATATGCCAAGGTTGTGGGTTTGATCTCCAGTCTGGATACATATAAGAAGCAACCAATGAATGCATCAATAAGTGGAACAACAAATCCATGTTTCTCTCTAAATAAAAATTTTAAAATATATATATATATTGAAAAGAATCAGTGTGTGGATATCACATTTTGATATAAAATAAACATTTTTTTTCCAGGCTCCTGGCTAGAGTTCCTAAAACCTTTGTCATTTGCCCTGGCTGGTGTGGCTCAGTGGATGGAGCACCAGCCTGTGAACCAAAGGGTTTCCAGTTTGGTTCCCAGTCAGGACACATGCCTGGGTTGCAGGCCAGGTCCCGGGTTGGGGATGTGAGAGAAGCAACCCACTGATGTTTCTCTCACACATGGGTTTCTCTCCCTCTCTTTCTCCCTCCCTTCCCCTCTAAAATTAAATAAATAAAATCTTAAAAAGAGAAAAACCTTTGTCATTCCCTAGGTAACTACAGGTGTTAGAGGCATCTTTTGCCTTTGGTTACTGACCTTCCCCCCATCCCGTCCCCCAGAAAGCAGTTTTTACTTTCCCAAGAGAGGGCAAGTGCTGGGTGCAGAGATAGGTCATTGACCCCTTTCTGACACAGAGCTTCTGAATCCCTTGGAATTTACTGATAGGAGCATCTTTTGTCCTTATGAGACCATAATGTTAGTGGGCTCCAGGACGGTTTCAGCATGGGAAAGCTGGACAGCAGAATTTTCAGCCTCACCAGACCAATTCCTCCTGAGAGAAAAAGAGGCTGGAAACTGAATTAATAATTGACTATGGTTACATGGTGGAGCCTCCAGAAAAATACCTTAACTATGGGGTTCACAGAGCTTTCAGGCTGGTGAACATTTACATGCTAGGTGGGTGGTGCACCCCAAACCCATGGGACCAGAACCTCCTGCTCTTGGGACCCTTCTGAACCTCACCTGATGCATCTCTTCATCTGTATCCTTTATTATATAATAAACCAGTAAACATGTTTCCTCAAGTTCTGTGAGCATTCTAGCAAATTATCAAATCTGTGGAAGGGGTTGTTGAAATCCTGATTTACAGTCAATTGATCAAGTGTATGTGACTGTAATTTGTATGTGAAGTGAGGGTAGTCTTGTGAGATCTGATTACTTCACATAGGTAGTATCAGAATTGAATTGTAGGGCATCCAGTTGGTGTCTGCAGAAATGAGAGCATTGTCTGCTGTAGGAAAACCCACACATCTGGTGTCATAAATATCGTATAAGTTAAGGAAAAAAATAGTGTTTCATGGGTGGGATAGGCGGAGGGGGTAAAATTGGGACAACTGTAACACAATAACAAAAAATGATTTAAAAAGTGTTTTCCTTTTAGTGGACATAAGTAATGGCCAAATTATATATCCACAGACTAGACAGAATACTAAAGAATGAGGAGGCTGTGTGATGTACTGATATGTAAATAACTTTAAAAAGATTGAGAGATAAAAACAGGGATAGTTGCATATCTATGCATGGATTATCACTCAACACAAAAAAGCGAGGGAGGGGATAGCTGCTTTGGGGACTGAGGTGATGTTTTCTCATTAGGTACCATTTTATATATCATAAATTTTATATCATACAAATCTGTTACATAGGCAAATAAAATTTAATTTTAAAACATTAAAACACTTGTGATTACATAACATCTTTAACTCCTTAAAGAATAGGTCTGAAATAGCTCTAGGATCCATACACAAACATTTCCAGTATCAGACAGCTACTAGTATGGCATGTAATTGGACTAAACATGTGATATATGAGTTAATGCTGTGGCATTTTTTGCATCAAAGATTACTTAATCCATTACTCTAGTCAAATGGAAATTTTAATTTCATATAGATATAGCATTAGATTACTTTGTTTAAAACCACCGAGAGAGCCCTGACTGGTGTGGCGCAGTGGGATGGGTGTCCTATGGCAAACTGTAAGGTTGATTCCCAGTCAGGGCACATGCAGGCTAGATCCCTGATTGGGGGTGTGCAAGAGACAACTGATCTTTCTCTCTCATACTGATGTTTCCCTTTCTTTCTCCCTCCCTTCCCCTTTCTAAAACTAAAAAAAAGCAAAAACAAAAACAAAAAAACACTGGTAGAAAAAGTGCGAAGTAGCTAAATGGATCTTCCTTTCTTTGATATACATTCAGATTTATTGAATTTCTACTTGGTGCAGATAACATTCCAAAGGTATCACAGGTCTAAAAGATGAAAAACCCTTCACAACAAATTGACTCCCAAAGTGCCTTTTAGTTGCTATGTCTCTATCTTGGATAGATCTGAAAAACAAACAATTATCCAAAAATCCTTTTTAAAAACTAACCACAATTAATGTTTTACCCAGACCACTGGTTCTCAATTTTCTTATGGAAACTGGTATGCTTCTAATTGTGCAGTACCTAGAATACTATAGGTATTCTACTACAACATTTCATTCGAACATCTCAACGAGAGGTCTTCTTGTAAATTAACAAACTTAAAAGTATTCTCATTGGGTAACAACACACCACACCACAATGACATACTTAATGTTTTAGTATTAGCTTCTTTTAGCTATTTTCCTATATTAACAAAGCTTTACACATTTTAAAAAAGATTTTATTTATTTATTTTTAGAGAGAGGGGAAGGGAGGGAGAAAGGGAGAGAAACATCGATGTGCAAGAGTTACATCAATCCGTTGCCTCTTGCACACCCCCAACTGGGCACCTGGCCTGCAACCTAGGCATGTGCCTTGACTGGGAATCGAACCAGCGACCTTTCGGTTTGCAGGCCAGCACTCAATCCAGAGCCACACCAACCAGGGCAGTTTTATTCACTTTTAATTGTTATAAATGTCATCGAATGCTTACAAGCCATGACTTAACTATATTCTTATTGTTAGCTATTTAGCCTGCGCTGATGTATTCTAATTTAAAGTTAAGAGTGCAAAAATAAACATTACATGTATTTTAAGTTACTCTGAAAGCACGATCATGGCACAACAGAAAGTTAATATAATCATTAAAACCAACAATAAAAATCCAGCAACATCACAAACAGTTCACTGATTTATTAGATGAACAAACATATACCCATATAATCAATGAAAACTGTATGATATATAAAATAATTTAAAAAATGTTGGGAATTAGCAGCACCATCTTTTATTGAGCAAGAAATAGCAAGAAAAACTTCACATATTTTATGCAAACACTAGAAGAGGGTAACTACTTTCAGACCTAATAATGCCACAGAATGGGATAACTGAAAGGGCATTTTTTAGGAAAGCACACCTTCTATTCCAAATAGTTAGTGAGTATATCTGATTATTATTTTTTTAGAAAAATGCTACTGAAATAAGAGATACTGCATAGTATTTTAAGGAGGAAAGGAGACTAATACCCAGCTATTTCTGCTTCTATGAAAAATTATGAAATTAGAAATTAAAAATAATTTTTAAAAGACAATAGTCTCTAAGAAACATTAAGTAGAACACAGATCACTATGAAAATACATCACCTTTCCAATTTGCTTAATAATTTACTTTAAAAAGTTGTATAGTTTTCATCACAAATGACTCAATAACTATTTTTAAAAGTTAATGTACTTCTAAAATCTAATAGTCTTTTGATTTGTTTTTTAAACCTTTAGCCCTCTTGTTATATTTACTGTGTATCAGGGTAAGAGGCTGAGTTTGTGTGAAGGATACAAATTTACACACATTTTACAGCAACGTATACCCTAACATCTACAGAATTCACATTTATAATACAAGCAAGTACACAGTTTAGGATTGGATTAAACTGTTGAATTCCAAAAAGTCAAACAGCATATTACTTTTTCGTGTGCCTTTTTAAAAAGTTCGCCTTCAGCACCAACTCCAAAAAGCTTCATATCCTAAATAGGGAAAGAAACCATTTTCCAGATACAGTTCAGCAAACACAAACAGCTTTTCTGTGCTGGTGCAATAAAGGGTTTCCAATTTTCTTCTGGCCCCTAAGTCTTCGTCGCATGGTGAGTTTCACAGAGTTCTTTCGCTGCGAGGTTGCGGGAAGGCTTGCAGGCTGAGCACTGCTACTTCGACTTAAACCATTTCGTCTATGCTTCTTCGTAAGAGGGCCAGAATTGGATTCTTCTAATGTCCGTTTAAAGTTTGCTGGAGGGGTTCTTTCAACTTCTTGGGCTTTCATTTGACCTGGAGTTGACATCTTTAAATTTTTTTGGTCCACAATGGCGTTTGTTGAATTGGTAGGCACAAGGCCAACTGGCAGGCTATTATGCAAAGAATCATGTATCCTTAAAGTCAGGGCTTTAGTGCAATTTTCTTCAAGTGGCTCTGGATCTTTAGAGGGTATGACTGCAGCCTGGACATTCCCTCCAGCTACCTCAGCTGGGACTTCTACATAGTTCTCTGAGAAGGCATTACTACGAACAAGGGCAGGTATATGGTCTTTAGAGTTCAGTCTTGGCCAAGGGTCCTCCTCCAGTGACTGAAAAACAAAAAAGTAAACCAAATAAGAAATAATTTATCCTAGAATTGAACCTAACTCTTAGAGAAATGAAAGGGTTTCATTAGAATAAGTGACACATTTGGCTTTTTCCTACTTTCCATAGTCCAATTTCCGAAAATTTAGTAAAATGGAAAATGTAAAGGGCAACCTTGAAGCTACTACGTCATGAGGAAACTCACATTGTTTTGCACCCATCATCCAAACACTAGATACCGTTCTGTGATCTGAGAAGAGCAGGACTCGCTGAACATGGTGGGGACACCCCTCAAAGCAGTAAGAATCATAAATGAACTTTCAGGTATTGTTTTTAAGAAGCTTCCCGGGTGATTCAGATGTGCACCACTCCGTTTGCTGCACTGCTCTAGATCTACATGTACTTAGAATATCCTCCCATCTCCAGACAGATAAGAACATTCTTCTGTCAAACCCAATCTTCCACTGTAACCATACCCTACAAAATCATTGTCTTGTGTTTCTCAAAGACAGAGTGGAAGCATAAATGCTATCTCCCCTGACAAGTATGTAACACATCCCTCAGTTGCTTCCTCACTTCATCAAAAAAGTTACTAATATATTAATATTTTTTTTCTGGAAAAAAAATCTTTTTTATTGAGCCTACCTTGGGTATTAATATATTCTGAAAAGGCCAAGTAAACTCTTTTATAAAATGGTGAGGACATATGCCTGGTCTTCCTCAGATATAAAATCCACTAGGAATAAAGACCTTTCAAAAAAGTACTATATAAAATAGCATATTAAAAAAAAAGTTCCCTTTAATGTTTCTATAATAAAAAAGAAAGGGAAATTAAAGCCACCTAAGAAGATTTCAATCTAACCATAAATATAAAGATGCTTTACCAAAAAAGAAATAGATTGACTTTGGATCAAATGAAGAATGAAGGTGGGAAACCCTAATTCCTAATTTGGTACTGCCCCCAAAAGATTTCTTCCTTATTTTATTTTATTTTACTTTACTTTACTAAGAATATACTTCTTTCTGGGGTCATTGGTTCATTTATTTATTTTACACTGCACAGTTTTTATTCAAGCTCAATTCTTCTTATCTGTTTTAACACTGACTAAATGGAGGGCAGCAACCTTATTTCAAAGTGCGAGTGTGCAGAAAGGATAACAAGGGTTTCTGTTCTAGAATATTTGCACATGACTTTCAATAATATGACAACAAGAATTGTATGTGAGTTTATCCCTCTGTTTTAGGTTGATTCCAGTGTCCACCCTGGTCACAAGCATGTCCTAGCTGAGTATAAAAACTGTATCTGGTCATAAGCAGCTGATGAACAACAGTTCATCCTGCTTAAATATAGAAAAAGGATTTGCAACAAGACCAGGCAGCAGTAAGTTCTGTATATAGAAGGCTTCCTACTACCAAAACACCAAGTCACTAATACAGGCATCAAGAAATTGATAGGAATAAAACGTACTGCTCTAGTTTGTATAACAACGTTAAATGTTAGATGGGAATCCATTCTAAAAGAAAAACAATGGGACGATTTCAAAGTTAACACTATTTATTGTGATTTCACTGGTGTGTCTTTTTAAATTCATAATTATTATTATTTTCTCACTACAGGTGTGCTGGCTTTCCTCCCCCCTCCCCCCCACTTTCTCCTTGAGCTTTTCCTTTCCCTTCCTTTTTTATTGGCATTCTGTGGTAATACATTGCATCTGTTAGCACGAGCAACTGCTTGGGCTTCTTAGACTCACACCAGATTAATTACTTAGTGTCGCTAAACCTACTTACATGTCCATACAACATTTGTGATACTGAGAGATCACCTCCTCACTACTTCAGAGATCAACTTTCTCACTCCATTTATCAATCCAACATTCAACAACTAATTATAATTGTGCCCAGATAGCAAAAGAACCTAAGTGTTAATTTGCTGAAAGAATTCTCTTCCTTAGTCCTTCCTATAGCTCTCTTGGTTGTAAAAACAGCTTAGTTTGGCCTTCAAGAAAGGATGGAGAAAGAAATTCATGCCATTATAATATATCATTAACCAGAGGTATTTTCACTACTCCACCCAAAACAAAGATCTGACTTCTGACTTACCTTAGATTCACACAGAAGCTGACATATCTATAAATATAAACCTAGTCTCAAATGTCTAGTCTAAATAGGGGTAAGTCTTAAAAACCATTCAAAATTAACCAAAATATTATATTTCTATAGATGTCACCACACATGGGATTATTATAACAATGAAACAAATCAGAGATACTTGTGAGTACTCACTGTCAAGTCAATAAAGATTTAAAATAAAAAAGGAAACAAAACCAAACACAGAATCTTGAGCAGAAATTAATTAGCCTTTATTTGTTAGGTCAAAGCCAACAATACTAAGTATTGTAAATGGCTCTAAATATTTTCCCATTTTTGGGTGGGGCCAATTGGCTCACAAAAACCATGCCTACATATAAGTTAATGCATACATATATTTCATCTTTATTATGATTATTAGATCATTATTTCTCAGAACTTTAGAAATAATTTTAAAACATACTTTATGTGCAATCTGTGTATAATTTTACTAACACTAATCAGCAGATGGCAACCATTTTTTATCTGAGATCAATATTAAGAATATTTATTCCTATCAAAAGATCCTGTTCCCTTACCCTTACTTCACTCTCTCATGCTTCCTTCTCTATTCTGCCTATAAGTCAGTTAGCCCCATACAAATACATTAGGGGACATGAAAGTGATGGATACATTCAAATTGAAAAATAGGCAAATACTCAGAAGAACATATGCTCACTCCTTCCCAACATTCAAAGAATAATGAAGAGACTTTAAAAGAGTTTAATCTGCATTAGTATTCAAGGGTTTTCAAAGAGAAATGACTACAAATATACATAGTGTTAAAAGGGGATCAATAAATTCCAAACATTAATATTGTTAATATTCTTCAGCGGTGCCCTGGCTGGTGTGGCTCAGTGGACTGAGCACAGGCCTAAGAACCAAAAGGTGACCGGTGTGATACCCAAGCAGGGTTCATGCCTGGTCCCCAGTTGGGGACATGTGAGAGGCAACTGACTGATGTTTCTCTCTGTCTCTTTTTCCCTCCCTTCCCCCATCTCTAAAAACAAATAAATAAAGTCTTTAAAATATATATATTCTTCAGGGACAACATCTAACCCACCTTTCCATTAGCTGCTGTACACAGCATTCAGATTAGTAAGTACTGGTATGAAGATGGCTCACTGACAATAAGTTGACAATAAGTGACAATAAGAGATTCATCACTTTCTTGAAACTAGTTGAAAGCCAAAGTTTCATTATGTAAGAAATCTGAACACTTGTTTTCAGGCAATACTAACCTAAGAAACTGTCATAAATACTATAGAACTAAAACAACTTAAACACTATAGAACTATATACCTTGACCGGTGGTGTAGAACTTGGAGAAGAAGTCATCAGGCACGTTTCTTGACTATTATAGGAAGGGCTATCGGTCAGGTTCAGATAGAGCTCATCTTCATTACTGAAACTTCCCTGGCTGTCCACTCCTGGCGAGATGCAGATTACTATGGCGCTAGTATTATCTGCTCGAAGCATACGCTGCCTCCAGCGGCCTAGTGCTCGATTCACAAGCATTTTGGCACAAGATTGTCCATGTTCACCCTGTATTTAAAAGAAGGAGAAGGAAAGCAACAATTCAAATTTAGTCACCACTACATCTGTATAAATTAAAAATTAGGTGTTCAATATGGCCTAAATAAATTAAATTTCAAACATTATCCACAGATCCCAAAACTGTTAAACAATACTACTCTAAATTTTATTTTATTTTTAAAAACTTTATTGTTTATGCTATTATGGTTGTCCCAATTTTTCCCCCTTGTACTACTCTAAATTTTAATAAATAATAAAATAAGGCCTTATCCTGTGGTTAAATTTCAGCTGAATTTTTGTCTTTCTGATAGCAAGAAATGTGTTTTCAGTGTAAACTTAATTACAGTTACTGCAAAAAAGTTACATAGTTATTAAGGCAATGTTATATAGAAGTTACCTAAAAAGGGAAGTAAACATCAAGTCATTGTTAAAAGAAAAATTGAAAGATAAACAATTCACAAATGAGATAAAATCAGGGATGGTAAAAATACTCATTGCAAAGGGCCGATTTCCTCCTAAAATAGAAACTTCTGAAAAATCAAAGACAATGACCGAAAATAAAAATTGTCAAAGCATATGAACAAAATTCAGGGGCAAGGAAATAAATGATTATTAAACTATATTTTAAAATGGTCAATGTCATCATATGAGGAAAAAAGCAACACATAAGTTGTTATGACATAGAGAGCAAATACATACCAACAGGAAGAGTAAAAAAAAAAATTAAATGACCTCATGTTATGCAAATAAATGTAGCTTGGAAAACTCAGCATCACACATGGATTCAATAATTGCTGAGTTTCAGAGAACAGAGATGAAAATTATATGCTCTAGAAAATAGGGCTATGTGTCTTAAAAAGTATCTCTAGAAATAAATGAATGATGAAAATGAGTGGAATTTGTTGATAAAGCAATATATCATGAACTACAAGTAGAAAAAAATTATGTTATTTTATATAATGTAATAAAATATTCTAATGTATACTACAGAAATACTAATGTACTATTAATGTATTATATACTCTATAATGTACTATACAGCACTATAAGCATTATAGAAAATATACCTATAATGTACTGTAAGTCATTTGCTTGTCATCTGTATCCCTAACTATATATATTCAAACTGGATATAGAACTGGGTTTTTTTCATCCATTCCTTGGGCAAAAACAAGGAGTAATCTTTACTTGGGGTTGTCTGATCTGGGGTACAATGTAGTATTTCTATACATTAATGATGGGCAAACTACAAATAACTCTTCCCCACTGCTTTGTTTAAAACTTTAACATTAAGTCACCCTTGCATTCCCAATGATTTGCACTCCTCCCCCCAACTTTCTCATATGAAAAAGCATGCACCTCACAACTGATGAAAGGTAGCATTGATTTCTTTTTTTATGTATAGAATATTTATTCAAAGGCAGCATTAATTTCTAACCCATGAACCGATCACATTCCCCAGTATACAGTTCATCATTCTGCAAACAGTATCTCACTGAAAACTCCTTGAATTTTCGCTTTTTCAGTGTGCCTCTATTTCCATGGGGGAAAAAATCTTTATAAGCCATTCTACTACATTACTGAAAATTTCCTCTCAGCTCACCATTTCTGCTGATTTGAACCCCCTCCCCAATGTTGTGTCCTTTCCTTCCATCATACTGTCTCACTAGGTGATCTCATAAATTGCCACAGCTTTCCCTAACTCCTGTTAGCACTCAAATTAGTATTTCCAGGCTTTTCTCTCAAATATTTCTGTCTACTGACAATGTCTAGATGAACCACGGGTACCTCCAATTTAAACATGCCTACATTTGAACTAATTATCTCCCCTCTCCCCCAAATGTTTTTCTTCTTATAAAAAAAAAAAACATTTTATTTATTTATTGGTAGAGAGAGGGGAAGGGAAGGAGAAAGAGGGAGAGAGACCCCAATGTGCAAGAGATACATCGATCACTTGCCTCCCGCAAGCCCCCAAGTGGGGACCTGGCCTGCAACCCAGGCATGTGCCCTGACTGGGAATCAAACCAGGGACCTTTCAGTTCACAGGGCAGCACCCAATCCACTGAGCCACACCAGCCAGGGCATTTCTTCTAGATAACAGCTACAAGTCACCAGTTAGAAATTTCTGTATCATATTCTCCCTCCTTAAAAAAAAACAAGTACTATCAATTCTACCATTCGTGTTGCAGCCTCCAAAGAAGATGCCTAAGAGATCCATTAATAAAAATCAAATCAGTTACACTACCAATAAGAATCAATATGTGAAGAGAAGTAGACATAGACCTTATAAGTATGACCACACCCCCCAACCCCAGCCTTATTGAAAGTCACCTTCTCTCAGGGATTCTTTACTAATTATTGTTGCCACCCATTCTCTTTCATTGCCAGCTTTGCATCAGTTTAATTTTGTTAAGGGGCTTCTGATAAATAGAATCCTCACATCTATTATCATCTACCCTCTATTTCGTATTCCATTTGGAAAGCAATGGATAAGCTTTTCAAAATGCAGCTTTTCAATAAGTCTCTACTACCTGCTGTAAGACCTAACTTCAAAACAGACTATTCAAAACCTTTTGGTTCCTACCCTCCAGTAGCATCAAGCTACTTGTGAAACTTGAATATGTCATGTCTCTCCTCTGACTTTACACATCCCATTTCTTGCCTGGAAAGCTGCTGTAATCTACTACCAGGTAAACTCAACCCCACTTTTAAGACTTGCTCAATTATCACTCTTATCCATGAAACTTCCTTAAGCAATCTTCCCCAGTTTTCTATCTTCTCCCCATCAGTTTTCCTAACACTCGTTCTAAATATTGTTATATGCATGCTTCCTTCAATACTCATTCTAAAAACACTTTGGCATTTATAAATAGGTTCTCCCAATCCACTATGAACTGGCTTTTGGCCTCATCACGTCACTGAAATGTATCTCTCTTTCTCATCATAAAAGAATTCTAAACCCACCCTAGCTGGTATGGCTCAGTGGATTGAGTGACAGACACTCTGTGAACCAAAAGGTCACCGGTTTGATTCCAGTCAGGGCATGTGCCTGGGCTGCGGGCAGGTCCCTGGTTGGAGGCATGCAAGAGGCACCCAACTGATGTTTCCCTCACACATCAATGTTTCGCTCCCTCTCTTTCTCCCTCCTTCCCCCCAACCCTGAAAATAAATAAAATCTTCAAGAAAAAAAATTATTGAGTCACTTCTCACCATCAAGTATTTTTTCTCCTCTTGGTCCTGGCACATTGAGATGGCATCTTGAGGTGGAATCATATTCCAAAGTCCATCACTCCCCAAGATAATATACTTGTGCTTCTGGGGATCAAGAGTGTGGACACTTATGTCTGGTTCAGGTGACACCACAAATTCACCACTGAAGAAATCATAACTCCACAAATCACCTGCCAGACAGGGAACAGAAGCAAGAAGTATTATTTCCAAACTAGTAATATTACATCAACAGATTAAAGGAAAAAATCTACATGTTCATCTCAATAGGTGCAGAAAAGTATTTGATAACACTCAAAATTCACTCAGGTTATATGAAAAAAGCTTCCTGGCAAACTAGACTTACGGTAACTGCCTTATCCTCATAAAAAGTATGTCTTCTGCCCTGGCTGATGTGGCTCCATGGATTGAGCACTGGCCTGCGAACCAAAGGGTCACTGGTCCGATTCCCAGTCAGGGCACATGCCGGGGTTGTGGGTCAGGTGCTTAGTTGGGGTCATGTAAGAGGCAACCACACATTGATGTTTCTCTCCCTCTTTCTCGCTCCCTTCCCCTCTCTCTAAAAGTAAATAAATAAAATCTTTTTTTTTTAAAGATTTTATTTATTTATTTTTAGAGAGGGAAGGGAAGGAGGGGAGAGAGAGAGAGAGAGAGAGAGAGAGAGAGAGGGAGAGAGAGAGAGAGAGGGATTCAATGTGCGGTTGCTGGGGGTTCTGGCCTGCAACCCAGGCATGTACCCTGGCTGGGAATCGAACCTGGGACACTTTGGTTCCCAGCCCGCACTCAATCCACTGAGCTACGCCAGCCAGGGCATAAATAAAATCTTTTAAAAAATAAATTTAAAAAGACTTAAATATAAACCGTGACACCATTAAAGTCCTAGAAGAAAACGTAGGTAGGAAAATCTCAGATATTTCACGCAGAAACTTTTTTACTGACATATCTCCTAGAGCATGGGACATAAAGGAAAGAAACAACTGGGACCTCATCAAAATTAAAAGCTTTTGCACAGCTAAAGAAAACAGTATCAAAATAAAAAGAGAACCAACTGTATGGGAAAACATATTTGCCAATGATACCTCAGACAAGGGTTTCATCTCCAAAATATATAAAGAACTTACATGACTCCACTCTAAGAAGACAAGCAACCCTATTAAAAAATGGGCAAAGGACTTGCTTGAACAGACACTTCTCCAAGGAAGACATACAGAAAATCCAAAGACACATGAAACGATGTTCAATATCGCTAGCTATCAAAGAGATGCAAATTAAAACCACCATGAGATACCACTTCACACCAGTCAGAATGGCCATCATAAACAAAGCAACAAACAACAAGTGTTGGAGAGGATGTGGAGAAAAGGGGACCCTAGTACACTGTTGGTGGGACTGCAGACTGGTACAACCACTATGGAAAGCAGTATGGAACTTCCTCAGAAAACTAAAAATGGATCTGCCTTTTGACCCTGCAATTCCACTGCTGAGATTATATCCTAAGAACATTAAAACACCAATATAAAAGAACCTTTGCACCCCGATGTTCGTAGCAGCACAATTTACAATAGCTAGGTGCTGGAAGCAACCTAGATGCCCATCAATAAATGAATGAATTAAAAAACTATGGTACACTTACACAATGGAATTCTGTGCAGCAGAAAGAAACAAGGAGCTCCTACCCTTTGCAACAGCTTGGATGGAGCTGGAAAGCATTGTGCTAAGCTAAATAAGCCAGGCAGTGAAAGACAAATACCATATGATCTCACCTTTAACAGGAACCTAAACAAAAAAAAACAAAGAAACAAGCAAAATATAACCAAAGACACTGAAATAGAGGATAGACTGACAGTGACCAGAGGGGAGAGAAGAGGGAATTTCAGGGGAGAATGGGTAGGGTTTACAGGAACAAATTTAAAGAACACATGGACAAAAACTAGGGGGAGGGTGGTAATGGGAGGGAAGTGGGGAGGGTTGGGTGCGTGGGCTGGAATGGGAGTAAAAGGGAGAAAACTGTACTTGAACAATGATTAAAATTAAAAAATTAAAAAAGTTAAAAGTAAAAAAAATAAATTTAAAAATATACTATGCAGGGAAGAGCAAAGGGCCAAGACTAAACAAAGTAATTGTGAAGATAAGATGGGAGAACTTGTACTTCAAATAAGACTCCTATCGGCTACCTAAAAACCCTTTTCCTGGAAGGTTAACCCTAGACCAAGAAAGTACCTACATCCAAACCTAACAGAATGATGGCCAGTTACATGGAACAAAGTTCTAGAGATAAAATAGGGCGTATTTATGCACTTATCCTATCATACGACCAATCTTTGGAGATAAGAATTCACCCTTTCAGTGAACCATAAAAAGAATGTTCTTAAAAATATCCCTTCTCTTCCCTGTCCTTCCCAGTTCTCCGCTTAGGAAACAATTATTGTTCTTATGTATCCTTCTAGAGATACCTATGTCTGTCTGTCTGTCTGTCTGTCTATCTAAGCAAAGTAGAAAAACTAAGTAAACTTCTTGGCAAAATCATCTTGTCAAGCTCATAGTTACTCTTTTACTAGCAACTCCAAAATCACTAGTCCCTAGTACCTTGTCAATCTCTTTCTTTCTCACTAAACCTCAGTACATTTCCTAAAGAAGGGCTAATTTTACCCAGCTTGTATTTCTGAAACTCCGTATTTTTAAAAATTTTTATTTATTTAATTTTAGAGGGAGGGAAGGGAAGAAGAAGAGAGGGAGAGAAACATCAGTAGGTTGCCTCACCTGTGCGCCCCATCCAGGGATGGAACCCACCACACAGGCATGTGCCTTGACTGAAAATCAAACCTGCGACCTTGTGGTCTATGGGACAATGCCCAATGGAGCCACACTACTGAGGGCTTTTTTAAAAATTTAAATTATATTTTATTATTTATGCTGTTACAGTTGTCCCAATTTCCCCCTGCCTCTTTGCCCCCTCCACCCAAAACTCCCTGAAACTCTGGGTTTTGATTGGGATTGCACTGAACTTATAGATCCATTTGGAGATTAATGCCATTTTAAGAATATATCTGCCAATCCAAGAACATGATATATCTATAGTTATAGTTCTTAATTTCTTTCACAGGTGGTTTTATAGTTGTTTTTTTTTTCCTTTTTTTTCAAAACATCAACTATGGTGGCCAAGCATTCATAGTGACATAGCTTTTTTTTTTTTTAAGATTTTACTTATTTACTTTAGAGAGAGGGGAAGGGAAGGAGAAAGAAAGGGAAAGAAACATCAATGTGTGAGCAATACATTGATCAGTTGCCTCTCACACACTGCCAACTGGGGACCTGGCCCACAACCCAAGCATATGCCCTGACTAGGAACTGAACTGGCGACTTTTGTTTTGCAGGCCAGCGCTCAATCCACTGAGCCACAACAGACAGGGCAGTGTTTTATAGTTGTCAGTATACAAATCTTGAACACATTTTATTACAATTATACCTAAGTGTTCATGTCATAAATGGTGCTTTTTAAATTTCAATTCTGAATTGTTCATTTCTAGTACATAAAAATGATTGACTACGTATGTTGAATTTGGATCTTGTGATCTTGCTGAATTAATTTACTAATTCTAGAAGCTTCTGTGGATATTCTTTGGAATTTTCTACATAATGTTGCCATTTGTGGGTAGATATGGCTTATATATATTTGGTGGACAATATAAGATTAGGTTGCAGACATCAAGACCCCTCTCTAAGTATTAAAATTTTGGCATTTATCTCCTAATCATAAGGATGTTCTTCCATATAACCACACTCAGGATAAATTTCATATTTATCCACTATTATGTAATATAAATAAAATTCTGGTTCAAATTTCCCCAGCTGTCCCAATAATGCTTTTTTAATACCTAGGAACAACTCAAGGATCACTAATTACATTTAGTTGTCATATTTTTAAATTGTTTTTAACCTAGAAAAATTCTCTAGGTTCTTTGGTTTGTGTTTGTCATTCAGGACATTGCCAATTGTGGAGTCCAGGCCTGTTGTTTTGCAGAAAGACCCTTAATTGGGATTTGTCTGTTTCCTCCTGTTCTCATGAGATATACAAGGTCTGTGTTCAGGTTACAGCTTTTCTTGGCCAGAACTACATTGCTGAAGCAGTATCCTCCTCAGATTATTGTATTACGAGGTACAAAGTATCAGTTTCTCCCATTATTGGCAATGACAAGCTTGATCATTTGGTTAAAGTGCTGTCTACCAGCACTATAAAAGTGACCTTATTTTTTTTAAATACCTGATGATTAATCTGTATGGTGCCAGTTTGAAACTGTGTGAAATATCCTGTTCTCTGCCAAAATATGTCATATTTTAGAATCCATTAATGATTCTTGCATGAATCAACTGTTACTTACTGTGATGGTTGAAAACCAATGATAGAATTAGGACACCCTAACTACATTTATTAGTTGTCTTTACTAAAGAGGAGCTTTTCATTCTCCCCCCTACCTCTTTATAACCTTTTTACTATCTGTATGGAGTCTTTATTTCCTCAATGTTATAATTTATTCCTGTTATTATTGTTTTAATGCTCAAGTTGTTTTAAATTTCCCAGCAAAATCCCTAGAATTGATTTGTATCTGTAGCCAAATTTAGGCTAGCCAGTTCCTTTATTTTACCAGCTCAGGGGATCTACATGGCTTTCCTTGAGATTAAATGAGTAAGCATTAAAAAAAAAAAAAAGAGTAATAAGTGTTTTTACAGCAAAATAGAGTCAGAATGTCATTCCTATACATAAAGGGAGGGGTCTTGGACATTGTGGTAGACATCGTTGGTTGCTTGCTCAATGGCCATTGCCTTTTGTCCTCAAGTAGTGACCCTGGAGGAACACCAGAAGAGAAAGAGGTCTTTCTTCTGATCTTCATATGTTCTTTGCTTGCTCCTGTGACACATGGCAGCCAGCACAGTAATCCTCACCTCCAGTGAATTTCAGCACCCTACCCACTCTGCGCATAGCTTCCCATGCAGAGTTTTCCAGCAACTCTTGCCTCAACTAATCTATCCCAAAAATTGCAACAAAAACCATCTCTTTAAAACACAAATTTAACATGGATGGGGTGATGGCTGCACAATAGTGTAAATGTACTTAACACCACCATTGAACTGTACACTTAAAATGGTTAAGACAGTAAGTTTTATGTTATATATATTTTTATATAATTTTTTAAACACACACAAATCTAGTTATGTACTTCCCACTCCAACTCTGCAATAGTTTACTCTTGTAAGACAGCCACTGACTATAAAAATGCATTATTTTCTCATTTTACCCATGCCTCTTATTCCTACATCTCTGTTCCAGCTACAAGGGCCTTCATCAGAGTCCCTTATATTCACCATGCTCCCCGCTACACCACAGAGCTGTTCATAAATGCAGCCCCTATGCCTGGAACACACTTTCTTCCTCCCTGAATTTCTAGTAATTCTTCAGACCTCAGCTCAAACAACACTCCTCTTGGCCTTGCCAGCTAGGTAAAATATCCGTTTTAAGTTTTCTTTAGCACATATACAAGTACTTAACAGTTGTAAGTTTAAGTTCTTTTTGTGATCATTTGATGAATGCTTCCACCCTTTTCTAAACTGTAAGCTTTCATGAGGGCAAAGATCATGTGCTTAGCACACAGTGCTCAATAAATGAGTACCTGCTCTAAGAATAAAAGATTTACAAGACTCACATGTAATTCTATCAGGCAGCCACTACAAGGCATCTTTGCTACATTTGTATTATCATTTGTATGTATCATTTATTTTACCATGGGTCAATAACTATTATCACGCAACAAATTAAACTTAAAATAATATTTCTTTTAAAAAAGTTTTTCCACAAATACCATGACTGAAAAAGTAATGTGACAAAGCATTTTTTAGCTTAAATGTTCAAATATAAAAGATATTATTATTTTTGATGAGAAAATGTGATAGAAAATTCAAGAGAAAAACATAAGCCATTTCTTCATAACTAACACATTTCATCTCTCCCACTTAAGTGTTTCTATATCGATATTCATTCATTTCCATGTATTTGTTTACCAAGTTATGTTAAAATATTATACAATATTACTAGAGCAATTACCATTTACCTCCTATGTTGAGTTTTCACTGTTCTAGAGGATCTTTCCTACCAACTGCTATTATTCCTTCCCTTTTTAAAATAACAGCAACAAACTCTCTCTTGACCCTATGCTTTCTGCTCCAGCTAAAACTTCATTTCTCTCCTTTCCTTTATAATAAAATAACTAGAAAGAGTGTCTAAACTTGCTTTATCAAATTTTCCCCCTCTTGCTCTTTCTTGAACAAACACTAATAATGATTAGGGCCTCACTATCCTACCAAAAGATAGTTTGTCAAAATCACCAAGAACCTCCACGTTGCTACTAAACCCAACTGTCACTTCTCAGTCTTCCCCTCACCTGAACTATCGACAATATTTGAAATACTTATCTTATTTTTTTAAAAAATGAGGTAAAACCTACATATAACAAAATACCCTCTTAAAACACGTTCTTTCTTAGCGTTCCGGACACGCCCTCCTGAATTTCCTTGTACAGGTATTTTACTTGCAGCTCTTTCTCAGTCTTATTTTGCCTTATTACTCCCTTCTTATGTACAAAGAGGCAAGCAATCATTGTTTCTCTCTCACATTGAGGTTTCTCTCCCTCCCTTCCTTCCCCTCTCTCTAAAAATAAGTAAATAAAACCTTTAAAAATAAAAGCAAACTGGATCAGGTTGGTGAAAATGTTAATTGGTATAGCCACTATGGAAAACAGTATGGACACCCCTCAAAAATTAAAGCTACTATATGACCCAGCAAAAAAAACCTAAACAAACAAACGTAAAAAAAAAACCAACGTGGATAATGTCCTTGTCCTACTTCAATAAGTAATAATAACAGCTAACATTTATAGAGCACTTACAATGTGCCAGGCACTATTCTGAGTATTAAGTCACCCACAATATATTAAGTAATTTGCCCAAGTTTGCAGTACAGTAAGTAACAGCATTGGGATCAGAACCTCGGAATTTGGGATCCGGAGTCTCTTAACCCCATGCTATACTTCTATACTCTTCAATCCCTCCTTGAAAGCACTTAAAATAAAATTCTTACTGTGGTCTAGAAAGCCTTGTAGGATTTAGTTCTTGCCTACCACCCATAACATCTTCACCAAACTCCCTCTTTAGCCTGCATGGCCTTTCTTAATCAGGTAAGTGTCCTCATTTCCATATTCATTTTATATCTCTACTTCTGCTCTATCACATTAGCTTTATTCATGTCCTCAAACAACCCTTTCCTTCCTGCATTAGGTTTCCTTGCTTGCAAACAACAATTTCCAGCTCAGGTTAATATAGACCAAAAAGGCATCAGAAAAAAAAAATCAAGTAGCTGCTCGCACAAAAGATAAGAAACTAGAGAATCAGGAATGGAAATGACATTTTCAAGCAATTAGGCAGGAACACCCAAACAATGCAATAGATACTGCTGAAGGAATCACTATCACTAGGATGAATTCATTCCAATCAGCTTTTTAAATGTTTGTCCTTACTGACTTTACAATTCAAAATCCTAGAATAGAAAATCTGACTATATAACTGGGGTCATATGCCAGATATTTTGTTTTACAAAAGGACCTGGAATAAGAGTATATAAACTAAGAATGCACATAGTAGGGGAAATACAATTTCCCAAAAGGAAATCGGAATGTTACTTAGCAGGAAAAGAGAGTATGTGCAGGACAACCCCCAAGGCCCCTCCTCATCTCCTACCCCAGTGAAATGTTCACTAACTGCTTACCGGCCTTTGCAAATGCTATGGCTCGATTTGACTGTTTTTTACCTTGTCCCTTTTCCTCCAGGTCTTATTCAAATATCACCTCCTTAAAGAATGTTCGTTGATCATCCTCTCTAAAGTAGCCCTCCCCTGCCACCCACTATCCCTCCTACCAATTACTGGCACATCATGTTGTTTAGTTCCTATGTGACACCTTTCAGAATAAATTTCTCATTTGTTTTTTTTATTATCTATTTTCCTTCACACTATATTATAGGCTCCATGAAGATTGGTACAGTGTACATTTGATCACCAAAGATGAACAAGAGAAAGTAATATGAAGAATGATCCTAAAAAGGCAAATCAAGTGTTAGTCCTTAACTTTCTAGTATCTTTTTTTTCTTTTTAGCTTAGTATCTTTTAGTGCTTCCCAGTACACTTAAGCTAGAATGCTAGTTATCTGTCATGATGTGGCCCACATCTGTGTTAACTCCAACCTTCTGATAATTCCTAGAACATGTCAAGCTCTTTCCTAATTCAGGGTCCATGCCTAGAATATTCAACAGGCTTTTCACAAGAACAGCTTATTTAAAAAAAAAAAAATGATGGTGTTCAGAGAGCTTTCCGGCTGGGGAACACATTAAGATTTGGGAAGAGCAGCACCTGGAGAGGGCACAGGAGCTCTGCGTCCTTTCCCCACAGCTTCTCTATGTGTCTCTTTCATGTCGCTGTTCCTCAGTTTGTTTTGTTTTTTAAATAAAGGGAAGGTATTTTTAATGAATTTTTCATTTTATCCATTCATTCATTCATTTTTAGAGACAGGGAAAGGAAGGGAGAAAGAGAGGAAGAAAAACATCAATGTGAGAAATATCAATCAGTTGCCTCTCATATGCGACCCGCATGTGTCCTGACCAGGACATCAATGGAACCGCGACCTTCTGCTTTGCAGGATGATGCCCAACCAAGTGAGCCACATCAGTCAGGACAGGCTGTTCCTCAGTTATATTCCTTTATAATAAACTATGATGCAGTGAGGAGGAAAAAAAAAGTACAGCTCCTTCTTAGCCATTTATTAAATCTCAGCTAAAATAACACTTCCCAAAGGAGCATTTTCATCACAATACCTAAAATAGTTTTCCCTTTTTAAATTATTCTTCATCACAGGACCCTGAGAGAGAGAGAGAGAGAGAGAGAGATGTGAAAGAGAAACATCAATTGGTTGCCTGCTATATGTGCTCCAAATGGGAATTGAATCCACAACCTAGGTATGTGCCCTGACCAGGGATCAACCCCCAACCTTTTGGTGTAAGGGATGATGCTCCAACCAACTGACCACACCAGCAAGGACACAAGCTAACTTCATTACTGCCTGTCTCTCCAGCTACACGGTCTTGCTCCATATCTACATATACATATATCTGTACTGTCTCACCAAAACTTAACACAATGCCTGGCACCAAGTCAGTACTTAAGTGTCTGTTAGAGAAAAGAGAGATGAAAACAATTGGTGTTTTCTTTCTTTTTTTTTTAAGGTTTTGTTTATTTTTAGAGAAAGGGGAAGGGAGGGAGAAACAGAGGGAGAGAAACATCAATATGTGGTTACCTTTCACGTGACCCCAACTGGGGACATGGCCCGAAACCCAGGCATGTGCCCTGACTGGGAATCGAACTGGAGACCCTTTGGTTTGAAGCCCATGCTCAATCCACCGAGCTACACCAGCAAGGGCTCAGTGTTTTCTAAGAATAAAATTCAACTAGCAAATCCAAAGTAAGGTTTTTCTCGCTATAATCTTCTAGCCTTCTTTCCAACGCCAGGTAAACTAGAAAGTATTTTATTTTGTCATGAACAATTTACTTTGCTACCTAAAGGAAAGGAGATCTTTAAAGACCTTTAAGAGAAATATTAAGTACTGAGCATGGAAGGTCATTTAGAAATACTTTTAAGGGTAGCAGTAAGCCTATACATACATATACTTTCCTAAGTATAGGTGGGAATTAGTAAATCACTGAACATGACTCATGATCAAAGAGCAATTAAAATTGAAATCCATACTTTAACCTTTCCCTCAGGTTTTAAAGCCCTACCCCCATTATACGCCACAAGAGGGTTTAGAATCTCTTTCATTTTGCCACCATATATTGTAGAAAATCCAATATGATTTCACCAAATATAAACCATACTTACCAAGTGCTCTTGCCACTGCCAGAAAAGGAATCTGGTCAATAACTGTGCTCCTTCTAACAGGTCCATTATGAGTGAGCCGAGGTCGTTTCCACACTACACGATTCACCCCAGACTTGTTCACCACACTAAAAAACAGAGTTCATATACTCTAAATAATTAAAATATAACAACTAAGGTAGCTCTATGTGTTAAACAACTAATAAAATCAGATATTATCACAAAATAATGATTTCTCTGTTTCAGATACAAAGATGCATAAACCAAAAAAGTTCCTGTTCAGAGAGGAAAGACAAAATAGGTAGATTAAGATGAGGAGAGTTTGAGGGTTACTGAAGCAGGCTGGACAGACTGGAATGGAAGTAATAGGAAAATTTAGTAGAGATCATGTTAAGAAAAAAGAAAGATAACTTGATAACTAAAAAAATTGAGGGGAGGAAGAAGAGGATATAAATGTGACGAATTAAATAGTGAAAAACAAAATAAAAAGAACCAAAGGTCATATCATTTTTGAGGGATTTGAGTATACTCAGAACTTCAGCTTTAATATTTTTGATTTGAAGAATAGGAAACACCTTAATAGAAATATCTATGTATTTAGAGATTTCTGTAATTACAAGTATGAGATTACACTTTGGGAAAAAATCTGTAAAAGTGTAGATTCAGGAGTTACGAAATAAGAAAAACCATCCTAGAAATTTGGCATAGGAGCAGTACAAATCTGTCATCAGAACCCTGAGGAGTTAGTGCACTCTAGGTTGCCTGAAACATGGAAATATGGTCAAGTCTTGGAGCAAAACAGGTTGTAATTCAAAATAGAGATGGAGAAAAAAACAATAGAGATGATCTCTCAACCTCTGCCTGGTATATTTTTTTTAAAGATTTTATTTATTTATTTTTAGAGAGAGGGGAAGGGAGGGAGAAAGAGACGGAGAGAAACATCAATGTCCAAGAGATACATCGATCAGTTGCCTTTCACATGCCCCTAGGTGGCAACCTGGCCCATAACCCAGGCATGTGCCCTGACTGGGAATCGAACTGGAGAACTTTCAGTCCGCAGGCTGGTACTCAACCCACTGAGCCACACCAGCCAGGGCCTGTGCCTGGTATTACTAAAATGGGAAGCGGATCCTTAAATCAGTTTAATCATAATCTGCCTGAATTAAAAAAAAAAATCAATAGAAGAAAAATGTTCCTCTGGAAGGCTAAAAAAGTTGGCGTGTAGAGTTGCAAAGAACATTTCCAAGAAACAATGTTAGCCTGCATGACACTAGGTTCATCTGACAGATACATGCTAAAGACAGAATGACTCATTCCCACAGCTGCCAAAGGCAGATGACATTAAGGTAATCTGACTAAGTCTTCTTACTCAGGTCCCATGTACACTTAGAAACCCTTTACTGGCCCTGGCTGGTGTAGCTCAATGGATTGAGCGCAGCCCTCCAAACCAAAGGTTGCTGGTTTGATTCCCAGTCAGGGCACATGGCTGGGTTGTGGGCCAGGTCCCCAGTGGGGGATGCATGAGAGGCAACCACACATTGATGTTTCTCTCCTTTAAAAAAAAAAAAAAGAAAGAAACCCTTTGCTTATAATCTGAAATTTTATTTCATCTACAGCAGGCAGCTGACAATACATGGTCTTCTTGTTAATTATTTTTCTCACTAACAAGTACTATGACATTCTGACATACGTGTCTCTTATTAGTTTACTATGTTGACTTTGAGTAGTATGATTCTATTCCCCTAAACTTGATGAACACTGAAACTAAACTGGCCTGAAGATATGGAAAACTAAAGACAGGGCAAATAATGTTGACCACCTCCAAAAGAATGTCACAATGAAATGCCTGCTGTATACCTCAGCAGCAGCCAGTTGGTTACCTCCATGGATGGCTTTTATATATCTGCTCTAACTTCAAAGATACGAGAGAGAGAGAGAGAAAGAGAGAGAGAGAGAGAGAGGAGTTAACAAATGGAATAGACATCCTAAGAAAAGCAATACAAAGGCATAAACCTTATAAATGAGAAAAGAACCATCTTCCTGTGAGAAAGATTAAAAAAACATGAATATGACAGAAAAAGAATATCTTTAATCTTCTTTCTAAAGTAGAAAACAAGCTCATCTGATGAGGGCAGGCTAGCAGATTTGACAAGCTCTGTCTCATGAAACTTCTTGCAAAGATGGAATGTTTACTTCGTACTGTCCAAACACAGTAAGCCACAGTAAGCCACATGTGGCTAGTGAACACTGCAAATGTGACTAGTGCAAATAAGAAGTTAAATTTTTTAATTCCATTTAATTTTAATTTATTGGTACTTAAATTTAAACAGTCATATGTGTCTAGTGGCTATTACACCAGACAGCACAAGGGAGGAATGATGCAAGTATGGAGTGATCAGAAATCACTGTCAGTGTTAACATCAAAGAGAAATTCAAGAGAGCAGCTCATTTACTATCCCTTTAGAATTTAACTAACAATTCTGAAAGCAACATCATTCTAGGTCATAACAACAGTAAGAATATAAAAAATGGTCATTTTGTTATTTTATGCTTTCTTTCGTGCTAATCCTCGAAACAGCAAACCAGGAAAAAACCTAAAAAACAAAAAAGGCAAATCAATAAACACTAAATCTACCATTTGGGAAAAACTGATGAAACGTAAGAGTTACATGAGAAAAGATACCAACATTCTGTCTCCTAGCACCTTAAGCCCTATTGGTTTTTCCTAAACCTCCTTCCTAAATATAAGACTTAATACTTAAGTAATTATTGTAGCTATGTAAATTGCTTCCAACATAACTCTACTAGGAACTCTCTTGATACTTAATATTAAAAAAATATTATGGTCTCTAGGTTTCTGAAGAACAAAAGACAACATAATGATATTGATTAAAATAAAGTTTTAAATCCAGAATCAAAAAATCCATATCAATGTTATAAGAAATGCTGCTTTTGTTGCACTCTCACGTTGTCCTGTATGATTAAAAGGCATGCACAAAAGAACAGCCTGATATGCAGAGAGTTGACTGAGCGGCAACAGAAGGCAGGAAAAACAGAGCATTGGCCAGTTGCCTAGGGTGAGACAGAGGGAAAGGAGGAAATAACTTATAATAAAACAGCTCATTTTATGCAAAAAGACACCTGCTCCCAAATAGCAAAGAGCATCTGTCCAACTATCCAGATGGTATTTTAAAAGATAAGACAAAAAACATAAACTCTAAAATAAGTTAAGAAAATCAAAGAAAATAGCATTTAAAAATTCAGAGAAAAAAAAAGTAGTAAAGAAAATTATATTTTAAAAGATGAATGAGAAGCAATCAGGCACACCACTGTTAAAAACTATAATAAAGCTTCAATTTAAAAAGTATGGTACAACCATTAAGCTAGACATTAAAGAGACTTATAAAAGTAGTAAACAATGCAAATCCTTTCACTAAATGTTTTAGAAAACAAGTATTTTTTTCATGAGAATGTTCTTATTGTAAATTTTTATTTATTTGAGAGAGAGAAAGAAACATCAATTTGTTGTCCCACTTATTCATGCATTCATTGGTTGATTCGCTCTTTTTAAAAAGATTTTATTTATTTATTTATTCATTTATTTATTTATTTTTAGAGAGGGTAAGGGAGAAAGAGAAACATCAATGTGTGGTTGCTTCTCACACATTCCCAGCCAGGGAGGGACCGGGCCTGCAACCCAGGCAAGTGCCTTGACTGGGAATCTAACCAGCAACCCTTTGGTTCACAGGCCGGTGTTCAATCCACTGAGCCATACCAGCCAGGGCTTATTGGTTGATTCTTGTATGTGCCCTAACCAGGGATCAAACCTGCAACCTTGGTGTATCAGGATGATGTTCTAACCAACTGAGCTACCCAGCCAGGGCCATAAAAATGTTTTTTTTTATTTTTATTTTTTTTAAGATTTCATTTATTTAGTTTTAGAGAGGAGAAAGGAGGGAGAAAGAGAGAGAAACATCAATGTGTGGTTGCCTCTGATATGGCCCCCACTAGGGACCTGGCCTGCAACCCAGGCATGTGCCCTGACTGGGAATCGAACCTGCAAGCCCCTGGTTCACAGCCCGTGCTCAATCCACTGAGCTACGCCAGCCAGGGCAAAAATGTTTTTTATATTAACATATTAATATTGTTATTTTGCAATGAAGTAACAAATATTTGAAAATGTCTTCGTTTTAATTTCTAATATGGCGTAATCAGTAACCCATATATACAAAAAGTTCTTCAGGTTGGTAAAAAAAAAAAAAAGTTCTTCAAAGTCCTCAGTTTTTAAAAATGTAAAGGTTCATAAGACAAATATTCTTAACTGCCATACTAGAAGAAAATATAGAAGACTTTTTAAAAACGTCTGAGTGGGAGATAGAATCAAAGGCATAGAAACATGGAAGGTAGACAATGTGGAGGAAAAAAACATGAGAGGTACAGACTTGACAACTGTAACAAGAGAGGGGGAGTGGGGACTGGTTGAAAGGAGGTGAAGGTGATAAAGAACATACGTGCATGACCCATGGACATGAACAATGGTGTAGGGATTCACTGTGGGAATGGGGAGCAGGCTGGGTAGAGTGGGGCAAAGAGGGAATAATTTGGAAAATTGTAACAGCATAAACAATAAAATATTTAAAACAAAAAATTAAAAAAATTATCCAATCCTATTATAAAAGTTCAAAATAAAACAATTTGAGTTGTCTTAAAAAAAAAAAGTAGAGTGGAAGAACTGTAGGTATGGCACAACACCCAAAATCATAATAGAAGAGATTGATAAATTTTACTTCATTAAAATAAATTTCCTGGGAAAAAATTCCAAGAACATAATCAACTGTGAAAACATCTGAAACTCAATTAGACTAATTTCTCTGATGTATTGCATAAGTGGCTCCTACATTTTAATACAAAGGAAGCTAATAATCTTTCCCCAGGATGAAACAATATAAACAAAAATACAAAGAAAAGGAAATATAGATGGTTTCTAAATAAAAAGATATTCAACCTTTCTCATAAGATAAAGTTAGAATATTACCAAGATACCTTTTTTAAGCCTAAAATTGAATACAATCAAAAAGTTCTATATGACCCTGGCTGGTATGGCTTAGTGGATTGAACACTGGCCTACTACCCAAAAGGCCACAGGTTCAATTCCCAGTCAGGATACATGCCTGGGTTGTAGCCAGGTCCCCAGAGGGGGAAGTGCAAGAGGCAACTGATGGCTGTATTTCTCGCACACTGATGTTTCTCTCCCTCCTTCCTTCCCTTCTAAAAGTAAATAAATAAAAAAAATTTTTTTAATCCTTCAACGACTACATAAATCATAGTCCATCCATCCATGGTACGATTTCGTTTTTGATTGCATATATATATATATATATATATATACACACACATATATATATCCCTCTACTGAATAAACAGAATGTTTATTCTGTACTAGTTTCTTGTAAGTCGAGGTAAGTGGGTGGCCTACGGGACAACAGTAGTTGAGAGACCTTCTACGGTATACCATTTTATACTGCCTGAAAAAGTGTGTGCATGCGTGTACACATAAATAAATCACCATTGAGAAAATTGTCAACATTGGTTGTATTTCTATCCTATTCCTATTTCTCTACATAGTTGAGATTTCACTACAAGTATATTTTTATATCCTACCTATTCTGTGACCAATGGGCATTCTCTCATTATTAAAAATTCCCCATACACGAGACTTCATTAGAATACTCCATCTACACGCACAGCGGGTGGTCCTTTCCAAAGAACCGACAAAATGGTGAAGTGGAGCAGAAGGAGAAGCGGCCTTTCTGCAAGTTCACCGACCGCGGCCGGGATCCCGACCAGCTATTTGACAAGCCCTATGAGGGTCTGAGGCAGCTCTACAGTGCCAGGAAGAGGCAGCGGCTGAACCTCGGCCTGCGGAGGAAGTGGCCCTTACTGCTAAAGCGCCTGTGCAAGGCCAAGAAGGAAGCGCAGCCCACCTAGAAGCCGAAAGTGGTGATGTCGCACCTACGGGACTTGATTATCCTACCAGAGATGGAGGGCGTGTACAATGGGAAGACCTGCAACCAGGTGGAAACCCAGCCACAGATGACTGGCCACCACCTGGGCGAGTTCTCCAACACCAACAATCCGGTAAAGCACGTCCGGCCCAGCACTGGGGCCAGCCACTACTCCCGCTTGGTCCCTCTCAGGTAGCAAATAAAAGTAGACTTACTTAAAAAAAAAGAAAAAGAAAAAGAAAAGAAAAGAAGACTCTATCTTATGTTTGAAAATTTTCATAACACCATGAATTTTTCAAAGTATATCTATAAACATTAAATGGCTATATCATATTCAGTGTGATAAATATGTATTACAATATCTTTGTCCATTCTCCAGCCATTTGGCCTTCAAGTTATTTCCAGCCTTTAACAGTCATTAAACTGTTCAGGAACTCTGAACATCAGGAACTCTGGAACTCTGTTCATATATTTTGGTCCACATTTCAGATTTCTTCTTTAGGTTCCTGAAATTACTAAGTCTATAAATATTTAAAACTAGTGGTAGATATCATATTATCTATAGGTTGTACCAATTTAAAGTCCAATCAACAAGTACCCATTTCAACAAAAATATTAAGGATTACCTCTCTTTTTTTTAATCTTTGCAAACCCAACAGAAGGATAGAGTTTCATTTCAAAAATGTTAAACATTTTTCCCCATGTTTACTACTCCTTTGCATCTTTGTTGTACAAACAACTTCTCCTTCATGCACCTATCTGGGGGAGGGGTGTTAGTGTTTTTCTTACTCATATTTTGAACTCCTTATAGTTTAAGGATGTTAATTCTTTTCCCCAGTTTACTATTTCTCTGAAAAAGACCATTTTGATTTACTACAAGCAAGAAAGAAAAGCAAGTAATATCATAAGGCTTTAAAGTGATTATTTTGACAGAAAACATTTAACTTGCCTTTGACCTTTGATTTTTTTATATATTTTGATTATGCTATTACAGTTGTCCTATTTTCCCCCATTCATTCCCCTCCACACCCTCTCCCACCCACATTGCCCCCGCTTTAGTTCACGTCCATGTGTCATAAGTTTTTTAGCTTCTACATTTCTAATACTATTCTTGCCTTTCCCTTGTCTATTTTCTCCCTACCATCTATGCTACTTATTCTCTGTACCTTTTCCCGCTCTCACCTCTTCCCAATCCCCTGTTGCTAACCATCCATGTGATCTCCATTTCTGTGGTTCTGTTCCTGTTCTACTTGTTTGCTTAGTTTCTTTTGTTTTTGTTTTAAGTGTGGTTGTTAATAATTGTGAGTTTGCTGTCATTTTACTGTGCATGTTTTTTTATCTTCTTTTTCTTAGATAAGTCCCTTTAACATTTCATATAATAAGGGCTTGGTGATAATGAACTCCTTTAATTTGACCTTATCTGAGAAGCACTTTCTCTGCCCTTCCATTCTAAATGAAAGTTTTGCTGGATAGAGCAATCTTGGATGTAGGTCCTTGCCTTTCATGACTTGGAATACTTCTTTCCAGCCCCTTCTTGCCTATAAGGTCTCTTTTGAGAAATCAGCTGACAGTCTGATGGGAACTCCTTTGTAGGTGAATGTCTCCTTATCTCTTGCTGCTTCTAGGATTCTCTCCTTCATTTTAATCTTGGCTAATGTAATTATGATGTGCCTTGGTGTGTTCCTCCTTGGGTCCAACTTCTTTGGGACACTCTGAGCTTCCTGGACTTCCTGGAAGTCTCTTTCCTTTGCCAGATTGGGAAAGTTCTCCTTCATTATTTGCTCAAATAAGTTTTCCATTTCTTACTCTTCCTCTTCTCCTTCTGGTAGCCCTGTGATTCAGATGTTGGAATGTTTAAAGATGTCCTGGAGGTTCCTAAGCCTCTCCTCATTTTTCTGAATTCTTGTTTCTTCATTCTTTTCTGGTTGGATGTTTCTTCCTTCTGGTCCACACCATTGATCTGAGTTCCAGTTTCCTTCCCATCACTGTTGGATCCCTGAGCATTTTCCTTCATTTCACTTAGCATAGCCTTCATTTTTTCATCCAATTTGTGACCAAATTCAACCAATTCTGTGAGCATCCTGATCACCAGTGCTTTGAACTATACATCTGATAGGTTAGCTATCTCTTCCTTGCTTAGTTGTATTTGCTGTGGAACTTTGATCTGTTCTTCCATTTGGGCCACTTTTTTTTATCTTGTCTCGTCTGTTACGTATGAGGGGCGGAGCCTTGGGTGTTCACCAGGGCAACCCAGTTGCTGGGTTGTGATGCTGTATGTGGGGGCGGGATCCAAGAGGGAACAATGGCACTTGCTCAGCTCTCTGTCGGATTTCAGTCTCTTCCGCAGCCTTCCCCAAGCAAACTGGGCCTTTCTGGTACTGATTCCCAGGTGGATGGGCTTGTGTATGTTCTAGGACCCTGTGGGTCTCTCCAGTGAACTCTCCTGTGAGGCTGGGAGTCTCTCCTGGCACCTCAACTCCCATAGGTCTTTTCAATCGGTGTTTTGAGGCTTCATTTCCCCAAGCTGGGACCCTGGGTTGCACTCCCCAGTTTCTCCTGGTTTAACCTGTGTGCTAATGTGGACCACCAGGTCAGCCAGCTACCTCGCACACCGTGTCCCACTTCACAATCTCCACCTCATTGGGTCTGCCCATGGCCACCCCGCGCCCAGGGCCCGCTAGCCGCTGCCTGCATGCCCAGGGTCCACCCGCTGCCATCTTGCATGCCTGGTGCCACCGCTTTTTTCGCTGTGATCCCTCTCCACCTGGCTACCTGACTCCGCCCTCCCTGCCGGTCTGGATGAATATGTCTATTTTCACTCCTTTGTTGTCAGACTTCCATAGAGTTCACTTTTCTGAACAGAAATGTTCAGAAAGTTGTTTAGAAACAACTTTGTTTCTAAATTGTTGTTGTCCTTATTTTGGTTGTGCAAGGAGGCATAGTGTGTCCACCTATGCCTCCATCTTGGCCAGAAGTCCTGACCTTTGATTTTTACAAATAAGTATTGAAATGTTTTCTTTTTCTCATGTTATTTTTTCTTCTGACTTTTAGAATAATCTTACATTTTAGGTTATATGATAAAAATATCATACTGAAGGTGATTTCAATTCATAGTTTATAAGCTATCTACCCATTAAGAAAGTAAGTTCAAATAGAGAAAAAAGGTTTGGGTATATATGACTTACAAATCAAAGAAAAAAGCTGAAGGTTAATTTTTTAAAAACATTTTATTTACTTTTTTTTAGAGAGTGGAAGGGAGGGAGAAAGAGAGGGAGAAAAACATCAGTGTGTGAGAGAAACACTGGATCCATTGCCTCCCACATACCCCAACTGGGACCGGCCCCCAACCCAGACCTTTGCCCTGACCAAGAACCAAACCAGCAACCTTTTGCAACTGTTTGGTTCACAGGCCAGCGCTCAATCCACTGAGCCACATCAGCTAGGGCTAAAGGTTAATTTTAACAAAATTCTGTTCCCAAAGGCAGATTCTAATTGTTCTATTTTGGAACTCTACAGGCTGCTCTGTTCAAATTGTGAAGGTCATGCTGATCATGACTCATATAAAAGGTTATCAATAAATCCTTGTATGTGTTGTTACTTGAAGCCCAACTAAAATATTATTTACCTTTGGAGCCATTATTAAAAATAAAAGTCAATTCAAAGTAATGAAATAAATATGAATGCACATGGGTACTTTATCAGGGAAATTAAAAACCTGTTATAATACAGAGAAAGTCACTTCATTAAAAAGGGGAAGTGGGGCAATCTGGTTAGTGAAACAGAAAAGGACTACACAGAACCAAGAGAAAAAAGACAAAACAGCATGATTACCTCCCACCAAGTCCTTCGATTCGTTCTCTTTCCTTGGGAAGTTCTGGCTTATGGTCCTGTGTTACTTCCACAGCTCTGACAAAATCATCCTTTGGGTCATCTTGAATTCCAAGAACCACGCCTGAGTCACCAACATGAGCTACATACATCTTCATGCCCCGTATGATGACCACACTGGCTGTTGTCCCTGATGTGCTGGGAAGACCTGTCATAGTCTTTGGCCATTCTGCTATAATAAGAAATAAAATATTTTACTCTCCCAAGTACAAACATTAACCTATGTTTTATTCTGATAAACTGTATCAGAATTAAAATGGCAACATATGCTGAATTAGCATGTTAAAATTTGAATTAGTAATGGAAAAAACTTAAGAAAAGTATTTTGAAAGCTATTAACAGACTTGTGTTAATCCCTTCATCAATACAGGTTGAGGCAAAAGTAGCTTTACAGTTGTGAGCATGCAAAACAGAGTTTATTCTTGTATTACTATTTATTAATATTTGTATTTTTTATTTTTTTATTGACTTTAGACAGGGATGGAGAGAGGGAGGGAGGGAGGGAAACAGAGACAGACATCAGTTTGTAATTCCATTTGTTTATGCATTCACTGGCTGCTTCTTGTATGCACACTGACAGATCAAACCTGCAACCTTGGCATATTGGGACAATGCTCTAACCAACTCATCTACCTGGCCAGGGCAGATTTATTGTGTTATTTTTGCATATGAACAACTTTTAATATGAATGTATACCTACTTTTGCCCCAACCTGTATATCAATAAATTAATTTTATAAGTAATTCAATTACCTTACAACCATCGAACCAATCCTAGGAGAAAAATATTACAGTATACATTTACTAGTTTCACATGGAGTTTAGACCTAACTACATTTAATTGCAAGAATGTGTTAAGAGTTTTAATACCCAGAGCCAGTAGCTTAGTATCTGTTTATTAATCTCTATGAAAAGATTTTCAGAAGGAGCTACGTAATTTATTTTGAAATAACTATTTGGAACATTCACAACATAACAACATTTTTGAGTACATACTATGTACAAGATTCTGTGTTAAGACCTTCACATGTATTATCTCAAATAATAATACAAATACATGGGTTTGGAACAAACCCATGCAATAGGTAAGACTGTTCCCATTATTTTCATTTGGTGGATGAGAAATCAATACTTTGAACAGTTAATAAACTTGTTCAAGGTAACTCAAATATTAAGTGGCAGAGAACCCATATATCTAATTCTAAAACATATATTGACTAATTAAATCTATTGTCATTAAAAATTCTGAAATATTCTGTAATATTCAACTATGACATATAGTTCAAAATAGCCGAGTGAGTTCAAACACTGACATATTCTCCCCTCCAAAATCCCAATGAAAAAACAGGATACAGATATTAGAAAAAGCAAGCCCATAATAGACGTGAAATACAGGGAAGGATCATAAGCAAATCTGAGGAAGACAGAAATATGAGATCAGAAAGGACATTCGGGGGTTTCTGGAATGTAGGCAATGTTATGTTTCTTTCTTACCCAGATACTATTCGTTTTATAATTATTCATTAAAGTGTACATTTATGTTTTATGACCTTTTCAACATGTTGCTATGTCATATTTCACAATTTTTTTTAAGTTAAAAGAAAACATCAATTTTACAGGCATAGATCACAGCAGGTAGCTCCTTAGCCCATCCAGTTTTAGGGTTTGGTTATAGACATCATTCCTAGCAGCTCAGCCTAGCATATTCCGTATGTTTCTTTAGCCCTTTCAGTTATTTTGTAGGTTAACTACAGCTTTTGCTAAAACAATTTCTCTTTAAACCAGCTAAAACAGTTTTCCGCAGCTAAGAATCTAAATTTTTAAAAAAATCTATTATCATAATAAAGGTAAATGAGATGAACTCCCAGAAAGAATGATAAGCACATTTAGAAAACAAATACCTACAATATGCAAGTATTTCAGCTGTGTGCAAAAAACACCTGAAACAATATGGAAAGGGAAAAGGAGCTAAAAATAAAAAGATATTTAAAGACACAATATTAACATTATTTAAATCACATTTTTTGGTCAAAAGCTCTATATGTACAAAGAGATATGCTGTAATAATCTAAAAATACTGAATGCTTTCCCTGTTCATTTGAAATGTCACCTTTTGTCATATGCTACATTTTGCCTCAGATCTATTTCTGGACTCATCCTACTAATCTATTTATGGTGCCTTTTAATAATAGGGATTTTAAGTATCCCCCAATTATTCTTCCTTTTCAATGTTCTCTTAAGTATTTTTCCAAGTAAACTTTAGAAGTACCTTGCAAAATTAAAAAACAAGCCCTGTTGAGGTTCTAAAGTGCAGTATAGAGGGTGGGGCAAAAGTAAAAGTAAGTTTACAGTTGTTTGTATGGAAAATAATTAAACTCTGGGTTTCAGGTACTCAAAACTATAAACCTACTTTTGCCTCACCCTATATTTATATATTAAGGAAGTGACATCTTTAAAACTTATTTTCTTGATTACTCTTCCTTGTTTTCTATTTTCTATTTGAATATTTTCATTTTTAAAAAATTTGTATTGATTGATTTTTAGAGGGGGCGGGGAGGGAGAGTGAGAAAGAGACAAACATCGGTTTGTTGTTCCATGTACTGATGCACCCTTTGGCTGCTTCTCATATGTGCCCGGTAGGGGGATCGAACACACAATCTTGGCATACCAGGACAACGCTCTAACCAACTGAGCTACCTGAGCCAACTGGCCAGGGCTTGAATCTTCTAATTTTTAAAAAATGATAATAATAGGTGCCTATTAAAAAGACATGAAGATAGTACATGAAGTCTAACTTAAGGAAAGTATTATAAGCAAGAAAATATGCATCAGCTATTTATGTACTTACCACATACCAATTAATATATACGGAGACATTTAACTCTCAGGAGGTAGGCACTAGCATTATCTCTATTTTAGAGATGAGGATACTCTGACACAAGGAGGTTTTACCCAAGGTCGCACAGTAACAAGTGGAGACACTGGAATTCAAACTCAGCCAATATATCATACTCCTAATCACTGTGCTAAGAGTTCTTATAAAATGTTAATGCCATAGTAATATGAAGATGTAAAAGCCTTCAGGAAAGCAATTTGAAAATGTATATCAACAGACCACAACCAGTGTGGCTCCATTGGCTGGGTGTTGTCCAGGAAAGTGAAAGGTCACGGGTTCGATTCCCAGTCAGGGCACATGCCTGGGCTGCAATTCAGTGCCTGGATGGGACATGTATGCGAGGCAACAGATAGATGTTTCTTTCCCTTTCTTTCTTTCTTACTCCCTTCCCCCTCTCTAAAAATAAACAAATAAAATATATTAAAAAAAAGGAAGAAAACTTTTGGGTCAACTAATGCAAACATAGACCCAACTAGCCTAAGACCCCATATGACTCTGAGAAACAACCTACAATTTGATATTTTAAAGGACTGAATTGTGTCCCTTCAAAAAAAAGTATGTAAAAATCGTTAACACCCAATACCTCAGAATATTATCTTATTTGGAAATAGGATCTCTACAGAGGTAATCTATAAAGTTAAAATAAGATCATTAGGGTGGGCCCTAATCCAGTATGACTGGTGTTCTTATAAAAAGCAGAAATTTTGACCCAGTGACACACAGGGAGGTGCTGTGAAGACGCACAGCGAGAAGACAGCCATATGACTGGAGTGACACCTACATAAAGCAGGAAATGCCAGGAATTACTGGTAAACACCAAAGTGGGAAGAGGCAAGAAAAGCTTCTCTCTCAGAGCTTTTATCTTTTTTTACAGATTTTATTTATTTATTTTCAGAGAGGGGAAAGGAGAGAGAGAGAAACATCAATGTGTGGTTGCCACTCGCGCGCCCCCTGACAGGGACTTGGCCGCAACCCAGGCATGTGCCCTGACTGGGAATCCAACCGGGGACCCTGTGGTTCGGAGGCCAGGGCTCAAACCACTGAGCCACACAAGACAGGGCCCGTCAGAGCTTTTAGAACACAGTAAATGGCCCCACCATTACTTTGACCTTAGACTTCTGGCCTTCTAAAACTGTGAGACGATAACTTTTTGGTAATTTGTTAAGGCAATTATAGAAAACAAACACAATGATACAGAGGAAACAATTCAAAGATTGGTGAATCTTAGATTAAACATATTATATGCACATGAATCCCACTTATCCACCCTGAGAGGTTCAGAAGACTCTCTCTTCAACATTAATTCTTAAAGAAGCAACTAGATAAACACCAAAATCTTTTAAACACATTTTATTGACTCTTCCCTCTGGGCAAGGAATACTATAATAAGAGGCTGTAATTAAAATGGGTTCCCTGATCTCTGTGGGGATGGGAGAACCCTGAGGTGGCTGAGATCAGACAGAAGTTAATTACTCAAAGCAAAGTTTACAGGGCTACCTAATTGACAACAGGGCACAAGAAAAACTGGATCTCCAGAATGGTCACTCACAAGGCCTTATTTAATTCAAACAAAACAAAACAAGAAACAAAAAAGAAAAAACTTACTAGTTATTAACCTTCTAAGTGATATGTGGCCATTTTCACATTTAGCTGTACACCAAAGAGAAACACACACATTGAGAACTGAATGAATGACTCAAAGATAGTTCTGGGGCTACATAACACAACCACAGTCCATTGGTCAAGAGCTAAGAAGGTCAAGTACTAAATATGATTTTGACTCAGTCAACTTCAAACTCAATGAAATCTCAAACCTCTCCCACAGCTGGTTTAGATTGCGAACAACCACAACAACGAATAGCTTCCCTTCATAGCTCTTAATTGACAGGTCAGGAAGCCTCTTCTGGTAGAAAAGACTAAGTGCAAGACTTTGAAGCTCCCCACCAATGATTCTCTACTCCAAATTTGTAAATTAAAAGCATTATCACAGCTCTCAAAGAAGCACAAAACTTAATTTAAACATGATACCAGGAGTGGTGATCCTATATATTCCATTCTATAATTTGACCATTGCAAAGGTCTGACAGCTCTTGGAAAACGACAACGGGTTATAACCAAATATCGATTCCAAATGCAGCTGCTGTTTCTGATTTAGTCTCTTTCCTGAAAGAAACAAGTATAGGTTTGCCTATCTGGTATGCGTTCAGAGCAGGCCTGATGAAACTGCTATCTAGGTTCATGGAGGTATCCAGGTTTCTGTTTCTTCAGGTTTACCTTTTCTTTTTTGCATAATAAATGAATTTCTTTTTCTTGAATCAACATAGAGGAAATGGCCAACAAAATATGCCATCACCCCCAATTATATTATAGTATCTGTTTCCTACAAACAAGGGAGTTCTCCTACATAACTAGAATCAACCATCAAAATCAGGAAATTAGCATTGATACCACACTACCATCTAATCCATAGACCCCATTAAAATTTCATCAATTATTCTAATAATATGCTTTATAATAAAGGGATACAATTTGGGATCCTTTGTTATACAATTTTTTTTTATTTTAGAAAGGGAGAAATATCAATTTGTATAGACATTTCCCCAAAGAGGACATACAGATGGCCAACAGATATGAAAAGATGCTCAACTTTGCTAATCATCAGAGAAATGCAAATTAAAACCACAATGAAATACTATCTCACACCTATCAGAAAGGCTATCATGAATAAATCAACAAACAAGGACTGGCAAGGATGTGGAGAAAGGGGAACCCTTGTCCACTGTTGGTGGGAACGCAGACTGGTTTAGCCCCTATGAAAAACAGTATGGCGTTTCCTCAAAAAAATAAATATGAAATTGTCTTATGACCTGGAATCGAAACCCAAAACACTTAACTCAAAAGAATATATGCACCCCCTTGTTCACTGCAGCATTATTACAATAGACAAAATATGGAAGCAATCCAAGTGCCTATCAGTAGACAAGCGCATAAAAAAAGCTGGGGACATATATACAATGGAATATTACTCAGCCATAAAAAAGCATGAAACCTTACAGAATGAAATCCTACCATTTGCGACAGAATGGATGAATCTAGAGGGTATTATGGTCAGTGAAATAAGTCAGTCAGCGAAAGACAATTACCATATGATTTCACTTACATGTGAAATTTAAAGAACAAAAACAAATGGACAAAATTGAGAGTCACAGACACAGAAAACAGACTGATGATCGCCAGAGGGTAGGTGAGTAGGAGACCTAGGGGAAAAAGGTGAAGAGATTCCAGAAGTACAAATTCATAGTTACAAAACAGTAGCAGATATCTAAAGTGCAGCATAGGGAATATAGTCAAAAACACTATAATGACTATGTATGGTGTGGGGTAGAGGGGGAGGGCACTTTGTAAAATATATGATGATCTAATCACTATGCTATATACCTGAAAGTAACACACAAAATAATACTGAATGTCAACTGTAACTGAAAAGTAAAAGAAAATATTTTTCTGATGACATCAGTGATATTAACAAATGCGACATTTTGCTATTGTATAAAATGCATGAATATTTAGATCTGCATAATTCAGTGACTCAATATTTTCCAAATGACTAATACATCATGTCACAAAATTACACATGGGTAAAAAATTTTATTTGAATCTTGAAAGAGAAACCAATGGATTTTAATGTAAAACAACAAAAAGTTCATTCACAAGGTTTCAGATTCCATTTTGACTAACCTTAAGAAACTACCACTTGGTATAGAATACTTACAACTATCTAAAAAGGTGAATAAACTATTCCTCCTTTGCCTGCTATATATGTGAGGCTTCCTTTTCTTTATATACTTCAACCTGACCAGACAGTACAACAAATTAAATGCAGAAGCAGATATGAGAATATTTATTTCAATATTTATTATTTTGGAAAAAAGTAATTATTCATTTAAAATACATTAACATAAGTTTGCTTTTAACAAAGTAATAATAATTGGGTCTTTTAAATTTTTCATATAGTAAATATGATAGATGAGGCCCACATAAAAGCTCTTTGGGGTCCTCAATCATTTAAGAGTACAAAGGTTCTGAGAGCAAAACTTTAAGAACTACTGCTATAACCCAAATGAGTACCCAAGTAGAAATAAAGGACAGGTTTTCATTCCAAAAGAAACAGAACTCTCTCTTTTTCTTTTTAAGATTTATTTATTTTTAGAGAGAGGGGATAGGATCAAGAAAGAAAGGGAGAGAAACCCTGACACTTTGAGAGAAACATCAATGCCTCTCGCACGCCCCCAACGGAGGACCTGGCCAGCAACCCAGGAATGTGTGCGAACCAGTGACCTTTTGGTTAGATAGATAACACCCAATCCACCAAGCCACACAAGCCCGGGCTAGTAAGAAACAGGATTCTTTATATTAGAAAACATATTGACTTAGAGACTGAGTATATTTTTCAGTTTTATTCTTTGCAAAGAGGGAGAGAATTCAAGAAAAGAGAATATTTCACTGTACTCTGGAATAAAAAGTGAATCAAGTGTGATAGAAATTTGTGTAAGAGATAAAATTAAATAGGGAGTCTGAAGTTGGACTGGGAGAGGCTTGGCCTGTACTGTTGATTATAAACTGTAGTTTGTCCTACAAAAAATGAGGACCCATCCATGAATTAGTAACTGAAGTACGTTTTTTAAAAAATTTGCATCTCCAGCATCAAGACTTCCATATACTCAGCATATTCATTTTCTATTCAAGTTTTGAGGATGGAGTACAAGGTTTGGCTGTGGAACAAAACAGACTTTAACAGTTGCCTGGTACATAAGGCTCTGAAAGCTTGATTCAAAAAGTGAACGTACATCCAAAAACATACACATTCACATTTGACAGCATGATCCCTGCTGTATTAAGAAATGCTCAAGCAATTATCCTTTCAGTTCAAACATACGGCAAATTCATGCTGCTTCGAGTGTACTGCTATGTAAACAAGACTCCAAATAATTCTTTGTGTGTAATCTTCCTCTATCTTGTCTTGCTGTCCACTCCGAGTTGTACTGCAGACAACATAATGACATATTTCTGGAATGTACTGCAGTGCTTTCAGCTCTATTCCGCCTACACAAAAACAAAACAAATCCATAATAGGGGCCTCTGGGATTGGATGGCAAATGCCTCCGAAAGGCGGACTGGTTGTTCTATGAGTCAATCAAATTATTCTTGGCAGAAAGCCAAGTAAATAGAAAACAGGCTAAAAGACGCTAATCTACAATTCTATCACAGTACCTTTTTAGAAATGTTCTGTAATCGACTCATCTTTACATTCTCCTCTACGTCTGTGCCCCTCTGCTAAAAATAAATTAAGCTACTTAAGAGGATTTTTTAAATGATAGAAGTATTATCTTTCAAATTTTTCATCTCAATTCATTCACTGTATGATATAGTATGTTGGGTAGAGACATTGGCTGCTTTAGAAAACATTTAAGGCTTAGGGAAATCTACAGTTACACTGATTTCTAGATTTTAAGGTCTGTCTTTCCTTTTAGCATACCAGTAAATTCCCCTCATCTTTCGATACTTTGACAGGCTGTTAAACTTACAAGTAGGAACTGTTGAGAACTGACAGCATACCGGTAAGGCTAACTACCCCCAAGACGTGTACAGTACTTTTTGAAAGCCCTGGCAAAATTTAACGTGGGGCCAGTCTAAGATGTAACAAGGCACTTCGCGCTTTTGTTTTTTCGTAAACAGTCTCAGCATTTTATGATCAACAAAACCGAATTCCTTCCTAGCCTTTAAGCTGCTTCCTAAATTAGCCTACAGTTTATTCCAACTACCAACGACCTGGGGGTAATATGGAGAGATGACACCACGATAGGAGGCAACCGACAAGGAAAAGTCGTTCATAAGGAAAAGGACAACAGATTCTAAGGAAATACTCTTAAGTTCTGCCATCTCCCGCTTCTAACGCGTGGCCCAGACAGCAAACCTGTCTTGAGTTCATTTTTTGACCAAAATCTGGCGCCAGGTTTCAAACACATTTGTGCTGGCTGCCACCAAAGTGAAACCGCGGAGAGAGAGGACGGCTTCCCATTGATCCTCGGAGGGTAGAAATGCGGCGGGGAGCGCTTGTGCAGGGAGACAGCAATTCTCTTTTCCAAGGCCATTTTGTCCAGACCCCCACCCTGGAAAGTGCTATTAGACCAAGAGCCTTCATTTCCATCAATGTACACTTTGATAGAGCTCTCGGTGCTCAGGGCCCACGCGTGCTGGTGCCATAAAAGCCCTCAACTGCCTGAAAAAGAGGCGGGCGACAGACAAGCCAGGGAACTTACCCAGTTTCTTCCACATGGCGAGATGACAGGCGAGGAAGCCCTTGCGGATGGCAGCACAAACCTTCGCCGGCTCGGACGAGGTGAACCCCTTCTGCTTCTTGATGAAACCCCATAAATGCTCCCGGGCAAACTGTGCCGCCTCCCGCCCACCATGCCCGTCGCACACAGCAAAAAATGCCACCGAGGAACGGCGGCGGCAGCCGGGAGCCGGTGAGGCCGCGGCGTCCGGAGGAGGGTCGCAAGCCTCTTCGGCTGCCACCGCTGGGCCTTTCCCCGAGACTTCGCCGCCAGGAAGAGCCGGCTGTGACGGCTGCGGAGGTGACTGCTGAGTGAGCGACAGCCGGGGCGAGGGCTTTTCTTCAGCGGTGGGCTCGGGCTCCACCACGATTTGAGTAACGTCTTCCATGTACTTCCTCCCACCCTGGTCGGAGAAGACGCTCACTCCCAACGAGTACAGCCCCGCCATGGCCGGCTGGCGGGAATCCCGCCGGTCCCACGCAGCCCGCCGAATCTGGCAGCGAGAGGCGCACTTGGCGATCGCCGGCCAACTATTGTTTATCTTCCACGACGCCGAAAGCGGGGAGGGGGCGGTCCCGGAGCAGGGGGAGTGGAGCGGGGCGCGCGCAGTCGGGACTTGTCCGTGAGTGCAGGGCCGGAGCGCTAGGGTATGAAGAGCCGAGCAGCTGCGCCTGCGTGATACACTTCCTCCGCCTGCCCGCCTGCCCGCGTTCACCACACATATCGGACGTTCTCCTAGCTGTCGTCATTCGGCTTTCTGAGCCCGACCAATCCGGACTCGAGTTGCGGGGAACCGGGCCTCCCCCACACCCCAACCCTTGCCCCTCCCTTCAACTGTCGCTCTCCCTACCCCCCAGCCCAGGCGCCGGGCACGCGCACAAGACGGTTTGCTTTCCCCTTGTAGTGGATGTTTGCGCTCTCCGACTAATCAGCACACTGACCACTCATGAAGGCAACTTGATCTGTCACCTTTTTGCTCAGTCCACCTGATTGTAATGCAGCCTCCTGGCCTCCGCCGTTCGGCTGCTCACCTGGTGGGGCAAGCCGTGTAGAATCGGGCCTCCCACGAATCTAGGGAGAAAGACCTTCCATTCTTTAAGTGAAATGGCGGGAAATCTCACTTGGGAAGGTCGCTTATGCACAAGCTGGTAAAAGTGTGCCACTCTTGAACTGGATGTGGGTGGGTGTATCCAACTGGGAGTAGAGAGAGGCAATCCAGTTTGTGTTGCACAGAAAACTTGGGCTGGTTCCACCATCAGCTACACAGTCTCGTTACGCATTACTAGGTATGTTGGAGAAGTAAGAGGATTTTTATTTTAAATAATTGTTAGCAGATCTTTTCAGCTTTTACTAAACATTGTACTTTTTTAACAAGCCCTGTGTACAGCGCTTTACTCCTTTGGCAGTATCACTTCAAGTCATTACTTGACAATAACTTAAAAAACTGCCAAGCGCTCCAGTGCTCTTAACAGTTGGTTATGCCGCCGCCGCCCCCCACCCCCCGCCCCTTAGCCCAGGAGGTTATGATCTAAGCGCTAAAATCGCAGATGTCCAAGGAATTAAAATAAGCCTAAGGGTGGACAGGTTAGTATGTTCTCAGCAGCAAACGTTCCTGTAGTGATAAAGTTCATTTTCTCAGATTTTGGCCCTTTGCCACCAACTCCTCTGTGCCCTATACTGCTCAGCCTTCGAGATTTTTCTAATGAAATTATACTAGTACAGAAATGGAAACAGGAAAAATGTACAAACAACTGACACAAGAAATAAAAATGGAAAAAATACTTGTACCAATAAAAATGTATAAGCAAAATCAACTCAAAATGCAGAAAATCTGAATAGATCAATTAAATAAAAAATGTAGTCAAAGATCTCTCCTACACCAAAATGCACTAGACCAGATGGTACCAGTGTAAAAATACTTGGGGAAAAAAAATACCCAGCTATTTTTTAAAATATTTTTTATTGTTGTTCAAGTGCAGATATCTCCATTTCCTCCCACCAAGCTTGTTTTAAAAGATAATAACCTGTTATCAAAACCTAACAATTAAATTGTAACACTAGAAGGAAATCTTTAGACCATAGTTTATAACTATAAATGCAAAAATTCTAAATGAAATATTAGCAATTTTATTCAGTAGCCCCCATACCATAAAACTTGCCAAAGAGAGCAGTTGTGTAGCTCTGTATTATTCATCTTAAGCAACTTATCCACCTTCCCTCCCCTTCCAGTGGTTCCATTTCATTATTCAATGGTTACTATCTATTATTACAACCCTTTTCACTCTATCACAACTAGAAGCCCCAGGTCATCCACCATTACCTTGATTAGCATATCCATGCCACCCTCCACTTCTATTAATCTAATTGGTTAACCAGCTGTCCTAACCATTTCAGTCTACACTTTAGATTTCAACATCTGTTATCAGCCACTTCCCCTTTATTCTCACCTCTTTTCTAAGTGTTCCCATCAACTTCCTCTTCCCACTGAAAACTGGTTATCACCTACCAAAACTACCTACCTTGCAACTTGTCAAATACAGGAGCTCATTTTTGTTCACACAGGTATTTTTATCTTTGAACCTGCTCTTCATATTGCCTCCAAATCATTTCCTTTCCCCTTCAAAAATCCAAGTTCTTTTAAAGTTAATGCCAACTGCCACTACACCAACAGATTGTCACCTACTGATTCTAGGGGTAACACCCCCTTCATTTGTTGTTCATGGCTCACTGGCTTCATTCCTTCCACTATTCTTGTCACTTCTCAGCCACTTTATTTATTTTTTTAAAGATTTTATTTACCAGTATTTTATTTTTAGAGAGCAAGGAAGAGAGGAAGAAAGAGAGGGAAAGAAATATCGATTGGTTGCCACTCGTAAGTGCCACAACTGGAGTCAGAACCAGCAACCCAGGCGTGTTCCCTGAGCAGGAATAGAAGATGACTCACGTTGGCTTCTCAGTTCCTCATCCTTCTCTTCATGGGGAAGTTGCCTTGCTACATACTATTAGAAGCAATCCCTCAGCCCTGGCTGGGCTGCTCAGTTGGTTACAGCATCTTTCAGATACACCAAGGTTGTGGATTTAATCCCCCATCAGGGCACATATAAGAATCAACCAATGAGTGAATAAATAAATGGAACAACAAATTGATGTTTCTCTCTCTCCCATTCTCTCTCTACTCCCTTCCTCTCTCTCTATCTAAAATCAATTAATTTTTTTTAAGGATCTGAAAAAAAAAGTGATCCCTCCATTTGTGTTCTGGATCCTTTCCCTTCTCTCTTTATGAGCTTTACTCTACCATTTATCCCTTCTCGCTCCTGTTTCATCAATTCCTCCTTTTCTACTGGGCCATTTCCATCTGTGTACAAACATATTCGAGTTTCTATTTTAACAACAACAAAATAAAACTACCTTAACCCTTATACTACCCCATTTCTCTGCTCCTGTTAACAGAAAAACTTGAGTTGACTGAATCCTACTTCCAATTCCTACCTCCTAATTTCTACTTAATCCAATCAAGCAACCATCCCATCATGCCACTAAAACTGTTTCTTCTGTCATAACCAGACCTTTCTGTTTCCAAAGCTAATGATGACTTCTTTGTTCTTACTAACTTCTATCCCAGCTGAAGCAAAAAGTTGAACCATTGTTTACTTCTTGAAATGTAATAGCAAGTTAAACCATTACTTCTTTTTTGAAACTCTTCTCTTGGTTTATGAGACCACAATACTGGTTTTCTTCCTCCTTCACCGACTAACCACCCCTTCTCATTTTCCTTTGTTGATTTCTCCCATGCTACTCTTCAGATATTTGGGAGTACTCAGGGCTTTGTCATGGGCTCTTTTCTCTACCTACACTCTTTCTTTAGGTAACACCATCCAGAAACATAGCTCTAAAACCTATCTGGGGATGGCTCCCAAATTTAGATCTCTGATCCTAAACTTTGCCCTGAATCCCAGATTCTGTATGCAACTGCACAACTTGACAGTTCCACAATAATGTCTGATGGGCATTTCATCTTAACATGATCAAAACACACTCTTGATTTTGTAACCGTAGAACCAGCTCAAAATGTCCTATCCTGTTTAACAAGATGCTGAGTTACTTCTTAGAGATAACAGACCAAAACCACTTCTTGCAGCTGAAGTATGCACAGAGAACTTTGACTACCAGCTGCACCTGGAACAAAGGTCTTGCCCCTACCCTTTTCCAACACAAATGGAACCAAAAGACAGAGACCCAAGCAGAACATGGACGCTGGGAACCCTTTCAGAAGCAAAGGATCTATTGTTCAGGAATATCCAGTGTTGACACCCCTTATGATAAATGGCCAAGTTCCAAGGTCCTCCGATTAAAACTTGCCCCACCAGCACTTCCGCATGCCTGTTCTCCCTAAACCCTTAAAAGCCCTTAGCCTAGCCCAGCGACTTCACTGTCAATAAACCTTTCCTTATTCCAAACCCTGACATTTTGAGTTTTGGCCTTTCTATGCAACAGGTAAACAAACTTGGTTTAGATAACAATTTCTTCTTCACATCTCCTCCCCCCTCAGGGTTACCGATATCAGTAAGATCACCATCCACCGCGCTGTTCAAGTCAAAAAACATAGCTTTTTTATTCCTCTTTCCTCCACTCTCCTCCCCTCCTCCATAAAACAATTTTCAATACCTCTAATTCCTCAGCAAATCCCAACTAAATCTACAAAATCAGTACTGAACCCACCACTTCTCAATATGCGCACCACAATCATCCCGGTCCAAGCCATCATTACCTCTCACTTGGACCACTACATTAGCCTTCTCACAACTCTACCTTCTTTCACGCTCAACCCTCTGCGATCTTTTCCAATGGCTACCATGTGCTCTTTCAAAACCATGAATCAGACTAAGTTATTTTCCTACTCAATACACTCCATGACTTCCCATCAAATTTAAAATTATATGCAAACTCCTTATGAAGGCTTCCATAATATATTTGATTCCTAAATGTTTGTATAACATCATTTCATAACAGTTTCCCCATTTCCCACTCCTTCCAGCTTCACTGACCTTCTTTCTGCTCCTTGAATAGGCCAAGCTATTAGAAGACTTAGGAGCTTTTTGCTTTAGACATTATTGCCTCTTCTCAGACTTCTCCCCCTACCTCTAGCAGCTTTCCAAGGGTGGATTGTTTTTACTATCAGATCTCAGTTTAAATATTAAGGGACTTCCTAACCACCCAGTCTGAAGTAGCCACCCAATGTCTATCACCTAACCCCATTCTAATTCTGCAGTGGACTTCTCACTATCTGATTTTTTTGTTTATTTATTTGTCTATTGATTTGTTTCTCTCAATTAAAATATAGGCTCCATGAGAACAGGGAATTTGTCTCATTCATCACTCTATCCCCTAAGCCTATGACAAAAGTTAAGTGAATTGATGAATTCATTCATTCATTAGCAGGAAATGTGTAAAACTGATATGAAGAAAACTATGAAACTTTATTACAGAAAAAATAAATCCCTGAATGCAGAAACATGCCACATTCCTAGAAACATCATTTGTCTCAAATTAATCCACAAATGTATTAAAATTGACAAGAATAACCAAGATATTATGGGAAAAGGACATTAAGATGCTTAGTTGCCCTGCAGATATCAGAGTATCTTATAAAGGTGGCAGAGAAATGGTCAAATGGATCAAGAGACTAGAACAGAGAGTCCAGAAAGGGATGTGTGTGTGTGTGTGTGTGTGTGTGTGTGTGTGTGTGTATAAAGATGCATATGATAGATATGGCATTTCAAAAAATTGAGGAAAGGACTGATTATTCATTAACTTTGTTAGGACACCTGGTTATTCCTTTGTTGGAACAACTTGCTATCCCTGAGGGGAGAAAAAAGATGAAGTTCCTAACTCATACCAGCTTTAAAGTAAAATGGCAGGTAGATTAAAGAGTTAAATTACATTTTAAAAACATAGGTGCAACCATTATGGAAAACAGTATGGAGGTTCCTCAGAAAAATACAAATAGAACTACCATATGATCCAGTAATTCCACTTTTGGGTATTTACCTAAAGAAAAAACAAAAACATCACCTCAAAAAGATATAAGCACTATCATGTTCATTACAGCATTATAATAGCCAGGATGAATTAATTTAAAAATTCCATTATGGCCCTAGCTGCTGTAGTTCAGTGGTCTGAGTGCCAGCCTGTGAACCAAAGGGCTGCTGGTCTGATTCCCAGTCAGGGCACATGCTTGAGTTGCAGGCTGGGTCCCAAGTTGGGGACGCACAACAGGCAACCACACTTGATGTTTCCCCTCTCTTCCCCTCTCTCTAAAAATAAATAAATCTTTTAAAACATAATATTTTAAATGTATTTATGTGTGTATGTGATGGAATATTATTCAGGCATGAAATATAAAATCTTGCCATTATGACAGTATGGACAGACTCAAAGGGCACTGTACTAAGGGAAATAAGTCTCAGGAAGACAAATAGACATGATCTCACTTATATGTGGAACTTTAAAAAAAGGAGCAACCAAGCTCATAGATACAAAAAACAGATTGCTAATTTCCACAGGTGGTGGGGGGGGTGGAGGGCTGATGAGAGTCAAAAGACACAAATTTCCAGTTATAAAAGAAATAAGTCATGGGGTTGTAATGTACAGTACGGTGACTATAGTTAATAATACTATGTTGATTATTTGAAAGTTGCTAAGAGAGTAGATCTTAAAGGTTCTCATAACAAGAAAAAATATTTTGTAACTATATATGGTGACAGATGTCAATCAACTATTGTGGTGATCATTTTGTAATATCTACAAATATTGAATTGTTATGTTGTAGATCTGAAACTAATATAATGTTGTAGATCTGAAACTAATATAATGTTGTATGTCAATTTACTACTCAAATAAATAAATAAATAAATGGCCCTAGCTGGGTAGCTCAGTTGATTAGTGCATCGTCCTGGTTGCGGGTTCAATCCCCAGGCAGTACACATACAAGAATCAGCCAATGAATGCATAAATAGGTGGGACAACAAATTTCTCCCACTCAAATCAATTTTAAAAATTTTCATAAATCCAAAAAAGAAAAGTAAAAAAGTACAAGAAGAAACAATGAGATACTTTTCACACCTATTAGATTGGCAAACAAATTTTATGTTTGATAATGTGTAGGGCTAGGAAAGGTGTGGAAACAAGTACTTTCATTACCTACTAATGGGAATATAATTTGATATTTCTATTTAAGTCCATATCATCTGAAATTTAAACTACATATATCCTAGAAGTTCAACGGCTAGGTATTTACTATATAGCAATCTTTCATTTTCTTATACCCTTAGATTTATTTCAGAGTTAACTACTCTTATTCACTGATTAGTTGATTTGGGAATATCATATCTTGCTTTTAATTATCAAGTTCAAAACCTTCAAACATACACTATAAGAATTAATTTTAGAAGCAAAATAAGAATCTAATTGGTGTTGTATCTTCCCATTGCTAGAAAATATCGGTAATGTTATTATTTACGAAGTAGTAGTCCATTGTTCATCTATTACAGCCACCTTGTGTGTTTAGAATTTTGAGACAATGGGTCTCGAGAGGTTAAATTCTGTAACCCTGCCTTACTCTGACCCTGTTTGTTGAATACATCTCCGTATTCAACAGAATAAGCAGTCTGATCTGACTACCTCTTTCACATTCATTGTGCACAAATGTAAATTGGTAAGAGACATAAAATCAGAATCACTGCTGCCAGAGTCCCAAAGGTGTCAAACCTACATGTGTTCTTAACAAGCCAGCAAAATTAAATCTGTCACATTTTCTGCAGATACCTGGTTTTGGAGGCAGTGTGGGAAGAATATTTCTACCTTTTCTCTTCAAATACTTGTACACTTAGCTTAGCCTTTTTTTTTTCTAAACAGATCTGGCCTATTCTTGAATTTATTGCTTTTCCTTGATAAAAAGTTCCATTTTTCTCATTTTCTGAAAAGTTAAAACAAAGTTACTTGTTTAAATAGTTGGGGAAAAAACACATTTTTTCCCTTGAATTATGGTGTTCTTTAGTTTTTCTCAGCACTACTGTTTACTATGCTTGTGCTGGAGAAGATTTTAAGCCTGAAACAGAGTGCCCTTCAGAATTAGAGACAAAATCAGAGAAGACCATCTTTAAGAAAGAAACTAGTATAATTTAAGCACTGCATTTGTTTTTAGGTGCTAACAAGATAACGTGGTTTCTCAACTAGGGTAGAAGTGTATTATTTTAGAACACTCATTGCCTCCTCTGTGCTGAGCTGTAAGGCGTAACCTTTTTTTCCCCCACATTTTCTTCCTCCATCCAGCCTGTGGGACTTGAGTGAACTTAGAAGGGACTTTTAAAGACGAACTATTAAATCACGTTTTTAAAGAGGGGGAACTTGTATTTTTAAGTGAATATTGGCCAAGTAGCAAGAACACTCACTAACTTATAGTTTGTTTTTAATTTAATCTTTTAATTTTTCTTCACAGGATAATCTCTTCACCACAAAAATCCTGAGTTCCCCTAGCCCCCCCAATATAATTTTACAGAAAAATCTATTTCATTTTCTAGCTGTTTACCTTAGCACAAGTACTCAATACTACCTCCTAAGTTGTAAAAACAAAAAATAGCGTATGGAAAATGTCTAGCATAGTGCTTTATATAATAAGCACTCAATAGATGTTATCATTGTTATTAATGATTTATTTCTATTAAGATTATTGATTAAATTTTCTCAGCTTTATTTTTCACCTTACTCTCCTATAATCTGGCCATCATCCTCTTTACCTTCCTGAACTATCCACTCCTTAACTTCTAATTACCCAAATTAATTCAAATTATCTTGCTTATTGACTTCATTGCCTAACTTATAGCTTTCACCACAGATGCACATCTATACCTTAAATATTTTATTTTAACTGACATTAACATATATCCATTTGCCAATCTTTTGATATAGGTCAAGACCTTTCTTTACTTTGAACAAGAATCCACTATTTGGACTTCAGCATCCTTCCTTTTTCCATAAACCACATCAACAGTGCATCACCTATTACTTTGGGGTTTGACTTCTTTAAAGTGGAACACGAACTTATAAACATATGCAAAGTGCTCTCAATCAAGAATCCTTCCGGATTTTAAGGCTTACCCAACCCACCATCAATCTTTTAGTGTAGTCTTACCCACACCCAATTCACAGTTTTGGTTTTTTTTAATCCATTTGCCTTTATTAAATTATTCTAAAGCATTGGACTTAATTTTATTTTCAAAGAGAAAATTTATTTGCCTCCTCTCACAATTTATTGTGTTACACAACAGTTAATTAAATATGTAATTAAACAAGAACTCCAACAAACAGGTCTGTGAACCAGCACCGACTCAACGTGTGAGAGAGGTGGTGTGTGTGGACGCATCGGGGAACTGCGCTCCAGCCCCAGAGGTTCCGCATGCGTGGGGCGTCAGAGTGTCTTTTTTAGAGGCAATGAAGAGCACTAATTAGATAAATCATTTAAGTGGTGACTAGCAGAAAGAGCTTCTATTTAATTATTCTTGGAAGTGTCTTAATGAAAAACAAGGTAAAGTCAAAGAATGTATAGGAAATGACCATCTTTGTAATGAGAACAATATATCTTACTCCACCTACTGACATATAATACATTAACAGGAAATAAAATATGTTCCAGTACTCTAGCGGACATTTTGTTCTTTCCTGTCCAGAATCCATTCAGCCTTCTTTTGGTAAAATGATACAGTGATTTCCTTCTGGGAAATCCATCCCCTACTTTTAAGCTATGTCATTGGGAAGTGTTGGTCCCACACCGAGCTCTAGGACAGGGTCCAGGCTGGGGTAGACCAGACAACAGATTCCAGCTCTGTGGCCTTAGTGATGAGTTCATTAGTGAACTCAATGCCTGATCAGAAGTCAATGACTATGAGGTGACATTTGCTGGGGCTCTGGGGAGAGAAAAAGTTCTAATAACAGCGCTGGAAGAGACTTGACAGAGACTCCCTCAAGACTTGGTGTCGACAAACGAGAGGCTGGAACTACTACAGCCATTCTGCTACCAGGAAGGCAAGCGGCCTAAGACGAAGCTAACACTAAGAGGAAGAAGATTTGGGAGACAAGTCCTGGGGACACTATTTGAACTTTGAATAAAGTCATAACCATCCCTGGAAACTACCAACAGTCTTTTCAGTTTCCCTTTTTAAAAAAGAAAAATTTATTAATTTATTTTTAGAGAGGGAAGGGAGGGAGAAAGAGAGGGAGAGAAACATCGATGTGCAAGAGACACTCTGATTGGTTGCCTCTGGCACGCACCCTAACCAGGGAGGGACCTGGCCCATAACCTAGGCGTATGCCCCGCTAGGAATCACACCGATGACCTTTTCCCGTTTGCAGGATGACACCCGGCGCACTGAGCCACACCAGTCAGGGCCTGTTTCCCTTTCTAATGAAACCAGTTTGCCTTGGATTTTTCTTTACTTGCACCATAAGGAACCTTTATTAACTATGTATGATGTCAGAGGGATACTAGACATACTGGGGTGGTCATCTCTTAAGTTATATAAATATCTAATCACTACATTGTACATCTGAAACTAATACAATGTTGTATGTCAACTACAATTGAATTTTTTTTTAAATAAATGGGGAAAAAATTTTTCATTGACAGAAATAGAAATCTTCTATTCAGCCTCAATGAGGAACTGGGAATAGCCTCTAACTAACTAGTACAGTTGGTTTTGGTTGTTTGGACCCTGAACTGTTCTGTATTATTCTGTGTTCAGTATTGCCTTTCTCCCAGGTGGTCTGTTCTGAGATTTCTGCTTCTTTGTATTCCTTTTTAATGTGTCCTAGTTTTTGCTTACTCAGCTTTTATATACTGAGACTTTTACTTATTAATTTGCTGGTGGCAGGAAATTATTTTCATGTTTATTGGTTTTTCACTCCCAGAAGTTCCTATTACTTCATGGCCCTTCCTTCACTCATAAACTCATGAACTCAAAATGAGTTCATATCTCAAGTAAGTGATGTTAAAGGGAAAAAAGTTAAATATTCAGCTTTTTTTGTTTCAAAAGCCTTGGTATGCAAAAATATACATGAGAGCAAGTTTTTTGTGCAATGAAGGTGATAAAAATTTTATAAACAACAAGAAGACATATGCAGAGATGTTCATTGTATCACTGTCTGCAATAGCAAAAACTGAAAACATCTGTCAATAGTGGAATAGATAAGAAAATGTGGTATATTCATATGACTGGAATAGTGATTAAAAGGAATTTTTTTAAGGTTTTATTTATCTACTTTTAGAGAACTGGGAGAGGGAAGGAGAAAGAGAGGGAGAGAAACATCAATGTGTGGTTGCCTCTTGCACACACCCTACTGGGGGCTTGGCCCACAACCCAGGCATGTGCCCCAACTGGGAATCGAACCAGCAACCTTTTGGTTCACAGACTCTCACTCAATCCACTGCACCACACCATCCAGGGCTAGAAGGAATGTTCTTTTAGGAATAGTATAATAGACATTTCTAACTTCTTTCTATATCTGTCACTTTTTTGATAAAGGATAAATAGGCTAAATACTCCCTTTCTTAAACTCCATTCCATCTAGGCCATGGGACAATGATTAATGAGATATGAATGGAAGTTTGTTGGGGGATTCTGGAGATAAATGCACCTGGCATGCCTTTTCTTCCAGCATACAACCATCATGGAAATCCAGATATTCTGGTCCTCACATTACTGAGCCATTAGAAAAAAAGCCCACAACTACTTAACTCCAGAGTATTTGTCGTGTGAGAGAAAAAATACCCTGTTTGTTTAAGTCATTCTCGGTTGATGTTACAGTATTCTCAGCCAGAAGCATACACTGTATCCATGTGGATACATCTCAGAAATAATGTTACACTATATTAAATGAATGTTAAATGAAAACAAATTGATATTGCCATAGCATATTGTTTACACAAATTTTTAAACACACTCAAGGCAATACTTTATATTGCTAAGTTGATATAATTTGGATAATATATAGTTAAATAAAATAATTTAATGTGTCTAAAATATAAAATATGTACCGGAAAAAATACAAATATAATATTATGGTAGAGATTGTCTTTGGGTAGAAGAGATGGGTATTGGGACTCGGGTGTGAAGTGACAGGTAGAGATGTCAAAGTTATGAGATGTTTTATTTCCTTTAATTAAAATATGTTAAAGAGCATGATAAAAATGTTAATAACCTTCAATCCTTGGTAGTGAGGGTATAGGTGTTCATTTTATTATTTTCTATATTTCTCTATTAAAAACAAATATTTTTTCCAAAGAGATAAAGCAAATGATTACAAAGCCTGTGTATAAGAAGAACTAAAGGAGAAACTAAAGAACTTAGATACTGACTGGTGTGTGCCTGGTCCTTTCTGCAAGCTGAGACAGGGAGGAATCTATTGGATTCCACCAGGTGGACTGAGAATAATTTTCTTAGGAAGGCAGTTACCAGCCTCTAAGTCTTACATCCACTTTGCCCAGCATGGTGAGGCTTCAGGAGAGCAGAAATGGTTGCTTTGGGGATTTGGAAAGATGCATCCAAGGAGCCTCACAGTCCCAACAGGACCCAGGGTGCCATGAGGAGCCACAGAAAAAGCAGTCTCAGCAGATGCCAGACCACATGAGTGATGACTTACACCCATTTGCCCCTTTCACTGCTCAAGTTAAATAAAGCTCCATATATGGGAGACCCTGAAAGGGATCAGCCCATTAGAATTATCTAAAAGAGCACTCAATTTATAAAAATAACATTTTCATTAACTTGGTGAAGTGGGGTATCAAACATAAACTTAATTACAGAAAGTAAATTTACATTGCTTGCAGACCTAGTCTGTGTACTCACAATATCTGGATGTCTTTATTCTCTCCAGGACATTTTTTTCTTTTTTTGCAAAATATTAGGTAAGGTTATATTGTATACTATATAGGTTATTGGTTTTTTCAGGAGGGGAGGAGGGAATGCCATCTGAAGCATCCTCTACTCTTATGTTTGCATTTCTTTTAATAGATATAAGTGCTTTCTTTTGATCCAATTAGAAAGAAATTTTTAAAACCCTTTATGAGCACCACTATCTGAAAACAGAAGGCCACCAAATTGTCTATCACTTTGATAAACTCACGATAGTGTTTTTCTTGCTTCGAGGGGATAGCACACACATACAAGAGAAAAAGAGAAGCTAGGCACCATCTCCTGCTCAGATAGCCTCTCCTTCTGTCAGGCACAGGTTGTGAGAAACACACTAGAGACATATGATATGGACACAACACAAAGTCTATTGTGGGGAAGCCCCCCGTGGAGCGGCAGGCTTGGGTCAGGCACAGCTGGACATTCTACAAATAGTGCTCCAGGAAAACCCCTGCCCCCAAGCTGCTCTCTGCATTCACAGGCAAATGGGAAGAAGTGGGAAACACTAATCAACCAGAATTTTTTAGTTTGAAGAATGGCCATGAATACAAGAGAGGCATTCTGTGGGATGGTTGTATAAAGGAGTTCAAACACCAGTGCTAGTATCTGCTGGTGGTAACCCTTCCTGCTCAACCAGCTCTTTGCTAGGCTACTCAACAGGGAATCTGCTTTAGTAATCCAGCAGATAAAGAAAGAGTTTGTCTCCTCTCACTTGCAAATCTGGGGTTTAAATTGAAGGCAATGATTAGAAGAGAATTAGTCATTCATAGAATGAGATAGCATTGAAAATCAATTGGCAATGATTGGTATAGTAGGATTTGGGTCATGAAGAAAAAATGCGCCACTGGGAGGACCACATCAGATCCATAAAAGGGCTTATCTCTGTGATAAAATCCTGGTATTCTAGAAATGTTTGCTTGCCAATCTCTTCTCTTTTTTTGAAACTGGGGCTTCCCAGGTGAACCCTTGAGCTAGGCACCAGATCCTAAGTGTGGTTAAAGGCATCTATCTGCCTCTTGTGGAATGGCCCCAGAGCAATTCAGCTTATGTTCTATTGGCCAGATTTTATTCACATGGCCACACCTAACTTATAGAACATGGGGAAATCAATACCTTTTTTGAAATGAGCCAGTGATAAAAACTCTGTGAAAATCTAGGCCAAACACCTCACAACAATGTAAGTAAAGAACGGTTTGTTATACAAATACAGTACAGGGGTGTGTCACGGAACCAGAGGGTGGGGCTGACAAACAGGGACTTGTCAGCCACCAAGGCAATTGTTCTCTTCATCTTCTTAGGAGCACAAAGGGCCTCTGCCTTTATCAGCAGACCAGCCCTCCGCTTACTCATCAGCACACATTCACTCAGCAAATATTTACTGAGTGCTTATCACAGACAAGGATGGTTCCAGGAACTGGGGATAGAGATGGGAATTAAACAGATAAAAACACGAATCCCAAAAACATTCATCTGAGCCCTTCCACTCTATATGTCTTTTGAATTCTAATGACCCATAATTTTCAGATTTCCCATTTCTATTTCTCGATTCCAATTCTTCTACAGGATTAATGGCAGCCTTAAAACTCCAAAGAAAATTGGGTTCAGGTTGGAATTGTTCAGCAGAAGGACACCACTGAGCCTCAGGTGCAATGGAAGGGGGTTCTGGAGCCAGGCCAGACTTCTTTTCCCACGCCTGTGTCCCAGCGCCCCTCAGCTGTGCAGAGAGGGTTGTTTCTGAGGTTTTAGGTTGAGGTCTGGCAGCTGGGAGTCGTCCCAGTGGGGCGTGGCAAGATGGCTAGCCTTCATGCAACACATAAAAGCAAGAGAATAAAGGTATCTGCTGGGTAACTCATGTAGAAAACAAAACAGACAGTGCAAATAAAGCACCAAGCTGAAGGGAGCAGGCTGAGAGACAAAAACAGGTACAAGGAAACAAGACAACAGGTGGAAACAAGATGAGTAAGCAAGTTTGGAAGGCATAATATTCAAGATTAAATCCAGAGGAAGGGCAAACAGCAGGACTGGTTGATCCAGTGATTCAGTGATGCCATGAGACCCATGTCTTTCTTCATCTAGAGTTAAAGGATGCCTGCCTGTAGCAATGAACATCGCATGTTTCCCCTCAATGGTGGGAAAAACGACTTTCCATAGCTCTTTGTCAAATAAAGAATTTTCCCAGAAACCTTCAGCAAACCTCTCTTGGTGCTTACCAGAACTAGGTCACCTGAGATTACTTTCAGACCAGTGGTTCTCAACCATAGGCAATCCCCCCACCCCCAGGCCCAGGAGACGTCCCGCAATATCTGGAGACATTTTTGGTTGGCAAAACCAAACCAGCAACCAGGGGGTTGCTACTGGCATCTGGTGGGTAGAGGTCAGGGATGCCACTAAACGTCCTACAGTGCAGAAGACAGCTTCCACAACAAAGGATTATGCAGCCCAAACAGTCAAGAGGGTGGAAACTGGGAAACCATTTTAGAGCAACCAGTCCCCCTCCTCCAACGTACCCTGGCTCACTGCGGGAGAGGCGAACACCAGAAACACTGATAACGAGTGGTCAGGGAGGCAGAAGGTGGAACAATGTCCTGTTCAAAAGCCAAAGGAGGAGAATTTTCAGAAGTCAAACATGGTCAGTAGTGTCAAATGCTGTAGAGAAGTCAAGTGATATTATGACTGAAAATCATCCTCCGGGCTGCATTTCTGCACCAGATGTTGCTGGTGCTGCCAGTCCACTTATCACATTCTGAGAAGCACTGATTTAGCATTTAAATTGAAAAAATCACCTTTGAAGAGAGACAGCTTCACCACTGAGAAAATAAGGAAAAGGCAAAGATTGACAGGGTAGCACATAAGTTTATAGGTTTGGAGTCAAGTAGAATGAGGAAGAATTTACTGCCCCCTGGCCTATAGTCTCTCTGTGAAGCAGGAATGAAATGGTCTGCTGAGGGGAAGGGAAGAAATGATGGAATAAGAAACTACAAAATTAGGCAAAGGCTTATTGCCCTTCATAACACCATAAAAATTCAATTTGTGTTATTACTTATTAAAGGAACATGCTGCTATTAATTTATCCAGAGCAGTTGACCAGGAAGTTATATGGTGCCTGCCGTGGAAGAATTAAGCTTTCCTTTGGCTGTTAACTAGAAACACCTGCTTTGGAAATTGCCAAACCTGAACCTTGTTGACTGCGTGCTTTGATGTAGAAATTTAGGGATGCAATTGGTTTTAAGAGGCAGAATGACATTGTAGAATTTATAAGGGAGTGGACCCAAGAAGGAGAGAATTTGGTTTCTAGTCCTCCCTCACCACAAACCACTGAAAATTTGGGCAAGTGAGTTAAATTCTCTTACCTTTAATTTCTACACGTAAAATGGGGACAATAGAGTTGTTAGGAGAATTAAATGAGATAACGTAGTAAGCACTTAGTACAGTGGTGACATAGTAAGTGCTTCATTTGTGAGAGTATTGGATTAACTAGATTCTAAAACCACACCCTTTCATTCATACTTCTAGGTGATCATTCATGTGAGTGCAAAAACATACATATATTGTTATTACTGTAATTACTAACATTTATCGAACCATTTTTTGTGTGCCAGACATTATGTTAAGTACTTCATATATATATATATATATATATATATATATATATATATATATATATATATACACACACACAGGGGTGGGGAGGGAGGGGAGACCCAAACGACCAGAATTTATTTATTAAAAATTGCATATTTAGCCCTGGCTGGTGTGGCTCAGTGGATTGAGTGCTGGCCTGCGAACTCAAGGGTCGCTGGTTCAATTCCCAGTCAGGGCACATGCCTGGGTTGCAGGCCAGGTCCCCAGTGGAGGCTACATGAGAGGCAACCACACACTGATGTTTCTCTCCCTCTCTTTCTCCCTTCCTTCCCCTCTCTAAAAATAAATAAATAAATAAAAATTAAAAATTATTTTTTTTAATTGTGTATTTATTCTTACATGTTTAAACTTCATTCATCTTCAAAGTACTGATACTCTTCACCTGATGCAATACACCTACCGAGATGTTTCTCCACTGCTCAAAACAGTTTTTGAACTCTTCAGTTTTGATGCCTTTTAGCACTTCCGCCATTTTTTGTTTCACGTCTTCCACATTGGCAAAACATTTCCCTTTGAGGACTTTTTTCATCTGGGGAAACAAAAAGTTGTTTGGGGTGAGATCACATGAATAGGGAAGGTGACGCATGGGGGCGATGCCATTTCTTGGTCAAAAACTGCTGAACACTCAGTGTGGGCAGGTGCACTCATAAACAACCCATCATGAAATGGGCAAATGTGTTGAAAGAGTCTCCAAAAAATTCACTCAAGCCAAACACAACCTCTCACAATGCCAGCTGGTACACTGATACAGATGGGTTCCTAGAACACTCACCAAATGAGGGCAGCATGTACTACAAGGGGCCTGCCCTCCAGAAGATAATTCCAGGGTTTTTTGGGGTCCCTCCTTGTTAGGAACCACCCTGCCTGGTTTCAGAAGCTGTAACCCTCCATGGCTAAGGCTGAGTAGCCACCTCTGCCCCCATTCACGTCACCCTGCTTGGCCCCAGGTGGATGACTGGTTAGCCAATGACGGATGAGATTCCTCAAGGGAGAGGTGACCTAAGACAGACATGGTCACGAAGGGGCCCTCAGGGAAGGACTTGGGGAGCTATAGAAGAAGGAAGTGATGGACCCTTGCCCCTCGGCTTTGACATAGCCTGAGTCCTCATTCTGTCTGCAGGAAGTCTCCTAATCTCTTGGCTGCCTTACTTCCCCTGCCTGACTTAAACCTGAAACAATTCTGGAGGTGGGTGCGGCCCTGTGCTGGAAAGAGCAGGTTCCTGGGGCAATCAGGCCAAGAAAGAGTACATAAAATCCTGTGAAACCTGCTTTTCTAAGAATGCCCTCAGTCTTCTGATAAGGGTCCAAACATGAAATGAGTTTGTTTCCCAAACTCTTATGCCCTTTAGATAACTGACCCTGACTCAGAATAAACCCTCCAGTTCTTTGTATGTTATCTATTGTTTGATCGTTGCTGCCTGACAATGATGAATAAAGACCTTCCTTGAGGTAATGTTCCCAGAAGAACAATAAAAACTTGTCCAGGCAAGGGTCAGGGCACTCTGTCACTCAGAGAGTGGCCGTGCTGTCCCTTTTTCTCCACAGGACTTCTGCACTCTGTGTGAATTTGTTATGACATCCACAGCACCAGGGACACCATTTGTCAAAGTCCACATCACCTCCTTGTATGAATTCAGTTGATTCTACAATAGCTCCATGACATGGGTTCTATTACTATCTCCATTTTACAGATGAGGAAACTGGTATTTAAAGAAAATAATTTGCTCAAGGTCACGCAAAATATAAGTAGTAGACCTTGATCCCACACAGTCTAACTGCAGGGCTATATTCTCAACCATCTCACAGTATATAGGGCTCTATAATGTGAATTTACTTCAGATTATGTGCCAAATGAGTGGATCAGGTGAGGAAACTATCATTTGGCATTCATGAATTTTATGATTCCAGAATTTAGAATATAGTTTCAGGAACAGGTTCTTTCTGTTTTACTCAGATCCCAACAAGATGATTTTGTGGCGGCCTTTAAGGTGTGATACCAATTAACCAGAGATTAGCTTTAGGCATAATTTCATACAAACTCTCAACAGTCTCCTCTGTAGGTGGCCAAATAATTATTCTGATTTAACTGGATTGTCATGATGCTTAAATGGTATAAATAATGGTTATCGTCTCTTGAATGCGTACTTCATGCTAGCCCCCTTATATACAGCAACTTTACTACAACAGTTTCACAAAGGTAAATACTAGCACCTTCATTTAACAGATGAGAATATGAATTTATTTGCCAGAGGTCAAGAAAGTGTTTGTATTTTCCAATTTTAGAATGAAAACAATTATTTCAAAACAAAGCAGTATACACTGAACTTTCACCTTTGGGGTCTGTCACTCTCCCTAAGAGGACTTTACCTTCAGTTTATGAAGTGTCATTTATATCTGGTCTAGGTAATTAATAATAATCCTATTCAGTGCCTTCTCTGCTGTAGCATAGTACAGATAGGGGGAAACAAATCAATTAACAAACACATAGTAGAAAATAGTAGTCCCCAAAGAACAGGTGATAATGTCATCAAGATTAGACGTGGGAAAAGATTCAGATGAAACGAGGTGAGGACACGTCAGAACCATAAGTTGATTTGATGGAGATGATAATAGGAGTGACACCCATCCTGTTTAAAAGAAAGATTTCCCCACCTCATCTGGCAATGGACTGATTTCCCTACAGTCATTTCAGGAGCCTGAATCTCGTAGACTTCAGTGAGTGACTCTTTTGGACATGTCCCATAGGATGGAGTATAGTGAATTCTTCCTTCCTCCTTCACTCCCTCCTCAACAAACACACCTTCCTACCAAAAATTAAGTTCATCTGGTCACTACCCTTGCCTTTGGGCAGGACAGAATCCCCACCACTCTAATTCTTTCATCTGACTCCAAACCCAGCCCGTTCCCCTGTCCCGTGACTGTTGAAATGGGAAAGGAAGAAAGAGTAGCTGAGATCTTCCAGGCTCTTCAGTCCTTCGGAGGCTTCATCTGTTTTCTCTGGTTACACCCAGTCTCTCTTTCACTGGGCAAACAATGAATATAAAAGTACACTGAACACCCACTATTTACGATGGCTTGGAAATTACTGAATGATAGAGCCAAACACGACCACTCCAGCTCGCCAGCATGGATATCATGATTAGGAACTTACCTAAGTGGAGCCATCTCAGGGGATCACCCGAACAGGACGCCAGAGTCTTGTCTAGAGGCTAGCTGAACTCACCTATCATCCTCAGATTTTACCCAAGATAGCCTCATCACTTAGCCTCTTTATATCCCACTCTTTCCTTTCCTCCTATATTTCCAGACCAATGACACTTTTTATTCTCCTTCCTGACTCACCCCCCCAACTGCTATGTTCCTTAAAATATTTTTCTACCATGCCTTTTGCATAATTATTTCCATTATAATAAAACTCCCCCATATTCTCTTCTCTTGTATAATCTTCCCTTCCCACCTTCTCATCTTACCTGGAAAAACCCTATTCTTTTGGCACTATCCTTCTGAAGTTCCTGGGCCCCCGGGATCCCATTATCCACTCATTATAGGGCCTGAAGGGAATCCTGATTTTTTTTCTCATTTCCATAATTACCAAATCAGTAATCCTCTCAGACAGGTAAACATCCTTCTACCACTTTTCTTTGTTATCCACCAGTTTACGGTTACTGTTCTATGCTGATAAGAACATGCGACACCTGAATCCTATCTACCCCTAAACTCTACACTGTGCCAGCACCTGAGAACTTCCCTTTCCTCTGCAAGAGCCATTAGATCCACAACCCCACACTTCCCTGATTTACTCAGTTCCAGTGACATGTATGTCCATTCCATGGTCTACACATGACCGTGCTAGAAACTGTTCTGCGTTGGAAGTCTTTGACTCCAGTGTACCCACCATTCTCTATCTTCAACCTCTGCCATGCCCTAACTTTTATTACTACTGTCCTTGCATCAGACAGAGACCTACAGGCTCCTTTTCTACCCACCCCCACCCCACCACCAGCTTTATTGCAGTTTGACAAAAAAAAAGAGACGTTATTGATCTTTTTCTTCTCCTAACCTATTATCCCCATTGCTGCTTCACTCTTCACTATTTTTTAAAGATTTTATTTATTTATTTTTTAGAGAGGGGAAAGGAGGGAGAAAGAGAGAGAGAAACATCAATGCGTGGTTGCCTCTCACACACCTCCTACTGGGGACCTAGACTGGAGCCCAGGCGCGTGCCCTGACTGGGATTCAAACCAGCGACCCTTTGATTTGCAGGCCGGCACTCAACCACTGAGCCACACCAGCCAGGGCTCTTCACTCTTTAGTTTGACCTCCATGGTTTATCACCTCAACCAACTACTTTCACAGGAGCACTCTCACCTCCCTCAAATACCTTCTATCAACCTGGACATTGAAGCATCATCTCTAGAATAAATGCTGCACTATCTTCTCTGCCCCTATACCAAGAATAATGAGGTATGCTCTGGGGATGTGCTGCTACGAATTTCCGAATCTGTAGGCTCAGATAATACTCAAGAACCTTAGTCCTTGTCTTTGGTTAATTCCCTTTCTCTTTTACTCTTCTCTACTGCCATTCCAAACTTCCCCCAAGCACCTGAAGCCATCTTAAATCCAGAACTAATCACTTTGTAGCTCACCGTTTAGTTTTTTTTTAAGATTTTATTTATTTATTTTTATAGAGAGGGGGAAAAGAAAGAGAAGAGAGAAAGAAACATCAGTGGGTTTCCTCTCACATACCCCAAACCCGGGACCTGGCCCTCAACCCAAGCACGTGCCCTAACTGGGAATCAAATAAGTGAAACTTCGGTTTGTGGGTGGGTACTCAATCCACTGAGCCACACCAGATGGGGCTTGTTTAGTTTTTAAATTACTTTCATGCTATGTGTTTATATAGATCTTCTTTTTTGGTCAGTTTTGTTCATTTTTATTTTTTCCCAAATCTTTCACTTAATCCTCCCAAATAATACAAATTTCTTTTAATTTATACCTGCAGGATGAAAGGACTGAATCACAGAGAAGAGCTGAGATATGGGGCAGAAAAAAAAGACCATATTGCTTCCCCTTTTGACCTACCCATCCATCTTCACTTATTTGAACTAACAATCCTTTTTTATTTAAGCTGCTTTGAATTAGATTTCTGTCATGACCAGAAGTATCTTAACGGATATATCTCTCTTATATATGCTGTGTTTACTTCTTTTTCCATGTTTCCTAAAAGCCATAGGCCCAATGTTTTTCCTCATTCGTATTTGAATAAGGTAAGTCCAGATCAGCAAACTACAGCCCATGGTCATACCTGGCCAGTCACCTGTTTTGTTTTTACAGACCACAAGTTAAGAATGGTTTTTACATTTTTTAACAATGGTTATATAAGTACCTGCATAACAGCCTTGATTGTGTCTCTTGGCCCACAAAGCCTAAAATGTTTCCCCTCTTGCCCTTTAAGGAAAACCTTGCCAACCCCTTGTTTAGATAGATGTGATAACTAACTAAAAATATTGTGCACTTATTTTCCTTGGGTCTCTCACTATTTATTTGGCTGCTGTTGGAGTCTTTCATTATGTGGGTTTAAATAATCAGTTCAACATTTCAGCATCTGGCATGGGGTTGAGAGGCAGGTAGAGTCGGAGATCATCTTATCCAGAAGTTTGTCTTGGTGGACTTTTCCCATTGTTTATTCATATCGTTGCCATAGGTAACAGCTTTTGGTATCTGATTTTCTGTTTGGTCTGGCAGTTGATCTTGGTGTATAGTTTCCTTCCTTACTTTTATAAGCTGAGTCGAGGGTAGCTGCCTCAGGGGGTCAGTTGCCCCTGAAAAATAAGGAAAAGTTCTCGCAGTGTTGAAGTGAGCTACCTGCTCTAATGAGATGTGTGCACAGGAAAGACTTCACAGGTTTTTCTGTTTTCATGGCCTCCTTTTCTTTCCTGAACTCTGTACAACTGTCTCAGGTACTATAGATATGTAGCATCAAGAGAGATTCCACATAATAATGGCCTCATTCCTCAGAAACACCACTTTTTCTAGATTTTATTTCTCTGATTAGTAGGTATTACTGGGGATCTGCCAGGATTTCCTCTACTTAGTCTTCATGATACAACATTATTCTCTTAGAAATTTTATATATACATATGTTTTAGCCTTACATTGAGTCACATGTGACCATTATCTAGCAGGAATTCTTCTACAGCTTCTTTTTATTTTATTTATTTATTTTTAGAGAGAGGGCAAGGGAGGGAGACAGAGAGGAAGAGAAACACCGATGGGTTGCCTCTCATGTGCCCCCAACTGGGGACCAGGCCCGCTACCCAGCCATGTGCCCTGACTGGGAATGGAACAGGCAACCTTTCAGTTCACAGGCCCATGCTCAATACACTGAGCCACTCCAGCCAGGGCTACATGTTCTTCTATAACTGTGGCATATATCTATGTCTCTCTTCTATCATTTCATTACTGATATATGTTTTAATCATTGATGTTAATTTTCCTTCCATTACTTAGTCACATGATGATAGAAGAATAGGTATATACTTCTTTCCCCTTGCTCAAACACTGGAGAATAGCAAACCCTCATTAGTGAGGAGGGGAGCTGGGGGACTGGGTGAAAAGGTGAAGGGATTAAGAAGTACAAATTGGTAGTTACAAAATAGCCATGGGGATGTAAAATACAGCATAGGGAATATAGTCAATAACCTCGCTATAACTACGTAGGTGGTGCCAGGTGGGTACTGGAAATATCAGGGGGAATGGAACATTTTAAAAAGTACATGATTGTCTAACCACTATGCTATATACCTGAAACTAATACAAAATAATATTAAATGTAAACTGCAATTGGAAAATAAAATGTAAAGTTCTTTAAAAAGCCCTATTATGTATAAAACAACGTGCCAGGCACTAAATTTTTAGACCATTCCAATGTTCAGCAACTGTGTTATATACAGTTATTCAAAATATTAACTGAAGCTGATGGAAGAACTCAAGAGTTGGAAAATTTTAGTTTTAAGTTATGGTTAATAAGCTTAGTAATTAATGATTCTAAGAAGCTATTGTTTCAGGAACTGAAGATACGACCCACCCTGACTCCAGCAGACCAAAAACAATTCAGCCTTTGCACCCCAGGAGGACTGCAAGCAATCAACATGGTGTCTGAGCCATTGTGCTCCAGGAAGAGGTGTCCGCCACCAGGACACAGATCCCACCAGTCAACAGATGAAAGGATGCTAGGAAAACTGTCGGACAGAAGCTTTTCACCCTTTCAATCTGATTAAACTTTTCCCTGAACCCTGAACCCCTTACCTACTTTTTTACTGAATTCCAAACCCTTTACCTACACTTTTCTTCTCCTTATAAAAAACATCAGCTTGAAAGGACATGTAAGATGGTCTTTAGGGTACAGGACCCCTCACCTTCTCAGATGGCCGGCCATCTGAGTACAGCGCCCATAGGATCCAACCACTATCTTTACTTACTGGTTCGGGCGGTGACAGGCAGCATGAATGACAACTTTTCTGGTTTCAAAGTGACTATAAAAAGTATTTTGATAACTGCCTAACAGTCTGAAAAGTCCCTGTCCATAAAAGATTTCAGGCCCTGACCAGTGTGGCTCAGTTGGTTGGGTGTCGTCCTGCAAAGCAAAAGGTCGCGGATTCAGTTCCAGTCAGGACACAAGCCTGGGCTGCAGGTCCGGTCCCTTGTCCGGGCATGTTCAAGAGGCAACTGGTCAATGTTTCTCTCCTCTTTCTTCCTCCCTTCCTTTCTCTCTAAAAATAAGTAAATAAATCTTTATCTATTAAATATTAGTTTTGATGGGGGACGCGAATGTTGGAAAATTTTTAGGTTCAGGTAATAGCTAATAAACGTAGTAACCAGTGCATGTAAAAAACTGTTGTTCCAGGAACTGAAGGTATGACCCACATTGACTCCCGGAGACCATGAGCTGTTCCACCTTTGTGCTCAGGAGGACTGCAAGTGACCGAGGTGGAATCTGAGTCATTGTGCTCCAGGGTGAGATGCCCACAGCCCAGGACACAGATGAAAGAATGCTACAGCTTTTTATCTGATTAACTTTATCCCTGAATTCCAATCCCCTTACCTACATTTTTCTTCTCCTTATGAAACGGGTCTGTTTAAAATGGAATTTGAGATGGTCTGTTAGGGTACAAACCCGCCATCTTCTCAGATCGCCAGCCATCTGAATAAAGCACCCATAGAGATTCAAAAACCCTGCCTCTGCTTATTGGGTCTGGTAGGTGACAGGCAGCATGAACGCTGGCTTTTCCAGTTTTAGTTTTACTGTTAAAAAAAATTTCATTAAAGACAGGAAGCTTTGTCAGACTACCATCTGGGAGCCCAAAAAGCACAGCAGTAAAGATATGAATGGCTGAGTGTCTGAAGGAAAGGAATTATCGATTAGCTCCACTAATGCCAGGTTGAAGATCCCAATGAAGCAGGAAGGATTAGCAACTAATCCCAAATAGCTCATAATGCTTTTCCCATTTCCACAGGTAGCAATGATGGATATCAGAATGGATTAAAAAAAAAAAAAACAGAGCCAGAAGAATATATTAAAATTTGTTCCTGCAGTACTTTATACAGAGAGCCTGACAGTATACCAAGTTACCAACAGTCCAGGGTGCTGCTATCAGCAAGCAGTCTTCTATGTCACACAGCTGCTAGTGGAATCTCTTGTTGAAATAGATTCAGGTAACCTCTGGAACATTCCCTCAAAAGCCCTGTATACCTTTAGGATAACTGGGGCATTCCACGTCACATTAAGTTTAAATCACACTGTGATGAAGACTCACAGTCTGACTTTGAGTTTGATGGAAGCAGGGCGAACTTTAAGTACTCTGCTGCAGAGATGTAGAATATGTGAGAAGAACCATGTTCCGGAATGAGCTTGCCTAGAGATCAACTTCCAGAATGACAGAGTGAGGACCACAATGGACTTGCTTTCCCATAAAAGCCATGAAAATACTGGCAAAACAACTAAACTCAACCATTTAGAGCTTAGGAAATTAACCAAAGCCACAAAACAACCTGAAAATCATCTATCCAAGAGAAACTACTAAACTTTGATTAGAAAGTGGGACCTGTGATATTTTAACTTCTGGAGAAGATGCTCTTCGTTTCCATCCTCCCTCTTTCCCCAGCTCAGTTTCGTGGTAGCCAAAACACACCAGCAGTCTCATGGCCAATGGAGAGGCCTGACCTCTTGTGGACCTTAGTTGAATGCAACATCCCCAGAGCACAAGTCAATATTTTGTCCAAACTTGCAGTTTTCTGGAAAAACTCTATTCTTAGAAAGCTGTGGCCATTGATTTGAGCCAGAATTCAGCTCAGCAGGAAAATAAATGCCCTATTTCCCCTGCATTATCAAAACAACAGCCATCTACTGACAATAATGCAGCTGCCCAAGGCCTATGCTTTCAGTTGGGGTCATCTAGAGACAAGCTGGAATTTGAGTGCCTCCTGGAGATCAACACAGCCAGAGAAACTGTGGAAAGCTCCACCATGTTTCAAGGAGTCTAAAAGGTCGTGTGAATGCCTGAGGATGTGCGTGTGCCCGGGAGAGACATGGGAATGGAGAAGGTCCTACTCGCTAATTTCTGGTTGACTTATTAAGGCTCTTTGTAAGCAGGAAGTGAAAACTAAGGTTGTGTCATAAACTGCCTACAGCTTAAAGGCATGTCTTTTCACATGGATTCCCTTCCCAAATGGTAGAAGATATAAAGACATCAATAGTGAAGGATACCTTCTGTTCCTAACCGACCTTAATTTTTTTTCCTAAATGAGTAACAGGATCAAGAATCCCATCCCCAAGAAGTATGAGAACAGGGGAATTACTCCTCTGGACAGATGGGAAAGTGACATAATAGCATCATCTTGTAAGGGTACTAATGTGACCTTGGCACTGAGGCTGGGCCATAGCCCCTGAACTTGAGGATAACATACAGTGTAAGAGTGAAGAGCTCAGAGGCCTGTGATTGTCTCTAATCCAGTGATTTTCAACCTTTTTTATCTCATGACACACAAACTAATTACTAAAATACTACAACATACAAAAATATGGTTTTTGCCAATCTGACAAAAAATAAGTATAATTTTGATTTATTCACAATGGACTATTGTTGTATTTGCTATTGTCATTATTTTATTTGACAATCCTCAGGTAAAAGAGGTCAGTGTTCATGACTAAATATTTACATATTGCATGTTTTAAAAAATCTGGTGGCACATGAGTTGAAAATAAGTGCTCTAATCTACCGTGAAAGTCTATCTTACAGCCAGCTGGGATTATCCAGAAAAGTAGAGAGACAGGGGAAGAAAGGGTAGGACTGAACTAGGGAGCCTTGGGGATACGGCCTGAACCATGCACTCCCTTCTCTCCTTAGTTTTTATGTTTGCCTCATATCATCCCTGGGACAAACACAATGCCCACCACTGAGTGCCTCTGCGTGTGCCCGAGGCTCACAGAATCATTGGAGCTATCGGAATGAGAATTAGGGGAAGAATTGGAGGGGGGTGGTGAATACATATAGCTTCAGCACGGTCTGAGTTAGTCTCCTCCCCAGCGTGACAGTGGATGCTCCCTCTTGGATGGCCCAGGATCCCCTCCGCCCTCTTCCCCATTTCATCAAACCCCTTTCCCTTTAGCCTCGTCCAGGTATGGATTACTTTCTCTCCCCACTTATCTGTTTCTTTTCTCTCCCATACTCACAGCCGTCAGTTTGTTCCCACATGTCCCCACCATAGTTCCTTAGGGGGACCAGGTGCCAACGTACCAAGTCGCTCTACAGACAACTCAAATATCAACGACTATTGGGTTCACCTGAAAGCCTGAGACAAGGAACTGAGTGATGGTAGTGTATTTGGAAGATGGTCATGGATGAACTGACGAGAATAAAATAGAGAAAGGAAAGATCACATATGGGTTATTATCTAGGCTGTTGTTGTGGGCAAGAGGTTCCAGTTAACCAAGGCCTCTCGAGGAACTACACTGCAGGATGGCTCCTAAAAATGGCCCACTTAAGCACATGAGGCTGACTCATCATCACTCCCATTCCTTCGGAGGAGTTTGCCCTTGACCACCCTTGCCTACAGGTCTAGCAGACTCCTGTGGCATTGGAGAAGGTCCTGGGGCAGAATATGCAAAATGCACTATACACTCGTACAGTCACAGGCACTATCAGTGCCAGGCACACTGAGTTCACGTAGAACTACCCACCACAGTTGCGTCTAAAGGCAGAGGTGGGTGGAGGGGTTATAATGCAGGAGTCCAGAGAGCCTGCCATAGGCCCTTACCCTCACTTTTAAAACTCTCATCAGGAACCATACTGGTGACATAACTCGTAGTAGGTGTTTATTTGTGTCACTTCCCCTAGCTGAAATTCAAATGTGACATTCCTGCTTGGCAGAGAAGGAGAAATTTTGCTAAATCTAGGACAGAGCAATAGGAGGGAAGAGGAAAAGGCTATAGTGGGGCTCATGGGACTCAATAAAGGTGGAGTTACAGATAATATGAAGTTTCCAGTACTTACACAAGTTTCAGGTAATTTTTCCATCTAAAACTAAGAAGTTGGATTTTGGTTTTACTCTGACATCTGAGAAGATTTCAACAATCTTGTCCACAAGTGTTCTCTGTCTGAGGTCAAGGAATATTTCTTACCTTTGTTTAAAAGACTTTGAGAGCTTTTGTTGCTACTCTTATGGATGGAGAGAAACAGTCATGATTTATACTTTTTGCAAATGATAAGGCACCTACTGAATTCTCACATGGTATATAGGATTTTTGGTCTAATGATTTTCCTGTTGGGTATGAATACTCTTATGCTGTTGGAGAGTGAACATACTAATTCTAACTTCCCATCATAACCTGAACCTTTATTCCATATACTTTCCCAAAATATCTTGTTACCACAATAGCTGACAACTTGTACAGCACAAAAACGTGAATTGGAACAACAAATATTTTCCTCTTAATGACTGTGTAATGATTACTTTGGAGGGAAGCAGAAAAGACAAAAGAGGAAAAGTGGCTTTGGAGTCATTACCGGCCAGTTTAGCTGGTTTACTTGGTGAATGGATCCAAGCAGAGGGTTTGTTTGCATGCCAGGCTCTCTCTATTATCCCGTGATTTACTGTTATAATGGAAATCATACTAGTTCTGGCCACCAGGGGGCATTTTCATAATACAATGTAGAAAATTATGTTGCAAGATTCGTTCTTGCCTAATTGGACAAGGATCCAAAGTTATAAAGTTGACATACAGTTTCAAAGAGGGTATGCCCTTTCTGAAGGAACCAGGCCCTCTGAGGACACTTGTTAGAACACAAAGATATTGAGTATTGTCAGGATGTAAGATAGTATCTGTTGCCAGTCCACAGTGAAACTCAGGTGTCATCTGGGTTCCAGGTCTTACTACATGATAGACTTGATGATCCTGATTTTTCTGAGGATTGCAGGCAGGTTTTGTTTGGTTAGGAATACCTGAGATCTCGCTTTTCTCTTGGACATTAGGTCTAATGCTTTGATCCAAAACTGAGAATTTACTTATTGCCTTATAGAAATCCTCACCTATCCTGAATGGTAGGTGAAAGTATCAACACTGAACTACTATTTATCTCTAGCAAATCAACAAGAAAACAGACACCCTTATGCAGCCCAGATAGAAAGAGGGAGGGAAAAAAAAGGAGAAAAACATCGATATGCAAGAGAAACACCAATGGGTTGCCTCTCACATACCCCCAACCAGGGACCTGGACCACAACACAGGCATGTGCCCTGACTAGGAACTGAACTGGTGACCTTTCAGTTTGCAGGCTGGTGTTCAACCCACTGTACCAGCCAGGACACAAGTTTCATCTTCCTTTCCTTTTTGCAAAGAACTAAGAGCAATTTATATGCTACTCTCTGGAAAGTAGAGGTTTATATTCAAGGTAAATTTTTCTTCTCAGGCTCTGGGAAGCTTAGTGTCACAACTTCTAATTGTGGACCTTCTCCCAATGGAGTTTTAACTCCATGGGTGGTGTACTCTGAGTATCTGGAATGGACTGATAAGACTCACAGCAAATCTAAAACAGAGAAGCCCTTTCTTGATGTCTCTTCTCTCTGGCCCCAACAATGCAAATTCTGCTAGATTGGTACATAGCTTGTGGATTCAGATTGTTTTAAAATCTGGAAAATCATTACTACTCAGATAATGAAATTTTGTGGGGTTTACACTGAAACATATTCTGTGTGTCCTTCTAGAACTCAAAGTACAGAATTAGATTGGAACATTCTGGGAAGAGCTGGAAAATCCATAGTAGGACTAGTGGGAAATGAATGGAGCTGCAGTCGTCAAATAGGGAACCCTGAAATCCCTGACTGGTGTGGCTCAGTGGATTGAGTGTCAGCCTGCAAGCCAAAGAGTCGCCAGTTCGATTCCCAATCAGGACACATGCCTGGGTTGCGGGCCAGGTCCCCAGTGGGGAGCACACAAGAGGCAACTACACATTGATGTTTCTCTCCCTGTCTTTCTTCTTCCCTTCCCCCCTCTCTAAAAATAAATGAAATCTTTAAAAATGTAAAATTAAATAAATTATAAAGAACCCTGACAATAAGCTGGCACCTGAAGGATACCTCTCCAGCAAGAGCTGTGCATAAGAACTCAAAAATGGGGAAATTTGGAAATTATAATTCTTCTTTGGGAAGTGAGAAAGGGAAGATTTATTTTGGAAATATCAATATCTCTTAGAATATAAGGGGAAGGGATTCTATTAAATTCCAATGATTTTTAAAAAGAGCTGTCATAGTATTATTCGGGTGGTGTCATCCGATAACCTAGATTTCCTAGATTTGAAAATATAATTGATCGGGAAATAAAGGGTGTGAGTTCTCACATAGTATACAAAGTGGCTGTTGGATAAAAAGGGAAATGTTCTGCCTTGGCCCACTTCAAAAGCTTCAGAAGCTAGTATCAAAGACCTTGAGGAGCAAGACTTTTTAGTTGCTTTTAGACCAGTGTCTGGGATGCTAGCCCAGGATATGTGGGCAGGACTTGTCTGATATTAGCTTGATCTCCTTCCCTGGAACATCCAAAGCATATACACTGTGTCACAGGAGAAAAATGATACCAAATGCACACCACTAAACAAATTCTGAAAAACTTGCCTACAAGTCTGACAAGATATTAGAAAACACACATTAAAAACACAGAACTGAGCCCCAGCTAGTGTGGCTCAGTGGACTGAGTGCCAGCCTGAGAACAAAGGATTGCAGGTTTGATTCCCAGTCAGGGCACATGCCTGGGATGGGCCAGGTCCCCAGCAGGGGGTGCACAAGAGGCAACCATACACTGATGTTTCTCTCCCTTTCTTTCTCCCTCCCTCTCCCTCGCTAAAAATAAATAAATAAATAAATAAAATGTTGTTGTTGTTTTTTTTAAATTCAGAAGAGGTCTCTCAGGAGTGAGGAGTCCCGGCCCCACACCAGGTCCACCAGCCCAGGGCTCCATTGCCAGGAAGAATACAAGTCCCCACAACTTCTGGCTACAAAAACCAATGGGGATTGAGACAGTGAAAGAAACTTCTGGAACTCCAAGTAGTTCCTCTCAAAGAACCTACACAGACAGTCACTCCCACTGAACTCTAGCATCAGGGTGGCATCTTGAAAAGCACCAGTGGCATACTGGGAGAAGGTGAAGTGTCTGACATCGAGGCAAACAGAGGCCGTTGTCCATTTTCTAAACCTTCCCCTTGTTACAGAACAACAAGGGGCCAAGGGGGGCCGAAGCAATATACTATTACCAAAAGGAACCCCCCAGGTTCGTTATGTCTGCCGCCTTATAGGAAAGATGTCTCTTAATGCCAGAGATTCATGAAAAGGAAAGGAAATGTTTATTTAATGCTATACAGACTCAAAGTAGTGACCTAATGTCTTCATCAAAATCCCAAAGTCCCTTAAAACACCCACAAACACACACAGTCCTTCCTTCCCCCTTTGCCCAGTCTGGGGTACCGTATCTCAGGAAAAGGAATAGAAGTCCATGGCTCAGGCAGCCCCTGGTTCTTCCCAGCAATCCGTCTCATCTGGGAGGCCTCCCTCGGTTGCTGGCACCATCAGCTGTGTCGCCGGGATCCCTGCTAAAGCTGGGTGGTGGTTCCCCCTTCTAAAGCTGCTACAAAAACCAGTGAGGATTGAGGGACCAGCAGTCCCCACTCTGGCAAAGCTGTGTCGTTCTCTCTCCACTTCCCCAGCCGCGTGGTCCTCTCGGCAAAATGGCTGCAGGAGTCTCCACTCAGCCAAAACCACGTGGTTCTGCCTCCAATGGTTGCCGCGTCTGGGTTTAAATCCCTGCGCCAATCTTCCTCTGCAGCTTTTTGACCCCATTTCCGACTCCTCCCACAATTGGCTACACTTGCCAGCACTCTCATATCCTTCCAGCTTTACTGGGCTGCCATCGTGAGTCTGGGCAGGCATGGCCCCATGTCACGGAGCCAACCTTCTCCAAGATCCCACATGGGCGCTGTAACTCAGGGGACCTGCCCCCAGTTACATCTTGGTGGGGAAGTTACTTCCATCCCCCCCTGGCTCAGAGCATAGCCACAGCTATTTAACATATCTGTGTAACCAGTAAAAGGTTATAGATATGTTAAATGACCACACCAGAAGTTAGCTGCAAAGCTGTTGCTATGCTAACAGCTCTCAATGGCCCTGCTCCATGTGTCCCTTCCCCCAACTCACACCTGTGGGGGAAAGGGGTGAGGACATCTTAATATTTCCTGAACACCTTGAGTTCTGGAACCCATAACAAATCCCTACTTGGGGTCCCCCTTTGGGCTGCACCCTATCCTACCCTCACAGAGCCAGCAATGTGGTGCCATATCTGAAACTCCATCAACCTGGCTAACACTATTTGACCTACCTTGGAGATCCCCAGAGACTCCACCACATCCAACTTAGAGGCCCATCCACTCAGCCTGCTTTTCCATATAAATGGCTGGTCTTGGCTCATGCTTCACAACTTCCTAAATCCTATCAAACAAGCAACAGCCAGCCTCAGTGTCCCCCAGACCTTGCACTAGCAGCAGCCAGACTAGATTCACAGCTTGCCTTCACCTGGGAATCCCTAAGACCAGCACAAGTAGCAGCCATCTGAGTGCTTTACAGCTCAGGCCAAGTGGTCCTGGGCAAAACACAGGTAGGGGGCTGATCTTGCCCTGTAGCACCTGGGAAACTCCAGGGCCCCTGTACCCAGCAGACAGCTACAGACCATGTCAGAGCACCACCACTCTGCCCCTGCACAGCTGACCCTCTATGGAGGGTGGATGGCAGTGGTCAGTGGTCACAGCCAGTCCTGGCAGCTGACTGGCTTTGGTAAACCCCTCCCATTGATCTGCCAATAGCACCCAAGGCTCAACTACAAGAGGAGGGTGTACTTGGCCCACACTAAGAGTGTACCTCGAGTACCCAGCTTGGGTGATAGGGAAGGCTGTGCCACTGGACCCTACAGGACACCTACTACATTAGGCCACACTATCAAGACACAGAGTCAAAGCAGCTCTACCTAATACATAGAAACAAACACAAAGAGACTGCCAAAGTGAGGAGACAGAGACAAAGAAAAATGGCCCAAATGAAAGCACCGATCAAAACTTCAGAAAAAGAGCTAAACAAAATGGAGATAAGCAGTCTATGAGATGCAAAGTTCAAAACACTGGTTATAAGGATGCTCAAGGAACTTAGTGAGAACCTCAGCAGCATAAAAAAGATCCAGTCAGAAATAATTAGATATACTAATTGAAATAAAGAACAATTTATAGGGAAACAACAGTGGAGGAGATAAAGCTGAGAAATCAATGACTTAGAACCTAAGGAAGCAAAAAACAACCCATCAGAACAAGAAGAAGAAAAAAGAATCCAAAAATTGAGGATTGTATAAGCAGCCTCTGGGACAACTTCAAGTGATCCAATATCTGCAATATAGGGGTGAAAGAAGGAGAAGAGAAAGATCAAGAAATTGGAAATGTATTTGAAAAAATAATGAAAGAAAACTTCCCTAATTTGGTGAAGGAAATAGACATGTCCAGGAAGTACAGAGAGTTCCAAAGAAGATGGATGCAAAGAGGCTCATTCCAAGATACACATCATAATTAAAATGCCAAAGGTTAAAGATAAAGAGAGAATCTTAAAAGCAGCAAGAGAAAAAAGTTTCCTACAGGGGAGTTCTCATAAGACTGTCAGCTGATTTCTCAAAAGAAACTTTGAAGGCTAGAAGGGATTGCAAGAAATATTCAAAGTCATGAAAAGCAAGGACCTACAGCCAAGATGGCTCCACCCAGCAAACATACTATTTAGAATGAAAGGGCAGATAAAGAGCTTCCCAACAAGAAAAAACTAAAGGAGTTTATCATCACCAAACCATTATTATATGAAATGTTAAAGGGACTAGTCTAAGAAAAAGATCAAAAGAATGAACAATAAAATGGCAAACAGTACATATTTATCAACAATAGAATCTAAAAAACAAATTAAGCAAACAACAAAAACAGAGAGAATCCTGGAGAGCGTTTTGATGGTTGCCAGATGGGAACAGGTGTAGGGGAATGGGTGAAGAGGTGAGGGGATTAAGACACACAAACAGGTAGGTACAGAATAGCCATGGGGTTGTACAGCAGAGTATAGGAAATGGAGTAGCCAAAGAACTTATACGTATGACCCATGGACATGAATAATGTTGGGGGGATTGTCTGAGGGAGCAGGAGTTGCTTGATAGAGGGGGACAAAGGTGAAAAAAACAGGACAACTGGAATTGCATAATCAATAAAATATAATTTTAAAAAACTTTATTTATTTTTAGAGAGAAAGGGAGGGAGAGGAACATCGATCAGCTGCCTCTCGTATGTGCCCTGACTGACTGGGGACCAAGCCCCCAACCCAGTCATGGGCCCTGACCAGGAATCGAACCAGCAGCCCTTCACTTTGCAGGATGACAACCAACCAACTGAGCCGCACCAGTCAGGGCAAAGGGTTAGTATTCTTAAGATATATTATTAGAAGTAAGTTATTCCCTGGTTGGGGGCAGGAAAGGATAAAAATATAAATAAGCAGCTCAGAAAACATCATAAACATATGGCTAATAACATGAAAAAATTTCAACTTCACTAGTAATTTATATTTTATTTTAAAAATTATTTATTTATTTTAGAGAAAGAGAAGAAAGGGGGGAGAGAGAGAGAGAGGTGCATTCGTTGGTTGATTCTTGTATGTGCCCTGATGAGGGATCAAACCCACAATCTTGGAGTATCTGAAGGACACTCCAACCAGCTGAGCCACCGAACCACGGCTTCATCAGTAATTTAAAAGTACAAATGAATGCAGCAGTGAGAAAATGTCTTCACCTACTAGAGAGGCAGCAAAATAAAAGACATAGTTACACCCAATGAATTTCCAGGTTATTAGAAATTAAGCAATCACATCCTGTTGGTGAAAATGCAAATTGGTACAGTTTACTTTGCAGGTTATATGAAAATGCCCATCAACCTTTACAATGTGTATTCCTTTTAAAGCATCAGTATCTCTACTAGAAATGTATCTTACAGATATATTCACACAAATGGAAAAAGACATGGTTACCACATTATAATAGGAATAAAATCCTAAGTTCAATGTAAATATCCAAACAAAATGGAAACAGTTAAATAAAATGGTAAACATTCATCTAATGGAAGACTCTGGAGACATTAAAAATAATGAGATCGATATCGTTTTACCGCATTAATGTTCAACTTAATAAATTATCACAAAGCAATTACATCCATTAACAGCTGAGGGGCTCCCTCATGCACTCTCCTAGTGCTCTCCAGGGGAGCCCATTTCCTGATTTTTATCACTATAGGTTGGTTTGGCTGTTTTGAGCTTTAAATAAATATAATCATACTGTATATTTTCTATTGTGCCTGGCTTCTTTGATCGTCATTGTTTGTGAGATATATTCACATTGAACGTTACAATAGCTTGTTAATTTCTGTTGCTATTTGGCATTTTCATTGAATATACCAAAGTTTACTTATCCATTTTATAATCGGGCTATTTCTAGTTTGGGTTTATTATGAATAATGATCTATGAATATCTTTTTAATATATTTTTAGTTCACATATGTCTACATTTTGTTGGGTATATACCTAAGAGTAAAACGACTATTTCTATGTATATATTCTTTCAGTAAATGCTGCCAAACAGTTTTCCGAAATGATTATGCTTGGACAGATGGGAGGAGGGTAAAAGGGGACTAAATGGTAATGGAAATACAATAAAAGACAATAAATAAATACAAAAACAATACGAAAATATAATAAAATAAAAAATAACTAAGATGTATCACTAAAAAATGATTATGGCAATTTACGGTCCCACCAGCAATGAGAGTTTCAGTTGCTTACATAAAATGTCCAAAAGCATACTTACTGTGCTTAACAACGGCTCTTTCTGGGGAGTGTGATGAGGGAAGAATGGAGGGCTATAATAGTTTATACAGTTAGGTATTTATTGTTTTTTTTAAATAACAGCATTTCTTTTTAAAAATTAGTATTTTTCTTCTTTTCTATATTCCATTGATTTTATAATTTAAAGTCTTAAAGGACAGAGCTGGTCCAAATAAATGGAAAAGATAATTAAGCTAATGAGTTAGTAATAAGAGTTCAGTGGTTAGGAATCAAATTTATATTGAGCCGCCTGACAGCCCGGGCAGGATATATTCTGAGTAATTCAGGGTAAATATGTGTTTTCACTATGGATGTGTCAAGAGCGTGGGAAGCATAATTCATCACATGTTGCCTGATGAGTCAAGGGCCAGTTTTTTGGTGTAGTTTCAGACCAGATTTCAAGAAATAGGGGACTGGGATAGGAGGTAGGCTTGGAATAATGAAAGAGGTGGAAATACAGGTTTGGATTAGATCGTGAAGGGTTTTAAAAGCCACATGGGAAACACAGACTTGACGATTTAGGCACTGATGAATCATCAGAGGTCTCGGGAAGTACCGTAATGTATTTACACTTTAGAAATATATCCTGGTATCAGTAACTGTATAACAATAAGCCAACACCCTACCTTTTGAACTACTTGCCCCCAAAAATACAGCTTAATGTAACCATTGGTACCAGGTTTCAGGTCTCTACTTGCCCATCCATCCAGTGGACCAACAGACCAACAGTGAAGCAGAGACGAGCCCCTCCCAACCCCAGGAGCTTCTGTCCCCTTAGAGTTGGGACATGCCACCCTCCCATCATGTGATGTGTTCACTAAACTGGAAATTCCCTGAACCCTATAGCTTAGGGATTGTTTTTGGAGGCTTCATCACGTAGGGACAATTGATGATTCATGATTAACTCAAACTCCAGTCTCTGCCTGTTTCTCAGGCAGGGGTGGGGCTGAAAGTTCCAAGCTTGCAATCACTGTTTGGCCTATCCAGGAGCACACCAAAAGCCATCTCATTAGGACAAAAAATGCTCCTATCACCCAGAAAATTTTCAAGGAACTTAGGAGCTCTGTGCCAAGAATCAAGGTTAAACACCAAACATAAAAGCAAAAACATGTTCATAGCGACTTTACCACTTGGAAAATTATGAAGGTTTTAAAAGCTCTGGCCAGGGGCTGGGGACAAAGACTAAAATATATATCACAATCGCAGAGAAGTAAATATGAGGAGGTAAGGATGTGACTGCAGGGCATCTTGGAGGCCTGCTACCAACATGGTATTTAAAATTTTTTTTCATTTATTGATTTCAGAGACAGAAGAATGGAGCAAGAGAGATTGGCAGTTGCAAAACAGTCATGGAGATGTAAAGTACAACATAGGAAATATAGCTAATAATACTGTAATAACTATGTATGGTGTTAGATGGGTACTAGAGTATCGGGATCATCATTTGGTAAGCTATATCAATGTCTAATAACTGGGTTGTACGCCCGAAACTAATGTAATACTGTATGTCAAGTATAATGTAAAAATAAAAAAATTATTTTTTAAAATTAAAAAATTATTATTTTATAAAAGGTAAAATTTGCCATTGTAACAATGAAAATAGAATGCAGTACTTCAAAAACAAGATTTTTTTAAAAAATATTTTATTTATTTATTTTTTAGAGAGGGAAGGGAGGGAGATAGAGAGAGAGAAACATCAATGTGCGGTTGCTGGGGGTTATGGCCTGCAACCCAGGAATGTACCCTGGCTGGGAATCGAACTTGGGACACTTTGGTTCCCAGCCCACGCTCAATCCACTGAGCTACGCCAGCCAGGGCTAAAAACAAGATTTTTTAATGATATATTTTATTGATTATGCTATTACAGTTGTCCCATTTTCCCCCCTTTATTACCCTCTGCCCTGCACAGCCTCTTCCACCCACATTCCCCTCCCTACCCCCTGCTTTCGTTCATGTCCATGGGTCATACATGTAAGTTCTTTGGCTTCTACATTTCCTATACTATCCTTAACCTCCCCCTGTCTATTTTCTACCTACCATTTATGCTACTTATTCTCTGTACCTTTTCCCCCTCTCTCCCCCTCCCACTCCCCTGTTGATAACTCTCCATGTGATCTCCATTTCTGTGGTTCTGTTCCTGTTCTACTTGTTTGCTTAGTTTGTTTTTGTTTTAGGTGTGGTTGTTAATAACTGTGAGTTTGTTGTCATTTTACCGTTCACATTTTTTCTTTTTTTTTCTTAGATAAATCCCTTTAACATTTCATATAATAAGGGCTTGGTGATGATGAACTCCTTTAATTTGACCTTATCTGAGAAGTACTTTCTCTGCCCTTCCATTCTAAATGAAAGCTTTGCTGGATAGAGCAATCTTGGATGTAGGTCCTTGCCTTTCATGACTTGGAATACTTCTTTCCAGCCCCTTCTTGCCTGCAAGGTCTCTTTTGAGAAATTAGCTGACAGTCTGATGGGAACTCCTTTGTAGGTGACTGTCTCCTTATCTCTTGCTACTTCTAGGATTCTCTCCTTCATTTTAATCTTGGCTAATGTAATTATGATGTGCCTTGGTGTGTTCCTCCTTGGGTCCAACTTCTTTGGGACACTCTGAGCTTCCTGGACTTCCTGGAAGTCTCTTTCCTTTGCCAGATTGGGAAAGTTCTCCTTCATTATTTGCTCAAATAAGTTTTCCATTTCTTATTCTTCCTCTTCTCCTTCTGGTATCCCTATGATTCAGATGTTGGAATGTTTAAAGATGTCCTGGAGGTTCCTAATCCTCTCCTCATTTTTCTGAATTCTTGTTTCTTCATTCTTTTCTGGTTGGATATTTCTTTCTTCCTTCTGGTCCACACCATTGATCTGAGTTCCAGTTTCCTTCCCATCACTGTTGGATCCCTGAGCATTTTCCTTCATTTCACTTAGCGTAGCCTTCATTTTTTCATCCAATTTGTGACCAAATTCAACCAATTCTGTGAGCATCCTGATCACCAGTGCTTCGAACTGTGCATCTGATAGGTTGGCTATCTCTTCCTCGCTTAATTGTATTATTCTGGAGCTTTGATCTGTTCTTCCATTTGGGCCATTTTTTTTTTGTCTTGGCACACCTAAAAACAACAGATTTAAAAAAAAAATCTATCTAGCCAACATCAGAAACAGAGAAAAGAAAGGCAACAAGAATGTACAATAATTGGAAAATGTAAATCATGATGGTTGGAATAAAATAAACCAGTTATTAATATATAGGCTATATATTTTTAAAAAGGTTAATTCCAGCTATATGCTGTATTGACCATTAAATTGACATGAACTGTTGAGAATAAAGTAGAAATCACATTTATATAACACTGTCTTTCTCTCTGGGGACAAAGCAATTCCTCCCTCTCATTAAAAGCCTCTTTCACATACCTTTATTGGTTTATGGCTTTTCTCACATTGGTCTTTCACATTTCTTACTAACTTTATTCTTCAGTATTCTTCAGTTTACTTTTATTGCTCTTATAATTGTCCCTTCCATTTCATTTCCTAACTTGCTCTGATTTTTATATAGGAAAATCACTGCCACTACTGGCAGGAATGTGAATTAATATAATATAAAACACTTACAAGTTTAGCCCCCAAAATGGTTTATCTTTCCAAGTAGTTGGATCTTAAGAAGGAAGATAAGAGCATCAGAAGATGTAAGCAGGAAAACATAAAAGACAGTTTTCTTTTTCCCTACACTTTACTTAAAAGACAATGACCATTTAAAACAAAAAAGACAATAAATGTATTTTAGAAGGAAAACATATGACAGCAAAGAACAGGAGGGCAAGTGAATTTATTTGTAAATTCTTATTTGCTGGCAAGTTATTAGTGTCAGATAAGTAAGGTTAAGGGTTAAGTAGAAAGTGGGAAATGGGAAGAGATACACAGTATTGAGTTTTAAGTAGATTTTGGTACGTTAAGAATAGATATTATCAGCCCTAGAGAAAACACTGAAAAAAAAATAAAGAGGTATAGCTAGGAAGCTAGTAGGAAATAAATGAAATATTAAAAAATATTAGATTATTCCATATGAAATTCTAAAACCAACAAAAATAATCAATAATACTAGAAACCACATCAGTGGTTGCCTGGCATGGGGCAATTGGGGAGACCATCTACACAAGGGTACCAGGGAACTTCCGGGGAGACGGAAATGTATACCTTGATTGGGGGAGTGGTTACATACATGTGTACATTTGTCAAAAGTCATCAACCTGTATCGCTTAAAGTGTACAATTGTATTGTATACAAGTTATTGTATATAAGTTATGCCTTAGTAAAGTTGATTTTTTTTTATTGTATTTTTGCCCCAGTAAATACGTTTGATGAATTCAGCCTTGGGAGACATCTGTAGTTTTTGTTTGCCAGACATCCCTGACCTTATTTTTGGTAACACCACCTGATTTTTTTCCTTAGGCAACTACCCCTTTTTACATTGGATATAATCTTGGTGGACATCCAATTATATAGCCTTGTCTTCCTGGCCCAACCTAGCCAATCAGACTCTCTATCCCTGGAATTTGAGTATTGAGTCAAGTGGTCCAAGGACCAAAATTAGTCCATGCCCACCATTGCTGTGCTTTTCCTCCTTTGGATGTCAAGATGTTCCTTATTTTTTGAGACAGATTTTTCTCTTCTCCCTCAAAAGCACTTTCTGGTACATTGGAATTGTCAGTCCCTGTGATAGGCTGTCAGCAGCCATCCCTGGGAGGCTAAGGCTTTTAGGCACACAGAAATGATTCTGTTGTTCTGAGCAACTCTTAGGCTGCTCTGAACACTTCACAGATGCTGGTCAACCCCAAGTAATTAAAGACAGCCATTCGACTCCTCCTATATCATGCTGGGGGGCCCTGTGACATTGTCAAAGGTCCATCTGCCTGGGCCTATCAGGCAGCTGATCACACTTTTCATTCTTACTGCCTTTCTGGACTCTATTTATGAAACTAAACCCTCTGTTCTCAAATGTCCCCAAATCTTTTTTCATTTCTACTCTAGAACCCATGAAAGGGTGTGGGGGTGAGGGGTCGTGGCAGTGAGGGGACAGGGTATAAGGCACTTTCTCTATATATTCTATACTTTCTACTTGGGGCTTTCCCCCTTCTTCCTTCCTCCTTTCCAGAGAAACTGGCTGGTGAAAGGGGTGGGGAGCTGTATTCATCAAATCTACTGTATTTTCTCCGCATAAGAGTTCTTTTTGTTTTCCTTCAGAGCCTAGACTTTTGAAACACAAAAACAAAGAAAAGGCTCCTTGTTTTCCTCTTCTGTGTTCTCTCACTTAAAACAAATGGGCATAGAACATTCTATCGGCTACTTCAATGCGGGGGAAGGGTTGCTGTTCATATTTTACAACTGGTATCTTACCACATAAACAAGATGTATAAACATCCTTATACATATGCCCATTTGAACAGGTGAGAAAACATCTATAAATTAAATTGGAATTTGCACATTGACTATATTAATATTTTCTCTTATTGGACTAATGTGAATTTTTGTGAAACAAAAAAAATTTAATTGTTATTTATTGATTTGAGAAAGAGAAACAGAGAGAGAGAGAGAGAGAGATTGATTTGTTGTTTCACTTATTGATTCATTCACTGGTTGCTTCCTGTACGTGCCCTGACAGGGGATCAAACCACAACTTTGGCATATCAGGAAAACGCTCTCACCAACTGAGCTACCCAGCCAGGGCAACATTAAAACATTTTAATACCACTTCACACCCATCAGGATAGATGTTATTAAAAATGGAAAATATGTGTTAGTGAAGATGCAAAGAAATTGGAACCTTTGTGCACTGCTGGTAGGAATATAAAATGGTAAAAAGCGATATGAAACACTGTTATGCAGATCCTCAAAATGCTAATGTAGAATTGCCTTATCATCCAGCAATTCCAGGCATATACCCAGAATTGAAAACAGGGACTCAAATAGATGTTTGTACACCTATGTTTTCTTTTTTTTTTTAAGATTTTATTTATTTATTTTTAGAGAGAGGGGAAGGGAAGAAGAGAGGAAGAGAAACATGAATGTGAGAGAGAAACATCAATTGGTTGCCTCTTGCACATCCCCAACTAAGGACCTGGCCTATAACTCAGGCATATACCCTGACTGGGGATAGAACCAGCAACCTTTTGGTTTGTGGAACAATGCCCAACCCACTGAGCCACACCAGTCAGGGCTATACACCTTTGTTCTCAGCAGCATTATTCACAATTTCCAAAAGGTGGAAAGAATCCAACTGGCCACTGACAGATGAATGGATAAATAAATGTAGTATATACATAAAATAGAATATTTTTCAGGCTTGAAAAGGAGTGAAGTTCTGATACATGATACAACACGGATGAACCCTGAAAACATATGCTAAATGGGACATGTTGTCTTCCCCATCTAGTTCTGCTGCTGGTGACTCACACTGCATGCCCCAACTCCTGGTCCTTTTTCTGGCTAGATATGGCTCAATAAATCCTTTATTTTTTAAAAAGAGGAAAGAATAGAAAAAGGAAAAAAGATAAGAAAACATGCTAAATGAAATAAGCCTGATACAAAAGGACAACTATTATATACAACTATTATACAACAATTGTATAATTCCACTTATATGAGGTACCTGGAATAGAGGACTCATTAGAGGTTACCAGGGCCTGGGAAGAGGGGAAAGTGGGGAATTTTTGTTTAATGGGTACAGAGTTTTTGTTTGGGATGATGAAAAAGTTCTAGTAATGGACAATGGTGATGGCTACATAACACTGTTAATATATTTAATGCTGATGCATTATACATTAAAAATGGTTAAAATAGTAAATTTTATGTTATGTATATTTACTACAATTTTCTAAAAAGGAAACAATATTTTAAAATGTAGTTTTTAAAAATTTGTTTAAAGGAAGTACATTAAAATTTTTAGGATGCATAAAACTTTGTTTTTTTCTCCCTAAAGACAGGCAGGAAGGCCTATTCATTTATCAATTCAGTTACTGAATGCTCACCCTATGACTGCATTAAGCTTGGTATCTGAAATGAGAAATATTTATTATCCGATACACAGGATGTTTATGCACTCATTAAGGAGATAAGGTATTCAAACATGATATAATTAAATTATAACATAAAATACTTAAGAGATTTACAGGGCTGATTATAATGTGACCTCGTAACTTTTTCTTTTCACTCTCTCTCCTTTTAAAGATTTTATTTATTTATTTTTAGAGAGAGGAGAAGGGAGGAGAAAGAAAGGGAGAGAAACATCAATGTGTGGTTGCCTCTCAAACGTCCCCTACCTGGCCCACAACCTAGGAACGTGCCCTGACTGGGAATCGAACCAGCAACCCTTTGGTTTGCAGGCTAGCACCCGATCCACTGAGCCACACCAGCCAGGGTTTCTTTTCTTTTAAATTATACATTCTTCCTCTCTTGTGATAAACTCTCTTGCCTTCAACTATCATCAACAATTATCAAGTTTTTTTTCCTTGATAGTTTTTGAAACTTTTCCCAAATCCCGCTGTGTATCTTATGGATGTATCATCCTTAAAAAATCCAAAACTGGACCCAATTCTTCAGTATACTGTTAAGCTTGGTAAATGGCCTTACTATATATTTTGTCTTCTAAGTTAAAAACCTGTGTCGCCCTGGCTGGCGTGGCTCAGTGGATTGAGCTTGGGCTGCGAACCAAAGCATCCCAGTTTCAATTCCCAGTCAGGGCGCATGCCTGGGTTGCAAGCCACAGCCCCCAGCAACCGCACATTGATGTTTCTCTCTCTCTTTCTCCCTCCCTTTCCTCTCTGGAAGTAAATAAGTAAAATCTTAAAAAAAAAATCTGTGTCATTTGTATGTTCTAACTGAAATGATCGGTAGGCAGTTGGAGGTGGACCGGATCCACTTAGGATAATTGTATCTCTATCAAATGGCTCAAGAGTTATTATTATATGACTATACCACTTTGCATATAGTTTACTTTGTTCCTACGTTCTATTTAATTGAAAAAGTCATAACTTTTCACTGTCACAAATAAAGAACCACAACTTTGTTTCACAATTTTCTAGTTTTTACTTTTGATCACTAGAAAATGTCCCAGAAGTTGCAGTTGTCATGTCAAGGTGAAATGAACCCATTTATAATTGTTCAAATAAATCTGTTCAAGTATTATTTTCCTGTGAACTTCATTGCAACTAAAAATACTTTGGGAATTGGCCTATACTGGGACTCTTACAGCATTTATTATATCCAAAACCAACTCATTCTCTCCTCCTCAGTACTCCTATAATATCTTGTGCAAACTCTACTACAGTACTTCTCGTACTATATTGTTATTATGTTCTGTCTTTCCACAAATGATCCATACACTTCTGTTCCCTATATTGGGCAACCAAAACAGTATACACCCAAAACCACTCAGACCTCCTATGCCGATTCTCTACTTCTGATTGTCAGGTAAGTAGGCAGACTGCGTAGGGCAAGTTCCAAATGGACTTCCTCAAGATAAAGCCTGGCAAATGATAGGGTATATTATCCATTGTTTCTTAGGGTCAAATGGTGGTGTTATGTATGTTAATGAAAACAGTAGAGATCAAAAATAGGAGGAGCATCCTGACAGGTAGCAGTCTGGATTAATGTTGGAGACAGAATGTCACATGTAGCAGGCAGGGTGACTATAAAGGGGCCAAGACAAGATGGATAATAACAATGAACGTACTCAGGAAACCCTTGAGTTTTCTGCAAATATGGGTAATAGCACTGAGGGATGAGAACTGGTCAAGAACTTGTTGGCAAAGTCTTGCTCTGTTCTTTGGTGGTAGCAAGTTACAGAACCCAGTCATTTTGCCGATAAGCATGGTGCAACAGGGGTGGCTTGGCGACTCTATTTGTGAGATCCACGTGTTGATTGGTGGTCTGTAGTTGATGGGTGTTGAATATGTGGATTTACACTTGGAGGGCTCTGAAAGGACTACAAATTTAGAACAAAAATCATTGTCTCCATTTTGATATTCTATGGTTAGTCAGTTCACTCTTACAAGCAGAAAGTTTAGAAAATTGTCCATTACAGATTATGAATTGTATCATTTTCATGAATGAATTCATATGCTTAGTAATACATAGCCCAGAAAGGAAAGAGGTTCAAAATGGAAAATGATGGGTTCCTAGGAACTTTGGGGGGTTAGAATGGGGTGTTCCAGCGATCTATTATGCCACCAAAAAAACACCCCAACCTTAGTGATATAAATGAACCACCACTTTTATTATGCTCCTGCAGGTCAGAAATTCAGACAGAATAGAGCAGGGATGCTCGGCTGAGCTCCACGATACCTGGGCCGTCATCTGGGAACGCTAGAGTGGTTCAGGGTGACTCAAATGTCTTGAAGTTGGAATCATTGTTGGTTTCGTCACTGACACAGCTGGTACCTGAGTTGGGAACGTTGACCAGAGTGCTTACACATAGCCTCTTCATGTGGCTTGGCTTTCTGTGAGCATAGTGGTCTTAGGGTAATGCATCTTTTTTTACATGGTGACTCAGGAATCCAAGAGTGAGTATTCCAGAGAACACAACAGATTGTGCATGTCCTTTTCTGACCTAGCATCACTTCTCCTATGCATTGTTTGTTGAAGCAGACACAATTCAACCAGATTCAAGAGGTGGGTATTTAGACCCCACACCTTGAATAAGGAAAAAATTACAATTTTTAAATGGTCACAATGTGTATCACCTCTTAGGATTATCAGAATTCTTTTTGGAGCAGGTCCATGTCTCATATAGCTCTGTTTGGTACAAGGCCTTCTGCTAAATTTGAGGCTGCCAGTAGTCATGGCTTAAAGGGCATTTGATGGACTATAAGGGTAACTTTGTGACACAAAGGACCCCTGTCCACCAAAATGCATAGGTGGCCATGACAGTTTAGCAGCCCTCTTTCTTATTCTACCCTTCTGTAGCTGACAAAGCAAAATTCTTACCTCCTCTGGCTCTGTAGGTAATAGACAACTGCTGTTTTCCTTCTGACACACTCTGTTCCTTTTACTTCCCTGCTTACAATCCTTTATAGACTCCCTACCATCTCCAAAATAAAGTCCAAAGCTATTAACATCCCATTTAAGCCTCTTTTTGATCTGGCCCTGACCACTAAACACTTAGATGATGCTATGCTATCATCCAAAATATGAAAGCCAGTATTTATATAATTATTGAGTTCACTGGGATTCATTAAATTCCTAGGGCAGGGGTTCCTCACCCCCTGGCCACAGACTGGTACCACTCATGGCCTGTTAGGAACCAGGCTGCACAGAAGAAGGCCCCCCAGCTAGCTGAGCCTGGCTCTCATTTTTGCCTGAGCTTTGCCTCCTGTCTCCCATAGCCCCTGTCCCTGTTCCATCCTGTCCCCTACCACCCCATCTGTGGAAAAATTGTCTTCCATGAAACCAGACCCTGGTGCCAAAAAGTTTGGGGACCGCTGTTCTAAGGTATAAGGGAGAAGAGTTCTTCCTCAGTTTTGATTGGTCCACAACAAAAATGGCCTAGTTTCCTCTGGTTTGTCTGTTCAGCCAGTTCTTGAAGGTCAAAGCCTATAGAAGGCTTCTAGTTCTGAGTCAATGTTCCCCTCTGGTCCTTTGTACAGATGCCAACCCACTGATCCTGACTCCTCCATCCCTCAAGGTGAATTGTTTCTCTGTGTCCCTGTCCTTTTGGGCAACCTGTCTGCCCCTGATCAGGGCCTCCCAGTTTATCACACACATTTTAGTAACTTTCAATCTCAAAACAATGAAGGGACCAAGAGGCCCTTTCAAACACAGAGTCACCACTGTCTATATACATTTTTGGATGTCTAGTCTTGTCCAGCAGCATCTAAGGTCCACACAGCAATCAATATGGGTGTCTAATACAACCTCTTTATAGGATTTGAGTCCAGGTCCTGATTCAACCAACATGTCCTAGAACATATGCATTCAATTTCAGGGGATTCGTGGATCCTTTGAGGCAGGGTTGCTGGATAAAATATTGATGCCCAGTTAAATTTGAATTTCAGATGAATGATGAATATTTGCATGGATAATTATGCATTGAGGGGTGGGGGGAAGAGGTTCAAACAGCTCCCAAAGATCTAGGTCTAAGAACTGAGGATTTGCTGAAGGAACTGGTGTGCTTGAGCAACTTGACATGGGTGGGTAAAACTACAGCATGTAACATATTAAAAAACTACCATTGTTTATCTGAAATTAAAACATAACTGGACATTTGCATTTTTTTTACTTGTTAAATCTGGCAATGTTACCTTAAGGCCAACCACAGCTTTCTTAGTTACGTGGTAAGAACTGATATAGACAAGACGGAGGACTACACAAACAGCTGATGTTCAGGCTGAGGAAGAATGGAAGCCGAAACAAGTACTCTCAATTATTCAACAATTCCCCCATAAGACTAGAATTATGGGGAAAAAATGGAAATCCTCATTTCTATCCTACTACAGAGTCCTATCACTAATTCCATATTAGTGATTATGGAATTATTTGCTAATTCCATAATCAGGTTAACCTGCCTACTAAATTCTGCTAAAGCAAGAGTTCTTTTCTTCTCTCTAAATTTTGTTTGGAAAAAGAAACATGGTTTAAAAAAAAGGTTCAAACAGTGAGAACGGTTATGCCATGAAATTCAAGTCTGCCTTCCATCTTGACCCCTAGTTCCAGGGCCAAAGGTTCTAAACTTGGCTTAGGGACTGCAATCTAAGCCAAGGTTTCTAGAGTAATGTAAATTCCCTGAATGTATAATTAGCAGTGTACTCATAATTGTGCATTTTTGTGAGAAGAGGATCCAAATTTTTACCTGAGCCACGAAAGGTTAAAGTGCCTAAGGAATGTTCTGCTGAAAGGACTGATTCCCCCGAACTGACTCGGAACGCGCAGGTAAAAATGCTGGAATAACTTGTCCCACTGTAAAAAGTCTACCTGCATCCACACAACTGCGGTTCCTTAGAAGAAAAGTATGTTCTCGGTGGAAGGGATGGATCACAGCTCTTTTCTTTCCAAGTTTTCCGCCTGCCGCATTCCTTCCCTCCAGGGCGTCAGCGTGCACTTACGTCATGACGGCACACACGCAGCCCCGCCCCTGCAGAGATCGGCGCTGGGACGGAACCCGGGTTTCTCTCAAACCCGGAATGTGAGGCTTTGGCCCACTGTTCCCTGCTCCCTGTCCCGATCCTCACCCGGGCCTACGTCCGCTGCCGCTGCCCCAGAGTTCGCCCCCGGAAAAGCCAGGGTGGCCGTACCCTTCTGCCGTGTTCCCGCGTGGGTGGCTGCTGCCGCCCCTCCGAATCCTCCGGGGCCGCAGAGGAGTTCGCTACGGAGGGAGGCGGGGGCCTTCGGGAGGAGGCGGCGGAGGAGGCGGAGGAGGAGGGAAGGAAGATGGCGGCCGTGGAACTAGAGTGGATCCCAGAGACTCTCTACAACACCGCCATCTCCGCCGTCGTGGACAACTACATCCGTTCCCGCCGAGATATCCGCTCCTTGCCGGAGAACATCCAGTTCGATGTTTACTACAAGGTACGGACCGGGGGCCTGCTGTTCGCTCTCCTGCCGCAACCCGAGGGGCCGCACCCCCTTCCACGTCTGCGAACCCCCGTAGTTAACCCCTCACCCCTCGTAGCATGATGGCCTCCCGAGACATCTGGTGCAATCTCCGGGTTGCCAGGGTAGAGACACCCTAGCTCCATAGTCTCTGTCTTTCAAGATCTTGGGCCTTGATTGGTATCTCTTCCAAACGAGTCTGTCCCCGTTTTGGTGTTCCCTCCTACACTGTGCCCCCCGGGGTAGGCCTTTGCGTGGACTTTCTCCGTTGCGCCCCTGTCCCACTCAGGTCCTTCCTTTCTAGCCTGTGTCTTCGGGATATTTTCTGCTCTCTCTTCCCAATTAAACGTCAGCATCAGCTGGATCTTTTGCTCTGCTCTCCCCCACCTCCGTCCCCTTCCTACTCTCTCTCCTCTCGCCGCCCTCCTCCCCAAGTATTTTTCTCCGCTTCGTGTTGCTTGGTTTCTCTTTTCTCATCTTAATCGAGAGGGAATTGAGGAATTATTGGAAACAGTTGTGTGTATTATTCGCCTGTTCTTTAAAACTTTGGTTTTCATTTGTACCTGGAGTTAAATTGGGGATTTATTAATATGGAAGTGTTGATAAACTACTTGAAATGAAGGGGGGAATCCTAAGAGAAAAATACTTTAGAATTTAGATTACATTCATGCATTTGGAAGTTGCAATCTTGCAGCATTCCTAAGTCGCTCCCCCTCGAAAATCGCAACAAAAAGTCTCCAAGTCACTCTCCAAGGAGTTTCAAGGGTAACAGTCTTTAGATGTGGACAATTTTTGCAGTGTTTAGAGAGGGAGGAGAACTTTATGGACTTGGAGCCTCCCTTTTCCTCCCCCCGCCCCAACATTTGAGTGTGAACAGTGGATTTATTATTCAGTTCTCCTTGCCTTGAAGTTGGCGTGGATAACTCCTTTTCTTCAATAGCCATCCATACAAAATTTGACCACAAATAGAGTATGATTTATTTTTTACATCTTAAATATTTCCTCTTGCTTTTTAGGTTAGCTTGAACAATGTAAACTGATATTTAATAGATGTATATGTTCTCATATATGTGTATGTTTTATAGCAGTTGTTTTGTGGGAAAAATTTCCTGCTTTCTCCACACCAGAATAATTTTTCAGAAAGAAGTCAACTTGATGCATTCTGTTAAACCTAACTGATTTACACCAACTCTAAAAATGCAAATGTCCCCCCCCCCCAAACATTTGGAGAAGATTCATTTTGGTCATGCATATTATTATGGAGGAAGGGGGGTGTAGAGAAAAACCTCCCTTCCTTTTAAATCCCTTTGATACATTGTCTTTTATTTCTATCTAAGGAAACATTGTATATTTAAGATTCATTCCTCCCAGAGAAGGATGAGAGTTGTTTTTCTCAACCAGAAGCTTCAGCTTTGTGTATGTGCTACCTCTGTCCATTTTATAAATCATGTGCCATCTTTTACACTTTTAGAGAAAAATAATTGGAAATTTCATCCAAGTACATTTCATAGTTGAATTCTCTCAAAATACTTGATATCTTCTAGTAATCTTTTAATTGAAGCTTTTCATTCGAAGGTTGTTAGTATGAACAGGTAGTGCTTTTCCCACATTTTCTGTTTCACGTAGTTCACAAAGTTTTAATACTGCTCCTTTCTGGTACACCTTTACCTTTAATAGGTGTATGCCTGTTGGGAGAATGGCACTGTGCTAAGGCGAAGGAGTTATTTAACATGTGCCTAGAACTATGGTTTTACACACGTTATCTAGTTTAACCCTCACCAACTTTAAAGTAGGGTATAACTCTGTATGAGGTGAGAAAGTTAAGTATGTATTGGGTTGGCCAAAAAGCTCATTTAGTTGTTTTTCTATAAAAGACATACCTTTCATTTTCACCAATAGCTGTATTGATTTGGATATTTTGAGTGTGTCAGCTGTCTCCCACATGGTGTAATGTTGATTGTTCTCCATGTCTTGATTTGATTACTATCAACTTCAACTGGTCTATCAATGGTGGAGTATAGTCCAGCAAGAAATCTCCAGCACGGAACTTCATAAATCACTTTTGACTCGTTCTGTCAGTCACAGCACCTTCTCCATCCACTGCACAAATCTTTGTTTCAGTTGCATTGCTACCTTTCTTGAAATAATAAACCATAATATGTCGAAAATGTTACATATTTGATACTTCCATCTTCAATATTAAAATGGCTACACAAAATTCACCAATTTTGATAAGTTTTTTTAAATGCATGCTGATATTACAGCTGTCAGTACAATCTAACAAAATTGTTTTGAATGAAATTAAAGATAACTAAGCGCTGTTAGAGCTATCTATAGAAAAAAAAAACCCAAATGAACTTTTTGGCTAACCCAACAGTCAAGATTTCATACCTAACATTTAGTTCCTTTGGAAAGATTTTGCATCTTGAGGTAGATTATTTTTATGAAAGATATAGAACTAATTTTTATTAGCTTTTACAGAAATAACTAGAGTGAAAGTCAATCCTTGGACTTCAGTTTTTAATCTAAAGGAAATATAAGAAGGAACTTAACTTTCAAACATTGTATGAACGCATAAACATGAGAGACTTTTAAAGCATTTTAATACTTACAAGATACTCATCCTGTGCCCAATTTGTGAAAATGTTAAGCACCTTACTGTTTACAGTTTTATTTTCTTCAATTTGGAGCCAAGCAGAAACTCATAATTAGTTCCTTTTGGCAGTTCCAGCTTCCATCAACAGGCATAGTCTTAGACAAAATTATAGTATTTGTGAAACCAAAAATTCCCCCATCCCTCTTGATTGGTTTTGTCCAGTGTCAACTATGTTGTTTTTTGTCTGTAGCTTCAAGTGAAGGTACCAACGTAAAGCTTCAGGAGGTGGGATTGTGGAATAAATGGGAGGTGAAGAAGTAAGCGCGCTGTCTGCTTTCCAAAACAGGGAGGGAGAAAGGCGTTGATAATGTACAAAGAATAAAACATGAGGAATTTTTTAAAAATATATTTTATTTTCATTTATTTTTAGAGAGAGGGGAAAGAGAAAGAGAGGGAGAAAAACATCAGTGTGTGGTTGCCTCTCATACACCCTCTACTGGGAGCCGGACGTGGCCTGCAACCCAGGCATGTGCCCTGACTGGTCATTGAACCAGTGACCCTTTGGTTTACAGGCCAGCCCTCAATCCACTGAGCCAGACCAGCCAGGGCGGTTTTTTTTTTTTTTTTTTTTTTTTTTTTGAGAATGGAAGACATGATAATACATTTACTGGCTGAATGGCAGAAACCAAAACAGAGTGAGGTTAAATAAATATATGTGAGGTAGGAAATAAATTGTGGAGCAGAGTCCCTGAGCAGGAACATCAACTAATGAGTCTTCCCCTTCCTTCATGGTGCATCAATTAAGGTATCAGTCATAAATTGGAGGTGGAGAAAGAATACTTCCTTTAAGATAGGTGAAAAGTGTTAAGGATATAAAGTATCAACATAAGTTTGTAAAGAATGGTTGTCATGAATAAGAAGGTAAGGTCATCTTCTGGTAGTAAGGGTTAGGAATGCTGGTTTTTATGCAGGATAGCTAAACTGAAGTTGGAAATGGCTACTGAGGTATATGAAAATGGAAATTTACTAAAAATACATTTTAAAAAGTTGGCAGGTGGTATAGATGGTTTAGTAAAAAGTAACACCATATAAAATAACATCTTTGTATCTGCCCTGGTTTTTATCCAAGAGTGCTCAGCCATTTAGGTATAGGAGTGAATAAGGTAAATAGAAGGAATTATAAAATTGTAACAAACAAGTGAAAACAAACAGAATGAAAGGTTGGTTTCTTTCAAGAGTGAAAAGTATGATCTTTTCTTTTCATTTTAACTGCTGAATGGTATATTTTGTGTCCTGTTCCAGTTACAAAATTTTCTACAGAGTTAAATTTTGCTGGGTGAAGTATTTCAGTAATTTGTGAAAAGTATTTTCACAAATTTTAAAAGTATTCCAGGTCCATCCATGCTAACACAAAGGGTAAATTTTTATTCTTTTTTACTGTTGAGTAACATTCCACCATATAAATGTCCCATAGTTGTTTTATCCACTCATCTACTGATAGATACTTGGGCAAGTTCCATTATCTTAGCCATTGTAAATAATGCTGCAATGAACATAGAGGTGCTTATGTTCTTTTGAGTTACTGTTTTGGGTTTGTTCGGATCCCAAAAGTGGGATTGCTAGGTCGAAAGGCAGGTCCATTTTTAATGTTTTGAGGTATCCCCGTACTGGTTTCCACAGTGACTGCACCAGTCTGCATTCCCACCAACGGTGCACAAGGTTCCCCTTTCTCCACATCCTCACCAGCACTTGTTTGTTGATTTATTGATGATAGCCATTCTGACACGTGTGAGATGGTATCTCATTGTGGTTTTCATTTGCATTTCTCTGATAGTTAGTGATGTTGAGCATCTTTTCATATGTCTTTTGGCCATCTCTCTCTGTGTCCTCTTTGGAGAAGTGTCTATTCAGGTCCTTTGCCCATTTTTAATTGGGTGGTTTGTTTTTTGGTGTTGAGTGTTGTAAGGTCTTTATTAATTTTGGGTATTAACCCCGTAAGATGTATTGTCAAATAATGTTCTCCCATTCTGTGGGTTGTCTTTTTATTTTGTTGATGTTTTCCTTTGCTGTGCAAAAACTTTTTAGTTTTATATATACCCATTTGTTTGTTTATTTTTTGTTTGTTTCCCTTGCTTGAGGAGATAATATCCAATAAAATATTGCTCTGAGCAACATCTGAGATTTTGCTGCCTGTTTTCTTCTAGGATTTTTATGGTTTTCAGGTCTAACATTTAAGTCTTTGATCCGTTTTGAATTTATTTTTGCGTGTGGTACACAAAAGTGGTCTAGTTTTATTTTTCTGCACATATCTGTCCAACTTTCCCAACACTATTTATTTAGGGTTTTTCTTTTTAATTTATTTATTTTAGATAGGAAAGGGAAGAGAGAAGGAGAGAAATGTCAATGTGTGTGGGGATACGTCGATTGGTTGCTTCTCATATGCCCCTAACTGGGGACCTGGCCCACAATCCAGACATGTGCCTTGACCATGAATGGAACCAGGAATCTATCTTTCTGGTTGCAGGCCCGTGCACAGTCCACTGAGCCACACCATCCAGGACTGATGGTTTTGTTTTTGTTTTTTAATTATTAGTGTAAGTCTCATGCTGAAAAGCATATGAATTCATACTTGATTTAGTATTAATTTTTGTGCATATTTCTGATGTATAGCTATATATTTGTCTCAACTAATATTCTGATAGTCTTTTAAAGTTGGCTGGCAACAAATTGAAAAAGAATTCTTGAAACATATTTGACAGCCAAAGAGTTAAAAATCTTTTTTTTAATGCTGACTGGTGTGGCTCAATTTGTTGGGCATCGTCCTGCAACTAAAAGTCACCGGTTCATTTCCTGGTCAAAGCACACACCCAGGTTATATATAGGTTTAACCCCCCAGTACAGGTGTGTCTGAGAGACAACCAATGGGTGTTTCTCTCTCACGTCAGTATTTCTCTCCCTTTCTTCCCCTTTCTAAAAATAAATAAAATCTTTAAAAAATAAAAACATAATTTTTGAAAAATAATCTTTTTATATAAAGAGCTTTTAGGATTAATAAATTGAGAATGAAAACTTTTTGAAGAAGAAGTATAAGAGAACATAAATAGCCAGCCATGCCATGTGTCTTGGGGGGAAGGTAATGTTATAAATTTGTCAGCTCATCTCAGTTTAAGCTATGAATTTATCACATACAGTTTGAATCAGACTCAGAATTTTATAGGGTGTAGGAAACTGATTAAGTATGAAGTTCATCTGGGGAAATTAATTACATGAGAGTTAATAGTCAAGGAAATTTTGAAGATGCATAATACTTAGGAGAGATATGTATTAAGACAGTCAATTATATTAACTACATATTGGGTTGGCCAAAAAGTTCACTTAGTTTTTTCCATATGATGACTCAAGTAGTGCTTAAGTTGTCTTTAACTTCATTTGAAACAATTTTGTTAAATTGTATCATGAAAGCTGTCATATCAGCTGTATTTGAAAAACACATAAAAATTGGTAAATTTTTATGCAGCCATTTTAATATTGAAGGTATAAGAAAATTTGCAATGTTTTCAGTGTATTGTGTTTTATTATTTCAAGAAAGGTAAAAATGAAACTGAAGTGCAAAAAAAATTGTGCATTGTATTGGGAAGGTGCTGTGACTGATCAAATGTGTCAAAAGTGGTTTGCACAGTTTCTTGGTACTATTGACATTTTGACCAAATAATTGCTGTTTAGCTGTCTTATGCATTGGAAGATGTGTAGTAGCACCCCTGGTCTCTACCTACAAGAAGCCAATAGCAGGAGATAGCCAACATAGTCAAAATACCCAGAACATTAAACCTATTGGTGAAAATGAATAATGTGTCTTATTTTGTGGAAAAAACGAAATCAAGTTTTTGGCCAACCCAATATTTTAAAACAATGTAAAACTGGCAGAAGAACAGCAGAGAGAGAAATTGACTTATAGAACATAGTAGACAGTCAAAATAGACACCAAAGCATATTTAAGAATTTAGTATATGGTAAAGTTATGAAACAATGGTATATTTAAGTAAATGGGGACACATCAAAACAAAAAGCCTTGGGCAACTGAATGTTTGGGGTAAAAGTTAGACCTCTACTTCACACCATATACCAAAGTGAACTTCTGGTGATTAAAGATCTAAATATGGCAAATGAAATCATAAAAGTATCAGAATAAATTACTGGGTCAGTCAGTATCTTGCAGTAGGAAATGACTGGAATTTTTTCTTTAAAGAAATTATTTTTAAGGTAATTTACAAATTTTAAATTTTAAAATGTCAAACATTATAAAAATAAGTAATGTTATAAAAGGTAAAATTTTGTCTTGCCAACACTAGAATGCCATCTTGGCATGAGGAAGACTTTTTAAGCATGAAATTAAAACCTAGAAGGAAGAAAAGAAATCAATACTTTTGAATACGTCAAGACTTATAAGCACATTTTTTAAAAATTAGGCAAATGACACCATGACAGATAAGGGGTGAGTTTCCTAATACGGGAAGAGCTATTATTAATGACAACCAACTCATTTCCAGAAGACTGAAGAGCCAGCACATAGAAGAGAAAAATAGAAATGACCAGTAAATATCAAAAGATGCTCAACTGAAAGGCACATTAAGATGCAATATCAAGCCAAACCAGTAACGAAGAAGAAAGAAAATCCAGCCCTGGCTGGTGTAGCTCAGTGGATTGAGAGCAGGCTTGTAAACCAATGGTTGCTGGTTCAGTTCCCAGTCAGGGAAAATACCTGGGTTGCAGTCCAGGTCCCCAGCTGTGGGAAGGAACATTGATGTTTCTCTCCCTCTTTCTCCTTCCCTTCCCCTCTCTCTAAAGAATAAATAAATAAAACCTTTAAAAAAGAAAGAAAGAAAATCCAGAGGATTTAGACTAGCAAATATCAAGGTGTAGCAAAATACGAGATTGTCACATGGATAGACAGATATACCAATGGAATGAAATGGACAGTCCCAAACCAGACTGACACATATACTGTCACCTAATTTATGAAAAATTGACACAGCAATACAGTGGGGAAAGGAAAATCAAGTAAATTGTATTGGTGAATTACGTATGCATATGGGTGGGAAGTGTCATAACTTATTTTACACCATACACAACAATCATTTTTAGATGAATTATTGATCTAAACATGAAAAGCAGTTTTTTAGGGGAAAATTTATATCAGCAGAGCTTTACTAAGTAGGATACAAAAATGGGCTAAATTAAAAGATGATTTGATAAATGAACTATATTAAGATCAAGAATATCTATTCATCAAAAAATACCATTAAAATAGTGAAAAAGCCAAGTCACAGAGTGGGAGAAGATATTTGCAGATTGTATATCTGACAAAGGACTCATACTGTATCTAAAGAACTAGAAATTAAATAACCTTTTTGTTTTTTAAATGGGGAAGAACTTGAATGGACATTCAAAAAGAGGATATTGAAAGGCTCTGTCAAAACATTTGGAAAGGGGCTCAACCTTATTTTGTCTTCAGGGAAGTTGCTGTCCTACTATACATTCTTAAGAATGACTAGATGAAAAAGAAAAAAGTGTTGCAAAGGATATGGAGCAATCAAAATTCTCAATACACTTTAATGGGAATGTAAATTGGTATGCCATTTTGAAAAGCTAGTATTATCTACTAAAATTGAACATATACATACTCTAACTCATTAATTCTACTTCAAGATACATTTAAGAAAGTTCATAGCAAGACTATTCATGATAACCAAAAAGCAGAAAGTGTTTAATAAATAAATTGTGGAATGGTACACAATGAAAATGAATGAACTGTACCTGTTAGAAATTATAGGTGAATGTTACAGATGATATTGAGTGAAATAACCCAGTAACAGGAGTATATACCAGAGGCTCCCAAACTTTCTCCCTTCACAGGACGTGGTTCCTGGCACCCCTATGCCAAAGGAAATACCTAACAGTTCTATGTATTATGTAGTTAGACACAAACAACTTAGTAATATCTATGTCCTAACAACTTAAGAGCCATTAAAAATGTGCAAAAAATTTTTTTTAATTACTTTAGAGAGAAAAAGAAACATCAGTTTGTTTTTTGACTTATTTATTCATTCACTGGTTGATTCCTGAATGTACCCTGTCCCAAGATCAAACCCACAACCCTGGTGCATCAGAATGATACTCCAACCAACTGAGCTACCCAGCCAGTGCTTTTTTACTTCATCCTTAAATAATCACGATTACTAGTGGAATGTGTGTTTATAGGGCACTAAACAACTTACCGAATACTGGAATCAGGACACCACCATCCTCATTTTCTGTTCCATGTTGATATGTTTGCACATTGGTTTTTTATCATAGTAACCACTGCAAATGCAGCTTCACGAAAATAAAACATTGAAAGGAATATGGCAGTTAGGTAGTGATAAAGCTGCCAATCACTAGTTGCCCATAGCTGCAACCCACAAGTTCTAGGCAAATGATGCATGATGAAGCATTTTCTCTTGCTGGGCAGCATTGTGACTCATACAAGAGCTGGCAAGCGTGATGAGTTCTGAAACATTTTTTTCTTGGTCAAAATGCAACGAGTACAGGGTTTGATGAGTTCTGAAGCCAACGCGTACCAAGGTGTGATTAAATATAAACTGAGATCACAGTGCAGTCAACAGATGAAGGGCATTACATGAAGTATCCAATATAAGAACAAAGTAAAAGAATATCAACATTATAGCCCAGTTGTGAGTTTTTTCAGTTACGTTTCAGATGAATTCTGAGACTAGAGAACAAGAATAAATGTAGGTTTTAAGTGAAGATAGCATGTATATTAAAACAAAATATTGCTACTTTTATTTACTTATGAGGTAAAGGATATATTTATTTAGAGATAAAGGACACATTTTTTAAAAACCTTTTTATTGTGGGGGAAAAAATGAACACAAAAGTATAGTGTATAAAATAATGGACCTCCATGTGTTCATTGCCCAGCTTTAACAGTTAAAATTCTTGGCTAGTTTTATGGCTGAATCTGTTCTTCCATCAAGTTCCCCTTTTCTATAGTATTTGGAAGCAAATCTAGACATCGTATAATTTTATCTGTAAATATTTTAGTACCTGTCCTACTGTTATAACACCTAAGAAAAGTTAACAGCAGTTCCTTAATGTTATTAAAATGTCCAGCTGTTGAAATTTTCAGTTGTTTCAAATGTCAGATATGTATATACCTTTACAGTTTGTTTGTTTGGGTCAGGATCGAGACAAGCTCTATGACTTGTCTGTTGGTTATTATGTTTCTTAAATCTCTAAGTTTCCTTTCCATCTGTTTTCATATCTTTGTACTTTATTTAATTTATTTGTTGAAGAAACAGGATGCTTTGTCCTATGTAATGTCCTTTTGCTGCAGTCTAGATTTCAGTGGTCAAAATATAAAACATTTCTATCACCCCTTCTAGCTTTTGTTTCTGTGGAGACTTCCTGGGTTTCACTGGTTTCAGGTCAGTTTTTAATGTCAGTGTCTAGGTTCGGATTCTGTAAATTGTCTAGGTAGTATGAACTTGGACTGCATACTCATGTATGTCTTAGGCTGGAAGTTTTGGTTTTTCATAGCTGACTTTGTGCTATGGCTGTGGGTGATGTTTCAGGCTTTTTTTTACTCCTGGCTTTAGGCAGACAGGTTAGCTCCATGTCCCTTTTCTTACAAGGCTGCACTGCCTGGACTTGTTTTTATCTGGTCTTTGCACTCTAGCCCCAAACCATTCATCTGTTTTTCTTCCCTCTAGCCATTTTTGAGTTTGTGTCTTCTTAATTTGGGAGTGCTGTGGAATTTCTACTCTTGGTTTTTAACTTGGCTATTTATCCAAAAATTATTTTGTGATATTTTATCCAGCATTTTCCTGCATTTGGAAAGAGACTGGAAGGTTTTCACATGTGTGTAATCTGCCATATTGCTAGAAGCTCTATTGCCATTCCTCTTCAAAATTAAGTTGACGTTTATCCTTGGAGTGGGTATCTTACTTGTTTTTCTAAAACACTCTGCCTACCTCTATTGTATAATCTGTGAATATTGTTTTACTGCTCTTGACAGGTGCTAACTTTTTTGAGATCAAAGAACAGTTCCTTACTGACCTTGCACTACTGTGGTGACCACAGTCACCACCATAACCCTGATACCTAGATAGTGCTTTACACAAATGTTCCTGATGTTTATTAAGTTAGTAAAAACAAATAATAAGTAGAATGGTCCAGCTATAATATTCTTGCCTTTGATATGAAAAATCACAAAGATAAAATAGGTTCCATAAGCTAAGAGTTTCATGTAATGCATATGCCCAGGTTACTTGGTAAAAGATTAGATGCTAAAATAGGAAACACTTATTTCTCTCTCTAAATTTAAGCAGCTATTATTTAGAATTTGTTCTGATTTTTCCATTTAGGTACTGGCACTTTATGTTTTTCATGACTCCAGGTTTTGAATACTTGTTTTGAAGGTTTATTTCATGAGCACTGTTCTGTATGAAGTACAGATGGACATAAGACTGTCTAGTAAATGTTTCTCACTAGGGTGCTTACAGCCTGCTGCTTGGGGAGGCAGTAAGTAACTGTGAAATTGGGGTTTTTCTCTTAGTGTCAAATTTGCTTTTTAAGATTTTACTTATTTATTTTTAGAGAGAGGGAAGGAGGGAGAAAGAAAGAGAGAGACCATCAATGTGTGGTTGCCTCTTGCACGTACCCTACTGAGGCCCTGGCCTGCAACCCAGGCATGTGCCCTGACTGGGAATCAAGCCAGTGACCCTTTGGTTTGCAGGCTGGCACTCAGTTCACTGAGCCACACCAACCAGGGCTCTTAGTGTCTAATTTATCGTATAAATTTGGGCAGTTTCAGTAAATAATGATAAACTCCAGAGTAGAGACTGTCTTGAATTTTTTTTTCTTCTAAGTTTCTGAGTTACATCCAAAGTAGATTGCTACCAATTTGCATTATACATTCAGTAAATACTAGGTATTAGGAATAATATGGTGGTGACAATGGTCACCTCATAGAGTGTGGACTGTAATGGAGTAACGTGTTTAACAAATTATTGTTTAAGTGAACGTGTGCATGCATGTCTTAATGCTACCTACTGTGGAGAAAAAATCATGAAAAAATATAACAGGGAACAGAATTTAGATTGGGGGTCAAGTGGCATGTTAGGTAAAACCATTAGGATAAATAACAAATTAGCCAAGTAAAAAATCATGGTACCCATGCTTCATGCGGAGGCAGCAGTTTATGTGTGCAAAAGTCATGAGGTGAGATAAAGCTAAAAGAAAACTAATGTGTCAGGAATGTAAGGGATAGGCAGAAAGAATAGTAAAAGGTGAGATTTGAAAGATAGGCAAGAATCAGGCAACTTGTAGAGACCTGTAGGCCACATTAAAGATTTTGGATTATGTTCATATTGAGAGTCCCATTGAAAAGTTTTAAAAGGAACAGCATGAAATAATTTACTTTTTTAAAAAGTTTTTTAGTTTTTTGATTTGAGAGAGACATTGATTTGTTTTTCCCCTTAGTTAAGCATTCATTGGTTACTTCTCCTAAGTGCCCTGACTGGGTGGGGGAGTGTGGGGGCGCTGTAACTTTGGTTTATTGGGAGGACACACTAACCAACTGAGCTCCTTAGCCAGTGCCCAGTTTATTTTTTTAAAAAGATCATTCTGGCTACTGTGTGGACAGTTGAATACAGGGGGACAGGAGTGGTAATGGAATAGTTCAGTTCTGCCAAACCTTTGCAGTAATCCAGAGGAAAGAGGAAGAGGAGGGCGGAGATGAAAGATTTGAGATATAAATCCTATACCATAGATGTACGTTCTGTTGAATATCAATCCAGATTTTTTTAAAATATATATATAATGGTAAGTATGTAACTTAGAAACAAAAGTTTTCTGAAAACTTCTTTTATGTGTATCATGATAATATTTCCTCAATAATAACCCCTTTTTTGGAAGATTTTTGCTTTTTAATGACTCAGAGGGGTAAGAATTTCAAACATGAGTAAGCTACATGAGTTTCATAGATAGTGTATGGGACTTTGTAGTTATTCTTAGATCATAGTTGTGGACTCAGTTTCTTTTATATCTTTCTAAACCTTTCTAAATTTTTGTTTTGGGGAATTAGTCTAAATTATTTGTGTGCTGATTTGATAGTAAGACTCAAATGTTCACTCTTAGCCTGTGGGAAGTTTGGTAATGTTGAGTTGGCCAGGAAAGCAACCATGCCAGTTCAAAATCCCTTGGATTATGAAAGGCATTCATCCCCATCTTTACCTCCTAGAGAGTTCTCTGGGTTTGGGGATGTCTTGCGTTATCCTTGCAGTAGTTGCCTTCAGTTTTCTATAAGATTTTTACTTTAGTCCCTGAAAGCCTTTGCATCTGAAACATCACCAGGAGATTCACCTCTTTGTGTAGTAAAGATGTTAAGTGTGTCAGTAGTAATTTACTTAGTTTTGTTGTGTTTTTAATTTTTGTTTATAGTATTTTATACACTTAGGGATATTTTAGATTCTTATGTAATCACTTATCTCATCATGATTTTTGCCTGTGGTATAATGCTTAAAAAGGCAATGTTACCACGTAGCTTTCAACACTATGATTTGTAGAATGTTTAAAACTTGCAGCCCTGGCTGGCGTAGCTCAGTGGATTGAGCGCGGGCTGGGAACCAAAGCATCGCAGGTTCGATTCCCAGCCAGGGCACATGCCTGGGTTGTAGGCCACAGCCCCCAGCAACCGGACATTGATGTTTCTCTCTCTCTCTCTCTTTCTCCCTCCCTTCCCTCTCAAAAATAAATAAAATCTTTTAAAAAAATCTTTTAAAAAATTGCATAAATCTGGAATTTATCTTTTTGTACTGTATTAGAGGTATCTTTGTTTCCTTATTTTTATGCACTCTTTAAACTAATTTTTTCTTCGATAATTTTAAAATGATTCCTTCATTATATGTTAAGTTTTTACATATACTGAGGTTTTGAACATTGCATTTTGTTCCATTAATTGGTCTCTCTTCATACCTGTATAATACGGGGTGGGGCAAAAATAGGTTTACAGTTGTTTGTATGGGAAATAATACAGTGATTAATAACACAAGAATAAACTCTTTGCCTTGCATACTCACGACTGTAAACCTACTTTTGCCCCACCCTGCATTGTTTTAATCATATTTTTATTTTCTGTTTTCATACCTTTGGGAGGTAATTTACCCACTTCCTTATTTTCCTTAAGGCACCGTATTTTTCAGACTATAAGATGCATTCTGCTGCCCCCCACCCCAATTTGGGAGGAATAATGGTTGCTAATGCTGCTGTTGAGTTCTGTTTACATTTACATTGGTGAAATATTACGTTATTTATGTTATTAAATATGTTACCATATTTTTTGCTTCAAAAATTCTTCCCCTAAAACCTAGGTGCATTTTATGGTCTAAAAAATATGGTATATCACTAGCTAAAAGTAGTTGATAGAGTCCTTTAACAGCCTCATTATTCAGTGAATTCAGAACACAGTATTAAAGGCTGTAATAATGAAACTAAAGATTTTTAAAAATCTAGTATGACAATCATTGTGAAGAATCCTAGAGCCTCAGTTTTGTTTCTTCTATCTCTGCTCCATAAAATGTATTAATAGGGGGGAGGGGGCTGGGTGGAAGTAGAAGAGGGTGTAAGAGGGATAAATGGTAATGGAAAAAAATACAATACGTTTTTTAAAAGATACATTAAGAAGGGATTAATCTTTAAATCTTCAATTATTTCTATAAAAATGTTAAAAAATTACCCATCATATGTTATATTCAAGAGGCAGTATAATGTAGGTTATTAAGAACAAGGATGTAAGGACAAACTGCTTGGAGCCAGGTTCTTTCTTTGTGACTTCTTAATTGTGTGCTTTTGAGCAGGTTACTTTTTTTTAAGACTTTATTTTTAGAGAGAGAGAGAAAGGGAGGGAGAAAGAAGAGGAAGAGAAACACATCAATTGCTTGCCTCTTGCGCACCCCCAAACCAGGGACCTGGCCCACAACTCAGGCATGTGCTCTGATTGGGAACTGGCAACCTTTGGGTTTGCAGGATGATGCCCAATCCACTGAGCCAAACCAGTCAGGGCTTGAGCAGGTTATTTTAACTTTATATGCCTCAGTTTCCCATCAGTATAAGGATAGAATGGGTTACCTATGAAAATCACTGGCACATAGAAGATTTTTGTAAGAATTAGATGCTGTTTTTATTCTGGATCAGTATCCAAAACTCTCATTCAAAAAATGTATAAATTTGCATTTTTGGATAAATCTGATAAGGATGATTTGAAACAATTAAATCATACTCCCTCTACAGAATTTAAATGTGAATCCATTTTTACTAGAAAAATTTGAACAGATGACTAAAACGAGTGTTCATATTTGTTAATAGGGTATATTTACAATTATAACTAGGGTAGCAACTTTTCTAAACTTTTAGTTTAAAATCTCATTTAATAGAATATACCAATTTTCAGTTACTAAAGAAATACTATGAATTGTAGAGCATATAAAATTTAATTTAATTGTTTTTCTTTGACTAGTGAGTACCAACAAAAAAGTTATACAATTTGTTTTCATTTTTTCTACGTACAAAAGAACTTCTAAGCCTTAGTTTGCTAATGTTGAGTTATTTTGATAAGAAGCTAAGATTGTTCTGTACTATGATGTTTGTGGAGCGTGTGTGTGTGTGTGTGTGTGTGTATAGAAAGAGAGATAAAACTGCATTTGTTTTTCTGCCCCAATTCAGAAATTTACCACATTGTTAAGTTCCTAAATAGGAATTTATCAGCTTTATTTTCCCTGAGTTACTCTCTGTTGGTTAATAGTCAAATATGACAGTGATTAATAGTAGTGAATTTTACTATATACATTCTCAGAAGCTTTTTTTTAATAGCAGGAAACATAATCATCTCCGAAAATAGCCGATACTTCCTTATGAAAGTGTATTGTTAATTGAATGTCCAACCATTATGTGAAGATAACATTTCTTCCTCCTCTTCCTGAGGTGGTTGCTTCTCCCCTCCAGCAGTCATTATGGATTTTCCATAACAGTCATTATTAATCTTCACTAATATATATACCTAATTTGACTTGGCTACCATTGTGACTAGTGACTTACATCCAGGAGTTTCCTGACTGAGTTTGTAATATGTTTTCCCTGAGCAAAGTTAACTGCTGACTAGATTGAGAAATGAACTCTAATCTTGTCCTCTTTCTTAGTCCTCATAAACTAAGCTAAGTGCCAAGTGCCTGTAATATAAAGTAAATCAATAAAACCAAATTCCTGCCTCCTAAGACACTGTATTTATATAGCATATATTAATTTCAAAACCGTTTGATGAAATGGAGTTAGGGAAAAGAGAGACAATAGGATTTGTCTCCTCTTAACCATATGCGTGAATTATTTGTGATAAACACTTAACACATTCATTAAGATATTTTAAATAGAGGCTCTAAAAATTTAGAAAAGTGAATAAATGATTTTATTGTAATTAAAAATCCTGCTGTCCTGGATTACTTTAGATATGATCTACTGTCAGCCTACTTATGAAGTGTCATGCTCAGAACTGAACTGAGATTCTCGTGGTGGTCTGAAGAGTCTCATGGGGGGCATTGATCACTTCTGGCTTCTGTGCATTATCTTTGCTATCAGTTTGATGATTTTACATTGATTATCCAGTTTTGTTTAAGGAAAAAAAGTTAATTTTGGAAGTTTCTTCAGTATGACTTTTTAATGTTCATTTAATAAGTACATAAGTATATAATACTTTGTATTACTTACCGTGTACCAGATACTGTGTTACACTTACTAATTTCTTTTTTAATTTATTTTTCTTTATTTATTTTTAATTTTTGTTCAAGTGCAGTTGTTTTCCATTTTCTCCCCACCACACCCCCACAGCCCCACCCATTCCTGCCTCCACCCTCGAACCTACCCCCCTTTGGCTTTGTCCAGGTGTCCTTTATACATCTTCCTTGATGCCCTCCCCCCATCATCCCTTATTATCCCTCTCCCCCTCCTTTCTGGTTACTGTCAGATTGTTCTTTATTTCAATGTCTCTGGTTTGTATTTTGTTTGCTTGTTTTGTTGATTAGGTTCCATGTATAGGTGAGATTATACAGTATTTCTCTTTCACTGCCTGGCTTGTTTTACTTAGCATAATGCTTTCCAGTTCCATCCATGCTGTTGTGAAGGGTGGAAACTCCTTTTTTCCTGCTGCATAGTATTCCATTGTGCAAATGTACCACAGTGTTTTGATCCACTTGTAATTTTATTTTTCAATTACAGTTGACATTCAGTGTTATGTTAGTTTCAGGTATATAGCATAGTGGTTAGATAGTCATAATTAACAAAGTGATCCTCCCAATAATTCATGTACACACCTGGCACCATACTTAGTTGTAGTTATTACAATATTGGCAACTGTTTTGCAACTACCACTTTGTACTTCTTAATCCCTTCACCTTCTTCACCCAGACCCCCAATCCTTGTCCCCTGTGGCAGCCATCTGTTCTCTGCGTCTATGTATCTGTTTCTGTTTTGTTTGTTCATTTATTTTGTCTTTTAGATACCACATATAAGTAAAATCATATGGTATACAAATACTAATTTCTATCATATACAACTATTAAAGTGCTTTTATATAGCCCTGGCTTGTGTGGCTCAGTGGATTGAGTGCTGGCCTATGCACCAAAGGGTCACCGGTTCCATTCCCAGTCAGGGCACATGCTTGGGTTGCTGGCCAGGTCCCCAGTAGGTGGTGCAAAAGAGACAACCACACATTGATGTTTCTCTCCTCTTTTTCTCCCTCTCTTTCCTTTCTCTAAAAATAAATTTTAAAAATATAATAAAGTGCTTTTATACAAATTGTAGAAATTTGTTAATGTTACATTTCTCTTAGCATAAACATCCTTCCTGTTATTACTATGTAATCATATCAACTTTGAATATTCATTAAATTCATCTAATGTTAAGTTCATCAACTTATATTCATAAAGTACAATTAAAGTAAAAATTAAAAAATTCTTTGGTTTTTCATTTCAGCTTTATCAACAAGGACGCTTATGTCAACTGGGCAGTGAATTTTGTGAATTGGAAGTTTTTGCTAAAGTATTGAGAGCTCTGGATAAAAGGTAAATTAATTCATTAGAAATTGTGGTAAATTATACATAACCTAAATTTTACCATTGTGACTATTTCTAAGTGTAAAATTCAGTGGTATTAAGTACATGCACATTGTTGTGAAGCTGTTAATACCACCATTGCTTTCTGTGTTCAAGAAAGGGAGACTGAATTCATCTTCCCTATTGTGGCTGTTGTCATGGGGTTGGAGCCACATGGAGGTGGAGGTGACATGGCTTTTGATTGTACTTGCCGTTCTCTTTAGTGTTCTTCTGAAACTTGTTTTAAATGCCATTTGTTCCCTAACCCACATTCTACGAAAATAATAATACAGTTTTGCTAAATATTACTAATCTTTAATATTAATATTATGAAGTTGTTTCACTTGTTCAACATATTAAATAAGTACTTAATTTGCCTAGTGTATATCAGGTATTGTTGTATATCAGGGGTTACAGCAGTGAAAAAGATCTATGACATCTTTTCCTCATGGATTTTGTATTTTAGAGGGGGATAGACTAAAACAGGTAAAAATTAACAACAATTCACTTTTCAGAGATAACTTTGAAATGTAGCCTGTGTACTAATAAGCCTATAGAAAAACTCCTTTGTTAGCTGATTAGTTAAAATTATCTATTAAAAAATAGATGAGAACCTCATTTTGGTAAAAGAAGGCAATAACAATACTTTTAAAAAGCATTCTCTAAGAAAAGGTTAGCTTTCTGGGATTTGAATTTCTCTATGGAGTTCTAAATATGGCCATTATAAAGATTTAGTGAAATACCTCTCTTTCATCTCCCACATTATCTTTCACCGAGTCCAAATCCTTTAAGTGCTTAATATACTATTTGTGAAACTGCAAGCACGTAGTTTGACACTTTTCCCCTTTATGCAAAGCAGTGACTCCATTATTTAATATTTTGTTTTAAAATTTTTAAAATTGAGATAGAGTTTACATACCATAAAATTAACCATTTTGAATTGTACTATTCATTGGCTTTTAGTGTACACAGAAGGTTTTAGAGTCATTACCACTATGTCATTCTAGAACATTTTCATTACTGCAGAAGAAATCCTTTTGCACCCTGGCAGGTGTGGCTCAGTGGATTGAGTGCCAGCCTACAAACCAAAGGATCACCAGTTCCATTCCCAGTCAGGGCACATGTCTGAGTTATGGGCCAGGTCCCCAGTGTGGGGTGTGTTGAGAGGCAGTCACATATTGATGCTTCCCTCCCCCTCCCTCCCTCCCTCCCTCCCTCCCTTCCTACCTTCCTTTCCCTTTCTCTAAAAATAAATAAATAAATCTTTTTAAAAAGCAGAAGAAATCTTTAAAAAAAGATTTTTTAAAGGGTACATTAATAGTCACTCCCTGTTTCCTTTTACCCCTAGTCTCCTGCCTACCATTAATCTACTTTCTGTCTTTCGATTACCTATTCTACACATTTCATATAAATGTAGTCATAAAATACTGTTTTTTTTGTGACTGACTTCTTTTTACTTCCTATAATGTTTCCAAGGTTCATTCATGTTGTTGGCTTATATTGGTACTTTTTTCTTTTTTTATACCTGAAGAATTTTCCATTTTATGGATGTACTTTGTGCATCTAATCGTCTGCTGATGAACATTTCAGTTGTTTCCCCCTTTTGGCAATTATGAATAATGTTCTCTGAAGTGTTCATGGACACAAGATTTTGTGCAGACATATGCTTTTGGCTTTCCTGTATATAAAACTAGTGTATAAATGTAGTCCTGTGTTTAACTTTTTGAGGAGCCGCTAAACTGTTTTCCACAGAGGCTGAGGAATTTTATGGTGGAAGAGGGATTTTATATTTCTACTACCAACATATGAGGGTTCCAGTTTTTCCATATCCTTGCCATTACTTTAAAAAAAATTACTACAGCCATCCTAGCAGATATGGTATCTCACTATGATTTTGATTTGCTTTTCCCTAATGACTAATGATGTTGAACATTTTCTCTTGTGCTTGTTCGCCATTAGTATATCGTGGAGAACTGTTCAAGTCCTTTGTACATTTTTTAAATTAAATTTATTGCAGTGACATTGGTTAATAAAATTATATAGGTTTCACATACACAATTCTGTGATACATCATCTGTATATTGCATTGTGTGTTTATCACCCAAAATCAAATCTTCTTTTGTCACCATATATCTGACCCCCTTTATCCTTTGCAAGCTCCCCATTCCCCTTTCCTTTGGTAATGACCGTACTGTTATCTGTGTCTATGACTTTCTGTTTGCTTTTAATGTTTGTTCATTTGTTGCTTTCAGTTTCATGTCTCGCATGTGAGTGAAATCATGGTTCTTGACTTTTTCTGTCTGAGTTTTTTTACTTAGCATGATGTTCTCAAGAGTCATCCACGTTGTTGCAAATGGCAGTATTTCATCTTTTCTTATCCTTGCCCATTTTTAAATTGGGTTATTATTATAAGACAATTTGGCTTTTAAAACTGATGTTAAAAGTTAGTTTTATTCTTTGTTGCCACAAATTTACACATACAGGATCACTGAGTGATCCACTGAGTAAAGATACTAGGCTAAATTGTGAATTATGTTGGCCTCATAATTCATAAGGCAGGAAGCTTTTTGTCTTGTTCTATCTTGGCAGATAATGGTACTGTTATTTTAAAAAAACAAGTTAGCACTTTCTGAAAGGACAAAATATATTACCTCTATAAAATAACCTTTTCCTTCTCCTTCAGACATTTGCTTCATCATTGTTTCCAGGCTTTGATGGATCATGGTGTGAAAGTTGCTTCAGTCTTGGCCTATTCATTCAGTAGAAGGTGCTCCTATATTGCAGAATCAGATGCTGCAGTAAAGGAAAAAGCCATTCAAGTTGGCTTTGTTTTAGGTAAGTGGTGGTACAATAGAGGAGTGTTTTGTCCTGTGACATTATTCAGAATAAAACCTTCTAACAATCCAGGATTTTCTCAGGACATTCCCACAGTCTACTTAAGGAGGTTGTGAGAAAAATGCCAGAAAAACTTAAGTGTGATTTATTGAACAGTAACTTTTGTGGCATTTAAGTGCTATCTTTCTAAATCCTTATGACATTTCAGTCATGTGTTGGTATTAAGATTATTTGAAAAATGAGGGGGAAAACTAAAAAAATGTTAAGTAACTTGCTCAGGTCACATAGGTAGTAGTGGAACTAAGTTTAGAATCTTGTGTCATATGATTTAAAGCCATGTATTTTTCTACTATGTTATGCTGCCATCAGCCTCTTTCACCAGCTTACTATATGCTATTATGTGGGACTTAATTCTTTTGGGGCCTCAGTTTTTCCATCTCTAAAATGAGAGTAATTCTGAAATTATTCATGAATATTATGAGAATACTGACAACATAAATGGAAAAGGATTTTGAGGTTTTATATGCTGTCTGTATTTAAGAATACCGTTTAGTGTTTGGATAACATTTTATATGGTTTTCAGGAAATTTCTATAAATAAATGTTTCAGACAGTCTATTAAAGTTGTTGCTTCCTTTTTTACTTTCTTTTTAAACATTTTTATTTTGAAATGATTGTAGGTTTGACATACAGTATCAAAATCAGGAAGTTGACACTAATACTGTTAATTAGCCTTTACTGTTAAATAGACCTTATTTAATTTTTACTGTTTTTTCTCTATTACACACATGTGGGTGCACATATGTGTTTCTGTGCAATTGCTTGAAGGTGAACATTCATACAACTGTCATTACCATCAAAATATAGGGCTGTTCCATCACCAAGACTACCTTTCATTTTTAACTTCTCACATTAGTGTATGTGTGTACGTGTTCTCTCTCGCACACCCACATACGAGCGTGTGCACACACACCCCCCAATGCACATATACTTTCTTTGCCAACAAGTTTTCATGGTTATTTCCTCCAGTTTAAGAATAATTATTTTTTTAATATATTTTATTGATTATGCTATTACAGTTGTCCCATTTCCTCCCTTTACTCCCCTCCACCCTGCACACCCTCTCCCACTCACATTCCCCCCCCTTTAGTTCATGTCCATGTGTCATAAGTTCTTTAGCTTCTACATTTCCCATACTATTCTTACCCTCCCCCTGTCTATTTTCTGCCTACCATCTATGCTACTTATTCTTCATACCTTTTTCCCCCCTCTCCTCCTCCCACTCCCCTGTTGCTAACCCTCCATGTGATCTCCATTTCTGTGGTTCTATTCCTGTTCTACTTGTTTGCTTAGTTTCTTTTGTTTTTATTTTAGCTGTGGTTAAGAATTGTGATTTTGCTGTCATTGTACTATACATGTTTTTTTATCTTCTTTTTCTTAGATAAGTCCCTTTAACATTTCATATAATAAGGGCTTGATGATGATGAACTCCTTTAATTTGACCTTATCTGAGAAGCACTTTCTCTGCCCTTCCATTCTAAATGAAAGCTTTGCTGGATAGAGCAATCTTGGATGTAGGTCCTTGCCTTTCATGACTTGGAATACTTCTTTCCAGCCCCTTCTTGCCTGCAAGGTCTCTTTTGAGAAATCAGCTGACAGCCTGATGGGAACTCCTTTGTAGGTGAATGTCTCCTTATCTCTTGCTGCTGCTAGGATTCTCTCCTTCATTTTTAACTTGGCTAATGTAATTATGATGTGCCTTGGTGTGTTCCTCCTTGGATCCAACTTCTTTGGGAGACTCTGAGCTTCCTGGACTTCCTGGAAGCCTATTTCCTTTGCCAGAATGGGGAAGTTCTCCTTTATTATTTGTTCAAATAACTTTTCCACTTGTTGCTCTTTCTCTTCTCCTTCTGGTATCCCTATGATTCAGATGTTGGAATGTTTAAAGATGTCCTGGAGGTTCCTAATCCTCTCCTCATTTGTTTGAATTCTTCTTTGTTCATTCTTTTCTGTGTGGTTGTTTCTTTCTTCCTTCTGATCCACTCCATTGATGTGAGACCCAGCTTGCTTTCCATCACTATTGTTTCCCTGTGTGTTTTTCTTCATTTCACTTATTGTAGCCTTCATTTTTTTCGTATAATTTACAACCAAAATCAACCAATTCTGTGAGCTTGCTGATCACCAGTGTTTTGAACTGTGCATCTGATAGGTTGGCTATCTCTCAGTCGCTTAAAAGGATGGGTTCTGGGGCTTTCATTTGGTCTTCTGTTTGAGCCATCTCTCTCTCTCTCTCTCTTTTTTTTTTTTTTTTTTGGTCTGGTTGTGCCTCTAACGGTGAGGGGAGCCTTAGGTGTTCACCAGGGTGGGGCACCCCAGTTGCTGGGTTGTGACATTGTATGTGGGGGCGGGGCCAAGAGGGAACAATGGCGGTTGCTCCGTTCTCCATGGGACTTCAGTCCCTTCTCTTGCTTCGCCCAAGCAAACTGGGCCCCTCTGGTGCCAATTCCTGTGTGGGCGGGCTTGTGCACGTCATGGGACCCTCCAAGGACCTCTCCTGTGAGGCTGGGAGTCTCTCCATGTGCCTCAACTCCCACAGGCGTCCTCAATCAGTGTCCTGAGGCTCTATTTCCCAGTGCTGGGATCCTGGGTTGTGCGCAGCGCCTTGCTTCACAATCGCTGCCTCACTGAGTCTGCCAGTTGCCACCCTTTAGCTGGGGTCTGCCAGCCGCCACTTCCCCACTCAGAGTTCACCCACTGTGGTCTTCTGCGCCCTGAATGCCTTATGCCCCGGTCCCAACGTTCTCTGCTCTCCGAGCTGTGACCCGAGGCTGGCTGCCTGACTCCACCCCTCTTACCGGTCTGGAAGAACGGGTCTATTTTAACTTCTTGGTTGTCCGACTTCCATTCAGATCAATTTTCTGTCAGTTCTGGTCATTAATTCTGTTTCTAAATTGTTGTTGTCCCTATCTTGGTTGTGCAAGGAGGCACAGTGCGTCTACCTATGCCTCCGTCTTGGCCAGAAGTCAAGAATAATTCTTTGTAGTGGCCATAGACAGTTTGCTGGAGGAACTTCAGGACATTTTTTTCTGAAAAGAACCTTAGCATTTATCCTTCAATAGTCCTGTGTAATTTAAATTGCAGCAAAGAATTATGGAATTAATGACCAAAGAATGTTTCTAACAGGAGAGTGTTTGTGATCTTGGTGAATGTTAGGTTGACATTCCTTTAGTCTTAGATGGTCATGTAAAAATCTGTGGGAGAAATTTAGTGTAAAGGAATGTGAAAGTGAGCATTAAGGTTTTCATTAAGGTCCTCTGTTACTTCTACAAACACAACAATTGGGCCATTGAAATGAGCCAGGTTGAAGAAATATCTTGGAGAAGAACCAAGTCCTAGAAAAGTCAGTTATATTTTAAGTCTTAATGTTAAAATTGCCAAAACAGAGCAAAAACTTCATACGAGAAGTAGACAGTGATGGAGATAATTTTTTAAATAATAGCCTTATTGAGATATAATTCACATACCATGCATTTCACCTGTTTAAAGTATCCAATTCAAAGATTTTTAATATATTCACAGAGTTGTGAAAACATTACCACAGTAAGCTTTAGGACATTGTCATCACCCCCAAAAAACCCATACCCATTTGCAGTCATTCTTCATTTCCTTACAGCACCTCTAGCCCTGTCTCTGTAGATTTACCTGTCCTAGATGTTTTATGTAAATGGACTCATAAAATATTTTTTTTATGATTTTTGTTTGGTTTCATAACAAAACCTGGCTGGTTTCATTTAGCACGTTTTTAAGGTCCATCCATGTTGTGTAGAGAGAATTTAAAGAATTTTAAAACAGGTATTAGAGAACTGAAAAAGACAAAAAGGGAACACTTGGGTGTTATGGACACACTGCAGGAATTAACTACCATACCTAGGACTTAGGGAACTAAGGGATGGTGTTGGAATTCAAGTTTAGAAGCTTGATGAGGTGCCCCACTGAGCTGGGATACTACTTGGCCTCAGAGGTCCATGGGTCTAGAACTTAGACCTCTAGGAGGGCACCTAGCTGTCTGGTATCTCTGATCTGAGGGCTGTGAATCTAGTTCTGCAAGTACTAGAAAACTGCAGACAAAATTGGCTTACTGCAATGAATTGCCACTGCCAGAGTAAAGAGCATTACCCTGGGGGCTTTGCTGTCAGCAAGAGCCTTGCTGACAGAAACTGGAAGCAAACAGGAAGGAGTGTCTCTTGTTCCTCCCCTTCCAGTCTAGTGCCTCTTTTTGGCAGAGACTACAGGGAGCCAGCTGGCAAAGGAGAAATATGTTTGCAGAGTCCTGGCTCCCCAGTGTTACAAAACAGAGTCTAAAAGGGTTGATTCAAAGCTGAGAGACAGTAGCCTAACAACCAGCATAACACATAATATATTAGGATGGTGAGTAGAAGGCTGCTTAGTATGAATATGTATAATAACCATATTATTCAGTCATTTGGTGAGGACCCTAAAATGTTCTAAAGCATACTTCTCTACAATTAAGATGATATTTGGTTGGCCCTGGCTGGTGTGGCTCAGTGGATTGAGCACTGGCCTGTGAACCAAAGAGTCGCTGGTTTCATTCCCTGTAAAGGCACATGCCTGGGTTGCGGGCCAGGTCCCCAGTTGGGGGTATGCGAGAGGCAATCGATGTTTCTTTCCCTCTCTCTCTCTCTCTCCCTTCCCCTTTCTCTGAAAATAAGTAAATCTTTTTTTAAAAATGATATTTTTTGATTATGTATAGCCTTAATTAAACCTAAAAATATGGATATAAGCAAAATATAATATTCTCTTGACTCAGACACTGTTGACACTTGTTAAGACTATTGACACTTTAAAATATATTAAAATTAAAACTAAAAAAAAAATATGAGGGGCTAAAAAATGGACAATATCCTAAGTCAATGATGCCCAGCGCTTAGGGGAGGATAGTAATTTAATTACTTGCTAAAAAAAATGAGTTGAGCAAGTATCACCATCTCTTGTGTTTCTCATTGAAATGTGCTTACTCTTATACTAAGAAGATTAATTCAGATTCTTTTATCTTTGGGATTGGATATGGAGAGATTGAAAAGTTATGTTTAGCCTACAAGGTGAAAATACCAGAATTATTAGAATATAGTAGCTAATTAACTGAAAAATGTCAACTCTCTAGGCTGTGGAGTATTCTTAGAGAGTTAGTATTCTTGACTCATTCAGGGTCTCAGTTTTTATTTATTTCCTTTAGTATGAAAAAATATATTTTTTTAATTTCACAGTTTGTATCTCTGTTTTGGGCTAGACACAGAACTTTAATATTATGGGTTTTTCCATTTTAGATAATATTTATTATAAACATCTTTCAGCTTTCAAATGATTTATTAAATTATCTAAAGTTACTGTTTTCTTTTAGGTGGCTTTCTTTCTGATGCAGGCTGGTACAGTGATGCTGAGAAAGTTTTTCTGTCCTGCCTTCAGTTGTGTACTCTACATGATGAGATGCTTCATTGGTTTCGTGCAGTAGAATGTTGTGTGAGGTGAGTTGGAACAGATCCTACCGTTACATGCTATAGTGGTAAATGGCTTTTATGGTTTTAACTCTTTTAAGCGTAGGTCAACATTTGAATCAACCTCTGAGGTGATGTTTGTATATCAGAGTTTTCACTATTCTGGCCTCCTGTCTCTCATCCCCCAGTAGAGTTAACTTGCTATAGTTAGCTTATATTTGAGTATTATGAACCAGACTGTATATTTATAGTTTTGCTTTGTCAGAGAACTTGCTTGTTCATTCATTCAACAGATACTTCTTAATGCCTAGTGTGTATATACCAGAAACTGTGGTAGACATTGTATGCTAGGGGAAAAAATACACTTTTTTCTTGGTGTTATTATTTTTCTAATGCCTGTTCTATATACACTTCTAGAATCATGTATAACAAGATTAGTATTTTACTTATAAATGTTTTCTTCAAAAAAAAATATATATATATATATATTTTTTTTAGTAATTAACTCTTTTTTTTTTTTTTAAGGTTTTATTTATTTATTTATTTATTTATTTATTTATTAGAGAGGGAAGGGAGGGAGATAGAGAGAGAGAAACATCAACGTGCGGTTGCTAGGGGTTATGGCCTGCAACCCAGGAATGAACCCTGGCTGGGAATCGAACCTGGGACACTGTGGTTCCCAGCCCGCGCTCAATCCACTGAGCTACACCAGCCAGGGCACAAAAATATATTTTTTAACAGAAGTACTTAAAGGCAAGCAAATTGAGGAGTATAATAACTTTGCTCTTACTGTCCTTATTTTTTCTGCACATATAACACTTTTAGCTGTTTTCATATAGGTTTTCTCTCCGTTCCTCAATTTCATTTGACTTTTTCTTTTCCTTTTTTAAAGATTTTACTTGTTTTATTTTTAGACAGGGAAAGGGAGAAAGAGAGGGAGAGAAACATCAATGTGCGGTTGCCTCTTGCGCACCCCTTACTGAGGACCCAGCCACAACCCAGGCGTGTGTCCTGACTGGGAATCAAACTGGCGACCCTTTGGTTCACAGGCTGGCACTCAATCCACTGAGCCATATCAGCAAGGCTGATTTGACTTTTCTCTAAAAAATTTTTTTTTAAAATACAACTAAAGGGTAATCAAAATAAAGTTTAAAAATTCATAGAAATTTTCCTTTCCATAGAAAGTTACCTAAAGTCTGGTCAATTTACTGAATATTTTGTATTCATCCATTGTTATTGAATATCAAATAATATTTTATTGATGTCTTAGAGATGAGGTATCGTAGAGTTTGTTGGTCTACCCTAACATATATCTCCCCACTAGAATGAAGCTTTTTATGGTTACGGATTCTTTCTCTCCTTTACCACTACATCCCTTGCCCCTGGAAAAATGATTAGTACGTAATTGATACTCTTTCAGTACCTAATTGTGAGAGTCTCAAAACTTTATTATCTGAGCTACCATATTTTTTCTTTCTAAAAAAATTTTTATTGTACTTTTTTCTCTTACCACTTATATATTTTTATTTACTGCAATCTTTTACTGGATTTCAGTTCTGTTTTCCTGTGTTTGGTTTATATTGTGGAAATCCTTGCAAACTTTGGTCATAAGATCAGCAGTTTGTCGAAATGACATTGCCCTCTATTATGTATTGAGAGCACTTGCTTTAGCATGAAATTTTTCTGTATATCAGGACATACATTTTTTTCTATTTTTTTATGCTTCTGTTAAAAATATAAATTTAATAATGCATTATTCAAGAGTAGCCTGTGCCCTGGCTGGCATAGCTCAGTGGATTGAACACGGGCTGTGAACCAAAGTGTCGCAGGTTCGATTCCCAGTCAGAGTACATGCCTCGGTTGCAGGCCATGACCCCCAGCAATTGCACATTGATGTTTCTCTCTCTCTCTCTCCCTCTCTCCCCCTCTCTCTCTCTCTCTCTCTCTCTCTCTCTCTCTCTCTCTCTCTCTCCCCCTCTCCCCCTTTCCCCCTCTCCCCCCTCCCTTCCCTCTCTAAAAAATAAACAAATAAAATCTTTAAAAAAAGACATTATTAAAAAAAGCAATAAAGAAATGTGTATTTCAAAAAAAAAGTAGCCTGATAAGTTATTACATTTCGTTTAGCTTTAAGTTGGAATTTGGTATTATGAATGAAATATGCTTCGTTCAGAATTTTTGATTGGCCTTAATATATTATTTTGCTTGAGTGTTCCAGTCTTTTTTAAAAGTAGATAACTGTGGTAAGTGTTGGGAGAATGCACACTGACATAGTGTGACATTTAATACTTTATCAAATAGTTCTTGTTCATGTGAAGTGACTTTTTCTGACAGTACAAAGGATTGATAGAGGTTACAGACTGTTAAAATGTTTCTTTTTTTTAAATATATAATCTTTATTATGTTTTTTCCATTATTATTTAGTCCCCTTATACTCCTCTCCCCCCAGCAATTACCACCATGTTGTCTATGTCCATGAGTCCTTTTAGAATGCTTTTTAATCCCAGGTCATTGATCAATTAATATAAGTATCTGGGTTTTTAATACCCTGAAGAATGCTTTCTAAGCTCTCTATACTTGGGTGTTTTGTTTTGTCTTTTATTTTCTTCACTGTCTTCCAAATTTTTTATAATAAGATTACATTACTTTTGGATTTAGAACACTAAGTTAAGTGTTAGATGTAGCTAGATGTAGTACAGGCTCAGTGCACAAAGTAGACCGAATGTTTAGAGGTAAGTTATCAAAGTTGGATGAGATTAATCATGGATAGCTTTCTGGAAACAGCATGTACTTCATGTGCATTATAGTTGATCCCAGTTTGGCCCAGACAGCTGTTTTCCAGTGCTGCCTTATTTCTTATATCTAGTTACTTTAATTCATCTATGTGCTGCCTAATCTGTATGAGGTTATCAGGTCAGCCATGCTGGAAGTATCAGCAATAGAGGAATGTTATTTGTGCTTCTATAGGTTACTTCATGTGCGAAATGGAAACTGCAAATATCATTTGGGTGAGGAAACATTTAAGTTAGCTCAGACATACATGGATAAACTCTCAAAACATGGCCAGCAAGCAAACAAAGCAGCACTCTATGGAGAATTGTGTGCACTCCTGTTTGCAAAAAGTCACTATGATGAGGTGAGTATTTTGAAGTGCATTTCATTGTGACCAGTAAGTATTCATAAAACACAGGATAAATCATAACCCTCCTATTTGCCTTAATAGATCTCCTTTTCACTTGTTAGGTTTACTTAAAGCAGTACACATTTGAAATGAACATTTAAAATCAGGCAAAGATGTATTCTGTGACATGGATTTTAAACTATATATGTAAGATTTAGGCCCTGTTTGGTTATTGTTTTTTATTTGACCAAGTGTGTTTCTGCCTAAATTATTTTGATTGACACGGTCTGCTAAATAAACCTTTAGTAGATACTTTTTATCGGATATGTAGCTCTGGATGAACTCTCGTAAATTTGAAAGCATTTATTTCAAGGGAAGGCTAGATTTTATTTATACTTTATGATATTGTTTTGCTCCTTCTTCCTTATGGGAAAGATAGCTTCACTTCTGGCTTTATGGCTTTAAATTAATGCTTCATGAATAAATACATACTTGAGAAATGATTTATGTATTTACTTGGTTGCTTTATTTGTGGAAGAATATCATAATTATTTCATGCTGTCAGCTAACTTTCATATTTTAAAATTATTTCTATCTTGATTTTTGCCCCATTAATTTAAATATATATTCTATATTTAAAGGAAAGTTTCAATTAGAAGTGAAACTAGACAATTCTAAAATAATTATAAAGTGATATTATGCAACTCTGATGCTCGTCTTGCTTTTAATATCTATATGAGAAGGCACCGAACCCATCTATAAAAATTTAAAATCCTTATTAGCATGCCTGCAGTTTTTCAGGTGGTTTATGTATGTTCTTCTAATTATTTTTTATGCTGAATTCTGGTAACTGCTGAGTCAGTCTTGTTGATGAATTGTTTTGCTGCCCCTTGTATACAGTGTCTGTTCCATAGCTTATCAACCCAGGTAGAGAACTTACACCCTTTCTGTGATTTTCATACACCAAAAACAAAGAACTCCATTCACAGAAGGCCTTTGTGTGAATAGCCTAATTTACTAGAAATGACAATGAGGAACAATGGTTTGAGTAATAGAAATGCCTATCTTAAAAGCTCTTCAGTTGCCCCACTGTCGTTGTATGTCTTACTTAGGAACTCAGCCATCTCTCGTGCTTCTTGCATTTCTTTCCATCCTTATTTTTCATACTGCCCTTTAGAACTCTGCACTCTTCTTTCTGTTAAATAGAGTGATTCAAATCTTGCCCTCCTTTACTCCTGCATTCAGCCCCAGGCCTGTCTTAATGTAGCCAGACCCACCAGTGTGTTCAGTGGGACAGTGACTTTTATTTACCAGTTTCCACTTTCTTTTTTTTTTTAGATCATTTATTTATTTTTAGAGCGGGAAGGGAGGGAAAGAGAGAGAGAGAGAAACATCAATGTGCGATTGCTGGGGGTCATGGCCTGCAACTGAGGCATGTACCCTGACTGGGAATCGAACCTGCGACACTTTAGTTCGCAGCCCAAGCTCAATCCACTGAGCTATGCCAGCCACTTTCTTTATTCTACCACACTTACAGAGTTTTTACTTCATTATTCTGGAACAGAGTCAGTTTGTACACTATCTTATAAACAAAACAGTTTTGTGAGGTTTTTGGCTAAGTTACATATATTTTATTTTTATCAAAATTGCTTCTGAATAGATGGAATTGCTTCTTTCTTCAGAAGAGAAGAAAGCTTGCAGAGGAAAACAAATGTTTCCTTTCTAATGTTTTATAATTTGTCTTCCCCCCATTCCTTGTGGTATCTTCATAATATTTTTTTGTTTCTTGAAGCTTTCTTATTATCCGACATAATTTATTTACTTTTTTCCCACTAAGTACTAGGAGAGAAGGATCATTTTATGTTTTGTTCTCCGCTAAATACCTAGATGCTAACACACTGCCTTACCCTCTCTACACCTCAGTTTTCTGTAGTAATAATATATATTTCACAGGACTGTTGTGTCTGTTAAATGTGTCGATGCACATGAAGTGCTTGGAACAGTAGCTGGCACAAAGGAATCACTCAACTAAACAGGCAATTAAGATCCAGAATAGTAAGCATTGCAGTAGGGGAAGGAAAGCACAGGAAACCTAGTCTAGGACTGAAACCTGAGAGACAAGGTTGGTGGGTTAAGAGGCTGGAGGAAGGAGGAATGTATTCTAAGGCAGAGGGAATAGTGTGTGCAAAGGCTTCTTTCTGGGCAAGAGAGGAGAGATCATGGCTCTGGTTTCCCAAATGTGTGTCACATAGCCAAAGAAAAACTTAACATACTTTCAAGTGAACTTAGCCTTAGAACATTTTCAGTGTAAATATTTTTTGTGTGTTTTTATTCAAGTACTTGAAAGCTTGCAGGGAAAATTCAAAATTATTTCATTAGACATTGTCATTTTGATTTATCATAGTTTTTGCTCTTCTGTATATGTATATGTTTTTAGGCATATAAATGGTGCATTGAGGCCATGAAAGAAATCACAGCAGGCTTACCAGTCAAAGTTGTGGTGGATGTTTTAAGACAAGCTTCTAAGGTGAGTGTAATGTTAAAATCATTAAATTAATTATAGTATTTAGCAAGCTTCAAATTTGTTTTAATTAACCTGTTATTTAACAAGTTAGGTATTGCATATTCCATGGACTCGAAAGGTCTATTTTCTAAGTCTCTGTTCTCAGTTTTAAAAACCAGATTTCTAAAACTGTCACACACATGGACTTTAGCTAATTTTATTATACCCAGAAAAACCTTGAAAATTTTTGTTGTCATAATTCAGCTCTCTGAAGTACAGATGAAATTAGTATTGTGACGCTATCCTGCCTGAATTTGTTTTTGTTTTCCTTAAACCTTTACAACAACCTGAATTCCTTATGCCATAGTTGTATGGGCTTTGGTCACTTTTCTTCTAAAAGATAGCCTCGTACTAAATCTTTTGGTCATAATATTGCAGTCTCACAGTATGACCGCTTTCTGGTATGACAGTATGACAGTATTGACCTGGTAGGCAATACTTACTTGATTTTCCTGTAGTTTCTCTTTATTCTGTAAATAAATGCATTAGATCTCTGAGGCCAGTTAGTAATATTTAAAAATGGCTGCTGTGGCTCACTGAGGCTTTAAAAGCATTGATGTACATTTCACATATACTCTTTATACCCAGAGGTTTTTCAGTTTTGAATATTCCATTTTGGTTAGTTTTACTTACAGAAAATTCAATTAGAAGGAAGATTCTAAAATTATAGATTTATAAGAGACTAAGATTTCTATGAAATTTATTTAAATAAGTCATTTCAGAGTAAATAAATAGCATATTCAGGTTATCAGATCTAGAAGAATATTAATGTTTTTAAGTAATTTAAAACATTGATACACATTTAATATTAAGACAACTGAATATATGTGCAAGATTTCTATTTCTGTATGCAAATAATATTTAGAAACTACTGGCTATTCTCATGAGTCAAAATATTAAGAAGAGGAAAACTCAAAATGCCATGTATTTAAAAATTGTTAGTTGAGAATTACAGGATAGTTATAAGCCACTCTAGAATTGGAATATAAATATAAGTGCCTTAGAAAATAACATGGTGGGTCCTCCCCCACACCATTGTATTTTAATAATATGGAAGGATGGGAATATACCAGCTTTGTAAAATAACTTTGTTATAACAAGTTTGTATTGGGCATGGCTGGTAAAATTGTAAGCTTTATGATTTCCCAGGATATATATAGATCTGTTTATAATAGAACTTTCAAGTTGGAAGGAAATTACAAATACATCACTTCTACTTATGTTTGAAGATGCTTTTTCTCTTTTTGACCATTATAGTTCAAATATATAAGCTGGACTTATTTTTAACACTGAGTTATTTAATAATTTTTTACTTTATCTTTAGGCTTGTGTTGTAAAACGTGAATTTAAGAAGGCAGAACAGTTAATTAAACATGCAGTGTATTTGGCACGGTAGGTGATTGTTATTAAAAATACCATTTCAAATTACCTGTCTCTACTTTATATCCTAATAGTTTTGTATCTTTTTATAGGGATCATTTTGGATCCAAACACCCAAAGTATTCTGATACACTGCTAGATTATGGGTTCTACTTACTCAATGTAGATAATATCTGTCAGTCTGTTGCAATATATCAGGTATGTTAATAGTTACACTTTTTTTCTTTCAACCTAAATTGTTTTTCGGACTTGTACTTGTTTTAACTTCTGCCCTGGCCAGGTTACTCAGTTGATTAGAGCACCATCCCAGTGTACCAAGGTTGTGGGTTCAATCTCCGGTCAGGGCACATGTGAGAACCAATCAATGAATACATAAAGAAGTGAAACAACAAATCAGTGTTTCTCTCTCACTCCCTTTCTTCCTCTCTGTCTAAAAGTCATTTTTTAAAAGATTTAATTTCTTTATTTTTAGAGAGGGAAGGGAGAGAGAAAGAGAGAGAGAGAAACATCAATGTGCGGGTGCTGGGTGCCATGGCCTGCAACGTAGGCATGTACTCTGACTGGAAATAGAACCTGCGATGCCTGGTTCACAGCCCGCGCTCAATCCACTGAGGCTATGCCAGCCAGGGCTAAAAATCATTAAAAAAAAAAACACAAAACTTTCTAAGCCCCTCCTCATACATGTCATGCCATTATTTTAGATATTACTAAATAATATCTACAACACTTAAAAGTTGAAGTTTTAAGAATTAAAGCAAATCATCCAGGAAAAGAGTTGTTTACCTGTGGGCTCATAATCAAGAGTACACTTCTATTTTCATTTGCCCAGGTGATGGCTTATCTTATTTGTTGATTTAGCACAAGTCACTAGAGCTGCGTTTATAATAGCAAGGAGGGTCAATAGTAGTTATTTTAGGCCTTATCTTAGTCATTCTCGGGTAAATGATATGTTATGCCATAGCTGTGGACAAGGTATCCTTGATTTTATAGTTTACTTCTGAAGAAGAACACAGAGAAAAACACTGTTGTGATTCTCAAGACATGTGAATGGTTTTTATTATTAAGCCATTGCCTTTTAAGTCAGACTCAGTCTTCAGAAAATCAAGCCTTATAGGTAATGTTTATGTTCTGTTGTGATTTAAATACAGCAGGCCTTTTCTTCAAAACTGATGGGATTGGGTGTGTAGAATATATATTTAAATTACTAGGATGCTTAATTTAACTGGGTAGTGGTTTCTAAGGATTTACAGTATTATCAGTTATATCGATGACTCTTTCAGGCAGCCCTTGACATTCGGCAGTCAGTATTTGGTGGCAAAAATATCCACGTAGCAACAGCTCATGAAGACTTGGCTTATTCTTCTTACGTTCACCAGTATAGCTCTGGAAAGTTTGACAATGCATTGTAAGTTCCATGTTCCTTTTCAGTGATTGATTTAATGTTGTTGCTATTGTTTTTCCTAATAAACTAGTATTTAATGTACTTCATGGATCAAATTTGTCTTCCTGGAGTGTTAACATGATGTCTAAAATATTTTTGACATATTTTAAAAGCATACCAGTTTAAAAGCTATTCATTTAGGGTTTATGTGGTTTAATATTGACTTGTATATCTTCATACAGAATATAACTTTCCCTTTGAATATTTTCTTCAATAATTTTTTCTTTGAGTAATACAATAGTACTCTGGATAAGTGACAGATTTAGCCTAAAAACTTCTTGCTTCATAACACAGAGAAATACTGAATAAAACAATTATCTTTTAAAATGCATAACCAAACTTGTAAGACAGGGAGGAAATCCCTAAGGGCTAATAAAGGATGAAAATCCAAACTGTGGTATAACTGCTCTGGGGTGGGAGGAAAGCTTACAAGTTTCTGTAATGTTGGTTCATCAACAGTCCTGGGTTTAAGAGACAAAGCATGTAGCCCACAGGAACTTGTGAGTTAGAACTGAAACCCTCACATGAAGTCAGGATCAAGGCTATACACCCTCAGGGAAAGGGTTACTAGGAAAAGAAGAATTGCCCACTGGCAAGAGAGATGACAGAGAAACGCCATAAATTCTTCATAGGGGAATTCGTAACTGCAAACACATAGCTCTCCTGTGTTTGGGTATCGTGCCTACAGGAACCCTCAAACCGAGAGAAACAATGAAAAGTACTTTGAGACTACTAGTTCTCCTAGGATGCCTTTTAGGGGAAAATGTAAAACACTTTGAAATGATTAATCTGAACCCAAACCATGTAGACTTTCCATAGATCTAGCTCAACCAAAGATGAACTCACCATTTTATAAAATTAAGAATAAGTAAGGAAACATTTCCTTACTTATGAGTAAGTGAGAGTCACAGGCATAATGAACAGGATTGGTACTATAAGAATATCGCTTAATGGAACTTTTTGGTTGATACTGTGATTAACTATTCTTAAGTGATTAAAGATACAAACAGGTTGGTAAACTGTGGCCTGTGGGCCAAATAAAGCTTTATTGGAACATAGCAATGCTCCCTTCGATCATATATTGTCTAGCTGCTTTTACATTATAACAGTAGAGTTGAGTGGTTGGGACAGAGTATATGGCCCACAACCGGAAATATTTACTATATGGCTTTTAACAGAAAACAGTTACCGATCTTGATATAAAAGGAGTAAGCAATATTTTTAAGGGAAAATAAAGAAAAGCAGATGGAAAAACAAAACAGATTGATACATGCTGGAGAATGCATGAACCTTGAAAACATTGTGCTTAGTGAAAGAAGCCAGTCACGAAGGACAATATTTGTATGATTACGTTTACATGAAGCATCCAGAATAGGCAAATCCATAGAGACAGAAGGAAAGGGTAGTTGGTTGCCTAGGGCTGGGGAGTTGGAGGAAAACATGGGCACAGGGTTTCTTTATTTGGGTGATGAAAATATTCTGAAATTGATCATGTTATGGATATATAACTATGAATATACTGAAAACCATTGGATTGTACATTTTAAATAGGTAAATTGTGTGGTATGAATTTTAACATCTTACTACAAGAGCTGTTATAAAAAATATAGCTAGATTTAGAAAATAGTAATGACATTAAAATTCAGTAGAGAAGGTAAACAGCAGATTAAACACAATTAAATAGACAATTAGTAAATTAGAAGACATCTAATGTAAGGAAAAAGTAATGATTACTTGGAAGACAGAGAAGGCTTAGTTTTTTTAAAGGAACTGGCAGATAAGATAGACAAATAATTTACCTTCTGTTTGGTGAGATAGGCCATAAACAAATAACTATTTATATCAGGTGAGGATGCATGCTGGGGCAAAATTAAGTAAGCTAAGAGTTTAGAGTGGTGGTAGATTATTTAGGGACTTTTGTGTAGGTTGGTCTAGAAAGGCTTCAGAGAGACAGTAAATCAAGTGTAAGAGTCCTAGGTAAGAACATGATTTGCATATTCAGAAAACTGCTAGGCCTGTGTGACTGGAGGGGGACAAGAGAATTGTTTTTGAAAATGACAGTAGATGAGATTAGAGAGACAGCCCAGTAAAAGATCGTTTTGAGCCTTGTAGGCTGTAATAACTTCACAGTTTATTCTGAGGGAGATTGGAATCCATTGGATGCTTAAAGTTTAGCTCACAAGCAGAAGGAAATTTAAAAAAACAAAAAACTTGTCTTTTACCACAGATAGTTTTAGAAATTCTGTCAGTATTATAAAACACTGTAACTAAAAAAAAAAAAGTCAGAATATATCTATCTGTATTGCTCATTTCTGTTCAAAGGGTGGGCCAAAGGTTTAATTTTAATGACTTGGTGTTGAAATGAGAGAGGGAGGTAAGAAGGCCTGAGAAGGAATAGTGGGGTTGGGGGGGAGAAATGCCAGAATGTATCTATCTGTGTTACAGATTTCATGCAGAAAGAGCTATTGGTATTATTACCCACATCCTACCTGAAGATCATCTTCTTTTGGCTTCTTCAAAGAGGGTGAAAGGTACCCTTTGTAATTTAGTCTTCAGTTTATATCTATATATGTCTATACATCTATATATATATATATTTTAGATTTCTTTAACTGTCAATTGTAACAGATGTCTAATCTGTGATATTTTTTAATTGATGATATATTGTATAAAATAGGGGTATTTGCTTATTTCTGCAGGGGTAGTACTTAAGAGTGGACTATATCTACATATTAAATGACCAGTTCACTGATTTAAAGTATTCACCTGTAACTCTACGTAATAATTTCCAGTGGTTTATAATGAAAGGTTGTGTGCTTCTCGAATATAACACTGTTAATAAGCAAGAATGTCTATCCTCCTCCTCCCTTCCTCCATTTACATGTATTCATTTGTACATAACACAGACTATTGCAGAGTAACATGGATAGCAAACTAAAGATGTGTTTTTCACATACCTTCAGCTTTTAGAGTACAGGATTCTGAAACTCAGCTGCATGTTACGTTATCCTTAATGTTGCAAGGTTCTTAAGAAATACTACCGCTTTTTTATTTTAACTTTTTATATAATCACTACCAAGCCCCTTTCATGCAAGACATTTGTATATTGCCAACATAATTGGGTCACCTATGTGGTAACTCAGTGCATGTTGGGTAAATTTTACCTTAATTCTGGAGCTGGGTATTTTCCCTCTTCTCAGTTTGCATTTTTAAAGTTACACAAGTAATACATGATCAGTGTCAAAAATGAAAAGTTTAAAAAAAAAGACAAAAAAAATTTAAAGAGAAAAAAAATTAAGTCACCAGAAATCCCATGGATTCAGAATCAACATTTTGGTGATAATTTTTTAGACTTTTTCTTTTTTTAAATAGCAAAATAAATGAATACATTTTTTCTTACCTGTTTTTTCTTTTTAACTTATTGTGAATATTTTCCCATATCAGTACATGTACGTATATATCCTTTTCTCTAATATTTTTAACTTCACCTCTGTTTTTGGACCTTTATATTGTTTTTAACCTTTTGTACTTTAAAAATGCTGCAGTGAACTAAATCTTACTTTTGTGCACATGGACAATTTTCCTAGAAATAAAAATACCCGGTAAAAGACTTTTTAAGACTTTAAGTGAAATTGGAAAACCTTGAAGGCGACTTTGAAATTGAAATCATGTCTGATTTGGTTGGTCAAGTGAGAAGGAGGAAACCAATTCCTTTAGTTGCATTTGGTTAAAGGTTATATTTTATAAAAGTATAGTTTCAAAACTTTCAACTGTGATTCTCTTTGACACAGTTTCATAACTTTAAAAGTTTTGCCTTTTCATTTCTTTAAAAAGCAATTTCACATCAGCAACGTATAAGTCTAATACAATATAAATTAATTCTATAAAATAATTTGATATATACCATTGTTTTCCTTAAATTTGAAATTCATTATACTATGCAAAATAGAATGACCTCCCCCAAACTGTATTTTTTCAGTAAAGTGTAATACTTTCTTCTTTACCAGTTTTAAACTATATCCACATATAAATATATACAACAAACATTTATAGACTTTAATTTTGAATTAGATGTTCAGATTAGCTTTTGTAGATGGTTTTAAAGTGCTCTAATTTCATCGCTTTCTTGTTCAGCACTTATTTTAGAGGAGATTGCAATTGACTGTCATAATAAAGAAACTGAACAGAGGCTGCTTCAAGAAGCTCATGATTTGCACCTATCTTCACTCCAACTAGCTAAAAAAGCTTTTGGGGAATTTAATGTACAGACTGCAAAACACTATGGAAACCTTGGAAGACTTTATCAGTCAATGAGAAAATTTAAGGTAGAAACATGTTTTACTGTATTTTTCTTTCTCTAAATAATCTTAAACCCTGGCTGGTGTGGGTCAGTGGATTGAGCACTAACTTGCCTGTGGACCAAAAGGTCACTGGTTTGCTTTCTGGTCAGGGCACATGTCTGGGTTACAGGCCAGGTCCTCAGCTGAGGGCATGTGAGAGGCAATTTCAAAAATTCAGGCCAGGGAAAAATAAGAAATATAGCAAACCATAAAGGCTTGTTAGACTTAAAACATAGCTGTTAGGTTAAGTATAGCATGTGGCAGAATGCGTGGCACTTAGTGGGTATGCAAGAAATGTCAGATGTTGCAACTATTATTAATTATAGCAATAAATATTTACTGAATTCAGTTCCCTTTTAGAATTTTGGGCCCTGGCAGGGGGTAGCTCTGTTGGTGAGAGCATCATCACGATATACCGAGATTGTGGGTACAGTCCCTGGTCAGGGAACATACTAAAATCAATCAATGAGTTAAGTAGACCAACAAATTGATGTTTCTCTCTCTCTTCCTCCCTTTCTCCCTCTCTGTAAAAATCAGTTTTTAAAAAATGTTAAAGAATCTTGGGTTATGAATATTTAGTAATGTTCATTTTAGAGTCACAATAAGGAAAGGATGAGAGCAGCTGCCTAAGACATTTATTTTTACCCAAAATTTAATCTACTTATCCTCAACTAATTCGAGTTTAGTTTGTCAGAATAAAAATTGCCAAAACTCCAAAAAATAAAGAGTAAGTATTCTTGTATAAACTAACATACTATAGTATGAAGATTGAAGCTTCACAAGTTTCAGTTAAATTGTAGTGTGTGTTAATTTAAAGAAATTTCATTTCAGAATGTTTTAATTTTTTTTAAGATTCTATTTTTAGAGAGAGAGAGAGAAAGGGTGAGAAACATCAATGTGTGGTTGCTTCTCATACGCCCACTACTGGGGACCTAGCCACAACACAGGCACGTGCCCTGACTGGGAATTGAATTGATGACCCTTCGCTTCAAAGTCCAGTGCTCAACCCACTGAGCCACACCAGCCAGGGCCATTTTAGAATGTTTTAATTTCTTCTAACAACTTTTTATTACCAGGACAAGTTTTTCTCTTGTCATTTTTGTCATAGCACACTATCACTATCATCAGGTTATGTACATAGCTTCCTAAAACCAGTGATGCTCCCCGTGGGTGGGTAACTTTTGAAATTGCATGGTATATTAATCTGATTTCCTTATGCCATTTGTAACATGTCCTTGGCATTTAGAAGGTTGCTCATTGAGTGAGAATTGTTGACATAAGAAAAATTACAATCTAGTGGTTCATATGGCTTAATGATTTTTTTCAGGAAGCTGAAGAAATGCACATCAAAGCAATTCAGATTAAAGAACAACTTCTTGGTCAAGAAGATTATGAAGTAGCCCTCTCAGTGGGACATCTGGCTTCTTTATATAATTATGACATGAATCAGTATGAAAATGCTGAGAAACTTTATTTGCGATCTATAGCAATTGGTATGTTATTTTAAAATTTTCTTGGTCAATTGATTAGAGGTCCACGTGTCTTATGTGTTGTATAGGGGAACTTTTATTACCAAGACTTAAGTGAGTTCAGAGCTGCCATGTATTTCTAGGAATCACCCACAAATAATCTGAAATGTTTTGCTAAAACCCGATTTATTGATGTTGAAACCAGTATGAAGAAGTATGAAAGTGTCAAGGATAGGCAAAAGTAGTTATTTTAAAGTATTTATGTAATTACTACTACCTGCCGTCTCGCGGATTTAACGTCATAGATCAGGTTTACCTGTTCTATGTCTGGTTTCTTTTGGTGAACATGATTTATGAAAATCATCTACATTCCAGATCACTATTGCTTATTAATTTCCAGTGCTGTAATAGTGGCTTAGTATATTATTGTTTATCCATTCTACTGTTAATGAATATTCACAACATTGGGGTTGTTTCCAGTTCAGACTTATATATCACAAAGTAAGATACAGTGATCATCATTTAGTGTTGTGCCTGTTGAAACACCTTCCCCATTTTTACATTGAATTGTCTGTCATTTTCATACTGGTTTATAGAAGTTTTTTATATAATATGGATATAACAAGCCCTTTGTTGGTTATATGTGTTACTTTACTCCTTGTTTTTTTATAATGGTGCCTTTCAAAGAACAGAAGTTCTATATTTTAAGATTTTATTTATTTTTAGAGCAAAGGTAAAGGAGGGAGAAACAGAAGAGAAATATCACTTGGTTTCCTCTCACTTGCCCCCAGCTGGGGACCTGGCCCACAACTAAGGCGTGTGCCCTGACCAGGAATCATACTGCCCACCTTTGGGTCAGCAGGCCGGCACTCAGTCTACTGAGCCACACCAGCCAAGGCTGGAAATGTTATATTTTAATGTAGTCTAATATATTGGTCTTTACTTATATGATTAGCACTTTGTATTCTGTTTAAGAAATCTTTTCCTACCCTGCCCTGGCCACCGTGGTTCACTTGGGTGGAGCGTTGTCCTGTAGACCAACAGATTGCTGGTCTACAGGACCAGTCAGGGCACAAGAAGGCAACCAGTCACTGTTTCTCTCTCACATCAATGCCCTGCTCTCCCTCTCTTCCTCTCTCCCCCTTCCTCTCTCTCTAAAAGCAGTGAAAAGTGTACTTGGGTGAGGATAAAATTAAAATTACATTAAAAGAAATCTTTTCCGCCCTGTCTGGTGTAGCTCAGTGGATTGAGCGTGGGCTGCGAACCAGAGTCACAGGTTCAATTCCCAGTCAGGGTACATGTCCTGGTTGTGGGCCGAATCCCTAGTGAGGGCCATGTGAGAGGCAACCACACATTGATGTTTCTCTCCCTCTCCTTCTCTCTCCCTTCCTCTCTCTCTAAAAATAAATATATACAATTAAAAAAATTGATTTAAAAAAATCTTTTCCCCAAAGTCATGATGATATTCTTTTAGAAGATTATCGTCTGGAAACTTTATTTTGCCATTCACATTTAGACCTACATTGCTGAAATTGATTTTTGTGTTTGATGTGAGGGGGGGATCAATTTTTTTTCTTTTTCTCTCTCTCCCTTTTTTTTTTTCTGTGTGGATATAAAGTTGACCCAGGACCATTTTTTCAAAAGACTGTGCTTTCCCCTCTGCTGTGCTACCTTTGTCATAAATCATATATCTCTGTATATGTGGACTCCCTGTTATCCATAATATTTTGACTTGCTCAACCCTGCAATACAGCCCTCAGATAAAGTAGTTTTAGAATTGTTAGCCTGTAGTACTATGAAAAACAAATCTAGTAGAGTTCAGTCTTTGTTTACAGCTTTCTGTCTTTAGCCTGAAGGTGTATATTCAGAATACTGGAGAATTTACTTGGAGAATTACTTTTCTCCTCCATCCCATCTTGTCAGTATAGTTTGAAACACAATTAGGCTCATTTATTTATGTTTGTATAACATTTCCCCAACTTTATTTACTTAGTTTTTTTTTAGTATGTGAACTATTACTCTTCTAAAAGTTAGAACTAGAAAGTTATGTTCCTAGATATATGATTCCCTCTATTTTTTTGTAACCACTCCTCACCTACGCCCTTTGGGTAACCAGTCTTGCTAGTTCCTCATTTACAGTTTCTGTGTATATTTTTTGCACAAATGTTCAAATGCATAAATATTTTGTTTTTCCCTTTCTGACACAAAAATAGCGTACCATAGGTACTTTTGTACTTTGCTTTTTTAAACTTAACAGTATACTCTTTAAGTCATTCCATGTGAGTTCATACAGAGCCAAAAGCTTCCTGTTTTGTGTACAGATGCATAATATAACGTTTAATGGGTGTACTGTGGTTGATTGAATCTTTTGCCTATTTATTTTTATTTGTTTCTAGTATTTTGCAGTCATAAGGAGTGCAACAATGCTTAGTCTTACACATATTTTTCTGTTGTTGGCGGTGCTGTTCTTCTTTACTTTTAGATCTATCTCTTTTAGTCAGCCCTTCAAACTACGAAATTTTATTCTGGTGACAGAAATTTTTTTGTAAGTCTTAAAGATAGCTTATGGGAAGGTAAGCACTAATACAAGACATGAATTTATTCCTTTCAGAGAATAAAACCAAGCTACCGTATTTAAAGAACTGAACTTCTGTTGTCTTATAGAAACTGCTTATTTTGTTGTTAAGGCTTGCTTTCTTTTTTTTTTTTTTCCTGGTTATTTTCAGGGAAGAAACTTTTTGGTGAAGGCTACAGTGGACTAGAATATGATTACCGAGGTCTCATTAAACTTTACAACTCCATTGGAAATTATGAAAAAGTGTTTGAATATCACAATGTTCTGTCTAACTGGAACCGGTTGCGAGATCGACAGTATTCAGTGACCGATGCTCTTGAAGACGTCAACACCAGCCCTCAGTCCACTGAAGAAGTGGTGCAGTCCTTCCTGATTTCTCAGAACGCTGAGGGACCGAGCTGCTGAGGCACGATCTCAGTTAACTAATTTACCTTTTCCCAGATTCCAGGGAATTCATACTGTGAAATCAAAACCATGTTGTTTTTGGGGGCTGGAATTTGCATTGAAACACTGGTCCAGTCCATTGACCCCATTTGGGTGCTCCCTATCTTGCAGAGTGTCTGTAGGAATAAGCATATATTCAGTTATATTCAGCATGTACCGCATGTATAAGTAGTCTGGCCCATATTTTCCACTTAGTAGAAAAAAACAACAGGAAATCTTTCTTTTCTTTTTAAAAAATATTTCATTTTGCAGAAAGTCTGAAAGAAAAAAAGAACCCCTAAATAAAACTATTTAAGAGTTTAAGAGTTGCATTCTTATTATGTAAGGATGATTTTAACAACTTTTTAACATATAATTCTTCCTTGTGGAGGTATTCAATACTGTACTGTAAAGAAATTTCATGGGGAAAATCTTTATATGCAGTATAGAAAAGTTAATAGAAGTACTAATAGAAGAGAGACATCCGGACTTAGGTTTGGCTATCTGACCCAGAGATGTGGATACAGCCACTCCAGAGCTCCAAGGGAAGGGCAGGGCAGTCAGGTTCTTCTGTACTGGACCAGTGTGGATCTGTAAGTAATAGAAAAGCTGATAGGCCAGCAGTTTTAACTCTTGGTTTTTGTTTTATTTTCTTTTGGTACAACAATGCAAAGTGCTCTGATAGTATTTGCTAAGGACCAGGAGGATCTAAAATGGACCAGCCTTGTATAGGAAAGGTTAAAGGGTTATTTGGACCAGAGGCTTTAGATTATTATTTTAGCCCTTGCATTTACTTTTAACAGTAGAATGATTTCACTTAGATGTATAATGAAAAGTGATGATGCAAAAATTATATTCACGTAATAGGCACCAAACTAGGGAAATTTGGCAATTTAAGTGGCATAGCTTTAGTCAAGGTACAGAGATGGCAGTGTCATAAGCAAGTCTATAAATATTTGCTGCAGCCATCCCCTTATTTTAAATGTTGCCCTAATAATCAATGCAATTAACAAGTATACTGGCTAAGAGTTATGAAATTTCTCTTGTCCGGATGGGAATTTTAGTTTACTATATGGTTTGTGGGAATTAACAAAAATTAATGCCCCCAAATAAGCAGGTCTTAGAAATCTTTCATTTTTATGATAAATAATAGTACAGCTAGGTCATCTTATTTGAAATTCAAGAATCAAATGGGAAAATTCCCTAATATATCTATTTCCCTAGCTTGTCTTTATTGGGCTTTGATTTTTTTTTTTTTTTAAGTCAGGTTATTCAGTGTTGAGGTAGATTTCACATCTGAGAAGCGTGACATGTAACAACCCAAGAAACAAAAAACTCTTGCTGTTACCTCAGTTCTTATTATAGTGGCCTGTTTGGCGCCTCTATAGTTAAGAATCAGGGTTTTCCCCCCTATTTTCAGGGGTTTATGACTTGGCTGTTATTCCTGGCTAACTGCTTGGAGTAGTCTGTGGGTGAGTGGATGTGTGTTGAGTTTTCGTTTTCTTTTAACATGCATGTTGGGTGGGGGAGAGAAACCTAAACTGTTCACCACATTCGATACAGAAAAATTAATTGGATATTTCAGATAAATTTGATTTTAAACACTTTTTTGAACTTCCCAAATATAACCTTGTTTAAAACTGTTACTTGCAGTCTTGTTAGTTATGAGCCAGTATTTTTAAGTCCTCGGGAGGGGATTAATGGGGGGGAGGTACCTAAAGAGATGACACAAGCCTAGACTTTAAGATTAATAACTTTGATTTCAAAACCAGAGTTTATTCATTGAATTGATTTTCATTTTAATTTCAAAAAGAGCACATTGGCACGCCTACACCTCCCCCTCCCAGTTAATTGCAATCTAATTCCAAGAGGCACCACCTCTTTAGTAATTACCAAATAGTCTGTGTGACCAAGGACTAACATCTGTAAGTTACTCAGCTCTATTCTCATGGGCCTATATATTTAATACCTCCAAAGATATTTTCAGGATAGGCTCTGTATACTTTTGTTGGTTATTTAGAGTCCTGTGGTATGTTTGTGGTATAGGAATGTCATGGTAAAATGTTTTTCAATAAATATTTTGAAACTTATGTTTTCATATGAAGTTTTTTTTAATCTATAATTTTTGGTTTTGTGCACATAAAACATTTCCTAGGATAAAATCAAGTGACTTAAGGCCTCATTCAGTTTGAGCTTAATGTAGCTCATATTCAGTAATAAAGCAACATGATGTTAGGAGCCTAGGATCACAGGGTGGTAATGTTAAGTGACAGCCAGTTTTATCTTTTTAAAAAAATCATTATCGGTAGTTTTTCCTTATTACCACTACTTTAATGTAGTTTTCTATAAATCCATACACTTTGATATAATGCAAATACACTAGACTGAAAAAAGAGATTACCAGTTCCTATTAGTGATGTAATAATGCCATTTATGGTTCTAATGAAGAATAATGATTCTAATAATTTAAAGTGTGGGATTTATCCATTTAGTAAGAATGTTCAGGATAAGTAAGAGAGGTAAATGTCACCATGATTTCTGGGGTTAAAAAAAACTCGAAGAAAAGAATCAAATTTACTTCACAACAGCCAATAGATTATACAAAATTTTCTCATATGGTAGGGTTGTGTTGTAAGGAAGCCTAGACCAACTTAAAAGATTTTTCTGGAAGTTCAGCAAAGTAATGTTAAATAAGGGGCCTTTGGTCTCATCATCTCTGGCTTCCATTTCTGTTGTCTTACCCACTCTTTTTCTTCAAGTTCAGGGCTACTCAAGTTGGGTGCATTAGGGAGCTCTGTAACACTCACGTGCCACACGGGTGGTCAGTCACTTCAGCATTCGGTTTAATAGAGCCAGTGGGTTTTTTAGACCATAATTTTTATAGGTCCCCAAAGCTGTCTTTGCTCAAAGCATTAGGATCCTTATCTTCAAAGTTCTGTCTCTGCTTAAGGATGAATTTGCTATTGCTGTGTAGTAATTCCAGTATGCTTTCATTTATAAAAATAAAATATTTGACAAAGACCTTTGTTGCTAGGCTGTTTGGGAAGAGTTCATAATATGGTGAAAATTAAGTCCAGAGGCTGCAACCTTATAAATAATGAGTTGCCACTTGGCTGCTCCTTATAGTGCAAATAGAATGATGAATAGTAAACATATGCCTAAAACATGAATGAAGTTTTGGCCATACTTTTGAAAGAATGGTTTGCTTGGTAGCAAATACAGTTAATTGCCAGTCAGTTTTTATTTTTTTTCCCCAGAATGTTGTATCCTCGTTGCTTCCAAACTATTCTTTTTCTGGATGGCAGAGTTACTACTGGAAAAATGTATTTATAATTAGTGCAAACTTTTTTTTAAGAGTTTTATTTTTGCTTTAAAAATTAACATTTCATCTCTCAGCTTTGGAAAACCTCAGATCTTGCTAGGGAATTCCTTTTTTTTTTTTTTTTTTTCTTTTTTAATTTGACATTTGGATTTATCTCCAGCTTGAACACTAGTAGTTGTATTGTCCACAAATCTCAGGAATGTTTTAGGCAGAAAACTGGTTTTACTCTGTTGGAGAGCTGAAGGAGTGTACTTTAAGATTTATTAAATAATGCCCTTCTTTAACTGCAATCCTAGGTATCGCGATAGCATGAGTGGCCTTAGTGAGTTTGTTGAAGTGTACATTTTTTTCAAAAGTAAAATTTAAGATTAAAAATATATGCTATATATAGATATCTAGAAAACTTGGTTTGTGGTGCATAAGTTAAGTGTTGGATCACTACATAACTGTTGCAGGTACCCTTGTGTGACACTACTCATTTCTGTATATTCCTTTTATGGGAAGATATGTTGCCACGGTAACTGAAACTTTTCAATTTAGTTCTACTTTTATGATGTGAATGGATGCTACATTTTATTAAATATTACCAGGTCAGTACTATTTTTATACTTTATTAAGCAACAGGGGATTTTAGTTTAATAGACTCAAAAAGCTCTTAATGAAACAATTAAAAGCAAATCTCCAGCAATTCTTTACATGAAAATCCCCACTAATAGTGCCACAGTAATTTCTATAGAAATATCTAAGGTCACTGATAGATTTTTTAAGGCAATTCTTCATTGTTGTCAGAATGACCTTTCATATCATCCTTACCACAAACTTGTAGTACCCACCATTTTTTGTAACCATTAAACCATACTAAGTATGTTTGTAACCAGCATTGTGATATATTCTGTACTTGTATTGCTAAAAATGAATTATTGACCTAATAAATATAGTGTTCCTGCATTCATAGTGTATCTGTTTCCAATTTAGTTTGGACACTTTTGGTTGGGACTTGGGATTGTTTAAACATTGCAAAATGTTTTTGTTAGAGAACAGTGCTAGAGAAACTGCCGGAACTAGAACACAAGCACTCTCATTCGGGAAAACTACGATGTGTGGCGGAGGAGGCACATGGGAACGGTATTTGGAAATGGTGCCCAAGAAGGCACTTTGGAGAAGATAAAGTACTTCATTAATGCAGGGGATTTTTTAGACTTTTCTAAAGTAACTGCACCATTTTTCCCCCTAGGTTAATCACTTTAAAAGGCTGAAAATGGGTGATGAGGCCAGGTGAATTCTGCTGGCCTTCCTAGTGGAGAAAACCCTGGGTTTGGGTCACAGTCCGGGTCTGCCACTGAACAGCAGGAATTTGAGAGATGAGTCATAGGCCTCTGTGTGTTTCATTTCCTCATATGAGTGGTGGGGTTAAATTCAGTCCTTCAAAAAGAAAACTCCACCATGAAACACCATGAATTTTAAGCACTCTTAAAACAAGTACAGGAAGTAAAACCAAATTTTTAAAAATTGTAAAGAAAATTAGCCCTGGCAGGTGTGGCTCAGTGGATTGAATGCCAGTCTGCAAACCAAAGAGTCACCGGTTTGACTCCCTGGCAGGGCACATGCTTGGCTTGCAGGCGACAGGCAACCACACATTGGTGTTTCTCTCCTCCCCCTCCCCTATCTAAAAATAAAATCTTTTTAAAAATCAACATTTAATCAAAAGCCCACCTTCACTTGGACCAGCCAGCACTGGCTTCATTACCTACTACCTTCAGTGATAATGAATTTTTACATCTTTTACACCTCCATGACCCTGAACATGGTGTTCTCATATGGAATGCCGTTTCCTCCATAAAGTGTCATCTGCGAAGCTCAATGGACAGGAGAAACTTCCCTTGGTTTAAGGATTAAGTTGCCTCTTCTTGGTACACAGCATTTTAATTAAAGCTTTGTTAAAGCCATTACCAACGTATAATGTACAGAACTAAGACTATTTCCAGCTTATACACTTTGTTGATTTGTACATTTAACAATTTACCAGTTTACTCTGTAACAGATACTATCCAAGTGTTAGCAAATTATACCCTCTTACACATTTCTCCAGTTTGAAAATTCAAGGCAAACTCCTTCATTAGGGTAATATCTGCATTATTGGTGGGATGTAAAACAGTGCATCTACTTTAGCTAACAATGTTTCCTCAAAAAATTAAAAACAGAATTACCATGTGATCCAGCAATTCCTTGTCTAGGTATGTATCTAAAAGAAAAGCAGGATTCAAACCAATAATCATATACCCATATTCATAGCAATATTCACAATAGCCAAAAGGTGGAAGCAACCCAAATGTCCATCGACGGATGAATGAATTAAAAAAAATGTGGTATATACAGGGGTGGGCAAAGTAAGTTGACAGTTGCGAGTACATGTAATAATTAATGCCTGTATTATTTTCCATACAACTGTAAACCTACCTTTTGCCCCACCCTGTACATACAGTGAAATACTATTCAGCAATAAAAGACAGGAAACCGGACACACGTTGCAACGCGGGGAACCTTGAGGGCATTATGCTAAGTGAAATAGGCCAGGCACAAAAGGAAGTGGGGAGAGAGTAAATACTGTAAGATTCCACTTACGTTTGGTATCTAAAGTAGTCAAACTCCTAAAACCACAGTGGAATGGCGGTTGTTAGAGCTAGGAGGAGGGGAAAACGGAATGGTTGCTTAGTGAGTATAGGGTTTCAGTTTTGCAAGATTTGAAAAAGTTCTGGAGATTGGTTGCACAACATTGAGTAAACACTACGGAAATGTACACTTACAAATAATTAAGGTAGTAAAGTGGAGTTACCACTTTTTTTTTTAAACTTCAGGACAAAGGCTTTCAACTTGCATAAGCAGTTAAATCAGACAATGATAACATAAAGTTTGAAAAAATCTGATCACAGTGCTTGATAGACCTCAACTGCCATTTCTTTAAAGGTTTTATTTTTTAAAGAGGAGGGAGAAAGAGAAATTATGATGCATGAGGGAAACGTGGATTGATTGGTTGTCTCTTATATACCGCCAACTAGGGATTGGCCCGCAACCCAGGCATGTGCCCTGACTGGGAATGAATGGGCAACCTTTTGGCTCTCAGGCCGGTGCTCAACCCACTGAGCCACACCAGCCAGGGCTCAACTGTGATTTATTTCTAAATTAGAATATTAATATAATATGTTAAAAATTCTGGCTTAGCACACAATCAGACTTTGTTTTTCACTTTTGATGCTGCTTAAATGCTAGCTTGAATAGTTTTCTTTCCTGTTACCAGCTGTGACCCATTGCCAGCACACATTCTGCCTCTGTTATGCTGGTGTCGGAGTAATCAGGTTTCTCTACACTAGACCAAAAAAAGGCATCATGGCTGCTTTTTGACTGAGATGAAGTTTACATAGTATATATTTGATCATGCAAATTGTCTTTAACTTGTCCTTTTTAGAAACATAATATAACTAAAGGCAGATTTTATCAGTAGTTGGAAGTTCTAGGTATGCAGGGTGGATAAAGTGAGATGGAAGACTTCAGAGTCCAGAGAGCTGCATTTTACCTGCTGCAGGGTCTTAGGCAGATAACTCCATGAATAAATCTGAGCTTGGCTCCTTATCTGTCTGGTGAAGAGGACACTACCTGTCTCTTGGGTCATTATGAAGATTAAATAAAACATGCGAATTCTGGTCAAGATGGCAGCATAGGCAGACATGGCTCGCCTCTTCACACAACCACATCAGAATAACTAAAATATAGACCAATCATCACTCAAAACCATTAGAAATTGAGTTGAGTGGAAGTCAGACAACTATGGAATTAACCCAAATCCATACAAACTGGTAGGAAGGGCAGAGATGTGGAATGGGGTGGCCCCTCACCCATGTGTAGTGGCTAAAAATTCAGGAGCGGTATCTCAGGAGTGAGCAGGCCCCCCAGCCCAGGGTACCAGTACTGGGACAAGTCCCCATAACTTCTGGCTGAAAAAACCAGCAGGGATTGAGACAGTGAAAGAAACTGCTGGGCCCTGACTGGCGTAGCTCAGTGGATTGAGCACGGGCTGCGAACCAAAGTTTCGCAGGTTCGATTCCCAGTCAGGGCACATGCCTGGGTTGCAGGCCACAGCCCCCAGCAACCACACATTGATGTTTCTCTGTCTCTCTCTTTCTCCCTCCCTTCCCTCTCTAAAAATAAATAAATAAAAATCTTAAAAAAGAAAGAAAGAAAGAAAGAAGCTGCTGGAGCCCAAGAAGTTCTTAAAGAACCTACACATGGACTCACCTACTCAGACTCACTCCCTCTGAGCTCTAGTACCTGGGTAGCAGCTTGAAAAGAACCCAGTGGCATACTGGGAGAAAGTGAAGTGTCTGGCATCAAGGCAAGTGGAGGCTGTTGTCCCTTTTCTAAACCTTCCCTCCAAGAGCCAGCAAGCTGGTGCCATATCTGAGACTCCATCAACCTGGCTAACACTGTTTGACCTACCTTGGAGATCCCCAGAGACTCCACCCCACCCAACTTAGAGGCCCACTCAGCCTGCTTTTCCATATAAATGGCTGGTCTTGGCTCATGCTTCACAACTTCCTAAATCCTATCAAACAAGCAACAGCTGGCCTCAGTGAGCCCCAGGCCTGGCACTAGCAGCAGTCAGCCTAGATTCACAGCTTGGCTTCACCTGGGAATCCCTAAGACCAGCACAAGTAGCAGCCATCTGAGTGCTCTACTGCTCAGGCCAAGTGGTCCTGGGCAAAACATAGGAAGGGGCTGATCTTGCCCTGTAGCACCCGGGAAACTCTAGGGCCCCTGTACCCAGCAGACAGCTACAGACCATGTCAGAGCACCACTACTCTGCCCCTGCACAGCTGACCCTCCATGGAGGGTGGATGTCAGTGGTCAGTGGTCACAGCCAGTCCTGGCAGCTGACTGGCCTTGGTAAACCCCTCCCATTGATCTGCCAATAGCACCCAAGGCTCAACTACAAGAGGAGGGTGTACTTGGCCCACACTAAGAGTGTACCTCGAGTACCCAGCTTGGGTGATAGGGAAGGCTGTGCCACTGGACCCTACAGGACACCAACTACATTAGGTCACCCTCCCAAGACACAGAGTCAAAGCAGCTTTACCTAATACATAGAAACAAACACAGGGAGGCTGCCAAAATGAGGATACAAAGAAACATAGCCCAAATGAAAGCACCGATCAAAACTCCAGAAAAAGAGCTAAACAAAATGGAGATAAACAACCTATCAGACTCAGAGTTCAAACACCGGTTATAAGGATGCACAAGAAATTTAGTGAGGATCTCAACAGCATAAAAAAGATCCAGTCAGAAATAATTACATACACTAATTGAAATATAGAACAATTTATAGGGAAACAACAGTGGAGGAGATAAAGCTGAGAAATCAGTGACTTAGAACCTAAGGAAGCAAAAAACAACCCATCAGAACAAGAAGAAAAAAAAATCGAAAAATTGAGGATGGTATAAGCAGCCTCTGGGACAACTTCAAGCGATCCAATATCTGCAATATAGGGGTGAAAGAAGGAGAAAAGAAAGATCAAGAAATTGGAAATGTATTTGAAAAAATAGTGAAAGAAAACTTCCCTAATTTGGTGAAGGAAATAGACATGTCCAGGAAGTACAGAGAGTTCCAAAGAAGATGGATGCAAAGAGGCTCACTCCAAGATACACATTATAATTAAAATGCCAAAGGTTAAAGATAAAGAGAGAATCTTAAAAGCAGCAAGAGAAAAAAAATCCTACAGGGGAGTTCTCATAAGACTGTCAGCTGATTTCTCAAAAGAAACTTTGAAGGCTAGAAGGGATTGCAAGAAATATTCAAAGTCATGAGAAGCAAGGACCTACAGCCAAGATGGCTCCACCCAGCAAAGATACCATTTAGAATGAAAGGGCAGATAAAGAGCTTTCCAACAAGAAAAACCTAAAGGAATTCATCATCACCAAACCATTATTACATGAAATGTTAAAGGGACTTATTTAAGAAAATCAAAACTATGAATAATTAAATGGTAATAAATACATATCTATGAAAAAATTAAAAAGCAAACTAAGCAAACAAAAACAGACGGAATCACGGATATGGAGAGTATTTTGATGGTTGCCAGATGGGTGTGGAGTGTGGGGGAATCGGTGGAGAGGTGAGGGGGTTAAGAAATACCAACGGAGCCCTGGCTGGCGTAGCTCAGTGGATTGAGCTCGGGCTGGGAACCAAAGTGTCCCAGGTTCGATTCCCAGCCAGGGTACATGCCTGGGTTGCAGGCCATAACCCCCAGCAACCGCACATTAATGTTTCTCTCTCTCTCTCTCTATCTCCCTCCCTTCCCGCTCTAAAAATAAATAAATAAAATCTTAAAAAAAAAAAAAAAGAAATACCAATGGGTAGTTCCAGAATAGCCACGGGGATGTAAATACAGTGTAGAAAATGGAGTAGCCAAAGAACCTGTACACAAGACCCGTGGACATGAACAGTGGTGTGGGGATGGCTTTAGGGAATGGGAGGTGCTCAGTGGAGGGTGGCAATGGGGAAAATTGGGACAACTGCAATAGCATAATCAATAAAATGTAATAAAAAAATGAAATGAATGCAGTGCATAGGTCAGTACTAGGCCCATCATAGACACTATAAATGCTAATTTCTTTCTCGCCTCCTCCCTTGTTGGAGGGTCATGGAGAAGGAAGAGGAGACTGAAAACTCCAGTTTTACTGACTGTATGATTCCATCACCACAATGATACCTGTAAGAGTCAGCTAGCACCCAACACTAGTAATTACTCAGGGTTTTGATAATAAGCTCTCTGGTTTCAGGTCAGGTTTGTGGAGAAAGAGCATTAGGTAGATCTTGTCCTTTTGAAGCTTACTTCTAATGACAAAGAAGTCACTTCAGGTAACAAAGGGAGGAATCTCAGAAGGAAGAAATTGGAGAAGGAATTTTATCAAAGCCAAACATTTCTGGGAAACTCACAGCTCACTAGGACAACCCAGGACAGAACGGTAGCGTGGACAGGCTCATTTGAGCCTGAGGCTGCCCCGAGGCTGCCCTCACAGATCTCTCTGTCCCATGGACACCCGCATCCATTTCCTAACTTCTGCCTGGTGGACTGCTTGTCTTGTCCTAGAGGCATCTCTCATGTGGTTGAGGGTACCAGCTCTGGAACTGGACTAGGATTCCACAGCTGCCACTTACCGGCAAGAAAGCACCTACAACTTTGGGAGGACAGCACTGTCCTTGCCTCTGGTTGTCTCAAAGCCACAGATACTACCAGTCTCTCTGGCTACAGATTCCCAGGGCTAACTTGAGATTTTAGGAAGCTACCCTCCTGCATCAAAAGAAGTTACTTATACCACTAAGGGGTGGGGGTGTGTGTGTTAAATGAAGCCATACAAACTTTAGGGAACGTCCCAAGAGGAGACTGTTGGATCCCTTACTTCCCCCTAGCTTATTTTTCATTTCTAAAAGTTTTATTTGATTCTTTTCCGAATCTGTTTACTCTTTTTCTATCACATCCTGTTTTGTTATTGTAGTATCTTTGTCTCCTTTTTCATAAAAACTGAAACCTACATGAGATAGATTGATGGACCAGAACAGAAATGTTCAGAAGTAGACTCAGATAAATCAGGAATTTAATATATAATAAGGGTGACATTGCATATCAGTGTAGAAAAGATTAATTCTTCCCTGCATGGTATCTTATAAATATACTCTATGTGTGCAAGGACAACTGTTTAGCCATCTGAAAAAAAACACTGGATTTCTATTATAAAACTTAAACCAAAATTCATGTCAGATGGACCAAAGATTTAAATGTAAAAACTGAAACACTAGAGCTAGAAGATAGAATTTTAAATATTTTGCGAGAAGAAAAGCCCTTTCAAAGTCACATAGAAGCCATTAAAAAAGGTACTGATCATTTAACTACATAAAATAGAAAATGCCGTAGTGTGGAAAGGAAAAATTATAAAGTCAAAACACAGGCCTGGCTGGTGTAGCTCAGCGGATTGAATGTGGGCCTGTGAACCAAAGGGTTGCCAGTTCGATTCCCAGTCAGGGCACATGTCTGGGTTGTGGGCCAGGTCCCCATTTGGCAGTGTGGGAGAGGCAACCACGCATTGATGTTTCTCTCCTTCTCTTTCTCCCTCCCCTCCTATCTCTCCAAAAATAAATAAATAAAATATTTAAAAACAACCACCACAGGGCATGGAGTCAGAAGACCTGGAAAATCAAGATCTCAATTCAGCGCACCAGCCCCTAAACCCCTATTTTCTTCTCTAAAACGGGGAGCAGTCTCCCTCACACGTTTGACATGAAGGTTCGATGAGAATGGATGCAAAGCACTTTGCCATCTCTCCTGAGTCGTATGCCTTTGTGGCAATGTTATTATGTGCCAAGGAGACTGCCAGTCACTCCTGTAGCCTAGGAGGGAAGTGTGCCAGGCAGCGGTCAGTACAGTTGTGGCCAGAGTCTCTTCTACTCAAGGCTTTAGGGAAAAAATCCATTCTTCTCCAGGAGAAGGGCCTTTCTTGAGGGCTGCCTGGACTGGCCATCACAGAGGCATTTTCCCTGGGGTGAGCCTCCCCATGAGGTAGCGTAGGTGAAGGTGTGATTTGGAGGTTTCCACCAAGGCTCCCCACCTCCAAACAGCCTCCTTCAACCACCTGCTTCTGGTGACCCCAACTTCACCTTAGAGAGGCATACTTTGGGTAGAGATGTCTTAACTAAAAAAATAGAAACGATCCTAGGAGAAATAATAAATTGAGTCTTGAGGGTTAATGTTTTAGTGACATGTTTGTGTCATTGGTGTGTGGGAAGTGTGCCGGCCTGGGGGTTATCAAGCCTGAGTTCTAGTGCCACTTCTGGTGTTGACTTCCTGTGCACCCTTGAAGAAGTCACTTTTCTTCTTGGGCTTCTTTCTTCCCCTCTGAGCTAGGAGATCATTGGATTATATGCTCTGTTGCGGTTCTTTCATTCACTTATTCATTCATTTTTCATTCATTCAATCAATCAGTCATTCTACAAATGTTTGTGAAGTACCTACTGTGTACTGGGTACTGTTGTAATTGCTTGGGAAACAGCAATGAACGAACCAGACAAAAGGTCTGCCCTTGTGGAACTCATATCTTAGTGGAAGGAGACCTGGAATAAAGAAGAAATATTCTCACAAATTAAATGATCTAATATTTGAGGGGTTTAAGTGCTTTAGGAAAACAAAAACAGAGTAGGTGATATTTAAATTGTGGTGAAGGCATTGGAATTTAAGACAGGCAGACATGCTGAACTATACTGAGGAAGTGACATTTGAACAAAGATTTGAGAGCAATTAAGGAGTTAGCTAAGCAGCTATCTTGAGAAAGAACATTCCGGACAGAGGGAACAGCCAGTGAAAGGCCCTGAGGCAGGATTGCGCTTGGTAAGTATGAGAACACAAGGATGAGGGCAGAGAAGTAACCCAGTGGATGGTAGGCAGAGATTATAGGGAGCCTTACAGGCCCTGGCAAAGACTTTGGCTTTCAGTCTGCCCGAGGTGAAGAGCTGCGGGAAGGGTTTGCTTCAGTATTTTGTTTCTTAGAGCACTTTTAGGTTCACAGCAAAACTGAGTACCAAGTACTGCGATGTCCTGTATCCTGCTGTCCCTACACATGCATAGCCTCCTCCACCATCCACAGCCTGCACCAGAATGCTGCATTTGTTACAGCTGGTGAACCTACACTGAAACAGCATTGTCGCCCGGTGTTTGTAGTTGACACTAGGGTTCACTCTTGGAGTTGCACAGTGTAAGGGTTTAGACAAACGTATCCACCATACTAGTACCATACAAAGGATTTTTACTGTCCTAAAACTCCTGTGTGCTGTTGGAGGATTTTCAGCAGAGCAATGTCAAGTAATCTACCCTTTTGGAATTCTGAGATCCTACTAAACTTGAGGAAAGAGTCAAGGGTGCCAAAATCATGCCTTACCTGTTGCCCATTTTGCCTTCAGGCCTCCTGATTTCCCCAAGGCTGCTAGGAAGCTCCCCCACTAACTGGTCCGCATCTCTGCACACACCTGCCCTGGTTGGAAAAGTAAATTGAGTCCCAGGATTCCTCTAGGTGGCAGTGCTGCCTCACACACAGGGGACACCTCCCTATTTTGGTTTGTGCCCAGAACAGCCAGCACTTTCCCAGGGACCTCATTGGTGAAACCTTTCAGTAGAGAATATCAGAGAGCCCCCAGTTTTCAGGAACACCTCCAGCCTGCCGGCCCTGGTCTCACGGTCAGGGGTCAGCCAAGCAAGGCAGCTCCCAGGCCCGCGCCTCAGCAGTCTCACCGGCCTCTTCCAGGAGGCAGTGGGTGTAAAGAAGGAACGATCTGGGCTGCCCCCTTCTTTCCCTCAGTATACTTCCCTGTACTTGTCCTTCAAGTCTAGATTGACATTCATTTTACATTGTAAGTCTTTGATGATATTCACTCCCGAATAAAATCGAGGGGAGAAGAAAGGGTCACACATATTTGCTCTGGTCCTCTCCATTCCAGGGCAGCCCCGGACACTGTGTGCTGCTGCCTCGGGCCAGCCCTGATTCTCCTGTGCTTTTTGAAAATGATTGGACCTGTTTGCCCCGCCCCCCCCCCCCCCCCCCCCCCCCCCCCCGCCTGGGAGTTGACCTTGACCACCATCTACCTGGTCTTTCTAGCTAGAAACAATGTGCCCTCATCACTCCTCCCCTTCCTCCCCACTCCACCCCCTGACCTTTCTTCTCTCCCACGTCTGTCACTGATAGACGTCACACGAATTTACCCCTCCCTTATCTAGGCCCATCGACCTTGCCTTTGTATACCAAAGGGCAGCAAATACTAAAGGCTAAAAGGGCCCAATGGGTGATGACGGAGTGGAGAAGACCAATATGTAAGGCAACAACCGGGGTGGGGATGGTGGTGAACTGGAAACATCAACAAAACCTAAGTTTAACTGCTTCTCAGAGCAGCCGGGTGTTGTCCTGTGGGAAGGCAGGTTCGAGTGTGGCCAGCTTTACAAAGCCAGAAATCTGTTGTTGTTTTTAATGGGAAATCTACTGAGCTAATATTGCCAACTAATCCTTTTAAGAAGTGCTTTAAACAACAAGTAGAACACCGTCGGTGGCAAATAAAACACCCGAATGACCTGAATTCAGCACACAGGCCTCCAATTTTTGACCGCTGCTCCGAATCACCATCCTAATGAAAACCGTTGATGTTGTTTCTTCTTTGGTCTGCCTCTGTCCTCACTTCGGCGCATTTCGCTCGCAGGCTCCAGAGCATCTCCCCAGTACCCGGTAATCCCGCTGCTTGACACCTCGCTCGCCACTGCCCTCCTCCGCCCAGCAAGGTCCCCGCTGGATGGAGTCCAGATGACTCAGGCGGGCTGTGGACGGACCCACCACTCGGAGCCCAGGCCACTCCACTCCCCCGCGCTCTCCCCCGCAACGCACAGCAGCTCCACCGTTACTCCCCGGGAGGCCTCCCCAGGGCTCCTGTATCCACCCCGTTGTAGTTACGTGTGTCTCCCCGTGAACCGTGATGCAACCACCTCTTACTCATCTGTGCGTGTGGGGGGCACCTGACCCTCAGAAGGTGGCTGGCAAATATTTTTGAAATAAATTGAAAACGGAATAGTGGTTTTTAGCCAAGTAGAGCTGTCTTAAGGATGTTTATTTTCCACCCCATTATGCATAATTAAGACCCAAGTGTCCTTTTGATAAAGACAATGTTCTCCTTTCCCCTCCTCAGGGGTCCCCATCTCTTCAGGTACAGAGGAGGTGACACCTCTGTCCCAGCCAGGTCTTCTTATGGGCTGGTCTCTGGGGTTTCCGGGGCTTCCTTAACCCCCTTGCCCTTGCGTTTTGGTTTTTGAGGGTGTTTCCTGGTAGAACCTGAAAAAGGGAAGGTCAGAGACAGTTCTGCTGACATCACAAATACAAGGAGAATGTCGGGGACTTTCAGGGGCTGCGGTGGGGATGTGAAGGAAGCACAACAAAATCTGAGGTCAGACCTATATCCCTTGTTCTTTTCTCACAGAAATCTGTGGGGTAGGGTGGTGGCAACACCCCAGTTTACAGATGAGGGATCTCCCCAGCCACAGAGTAAGGAAAGGCCTCCTCAAAGCCTGAGGCAAGTCAGAGGCACAGTCCAGACCAGACCCACATTTCTTGACATCTAGCTTCAGACTCTGATGGGTCCCCACTCCTAACTTTAGGCTTCACGCCCCAGTTCCCAGGACTTTGCTGATGGATTGCTTGCAAACACCATTGTCATTGTTTAATTTAAGAAATGACTTATAGCCCTGGCTGCTGTGGCTCAGTGGATTGAGTGCTGGCCTGTGAATCCAAGGGTCACCAGTTTGATTCCCAGTTAGGGCACATGCCTGGATTGTGGGCCAGGTCCCTGGTTGGGGGGGGGCGGTGTGTGTGAGAGGCAACCAACCAATCGATGTTTCTCTCCCTCTCTTTCTCCTTCCCTCCCCTTCTGTCTAAAAAAAAAATCTTAAAAAAAATGTTTTTAAAAAACAACTGACTTATAAACATAGTGCCAGAGAACACCACACACATTACTTTTAATTATACGGATAGACCTCAGCTCCATCACGGTAGGGCTACCAGAGAGTACAGTATGTGTTTTCTTATTTAGCACATACGTGAAGAATGTAAACTTATCTCTAATGTCTCCCAGCCAAAAGTAAATTGTTTAACATGAATTTCTCCAGACTTCAGATCTAAAGTCCTATTTGTAGAGGAGCAAGTTTAAAAGCTGCTAAAAGGAAGAAGGAAAAAGCAGAAAGTGAAACGTTCTGCCGAACGATAGCCTGATCTCTTCAGCAGGTCAGGGAGTGGACGCGGGGTCCCCGTCAGGGTAGCAGAGACGTACGGCACAGAAGCAGGGGAAATGCACGGCGTGTGGGACACCAGTGCAAAATGTGTCTTTGACTGCTGGGAAAAATTTGAATATGGAGTATTTAATCCAACAATTAGATGAAATAAAAATATTGACATGGAAGGTTGATATCATTAACTGCAAAAAGCAAGTTCAAATCAAAAGTATATACACTGTGGTCTCATTTTTGGTTGAAACACATGTGTTATATACACAAAAAACATTTTGAAAGTGCTAGCAGTGGTGAGGATAATGTGATGTTTATATTTTCTTATTTTTGCTTATCTGTATTATCTAATTTTATGATATGCTTATATTTGTAGTAATAAAATGTTATTTTAGCATGAAAGCCAAACTTCTTAACCTACCATCCAAGCCGTTTCCCTGTTACCCCCAACCCTGCACTTCTCCAGCCTGCTCTGCCATTCACCTCCAAGCCCAGACTGTCCGCTCAATTGCCTCTCACCTCTGCACACACCTTTTCTCCCACCTCCTCCCTTCATTCCCCACTCCTTTTCCCAATCCCTTTCTTTAAAACCTGTCCCAGATTTACGCCCTCCAGACAGCCTGCCCCACCCTTTGCCCTAAGACCTGAGATTGCTCACTGGTAAAAGGCAGGTGATGATACCCACCTCATCGGGATGCTGCAGGGGTTAAGTGAAATTACCAGATACAAAGCACCTGGTACAGGGAGTGGTGGCCCGAAGGCCTGGAGCTTACTTTTCCTCATCTGATTCATAGATCATCTTGATGACAGAATGACAGATCTTGATGACAGATCTTCATTTCCTTGTACAATTCACTTCCCCAATTTACACTGTAGTCACTGAGGCCAGGGGCCCACACGGAGCCCAGGCTGGATTCTGGGACTCGGTGGTTGCCTAACCCATCCCCACCTGTACCCGACCTGCTCTCGCGCGGCTCTCCCATTCAGTCCAGCTGTGCCTTGTGGACAAGGCCCCGAGGGCTGCTGGTCGGCATTAGCCCCAGCCAGTTGTGCCTTCAGAGTGAACACCTGGGTCCAACTTAGGACCATGCTCTGAGGTCCTAAGCAACTTTGTTTGCCTTCACTTTCTCCCCCAGTGGCCAAATAAGAACAGCTAACTGTGGCCCGAGAAGCCAGTTCCAGGAAGGTAAGGGGTGGGTGGCTCCGACCTCTCTGCACCTCAGTGCACAGGAGGGGCTGTGATAGGTTCCATCCTTGGCGGGGGCCCCTCCTGCTGAAGAGACTGTTCCCCATTCCCACAGCCTCTGTTCAGAGTCAGGTAGTATAGTCATCGCTGGGCCAAAGCAGCTGGGAAGGCCATTCCCAGGCCATCTGGCTGGACTTCTCCTGGTGGGAATGAACCCCTCCCTGAGCCCATACCCCACCCAGCGCCTAGACTGCTGGGTGTCCTGCTGCTGCTCCGACACTTCCTGGGAGTCCCCACTCTTGGCCACTAGAAACAGCCATGCTCTGCTTCTGGTCAGATGGGAAAGCGCCTTTGGTGAAATATTAATGGAAAAATGCAGAATTCAAAATTATAACCTGAGACCTTCAGGGGAAATTACACAGAACCCCAAAAGGAACCCACCAAAACATTAACCATATGGCCTCTGGGTGATGGGTGACTTTCCTTTTTTTGTTTTTAAGCTTATATTTATTTATATTTACAGAGAGGGGAGGGGAGGGAGAAAGAGGAAGAGAAACATCAATGTGTGGTTGCCTCTCAAGCACCCACTGCTGGGGATCTGGCCCACAACCCAGGCATGTGCCCTGACAGGGAATATGAACTGGTGACCCTTGGGTTCGCAGGCCAATGCTCAATCCACTGAGCCACACCAGCCAGGGCTGCCGTTCCCTCTCCTGATTTATACTTATCTGTGCATCTCAAACTTTCTATAATAAGCATGCCTGCCAGGAGGGGGATGAAAAGGGTTGGGGGAAGTAGAGAAAGAAAAGGAAAATGGACAGAAAAAGAAGCGCAGGGGTGAAGAGAAGACGGAAAGGAAGGAAGAGGCCCCTGTTAGGCCGCTCCATGTTGGACCGTGCAGGTTCTGCTGGCAAACTCCCTCCTCCAGGCACTCCCCGCACACCTAGAGGGAGTTACCTCTCCTGAGATGGACGCGGGACCTTGGCTCCGCCAGCAGAGAGGCCTCGCTGTCTGGGGCCTGCATCTTGGACAGCCTCTCCTTCACACCGCTGATGTTGTTGTGCAGCCCCCAGGCGCTGCAGATCTTGGGCAGACAGTCTTCCCGGTTGGTCAGCAAGGAGCTCTCCAGAGCGTCCGAGGACCAGAAAGTTGCCTGCAGTGGGCCATAGTGTTGAGAAGAGTGTGGAGAAGAGGGGCCCCCGTTCCGTGGTGCCAGCCATGCCCCTGTTGGGGAACTGCTGCTGTCTTGCTGCACCAAACACCTGCCTTCCCGGAAGCATGGAGGGTCACAGACCGGGGAGAGAAAGGCTCCTGGAGACATGGAGGCCAGGCTGCCCACGGTCTCTTCTTGGGTGGTCCTTTACTTTGAGATAGGTTCTCTATTTCTTTTTTGAGTTATAGCAGTGCCTTATATGTTTGCAGTGAAGGAATTTTTAAAAAGTCCTTTCTAAAATTAAAATTGAGAGCCTGAAAATATCTTTTGAAATTTTTCTGGCTGGTGAAATCCAGGAATCACTAAAATACAATAGCAGGCCCTGGTATCAGAGAACGGATCACTGAACCAATCCACCCATTCACATTGGGAGGAAGAAACGGAGGCCCAGAGAGGGAGAGGATCTGGTTAAAGCTGCACAGCAGGAGAGTTGGGGGTGGGTGGGACACTCGGGCACGGTTGGAGCAGGGCTTCCCTCTGTGCCAGGTTGTTTGAATCTGGCTCTTTGAACCCCACTTGCTATGTGGTCTGGGCCAAGTCTCTATACCCCCCCTACATTTGGCATCTTTATTTCCACACTGTGGACAATAGTTCTAATTACCACTTAGGGTTACTTTTGAAGATTACAGGAGGGAATATAAAGTAGCTGTCACATAGAAAGTATTGCCTATCATTATTATTTTGGAATGGGTCCTCAAAGTGTAATCTGTGAATCCCTGAGGGTCCCTAAAATAGTTTGACCTCCCAGATCCCCTGCAAAGTGGGGTCCACTCAAAAGTGTTAGAATGAAACCAGTGGATTCTAATGTAACCCAGTGTAAAAAGTTCATTGATACAAATCTAAAAAGGCTACAGATTGTATGATTACAACTCTATGGCATTCCAGAAAAAGGCAAAACTGTGGAGACAGTAAAAAGATCAGCAGCTGCCAGGGTTTTGGTGGGAAGGAGGGAGGGGGGGGGGAGGGAGGACACCAGGGTGGGGGAACAGGGCAGTGAAACTATTCTGTATGATACTATGATGGTGGGTACATCCTACAGAATGTACAACATGAAGATATATCCTCATGTAAACTACAGGCAATGTAAGTTAAGGATGTACCAACATTGGCTCAATAATAACAACAAATGTACTGCTTTAAAGCAATATGCTAATAAAAAGTAGGCATAGGAGGGAGTGGTATATGGGAACTCTGTACTTTATGTACAGAGCACTCAATTTTTATGTAAACCTAAAACTACTAAAAAAGAGTCTATTTAAAAATGGTAATTAATATGAATTAATATGGTTTCAGATTCTACATTGCAGGTAAGTAACTGTCACTGATTGAGTTTTGGTGTGGTATCAAAGAAAAACACCCACAATTATCTGAAAACACTAATAATACTACTCTCTTTTCCACTATATAACTGTATGAAGCTGGGTTTTCTTCATATACTTCAACCAAACTAATATGTCATAAGAGATTGACTGCAGAAGCAGGTAGGAGAATCAGCTGTCTTTTTTTTTTTAAGATTTATTTATTTATGTGTTTGTTTTTAGAGGGTGAGAGGAGATAGAGAGGGAGAGAAACATCAATGTGTGGTTGCTTCACATGCGCCCCCTACTGGGGACCTGGCCCGCAACCCAGGCTTGTGTCCTGACTGGGTATCGAACCAGGGATCTTTTGGTTCACAGGCCTGCACTCAATCCACTGAGCTACACCAGCCAGGGCCAGCTGTCTTCTATTAAGCCAGATCCGACAGAGATTTGTAATAATGTAAAACAAGGCCACTCTTCTCACTAAATTATTTTGTTTTGAAAATTAGTTATTTCTCATAAAATTATTTATGTTAATTATGTCATGGACTACTTGCGTTTTTTTTTAAATGGATTAGTGGGTACATATTTTGAATTTTTTCTTTAATTTCTAGTAGGGAAATATCAATAGACATAACCTACATAAGCATGCTCTGGGGTAGTTCTCAATGATTTTTAAGGGGGTATAAGTGACCCAAGACCAAAATGTTTGAGATCCCTGGTTTTGATAAAGCCGGGCCAGGCTCTATGGATAGTCCCCAGAGCCTTTTCCAAGCTGGCTGTGCCTTTCTGCCAGGCCCCAGCCATCCCCACCCCAGGCTCAAGGGCATGCGTCTTGTTCTTGTTAACATCAGTGTGTGGGTGTGGGGGGTGAATAAAACTCAAGAACCTGAAGCTGCGTCTCTGTCCTCTGCAGCCCCACTCTGGGCTCACTGTCGGGGTGAAGTTAGGGGCAGGCAGGTTTTCCTGAGGCAGTGGGCTGTGGAGAGGGCTGGAGGGGTGCTGGTTTGTGAGAAGGCCCCTCAGTCCCAGGCCTCCCCCCACCCTTCAAGAACACACCTGCCAACCCTCAGCTGGGCCCAGGAGGAGTTTTCTTGAGCATCTCACCAGGAACTTGGCGTTCTGGCTGTTCTTGGTGTACTTGTAGAGCTTGTGAAGCTGCTTGGCCTCCAGCTCTGAGAAGAGGGAGACGAATCGCCAGAGCATCCTACGGGGCAGAAGCCTGAGGCTCAGGGGGGCAGGGCACAGCCCCCGTCCCTTCAGCATTTGTTCTGCGGCCAAAACCCACCCGGGGAGAAATGGGCTACATGCTGCCTCCTCGGTTTTTGGTTGGGGGCATGGAGAGGCAGGGGTTTTCCAGACTTTGGATAGCCCGGCCTGGTGATGAGCGCCTCACTGCCCAGTAGTTCTTCAATCAGGGCTCATTCTCCTTGGGGTCAGGAGAGTTTTTTGTCCACTGTGTATACAGCGTGGTGAGTCAATGCTGCCCTGAGTGACTAGAGAACACTGGTCTTTCCACCCCATCTTCACTCTGCTCATTCCAGGATCCTGACTCTTTCACATAAAGGTGAAGGACTAGGGGATCTTGACTTGGGTGTGACCTTGAATCTAGAAGGGGTGACCCAGGAGTGGTGCAGTGGGAAGGGCAAACAGGCTGCCCTTACTTCCTCCAGTGCTTGGTTTCCCAGGCTCGGCAGTAGTGCTTCAGAAACGTGTTGATGTGGTCGCCTAGGACCACCAGGCTCTCCTTCATGTAGTTTAGCTGCTTCTTCTGGGGAAGGTCCTTGGGCACATTCAACTTTCGCAGGAACTTCTTTAATGGTCTTAGACATTCTTTGCACTGAGGAGGCAACGGATAAAATGAGGGGCCATAGGAGAAAAGAAGAGGCAGACGGGCAGCCCCAAGTAAGTAGGAGGCTGGTGCAGCTGCAGCCCTTCGGACCCAGGAAGGGCGACACGTGTTAAGTGAGGAGGCTCCAGTCTATGTCTTTCCCCACCTCCGTCCCCAGAGAGTGACACACGGGGCAATGAGCTCTGGGTCTGAGGCCTGCCAACTTCTGGCCCAGGTTTTCTGACCTGTGGGGAACAGGGGCCAGGGTCCTGGGATGGCCCCTTACTCACAATTCTGAAGGTACACTGGTCCAGGCCCTTGGCATGGCTCACGAGCGAGTCTCCAGCAGGGGTGGTGCTGGAGCTCCTCTCCAAGCAGGGTACATCCGTCACCTGGGAGGAGGCGGGAGCAGTGGTCACCTGGGGAGATTGGCCTACTGCTCCTGAGGGGCAGCGCTGGACAGCCACTAACCCAAATCAGAGCCAAAGCCCTTCCCCACTTTCCGGATGACCCTTTCCTTGACCCAGCACTGAGACAAGTGAGCCCTGAGCAAAGAGACCCATCTCTGAGAATCCCTGCTAAGAAAACCGAGAATACCCAACCCATGTTTTAAAATAGTAATTATAGCATAGTACACTAGCAAACATTTCATAGCACTTGATAAACATTAATTTGCTTTATTCTCCCACAAATTCAGTGAGCAGATCTCAGTATCCCTGGTTACAGAGAAGAGCACCAAGGCACCAAGGCAGTTAAGTGACTACGTGGGGAAATGAACAGGGATTCGCTTACTCCTTCAGCAAACATTTACTGAGTGCCTAAGTTCCAGGTCCCCGTCCTTCCATCCCTAACCATTAGCATCGTGCCATGCTCCTGGGCACTCAGAAAAATGTGTGATGGTGAGGGTAATGATGGGAAGGAATTCTCTGAAAGCAAAAGTGGGAAAAAAAATCTAATGAATGGAGACAAAGTGACTGTAAAATGAGACCTGAAGTCAGAGCACAGAATTGGATTGGCATGGCTGGATTTGCACTTGACCTTTTAAAAGCCTCTCAGAAATGTGAGCATTAAGTTCTCCCTGTGTTCAGGGGAATGAAGAAGATACAGGCCCAGAGCATTCTGAAGGAAGAAATCAGGGCCTGGGAGGGAGCTGGATGGACAGGGCACACAGGACACAGGCTCCTCCAGTCCCCAGAGAGAGGGGGCGGGCTCAGGCTGATCTTTATAAATCACACACCACACAACCACACACGTGTGTGTACATACACGAAAGCCCTGGTGACTTCATAACCGACATGATTTTACCAGAAATCTTCCTATCATCTTGCCAGTAGTGTATGTCCTTGATAAACATCTATTTGAATGAATTAACCTTCTCTTGTTCTTTTGGTTTCTTGCTAATTCGTGTACCTCACCAATTTTCCTTCTTCTCCTCTTCCTTGCATTTCATATTCTTTGCTTTCCAAAACCAGCCCATCAAGGACCCTCCTTTCCTCCCTCCCTCACACCTCCAACCCCACTTCACCTTCTCTAGTGGCTTGTCTCCTTCACCCCCTTGCCCATCTGAGGACCCCATCTCAACAGGTGTGCTGGTGGGCTCCAGAACGGACTCCTCACGCCCCATCAGACTCTGACCGACTGCTTCTCTGACCTGAGTGTCTCAGGGAGTGAGCCGGTTGGCTCTAGAACCCAGGGCAAAACCATGGCAACTGACAACACAGAGTCCAGCGCCCCTGCCCCTCCTATGCCCTCTTTCCTGGGGTGGCCACCAGCCTTCCCTTTCAACTGCGTATTGGACTAGGCAAGTGCAAGATGCGCTGGGAAGACCCAGGACTTTGTCAGAGTGCACACTGCTGGCTAGGAGAAGCCGACACCCTTTTTCCCAAGACACTGTCAGATGCTGTTGATTTGGAACCCTGGTGAGGTTTTTGAAGTCATTTTCCTACGCATGTGCCGTTCATGCCTCCTCAGTTACACCGTGGGCTCCCTGAGAGTCAGGACCAGGGTTTGTAACAGTCCTTTTCGGGTTTGGAACAAGGACTAGAAGGTGCCCTGAGCGAACGGAATACAATAAATAATACCTGAAGTCGGGCTAGAGCTTCTCTTCTATCCCCGGGGGCCGCCAAGAAGTTAACAGGCCAATTGTGTTGGATGTTGGCTGGGTCGTGGTGGTGTTTTTAGGGGTGTGTACATAAATACTAGCCACGTATATTATCTCGGTTAACTCACAACAGTCTTTCCTGGGGTAAGGTACCAGTAGTAATCCCACTTCATAGAAGAGGAACCCAAGACGTAGTTTGCCTTAGGTCCGCAGACACTAGTGGGGCGCGGGAATATCAGTCAGATTCTGACCACCCCGACTTTTCCCACAGGCGCCGCCCTCCAGGGATGCGTGTAAGCCTTTCCCAGGCCCCGCTTGGCCTGTAGGTCCCCCGGGGCACTCCCTCCAGGACGCGGCAACGGCGCCCCCTCGCGTCCTTCCTCAGCGCACACGGCGGGTTACTAAGACCGCGGCAGCCTCTGTTTATTTAATTAACCTGCATCTTCTTCCTTGAAACGCTGTAGTCCAACTCCTGGTCTTTGCCATCGTGTCCTCTGGGTCCGAGGTCTCGTTTTCCCCACCCGGCTTGGCCCTTTTTCTTCCCTGCCTTCGCGGGGACGGAGTGGTCTGCCATCGGCCAATGGAGCAGAAGCTGGGGCTTGGGTACTGTGGCTCTGTGGTGTAAAGTATCCCCCTCTCTATCTGACTGCGTACCCACACATGATAGGGACTTTGCGGCTCTTGACATCATTACAGGACAATGAGGCTTTGCCTCCAAACCGGGAGGTCTGTTTTCTGAGCATTCATTCAGAATTATTTTTGCAGCTACTAAGAAGTATAATTGGCAAGAGTGAGGGGAAGGGAGCTCTCATACACTGTATTGGGAGTGGTAGTTGGTAAACGATCTATGTGGCAATGCAAAATGTTAAATGTGCATTCCCACTGATACGCTTCTATGAATTAGTCCTAAGGAGAGGAGATGTATGTATGAGGGCCGTTCCAATGGTGACAATTTAGAAACAACTGAAGTGTCATCAATGTGTGTTGCACGCCATTGACTAGGCTCTGACTCCTGGCAATCCTATGAATGAGTGATGCCCACAATGTCCTGTCCTCAACAGCGCTGCTCAGCTCTGCAGGCTTGTGCTTGTGGCTTCTTTTATGGAGTCGGTCCATCTCATAATTGGTTTTCCTCTGTTCCTGCTGCCTTCTATTTTTCCAGCATTACTGTCTTTTCCAAAGAACTCTGCCTTCTCATGATATGCCCAAATTAGGACAGCTTCAGTTTTGTCTCAAATTTGTTGTACCTCGGTCTTCTTCATCTATACAATGGAGATAATGACACAGTGCTGCTGTAAAGATTAAATGATTTAATAATCTATGTAAAAGGCCTTAAAGTAGTGTCTGCCACATAGAAGGGCTCAGTAAGTGCTAGCAATTATTATTAAATTGCTTAAGAGGATTTTCCTTGATTGAATATCTCATAAATGAACTCTATACATCTTTGGTGTAACTAATACTCATTTTTCAGGTGACAGGGTTTCAGAACAATCAGACTTGAAAGAGTAAAACTATATAATATACACAATGTCCAGGAATAAACTTATTAAGTGGCCAGCATGCACTTTTAGTGGTACTAACCATGCCTAAACTGGGACTTTTGCTAGTAATTATTCTTTCTTTGGGGCCTGTGACAACCTGCCTTCTAGTTAAGTGTCCTTTTCAAATTGGAAACATGAGAAGGTTGTTGGCAGCCACTATTTTTAGAGTTTGTGTTCTGGGAGCACAATGGTGGTGCTTCAAGGAGCTAATCCCAGTCTCTCTTGTCACAAGGATGCTGATGGACATCCTTGTCCCACAATTTTTCTAAAAGCTAAGCCACACTTATAGAAGCCTTTAGTATGGGAGGTAACACAAGACTGTTAAAAAGACAAGGCTCACCATGGACAAATCTCCTCTCTCAAAGAGGGACCTTACCCAGACTTGCTCTTTCAGGAAATGGGATGTGAAGCAATGTGGTCTAAAGTGTGGGAGGTGATGGTGTCTTCTCATAGACATCTGGGCAAAGGAAGAACTAAAGGGTTTTTATTAACACCCAAAAGTTATTAGAAAGGTCAGGTTAGGACTTGCCCCAGAAATTAAAAATATTAAAATACTGATCCTCAGGATCTGTTCTGTGTGCATCACATTTTGAAAACTCTATTTGGAAATAATTTTAAGCTTACAAAAAAAAGTTGCAAAAATAGGAATAGTATGAAGAATACTTGCACACCCTTTACTCAGATTCATCCGTTGTTAACATTTTACTCAATTTCCTTTATTATTTGCATTCTCTCTTCTCTTTCTATATATATGTATGTATATAAAACACACATGTATACAATATATGTATAGGAATGTATTATATATGTATATCTCCTGGCCTCAGTTAATTTTGCTGCTTTCTATTCATTGAAGCAATTGTAAAGTTCTGCTCAGGCTCAAGGAGAGGGGAACTAGTTTCCAGGAGAGAGAGACAGAGAGAGAGAGAGAGAGGGAGAGAGAATATTTTTGTCTTTTCCTAAACCATTTATTTATTTTTTTAAAGATTTTATTTATTTATTTTTAGAGAGTGGGGAAGGGAGAGAGAAAGAGAGGGAGAGAAACATCAATGTGTGGTTACTTCTCATTTGCCCCGTACTGGGGACCTGGCCTGCAACCCAGGCATGTGCCCTACATGGGGAATCAAACTGAAAACCCTTTGGTTTGCGGGCCCATGCTCAATCCACTGAGCTACACCAACCAGGCCTCCTCAACCATTTAAAAGTAAGTTTTATACATCAAGTTCCCTTGCCCCTAAATAATTCCAGTGTGTGTTTATTAAGATGTGCTCAAGTCAAGAAATACTTGTGTTGGAGAGAATACTACCAAGAAACCTTAATCACACTAGACCTGCTCTAGACAATGAGGTCCTAGACTCTAAGCTTGAACCTGATTGTCATAATGGGAATTTTGGAGAAAGGGGTGAATGTACAGTAATACTTCATTTTATTGCAGTTTGCTTTATTGAGCTCTACAGATGTTGCATTTTTTACAAATTGAAGACAAAACCCTCTGCCAGCAAAAAAAATTACAACTCGCTTTATTGTTATTCTCATTTTACTGTGGTGATCTGGAACTGAACCTACAATATCTCTAAGGTATGCCTGTAGATTGCATGTGGGAGGAATGTAAATCATTGTGTTCAGAGGGCAGACTGTGGTACAACAATATTCTGGAGACTATTTCCCCACCCCTAGAACCTGGTAAGAACTTTGTGACTGCTTCAATGATTAGAATGCAGCAGAAGTGACATTGTGTTACATCTAAGGCTAGGTCATAAAAGGCAATACAGCTTGGCTGACCTCTCTCTCTCTCTCTCTCTCTCTCTCTCTCCCCCTCTCCCCCCACCTCCCTCCCTCCCTCCCTCTCCCCCCACCTCCCTCCCTCCCTCCCTCTCCCTCCTTCTCTCTCTCTCCCATCACATTTGGGACCTGGCCACATGATGTCGGGAAAAGGAAGTACATTACATGTGTAGTTGTTCCAGCTGACAGTTTCAGCTGAAGTCACAGCCAACAACCAGCATCAACTGCCAGACATGTGCATGACCAAGCCTTCAGAGGACTCCTAGCTTGCAGGCTGTTGCAGCTTACATTAAATGCAGTAGAGGTTAGCTCTCCCCACTGAACCTTGCCAAAAATGCAGATTTATGAGCAAAGTAAATATTGTCATTGTTTTGTGCTACTAGTTTTGGGGGTGATTTCTTGTGAGGTAATAATAACCAAAATCACATAGAGTAGCACAAGTACACTCATTTGTATAAATAAAAATACACATTCTAGAATGTAATTCCAATGAGTGCTCTAGCACATCAGAAGAATAATAAAGCAAATTTAAGATCAATGAGGGATGGAATATTGGGGATGGAGAAAACCCATATATTGGTGTTTTTAGAATGCAAGATTGGGTACAGTTAGTAATTGCACACAATGACCTATTAACTAGAATTTAACTCTGCCAACATTTGTTTTTGTTCCATCGCTGCAGAAACTAAAATATCTGGGTTAATTTAGCACCCTTTTTTGTAAAGCCTGCCTGTGAGTCTAGTACATGGTCTGAGCTACTAATTAAGAGCTTGTCTGAGTCGGGGAAATTTGAACCCTTCCCTATGGATTTTCTGGTGAAAATCTTTCTAACTATTGGCCACTCCCTTAGATTTTTTCATGAATTAATTTGGATGCCCTTATTACTTACTAATTCACACAAAAGTATGGGCCTCAACAACCCCTTCTGAGTGACATTCAGGGTGAAGTTCATGCATAGGAGAGATCTATCTTCAAACATTAATTATCACACTTTGGCCTAATTTATTCTTTTAGATCAAGTTTTAAGATTTCTTACTGTCCTGTCCCCAAAACCTTCCATCCAGAATTGCTCACTGATAGCTCAAAGAGATTACAGCAAAATAGAAATGTAATTAAAAAAAAACACAAATTCTTTTTTTTTAAGATCTTATTTACTTATTTTTAGAGAGGGAAGGGAGGGAGATAGAGAGAGAGAAACATCACTGTGCGGTTGCTGGGGGTTATGGCCTGCAACCCAGGCATGTACCCTGGCTGGGAATTGAACCTGGGACACTTTGGTTCCCAGCCCGCGCTCAATCCACTGAGCTATGCCAGCCAGGGCTAAAAAACACAAATTCTTAAAATCTACCTGAAAGCATTCCTCTAATGCTTATAACTCTTTTTTTTTAAGATTTTATTTATTTAAATTTTTATTTTTTAGAGAGGGAAGGGAGGGGGAGAGAGAGAGAGAGAGAGAGAGAGAGAAAGAGAGGGAGAGAGAGAGAGAGAAATATCAATGTGCGGTTGCTGAGGATCATGGCCTGCAACCCAGGCATGTACCCTGGCTGGGAATCAAACCTGCGACACTTTGGTTCGCAGCCCGCGCTCAATCCACTGAGCTATGCCAGCTGGGGCTATAACTCTTTTTTTTAAAGATTTTATTTATTTATTTTTAGAGAGAAGGGAAGGGAGGGAGGAAGAGGGAGAGAAACATTGGCCTGTAACCCAGGCCTGTGCCCCGACTGGGCATTGAACCCAAGACCTTTTGGTTTGCAGGCCAGGGCTCAATCCACTGAGCCACACCAGCCAGGGCAAATGCTTATAATTCCTACTGTATTAAAAATGAGATCTATTACCTTGCTAGTTAATGGATTTTGATTTTTCAGTTGTTTTAGTAGCTAGCTTTGATTTTGTTGGTACAAAAAGCATTTCTGATAAGGCAGATCTTTATTAAATTTTTTTCTGTTACTGATTTTAGAGAGAAGGGAAGGAAGGGAGACGGAGAGGGAGAGAAACATTGATGTGAGAGAGAAATATCTATTGGTTGCCCCCTCCCCACACTGCCTCAGTTCATGTCCCTGACCAAGGGACCCAGGGACCGAACCTGCAAACCAGACCTGTGCCCTGACTGGAAATCCAACCAGCAACCTTTTGCTTTGTGAACTGATGCCCAACCCACTGAGCCACATCAGCCAGGGTCAGACTTTATCTTCTGAGTTCTATTTTATATCTCTGTGCCTTTATTCGCACTTTTCTTTTTTCTTGGCATGCCCCCTCCTTTTCTTTGCTTTCCTACCTTACTGACCTCACCTTCTCAGTCTTCTTGCTAGTTCCCTGTCTCCGAACTTTTATTTTGTTAATTAACTTTTTTTCTATTACCATTTATCCCCCTTATACCTGCCTCTACCCAACCCATCTCTGAACTTTTAGTGCTGGAAGCCCCAGTCACCTTGGGGGTGGATGATATCCTAGGACAGTAATTTTCAGCTTTATTCATCTCATGGCACACAAAAATTAATTACTAAAATTCTTCAGCACACCAAAAAAAAAAAAAATATATATATATAGTGCCTATTTGACAAAAAAAAGGTATAATTTTGTTCATTTACACCAGATGGCTACTGTTGCATTGGTTGTTGTCACTTTTTAATTTGATAATCTAAGGGGAAAAAGGTCAGTGACCCTGACTAAATAGTTAGGTATTGCATGTTTTACAAATTCTTCCTATTGTCTTCCTCATGTCAGTGAATACCAGTTCTTTTTTTTAATATATTTATTTTAGAGAGAGAAAGGAAGGGGGAGAGAGAGAGAAAGAGAAAGACCAATTTGTTGTTCCGCTCATTTATGCCTTCATTGATTGCTTTCTTGTGTGTACCCTGATCTGAGCTCAAACCCACAACCTTGGTATATCAGGACGGCTCTAACCAACTGAGCCAGCCAGCCAAGGCTCAGCAAATAGCAATTCTACATTTCTAGTTACTTCAGCCACCAACTTTGGAGTTGTCCTTGAATATTTTCTCAGACACCCCAATCCAATCAATAAATCCTTTTTGGCTCTTCTTTCAAAATATTATCTTGGATCCAACCTCTCATCCCTTTATTTACCCTTACTGCCTGGATAGCTACAATAGCCACCTAAATGGTCTTACTGTGCTTATCTTTTTGTTTCTTCTCTCACTCCAGTCCCTTTTCAACACGGCAGTCAAAGAGGTCCTCTTAAAATGTATGACAGGTCTCTTGCCCATTAACAAACCTGCAGTAGCATACCATTTTCCAAAGACTAAGGGCCAAAGTCTTTAGGGAGGATTTGCCTCTGTCCACTTCTCTCATTGTTGCAGTCACACTGTTACCAGACCTTGAATGACAGGTCCTTGAGTCTCAATGTCATAGAAATGAGCACTGACATAGAAATGATTACAAGATCAAGCAGATAGAGTTTATTGAAAAGAGCTTGTACACAGAGGAGTGAGCTTTGTTGCCTCAGTGGCTAGGACAATTTTTCCTTGGATATTCACAAGGTTTGCTCTATCATCTCCTTCAGATTTTGTCTTAAATATCATCTATTGCTCCTCTATGACCATCTTATTTTAAATTGCAGTCTTCATCTCACCACTTCCTTCCTCCCTTCTCTGAATTTTTTCTACATTAGAATTTGTTAATAACCGGCTTACCATTATTTTACTTAGTTAACTCTTTTTTTCCCACTAATAAGAAAAGGAATTTTTCTTTAATTCTGTATCTTCAGTACTTAGGATAGTAGGCACTTTGAATTTGTTGAAGAAGTGAATGAATGATTTCTTACTCATCTTTCAAGGCTCCCATTCCCCAAGGCTTTCCTCCTTCCTCCATTCTTTCACTTTGGACTAATACTTCTCACTACCCATGGTTCCCATAACATACTATATTTATTCTTGATTTTGGTACTTCCCAGAGGCTCTTCAGAAAGTTTCATTATTGTATTTCCCAGGGTTTAACATAGTCCCTTGCACACAGATAGTATTTAATAAATGTTAAAATAAACTATTTCCAGTATATATATCAAGTGTTGGGGCAGTGCAAAGATTTTAAGTGGGTATGAGAGATTTCTCAACTTCCTCTTTTTTATGAATTTCCTTCCTCTTTCAAAGAAACCCCGATTTGTTTCCACCCCACCCCCTACCCACAAGGATCAGTAATTGAACATAAACCAAAATAACTTATGATCAAATGCTATTTTATAGCTTTCAGATCTCTTAGAAAAGAAATATTGGGATTTTAAAAGACATTGGATTAGTACCACTAAGCGAAAAGTTTCACCCAAATCTAGAATCTCAATCATGTACTATATATTTAGCCTCTCCTCCAAACTCCTTTTGAGACTAATGATTAACCCCATTCTCATTTTCACCATATATCCTGATCATTTTTAATTGAACCACAATTAAATACCTATATGTAGGCAGGCACATCTCTGTCTCAGATTTTTGGATTATCACACTTTATTTCTTAGAGCAGCTTTAGGTTCACAGCAGAATTGAGCAGAAGGTACAGAGTTTTTCCCACATAACCCTTGTCCCTACACATATATAGCCTCCCCCAGTAAAATAATGGTTAAAGATCAAAACAAAGTCCAGAATCAAGGGAGGACAATTAGACAAGCAGCAGACTGGTTGTTCACTAAAAGGTGGGAAACAGAATAGAAATGTATTAACAGCCAGGTGAGAAAAAAACTCAGCCTAAGCTAAAAATAAAACAGATTTGAGCTGGCAAGAGAATGTACATTTTAAGAGATCATAATAGAATTTAAGAACTGGAAAAAACCTGACTGAGTTTGAATATCTTACCTACCAGATAAGAAAACCAAAGGTACACAGCTAGGGTTAACATTTCTCAAATATCTAATAAGGCATATTAGAATGATAAGTGGGCATTAGATGACTTGACAAAGCTATTGAGAAACTAGAAATAGCGAAACTAGTGACTGAGAAACTAGAACTGAGATAAGCTCTAGCCTATCTGTTCAGAGCCAGAATTTGTATTACTTTATGTTTTAATTGCTGACTATAATTCAATTAAGGTACTTATTCTCAAATTTGTAGTGTCTGTTTTTCTGGAAAAGACTGGCCTAAGAGCACAATACAGTTGCTACAGTAGAAGGAAAAAGGAAATTAGAGGAGGACTAAAAAGAAGCTGCTAACAATAAAAAGAAGCCACTGGTGCTACAGTCCATAAGACCTATTCCCTGACCTCTGTAAACTATTAATATGAAAGGAACATAAATACAACTTCATAGCACTTGGGGTGGGAGACAGCAATATCAGAATATTGTAAAAATATTTACTCACAGGTTCAGTGGGTAGTGTAAATTTTGTTTGCCAAGCATGGATTGTGATGAGGAAAGAAAGAATGTCTAAGGAAGGTCTAAGTTAAAGGTTCTCACTTTGCCATCATTAGTTTTCCCATCATTATTTCCCATCATTAGTTTTAATTTAAGTATCTAAATGAAAGCTTTTAGGGGAATGGCTATCAAAATTTTGCCAATATTAGGCACCTTTTCAAGGATGGTAACAGGAGAAACATCTTTAATTCAAGATTAGAGAATGTCATCTTTTTAGCCATTTTTCAAATATTTTGTCTAGGATTAAAATGAATTTTATGTCTGGAAAAGCAGAGATTCCATTCTTTATTGGTAGGATTTGTAATAGCTAAAGGGTAATGACAAAAATTAGTTTAAATTGATATTAATGTTAGCAAGGGTGAGGAGAAACTGGCTTTTTGATTACAAGGAATCCAAAATTGATTAAACTTTTCAGACTAGCAAGTTGGCAATCTCTATTAACACTTAAAAGATACTGTCTAATTTTATTTCTGGAAATCCATCCACAGATACACTCACATATATAAAGGATATATGTACAAGAATGTTCATTGCAGTGTTGTTCTTAATATTGAAACACTTGAAACAATCTAATGTAGAGCAATAAGTGATTGGTTAATGATACATTAAATACACAAAATTGGCATACTATGTATCTGTTAAAAAGAATGAAAAGCAGTCAGAGATACACTGTTGAGTGAAAAAATTGCATATCAGTATGTACACTATGAAAAATGTGTATAAAAATAAAAGGAATATAGATGTACATTTTATGTATCTGGAAAATACAGTGGATGTAGTCACAAAAAACTGAAAGGATATATAACTCTGGGGAATGAGACTGGGTAAAGCAGAAAGCTTCACCTTTTACTGTATATAATACACCTTTGTACTGATGGAAAACTTTTTTTAAACAATGAATGTGTGCTATTTTCATTAAGTATAGCTTGAAGCCCTGACTGGTATAGCTCAATTGGTTGGGAGTCATCCCGCAAAGTGAAAGGCCTCAGGCTTGATTCCCAGTCAGGGCACATGCCTGGGTTGCAGGTTCAGTCCCTGGTTAGAATGCATGTGAGAGGCAACCAACTGATATTTCTCTCTTACACTGATGTTTTTCTCCCTCTCTTTCTCCTTCCCTTCCCCTCTTCCTAAAAATAAATAATAATAAAAATTAAAAATAGCTTGAAGAGCATTAGAGTAAATAAAAATATAATACAAGTGACCACATTCTTATATTATGTCAGGTTAAGGTAACACGTCCATAATGCTAGAAAATAAATTCTCTTATTGCATACTCACACTTGATACTCATTTTGTGGCAATCAAGTTTTACATAAATCAGGTGCTGTTCCACCCTCTATCTGTGACCTAAGTTTCTTTGGCAAGTACTAAAAGGACTCTGTCCTATTTCTATGTCATTTCTCTGGGAGTACAAACTGAGGAACTGTCATTTAGGTTGCCTGACTGGAAGTATAAATTACATACCAATCTCTCATACTTTAAATCTTTGTATGGGCAACTCTTTCTCAGGCATGTAATTACAGTTAAAGCAATGATTCCCCAAGTACAATCTAATGCTTATAGTCAGGTGACTGGCCAACTCCTAAGTGGGTTAAGTGAAATAAAATGAAACCAAACAAACTAAATGGTTATAGAAGATGTAATGACAAATTAGATTTAAGATTTTCTAGATTATCAAATTTAAGTACTGTACCAATTTTAAGTTATAGAGGGGTGTTTAACATTTGACTTGCCTAATACTGTGAAATAGAAACCAAAAGGCAGGTTTTAATCCCAGCTTACCATTTAAAGTTCCCATCAGACATAAAACTAACTGCTTCACTGCCTTCAATAATAGGCTTACTTTAACTCAAAGAAGAACTAGTATTTCTTAGTTTTTTATCTCCACCCACAATATTGAAAAGTGTGTAATCCATGGTAAACTCTGTGATGGGGTAAAAATTTTTATAGCCCCAGGGGAAACCAGGCCTGAAATTTAGGAAGAAATTTTAAAAGTTCCTGTGTGTTAACACTTCTTTAAATGTCCATTTCAAAGTTTATATTCTATTTTTACTGAGTATTTTGTAATAATTTACTAATTCATGAGATAGATTGACTCTAGTCCCACCTTTCAAATGGGGCAAGCACTGTAAAGAGATAATTTGCCTCCACTTCCACTATAAGTCAAGTGGGAAGATTTATCTTTTGTACCCGGCTCTATCTTTTGTACAGAAATGCCACCTTTTGGTACAGATTATTTAGGACAGTAATTATGTCTAGGTATGTGGCACTTGAACTCTTGAGGGTCTTCTCTCCCACAGCTGAGCCCTTAAGGTTCACTTCCCATTAATTACTATAATCTAACTGGAGGATGAAGATGACTGAGTTGTTTTGTCTGGAGGCTTCTGTCTACACCAAACTAATGATGTGGAAATTAAAGGCTTTGAAGTACATTCCCAACCCCCTTATTCATGGCTTTAGTAATGAAATTAACCTGAAGTCTTAAAATGAACTCCCTCACAGTGATCTGGAAAGGGCAGCACTATGACTAATGCCATGCTGCTAATCTGGTCTACCAGGAAATGTAAGTAGAGAAACAGAGTATTACCTTCTTTCTCTAGCAGGGCATATTACAATCTTTTGGCTTTAGGAACTAAAAACCTTTTGCTGGCCTTAAATTACCTATCTGGCACCTCGAGTCTAATCTAATCCAAATGTTTACTTTTTGAAGTTGTTTCCTTATCCAGAAGTTTTATACTGTGACTTTCAGGGTGAAGATAAACGGAAAGCAAACTGAATAGAGTTCAAAAGGAAGGAACCAAATAGTATTCCATTATTCCATGTATGAGGTTTGTCCAGAAGGTAACCAGCTATGTAGTATGAAAAAGAGGCATTTACTGAAGATACAAAAAATATTGTACATAGGACAATGACGCCTCAGTCCCTTTCGAAGTAGGCACCTTGGGACCTCACACGGTTCTCCCAGTCACCATCAGCTGCCCCATTGTATTTTCCTGAATCTCACTGACAGTCTGAAATCTCTTCCCTTTCAAAGGTGATTTTAGTTTTGGGAAAAGCCAGAAGTTGCAGGGTGCCAAATCTGGGCTGTGTGTGTGCGTGCACGCGTGTGTGTGTGTTGGGGGCAGGGGGCTAAGTCACCTGGATGATTTGATGTTTTGCCAAAAACTGCACAGGACGTGATGCACGTTGTTGTGATGAAGCTGCCAATCACCAGTTGCCCATATCTTCAGCCTTCTGAATCATCTACATAGTTTTTGTGAAGTAATGTTTAAGCTTAATGCAAAATTTGATGCAGATCCGTTGCTCTACTTGCCCAGTCATTTTGAATGTGATGGTCACACAGTACAGAAGCACACTCAACGGCGTCGACCACCCCCACTGACTAGTACAGTGAAGCCCTCATTGTGTGCTCGAGTCCACTCTCCTTGGCTGCCAGGTTACATCGATGTCCTGTGAACCTGCAAACCACTGCTGTTTATTAACAATGGTTGGACTTTTACAGATAGGCCTTGTATATAATAACACAATTTATTTATTTGTCTGCTGACACTTGGGTTGCTTCTACTTTTGGCCATTGTAAATAATGGTCTATAAACGTGGGTATATAAATATGTATCCCTGCTTTCAATTCTTTTTTTTTTTCTTTTGTTGATTCTAGAGAGGGGAAGGGAGGGAAAAAGAGAAGGAAGGGAGAGAAACATCATCTATGAGCTGCCTCATGCACTCACTCAGAACCATGACCCTTTGACAAAGCCTAACCATCTGGCTTACAGGATGAAGCCTAACCAACTGAGCCACACATGCCAGGACCCTGCTTTCGATTCTTTTGGGTATATACTCAAGTGGAATTTCTGCATATATGGTAAACCTGGCAAATTCTGACACATGGTACAACATGGAGGAACCTTGAGGATGTTATTTTAAATGAAATAAGCTAGCCACAAAAGAAGAAATAAACTGATTCCACTCATAAGAATGGCGAAAATGGTAATTCTGTTCGTATGGGGCAGAAGTAGAAGAGGTTTATAGTTTTTTGTATGGAAATCAATACAACAATAATACAAGAATAAGTTGCATACTCAGCACTGTAAATCTATTTTGCCCCACACTGAATATTTTACAATTAAAGAATAAAGTTTTTATTTCTTGTTATTTCTGGTAACCCTCATTTCTAGTGGGGAGCAACTCTTGGAGAGAAACAAGCCTTTTGCAGAGCAGTTTCTAAAGAATCTGATCTAGAGGCAGGCTCAGAGCCAGGGGGAGCGAAGGGCACTTGGGCCTGTGGGTATGAAAAAAAATCTAGTCAACTGAGGTGGGGGTTGGGACAGCGCGACAAAGGAAGTCAGTGTAAACTTTGTCACAAGGTTCACTTTCTTCAGGGATCTCCCCAGTAGGATTAAGAACTCTTTCGTCACAGGAAATCCTTGAGAGTCTCCTTTCCTTTTACAGCCCCCAAATTTCTCTAACGTAAGGAGTTGCTCGCCTGCCCATTCTTTTCTCCCAGGAATCCCACCCCTCAGACCCCAGTTTCCTAAGATTCCACATCTTTTCCAAGATGGATCTTGGACTAAGACAGACAAACTGTCACTTGCTTCGGCCCCGCCTATCGAGCGTGTGGGCGGGAAGGACGGTCTCGAGCGCCCCGGAAGTCACCTCCCCCAGGAAGGGGGAGGTCTCGGACCTCACAGCTTCGGATTGGCGAGAAGGCGGGGATGACGCGTTACGCGCGGGGTCCGGCCCCTCCCCTACGCCCCTGCAAGCGGTTAGATAGGGCGGGAAGGAGTGAGTGGCCCTCGGCGGCCATTACCCGGAACAATCCCTGGCCTCGGTTGAACGGGTGGGAGGGGGGTAGGAAGGAGGGAAGTGGGCGTGAGGAGGGAAGGGAAGGGAGGGGAGGAGAGAAGAGAAGGGCGGAGCAGGAGGGAGGGGAAGGGGCGGGGTGGGAGTGGGTCACGTGATTCGGCATGGAGGCGGTGGCGGCGGCCGGGAGGAGCCGCCGGGGCCGAAGCCGCACTTGTTAGTGTTGGGGGGAGGAGGGGCCCGGGGGACGCCGACGCCGTCACCCAGGGACGCCGGAGAGAAGGCAGGAGAGGGGGTGGGGGCGAGATCAGGCTCCGACCCCCGACCGAGGGGATGAGGGGAGCATGGGCGCCAAGGAGTCACGGATCGGATTCCTCAGCTACGAGGAGGCACTGAGGAGAGGTGAGGGGGGAGGGGTCTGGGCGAGCTGCCGGGAAGGCCAGCGACGGGCTGCCCAGGGGTGGGTGACCAGGAAAGGCGGGGGGCGGGGGGCAGGTTGAGGGCGTGGGGCGCCTGAGGCGGAAGGGAAGGAGGCCAGCGATGGGGAATATTGTGGGAGAGAAGGGTCGGGTGGGAGCAGTGTGGGGAATTGGGACTGTGTGGAAGGGGGCGAAGCTTTCCCGGAGAGAGCTATCTGGCTGGGCAGTGCCCGTGCTCTGTGGTGTCGTTATCCTGGATGGGTCCGGGGAAATCCTCTCTCCCTTTTTTTGGGTGGCACCAGCCCTTCCAACCCCCTCATCTCTTACTGCCATTTTTTTTTATATCACTCCTTCATAAAAATTTCCAACAACATTTAACCTCGCACCTAGCAGCCTCGGCCGAGGAGAGAGGAGGAGGCTGCACAGCCCTGTTTGCTGGCAGAAGCCCCTTCCAGTTGTGGACTCTGCTTTTTCCGAGGGCCTTTGCCAGTCTCTTGGGGGCTGTCACCACCCACACCCTTTGAGCGGCTGACTTTGCCAAGAACGACCTGAAATTAAGTTGTGTTTGAGGTGAGATGAGGCTAGACAGCTGGTGTTGCCACAAGACCTTGTCTTAGGTTTCATCTCCTCCGATGTTGGCCAGAGCCTTTTATCGCACTTGATCCACTGTGCTCACCCTCTCCCCATAAAATGGCATTCGGAAATCCAGCATTCTGATATTGTGTTATAGCTCCCTGTAGAGACTGGCCTTGCTGCCAGCCCCAGCCTGCTGCTATTGGCTCTGATGCACAGTGTGTTGTTCACAGCCCCAACCCCCTACCACTTACTCTGATAGCGCTGTCTGTGATCACTACAGCACACGCTCTCTGGAGCGTCTATTGCACAGTTTATGGCTGGAATGTGACTTAATTTTTCTTGACTGGGATTTGAGTGTGTGTATGTATCTATGTGTGCTTCTATTTCTTTGCAACATTTCATGGATTTTCTTGGTAAGAAGTGACAAACTGGTTTCCAACCCAACCGGCCATACTTGTGATGGTTTTAATAGCCAAGGATGTAAAGTAGAAATGAGATTTAAAGGCATTCAAAACAAGAATATAGTAGTGAAGTCTTGTTAATATGTAGGAAGAAAAGGGATAAATTCGGTGGGTCATCACTTGAAAATAATTACAGAATTTAGAGCGGTATGGTGGACTGACCAGAATAACAAAAGTGTGCTTTTTATGTCTTTTAATGTGGAACAGTATAGTGATTGTTGTATGGACAGTCTCGCTTGAATTTTTTTCCTTGCCTCAATATGAGAAATATTCCGAATTCTTGATGTGGTTCCAGCTTCAGTAGGCTAGTCATTTCCGGGATGCTGTTGAGCCTGACAGGTCTGGCCTCAATTAGGCAATGGCTTATATGACATGAAAGAGGACATCAGTCTGAGTTACAGCTTCAGGGTTCAGAAGTGTTTAGTTTCTTAAGTTTGAGGTGGTTGTAGCTGGCATTTGGGAATTCTGAAACTTTTATCCAACTCTAACCTGCTTACTCTCATGTCAGACTAAGATTGTCTTTGTGTATATTTTAATTACTTATTTTACCCTCACCTGAGGACATGCTCATCGATTTTAAAGAGAGGGAAAGGGAGAGAGGGAGAGAAACATCAATGTGAGAGAGGAATATCGATTAGTTGCCTCTTGTATGTGCCCCTATTGGGGACTGAACCAGCAACCCAGGCATGTTCCCTGATCCACAATCGAACCTGTAACCTTTCTCATTTTACAGATGACACTTCAACCAGCAGAGCCACACCAGCCAGGACCTACCTTTGTATATAAATGAAATTAATAGTTGGTACATTTCAAACTGATTTGACTGAAGGTCTTTGTTCAATTTGTTGTGAAGTATATGCCTGTTGAATTTTAAAACATATTTGAAGAAGTAGTAACATTTATTCAAACCGTATTTAACTATTTGAATGAATTTATATTTTATCAGTTTTGCTGCAGAGGAAAATAAAAGCAAAAGAGAGAAGCAAGTTGATAAAATAACCTTTCTAAATGTAAACCAGAAGCTATTTTTTTAAGTAGGTAATTCTTTTGAACATGATACTATTTACTCTAGTAAATGTCAAACTTTAATATAGAGTTTCTTTTAGTAAGGTTATGGAAAGAATTTATAAAGTTTTTAATAAAGCTAAAAAATGGCTTGAGAACTTTTGTGGGACACTTCAGTAAATAAGTATTAAAACCTCCATCCATTAGTCTTACCTTTTTGTTTGTATTGTATAAGGTGAATGGAGGGAGATGAGGAAGGTAGATTGGACAAACACAAAAATGTGTTATATGAATCATTGTATAAGGAAAAAGCATGCTTGATAAACTACGGAAATACCTATCCCCTTGGCTTTATTTAAAATTATTGAGCACTAAACTAATGCCTAACCATAATTAGTATTAAAATGATAATCAAGTATATATTACCTCATGCAAACTGGAGTTGCAAGCAGTTTATCTTGCAGAATGGGGCCTTGGAAATGGAGTGTTATGTTAATGACAGATAACACTTAGTGAACCTGAGTAAAAGGGCAGTCTAGTGAGTTCTTATTTACATTTCAGAAGCTCTAGAAACTAGGAAGATTGGTTTTGCCTACTATTTTGGCTAGACTGTTTATCAGTTATATAAATATTAATGGTTTTCTGAAAGTATGCCTTAATAATTTTTTAAAAGGAGATGTATTAATGGTGGCTTTTATTTTTGGCTTGTATCTGTTTTTCTTGAGTATCTTGGGTAGAACACAAATAAGCCTTCCCCTGAAGGCTTGACTCATTTTAGATTGCATGAATTTTGTAAAGTATGCCTGCTGCAATTAATGAGTACTGAGAATTTTAGCAGCTATATTCTGTATCTCTTCATTTCTAATTTTACATCTATCTAAATGTGTGACTTGTGTATTCCTAAAAATTACTCTAAATGCTTGGAATATAGCATTAAAAAATGAAAGATGAATTGCAGATTCATGGCATTTCAAAACTCCAAGAAACCATAAAAATCTCCAATTCTTTAATTCTTTTTTCCTACTCCTGTCTCTTTTCATCATTCTGGAAACAGAATTATAAGGCTCCCAGCCCCAAGAATTGCTTAATTAATGTTATTCTTAGCTTTTTAAAAAAATATTTTATTTATTTATTTTTAGAAAGATGGGAAGGGAGGGAAAGAAAGGGAGAGAAACCTCAATGTGCAATCAGTGTATTGGTTGCCCCTCACATGCTCCCTGCTGGGGACCTGGCCCGCAACCCAAGCCTGTGCCCTGACTGGGAATCGAACCAGCGATGTTTCCGTTCACAGGCTGGTGCTCGATCCACTAAGCCATACCAGCCAGGGTGGCTTTTACATTGTGGTAATAAAATACAGTGGATAAAATTTCTTCTAAGCCTTTTCTTTAAGTAGAATTTGGCACTTATATTGGATTAAGTAGCTGGATTGTATAACAGGTCAGAAAGTCATGTAGTGGATTCATGTTTTTGAACATCTCATTAATTCCTCATTTTTACTGGGTACTGCCTATGACAGGCGCCACAGGAACAAAGGTTACTAAGACCCTCTTACTCTGAAGTATATATACCTCAAGGTGTATGCAAGTCTCCATGGTGGTGGGGATAGTAGTAATAAAATTTTAGGACTTTTGTTTAAAGTTCCATTTTGTTTATGTTTGATAATGTACATAATATCTTTAAAAAGTAAAACATATGTATACTATTTATAAATGATTAACATTTAGTGTATTAAGTGGGACAGTATTGTGGAAGGAAATGCTAGTGGAAGGCAGAGTGTGTGTGGGCATAGTTGGTGGCCTAGAAGTGTCCTAACACTGTACTCATTTCCTAGTATGTGCTCAATAATTGTGTTAAAGAATTTGCTTTCCCAGTCACTTAAAGGTTGTTGTATTTGCTAGTGGAATAATTAAGCATGTAAATAGTTGAAGATGCCGGTACTTTTCATTTTGCTTACCTACCAACCTTAATATGCTCTAAAACATTCACTCCCCAACCAAGTTACATACTATTAATACTAAAATTTAACTAATATTCTACCACCTATGATGTGATGTTAGCTGGTTTAGTATATCATTGTATGAATGAAAATTGCATTCACAATTGGTACCTTCTGCAGTATTTTCTTTTTAAAGCACTTGTTAGCCTTCATCTGAATTTATTACATTTACCAGTGAACTTTCTAACACTGATATGGAATTGTAAGTTTTGGTTAAGCTCTTTGCAGGTGTACCTAGCCAGCTGTTACTATATGTAAAGGAGAAAAATGGGTCAGTTTTAAATTAGTCTGCTTCCATGCAGCCACTTAAGTAGTTAACAGAGATGCTGTTCTTCATAATCTCCAGTTTGACATTCTATAATGAGTGTCAGTGATGAAGAGGAGATAAATATCCCAATGAACCCTGGGTTTATGGGGAATAGCCTCCCAATTTACCAAACTGTAAGCTGCTGTTCTTATTTTTTCTTTTTTGTCTTTGTGCTTGGATAGTAAGACTTAACAGTGAAAACATTCAGGGTTACCTTCCAGAAAGATATGTAAATAACCTGGAAATGGGAATGTTGTGATCAACCAGTAGTAACTCCATGTTTTCTCAGGCGAAAGGGAAAGTTTTTTGCACTTGATTATATGACAGGGCACAGGAAAAAATTAGGGTAGTGATTATTATTCCTTCTGTGACTAATAGAAAATCTAGTTTTGGAGCACTAGAGATTAATGGTGAGAGTCTGGATTAGAAGCTTTAATGTTAAACAGCTGCAGGGATGGTGGGATTTTATTTATAAATTAAGAGTTGGTGGTTTGATAGGGGTACTGAGACTAAGATTAAGATGGAACTAACAGTTCTTTTCATACTGTATCCTGGAAGTATAGCTTCTTTTTTCAGGGCTTGTTTATGTTTCTGCTTTTACCTTTTGCTCTTCATATTTGTGTTTAAATTCAGACCCTCTACCTCATTTTGCATGCCAGTAAGTTCTCTTATTCCTTTCATAAGTACTCTTGGAGGTCAGAGGTGGATAGTTAATTACTGACATAAATACCTGATAAAACTAGCTCTTTCATATTTACTGTTACAGTCAGAAGCATCTATTAGAAAACCTATCTATATAAAGATGAAGGCCTCCCCTTTACATCCTTGTTTATTAGGAATTTAATATTAATTAACATGAAGTTCTCTATTTTAGGGAAACCCTAAGTTTATCACTACCTTGCGAATAAGGTTCAGGAAAACAGATATTATGAAACCATCCTGTAAATGGTTCTTGGAGCCCTTGATATTGGACTGCATTAAAAGCAAAACTATGCTAAAATGAGGTTTTACAGAGGAAGTTTTCCAGCTTCTCTGGGATTTCTATAAAGAAGTTAGATTATTTTAGCATCTTACTTACCCCCCTTTCTTCTCAATCTTTTGGTTTTAATTTTTATCACAGTGATATATAGACATAATTTAGAATCAAGTGGTTATATAGAACTTGTTATGAAAATAATAGTACTACTCTTATCCTCTCTCCCTCACCAATATTCCTCTACCCATTGACCAGTACTATTTTTTAGTACTTTAAATTTATTAATTAGGTCTTTACCTTTATAGCTCAACATAAGGAAAAGGCTTTATAAAGATTGCTATGGTTTCTTGTCTTTTCCTAATGACTTGTGAAAGAGTCAAGAGAGATTCCATTATAAAAGGACTCTTTTATCAGTAAAGGACAGAAAACTATACTTGAACAACTATTAAAATAAAATTTAAAAAACCAAAACAAAACAAAAGGACCCTTTTATCAAGGTAGGTCTCCCCTATTCTGTCCCATGACAGTAAATGGCACCAGTATTCCAACCCAATTGCTAAAGCCAAAAATCTGGAGATATCCTTCCTCTCTTTCATCATCTGATCTACTCTTTTATCTCCAGTTTGAGTATTACTCAGTCCTGTTTGGTATTCATTTCAGACTATTAACTTCTGCTCATCTTCACTGTCACTGCTCTAGTCCCAGCTGCCATCATCTCTTGCTAAGATACCGTGCAGTGATTTCCTATTTTCACACAGCAGCCAGTGCAATCTTAAAATCTAGATCAGATCTTGTCATTCCTTTTCCCTCAGCCTGTTTTTCTTTTCTCAGCATGGAGAGCTTATTTACAAATATTCACAAGTTTTCTGCCCTATTCTTTATACCTGAAGTCCCAGCTCTGATGGCCTTAGTAAGGCTTTTTTTTCACCTTATATGACGTCTTCTGTCACTATTGTGCTATTCTGTATAGTTTATAGCCTTTACTGTAATATGTCATTATGATGTTTATTGATAGACATGGTGCTGAATCCCCATTGCCAGGATAGGTGCAGTGCCTGGAGTACTTTGAGTGTGTTGTAAATATTGGTTGGCTGGGTGAATATGTAAAAAGATAAGTGATGGAGAGAAGATTTGGAGCATTTGCATAATGTTTGTAGGTTTAGGGGTAAAGAATGGACTGCTGACAGAAATTAAGTATACTAAGCAATGTATCCACCTCAAAATGTCTTTTAAAGGTTTTGAATGATAGTTACAAATGTAAGAGCCTTAAATGTAATTTTGTTTAGTTTGACTTAAAGTTGATACCTAATAATATAAATTCCTGAGTAATTATTGAGAGACTAGTGTGACAGTAAGTATTGTGCTTATGAACACTTGAGAATGCCTTTTGGTAATATATAACATTTAATAATATTACATATGAAATTATTTATTTGTTTATTACATGATTAAGATTTTATTCTTAGGGGAAGGGAGGGAGAACGAGAGTGAGAGAAACATTGATGTGTGAGAGAAACATTGGTTGGTTGCCTCTCCTCTCTATATGGACTGGGAACCAAACCTGCAACCCAGGCATGTACCCTGACCTCAAATTGAACAGGTGACAGACATTTCACTTTGTAGGTGGTGCCCGACAAACTGAGGCACCCTGGTCGGGGCTCAAATGATTTACTGGTCAAGGCTGAAATGATTTATTTTTATACAGCGATCTTCATGCACTTTTTATCCATGATGACAGGTATCATTCTACTGCCATATATGAGGTTAGAGTTGGAAACTTACATGCTTAAAGTGTTAAACAGAGTTACTTTGGAAGCTGAGAATAAAATTCACAGCAATATTCAGAGTGCTGTCTTACCGGTTTTAAACAATCCAGGTGATTTTAAACTAAATTTTATGAATATTTTTAGAGTGTTTTTTTGGCCTAATAATCTTTTATACTCCATGGCTAATGCCTCCCCCTCCTTTCTCAGTCTTTTAGTTTTAATTTTTATCACAGTCAATTATGGATATAATTTAGAATCAAATGGTTATATGGGGCTTGTTATGAAAATAATACTACTGTTATCCTCTCTCACCAGTATTTCTCTACCCATTGACCAATACTTTTAGCATGTTAAATTTATTAATTTGGTCTTTACCTTTATAACTTGAAATAATAATGCTTGTAATATTCTTTTTTCCCCCATTTAAGGAATATTTATTGGCTTTTTACTATAAAAGCTGAGGGTTTAGTTCATTATTACTTGCTACCAGTCCCCTAAACACTTGCCCTCTTGTTTTCCCCCCATTTCTGCATCTTGGTATATTATAATTTTGTTTAGATCATTGTTTAGTGTGTATATAATTAGACCTTTATAAATGTTTTCACAGTTAAGCCATTTAATAGGAGGGAGCCCCCCCAAACCCAGAATTATCCTCTGGAGAGTGAGCCCCTTGTAGTACAGGCTTCCCCTCCTAGGTAGTATTCTAGGAACCCATTTGTATCAGTCAGTGTATCAGGTGGTGGTGTGAGAGGCTGCGTTTGGCTTTAGTGAATTTTTTTTTAGGACTCTTTCAACATGTTTGCCAATTTCATGGTGGGCAATTTACAAATGCACCTATCTACACTGCACTGAGTGTTCAGCAGTTTTTGACCAAAAATGTCATGCCTCCCCACCCGCCCATTCACCCGATCTCACACTGAGCAACTTTTTTTGTTTCCCTGATGAAAAAAGTCCTCAAAGAGAAACATTTTGCACTAAAAGGCATCAAAATCAATGAGTTAAAAAACTGTTTTGATTAGTGAAAAACGTGGAAAAAACATCTTGATAGGTGTATTGCATCAAGTGGAGAGTACTTTGAAGGTGACTGAAATTTAAACCTGTAAGAATAAATACACAATTTTTAAAATAAATTCTGGGGTTTTGGGGCCCCCTCCATATACCAAGATTATGTTTTCTTTCTTGTATATGTAATTTGCTCCTAAATATTTCCGTTAATAATTGCTTTTATTTTATTTGTTTACATTTCTGCTTACTGTAATTCAACCTTGAAAATCACCACCAATTGTTAAATCTACTCCATGTGTACATATACATCAGATATTCACTCAATTCACATATTGAAAAATCTTTTCCTGGAGCCTCTGGCCTCCTCCAACCTGTACCTATAACTCTTGTGCTCAAAGCATAGCTGCCACCGGGGATCTTCTTTTGCCACTATTCTGGAGATCTTACGTTGGATCTCCTGTTTTCTGTATCCCTGTTTCCTTGCTCTTTGTTGATTTACTCTTCCATTTTGGTGGCGCTCATTCTCTGGTAGTTTCCTTACAAAAGGTGCATGGGAGGTAAAATTTTGAGACCTTCACTCTTAATCTGGTGCTTTCTTTAAAATAATTTGTATATCTCCACTCTTCTTTGTACTCTGTAGTTCCTAAGAAGCTTTTACATTTTTACCAAGTAATTATTCTGAAGTTACTTTTTTAATAATCCTTATATTTGATTGCTGGTCATGTGGGTCTTAAATTAAGCCTCAGGGTAGATTCATTGCAGTGATCTGTTTTTTATATCTCTATATTTAAATGTATCTTTTGCTTTTAAAAAGGGGTTAATTGTATTAAACATGTCATTATGTCATTTTGGGCTCCACTTTAAAGTTTGTTTTGGAATCTATTAGTGAGCAGCTGTGGTGGGTTTGTAAGAGTTGTTTCATTAATAAATTTGGTGTAGAGATTTAGTTTATGCAAGCATCTGTAAATGAAATATTTCACTTTGTGGAGTTTTATAGATCAGAAGTTATTCTTTGCCAGAGGATGCTTGAGAATACCTCTTTGCAGCTGATTATTGAAGGACAAAAATTGCTTATTCTTTGCAGGTTTAGGGGTATAGCAAGGAGCAATTATCTAATGGGGCAATTATCTAATAGTGGGAGCATTTTATATTGTCATAGCACTGGTACCATAGAGATTGATTGAATTTGACAGAAGATTGCCAAGCAAATATATTTAAATAATGAAAGAAGTAGGACATCAGCTGAATGAGCACTTGACAGTAAATAATATTTTGTAGAAAAATTTTGTTCCATTTTGAGTGAAATAATATAAAAATATGCTCATTTCAGTAGAATCCAAAATTAAATACCCCCCCCCCCCCCCACTGATCAGCTTAAATATTGCACATCTTTGTGATTCAGCCATGGGTCTAATCTGGCTATCAGTTGAGATTCTTCCTTTTTTGCCTCTGTTCACTATTAATCGGTCAAGTGTCCCTTTAATGATACCTTCTTATTATCTTCCGCCCGTTTCTCCTCCATCTTTAATGTCATTGCCTCAGAAAGTGCCTTCATCTGGCTCCTGGGTTATTAGTCTCTTACTCCTTCAGTCCATTCTTCATATTTCCAACTGGATAATCTTTCTGAAATATACATCTGGTTATTTTACTCAGGTGCCCTTCGGTTAAAGGTGTGTGTGTGTGTTTTAAGATTTTATTTTTTTACTTTTAGAGAGAAGGGAAGGGAGAGAGAATACCATCAATAGGTGAGAGACAAATTGATCGGTGCCTCTCACACACCCCCAACCAGGGACCCAGCCTGCAACTGAGGCATGTGCCCCCACTGGGAATTGAACTGGCGACCCTTCGGATCACAGGCCAATGATCAATCCACTTAGCCACACTAACTGGGGATAAAGGTGTGTATTGATGTGCCATTGAGTCAGCTCTAACTCCTGGCGAAAGGGGATGAATGATGTCCACAATGTCCTGTGGACATTTCAACAGCCTTGCTCAATTCTTGTGGGCTCATGCCTATGGCTTCTTTTATGGAGTTTATCCTTCTCTTGTTTGGTCTTTCTCTTTTCCTTAGTGGAAGGTATCCATACCCTATGGTTTGGAGTTAGTCTTTTTAGTGTGGCACAGACCTGGTTGTTTCTGTGATTTGGCCCCTGTCTGAAAACAGTGTGCCTTTGAAGATGCTGCTTCCTAGATCTCAGAATGCCTTCCTTTATTACTTACTTACAGTTAAGTGCACAAATTTAATGTTGGCTTGATAAAACTTTAGGTATATGCCCAAATAACCACCATGCAAAACCAAAATAAAGGACATTTCTAGCACCCCAGTAGGCTATCTCTTGCCCTCTTCCAGTTGATAACTGCCCTTTAGAGGTACCCACTGTTCTGACCTCTATCACCACAATTTTGCTTGTTTTTTGAATCTCATGTAAATAGAATCATACAATATTTATTTTTTTGTGTGTATGCATGGTGAACTCATTTTTTAAAAAACCTGAGATATAAACTAATTTTTAAAACCAAGTTGTAAGTCTTTTCTGTATGAAGCAATTTCCTGAAAAGACTGCTATTGTCTTAAAATTAGGGCCAGTGTATCCTTTTTGTTTCTAGATGTTCTTATGAAGAACATGCTCATTGATGAAGTGACATGCATCTTTCTTCCTGAACTATCTGCTTTATTAGATCCTCATCCATCAAAACCAAATCCAGACAGCAAGTCTTCCCAGAGGCCTTCTCTGATATCACTCTTACTTTCTCTTCCCCTTTCTGCAACACAGTTTTATTATAGTAGTTATCACACTGCATTATAACTGCAAGTTTAATTGGCTGTCTCCTCTTCTTTGTGAGTTCTAAAATCCTTCAGATAAGAACTATGGGGCCTAGAAGGTAGATACCTGGCAGGACTTATAAAATGTAGACTTAGTGTCCCTGGAATAAAGGAGAAAGCTGATGGAATAAAACTAATGTAATAATCTGGTAAATTGTGTTTTTATAGTATAAATTATGGTTGTTTTATGACATTTATGCAAACATTCAAATGTTCCATGAATATAAACATTTAAAATTTCGGTTAAAAAGAATGCCTTCTGGCTCTAAAATAAAATTATCTGAATCCATGAAGCACTCAGTAGAAGATACAAAAGAAAAAGCAAATAATAACCTTCTATGTAGAGACCAGTAAGTTTCTAATTTGTGTTGTAATTACCATCTTTGATAAAATTTGAATACCCACTTTTTGGATGAGCCTTAGTTGGGTTGGATCTGAGGCACTCACATTTCTCATAAACAGCACTTTCTGGTGTGCAAAGAAAACATGGGAAAGTCATGTCAAAATTCCATGCAATTTTAAGAATGCATTTTTAATATAATTTACATAATTTAAAACTTTACATATTTTGACATGTACCCCTGCTTAAAATTTTAAACCTTTTCTCCACAAGCATTTATGTGGGCTAATTAGTTTGCCATCCTCATTTCATATTTATGTGATTTATCTAGAGTGACTTTTTCTCTGCCTTCATCAATTCTTATTTATATTGTACTAAGTGTACAGGACTGGAAAGATGAAGCTAGATTATGAGAAGGGTTTATTCTCATTTGATTCTACTCATCTTTCTAGACTTCTAGAGTTTGCCTAAATTCTCCCTTCTTTTCTGGACCATTCCTGGATTATTTAGCACTTAAACCTCCTTAGAATTTCCTGTAACTTAATTTGTACCCTTGGTATTTTAATATTTTTACATACATAAAATATTGTTTTGTGTGTATTCAGTGTCTGCAGTAGATTGCAAGTTTCTTGAGGAATCCTTTATTTAAAAACCATTTGTACTCTTTGAAGCACAGATAGGGTTTAGCATCTGCTTGTTGATCAAGAGAGCCAGATGGTTATAGTCATTACTGTCTTTATATGATTGTGATGTGTTGCTTTTCAAGATCTCCTTTTTAACTTTAATTTTCATGTCTTCTTACTTTGTTTTAAGATCTACCTTTTAACTTTAATTTCTATGTCTTCTCAGTGTTTAAATAACATATGGCTTATATCTTAAATGGCAGTTTTATGTATGAGTATGTTAGAAGAATTCATCAGAAGATAGATAATTGTAGGTTGCACTGGAAGTTAGAAGACTTTTGCTCACGTATGTGTTTTCGTCATTTGGAGGACTTGCAAATGCACCCAAGAGATCGACTTTTCACCAGTGACTCTTGTGATTCTGGCAAAGATAAGCTAAGCTGAAAAAGTAAACTTTTCCATTTATCTTATTATCCAGAGTCCCTATACCTGGGAAAATAGATGCTTATGTATTTCCCTATGCAAGAGAACAAAAAGTAGATTTTCAGCTTTTCAAAGTTTTCACATTTATTAAGTCCTTAACAATTATCTCCTAATAATTTTTAAAAAATTTTCTTTAACTTATACTAGAGCTAATTTAACATTTGCATTTTTTGTAAAACCCTTTCTAAAAGCTATACATATGTACTTTTCTAATATTAACAAGTAAATATATATACTTTTTCTGATATATATGAGAAAAGCAAAAATTACACTAAAGTATGATTCCTGATTATAATAGGAATATAATATAGCCTTATGATCAGTATTGTATTTTCAGCTATATGTCTTAGGATCATTGTAAGGGACTTCTGAAATATTTCAAGTGAATTTTGTCTGATCTTCACAAACAAACAGGTATGTTTATAGTTTTTTTTTCCCCCTGGCTTTACCAATTTATTGTAATTGTGGTAAACTATACATAATATGAGATTGACTGTTTTGACCATTTTTAAAAGATTTTATTTATTTGTTTTTAGAGAGGGGAAGGGAGGCAGAAAGAGAGGGAGAGAAACATCAATGTGTGGTTGCCTCTCCAGTGTCCCCTACTGGGGATGTGGCCCACAACCCAGGCATGTGCCCTAGATTTGTAATTGAACCGGCGAGCCTTTGATTTGCAGGCCGGCACTCAGTCCACTGCGCCACACCAGCCAGGGCTGTTTGAACCATTTTAAGATGTTTGATTTAATGGCTTTAAGTTAATGGCTTTAAGTACATTCATAATGTTGGGTAACCATCACCAATATTTATTTCCAGAATTTGTATATCATACCAAAAAGAAACTTTCTATTAATTAATTAATAACTTCCCATTGCCCTTTCCCCTCAGTCTTTGATAACCTTATTCTAGGCACCTTATATGAGTGTAATCATGCAGTAGTTATCTTTTTATGTCTTATTTTCTCTTACCATATGTTTTCAGAGTTCATCCATGTTGTAGCATGTAGCAGAGTTTTATTCCTTTTTATGACTGAATAATACGTGTATATGCATTTTGTTTATCCTTTATCTGTTGTTGATGAACATTTGGGTTGTTTTTACCTTTTTGCTGTTGTTAGTAATGCTGCTATGAACATTGGTGTACAAAGATCTGTTTGAGGCCCTGCTTTCAGTTCTTTTGTGTATATACCTAGAAGTGGAATTGCTTGATAGAATAATAATTTAATATAATATTTTAATATAGTAATACAATAATTTGATGTTTAACAAAAGTTAGAGGAACTGCCAAACTGTTTTTTGAAAGTGACTGCACTATTTTATATTCCCACCAGCTGTATGAGGATCACAATTTGGCCACATCCTTGCCAACACTCTCCTGTCTTTCTTAATTTCACCATCCTAGTGGAAGTGAAGTGGTATGGTGTTGTAGTTTTGGTTTGTACTTCTCCAGTGGCTAATGATGTTGAGCTTCTTTTCCTGTGCTCTGTCATTTATATATCTTCTTTGCTTATTATTAAACTGGGTTGTTTGTTTTTTGTTGTTGAGTTGTAGAAGTTTTTATATATTTTGCATATTAATCTCTTATCAGATATGTGACTTGCAATATTTTCTCCCCTTCTGTAGAGCATTTTTCATGATCTTTTTAATTTTTTTATATTTAGAGTTTTAGAGACAGAGGGAGGGCAGGGAGAGAGAGAACCTTCTACCCATTGTTTTTCTACTCACTTACACATTCCTTGTTTGATTCTTGTGTATGTCCTGCCCTAAGATTGAACCCACAACCTTGGCATAACAGGATGATGCTCTAACCAACTGAGCTACCCAGACAGGGCTTTTCATGCTCTTGATAGTGTCTTTTTATGTTGAAAAGGTTTAAATTTTTATGAGGTTAACTATAGTTTTGAATTTAAATAATGTTATAAATTGTTCAGAGGCTATAACCACAAAACTCTGAAAGATTGACCCCACAGCTGTAGAACACCAGAGTAGAAAGAGCCTTATTCCCTGTGCCCAAGGGACTTTTCCCAAATAAAGAGAATCCTTTGGAAATAATTTTTAAATAATCCACGTAGCTTGTGGGTAAATTAAAAGCAAACAATGCCTGTAAAAGCAGTGCTGCCTGTAATGAAAGCACAGGAGAGCCAATTTCATCATCAAATATTAGCTAGTGGGGAAATCAGAATATTCATTGAGGAACTTCAAAAAAGGTCAGCCTCTATTATTGCAAACATGTAGAGAAATGATAGTAGGTAGTCTTTTCCCTAAGAAGAAGTGCCTTGTGTCTTCATGAATTCTAAAATTTAACCTGTTAGCCCAATAGCTGTGGAGGCCTAAGATTTATGTGTGTGTACTACTGAGTAGAGACCATTTGATCAGTAAGATGGTACTTAATAATACAAATAACATTTATATTTTAAAAATCTTTTGTTTTTTTAGGCACTGCTGTTAAGAAAGGTCTGCCTGTGTTTAACTTTCTGCCTAGAACCAGGTTCTCAAAAGTTATAACATCTTAATGGACATATATAGATTAATAAGTGAGCTTCAGGGGCTGATAAATACTTGCTGTGAGAGGTTTCTTTTTAGCTATGTAATCCCTTAGATGTAGTCCTTTACATATCAAAATTTTATTATAGCACTGTTCTTTGCGTACATTTATTAGAGGTAGTCAGCCATTCATCTAAATCATTCTTACTTCCAGTCCTGACTGGTGTGGCTCCATGGGTTGTGTGTCAGCCTGCAAATTGAAAAGTTGCTGGTTCAATTCCCAGTCAGGGTATGTGCCTGGGTTGCGGATCAGGTCCTTGGTTGGGGGTATGCAAGACACAAGAGACAAATAAATAGTCAGTGTTTCTCTGGCACAGTGTTTCTCTACCTTTCTACCTTCCCCTCTCTCTAAAAATAAAAAATAAAGTCTTTTAAATCATTCTTATTTCTGGAAGTTTTTTCTCTTGATAGTGGCTTTTTATAACTTCATATAACGAGAAAACTTTTATTCTAGACTGAAGGCTGATAGGCTGTGTAAGTCTAAAATTTTTTCCAAATTTTGAACATTTTTACTGAGTGGGTTTAATAGATTATTCATGCTTTGTGTTTGTATCAAGGATTGGTATTATTATTGACATAGCTTAGTATAGTTATGGTAGAGTACTCTAAGGAAGGAATTAACTTTCTTCAGCATTTAGAAGCTATTACTTTTCATAAAACAAAAGAATCAGAGCATAATTGGCAAAAAGTTACAATGGTGAAAATGAAATTCATATTCTGATTTACTGTTGTTTTTAATTTTTTAAATCCTCATTTGAGGACATACTGATTTTTAAAGAATTTTTAAAAGTATTTTATTTATTTTTAGATAGAAGAGAATGGAAAGAGAAAGAGAGGGAGAGAAACATCAATGTGTGGTTGCCTTTCACGCACCCTTTCCCCCCACTGGAGACCTGGCCTGCAACCCAGGCATGTGTCCTGACTGGGAATCGAACTGGCAATCCTTTGGTTCACAGGCCAGCACTCAGTCCACTGAAGCCACACCAGCCAGGGCTATTTATTGATTTTTTTTTAGAGGGAAAGAAACATTGATATGAGAAAGAAACAGCAATTGGTTGCCTCTTGTATGCATCCCTACCAGGGATCGAACCTGAAACCTATGTGCCCTGACTGGGAATTGAACCCACAAACTTTTGGTGAACAGGATGACACCCCAACCAACTCAGCCACCCAGCCAGGGTGACTGATTTTTGATTACATGTATTGGAAGATATGAATCATCTTGTCCTTCCAGATTAGTTTAGAAATTAAAGCTTTTTTAGAAAAATTAAAAATGATAGGTTAAAATACTATTTTTACTTTGCTCCTGTTATTTTGTGCTTAGAATTCAGGTCTCTACTCTGATTAGCATGTGAAACTTATTTCTGCAGCTTTCTATCAGATTACCTCCATGAAAGTTGATGGAATAAAAGGTAATCATAACTGTGGCCTAATTTATAGAATATACTTAATTCTACTACATTTGAAATAAGAAAAGAGAAAACAGTATTAACCAGAGAGGTAATTTAGTATGTTATTCATACATTTCATAGGTTGTAGAAAACAAATTCTGACATTGTGCTGTATGATTTATGATGCATTACAAATGTACCTTTAAATGCTCAATAATAGTATTTGTATGCTGTAATTTAAAATATCAGAATTAGCCCTGGCCAGTGTGGCTGAGTGGATTGAGTGCTGACCTGCGAACTGAAGCATCGCTAGTTTGATTCCCAGTCTAGCGCACATGTCTGGACTGAGGGCCAGGTCCCCAGTGTGGGGCTCGCAGGAGGCAACCACACATTGATGTTTCTCTCCCTCTCTTTCTCCTTCTGTTTCCCTCTTTAAAAATAAATAAATAAAATCTTTAAAAAAGGAAAAATACATCAGAATTAGTGTTTTATTTCTTTGTAAAAAAACTATCAAAAGTAGTTTCAAACCTGCCTTCTTGTATAACTTAAAATATGGAATAGACATCTTTTCTATGCTTTGGTGAATTGTTGTATTTCTTTCTAAGTTTGGAATGGCTTCCAACATTTTCTCTTGTGCTTTCAGTGTTATGAAAGTATATCTTAGAGTTCCTTAAAAGTTTTTTTTTTTTGAGGGGGTGAGTATTGCTTCCTTTGGGACATCTTTATCCTTATCATCACAAGCACTTTCCTTATTTACCTTTCACTAAGTTCCTCTGAATACATATCTAGAGTCTTGTCAGAGGTAGCAGTGCCACATTTTTGTGATCAGGTATTCTAAAATCTTCCCTAATGTTCAATACAAATTCAGTATTGTCACTTTTTCATGTCTTTGCTGCATTTTTAAAAAAGGATTTTATTTATTTACTTTTAGAGAGGGGGGAGGGAGAAAGAGAGAGAGGAACATCGATATGCAAGAGATAAATGGATCAACCGGTTCCCTCTTGCTGGGGACTTGGCCCACAACCCAGGCATATGCCCTGACTGGGAATCAAACCAGTGACCTTTTGATTTGCAGGCTGGCACTCAATCCATTGAGCCACACCAGCCAGGGCATGTTGTGTTTTTATGTGCCCTGACTGGGAATTGAACCCACAAACTTTTGGTGTACAGGATGATGCCCCAACCAACTGAGCCACCCAGCCAGGGTGACTGACTGGGTGGCTAGTTACCTTTTTTAATTATCCATTTTCACGAAATGTTATGTGGATTTATCACACAACTACAATACCTTTTTCTCAATGTATGAATTGAGTAACAGATGCTTAGTGACCAGTTACAGACTTTGAAAGAAGTGATGAAGATTGATCACTGATCATGATGTGCATCTTTTATTTCCATAGGGATTTGTGGACTGAAGAGCTAGCAGCGAAGTTTGTACTTTATGCAATTATTTATAATTAATATAATGTGGTGACTGAAAGGTGAACTGTTTTGGGCAGTCTCGTGTTATTTAATTAACCGTAGTAACTGAAATTCATGCATATTATAACCATACAAAGCAAGGACTGTCTTTATATTTTAAAAGAATTAACTTTAGTTTCTCTGATTGTTTGTGAAATACACATTTTGGTGAGGATTTATTTGTGTGTACAGGGAAGCAAATTTGATGAATATATTGCAAAACAATAGATTATCTCTGGTTTGAAGTTGAAGGTTATTTTTTTAAATCATTCTTTTAGAGATTTTATGTATTTATTTGTAGAGAGGGGAAGAGAGGTAGAAAGAGAGAGAAAGAAACATCAATGTGTGCTTGCTTCTCGTCTCATGCCCCCTACTGTGGACTGGGCCTGCAACCCAGGCATGTGCCCTGACTGGGAATCAAACCAGTGACCCTTTGCTTCACAGTCCGGCACTTAATCCACTGAGCCACACCAGCCGGGGCTGAAGTAGAAGGTTATTGTTATTTTTTTTAAAGATTTTATTTATTTATTTTTAGAGAGGGAAGGGAGGAAGATAGAGAGAGAGAGAGAGAGAGAGAGAGAGAGAGAGAGAGAGAAACATAGAAACATCAATGTGTGGTTGCTGGGGGTCATGGCTTGCAACCCAGGCATGTGCCCTGGCTGGGAATCGAACCTGCAACACTTTGGTTCTCAGCCCGCGCTCAATCCATTGAGCTATGCCAGCCAGGGCAGAAGGTTATTTTTGTCTTCTAGTATGTCTGTGTTTTTTAAAAATTTTTAATTTTTGTAATGTTCGTAATTTTTAAGGTCTTATTTAAGGTTTATTTTATTCTCATTTGAGAGAGAGAGAGACATCAATGTAAGAGAGAAATATCAATAGGTTGCCTCTTGCAGCTCCCCAACTGGGGATCAAACCGCAATTAGGCATGTGCCCTGACCTGGAATTGAGCCAACTACCTTTGGGTTATGGAATGACACTCCAACCAACTGAGCCTCTGGCCAGGGTTTAATTGTGTTTTTAAAACTATCTTTCTTACCCTGAACAGTGTGGCTCAGTTGGTTGGGCATCATCCTGCAGAGTGAAAGGTTGCCATTTCGATTCCTGGTCAGGGCACATGCGTGGATTGTGGGCTCAGTGCCCTCACTGTGAGGGCATGTAGGAGAGGCAACCAGTCAGTTTTTCACATTGGTGTTTTTTACCCTCTTTCTCTCAACCTTCCCCTCTCTCTAAAAATAGATAAAATCTACCCCCCCCAATTTTTCTCGTTATAGGAAAAAAAAAGAAGCAGTGGCAGCAGCATCTTTTAGTCCTCTTTATGAATCACCAGTGTTTTTTTCACGTTTTGATGCAATAAGGAGCTCCATTTCTTGGTATTCCAGTGGGATTAAAGTCCCATTGTAAAATGTGACTTTTTTAAAGATCAATCTTTTTCAGGTTAATATGTGAATGTTTTGTGTTTATTTTGTAGACAGTTGTTTCTGGAAAGTAAATTTGTGTTTTGTGAGACTTTCATCAGTTCTTTTAATTTATTCCCTTATTATGTAATAGCTTTTTAAAGTGTTTTTGGGCAGCAGAATAATTGAGTCTGTTTGTAGGCATCACCATCAGAAGTGTTTGTGGTGACAGAATATGATCAAATAAAGAGTTCTAGGCCTCGTTGAGCAATATAATTGAAAAAAAGTTTTTAAAAAAATATAAAACATTCCCTTCAACATCAGTATTTAGAGAACTGATAGCTGTTTCTTTCATTAGCTTATTGAGAATGTTTTATAGAATTATGTTTGAGTTTATCCTTAAGGTAATCTAGGTGAGTTTCTAGTAAAAATTTGAACAATACTTCGCTAATCTGAGTTATACAGAGAAGTTAAAGGTAGATTATTTTTAAAGTGTTGAGCAGAAAAATGAAATTTAATAAGAAATTATATTTCCCTTTTCAAAGTCTATTTTGTGTTTATTTGACAAAAACATTTAGATTTCTTAGTTATTAGAATATATACCTAATTAATTAATTAATAAGTACCTGTATACTGTTCTAGGCCCTAAGCTGAGTGCTGGGTATACCAACACAAATAGGACATGATACTAACCTCAAGGAACTTATCATCTATTGTGGGAGGAACTCCGTCCAGCAGAAATAAGTGTCCAGGACACAATCTTGCTGTTCCAGCAGGAAAGGGGGTGGCAATTCCCTCTAGTGGAGAACGCCCCGAGCCTTTCTCCCAAATGGTTTTTATTGGGAATGGTATGTGTAGGTGTATACATGTATAGCTCATCAAACAATGTCAAAAAGGCTATAGTCATACAAAAACAGGTATTATCTATAGATAACAATTGAAGGAACACAGAGATTTGTCATAGGTCGGTGTCTTAGTCATGCTGATGCCAGAGGGTCTTTAAGACCTGTTTCATGAGATAAGGAGTTTGCTCCTTATGCCTTGAATTTAAAAATCCGTTTATATCACCAGGGCTGTATAAAACAAAGCAGAGCAAGCTTTGAAGGATACAATGTATTTTACCAGGCCTGATTCCCAGGGAACCCTCAGTGTTAGTCAGGTCATGTCTGCCATCTGTGTTTTTACTTGGTTTTCCAGGGAGATTTACTAGCCCCTTTCAGGGCTTGTTTTTGTGGGGCTATAGTCTCGGAACCCACACAGAGTGGTCCCCAACAATCAGTATAAGATAAAGTAGGGTCATAAAGGAGAGAGTAGTCTGGGGATGAAAACAAAGAGGAGATATTATAAATTTTAAAATACTATATATATATTTATCGGTTTGAGAGAGACAGAGGGGAAGGGAGAGAGAGACAGAAATATTAATCAGTTGCCTCCTGCCGGTGACCCAAGCAGGGACCAAACCTACAACCTAGGTAGATAACCCTGACTGGCAATTTAGCTGGTGACCTTTTGGTTTATGGGATGATGCTCCAACCAACTGGATGGGCAGGAGAAGATGACATTTTAAAAGAGGATTAGGTATTTAGGTGCCAATACAAGAATTAGGGTGATAGCCATAGAGAAAGAGGAGCGTTGTAAGCAAAGGTAAATAGGAATGTCAACTAAAAACCAATGACACTTTTATAAAATTCGTTTAAAATTACAAAAGTAATATGACAACATGATTGAGAGAATGGAAAAGGAAGAAAATTCCACTAATGATCCCATCATCTAATAGACCATTATTTGCTTTTACTCTATTTTCAAATAAATGTTTTATGTTGTTTTAATCATTACAGACATACAATTTTGTTTTTTCTGAGATGTCTGTTTTTATCAGTGTTATACATGCATGTAATTTAAAATATTAACTAGTTTGTATAAGATTTGTTGAATAAGAAGCAGTTACCTAATTGTCCCTGGCATTTTCTATTTCCCAGAAGGAGACCAGTTTATATTCTTATTACTTGATTTTGGCATTTGGGTTAGCTTTTTCAGTTATAGGCATTATCTGTTGACTTCTCATTTTTTAAAAAATTATTAGTACAGTATTTATTTGTCTTTCCTCTGTCAAACCCTGAGCCAACCACTTTCCCCAGGCTGCCTGGGGAGGTATAGGAAAAGGAACATACAGGGCAGACAAGACATGGGAGAAAGAAATGTGAGAAGTGGTGACAGCTCCTTCACATGGTGAAGAGGTTGGGAAAAGCCACCATCAAGCAAAAGAACCCTTTGTGGCCTCTGAGAGGGCAAAGCCCAGAATGGCGTAGGAAAAGAGCTGTTGCTTTAGAGAAGGGTTTCTGGCATAATCAATGATGAGGCTCCCAAACACAGTCCCAGTTCCAGCCTCAGAGCCTTCTACCCTTACGGTGGTAGCCCCAGCCCCAATGAACTTGGCTGCTGTGTTTGATGTCCCTTGAAACTGGTGCTGGTTTAGAAGCTGCAACTAGATAGAAGTGAGGACATGGGGCCGCCAAGCTGCAGAGGCTCTCATCTGTCAGTGTCTGTTCGTTTCAGCACCACTGCAGGCAGTGAGTGGCTCAGCAGCTGAGAGTTACTCTTGACTGAGGTGGGGGTGGAGACAAACTTGGTGGTTGTGGGGGCGTATACATTTTCAGGGGGTGAGGGACTATGGCAGGAATGGTGCTCCCAGTACAGAGAAAACAGAAAGGGGAGGGGGGAACTTCTCACTTCTGAGCATGAGAATTTAGCTTTCTTCCCCCTCCTTTCCCCTTAACCACTTCCCTTTCCCCTTTCCCTGTTACTTCATTCTACCACTACAGTTGTGGTTATATGCTAATTATGCTTAGATAAATATTCAGTGTTTCTCTTATGACATGTACCTATGATTCATGGCTGAAATTATATAATAAGATATGATTACTTTTCTGGACAACTTTTTGTTTAACCTAGAGCTAATAATTATGGTTTTATTTGTATTTGTTTAGTATTTGAAGTATTTAACACTGATTCAACCCTACACTGTCACTTGCCCAGGTCTTCTCTAGAGATTATCAGATGCTAATTTCTTCTAACATTTTCATGTAGCCTTTAGACCTTTTTCAAACTGGGCTGCTTACTCTTTGACCCTGGTCCATAATTATGAACCTGGGAATTCTCTTCACCCTTATCTTGGGGATTTCCTATACTAGATCTTTTGTAGCCTCTATCTCAAATCTACTGCTTTCTGGATTTTCTCTCTTTTTTAAATATATATATGTGTGTGTGTGTATATATATTTTAAATTTATTTATTTTTATAGAGAGGGAAAGGGAGGGAGAAAGAGAGGGAGAGAAACATCAATGTGAGAAACATTGATCAGTTGCCTCTTGGACATGTCGCAACTGGGAACTGAATGCAGTCTAGGCATGTTCCCTGATCAGGAATTGAACCTGCAGCCTTTTGATGTATGAGGTGATGCTCCAACTAGCTGAGCCACACTGGTCAGGATGGATTTTCTCTTGTTTTGATGGTTGATTTCCTCTAGAAATGTTTAAAATTTATTTTTTAAAATAAGATTTTATTTATTTATTTTTTTAGAGCGATGGGAAGAATGGAGAAAGAGGGAGAAAAACATTGATGTGTGAGAGAAACTTGCACTTGTTGCCTTTTGCATGTCCCCAACTGGGGACCTGGCCCAAAACCAGGCATGTGCCCTGACTGGGCTTCGAACCAGTGACCGGCTCATAGTCCAATGAGGTTCAATCCACTGAGCCCCACCTGCCAGGGCCCTCCAGGAATTTTTCAAGAAAGAGTTTACATGAGACAAATTATTTGAGATTTGTTAAGTCTGAAAATATCTTAAATCTGTCCTCATACTTGACTGAAAGTTTGAGTTAGAATTATAAGTCAGAAATCATTTTTCTTCAAAATGTTGAAAAATTATTGCTTCATTTTTTAGCTTGGCTTCCCATGTTGCCGTTGAGATATCCAGTGCCATTCTGATTCTTGGACTGTGTTGTGTTTGTTTTTGGAAACTTACATGATCTTGATTCACAGTGTTCTGAAATTTCACGTGATATTCTTTAGTATGGCTCTCTTTTCACCTATTTGCTAGTGAAAATGGGCTCTTTTAATCTGAAAGCTGATGTTCTTCAGTTCTGGACATTAACTTTAGTTAATCATCTCATAGATGATTTCCTCTCAGATTTTTTTCTTCTGAAACTCTTTTATTTGAATATAGGACCTCCTGGACTCATTCTCTAATTTTCTATTTTTCCATTTTCATCTTTTTACTGGTTTGGGGGAGATTTTTTTAACCTTACCTTCAAATCTTTAAGTTTATCTTTCTCTTTCTGCTCTTATTTAAAATATTGTAAGAGCTCTTAATTTTTTTCCTTATTAAAAGTTTTCATGTGATAAATTTATGTGTGGTAAAAGTTTACATGTAGTAAAACATGCAAATCTTAATCCTCAAGGATATGGTTTTGTTTCATTTTTTTAAATTGAGTTTAGATAGAGAAGAAGGTGGGGGAGGGAGTGTGTGCGTGGAGAGAGAGAGAGAGAGAAAGAAACATCAATTGATTAGTTGCCTCCCATATGTGCCCCAATCAGGAATTGAACACAACCTAAGTATGTGCCCTGACCAAGAATTGAACCTTCAGCCTTTTGGTATATGGAACAACAATCCAACCAATTGATCCACCTGTCCAGGACAAAATATACAAGTCTTAAGGGTGCACTTCAATGACATAAAAATATATATATATACCTGTGTAACATACCTTTCAAGATCTATAACCTCCTATGAAGATATAGATCTTACATGTTGATGGAATTTTGACAGATGCTTTCACACTTATGTTATCACCAAATTCAAGATACAGAATATTTCTGTCACCCTGGAAAGGTTCTTTATTCCTCTGTGAGTTTTGTTTGTTTTTACACTTAATATAAGTGGATTCATAAAGTATGTTTCCTTTTGTGTCAGGCTTTTTTGCTCAGTATGTTGTGATATTCGTCCTTGATGTTGCCGGGTAGTATTCTACTATATAACTATAACATGATTATTTATCTATTCTTTATGTGGACATTTGAGTTTCCTGGCTTTGGCTGTCATGAAGAGAACTATTATAAACATTTTTTAAAAGATTGTATTTATTTTTAGAGATGGGAAGGGAAGGAGAGAGAGAGAAACATCAGTGTGTGGTTGCCTCTTGCGTGGCCTCCAGTGGGGACCTGGCCCGCAACCCAGGCATGTGCCCTGACTGGGAATTGAACCTGCGACCCTTTGGTTCGAAGCCCAAGTTTAATCCACTGAGCTATGCCAGCCAGGGCTCTATTGTAAACATTTTTATACAAGTGTTTCTGGACATATGGTTTCATATATAACTAGGAGTGGAGTAGAGTGGTTGGGTCATAGAATAGGCATATGTTTAACTTATTAGAAAGCACCAAATAGTTTTTCAGAGTGGTTAATGTTATATAACCTTTTTATTCCATTGCTCTATGTCCTCACCAAAGCTTGGTATTGAGTTTTTAATTTGAGACATTCAAATTGATGGGAAGTATTATCTCGATATGGTTTTAGTATATATATTTCTTTGATGACTAATGATGTTAAATACCTTTACTAATGGGTGTTGTCCATTTGTATGTCTCTTAAGGGCCCTTTTTTGTATGAATTTTATTTAATGGCATCTTGTTCTTTTTTTTTTTTTTTTTTTTTTGCCATTGTTGTATCTTCTCTCTTTGAATACCTTAGTAATAGATTTCTAAAAGCTTTCTTCCTCCCTCTATAGACTTTCCTCAACACATTTTTTCCTGTTTTTTGCTTCTTTCATTATTAGGGACCTTTCACAGGTACCTGATAATCTTGTTTCTCTACCCATAATGCTGATTAGAATTCCTGTGTTAGTGGGGCTTTTTGCTGAGCATTTTCTTTTTGGAAACCTCCTCATCCTCATCCCCAAGTCAGTATCTTTACCCAGAGAAGTGTCCTCAGGTCTTCTGTCTGGAGGGTAAAGGTTTGACTGCTAGACTCTAGAAGCTCAGAGGAGGAAGAGGTAAGATGTCTCTCTATTGCCATGCATATGTTTATTGAATACCTCTGCTTTTAGAATGGCCTAGCTAACCTCATTTATGTCTGGTGTGCAAGGATATTTTCTGGTGTCCAGAGAATTGTTTCCTATCTTCCAGACAATAAACTTCTAGTGTTTTGCCATGGTTGGGAAAGCTTGGTAGGCAGGCTGTATAGAATGGGGTTGGGGATCTCTGGAATGTCATTGTTTTTTGTTTTATCTATCAATCAATCTATCTATCTATCATCTATCAAGAGGGAAGGGAGGGAGAAAGAGAGGGAGAGATACCTTGATGTATGAGAGAATCATTGATTTGTTGCCTTTCATCCAGATGTAACCAGGGACTGAACCCACAAGTCAGGCAAGTGCCCTGACTGGGAATGGAACCAGTGACCTTTTGGTTTGCAGGCCAGTGCTCAGTCCATTGAGCCACACCAGCCAGGGCTCTATTCTCATTTTTAAAAATATCTTTTAAAAAGTTGAATATGCATAATAACTCCTGTTTTGCCTCATACCATCTGTTCTAATTATTCTTCTGTGGTCTTACATCAGAAACTTGTGTATTTCTCAGAGAAACTTGCATTGTATATATGAAACCCAGACTTCCTTGTTCTAAATTATCTTGTTCTGCTTTGGTTGTTTGGGAAGTGTTTGCACACTTTTGCTTTTATGTAATAAAACTTAAGAATGTTGCCATCTTGAAGTTATTTATAAAACCATGTATGGTTATCAGGAGTTGCTAACAACTATGAAGTATTTATTGTATACAATAAGAAAAACCAACTCTTAGATTCAATTCTTGGTTTTGACAGTTTGTTTTTTAACTAGGACCTCAGTTTAAAATATACTTTCCCTTTAACTTTATTTTTTTAAATCTTGTAATAAAACTAGTAGCCTTGTTTTATTTTGAACCAGGGCCTTTGGTGAAAAGATTTTTCTCTAGTAGAGATGCTTCTTTAAATCCCTATTTCAGGATTTTTTATTAACTGTAAGCAAAAGGATTCTCCTCCCACTTGATTTCTATAAAGTAAAAAAATTACACCCTCGAATAAAAAGCATTCTAGTCTTTATATTAACTGTAGTTTAAAAAATTACATTCAAATAAATAAGCAGCAAGTGGTACACTATTTAGTACTGTAGTACAGCATGAGTGTTTTTATTATCTCTAAATACTGCATTTCTCTTGTAGCAGCAAGGATGGAATTGTGTGTTATGAAATGGTGAATTTGTTTAGGTGGAATTTTTACTTAGTGTCAACACTTGCATTTTCTTTTTATTTGCTTGTTTGTTTGTTAATTGCCTGTTAGCTTATATGGTTCTTTGAGGTATGTGGGTTTCTTTTTTCATTTTAATAATGTAGTATGTTTCTGTTTCTGGAGAAAAGGCAGCACCACAATTTTCAACAGTAGACTTAGAGTATTTTTTAAATTATAGCAATTAAGACTAAAAAGCAGACTCTTAACAAATCTAACTCAATTATTTTTCCTAAAAGTGCAATAAAATATTCATTTCAGTTTTAAATGTCAGAGTACCAGAGCTATTACTATTAAAAATATAAATTAATTTTTCATGTCATTTTGGAGACTACCCTTTGCATAAATTTAGATTCAAGGCCAAATTCTTTTTAGTAGCTTGGTTCTAGTTTTTCTCTTATTTATTTATTCTGCAGCACTATTTTTGGTATTTTAATAAAATTACATATAAAATGTTATTTGTAAAAATTTCTTATCTGAATGATTCCTTTTGATAATTACTTTGTTTCCTGATGACTGTATAACCATTACCATGAAGTCACAGTATAGAATAATGAAAAAATAATAAAATTTTTGTGTATAAGTAGGACAAGAATTCCTTGGAGAAATATTGAGTGGATGAATACGGGAAGGTAATTCTTTAGTTACAGATTAATTGTCTTGAAAGTTAAATTTAACTTTAAAACGCTGTTGTTTTTTAAAGACATAAACTCATAGAGAAACTAGAGTAACTGAATAATTAGAGCTTGATTGATAAGGAAAACTGGGAAACAATGAACATTTTCTTCATTTAAACAAAAATAACTTTCACATGTTGAAGTAATTTTTTTTCTTGGGACCATAAGCTAGTAATGCTGTTTGTTCCTCTACTTGAATGTTTAGTAGAAGAGTAATGACTTTTTCCCCCTATGCTTATGGGTGAACTTTTAGTATGTTGCCATTTATGCCAATAGTTTTACAGTTTGGTACCTCTCTGAAAGTTATGATTGAGAGTTTAGGTTGAAAAGAATCATTGGTATTAGAAAAATTGAGATCAGGGAGCTAGTAAGGAACAATATCTAAAACACTCATGAAAATTAAGCATTTTATGTTACATGAGTCCTTCCCACACAAATTTGAAGCTCTTAGATACAATTTTAATTAAAAAATTTCAGATGAAAACATTTATTATTACCAGGTCAGTGTACACTTTCTAATCATAAAGTATTGGTAAACACTTTTGAGAAAATACAAAGCAAGAATTCAGTTTGGGGAGCATTTGAGATCTTGCTCCCAGCCTATGTGGTCAGTTTGGTTCAAATAAACTCTTATAATTAAAAAAACCAGCCCTGGCTGGCATAGCTCAGTGGATTGAGCGCGGGCTGCGAACCAAAGTGTCGCAGGTTCAATTCCAGTCAGGGTACATGCCTGGGTTGCAGGCCACGGCCCCCAGCAACCGCACATTGATGTTCCTCTTTCTCTATCTCCTTCCCTTCCCTCTCTAAAAATAAATAAAATCTTAAAAAAAAGCAAAAAACCCAAAACTCAGTTTATAAATGTGTGAATTTCTTTAAAGGATTCAAAATTGTCCACGCTTGACTCTTATGCATTGATACAAAATTTTCAGAATTGCTTTTGGTATTAGAAGGAGTAACATATGGAGGTTTGTCAGATGTTATATGCTGTTACCATTAGTAGTAGTAATAATGACATTTTTCTTGTCACTGATTAGGTATAGTGGTTGCCAATACATCAGTTTGTTTTCAAAGTGTTTCTGCCCAAATGACAGCAGCATTGAGAATAGAGACATTATATGTGTTCTTTTTCACACTTTGCAATAAGGATGTTCAAACATTCCAATTATTTCCTCTCTATGAAAAGCAGAACTATTTCAAATTTCATTAATATGTTTTCTTTTGACTAATTCTTTTTTTGTTTCCAGGTATCAATTTGTTTTCTTCTAAGGTGATTTTTTTTGTAGTGCCTTTTATCACTTAGTGACACATAAGAATAGGTGAATTCTCATACAAATGTAGGAAAAATTTCATGCTTTCTTAATTAAAAGACAGGAAAATAACTTTTGACTTGAATTATGGATTTAGCTAGTACTAGTAGTAGAATGTAGGGGATCTGAGTTAATTCTGTAATCACTTGATAAAGATGTAAATCTATGTTGTTTTTTGTGGCTTTCTTTACAAATTGAGACCCAAAATATAAAATTAAGACTTTCATATGGAAGACAAATCTCATTGGAGGATTGAGCTTTTTTTTTTTTTTCCTTTGCAGACATATTAGTGAATAATACAGTTTCTGGAAATGTGAGGTTTAGGATATATAATGTTGTAAAAGACTCCTATTTTAGTGAAATAGAATGGAGGTAATAATTGGTTTTAAATTTATGACTTTTAAATGTGATTGGCTTAGCAGGTTTTGTGCAATGGTGGTGAAGGAGAAACTTCACTGGTTCTTTTAGGGAATGTGAAAGCTTAAGTACTTGTATGTGAGCCAGCCTCTCTTCCTTCCCCCCTGCCCACCAGCCTCTGTGCCTCCCTCCTTCCCTTCCCATCTCCTTAACTCCTTTATTTCCTTGCTTCCTGTCCCTTCCTCCTCTCCCAAAAAGGGAAGAACCAACATAGAGATGTATGTTATTCTTAAAAGACTATTGTAAGAATCTTGTGAGATAGTATTTGTGAAATTGCTTTTTAAAAAGCAAAATACTATGTTAGCTACAATATTTAATCTTACTCTGTTAAAGGTTAAAGGCAGTGATGATAACCAGTTGTTACATTTTAGTTAGATTTGCAAAAGGCTTTGGGCCTCTAGATGTTTTGGCTGTTACTCTCTACCCCCAGGAGGGTACTTGGAAGCATATATTTTAATGTAGTTGAACTGATGAGTGCCATATTGGTGATAGCCACGAAGTTTATGAACCAGGAGAATTATTAATTTGTGTGTTTGATTTGAGAAGCTGCTGGAAGCAAGTGAGTGAAGTAGAAAATTTGTCATCAACACATGTTAAATAGTCATTTTGTTATATTATTGAGAATTTAAAAAACAGCTAATGAATACTTAAAGCCATTCTTTCCATGACATATTTAAGACTCTCCTGCAATGTTTAAGTACACAACAGATTTCCTATGACCATAAACGAAGTAGTGTCTTTTTTGATTTGTGTTCTTTTCTTACGGGCTGTTTTCAAGACACAGTCTTCCTAGAAGTTATTGGAAGTTGTTACCTATATTTGGCATGTTTCAGAAATTGAGCTGTTATTCTTAGTAGAAGAAAACTTGTAGAACTTGCATGTTTTCTCCATTTGTGCTCTAAATTGATAAGTTGTCACTGGTTTACTCATTAACAAAGTAGATTTGTTTTCCAGCACACAGATTCCATTCATATTATTTTTTATGCTTGTTAATAAAAAACTAATGGGAAGGAGGAAGCAGAATTTTCTCATAGACTAATTTTTATGTAGTGCAGCAAAGCTCAGGGATGCTGGGGGGGAACAGAAGCAGTGGCAGATGGTCCAACCTGATGCTCTGCAAAGTTGGGGTGGTTCATTTTGATTACAGACACTAGCAGTCTGTGAGTCAAGATATGGAGCCACAGTCTATTTCTGCAGCCTGCACTAACTGTGTGTGTTGTGGAAAAGCCAAAAACAACTTTGCATGGACATAGTAGAAGAGATGACTACATCCGCTTTTAGCTTCCAGGCACACTCCCACACATAGCAATACTATCAACATTAAATCTTTGAGCACTAAGGCCAAATGGTATGTGCATCACCACATTGTTTTCTACTTTGAATTACATATAGAAACTAGGATATAATAGCAGAGAGCTAGATTTATAGCTTCTTAATAATGAGAGAAGTGGAGGTTTATTCTCTGTTATTTAAACATCTTCCTTACATGGGCTATATGGGCTAGATTCTTTTAGAAATTTTTGTTTGAATTACAGAGACTATGAAAACAGTAGTGAAAAAAGGCTAAGAAAAACACAATTATGAGAATGTAAATTGATAGAGCCACTTGGAAGGAAGTTTGGCAGTATTTATTCAACCAAAAAATGTGAATGACGTAGTGCTTACTAGATCTAAGCATATACGAGGTCTGTTTGGAAAAAGGCAAGCCACTGTTAATATAATGCGAATGGTTTGAGCAACATCGATGTAATCTAGCAACCAAGGAGAGTGGACTGGAGCGCGCATGTGTGAGCAATGACAACTTCACTGTACTAGTCAGTGGGGGTGGTAGACGTCCTTAGTGAGCATATGTACTGTGTGGTTGTCCATTCAAAATGACTGAGCGAATAGAGCCACGAGTCTGCATCACATTTTGCATTCAGCTTGAACATTCATCTGTAGCAACTATTTGGATGACTCAGAAGGCCACATCTACGGGGAACTGGTGATTGGCAGTTTCATCCTGACAACAAAGCCTGCTTATTCATCATGTCTCATGCAAAGATTTTTGGTGAAACATCAAATCACTCAGGAGATTCAGCCCCCATGACAGCCCAAATTTGTCACCTTGTGACTTCTGGCTTTCCCAAAACTAAAATTACCTTTGAAAGGGAAGAGATAACAGGCTGTCATTGAGATTCAGGAAAATATGAGGGGGCAGCTGATGGTGATTGGAAGAACTGTATGAGGTCTCAAGATGCCTGCTTTGAAAGGGACTGAGGTGTCATTGTCCTATGTACAGTGTTTCTTGTATCTTCAATAAATGTCTCTATTTTTCATATTACATCCCTGGTTACCTTCTGGACAGACCATAAGTAATTAATTTTTTCTTCCAAGGGGCATACACATGATTTCTCATGTCAACTGTTTTATGAAGGAAAGAAGGAAAAATGGCCTAAATGTCCAACAATAAGTGAATAGCTAGATGATCTATAGTATTGTATAGAATGGAATATGATGCAACACATAAAGAAATGAACTAGGTTTATATGTAATAAGGTTCATTGTTACGTATAATATGATATGACACCACTCTAAGTTTCTATTAATAGTTTTTATAAAAGCATAAAAGAAGACCTGAAAAGAGACAAAGCAAATACTGATTATCTCTTAGGGAAGGTTGAAGGAGGGAAGGGGATCAGGACTAGGGTTTGGTAGTGGTGACTGATGTATTTAGCTTTATCTGTCTGTACTGTTTGAATTTAAAAGAAGAATGCATTTAGATTGTTCCCTCTCAGACCCCTCCCCCACATACTGCACCACAACACAGCAACATGGGTTGCCCCACCCTGGCGAATACCTAAGGCTCTGCCCTTTTTTATATAACAGGCATGCCAAGACAAAAAAAAAAAAAAAAAAAAAAGGCCCAAAGGAAAGAACAGATTAAAGCTCCAGAAAAAATACATCTAAGCAATGAAGAGAAACCATCCTATCAGATGCAGAGTTCAAAACACTGGCAATCGGGATGCTCACAGAATTGGTTGAGTATGGTAGCAAAATTGAGGGAAAAGTGAAGGCTATGAAAAGTGAAATAAAGGAAAATGTAGAAGTAACCAACAGTGACAAGAGGGAAACCAGGACTCAAATCAATGGTTTGGACCAGAAGGAATACATAAACATTTAACCAGAACAGAATGAAGAAACAAGGATTCAAGAAAATGAGGAGAGGCTTAGGAACCTCTGGGACAACTTTAAACTTTCCATCATCCAAATCATAGGGGTACCAGAAGGAGAAGAGGAAGAGCAACAAATTGAAAACTTCTTTGAAAAAATAATGGAGAACTTCCCCAATCTGGCAAAGGAAATAGACTTCCAGGAAGTCTAGGAGACTCAGAGAGTCCCAAAGAAGTTGGACTCAAGGAAGCACACACCAAGGCACATCATAATTACATTAGCCAAGGTAAAAATGAAGGAGAGAATCCTAGAAGCAGCAAGAAATAAGGGGACAGTAACCTACAAAGGAGTTCCCATCAGACTGTCAGCTGATTTCTCAAAAGAGATCTTGTAGGCAAGAAGGGACTGGAAAGAAGTATTCGCAGTCATGAAAGGCTACATCCAAGATTCCTCTATCAGGCAAAACTATCATTTAGAATGGAAGGGCAGATAAAGTGCCTCCCAGATAAAGTCAAGTTAAAGGAATTCATCATCATCAGCAAGCCCTTATACAAAATGTTAAGGGGACTTATCTAAGAAAAAGAAGATAAAAAATTTGAACAGTAAAATGACAACAAACTCATGAGTATGAACAACCCAACCTAAAAACAAAACAAAACAAAAACGAACTAAGCAAACAACTAGAACAGGAACAGAATCATAGAAATGGGGATCACGTGGATGGTTATCAGCAGGGAAGGTGGGGAGGGGAATAGGGGAAAGGTACAGGGAATAAGTAGTATAAATGTTAGGTAGAAAATATATGGGGAGGTGTAGGAAATAGTATGGGAAATGTAGAAGCCAAAGAGCTTACATGTGTGATACATGGACATGAACTAACGGGGTGGGGAGTGTGGGTGGGAGGGTTGTGCATGATAGAGGGGAATAAAGGGAGGGAAATAGGACAACTGTAATAGCATAAAAATAAAAGAATGCATTTACTTACTACTTGTGTAATAGTTAAGAATTACCCCAAGTACTATCCAATAGAATAACCTTTTTTTGTACATTACTATTTATGTAAATATTTGTATACTTTTATTATATCATGGGTATATTTGTATGTTCCTATGTAGTCTTTATTACCATCTTTAAAAATACTCAGATTAGTTTTTCAATGAAATTACCAGGAAACCAACATGATGAAAGGATATGAATATTTCTGGCTCTTCTGTTTTTTTTTTTTTAAGATTTTATTTATTTATTTTTAGAGAGGGAATGGAGGGAGAAAGAGAGAGAGAGAGAGAGAAACATCAATGTGCGGTTGCTGGGGGTCATGGCCTGCAACCCAGGCATGTACCCTGACTGGGAATCGAACCTGCGACACTTTGGTTTGCAATCTGCGCTCAATCCACTGAGCTACGCCAGCCAGGGCTGCTCTTCTTAATTATTGCCATATTACTTTACAAAAGGATTTTACCTATGTATCATGCTATCACCAGTGATAAAGTACACTGACTTTACCATAACCTCAGCATTCAATTTTTTTTTAAAGTGTAACATAGAGATTAGAAGTGGGGACCCTGTAACCTGACTCTTTGGATGCAAATTCTGCCTCTTCCACTCATCAACTGTATGACCTTGGGCTAGTGACATAACTTTTGTTTTTCAACTTCCTCCTGTGTGAAATGGGAATAATAGCAGTGTCTACTCTGTAGAACTGTTATAAAGATTAAATGAAATAATATTTCTAAAACACCTAGAATAGTGCTTGGCATAAAGTGTTTGGTAAAATTTAAAAAAATAATTTTGAGAAGCTTTGGAACAAGACTTGTATACAGTTTGTATCTTATTTGCCTCATTTGATATCATGTGATTATTTTTTAAAATTTGTTTCTTTTAGTCATTTGAAGCAATAACATGCTGGGTAAATGTACAAATACTTAATATTTGAGTACAAGGTATCTGTTTTTAGTGACAAAGAAAAAGATGGCAATTATCAAAAGATTTTGAGAAAATCTTTATTTGATTTTCTGCCTTTGGTCAGGTAAATGTCTAAATTATACTTATCCTAGCACTGCTGTTTTCAGAGTGGTATTTGCTGTTTTTCATCTACAGAGTAACAATATTTTATTAAATGTTGCCTTTCTTTACTGGTATTCTGTTCCTTTGAATTTTGCATTATCTACATTTTTCTAATACTGTTTCTAAGTTGTGAGGTTCTGACCAACTTTTTTTCTGATTGCTTCCTATACATTTTTATTTATTTCAAGTGGCCAGATTATCCTTTTTATATTCTCCTTTGTAGATATCCAGATCTCATGCAGAAAGATCTTGTCTGTTAATATATTTAGTACTTACCTTTGTATTCTACTCATGTGATCTGTAATGTAGTCTGTTCTTTTCAATTTTCTTGTCTGTGTTATATTTGTAGATTTTTGTTTTTGTTTTTGTCAATGGGATTTCTTCTGTATTCTAATTTTATGTTTAGTTAACTAAATTTTATCAGTTTTCCTCTCTAATAGATATTTTAGAAACTTTGGAGGAATGGTTATTTTTGGCATTACCTTCAAAAGGTATACTTCTGTATTAGTTTAGAGTCAAAACAAAATATTGTGAATGCTTAAAGAAATTTGTGAAAATGTCATTTTGGTAGACTTATTCATTGTCAGAGATTAGGTTTGTACTGTTGAGAGATTTAGTGGAGTTAGAAAAACATACTTGATTAACTGATCCATTGGAATATATTTTTTTAATCTAAGAAATAATAAGCCTATTTTTAATGTACTTTGTAGATTTATTTCTCTATAGGAACAATGTTATAAATGATGATTAGATTCTTAGGGAGTTGGCTTACAGAAATTTAAATCATTGGTTAGCTGAAATACTGTCAAGAAATAGTAGAAATAATACTGTGGAAAGACTAGACAAAGCAGAATAACAATAAAATTGGAAAAGCCCTTTAAAAAGGCACATCTGGGCCTGGCTGGTGTGGCTTGGTGGATTGAGCGGTGGCCTGCAAACCAAAGGGTTGCTGGTTGATTCCCAGTTGGGGCACATGCCTGGTTTGTAGGCCAGGTCCCCAGCTGGGGGTGTGTGAGAGGCAGCCGATCCAGGTTTCTCTCACACATCATGTTTTTCTCCCTCTCTTTCTCCCTCCTTCCCACTCTCTAAAAATAAGTAAATAAAATCTTTATTAAAAATAAAAAGGTATTACCTTTTATTTTTTTTATTGTTTATAGTATCAACAATAAAAAAATAGAGTATTAAATATGTAAATCTGTGAAGAGTTTAGAACATTATAGTTGCAGGTGGTTGGTTACCAGATGGGTAACCAGAAAGGGGTCAGGGAGATGGGCGAAAAAGTGAAGGGATTAAGATGTACAAATTGGTAGTTACAGAACAGTCACAGGAATGTAAAATACAGCATAGGAAATACAGGAGCCAAAGAACATACCAGCATATGTGTGACCCATGGACATGAACAACAGTGGGGGGCTTGTCTGAGGGAATAGGGAAGTTGGGTGGAGGGGGGCAAAGGGTAAAAATTGGGACAAGTCTAATAGCATAATCAATAATATACAATTTAAAAATTAATTTAAAAAGAATTTTCATATTTTCCAGGTTAGAATAGAAAATATTAGAATTATGACTAAGTATCTTTGGGTTTGTTTTACTCATCTAGGAAGAGAAGTAATATTTGCCAAGTTTTATTAGGAACTGGGTTGAAAAAAATGAAAAGATTTTGAGAGCCTTGTATTCTCTTCTTATCCATCTTCTATTTCTGAATTGCAGTTACAGATGTAGAGCTGAAACGACTAAAAGATGCCTTTAAGCGGACCTGTGGACTCTCGTATTACATGGGCCAGCACTGCTTCATCAGGGAAGTCCTTGGGGATGGAGTGCCTCCAAAGGTTGCTGAGGTAATCTTTGTGTTCTAGGTTCTCCTTTGAGATAGATACCCACCAGCCTGAAATCTTGAGGGGCTTCCTGGTTTTAAGAAATGTCTTTGTTTTTTTATTGTTCAAGTATAGTTGTCTCCATGTCTCCCCCCACCCCAGCCATCTGGTTTTAACAAATTTAATCTGATCCCATTCCCCATTATTTTTCTTGCTAAGTAGGTAGGTAGGTCATGTTTTAAATGTCAATATGGCTGTGTTCTTAGAGGCCAAATGGAATATTGCAAAACTTGCTGTTCTGCTTCTTTTGTACTTCTGAGCTTTAGTAGCCACAGATTATAAACATGAAACCATTTGTGTGACTGGCCTCCGATTCTTATATACTTTATAACTCTGACATATTTTTCTGTTGAGATTATGTTTTATAAATTTTGTGTTAAAATCTTTCCAGATAATAAAACCTAACTAAATTCTATAAAACTAAATGTTGTGAATGAAACACTAGTTTATTGGAACTTGTAAAGGCCCTTTTAAATTCTACTAAAGTTTTAGGTAGATATAAAATGTGCTAAGTTGATGTAAATATTTCCTTTCTAAAAATAATAAACTTACCATCTTATAGGTATATTTTATTTATTTGTTTATTTTTAAAGGTTTATTTATTTTTAGAGAGAGGGGAAGGGAAGGAGAGGTATAGAAGGAAAATGAAAGGGAAAGAAACATCAATGTGTGGTTGCCTCTTGTGTGCCCCTTGCTGGGGACCTGGGCCACAACCCAGGCATGTGCCCTGACTGGGAATTGAACTGTGAGACCCTTTGGTTCACAGGCCCATGCTCAATCCACTGAGCTACACCAGCCAGAGTATAGGTATATTTTTAGATATGCATCATGTCATTCTAAATGTGAAATGAAAATAAAATAATAAAGCAGTGAAAATTATGATAGCAATTTTAGGTTTGGTATATTACACAGAACCTCAATTAATCATTCCTAATTAGTGACAGTTTCTGTTTCTAACTTGTGTTATGTGCTTTTGAACATTGTGGTTTACATGATATAGAGATTTCATTTGTTGTGTGTGTGTGTTAATCTTTTTTGGTGGGGATGTATGTTGCATTAATTCTCTTACATGTATTTTTTTGTAAAATTATTTACTTTCTTGTTCTGTCATTTCAAATTTATGACAAGGTTAGCTTTTTTCCTATTATACCTTACTGGGTTCTCTGTTTCAGAATGAATTCATCTTTCTATTTTATTATTTTTTTTAACCAGATATCTTTTATTAGTAATGTTAGAATTACTAATTCAGAGGGGCTGGTCAGGAACGTGGAGTCCACACTGGGCCCCCTCTTCGGTGGTGGCTGGGTCACTGCTCAAGTTCTTTATAAATAAGGCAGTAGTTGAAAAGCCAGTAAGCCACCAGCACCATAGATGTCCCAGCGACGCTCCCTTTCTTCACATAGTTGTTATAATACTGGTAGTAACCTCTTTGAAACACTCCAGCAGTGCCTTTAGGGGTGAAATCCTGCATCAGTATCCAGCCTGGTAGCTCCTCCATTTTGACATCCATGAGTTTGTTCTCCTTCACTGGTATGACTAAATCCATCTTGGAGTCCAGGGTGTCTATATTTCTATTTTCTTTTTGTCCTAAATGCTAGTATAATATAAAAATTTGGAATTTAGGATTTTTAATTTTAGGATATAACTAGCAATTTAATGAGATAGTATAAGTTGCCAGTTAAAGGAAGGAATTTAAACTTGGGTCCATATTAATATAAAATGCTTTCAAATTTAAATATAGACTTCCTCTACTATCTGAAAATAGTGTTCCTGTGAAACCTTTGTTAGCCAAAATGGCATAAAATGAAGATCTTAGGGCAGGTCTTGTTAATGGATACACAAAACAAATCAAGATTGAGTACAAATGCTCATGGACGCGGTTGGGAGCTATGGTGGCTTGATGCTGAGATGCTTTTTATCACTTGTGGTTTTTGGTGTTGTATTAAGAAACCATTGCATAACTCAAGGTCACAAAGATTTACTTTACTCTAAGAGTTTTGGCTCTTACATTTAGGTCTCATCCATATTATGTTAATTTTTGTGTATGGTGTGAGGTGTGCTAGGGTGGGGGACATTTTCTGTTCTGTTTGTCTTAGTTTTTTTTTTTTAATATTTTATTGATTATGCTATTACAGTTGTCCCATTTCCCCCCTTCACCCTGTATACCCTCTCCCACCCACATTCCCCCCTTTAGTTTATGTCCATGTGTCATACTTATAAGTTCTTTAGCTTCTACATTTCTCATACTATTCTTACCCTCCCCCTGTCTATTTTCTACCTACAATCTGTGCTACTTATTCTCTGTACCTTTTCCCCCCTCTCTCCTCCTCCCACTCTCCTGTTGCTATCCCTCCATGTGATTTCCATTTCTGTGGTTCTGTTCCTGTTCTAGTTGTTTGCTTAGTTTCTTTTGGTTTTGCTTTAGGTGTAGTTGTTAATAATTGTGAGTTTGCTGTCATTTTACTATACATGTTTTTTTTTTATCTTCTTTTCTTAGATAAGTCCCTTTAACATTTCATACAATAAGGAATTGGTGATGATGAACTCCTTTAACTTGACCTTATCTGAGAAGCACCTTATCTGCCCTTCCTTTATAAATGAAAGCTTAACTGGATAGAGCAATCTTGGATGGAGGTCCTTGCCTTTCATGACTTGGAATACTTCTTTCCAGCCCCTTCTTGCCTGTGAGGTCTCTTTTGAGAAAGCAGCTGACAGTCTGATGGGAACTCCTTTGTAGGTGAATGTCCCCTTATCTCTTGGTGCTTCTAGGATTTTCTCCTTCATTTTTACCTTGGCTAATGTAATTATGATGTACCTTGGTGTGTTCCTCCTTGCCTCCACCTTCTTTGGGACTCTCTGAGCTTCCTGGACTTCCTGGATATCTTTACTTTGCTAGAATAGGGAAGTTCTCCTTCATTATTTGTTCAAATAAGTTTTCAACCTGTTGCTCTTTCTCTTTTCCTTCTGGTACCCCTATAATTCAGATATCAGAACGTTTAAAGATGTCCTGGAAGTTCCTAAGCTTCTCCTCATTTTTTTGAATTCTTATTTCTCTATTCTTTCCTGTTTGGTTCTTTCTTCCTTCCTTCTGGTCCACTCTATTGTTTTGAGTCCCAGTTTGCTTCCCATCACTATGGGTTCCCTGTGCATTTTCCTTCATTTCTCTTATCGTAGCCTGCATTTGTTCATCTAATTTGTGACCAAAATCAACCAATTCTGTGAGCTTGCTGATCACCAGTGTTTTGAACTGTGCATCTGATAGATTGGCTATCTCTCGGTCACTTAAAAGGATGAGTTCTGGGGTTTTTATTTGTGCTTCTGTTTGAGCCATCTCTTTCTCTCTCTCTTTTTTTTTGGGGGGGGGGGGGCGTCTGGTCGCTCCTGTTATGGTGAGGGGCGGAGCCTTAGGTGTTCACCAGGGCTGGGCACGCCAGTCACTGGATTGTGACGTTGTATCTGGGAGCAGGGTCGAGAGGGAACAGTGGCGGTTGCTCCGTTCTCCGTGGGACCTCAGTCCCTTCTGCTGCTTCCCCCAAGCAAACTCGGCCCCTCTGGTGCCAATTCCCGTGTGGGTGGGCCTGTGCACGCGTGGGACCTCCAAGGACCTCTCCTGTGAGGCTGGGTGTCTCTCTGTGCGCCTCAGGGTCCACCCACTGTGATCTTGCACACCCCAAATGCCTTACGCGCCCCTGGATTCCTTACATGCCCAACTTTCTCTGCTCTCCACGCTGCAACCCACGCCTGGCTGCTCGTCTCCACCCTTCCTACTGGTCTGGACGAATGGGTCTATTTCAACTTCTTGGCTGTCCGACTTACATTCAGATCAATTTTCTGTCAGTTCTGGATGTTATTCTGCCTCTAAATTGTTGTTGTTCCAATCTTGGTTGTGCGTGGAGGTACAGTGTGTCCATCTATTCCTCTGTCTTGGCCTGAAGTCTGTCTTAGTTTTACATAGATATTGTGCCCCTGGATTTTTGAGGGAGAAACTTTCTCAATGATTCTACTTCTCCCCCAGGGATAGAGGGTTTTTTTCTGTTATCTTCCTCCAATATATGCAGGGGCCAACTAATAATATTTATACCACAAAGTGATTTGTCTTTTTTTGTTTTTTATATTCTGATCTGGAGCCATCTCTCTAGGCTAGTTTTTGCTAGGTTTTGCTATCAGTGGCACAAGGAATATGCAGTTTTCAGCATCGGGTGCCAGAGTGTTATTAATTATATTTATATATATCATTTAATGAATGTATTTTTCATTTTTATATTACTCATTTAAATTTATTTCTTGAATTATTCTTTAATCATGCATTTTATTGACAAAAATTCTGCATGGTAGATACTAGATCAGATTTTTTTTTTTTAAACAGCATAACATTTCTGACATCAAATACATGGATTTTATTTTTGTTAACATCAATTAATTCTTAAGTTCTCTGGATACCATCTAGATGTCCTACAGTTCAATTCAATTCTGATACTAATTACCCTGAGTTAGAACAGACCCCAAAGGTCTGCCCCCCGCCCCCTACTTCAAAAGCCAGTTGCAGGTTCCAGACCTCCCGTACTTCTAACCAATTGGCTGTAAATTTTGGGGTTCCCATGACTTCCTCGTCAGGTTCCATAATTTGCTGCAATGGTTCACTGCACTCAGGTAGGCACTTTAGTTACCGTATTTTTCCTATAAGACACAACTGCCCCTCCCCTCCCCCTGCAATTTGGGAGGAATAATGGTTGTTAATGCTGCTGTTGAATTCTATTTACACTTAACATTGATGAAATATTATGTTATTTATGTTATTAGATATTTTACTACATTTTTTGCTTCAAAATTTTTTTCCTATTTTCCTCTAAAACCTCGGTGTATCTTATGGTCTGAAAAATATGGTACTGCTACCACTTTTTTTATTATAAAGGATACAACTCAGGGTGTTGGGAGAACTGGACAGCTACATGATCACAAACCTACATCATACACAAAAATAAATTCAAGGTGGATAAAAGACTCAAATATAAGTCATAATACCATAAAAGTCCTAGAGGAAAACATTGGCAGGAAAATCTCAGACATTCCATGCAGCAACATCTTCGTGGATATGTCTCCTAAAGCAAAGGACATAAAGGAAAGAACAAACAAATGGGACTTCATCAAATTAAAAAGCTTCTGCATGGCTAAGGAAAATAGCATTAAAATGAAAAGAGAGCCAACTGTATGGGAAAACATATTTGCCAATGACTCTTTGGACAAGGGCTTGATCTTCAAAATGTATAAAGAACTTACATGACTCCACTCCAGGAAGACAAAAAACCCAATTAAAAAATGGGCAAAAGACTTGAACAGACACTTCTCCAAGAAGGACATACAGAGAGCCCAGAGACACATGAAAAGATGCTCAGCACCACTAGCCATCAGAGAGATGCAAATTAAAACCACAGTGAGATACCACCTCATACCTGTCAGAATGGCCAACATAAACAAATCAACAAACAGGTGTTGGAGACGATGTGGAGAAAAGGGAATCCTAGTGCACTGTTGGTGGGAATGCAGACTGGTGCAGGCACTGTGGAAAACTGTATGGAATTTCATCAGAAAACTAAAAATGGAACTGCCTTTTGATCCAGCAATTTTGCTGCTGGGATTATACCCTAAGAGCCCTGAAACACCAACCCAAAAGAACCTATGCACTCCAATGTTCATAGCAGCACAACTTACAATAGCCAAGTGCTGGAAGCAACCTAAGTGCTTATCAGCAAATGAGTGAATCAAAAAACGATGGTACATTTACACAATGGAATTCTATACAGCAGAGAGAAAGAAGGAGCTTCTACACTTTGAGACAGCATGGATGGAACTGGAGAGCATTATGCTAAGTGAAATAAGCCAGGTGGTGAAGGACAAATACCATATGATCTCACCTTTAACTGGAACATAATCAACAAAAGAAAAAAACAAATGAAATATAACCAGAATCATTGAAAATAAGAACAATCTAACAATAGCCAGAGGAGAGCGAGGAGGGGACAGAGGGGAGAAGGGTTTTCAGGAACCTACTATAAAGGACACATGGACAAAACCAAGGGGGAGGATGGAAGCAAGGGAGGGAGGAGGATTTGGAGGGAGTGGAGAGAAAATACAGATAACTATAATTGAACAACAATACAGTAATTCAAAAATAAATAAATAAATAAATAAATAAATAAATAAATAAAGGATGCAGCTGAGGAACAACCAAATGCAAAGGGTTGTATTGGGCAAGTTATTGGCGTGGAGATTGGAGGTTGGAGGGGAATGGTGCATGGAATTTACTATCCTTTTAGTACTCTACCTTTTGAGCACCTTGATGGGTTCACCAACCCTGAGGTTTTTTTTTTTTTTTTTTTTTTTTTTTTTTTTTTTAATATATTTTATTGATTATGCTATTACATTTGTCCCATTTCCCCCCTTCTCTCCCCTCCACCCTGTACCCCCTCCCACCCACATTTCCCCCTTTAGTTCATGTCCATGTGTCATACTTATGAGTTCTTTAGTTTCTACATTTCCCGTACTATTCTTGCCCTCCCCCTATCTATTTTCAACCTACATTCTATGCTACTTATTCTCTATACCTTTTCCCCCTCTCTCCTCCTCCCACCCCCCTGCTGCTAACCCTCCATGTGCCCTCCATTTCTGTGGTTCTGTTCCTGTTCTAATTGTTTACTTAGTTTCTTTTGGTTTTGCTTTAGGTGTGGTTGTTAATATTTGTGAGTTTGCTGTCCTTTTACTATACATGTCTTTTCTTTATCTTCTTTTCTTAGATAAGTCCCTTTAGCATTTCATAAAATAAGGGCTTGGTGATGATGAACTCCTTTAACTTGACCTTATCTGAGAAGCACTTTATCTGCCCTTCCATTCTAAATGAGAGCTTTGCTGGATAGAGCAATCTGGGATGTAGGTCCTTGTCTTTCATGACTTGGAATATTTCTTTCCAGCCCCTTCTTGCCTGTAAGGTCTCTTTGGAGAAATCAGCTGACAGTCTGATGGGAACTCCTTTGTAGGTTACTGTCCCCTTACCTCTTGCTGCTTCTAGGATTCTCTCCTTCGTTTTTACCTTGGCTAATGTAATTATGATGTGCCTTGGTGTGTTTCTTCTTGGGTCCAACTTCTTTGGGGCTCTCTGAGCTTCTTGGATTTCTTGGAAAACTGTTCCCTTTGCCAGATTGGGGAAGTTCTCCTTTATTATTTGTTCAAATACGTGCTCAATCTGTTGCTTTTCCCCTTCCAATTCTGGTACCCCTATAATTCGGATATTGGAACGTTTAAGGGTGTCTTGGATGCTCTTAATCTTTTCCTCAATTTTTTGAATTCTTATTTCATCATGCTTTCCTGCTTGGTTGATTCTATCTTCCTTCTGGTCCACTGTATTGTTTTGAGACTCATATTCCTTCCTTTCACTATTGGCTCTCCTCCGCGTGTCTTCCTGCATCTGTTTTATGGTAATCTGCATTCTTTCATCTAAATTTCGTCCAAAATCAACCAGTTCCGTGAGCTTTCTGATCACCAGTGTTTTGAACTGCGCATCTGATAGATTGGCTAATTCTTGGTCGCTCAAAAGGATGAGTCCTGGGGGACTGATCTGCTCTGTTGAAAACATGGTTTTTTTTTTTTCCCCCGTCTCTCCTTTTTTTTTCCGGTCTGGTTGCTCTTGTTACGGTGGGGGGCGGAGCCTTAGGTGCTCACCAGGGCTGGGCACCCCAGTCGCTAGATTGTGATGTTATAAGTGGGGGCGGGGCGGAGCGGGAGCGGGGCGGGAGAAAACAATGGTGGTAGTTCCGTTCCCCTGGACTCAGGCCCTTGTCTGGGCTTCCGGGCTGTGAGTTCTGCCCTGGTCCACAATCGCTGCCCCTCTGGGTCTGCCAGCCACAGCTTGCGTACTCAGGGATCACCGCTGCCTTCTTGCTTGCCGGATGGCTTTTGCGCCGAGTTTGCGCCAAACCTTCCCCCGACCTCCGCGCGCCGCTGACCCGAGCCAGCCCCGCGCCCGCCTGGCTCGTCTTCTCCTACCAGTCCGGATATATGGGTCTACTTCAGCTTCTTGGCTGCCCGACTTCCATTCAAATAAATCCTCTGCCGGATCTGGGTGTTATTCTGATAGTGAATTATTGTTGTAAATTACTGGTTTTCTAATCTTGGTTGTACGAGGAGGTATCGAGGTTTTTTGATTGATTGACTGTTTTGTGTGTGTGTGTGTGTGTGTGTGTGTGTGTGTGTAGAAGCTTCATTGCATAGGCATGATTTATTAAATCATTGGCCATTGGTGAGTGGCTTAATCTCCAGCCCCTCCTCCCTTCCTAGAGATTGGGGAGTGGGGCTGAAAGTTCCAGCCCTTAATTATATTGTTAGTTTTTTTTGACTGGGTGCTCTCATTCTGTAGGTTTGTAAAGGGTGCCGGAGTCACCTCATTAGTATACACTCAGATGTGGTTGAAAGGGGCTTATGGATAACAAAAGATACTCCTTTCACTGGTATCCAGAAATTCCAAGGGTTTTAGAAGCTCTTGTGTCAGGAACCTGGAGGAAGATGAAATATAAATTTCTTATTATATCACAGTAGCACAATAGGCATCAACAAAGAATTGTCAGATGAATGAATTATGTGATTGCTGTTGCTTTCTCTTTTTATGCATAGCTTTTCTTTATTTCCGATTACTGTAATGCCCATTTCTAAGAGTTTAAAACATGCCTTTTGGGATCCCTTAGTCTTTACTTATTTTTTTTTATTTTTTACCATTTTAATTGAAAATATTTGACATATAACTGTAAATTTAAGGTGTAAAAACATTTGATACATTTGCCATTGTACTTCTGAACATTTGTTACTGGACTAAAGGGGTCTGTTTGCTTGTGCCCATCAAAGCCTAAGAAGATGTGAACAGAAGTTTGCAGCAAAGAACATAAGGATTTATTAGTTGAGGAAGTGGCCCATGCCTGAAGTCCCAGATGAGCTAATGCTCAAAGACCTGGGTCCCCAATGGTTTCTTGGGTATGGGTTGGTTATATAGGGGAAAAATCATTAATCATGGTGACTAAGGAAGTTAGGGTTGTGGCTCTACTGATTGGCTGGTACCAAGGCAAGGGGTAGTTGATCAGTGCATCTGTTCCTGATGTCAGACATGGCATCACTTTGTCTGGTTTCACATGGATGTGTTTTGTGGGGTCATTCTGGAGCTGAACACAACTGAGGCCTAGATGTTATCTCTAGTTTGACTGAAACTCTGTCTTTGTGGTCAAGGGACTGAGGCTTTGTTCCTGAGATTATTTGATGCTGACCAGAACCTTATTGTCCTGAGGGCTTAATGATTAAGGGAGTGGACATGCAAGGGAGAAGGAGGTAGGTGGGTCAGGGTGCTGGATGAGGCCAGTTTAAATCAAAAGGAAGGAAAGAAGAAAAGGTCATATTAAAGAAATGAAGTTTCTGCATGGTTACACATTCAGTTGGAGAATGTCAGTCTTTCAGATCAAAATGATGTGTATAAGTTTTACAGAAATTGAAGGAGGTTCTCTAATTCCACAGAATCCTTATTACACTATTGGAGCTGTTGAAGGAAAAGATGCTTATTTTCCTAGGCCTTGATAAGGACTCCAAAGAGACAGAATAAATATTCAGTGTGTTAGCCAGTGATATATGTATTTTAAAATAGATGCAGCATAGGCCCTGGCTGGTGTAGCCCCATGGGCTGAGAACCAAAGTTTTGCTGGTTCAATTCCCAGTCAGGGCACATGCCTGGGTTGTGTGCCAGGTCCCCAGTGGGGAGGGCACATGAGTGACAACCACACATTAATATTTCTCTCCCTTTGTTTCTCCTTTCCTTTTCTCTCTCTAAAAATAAATAAATAAAATCTTATAAAAAAGAATAGATGCAGCATATTCTTGGTTCAGTGCAATAACAAAGTGTAAAAGAGGAAAAAGGAGGAGAAACTGAAGATCATTTCACTGGTTTACCAGGGCCTTGTTTGATGGAGACAAGATTTTTTGAAGTTGTTATCAGCCTCAAATTCCTCAACAACTGAAACAACTGAGGTTGGTTTTATTATTTTCTCATAGGTGATTTACTGTTCTTTTGGTGGTACATCAAAAGGACTGCACTTCAATAATTTAATAGTTGGACTCGTCCTTCTTACAAGAGGCAGAGATGAAGAGAAAGCAAAATGTAAGTACTTTTATTATCTTGAAATGATCATATAGATGTGTGTGCAGAATTATTTTACCTCAGATTTCTGGTGACAAGTAAAGGATTTGAATTAACATTTCCCCAAAGAAGATAAATGAGTGGCCAATAAACACTTGAAAAAATGCTCGACATAATCAGTTATTAGGGAATTGTAAATGAAAATGACAATAAGACCCCACTTTAACCCAAGAGGATGTGGGAAAGTTGCAATCCTCATACATTGCCGTTGGAAGTGTAAAATAGTGCGGCCACTTGAGAAAACTGGGAGTTCCTCAAACTTTTGTTAAATCTGAAGTTATCTTACAAGTTGGCAATTCCACTCCTAGTTACACACCAAAGAAAACTGAAAACACATAGTTGATCCTGGAACAATGAGGGGATTAGGGGGACCAACCTCTGTGCCATTGAAAATTATGTATAACTTTTTGACCCACTCAAAACTTAGCTGTCCGTTGTTATCTGGAAGGGATTCGTTTTCAGAACTCCCTGTGGATAATAAAATCCATAGATGCTCAAGTCCACTATATGAAATGGCACGGATCACTGTATACAGGCAGCCCTCTGTATACATGGACTCCCACCAGTGGACTGAAAAACTGTACAGGTATTTATTGAAAAATAAAAATCTGTATAAGTGGACCCATGTGGTTCAAGGGTCAACTGTATTCATTAAATGTACATGAATGTTCATAGAAGCTCTGTTCATAATGGACAGAAATGAAGAGAACCCCAGTGTCCATCAACTACTGTATTTAACAAAAATGTACTATATCCATATAATAGAATATTATTCAACAATAAAAAAGAATAAAGAACTGATATTGGATTGGCCAAGAAGTTTTTGTGGTTTTTTACTGTATAATGGCTCCAGTAGCAAGTGCTCAGCTGTCTTTAACTTCATTTGAAACGATTTTGTTAGATTTGATTGTGACAGCTGTCATCAGCATACATTAAAAAAACCATCAAAATTGATAAATTTTTGTATAGCTGTTTTAATATTGGAGGTAGAAGAAAATAAATAACATTTTTGGCATAGTATGCTTTATGTAAGAAAGGTAAAAATGCAAGTGAAACGCAAAAACAATTTGTGCAGTCTATGGAGAAGGTGCTGTGACTGATGAAACATGTCAAAAGTGTGCCCTGGCTGGTGCAGCTCAGTGGATTGAACGCCGCCCTGCAAACCAAAGGGTCGCCAGTTCAATTCCCATTCAGGGCACATGCCTGGGTCACAGGCCAGGTCCCCAGTAGGGGGTATGTGAGAGGCAACCACACACTGATATTTTTCTCCCTCTCTTTCTTCTTCCCTTCTTCTCTGTCTAAAATTAAATAAATAAAATCTTTTAAAAAATGAGAACATGTCAAAAGTGGTTTGTGAGGTTTCATGCTAGAGATTTCTTACTGGACAGTGTTCCACAGTTTGGGTAGACCAGTTGAAATCGATAGCGATCAAATCAAGACATTAATTGAGAACAATCAACGTTCTACCAAGAGGGAGATAGCTGACATACTCAAAATACCCAAATCAGCCCTGGCTCAATGGGTTGAGTGTTGGCCTGTAAACCAGAGGATCACCAGTTTGATTCCCACCCAGTCAGGGCACATGCCTGGGTTGTGGGTCAGGTCTCTAGTGGGGGCATGCGTGAGAGACAACCACACATTGGTGTTTCTCTCCCTCTCTTTCTCTTCCTCCTCTCTCTCTAAAAATAAATAAAATCTTAAAAAAAAATCCAAATCAAGCATTGAAAATCATGCATCAACTTGATTATGTTAATCATCTTAATATTTAGGTTCCACATAAGTGAAAAAACTTGACCGTATTTCTGCATGTGATTCTCAATTTACACGTAACAAAAATGTTCCATTTTTAATACAAATTTTGACAGGTGATGTAAAGCGCACATTTACAATAATGTGAAACAGAAGTGATTATGGGGCAAGATAATCCGTTAACTTTTTGGCCAACTCAATACATGCTACAACATGGATGAACCTGAAAACATTATGCTAAGTGATACATTCAAGTCAAATTAGGTCGTATATTATATGATTCTATTTATATGTCTAGATTAAACAAATCCTTAAAGATAGAAAATAAACTAATGGTTGCTGGAGGCTGGGGGAGAGGAAAATGGAGGGTGACTACTAATGAGTATGGGGTTTCCTTTTGTGATAAAAATGTTCTGGAATTAGATAGTGGTGAAGATTACACTGGAATTTACACTTTAAAAAATAAATTTTTAAAAAATCTTGGAAGAAGGGATGCAGGGGAGAAAGAGGGAGGGCAAGAAGGAGGAAGGGAGAGTGAGAAAGATGTATTTGTTTCACTTATTTATCAGTTCTTTGGTTGCTTCCTGTATGTGCATTGACTGGGGATCGAACCCACAACCTTGATATATTGGGACAACACTCTGACCAACTGAACTACTTGGCCAGCTCCTGAATTGTACACTTTTATTTATTTATTTAATGTTTATTTGTATTCATATTTAAAGATTTTATTTATTTTTTAGAGAGAGGGAAAGGGTAGGAGAAAGAGGGAGAGAAATGTTGATGCCTGAGAGAAGCATCGATCAGCTTTCTCTCACATGCCTCCAGCTGGGGACCTGGCCCCCAACCCAGTCAGGCATGTGCCCTGACTGGGAATCAAATCAGCAAACTTTCTGTTTGCAAGCCAGTGTTTATCCCACTGAGCCACACCAGCCAGGGCATGAATGGTATACTTTTAAGGGATGAATTTTAAGGAATATTCATTATATCTCAATAAAATTGTTATTTTTAAAATTCTGGTATATTTTTAGCAGGCTATTCTTTATTTCTCAAATAAAAACAAATACTCATTTACTTGATAATGTTTTATACAGATCCTTGTTTAAAAGTTTAATTATTTTTAATGGTTTTACTTTAATTTCAGAATTTAATTTTATTAGGTGAATTTTCTAAGCCTAGAAAGGGATAGAACCTCATCCATGACCTTTAAATCTTACTAAGTAGGCAAATTATTCTCTGAACATGAAAGGGAAGATAACCTTAGTTGATTATTGTCTATCCGTGTTTCCTAGGATATGCATTTCCCTTTTTACAGTTTCATCAAGGTATAATTGACATACAGTAAAATGCACATGTATAAAGTATACGTTTTGGTATGTTTTGAGACATATATCTTTACACACCAATATTATCACAACCAAGATAATGAATATATCCATAAACCCAATTTTATATACAGGAGTATACCTGTGATCCTAGTTTTTTCAATAGCATCCCTCTACCAATAAACATATACTCTCTCTCCAGGCAGCCAGTAATTAAAAATAACAATTTTTTTAAGTCACAAGGACAAACACATTATTTAAATTTTTTTTCATTTTTATGATAAAATTTCATTAGTTTCCTGGAGGTGAAATAACAAAAGTGTCATGAACTAAGTGGCTTGAAACAACAGAAAGGTATTATCTCACAGTTCTGGAGGCTAGATGTCCAAAATTAAGATGTTAGCAAGGTTTTGCACCCTCTGAAACTAATAGGGAAAAATCCTTTTTTCTTTCCAACTTCAGTGGGTGGCCATCAGTTCTTGGCCAGCAGTTACAGCTGCATTACTCTAATCTTCCTGTCTTATCACATGGCTTTCTTCCAACTATCTGTCTTGTCATCTTAGGATCAATCATATTATATTAGGATCCATCCTAATGATGTCATCATAAATTGATTACAGTGGAACCTCAGTTCTTGAACTTAATTTCTCTGGGAAACTGTTCGAAAAGCTATTTGTTTGCAAATCAAATCTCCTTTGTCACCTGAGAGACAGGTGACTGGTCATACGGGTATGAAAATGAAAGTGTTGTCAGGTAGAGAATCGAGACCTGAAGTTTGTTAGACAACGAAGATATTTTTTACATCAACTTGGTTGAGAACTGAATTGTTTGAGAACTAAGACATAGGAGAACTGAGGTTTGACTGTATATCTACAAAGACCCCATTCTAGGTACTGGAGTTAGGAATTCACCATATTTGGGTTTGGGGTGCCACAATTCAACCCATAACAGATGGTCAGAGCTTTCCAGGAATATATAGTCTCCCTAAAGGAATTGGCCATGGGATGTGAGGGCCGACAGTGGTACCCACCTGGCCTACAGAGGGATGGATATCCTTCTGTCATCTCTTTTTCCAAATAAGGCTACATTCCACAGGTACCCAGGGGTTAGGATTTCAGTATACCTCATTTGGGGATATAGTTCAACCCATAATAGCAGTATTTCAAGCATACATACGTGTACCCTCAACCAGCTTTATTATTTCTTAATACTATATCGTATTTGTCTTAGATCTTGTTTTTAAAGAAATAAAATATCTCCAACATGGGGTTCTCTCTTTATATCACTCCATGGTCTCATTCCCATCATTCCCTTTACAGAGATTATCATTCTTATGACTTTGGTGATGTCTCATTTCTCATACAGGTTTTATACATTTATGACATTTTTACATATCCTTAAACATAGGTTCAACTGTTTTTGCAGATTTTAAACTTTAATGGTACAAAATAATAAAGATTATTTTGCAGTTTGCTTTTTCTCTGAATATTTTTGGTATTTACCCATCTTGAAACACTTAATTCCTTTATTCTCACTGTTATATAGTGTTTTATTATATATGTTTATTTGCGTCTCACTTTACCTACTTGTTTGTTGATAGACATTTATCTTTTTTCCCCTAAATTTTGCTATTACAAACAATACTCTAGTGAACATTGGTGTTCATGGACATGCACATGTGTGAGAGTTTCTCAAAGGTAGGAGTGGAGTTGCCTAAGACCCTGAATTTCTAGCATACATCTTCACCTTTACTAGATTTTGGCAAATTGTTCTATAAAGTGGTTGTAGTAATCCATACTCTCATTAACAGTGTATAAGAGTTTCTGTTTCTCCCACATTATTATTGACTCTTTGTACTTCACACCTAAACATTTCTGCAAATTTGGTATGATTGAAAAGATACCACATTGCTGCTTTAATTTACATTGCTGGGCTTTCTCAAGGAATAAATTATGTGTTTATAAAGTGCTTGGTAGTAATAACCACTCAATAATTGTTGCCTTTTTCTTTCCTACTTCCACCAAGTTATATTTAATTTATGATAAGATTATTTTTCCTTTCTCCTAGACATTTTTAGTCTTTTTGCAAGTGAATCTGGAAGTTATGTTACACGGGAAGAAATGGAAAGAATGCTCCATGTGGTGGATGGTAAAGTCCCAGATACACTCAGGAAATGTTTCTCGGAGGTATATTTAAAGATTTGCATTTTATCTCTACCTAATGACAACATATTAACTCTAAGTTGTATAATGAATTTAGCTATGATGAATAGATGTGTTTATATGCATGTATTCTTGAAATTTTGAATTTAACAGTTGGTGCTTCAACGGAGTTTTATGCTCAAAGGTACATGACACATACTACTGCTATATTTGTGAATCTGAAAGTTCCCAGTTCTACTGTAAAGACAGCCCTCTGGATTTACAGTATAAGGAGACATACTCCCACACTCTCACACCAACACACACATGCTTACACAGGTGATCCTATAAAAACATGAGCATTGCTCACATTATAGTGCTGTTGCTTTTTATCATGGACATATAGGTATATCACTCATTTGCCTTGAGCCATTCTGGTATGCCCCATCAAAGGCCTATTTTATTATTTATTTTATTAATTGATTTGCATTGTGAAAAATTTACATTTAAAAAATTTATCACTTTTTCTCTTCATAAATTTCCTATTTTATATAAAAGGTAAACAATAAAAAATGTGTATTTTTTACAGAGAAAAAAATTTTTTTTTTTTTTGTAGAGGTCTGCTCATATGGAAGAAATCCCTAGAGATGGTAGAGTAAAACCCTTTAGAAGTTCCTGAACCTTTCCTGAGGCACTCAGTGCTGTGTAATTTCTTATGGGTGGCTATTTGACCTACTTTCATTTCAGATATGACAGTTCTTCACTGCTCATGGTTTTGTTCAGGGAGTTTTTATTCAGTTTAGTGTATTTACCTTCCTAACTATGTAGGCATTGATTGTTAGTACTGTAACCATATGCATATGCCTAGCTCTAATATCTCTTTGGACTCCCTGGCTTTAGTTTTTACCACTCCCTTTCTTGCTTTTGAGCTTGGCCATGCAGTTTTTGGTAGTGGTTATGGTATTACATTTTACTCAGTATTTCTATTTCTATGTATTTGGTGCAAAGGATTGGCTGCTTGCATTTTTGGTTCTGACATATTGACTGGAAGTTGCTGTGATAGTATTTCAGTATTTCAAGACAGACTAGGCTAGGTGTGGGTTTTTTTCCCCTCTAGGTATGTTTTCTTTTTCTGACATGTCCTGGTCAGAAAAAAGGTAATCTAATCTTTTCAGGCTAGATAATTGGATTTTTTTTCAGAGATGTGAAATGTGTTAATATTCTTTGCTTATTATAGGGGAAAATGTGTATTTTTTTTTTTTCATTTTAAAAGGTTTAGGAAGACATTCCCATTTTATAGATGGGAATTAAATGTGGTTAGCCACCCACTTCAGTAAAATTTAGGCACAGTCCTGACTGGTGTGGCTCAGTAGGATGGGCCACATCCTACTTTGTACCACAAACCAAAACATGGCTGGTTCGATTCCTAATCAGGGTCCATGCCTGAGTTCCGGGCCGGGTTCCTGGTTGGAGGTGTGCGAGGGGGAACTGGATCGATGTTTCTCTCCCTTCCACTCTCTCTAAAACTAACTAACTAAATAAATAAAATCTTAAAAAAAATAAAATTTAGGTACAAAAGCAGGTACCTAGAGGAAAAAATTAGGGGAAAATAAAATAGAGTAAGGGAGATAGGTGGTAATAGGGAGGAGCTGGCCGAGTGTCAGTATTTTGTATAGAGTAGTTAGGAAAGACTTGTCAGATAATGTGACGTTTGAACAAAAAATTTAAAGGAAGTGAGAGATAAAACCAGATACCTGGGGCAAGCACTTTTCATGAAGAGAATATAGCAAAGACCTTGAGATCGGAGTGTGCTTGACATGTCTAAGGAACAACAGAGAGGCCACCTTAGCTGGAATAGAGTGAGCTAGGGAGTAATAGGAAATGAAGTTACAGAGGTTGCGGGGCAGGGTGGCGTGGAATGCGAGTATTATATATGACCCTGTGAGACAGTGTGAGTTCTTTGACTTTCACCCTTAGAGATATGGAAAGTGTTAGAGGGTTTTGAGCAGAGGAGTGTATGAGTTGTGTTTTTGTTTATTATTTTTTAAAAAACGTGATCATTTTAGCTTTTGTGTGTTGAGTATGCTTGACAGAGTCCAACTGAGGTATCTAAATGACCCAGGTAATATTACCAAACAAAAAAAATGAAGGTTTAGCTGCCTGTCACCACAAAAGCCAAACTCATGAGGCAGGTGCTGGTGCAAAAGGAAAGAGGTTTATTCAGGTCCTGTACAACCTGGGAGAATGGTGAACTCCCTTCTCAAAGATCGTCTCTGTCTTCCTGCTCAAGCCAGAGTTCTTTTGGGATAGGGAGGGAGGGCTTTTTCCCTAATCCGAATATCTTTCTAGCTTTTGACATGCTCTAGCCTTATCTGTTCATCTTTCTAGCTTTCAGCATGCTCAGTGTAGGAACCTCTGATGCTGCCATTGTGGCCAATGAGCAGAGACCCCCCTGGCACTCCGATTGACTTATGGTAACAGTAAAAGGTGATGGCCATTAAGATCGTGGTGTGGCAGGGAGGTGGTGAGTTGTTTTTAGATTCTGCATTTATTTTGAAGGTAGGGTTGACAGGATCTGTGACAGAAAGAGAAGAAAATGACTAAGGTGTTTGGCCTGATTTAGTAAATGAGTTGACATTAACTGAGATGGCTAAGACTACTGAAGGGGGGGTTGGGGCTTCAGTATTGAGAGGTTTACAACATAATTAAATTTGAGAATCATTAGACATTCAAGTGGAGTTGTCAGCTATGCTTTTTGACATGATAAGTTGGAGTTCAGGGGAAGGGATTTGTTGGCTTGTAGATAGAAAACAAGATTAGAAGACTGAATACTGTATTCCATTGTTTAGAGATTGACAAGATGAAGAGGAATCCAAAACAGGAGCTAAGAAATTGCCTGTGCAGAGAGCCAAATGTGAAGGGTGTCCTGGAAGCCAAGTGATAAAAATGTTTTAAGAAGAAGGAATGTTTATGTCAAGTAAATTGAAAGGTCAAGTGAGTTGACCTTTGATCACTGAGAAATGATCATTAGATTTGGCATTGTGGAGTGTAGGTCATTGGTGTAGGTCCTGTGGAGTTCAAAAATTACTGGAGTCAGGATGCTAGAAGGAGTGTACTCAAGAGGAAATTATCGCCCTGGCTGGCGTAGCTCAGTGGGTTGAGTGCAGGCTGGGAACCAAAGTGTCCCAGGTTCGATTCCCAGCCAGGGTACATTCCTGGGTTGCAGGCCAGAACCCCCAGCAACCGCACATTGATGTTTCTCTCTCTCGCTCTCTCTCTATCTCCCTCCCTTCCCTCTCTAAAAAAATAAAATAAATTAAATATTTTTTTTAAAAAAGAGGAAATTATCATGGTGAGAGGCTTAAAATTGCATTTATAATAAGGGCAATGGTTATTATAAGGATCATAAAATTATGGTAGAAAATAGCTGAGGCAGTGTATGAAGGACAGGAGCTTTGGAAGGGGGAAGATCAAAGAAATGGGAGGTCAAGGTTTTGGAATATTCATATGTAAGGCTATGTAAATCATTAGATACTTATGGGTGATAAAAACCCAATACTGTAAATGGGTTAATTTGATCTCATTCAGCTGTTTGATGTATTTACCTGCTGTGATTTGAGTAATGTTTCTGATGATTGTATCTGAGACCCTAGCTTTCAAAATACCATGTTTCAATATCAGTTTATTTAGACTAGGCCTGTTTGGACCTTCTATAACAATGCTTTGTGGTGGTTTTTTTTTTTCCCCCCGCACTCCTAAAAAGCCCCTCAAAACTATAAATAGATGTACTCTAGCTAAAAGATATGGAGCTAGCACCTGAATTTAAGTGACATGGAATGGGTCTCTGCTTTTTCTGTGTTGGCTTTATTATCCTTGACAGATGATGTTATTAAGGAAATCTACATAGAAGTTGTGTTGGGGTTTTTTTTCTTACTGAATAAGTTTTTAGTAGTTGATTTTTAAAGTGGAAATTCATGTTTTATATTGTTTTTAAGATGTATCAGTTTCAGATTCTATTTATTTTTAATTATGTTTTATAGTATTGGAAATTTTTTAGGCTACTATTAAGACAATTTATGAAAGGAGACTTTCCTTCTTCATTTTTTAGTTGAGACCCATGACTCAAAAACATAAAAAGTCAGGTTTGACAGATGGGATTTTGGTGCTAGTAGTTATATGGAGTGATCCAGATGAGGAGGTGGATTTCAGAGGTTACTTTATGTTTTACTAACTTAAACGGGCAGCGTGATATATAGCTTATACACAGAAACTTCTCTGAATCCTATCTGTGCCACTGTATATGATCTTGGACAAATTACATGACTTTTTTTTTTAATCCTCAACTGAGGATACATCCACTGATTACAGAGAGAGGGGGTGTGGGGAAGCAGAGAGAGAGAGACAGAGACAGACATGGAGAGACATCAGTGCAAGAGAAACACCTACCTGGACAGCGGACTGAATTGCAGCCTAGGCATGTGCCCTGACTGGGAATCAAACCTGTGACCTTTTGGTTTACAGGATGACATTTCAGCCAACTGAGCCACACATGCCAAGGCTACATAACTTTTTGGTGCCTTAGTTTTCTCATGTGTAAAATGGGGATGATAATAGTATTTCCCTATAGAGAGTTGCTTTAAAGATTAAATTAATACAAAAATGTTAAGAATGGTAATCAGGATATTGTAAATACTCAATAAATATTACCTATATATGAAGCTGGTAGAAGTAACTTTTTTTTTATATATTTTATTTATTTATTTTTAGAGAGGGAAGGGAGGGAGGGAGAGAGAGAGAGAGAGACATCAATGTGTGGTTCCTGGGGGTTATGGCCTGCAACCCAGGAATGTACCCTGGGTGGGAATCGAACCTGGGACACTTTGGTTCCCAGCCCGCGCTCAATCCACTGAGCTACGCCAGCCAGGGGGCAGAAGTAACTTTTATAATTGGCAGCCTTTTTCTTTCTTAGGTACATAAGGCATATCTTATAACAACATCTGAACTTCTAGTTATAATTTAAGGATATTACTGATTTTAAGACTTATCCCAATGTCAGAGATGGTAACGTGTGTGAAAATGAGCATCAGTGTGTGGAATTTATACTGCTAACCCTCTAGACTAAACATATGGTAAAGAAAAAATATGGTTATGATCCTTATTTCCTAAACATTTTATGAATGTCCTCATATGTACCTGTAGCAAGTCTAATGCCATATTCTTCCATTCAGAAAAACCAGACTCGTTGTCTTGAGTGTTTGGATTACACTGTTACATGCTTGGAAACTACTAAGCTAATTATATTGCTGTACTAGTAGGATGTTACTAAACAATGTAGGAATTATTTCTACCATACTTCTTTTAGATTATAAATTATTTGTATCCCTTAATATCTCTATTACAATTAGAGGTGTTAGGCTGTTGAATGTCATTCTTCATTGTATTTCTGTGTGAGTTGCATCTCCCTTTTTCTCATAACAGCATCTGGCCCTCACTCAACCTAGGTCCTCTTGTTTTCTAAAGAGATTGACTTGCATAGTTATGTATGTGATATTCTTTCTTAGCCTGGGCACTATTTTCCTCCAGAGATTTAGCATGGCAAAGAAAGATTTAGCAAAGAAAAGCAATGAAGTAGAAATCTACTTGTTTCTTTTTGTATTCTAGCTGACTTGTAAATACAAGTTTTCATTGATGCCTTCTGGTTGAGGGCTCATAGAGTTGTTTTTATTTTGCCAATGAAATTTAAAAGAGCACTTAATTTCATATATATTTAATTAAAATATGCTAATTCTGACAGATTGAAGTGCCAAAGAAAGAGGGATAAGGCAAATGATAAATTAGATTTATTTAATATTAAAAGAAATGCAATTTACTGGTTTCAGGACATACCTTAGCAAATAAAATATGGCTTATTAGTAGCAGTGCACTGCTTTAATGAATTGACAAAGTAAGTTGCAATTAGCATGTAGATTTCATACAAATGAAAGTTCTGAAGTGCAGTTATTTTTTGAAGTAGTTGATTTCCAAGATTACAGCCTATAGTGTTAGATAATTCTTCCTTTGCAGGTAAATGTCAACTAACTGCAGATTTCAAGTTGTGCATGGTCCAAGTAAAATGTCTTAAGTTTTGACTAAACTGTGTTTTCTTGTTTTAATTTTAGGGTGAAAAGGTAAACTATGAAAAGTTTAGAAATTGGCTTTTTCTGAACAAAGATGCTTTTACTTTCTCTCGTTGGCTGTTGTCTGGAGGTGTATATGTGACGCTCACTGATGATAGTGATACTCCCACTTTCTACCAAACTTTGGCTGGAGTCACACATTGTAAGTAATGACATTTCATTGTTTTCTGTTCACTTTTTCATATAATTGCCTGGTAATATGAGAATATGCTTGTAAAGAAGAAATTTATTGTCAGTAGTTTTGTTCCTTCAGAAATGTAAAAATGAAATGCTGGAGCATTAAGTACTTAGCTAAAAAGGAAAACTCTCTTTTTTCCTACTCACTGAATACTTTGTATTCCAAATGTATAGGTTTTTTCCTCCACACCAAGAAATTCTCCAGTGCTCTGCAGACACCAGCTGGGTGTCTTACAATTCATTTCAATTCTGACACTGTCTTTTTAGGGTTAGCATAGACTCCACAGATTTAGGACTCAGTCCCAGAAGATAGCCCCTCTGTCCCCCACTTCAGATACCAATCTGAAGTCTAGGTTGTCACTGCGCTTCTGATCAACCAGCTATAAATTAGAGGTTCTTGTGATTCCCTCCTTCGATTTGATAATTTGCTAGAATAGTTCACTGAACTATTTACTGATTTATTATGTAATGTAGGGTACATTAAAGGATACAGATGAACAGCCAGATGAAGAGATACCTTAGGTTTTGATTAAACTGTGAGCAAGATCTGGAAGAGATCTTCTATCCCTGTGGAGCTAAGATGTGCCAATTCCAGTCTTGAAGCTCTGTGAACACCATACTTTGGGGATTTTTATGGGGGCTTCATCACATAGCTATGATGAATCATTAATTCAGTTTCTACCTCTTTTCCCTTCTCCAGAGATTAGGGAGTGCAGCTGAGAGTTACGTTTCTAATTATGGCTTGGTCTTTCTGGTAATCAGCCCCCGTCTAGGAGCCTACCAAGAGTCACCTCATATACTAGAACAAAAGACTCCTAGTACCCAAGAAATTCCAAGGGATTTAAGAGCTTCATGTCAGAATCTCCTGTCATTCAGAAAATTTCTGAAGACCAAATATTAGTAGGAGCTAAGGGCAGAGACCAGTTTCTTATTTCACAATAGCCTTCTACTAATTTTCCTTAGCCAAGCTGTATTAGTTTCCTAGGGCTACTGTAACAAATGACCACAGTTCATAAAATGAAACAAGTGAAATTGACTCTCTCACAGTTCTGGAAGCTGAAATCAAGATGTTAATAGCCATGTTCCTCCTGAAGGACCTAGGGGAGAATCTTTTCCTGCCTCTCCCAGCTTCTGGTGACCACAGGCTTTGCTTGGCTTATGGCAGCCTAACTCCAATCTCTGCCTCCATCTTCACATGGCCTTTTCTGTGTGTGTCTCTCTGTGTCCTTTCTTCTTCTTATAAAGTCACCAGTCATTGGACTTGGGACTCAGCCTCAGTCCAGAATGGTTTTACCTCAAGATCCTTAATTCGTTATCTCTACATAGATTCTACTATTTCCAGATAAGGTTACATTCTGAGATGCCAGGTGATCGTGAACTTTTAAAATGTTATTTAATTTTTTAAATTTATTTATTGGTTTGAGAGAGAGAGACAGACATCAGTTTCTTGTTCCACTTATTTATGCATTCATTGGTTGCTTCTTATATGTACCCTAACTGGAGAAATTGAACCTGCAGCCTTGGCATATTGGGATGATGCTCTAACCAACTGAACTACCCGGCTCATGAATTTTTGAGGGACATTTTTCAATCCACCACCACACAGGCCTAAGTGTTAACTTCTATTCTTCTTCCCTGTGGTTAAAGAAAAGTTACCTACACTGGGCTTTTGCTTATGTTACTTCTTCATACTGGAATTCCTTTTCCTTTCCTTCTCTCTCTAAATCCTAGGCATCTTTGAAGACTTAAATCAAGTGTCCCTATGTTTTCAAAAAACCGTTTTTGCCTTCTTGTGTGAAACCATCTCTCCTTCCTCTGAACTCTTAACACCTTTTTTGTACTCTTCTTTAACGAACTTACCAATTTCATTCTTGTATTATACATGCCATGTCTCTTAAATCATACAGGACTATACAGGACTATCTTTCTCTGTGCCAAGCCTTAAATAAGATTTGTTAACTGAATAGAGGACCTTGGATGTGAAGTGCTGTTTGTATCTATTGCTTTATGTAACTTATAACTTGACTACTAATTATTCACAAACTACTTTTCCATCCATTTCATTTCATCCATTTCATTTCATTGTTACCAGAAGTTCTGACTGATAAATTCTGACATAAATCATTTTCAGTGCCCTTGTCTTTATTTTTTAATGGAAAGCTATTTTAAAAACTTGTGCATAAAAAATTAGGAACTCTTTTTATACTACTGTAAACTCTAACTTACATTAGTATTTAAATTGTCAGTCTAATGGATATTCTGTTGAATTTTTGCGTTCATTTGTGATTATATGATCAACTATTTTTTGTTAATATTGGCTAAGAGTGTGACTCTTTACCTGAAGATTCTGCAGCGCAGCCCTGACCAGCATGGCTTAGTGGGTTGAACATTGTTCTGCAGAGAACAAGGCTGACAGTTTGATTCCAGGTTGAGGCACATGCCTGGGTTATGGGCCACGTGTGAGAGGCAGCTGATCGATATTTCTCTCGCACATCAATGTTTCTCTCCCTTTCTTCCTCCCTCCCTTTTCCTCAAATAAATAAGTAAATAAATAAAAACCTAAAAACAAACATACTTTGAGGCACATTAAGGAGAGGGAGGTAAGAAAAAGAAGATAAAAAACATGTATAGTAAAATGACAGCAAACTCACAATTATTAACAACCACGCCTAAAACAAAAACTAAGCAAACAACTAGAACAGGAACAGAACCACAGAAATGGAGATCACATGGGGGGTAAGCAACAGGGCAATCAGAGCAGGAGAGAGGGAGAAAAGGTACAGAGAATAAGTAGCATAGATGGTAGGTAGAAAATAGACAGGGGGAGGGTAAAAATAGTATGGGAAATGGAAAAGCTAAAGAACTTGTAAGTATGACACATGGACATGAACTGAAGTGGGGAATGTGGGGGGGACAGGATGGAGGAGGGTAAAGGGGGGAAATGGGACAACTGTAATAGCATAATCAATAAAATATATTTTTTAAAAAAAGAGAGGGAGACACATACAGCTATATATGGGAAGTATTAGTCAAGGATCATTGGATCCCCAGGTCTGGGTTATACCTCCTTTCAACCAGATGGAATTGGCCTCTCTCATTGCAGCAACAAATATTTATTGAAGATGTCTACATGCCAGATAGTCTCCCAGGTGTTGGGGATAAAGCAGAAAACAAAACAAGTATAGAGCAGCCAAACTTCTGCATGATGCAGGCCTGACTGTGGTTCTGGAAGCCTGGGATCGTAGGGGAGGCAGGACTTACACCATTAGAAACCAAATGATTGATATGTAGACCTTGGAGGATCCTATGTTGAGCCAACCCAAAATCATATTTTAAGATTAACCAAGAAGCTGGAATTAGAGACCTACAGAGTGAAATGAAGTAGAGTGTCTGATCCACCACTTAAAGGACCTCAACATAACCCAGAAATCAGCAGACCAGAATGTTTAGTATTCTTAAGGCTCTTAATTTCTCCTTCTCCATTGCCCTACCTCCAATCCTGTTAATCCAGGGAAGCCTAGATCAAAAACGTCCAGGGTGCACTTGTTTTTTTCTCATGATGACAGAAGTCTCCAGGAACAGGTTAGATAAATGCTTGTATTTCACCCAGGAATAGCTGCCCGTTTTATATGATCTTCCCACATGCCACATAGAGCTCTGGCTCCAACAGTTTGCCCTAGCTGAGATGAGCTTCATGAACCTTCTCTTCCACTCCTACTCCTTTCATTTCTTATTTGTTGGAAACAAATATGTCTTACTATCATGGGAGATTTTTTTTTAAAAAATGTAGAGAACAATAATTTCCTATTTAGCAAGTGAAAAAAAAAACAAACCAGAAGACTTTGCAGTAGTGGATTACAATAGGGGAGAGAGATTAGTTTTATCTCCAGATTTAACAAGGACAGTTGGGGAGATATGCCAAGGAGCTGGGTGAGGGGATCAGTGGAGGGAAAATTACTAAGAGGAGGACATGATGGGCAGGCCAAAGAGTTATTCATTAAAGGTGGGGTATGAGGAACTTGATCAGCTCTGTCAAGATTAGGAGGATGACTTGGCAGCCTTCTTTGCTGAGTGGGCTAGGCAGGCCAAAGACAGGATGGGGGCTAAGTTCTAGGCCTAGTCGAAAAGGGCTCAGAGGAGCAGGACTAAAATTTGGTCAAGGAAGTGAGTCTTTGTTAGTTCCTTAAAGTTAGTAACTTAGTCCTGACATACTTTGCAAATGCCAATGCTACTTTGGCTGTTTTTGAAAGCACTACATTAAAAATTACAGATTTATTTAATCAGAATAAGTTTCAAGGTACCATCCCATGATCTGGCTCCATTTTTATTTGAAAATTACGTCTTCTACTTAGGTGTTTTTTTTTTCCAGTTGAGAAGATTTTTGGAGTTTTAATAATGTCTAAAAGTTACAGTGCCTTTGCCTTATTAAAATATTTATCTTGAATTAAAACAAGTGTTAACGTCTCATTGGCAGTGATCACCTAATTTCTAAACTGTGTGGTTTCTTCTTAGGGTCATTGTACTGCTAATATCTCTGCAGCATTTTAGTGCTATTGACCATTCAGTTTCTTGAAATTCTGTCCTTTCACTTTTGAAACATTGTATGTAGTATCCTAGTTTTTTATTATTTGATTTTTCTTTATTGCTCTCCTTTTCCTGTCTACGTTTGAAATATGAATTAGTTCTCCTTTCACTCTATTTTATTCTTGGATGGCGTGCATGCTTTGCTTCATTACAGCCATTTCCATTGCTTCACCTATCATTCATATCTTTGCAGGTGATACCTAGATGAAGTGTTTTTGGTCTCGAAGTATATCTTAAAGTGTATACTCATTTAAATTAATGCCTCCTGGATATATATTATAACATCTTAATTTCATATATAAAACCAAATCCATCTTTTCTTACTTTGACCCATTTAAAGGTGACAAAAGCAAACAGCATGTTCTTCTATCTTGGGTAACAGTATTTGCAATTTTAATTATTCAGTTGGAGATTACCTTTGACTTTTCCTTGTCAAACTTCATATTATATCCTATCAATCTTAGTCATATTTCTTGAGTCTTTTTTGCTGATGTTATTGTAATAGTTTTCCTTATTTCCTGAGTACATGTTAATCATGTTAATGATAGAAAAGAATTAAGAACACTTTTTCTTTCTTAGTTCGTGTTTTTTTTTTAAATCACTTTATTCCCTTTCTTAGAAACCTTTGAAAATTCTTCATTTTCTGTTAAACAAAGTTTGAACTCCATAGCTTTGTTGGCTCTAAACTAACATCTCTTAGTTGCCTGTTCAGAAGTTTCCATACCTAGTTCTCTTCACATATGTTCTCTGCTTCAAATTGCAGAGCTTGGTCAATGTTTCATGACTATACCTACCATGAACTTTTATAACTACCCTACATATCATCACTTCTAATATTCCTCCACTTAATGCATCCTGTCTTTCAGCTCTTGACAGTTGAAATACTAATTTGTCATCAAAACCCAACTCAGGGGCTGCCTCTTTTGTCATGCCTTCTCCATTTGTCTTGCCTTCTCCATTTGTCTTCAATTCAAATGGATCAAATGAATTATTTTTTTATTTGCATTCTTACACTTTATATTTTAATTAAAGCAATTAAGATAACTTTTTTGCTTTACCTTAAAGTCTATTGGAAATGGCTTTGTTTCTCTTCAGAAGTTACAAGTCCCCTTGAGTAAGTGTTCTGTTCGTCTTTGAGTTTTTCTCAGTACAATAGACTAAATACATGTTACTGGACTGAGCTATGTTGAAAATTTTTCAGCCTCTAAAATTCTACATTCTAAATACTGATTTAAATATTTGATTTCTGCAGCAGCGAGCAGGAGATAAATGTTATAGGATTCTAGGGCTAAACCTATACCAAAGAGAAGGACTAAAGTAAATTTTCATGTTTGAATAAGTTTTAACAACTTCATAATATGTGAAGGTTTATATAAAGACATACCATGTTTTAAGGGGAAACTGAATTATGATCTTTATAAATTTAAGGAACTTCTGAAGGTCACAAAGTTAATTGTTCTAATATCTTCCTTCTAAAACTTTTGATGGAATAAATGATGTGATATACAGAAAACTGATTAGCATAAGTTAAGGCACATAGAGGGTTAGCTTCCCTCAGGGGTGTCAAACTTATTTTCACTGGGGGCCACATCAGCCTCGCAGTGGCCTTCAAAGGGCTGAATATAATTTCAACTTGTTACCAGTTAAGGAGTAGCTACATTTATACAGTCCTAAAATTATTTCAACCCATTGAAGGCAAGCGTGAGGTTGATGTGGCCCCCAATGAAAATGAGTATGACACCCCTGCTTTAAATAAAAGAGAATTATCTAATTATTTTATCTACTCCCATAGTGCACCTGTTGATTTCCCTGGTAGCCATAGAAATAAGTCAGTAGTGTGTGGTAAAAGGCTAAGGAAATAATATGCTTTTAATTTTCTGTTATTTATAATTTTAATCATCTATATTAAGGCCACTATAATATATTGGTAGTTACCAGCCTTTATTGAGCATTAGAATTATTTGGAGAGGGTACTAAAAATGCAAGTTACTGGTTCTGTCATCAGAGCTCTCTGTACTTTCCTGGATTTCCAGGGTAATCCTAATGAAGATGGACTACATTTTGAGAAGTTAAACTTTCTCAAGATCTAATGACAAATAGGTGCCAACATTAGGATAGTTGAACCCAGAGTGCATGCTTATTACCATTTTAGGACTTGAAGACAGTTTATTGACACTCATTTTATTCTTTAATCTTTTATGAGTAGCTTGTAATTGCAGATAAAAGGAGTTAGTTATGTGGTAGTTGTGGTGAGCCACCTTTTTCAGACGGCAGAGAATCTTGCAGATTCACTTTTCCAATTAACTTGTTTTCCCCTTGGGATACTTACAAATGACTATTTTTTTATTTCTCTTCAGTGATTAATTTTATGTGATCAAGGAAAGATTATTGAATAATTGTCCATTTACCTGCAGTGAAATAGATAGTAGAATATGATTTTTAAGAACTATGTTTCAACTAAGAAAGAGTTGTTGGAGTTTTTATTAAATATATCATAAGAGTGAATAAAGACTGCTACCTCAGTGATTCTTTCAGTAATAGAATTGGGATTCTGAGGTAATGTACATTTGTTTGCATAGAAAATATCACAATAATTAATGTAGTATTTTGGCTAATTTTAGGCCCATAGAACACATTTTGATTATTTTTCTTTTCATACCTAATTCAAATTTTATTGTCTCTATTTTAGGATTTATTTTCTCAACTAAAATATGTAAATTATTATATTCCCTTGCCACATTTTAGTTTGCAATGTTAAAAACTTTTTTGAAGAGAAAAAAATACTTCAATGATTCTTAGACCTTAAGCCTCTAGTAAATCTGCATGTCTCTCCTTCCTTATCCTCTTATCTGGTTGTTAATGACTTAAGGCTTACAGCCATTTTAAGTACCTCTCAGAAGGTCATTGCTTCTGAGATGGCTGCATCCTCGAAAATGTTGAAGAACTGTGCAACTGTTTGAAAATGCTTGGATATTTTGCCTGGCTTTAAAAAAAAATTACAATCCAATTCTGGTATTGAAGAGCTATTTCTGCAGCTAGAGCCTCTGGTAAGGTGGGACTTGATTAGGATGGCTCAAAGTATAGGCCAAGAACTATTTAGAATGTTAGGAATATGGTATGCTATTGTAAACCAGAATAAAATTATACCTACAGATGCATAATAAATTTATTTCTATTAGCTTATAAATTATAAGTTTTTGGTATGGATTTATGAATCGCAGGTAGAGCAACTGCTGCAATTATTACCTCTTCTTTAAGTGAGAATAAGGTTAGTTGCTTTCCCTCTTCTCAGAAATTCATTTAAAATGTTTGAGTAATAATATAATACATATATAATTTACCATAGCTTGTTTTTGGCAAATAATTTGATTATGGATTATAGTCTATAACCCAAAAATGAACAGATCACACAAACTTGAAAGGGAGTTCTAAAGCATGGTTTTAATTGGTAACCATGACCAGTGTGATCATTTTTTTCTTCTAAATATGTTCTATTTGTCTTTTCACATGTCTCCTGCAGCAAAGTGTATTTTTGAAGTATATTTTATTGATTATGCTATTACACTTGTCCCATTTGAAATTGTGGGTTTTTTTTAAAGATTATATTTACTTATTTTTCAGAGAGAGGAGAAGGGAGGGTGAAGGAGAGGCTCAGAAACATCAATGTGTGAGAGAAACATTGATTGGCTGCCTCTCACATGCCCCCCAACTGGGGACCTGGCCTGCAACCTAGGCATGTACCCTGACTGGGAATCGAACTGACGACCTTTCGGTTAGCAGGCTGGTGTTCAGTCCACTGAGCCACACCAGCCAGGGCTAAAATTGTGTGTGTGTGTGTGTGTGTGTGTGTGTGTGTGTGTATGTTTGTTTAAGGAGATAAATAAACATAGTCTTCAAGGGAAAAAATTTGGAATACAACTGGTGTAATTTTTCTGTATTCTAATTTAATTATTATCTAAATATTTAATCAGAAATACAGTACTTACTGAGCACAGTTATTTGCATAGAAAATATCACAATAATTAATAAATAGTATAAGAGTAAACTCCATGTTTTGCCTACTCGCAACTGCAAACCTACTTTTGTCCCACCCTGTATACTCAGTACTTAGAAGTATAGAAATAAGAACATATAGAGTAGTTCTCTTTATCTGTAGGGGATACATCTAAGACCTCCAGTGGATCCCTGAAATTGAATTGTGCCCATGTGTCTGCCTGTCTGTCTCTCCTTTTTCTCTCTCTCTTGCACTCTGTGTGTGTATGTATATCTATATATACACATGCATGCGTGTGCACACACACATTTTTTCCTATACATACATACCTACAATGAAATTTCACTTATAAATTAGGCACAGTAAGAGATTAACAGCTAATAAAATAGAACGATTGTAACAATATAGTCTAATAAAAGATATGTGAATGTGGTTTCTCTCAAAATATACTATTTGTAGTGTACTCACCCTTCTTCTTGTGACTATGTGAGATGATAAAATGCCAAAGTTATTTCCGAATCTGTGTAACCACCTGTTACTTGGTGTCATTCGTTTAAGGGGATTCCTTGCTGAAGTCTTTGTATAGGTTCAGTGCTTTCTGGCGCAATATGTTGTCCTCAGTCAGCACATGTTTTCTGTTCATGTCTTTCACTCGCAAATATAATGTTGATTTGGAATCTCACAAGTCTGAAGTCTCAGAATCATAAAGACTTGCAATTACGTGGCTCTGGTGGTCCTGAGGTGCTGTCATTTTTTGGAATTTCACAATCTTGAAGTCTTGTAGCTATGCCCTTTGAAGTCTAAAACAGATTAGTAAGCTTTTTCTTAAAATGGCAGATAGTAAATATTTTAGTATTGTTCTATTAAGATGAATTGTCTCAGCTCTGGTTTTTCCACATTTTTTATTTTGCCCTTATTTTTGAAGAATTTTTTCATAGGATATAGAATTTGAGATAAACAGTTTTCCTTTCCAAAGTTTTCACCATTGTCTTCTGGCTTCTGAAGAGAAATCATTGCTTGTCTAAGTTCTTCTGTTTGTAGTGTATTTTTTATCCCTTCTGTTGCTTTTAGGATTTTTCTCTTTATTAGCAATTTGATGGTGACTTCCCGTAGTTTAGTTTTCTTTGAATTTTTCTGGCACAGGGCTCATTGATCCTCTGGATCTGTTGGATTATAGTTTTCATCAAATTTAGAAAATTAGCAGCTGTTATTTTTTCAAAAATTTTTCTGCCCTCCTCTTTCTGGGACCTTAATAGCTTATATGTTATGTTGTTTAATGTTGTCTTCAGGTCACTAAGAGTCTAATAATTTTTGGCCTTTTTTCCCCCCTTATACTTCCATTTGGATAGTTTCTGTTGCTCAGTGTTCAGATTCACTAGTTTTTCCTCTAATTTTTAACCTGTTAAATTCTTCACTAAATTTTTAAATGTCAGTTATTGTATTCATCACCTCTAGTATTTCATTTGGTGTTTTTTATAATTTTCATTTCTTCAGTATAGTCATGGTTTACCTTAAATTCTTGAGATGCTTATAAGAGATGTTTTTAAAGTCTTGTCTGCTAATTCTGTCATCTCTGTTATTTCTATGGCTTTTTCTGTTGACTGGTTTTTATCCTGGTTTTGGATCACTTTTGACTATTTGTTTCATCATTATTATTTTTTTTTTTGGATACTAGAGATTGTGCATGTTATATGGCCAGTTGGATTGTGTTTTCCTTCCAGGAAGACAACGGAGGCTGTTTTATTTTGATAAGCAGTTATTTAACTTGGATCAGCTTGATAGTTCAAGCATTTTTTAAAAAGTTAGTTGGGGCAAATCTGGAATAACCTTTACTCTAGAGTTAATTTTTTCCCTACTGTTAATTGTGACCCTCTTGAGTCCAAGAATGCTTCCAGCTTTCAACCATTCTGACTGGTCAGAACTTAAGCATACCCTAGCCTAGCCTCAATAAAATTCATTTACATACAGAACTTAGTATTCTGCCAACTCAACAAGACTCCTGTGTAAATTTCTGGAGCTCTTCCTTTGCATAACTCTTTTTCTCTAGCATTTTGCCTGAAAATTTCAGCTACCTCAACCTCCCTGAACTAAAACTTCTTAATTCAGTGAAATCTCACCGCTTAGGTTCTTTGTACTTTGCCAAAGTCTGGGAAGTGACTGCAGATAGAAGCAAGGGCAGTGGAAGGACTCATCTTACTTGCTTTCTAAATCTTACTTTAGTACCTTGAAGGGAGAAAACAAGCACATGTAGAATGTAACCATGGTTACAGCTTAGAGCTTATCTATGTTTTTAAAAAATATATACATTCTAGCCCTGGCTGGTATAGCTCAGTGGATTGAGCACGGGCTGCAAGCCAAAACATCGCAGGTTCGATTCCCAGTCAGGGCACATGCCTGGGTTGCAGGCCACGGCCCCCAGCAACCGCACATTGATGTCTCTCTCTCTCTCTCTCTCTCTCTCTCTCTCTCTCTCTCTCCCTCTCCCCCTCCCTCCCTCCCTCCCCTCTCTAAAAATAAATAAATAAAATCTTAAAAAAAACACAAAACACTGAACTTAGCCAGTAGATGCTAAATGTTTAAGAAACACACACACACACACACACACACACACACACATTCTGTTGATGGGGAAAGAAAAATGTTTCATGTTTTCATGATGCCCCTAGTACCTATCACATCATAAATCCTACTCTAACTCCTCTGTCATTTATTGACTTTGTTACTTATATCTTTTATGATATTCTTTTTCATTTACTCAATAAGTATTGAATTTGTAAGTAGTAACCATATTGACAAGATGAATCAGACATGGATTTATTTATATTTTAGAGAGAGAAGGGAGGGGGAAAAAGAGAGGGAGAGAAACATCAATGTGAGAGAGAAATGTTGATGGGTTGCCTCTTGTGCATGCCCGACCAGGAACCAAGTCCACAACCTAGGCATGTGCCCTGACCAGGAATCAAACCAACAACCTCTTGCTTTGTGGGATGGCACCAAACCAAGTGAGCCACACTGATCAGGGTTGGATGTGGGTTCTGTTCTTAGAATGTTTACAGTGTAGCCAGGAAAGAAAATGTATGTAGAACCTTCAAACCTGAGATAGAGATTAAAATGATAAAACATAAGCACAGGCCTGGCTTATGGATTGAGTACTAGCCTGCAGACCAAAAGGTTGCCAGTTCAATTCCCAGTCAGCATATAATGGGGTTGTGGGTCAGGCCTCAAGTTGGGAGCATGTGAGAGGAACCTGATTCATGCTCTTCTCACATTGATGTTTCTCTCCTTCTCTTTCTCCTTCTCCCTCTCTCTAAAAATAAAATAAAATAAAGTAAAAAAATAAAATGAAATATTACAGATAAAAGTGGTGTGGGAATCCAAAAATAAATGTCTAAGTTACTTATATTACATGTTGTATTTAAGCAGGCTGCTTAATGAGAAAATATTTTTTATTTTAAGGCTTTTTTATATTAATTTGAATTTACTTTTCATGCCATTTTATTTTATTTTACTTTTTTAGAGAGAGGGGAAGGGAGGGATAAAGAGAAGGAAAGAAACATCAATTGACTACCTTCCATAGGTGTCCGACTAGGGATGATCCCACAATCTAGGCATGTGCCCTGTCCGAAATCAAACTGGGAACCTTTTGATTTGTGGGATGATGCCTAACTAACTGAACCACACCAGCCATGGCTTTTGTGCCATTTTAGATACATTGTATTTGTAGTTTCAGAATTTTGTTTATTTTTAGCAATTGAATTGGGAAATTAAAATATATCGTTGGAAGAGAAGACTGAGAAGTTTAACAATTTTGTTTGATTTGACTCTTAGTGGAGGAATCAGACATCATTGATCTGGAGAAACGTTATTGGTTGCTGAAGGCTCAATCCCGGACTGGACGATTTGATTTAGAGACATTTGGCCCATTGGTTTCCCCACCTATTCGTCCATCTCTAAGTGAAGGTAAATATCATTCTATTTTCTACAGATGTTCTTTGGTAAACAGACCTAGGCCCATCTCTTATTTTTAACCAACATATCTTAATTCTAAAAGGGCATATAATATACAGGTTTACAAGTTTCTTACAAATAGCAGAGTTTAGTGGAAAAAAAATAAAATGGGATTTAAGATTATAGTTTTGAGAATCCCATTCTACCTATGTGACCTTGCATAAATTAATTTAGCTCTCTCCACCTGAATATTCTCATATGTAAAATGTGTTTGACCAAGTCAGTGGTTATGAAGTTATGCTCCAATGAGGTCCCTCAGCAGCTGGTGCAGAGAATAGGGTGGTGGCCATTGAATGAACGGGCAGAGCTCCAGGTTTTTACACATAACCCCACCTCTTACTCAAGTTGAGTGCCTCTACTTTTTTCTTTTTTAAATGTTTAATATAAATGCTTTATTAATAGTCAAATACCATCCCGAGGGGTCATGTGGTCCACCCAGACATCCAGGACCCAGACACAAATTCAGCGCACCCTCTGAGCCTCTTGCTTTGAATCCAACAGGGTGAACATATTGCTCTCACGTGCAAGGCCTTTCATTTTGCAGATGATGGAGTGGCTCCTGTTGTCCATGCATTCCACACATATTTGCATGCACTGTCCCTAGGAACCGGTTCAGCCCAGCACCTTGGTGACCCTGGCTAGATTGATAGATTGCACACGACTTGTGTCCTTGATGACAGCAGCTGCAGTGTACTTTCTTTCTTTTACTTAAGAACTTCCCATTGCTGTATCTCTTCTTCCCCCCGAATAAGAAACTACTGGACTAAGCCTTCATTGAGGTCTCTGCTAGCTCTAAACTGTTCATTGCTATGACTTTTTAAAAAAAATTTAGAAATACAAAGAATAATTGTGGGTGATCTCTATCACAAAAAGAAACATATTTGGAATCTGAATACTCAAGTTCTCTGTCCTGTTTTGACCTTTGTAAACTTTTCTTACTTTGGCAGCTGCCTTCTGAGTTTTAGTTTTCTCACTCTTTAAACTAAGGGCACAGGATTAGATTCTTAGAATATATAACCTGTATTCTTCAGATTCGTAGGGTACTTCAGAAGTACTTGTTATGGGAGCCAGAACAGATAAGGCGCTGGGCTTTTACCTACTTGAGCAGTGCAGCTTTTACCGTTTTAGAATTTAAAATATAATTTGGACAGTTTATGGGAGTCATGCCTCCTTTTATAAACATGTCATTATAACATTAGGAAGTTGGGTCGCTGTGATTTATGGTGTCTTTTTCTATTTTACAGGTTTGTTTAATGCTTTTGATGAAAATCGTGACAATCACATAGACTTTAAGGAGATATCCTGTGGTTTGTCAGCCTGTTGCAGGGGACCCCTGGCTGAAAGACAAAAATGTAAGTGTTTTTAAACATTGTCAAAAAATTTGCAAAGTATACACTGAAAAAATTATCATTCGTCCATGTAAAATCATCTGTGGATTAAGACTTGAATTTTCATCACTTTGTTAGGTTGGCATATAGCAGTTTCATAATGAGGTTTTACTGAAGCCAGTCTAAGGATTCAGTCATCTATTCTTTTTTACTGTGGACGTAGTTTGGTATGTTTATTATTAATAATGGGGTTAATTTTCCAATGAATTTACAGTTCATGATAAACTATATCAGAAAATGTATTTGAAAATGTTAAGTTCTTAAAAAATATTTTTGGGGGACTTCTGGTCAAAATGGCAGCATAGGTAAACACAGCTCACCTTGTTTGAATCACTTTGTTTCAAAGTGATGTTTGATTCAAACATCACATCAAAATTACAACTAAACTATAGAACAATCATCACTCAGAACAGTCAGAACTAGTTGAATGGAAGTTCGACAACTATGGAATTAAAGAAACGACATTCATACAGACAGGTAGGAGGGGTACAGATGCAGAACAGGATGATCCTATACCCATGTGTAGTGGGTAAAAATTTGGGAGGGATATCCTGGGAGCGAGGAGTCCCAGCCCCATACCAGGCCCTCAAACTAAGGGTTCCAATGCCAGGAAGATAAATCCCCATAACTCTTGGCTGCAAAAACCAGTGGGGATTGTATTGGTGGAAGAAACTTCTCATGTCCTGAGCGGTTCCTTTTAAAGAACCCACACATGGACTTACTCAGACTCACTCCTTCTGAGCTCTAGCACTGAGATAGCAAATTGAAAGGCACCAATAGCATACAGGGAAAAACTGAAGTGTCTATCATCAGGGCAACAGCTGGGGGACAGCTTTTTCCCAGACAAAAAGGCAGGCAGAGGCCATTGTCCCCTCTCTGAACCCTCCCCCACTGTAGAGCCACAGAGCTGGTAGGTTGGTGCCACATCTGAGACTCCATCAACCTGGCTAACACTGGTTGCCCTGCCCTGGAGATCCCCTGAGGTCCTGTCCCACCCAACTTACTGGCCCACCCAAACTGTTAACAGTGCCTTTTCCATATTAATGGCTATTCTTGACTTATTCTTCACAACTTCCTAAATCCTCTCAAACAAGCAACTGCTGACTTCAGCCCCCAGCCACTGTACCTCTTGCTCAGTGACCCCAGGCCAGGCACTAGCAGCAGTCAGCCTAGATTCACAACTTAGTTTCTCCTGGAATCTCTAAGCCAAGAACAAGTAGCAGCTATTTCAGAGTGCTTTATTGATTAGGCAGGGTGGCCCTGGCAGAACAGAGGAGGGAGCAGGCCTTGGCGTACACCACCTGGGAAACCCCAGAACCTGTGCATCCAGTGGAACTACAGATTACGTCAGAGCACCACCACCCTGCCCATGCGCAGCTTATCCTCCATAGAGGGTAGAAGTTGGTGGCCAGTCATGACAGCCAGTCCTTGCCACTGATTGGTCTAGGTAAATCCCTCTCATTGATCTGCCAACAGTAACCAAGGCTCAACTACAAGAAGAAGGTGTACTCAGCCCACATGAAGGGCATACCTTGAGTTACCCACCTTGGGTGTTAGGGGAGGCTGTGCCCTGAAGCCCACAGGACACCTACTACATTAGGCCACACAACCAAGACAATGAGTGATAGCAGCAAGAGAACCTTAAAAGCATCAAGAGAAAAGCACTTAGTTACCTACAGACTATCAGCTGATTTCTCAAAAGAAACTTTGTAGGCTAGAAGTGATTGGCAAGAAATACTCAAAGCCATGAAAAGCAGGGGCCTACAGCTAAGATTGTTCTACCCAGCAAAGCTATCATTTAGAATCAAAGGGCAGATAAAGAGCTTCCCGGGGCGGGGGTGGGGGGGACTAAAGGAGTTCATTATCAACAACTTTTGTATATGAAATGTTAAAGGAACTTATTTAAGAAAAAGACTAAAACTATGAATAATAAAATGGCAATAAATACATATCTACCAACAATTGAATCTGAAAAACAAACTGAGCAAACAAGAAGAACAAAGACAGAATCATGGGTACAGAGAGCATTTTGATGGTGGCCAGGTGGGAAGAGTTGTGGGGGAATGGATGAAGTGAAGGGATTAAGAAGAACAAATAGGCCCTGGCTGGTGTAGCTCAGTGGATTGAGCACGGGCTGGGAACCAAAGTGTCCCAGGTTCGATTCCCAGGGTACATGCCTGGGTTGCAGGCCATAACCCCCAGCAACCACACATTGATGTTTCTCTCTCTGTCTCTCTCTGTCTCTCTCTCTCTCTCTCTCTCCCTCCCTCCCCTCTCTAAAAATAAATAAATAAAATCTTTAATCAATTTAAAAAAAAAAAGAACAAATAGGTAGTTACAGAATAGCCATGGGGATATAAAGTACAGTATAGGAAATGGAGTAGCCAAAGAACTTACACACATGACCCATGGACATGAACTCCACTAATTTGGTGAAGGAAATAAACATACAAATCCAGGAAGCACAGAGAGTCCCAAACAAGGTGGACCCAAAGAGGACCACACATCATAATTAAAACGCCAAAGGTTAAAGATAAAGACACATCATAACTAAAATGCCAAAGGTTAAAGGTAAAGAGAGAATCTTAAAACTAGCAAGAGAAAAGCTGATAGTTACCTGCAAAGGAGTTCCTATAAGACTATCAGCTGAGTTCTTGAAAGAAACTTTGCATGTTAGAAGGGACTGGCAAGAAGTATTTATTCAAAGTGATGAAAAACAAGGACCTACTACCTAGATTACTCTATCCAGCAAAGCTATCATTCACAATTATAGAGAAAGTGCTTCCCAGACAAGGTAAAACTAAAGGAGTTTATCATCACCTAACCATTATTATATGAAATGCTAAAGGGACTTACTTAAGAAAAAGAAAATCCAAACTAAATATTAAAATGGCAACAAATTCGTAACTATGAACAACTGAATTTAAACAGGCAAACTAAGCAAATAAGTAGAACGGGAACAGAATTACAGATGTGGCGATCATTTGGAAGTTTATCATTTGGGAAGGGAAAGAGGGAAAATGGGGTGAAAGGCGTAGGGATTAAGAAGTACAAATTGGTAGGTACAAAATACACAGAAGGATGTTAAGAACAGTATAGGTAATGGAATAGCCAAAGTACTTACATGCATGACTCATGGACATTGAATCTTAGTTCAATGATGGAGGGGATTGCCAGAGGGAATGGGGGTACCGGGTGGAAGGATACAAAGGGGAATAAATTGAGACAACTGTAATAGTATAATCAATAAAATATATTTTAAAAATATTGTCTGGTAGTCTATATAGAGAATTCAGTGCCTTGCATAATTTGAAGTACAAATTATTTTCTGTGAGTTGTATATATTAATATTTTATAGCAATATGAAATTTATCATCAGAACACAATTTTGTTAAATACTAAAATTGTCCTTTAAATATAGCTAAAATGTAACAGCATAATTTATAAGTATATTACATTATTAAATCTTAATAACTAGAGAAAATGCAGCAGTTTACATTTAATTGGTACCTAATTCTCATATATTTACTAAGGTTATCATCTCTGGGCCTTTCTAAAACACAGCTCATAAGTGTTGCCTGTTTTGAATGTGCTATTTAACTGTTTTGACCTTTAGTAATATTGTTTCTATGATATACTCACTTCAACAGCATAATTATTAGGGGGATGTAAGGAATTGAATATTGTTTAAACTTAAGTATTCAGATTTCTTCCCCTGGCCAGGTGGATCAGTTTATTGGAGCATCATCCTGTGCACCAAAAGGTGGCAGGCTCGATTCCTGATTAGGGCACCTTCCTAGGTTGCAGGTTTGATCCAAGTTGGGGCGATATGTCAGGCAACCAGTTTTCTCTCTCTCTTTCTCTCCCTTCTTCACTCTCTAAAATCATTTGGGAGGGGAAAACATTTCCTTGGGTGAGGCTAAAAAAATTAGATTTTTTTCCCATGATGATACACCATTAATTCAACCTGGATATATGATAGATTATTTGTTCTCATTTAGTTATAATATTAAATAAGGAGGCTAAATTTTTTGCTTTTCACTTGATCTTAATTGTTGACTTAATATTTTTAAAAAATTCTTTATTGCTGACAGACTAATGGAAGTGAACCAACTAGAAATTCATTTGGAGTTAAATAGCAAAATGCTTATATTTCTAATTCGTAGCATGTTTTATATAAACCTTATTGAAGAGTTAAAATTATTCTTTGGTAAAACATTGAGTGCACATTAGTTACCTTGGAGAGACTAAATGAAAGCAGACTATCTTAATACCCCCTTGTTATTAATGCTTAATGTACATGGAATATTTTCAGCACTAGAAGAATCAGTTCTTCGGTGAACAGTTTTAAATATTAGAAATTAATTTAAATAAAGGCTTGTATTACCTTCTCAAAAACCTGTGAGATATTTTAATATTTATTGGCCCCCTTTTTTTTGTTTTGTTCTGTTTTGTTTTCAAGTTTGAGAGAAACAGTAACAATTTATGAAGTCTGTGCAGTTACCCTCCATCTTCAGAGGACTTAAGTGACATATTTGTATGTGTGCTCCAGATGAGAACTTACATCCAGAATATACTTGTTTGAGAAATTGAGTAATTTTTACTAGGGTAGCTTCTAGTAATATGTATTATACTTCAGAATATAAAAGTAATTTCCCTCCATAAGAGTTTCTTTCTTTCTTTTTTTCTTTTTTTTTTTTTTTTAAGTTTGCTTCAAGGTGTTTGATGTTGACCGTGATGGAGTTCTCTCCAGGGTTGAACTGAGAGACATGGTGGTTGCACTTTTAGAGGTCTGGAAAGATAACCGCACAGATGATATCCCAGTAAGTTCTGATTTTAAATATCTTGTTGCATGTAAACTTCTAATAGGAAGATGGAGTGGAGAATTTTTTATAAGTGAGGGAGTGAAAAGGAGTGGTAGTTGCTATATTATACTCCTCAAAATATTCATAGCTAAAGATGCAAAATTGGGTAGAGAATTTGTCTTAGAAAATTTAATAAACTGACCTTATTGTATAAAGTAAGAATGAAGCTTCAGGATAATTGTCTTAATTTTTTTTTAAAGCAAATGTAAGAATCTTTTATGATGATAAAAAAATTCTTGATCAAAATATAGTATACTTTGGCCACTGGGTAGTGAAAATGATAGGAACTCTTTTCTAACTACTCCTTTGAATTTCTGTTTTTAAAGGAATTACATACGAATCTATCTGACATTGTAGAAGACATATTGAGTGCACATGATACCACAAAGGTGAGTCTAGCTAAGACTAATTTATCCTTTTCTAGAAATACCATGTACTCTAAATTGGGATATATATAGCATATAATATTTCAATCTGTTTTGCATCATTCCCACCAACTGCTTATTTGAATCTGTGGTTGCAGTACCTCCAGGTTGTCTCTAAAGATAGTGTGTTCCATCTTTAAAACAACTCTATTATTTTTAATATTTTATTTATTTATTTTTAGAGAGGGGGGGAAAGGAGGGAGAAAGAGAGGGATAGAAATATCAATGTGCGGTTGCCTCTCAAGGGTCCCCCACTGGGGACCTGGCCTGCAATCCAGGCATATGCCCTGACTGGGAATCAAACCGGTGACACTTTGGTTCACAGGCCGGCACTCAATCCACTGAGCCACACCAGCGAGGGCTAAAACAACTCTATTTAGTGTTTTATGTATAAAAACATTTATTATAAGCTAGGCATTTTATAAAAATTAAATAGACACAGCCCTTGTCTTCTACAGTTTATAATCCTCATTTCTCCCATTTTAAAAAGTTAGGGTAAGGCTAACCTTATATGGAGCAGAAGAAGTCACATGAAAAAGAATACATACTATATGATTCCATTTATATAAAGTTCAGAAACAGAGTCAAAACTAACAAATGATGATAGGCATTAGAATAATGACTCTCAGGCATGGGTGTATTACTTGGAAAGGACCATAAGGATATCTAGGATAACGGAAATGATTTTTATATTAATCTAGGTGATGCATATGTTCCTCAAAGAGTTTTTTAAAAATGGTATTGAGGGCCCTGGCTGGCGTAGCTCAGTGGATTGAGCTGGGAACCAAAGTGTCCCAGGTTCGATTCCCAGCCAGGGTACATTCCTGGGTTGCAGGCCAGACCCCCCAGCAACCACACATTGATATGTCTTTCTCCCTCTCTCTCTCTGTCTCTCTCTCTCTCTCTCCCCGCCTCCCTTCCCTCTCTAAAAATAAATAAATAAAATCGTTAAAAAAAAAAAGAATTCTTTAAAAAAAAATGGTATTGATAAGGTCCTCTCCTGAGTTCTTTAATACTAGCCAGAAGAAGCATGTACAAGAGTAAATTCTTGAATTTTTTTAATTTGACATTTATTCGTAAGAATATTATAATATGTTTATTCCTATAGCTTGCATTAATGTGATGTTTAAGTGTCCCTGTGAAATTGAAAATAGTCTACAAATTTGAGGCATATTTGAGTTAATTTGAACCTTTCCACTCATAGAGGTTTAAAAAAAATAAGTAGCATCAGTGGTTGTTCTTTCTTCAATCACAGTGCCAGAAGGAATCATCATAGTCTTATTAACTTATGCTCAATAGAAACAATAGGAATGAATTTTATAGGCCTTGAACTTTGGCATTTCAAGCACCCTTCTGCCTTCATTCACCTCTCTTTTCCAAAAACTATGGTATTTACTTCTGTTTGGAATGTATAGGAACAGAAACCTGGGACTGTTTCTGTTAGAAAATTCTTTATGTAGAGATATAATTTCTAACACCATTTTTCTGAGTGTTTCGTAAATATGTAGGTATTATTGCTGTCTATTTTTATGTAAGAAGGAGTTGCTACTTCTGAGTCTCCGGTGAATATTAAAAAGATAATTTAGCTGCTCCCACTCCATGTAACCATGACAATGAAATGGTTAGCAGTTTATAATAGAACTTGGACCTTTCGACCAAAGCTATTAACCGTATTAACTTGTGCTAGATTATGCCTTTATTACCCATTATTTTATACCTTTTTCTTAAATATTTTATTTATTTATTTATTTTTAGGGAGGGGAGGGAGGAGAAAGAGAGGGAGAGAAACATCAGTGTGTGGTTGCCTCTTCTATATGCCCTACTGAGGACCTGGCCTGCAACCCAGGCATGTGCCCTGACTGGGAATTGAACTTGCGACCCTTTGGTTTGTCAGCCAGTGCTCAATCCACTGAGCCATACCAGCCAGGGCTATTTTATACCTTTAGGTTGGTGTCAGCATACTTAATAGAATTTGTTTCCTGAAAGTCAGTAATTGTAATCACAGTGATTTAAAGTCTTCCCTTACATATGGTTATACAGTGAAAAGAGACTATATCAATATCATTAAATAATAAAAGCTAAAAACATTATTTATCTAGGAGTATTAGGTAATTGTTGAATACATGAAGAAATAGTTTATATTTTTGCCTAATAAGAAAAAGTATATATTGACTTCTGGCCAAGATGGAGGTGTAGGTAGATGCACTGTGCCTCCTCACACAACCAAAACTAAGGACAACAAAAATCTAGAAACAAAAAAACAACCAGAACAGATAGAAATGAACTGAACAAAAGTCTGACAACCATTTGTCCAGACCGGTAAGGAAGAGCGGAGTCAGAGGCCTACAGTGAGTGGTTGAGGGGTCCTGGCAAGAAAAAGTGGTGGCTGGCAAACACAGGCACACCTGTGTGCAGAGGCAGCAGTTGGTGGACCCCAGAAGCATGGGGCAGCTGACAGACCCAGTGGCAGACCCTGGACGTGGGAGGCAACGAGCAGACCCAGTGAGGGATGCAAGGCAGCTGGCTGTCCGCAGTCACACCTTTGCACGCAGATAAACCAGACGAAAACGGGCAGCGACACAGACCGCACAACCCAGGGCCCCAGCGCCGGGAAACAAGGCCTAAAAGCACCGATTGAAAACACCTGTGGGGGAGGAGGCTGGGAGAATCTCCCAGCCTCACAGGAGAGCTCCTTGGGGAGACCCACAGAGTCCTAGAAAGTACACAAGCCCACCTGCCCAGGAGCCAGCACCAGAAGGGCCCAATCTGCTTGTGGGAAGTGGCTGAGGGGACTGAAGTGTCCTAGATAGAGCGGAGCAGGCGCCATTGTTCCCCCTTGGACCCCGCCCCCACATACAACATCACAACCCAGCAGCTGAGGTGCCCCGCCCTGGTGAACACCTAAGGCTCTGCCCCCATACGCAACGGGTGCGACCAGACCAAAGAGGGGAGGGGAAGATGGCTCAAACAGAATTAAAAGCCCCTCAGGCAGTACTTTTAAGCAAACGAGAGATTGCCAACCTATCAGATGCACAGTTCAAAGCACTGGTGATGAGGATGCTCACAGAATTGGTTGATTTTGATTGCAAATTAGATGAAAGAATGAAAGCTACAATAAGTGAAATGAAGAAAAATGCACACGGAACCAACAGTGATGGAAAGAAAACTGGGTTTCGGAGGACTTCCGGTAAGATGGAGGCATAGGTGGACGCACCGTACCTCCACGCACAACCAAGATTAGAACAACAACAATTTAGAGGCAGAATAACACCCAGAACTGACAGAGAATTTATCTGAATGGAAGTTGGACAGCCAAGAAGTTGAAGTAGACCTGTTCATCCAGACCGGTAGGAGGGGTGGAGAGGAGCAGCCGGCGCGGGTCGCAGCTCGGGGAGAACAGGGAGAACTGGGCACATAAGGCAACCGGGAGTGCGTAAGGCATCTGGGGCACTCAAGATCGCAGTGGGTAGATCCTGAGTACGCAAGTGGCCGCTGGCAGACCCATTGAGGCGGCGATTGTGGACCAGGGCATAGCGTGCAACCCAGGATCCCAGAGAAGGGACTGAGGTCCCAGGAGAACGGAGCTACTACCGTTGTTCCCTCCCGCCCCTGCGCCAACATACAACGTCACAATCTAGCGACTGAGGTGCCCAGCCCCAGTGAACACCTAAGGCTCCGCCTCTCACCGTAACAGGAGCAACCAGACCAAAAAGAAAAAAAGAGAGAGAGAGAGAGAGAGGCATGTCTCAAACAGAAGAACAGATCATTGCCCCAGGACTCATCCTTTTGAGTGACCAAGAGATAGCCAATCTATCAGATGCACAGTTCAAAACACTGGTGATCAGCAAGCTCACAGAATTGGTTGATTTTGGGCACAAATTAGATGAACAAATGCAGGCTACGATAAGAGAAATGAAGGAAGATGCACGGAAAACCAATAGTGATGGGAAGGAAACTGGGACTCAAAACAATAGAGTGGACCAGAAGGAAGAAAAAAACAACCAAACAGGAAAGAATAGAGAAATAAGAATTCAAAAAAACGGGAAGCTTAGGAACCTCCAGGACATCTTTAAACATTCCAACATCCGAATTATAGGGGTACCAGAAGGGGAAGAGGAAAAGCAACAGATTGAACAAGTATTTGAACAAATAATAAAGGAGAACTTCCCCATTCTGGCAAAGGAAATAGACTTCCAGGAAATCCAGGAAGCTCAGAGAGCCCCAAGGAAGTTGGACCCAAGAAGAAACACACCAAGGCACATCATCATTACATTAGCCGAGGTAAAAATGAAGGAGAGAATCCTAGAAGGAGCAAGAGATAAGGGGACAGTAACCTACAAAGGAGTTTCCATCAGACTGTCAGCTGATTTCTCAAAAGAGACCTTGCAGGCAAGAAGGGGCTGGAAAGAAGTATTCCAAATGAAAGGCAAGGACCTCCATCCAAGATTGCTCTATCCAGCAAAGCTTTCATTTAGAATGGAAGGGCAGATAGACTGCTTCTCAGATAAGGCCAAGTTAAAGGAGTTCATCATCACCAAGCCCTTATTTTATGAAATCTTAAAGGGACTTATTTAAGAAAAAGAAGATAAAAAATATGAACAGTAAAATGACAGCAAACTCACAATCATTAATAATCACACCTAAAACAAAAACAAACTAAGCAAACAACTAGAACAGGAATAGAACCACAGCAATGGAGATCACATGGAGGGTTATCAACAGGGGAGTGGAAGGAGGAGAGGGGGGAAAAGTACAGAGAATAAGTAGCATAGATTGTAGGTAGAAAATAGACAAGGGGAGGTTAAGAATAGTATGGGAAATGTAGAAGCTAAAGAACTTATGACACATGGACATGAACTAAAGGGGGTGATATGGGTGGAAGAGGGTGTGGAGGGTGGAGGGGAGTGAAGGGGGGAAATGGGACAACTGTAATAGCATAATCAATAAAATATATTTTAAAAAAGAAAAAGTATATGTTGTCTTTTATATGGTATATGTAATTTTTGGTGCTCTTTGGCAACACAAAATATTGATTTACTCAACTTATAAAAGCATAATGTTAAACTGTACTTTGTAGAAACATAGATATTAAATCTCTTAGAAATTTGATAATATTGCTAAATGTTTCTAAGAAGGTCTTAGAATATTGTTAGGATGAAAGTGCATTATCTGAAGAGTCTGCTTTTTGCTTTAAAAATTAGTGAATAGGCCTCCTGTCAGTCAGCTTCCACCCTGGCCACCTGCGTACTGGGCTTTATACACACACAGAGACAGTTTGTGGTACTGTTTCACCCCAGCTGTTCCTCTCTGCTCCAGCTCTGTGGGGCACGACCCTGGTGTGACACCACTGTGCATATGCGGTGCAGGGGGTGCACGCAGGCATGGTCAACATTGGTTGAAGAAGAACTTAAGCATTTTCCTTGGTAGAGTGGACAACTGCTCTCTGGGTATGTGTGACACACCAGCTTACTGTGACCTAGGAAAGGCTGCCAAGGGTGTCGTCAACAATGGATATGGATTTGGGATGGTCAGAATAGATCTAAGAACCAAGTAATATAGTGGAGTGGAATTTTCTGCTTCTGGTAATGCTTATACTGATATAGGGAAGCATCAGGCAACCTAGAGACCATATATAAAGTCGGAACACAGACAGTATACTCTTGGGACAGACCTCTCTTTAGAGAGTAGGTAGCTTCAAGGGTTGAAGCTGAGTCTTGACACTGTTATTTGTATTGAACACTGGAAAGAATGAGAAATTGAAGGCCTCCGATAAATGGGATTTTTCTGTCTTGGCAGTAGTATTGATACAGATTTTTCTGGCCCAGCCACATATAGCTGGGCTGTGTTAGCCTTTGAATGTTGGCTTGCTCCGGCTATCAGATGAGTTTTGACATAGCCCAAATCCAAGCTGTCACAGAATAATTTCTCCCTGGGTTACGAGGCTGCAGACTTCCATCTGCACACTCATGATAATGATGGCACTGAATTTGGAGGGTCTATCCACCATAAGGTTAATGAGAAGATTGAAACATCAATAAACCATGCTTGGACAGCTGGCAGTAACAACACCCATTTTAGCATTGCTACTAAATACAAGTTGGGTTGTAGAATTTACCTGCTTAAAGTAAATAATGCCAGCATGATTGAACTGGATTGTGCTCAGACTCTTCAACCAAGAATCAAACTGACCCTGTCAGCTTCAATTGATGGGAAGAACTTCATTGTAGGAGGTCACAAGGTTGGGTTAGAGTTTGGACTAGAAGCTTTATACGGTTTTGAATAAAGCATCAGATTTTCCTCTGGAGGTGAAATTAACCTACTGTGTTTTGATGTTAAAATTCTCTGAAATTTCAAAAGCATGAAAATTTTATTCTTCCAAAGAATTGTAATTCTCTCCACACTGAAGTCTACAAATCACAAGTCCTAAGGGAGATGCTTGAAGGCATGTCTGGATGTTGTCATGTTTGTAGTGCCACATTGCAATATAGTTCCACAGTGTTACTTTTAATGTGTTCCTCAGTGACAGTGTAGTGTCAGTTTATATGGTAAATAACCCTATCCTCCAATTCGTACATCATGTCCTGCATGTCCCACAGCACTTTTTCATGACCTTTTAATATGTTGATTTCTGTGCTGTAGTGGAAATGTGGGTTTTGCATCAGAGTGTAATAAAAATAAACTCATCATATTTTTTAAAAAAATAGTGAATACTCCATTTTCCCTACTCAGGGCTTTTGTGGTTTTCCACAGGTAACCCTTGAAGCAGAAGATATTGTGAATTTTTTTCCAGGTCTTGTTGAAGGAAGAAGATTGATGATAAATTGTCATCATTACCATTGATTACTTCAACAGATTTTTGTTACTTTTAAATATATCCTTGCTGGCATGCGTTAAAAAAATAACGCATAGAATCTGCTTTAAGTTATTGTTTTTGTTTTCAGACAAATGACCAATATAAGTTTTAGTAAACCAGATTTATTAAAATGCTGTACAAATGAGGACATTCTTAGCACGAGATCTTTTTGAATATTGTTTCTCTTTCAGATGGGCCATCTTACTCTAGAAGACTATCAGATCTGGAGTGTGAAAAACGTTCTTGCCAATGAATTTTTGAATCTCCTTTTCCAGGTACGTTTAAGGTAAATGGCAAGTGCAGAGGATAATGGTGGCAGTAATTCCATATCTTTTCCATTATGTAATAGTGAAACTGGGCTGCAAAGCCACATATGAAAAATAGAATTCCATTATGCTGTACACTGCCTGAGAGATGGTAAGACAGAGCATAAATGTCTATTGAAGCTTCTCAAAGTCATGATGTGGGGGATAGAAAAGCAGAAAATAGGTGACTGTGTTTGCTTATAACTCATGATAGAGGAGCTTGTGGACTCAGGATAATTTACATCACAAAATCCATCATAATTTACTTTTTCTTCACTGTTGTCTTTTTTTAAGGCCCTTCCTAACACGTGAGACAGTAAGAACACAGAGATGGATCATAAGTAGGCAGTTCTGATTTTTTCAAATATGCAGTCAGGAGATTATCTTAGCTTTGAGGCTGTCTCTTATTTTTTAAAAATCCTTTAGAAGGTCCCAGAAAGATTGAGGGAGAAGGAGGTAAAAAAAGGTGCCAGGAGTGAACAGTAAGTCATAGGGCATGTTAGATTTTAAATATTTTCCTAGTTAAAATAGTTCTCTCACTCCAATTTGAAAAAACAATTTATGGTCTCTCACTTTTCATGCTTCATAAATATTTAAGTTGATATAATAGTGGTATTTTAGATTCTCCTTGTTTTGTTTTTCTTTCATTTTTTGTTTGGTGTTTTGTTTTGTTTTTCTTTCTTTGTAAAAGTACTCCTGTGAAGGTTAGAGGTTTGGTGTCTTTATATCTATCATGATCTTCCATTATAATAAAGAATAACATTTATAAAAGAGCTGTGTTGAAATAAATGGAATAGGTTTCCTTTTGACAGTTAATAACTAATTATTGTGTATTTAAAACATAGAATCTGTTAAGTCTGTAATATCCATTTAAATCAGTTATTCTATCATTTGTAATTTTCAGTAAGAATTTAAGTTGATGGCTTTATAAATATATACAAAATAATATGAATCACTACCGTAAACAAATTATTTACTTGGTAATAAGAAAATTGATCGACTATTTTTATCTCATTTAATATAATATACTCAACTATCAATTCTTTATCTCATCATTACAGAAGCTCCTCAACTTAAATAAATCCATCATAAGTTGAAAATATCACAAGGTGAAAATATTATAAGTAAAAAATTTCATTAATATACTTTATCTTATTCAGATATGCATTTAAAACTATGTTCACTTAATATGACTCAGCAAACTGTTATGCTAAGTTGTTACATTTTCTATTTGTGTCTTAAAATTGGTAGAGTTAGCTGTTAAATTTAGTGATTAAAAATTAGGATGGTGCTTTCATTTTATTTGCCAAAATCCCACTCTGAGTGTTTTGGCATATGAAATTATTCACTGAATTAGAAAATCATTTCTGTGATAATACCTATTTTCAATAATCCTTTTTTATAAGCTCAGTGCTCAGTTTTTTGCAGAGGAAGCATCATAACACAATTAGGGTCTTTTGCACATTTGTCAAAAAGTTTCATGTTAAATAGTACAGTAGGTAAAATATTGCTCCCCTCATCCCCCAGTATCCATGCCCTCATCCTTGGGACCTGTGAATATATTAAATTATATGGCAGAAGGAACTTGGCAGATGTATCAGTTCACAAGGATTAGAGAGATGCAAAGTTGCTGGATTTAAATATAGAGAAAGGGGCCAAGGGCAAAGGAATGTGGTGAACTCTAGAAGGTGGAAAAGACAAGGAAACGCATTCTTCCTTTGACCTCCAAAAAGGAATACAGCCCTGCTGACATCTTGATTTTTAGCCTAGTGAGACCTGTGTCTGACTTGACCTATAGAACTACAAGATAATAAATTTGTGTTGTTTTAAGCTGCACAATCTGTGGTAATTTATTTTAGCAGTAATAAACCAATACAGATGCATATTTATGAATTGGAAGTCTCAATATTTTAAAGGTGTCAATTTCCCTTAAATTGATTAATAGATTTGGTGCACTCATCACTGCAATCTTAAAAAGTTTATTGTTGTCATTGTTTTTGTGGAACTTGACAGGCTGGTTCCAAATACATGCAGAAGTGGAAACAGTCAAAAATAGCCGAGATGATATTAAAGAACAATGTTAGAGGACTTCAGTTATCAGATATTAGAACTTACTATAAAACAACAATATTGATTGCTTCTTGACCTTTTAGCTAAGATCAAGTGTAGTATCTGTTCTTACCAGTTTAAAACAACAGTATTGAGACAACACGATATCTACATAAAGGTAGACAAATAGGCCAATGGACCAGTATTGAGAGTTCTTAAATAGACTTCCATATATGTGATCACTTGATTTATAACAAAGAAGACATTTTATTGCAGATGAGGAGTGGTCTTTTCAATAAGTGATATGAGAAGAAGGTGGAGCCTCAATAGAAAAATGGGCAAAAAATAAAATTGAACAGGTGCTTCACAAAAGAGAATATCCAAATAGCTAATAAATATTATGAAAAGGGGTAACCTCTTTAGTTGTCATGAAAATACATATTAAACTCTGACTTGGAATACTATTTAACATCCACCAGAATCATTATTTTTTAAGTGATATGAAGTATTGGTAAGTATAACAAACAACTAGAACTCTCACATGTTGCCAATGGAGATATAAATTGTTACAAATACTTTGGAGATTTTTTTGGCACAGTTTATGAAAGTTGAACATATGCATGTCCTGTGAGCCAAACAAGTCTATCATTTTATATATATATATATATATATATATATATATATATATATATATATAGAAACTTACATATCTGAGCACCAAAACATACAAGTAAGTTTTTATAATTACTATTTGTTATAGTCCAAGACAAAAACAACCAAATACCTATCAGTAAATCAGTACATAATAAATAGATTGTGGGACATGCATGCAGTATTATACTTTACACTATAAAGTTTACAGCAATGAAAATAAATATACTTAATCCTATACACAGTAACATGGGTGAATTTTCAGTAATGTTGAATGGAAAATACTGGCTGGAAAATTTTTAAAGCAGATAAAACCAATTCATGGCAATAAATTCAGGATAGGGGGAGGAAGTGGCTGACAGAGCAGGTGGTCCTACATTTGCATGTGAATAAACCGGGAGGAACAATTGGTGAGTGAGACAGACCCAGCAACCCAGGGTTCTAGTGAGGGGAAATAAAGCTTCAAAACCTCTAACTGAAAAAACCTGTGGGGGTTGTGGCAGCAGGAGAAATTCCCAGCCTCACAGAGGAGTTCATTGGAGAGACCCACAGGGCCCTACAAGGTACATAAACCCACCCACACAGGCATCAGCACCAGAAGGGCCCAATTTGCTTGTGGGTACCAGAAATTACTGAAAGCTGCCGAGAGCTGAACAAGCTGCACTGTTTCCTCTCAGACCCCTCCCCTACATACAGCACCACAACACAGCAACGCGGGTTGCCCTGACCTGGCAAATACCTAAGGCTCCGCCCCTTAGTATGTAACAGGCATGCCAAGACAAAAAAAAAAAAAGGCCCAAATGAAAGAACAGATCAAAGCTCCAGAAAAAATACAACTAAGAGATGAAGAGATAGCCAACCTATCAGATGCAGAGTTCAAAACGCTGGTAGTCAGGATGCTCACAGAAATGGTTGAATATGGTTGCAAAATAGAGGGAAAAGTGAAGGCTATGAAAAGTGAAATAAAGGAAAATGCACAGGGAACCAGCAGTGATGGGAAGGAAGCCAAGACTCAAATCAACGGTTTGGACCAGAAGGAATAAATAAACATTTAACCAGAAGAGAATGAAGAAACAAGAATTCAAAAAGATGAGGAGAGGCTTAGGAACCTCTGGGACAACTTTAAACTTTCCATCATCCGAATCATAGGGGTGCCAGAAGGAGAAGACGAAGAGCAAGATACTGAAAATGTACTTGAAAAACACAATGGAGGACTTCCCTAATCTGGCAAAGGAAATAGACTTTTAGGAAGTCCAGGAAACTCAGAGAGTCCCAAAGAAGTTGGACCTAGGAAGCACACACCAAGGCACATCCTAATTATATTACCCAAAATTAAAGATAAGGAGAGAATCTTAAAAACAGCAAGAGAAAAGTTACCTACAAAGGAGTTCCCATAAGACTATCAGCTGATTTCTTAAGAGAAACTTTGCAGGCAAGAAGGGACTGGCAAGAAGTATTCAAAGTGATGAAATGCAAGAACCTACTACCTAGATTACTCTCTCCAGCAAGTCTGTCATTTAGGATTGAAGGGCAGATAAAGTGATTCCCAGATAAAGTAAAGCTAAAGGAGTTCATCACCAAGCCCTTATTATATGAAATGCTAAAGAGACTTAAGAAAAAGAAGTTCAAAACTATGAGCATTAAAATGGCAACAAACTCAAAACTATCAAAAAGTTAATCTAAAAAACAAACAGCAAACAAACAAAGGGAGCAGAATCATAGATATGGAGATTATTGGAGGGTTATCAGTGGGAAAGGGGAAGGAGGAGTATGGGGGGAAATTACAGAAATTAAGCATAATTGGCAGATACAAAATAGACAAGGGAAGTTAAGAACAGTGTAGGAACTGGAGGAGCCTAAGAACATATGCATGACCCATGGACATGATGTAAGGGAGGAGATTGCTGGAGGGAAGGGGGTTACCAGGTGGAGAGGGGCAAAGGGAGAAAAATTGGAACAACTGTAATAGTATAATAAAACATACTTTAAGAAAAAGATTCCACAAAAATTTAGTATTTTTCTGATATGTCTCCTTGGGCAAGGGAAACAAAGAAACAGTAATAAATGAGACTACATCAAACTCTTTAAGAAAGTTTTTGTACAATAAAGGAAACCATCAATCAAAAGGAAAGACACCTACTAAATGGGAGAACATATTCACCAATGATACATCTAATAAAGGGTAAACATCCAAAATTTATAAAGAACTCACAGCACTGAGAAAAAAGCCAGTCCATTAAAAAATGAGCAGAGCACTTGTATAGACCTTCTCCAAGAGGATATTCAGATGGCCAATAGACATATGAAAAGATGCTTAATGTCACTAAAAGGAGAAATGTAAATTAAAACCACGATGAGATATCACTCATACTGTTAGAATGACCATCATCTATAATCAACAGACAACAAATGTTTACAACAATATGGATAAAACAGAACCCTCAGGCAGGTTAGTGGGATTGCAGATTGGTGTAGCCACTATAGAAAACAGTATGGAAATTGTCAGAAAAATTAAACTGCCTTATTACCCATAATTTCAACTTCTGATGTATTTATTTAAAGAAACCCAAACAGTAATTCAAAGAGATATGTGCATCCATATATTTTTTGCTGATATTTCCAATGCCAAGATATGGAAGCAACCTAAGTGTCCATCAGTAGAATAGTAGATTAAGAAGATGTGCTGTGGTAACATCTTCTCACCCATTGAATATTACCATAAAAAAGAATGAATTTATGACAGCATGGGTGGACCTAGCAGGTATTATGTAATGAAACTTCACACACATGATATTACCCATAAAAAGAATGAATTATGACAGCCTGGGTGGACATAGAAGGGTATTATGTTAATGAAATATTTCAGAGTAAGACAAATACAGTATGATTTCTCTTATATGCAGAAATTTTTTTTAAAAAGTGAGCAAACAACAGAAACATTTACAGATACAGAGAACAGACTGATACTTGCTAGAAGGAGGGAGTGGGGCACTGAGTGAAAAAAAGTGAAGGGGTTAAGAAGTACAAATTAGTAGTTACAAAATAGTTTACGGGGATGTAAAGTACACCAGAGGTAATATGCTCTATAATACTGTAATAGCTATGTATGGTGCCAGGTGGGTACTTGAAATATTGAGGGGAGTCACTTTGTAAGTATTGATTGTCTAACCATTATGCTGTAAGCTGAAACTAATATAATAATGAAGGTTCAACTGTAATTGAAAATGAAGAAAATCTAAAAGCCTATAAAAGTCACCCTGGGTGGGTGACTCAATTGGTAGGAGTGATGTCCCATACACCAAAAAATGTTGCAGATACAATCTCCAGTCAGGGCACACCCTAATTTGCAGGTTGTGATCCCTGATTTGTCAGGGCACATACTGGAGGCAACCAATAGATGTTTCTCTCACACACCGATATTTCTCTCTCTCCAAAATCAATAAACATATGCTTGGATGAGGATTAAAGAAAAGAAAGACTACAAAAGTAATTTTACCTGTAACCTTAAGATTTGTTCCTTTCTTCAGCATGTTTATTTTCACTTTTTAAGCTTTGCAAAATAAAAAAAATAAAAGGTACAAAAGCTCAGTATGCCATCAGTATGAGACTGAATAAATCAAAACAGTGATATATTCTAACAGTGAATACTACTCAGCAATAAAATCGAATGAACTTCTGTAAACATGAATGAATCTCAAAAAAACCTGATTTTGTATATTTTATTGTATGTGTTACCTAAAAGGTAAACAAAACTGTAAACCAATAATTTTAAGTCTAGTTAATATAGGCAGACATGCTGATGTATTTACAGAGAGCTATACTGATGTCCATATTTACTTTGGAAATGCATCCAAAATTAAGATGAATGACAGGGTGGATTGACAGATGAATTGGGGGTAGATAGATGCAAACATAATAAAATGTTAACGTTAGAATCTAGTTTAATGGGTATGATACATTCAATATAAAGTTCTTTAATGTCAGTTTCTAGAAAATTTTTATAAAATTTTCCAAAAACTCACATCTTCTGTGATGATTTATAGAGAAGGCAATAGCCCTGGCTGGCGTAGCTCCAGTGGATTGAGCGCGGGGCTGCGAGCCAGTCATTGCGGGTGGTTCGATTCCCAGTCAGGGCACATGCCTGGGTTGATAAATAAAATCTAAAAAAAGAGGAAAACAACTGAGAAGGCAAATAAATAGAGGAAATGGGCTTTAAAAAGCATTAGGGAGAATATTTTTTTCTTAGAACTGTTCAAATTAAAATTATTGCCTGTCATGGCTGGTATGGCTCAGTGGATTTTGTGCCAGTCTGAGAACCAAAGGGTCACTGGTTTGATTCCCAGTCAGGTCATATCCCTGGGTTGTGGGCCAGGTTCCCAGTGAGGGGTGTGCGAGAGGCAACCACACATTGGTGTTTCTCTCCCTTTCTTTCTCCCTCCCTTCCCCTCTAAAAATAAATAAATAATAAGAAAAAATTTAAGAATCCTCTCCTTACTTCCATCTCCTATATCGTCTTCATCTCCCCTTCCTCTCCCCTTCACCTTCCACAAGTGCCATGATATGCTCTTTGGATTTCAGGAAAGAAAATAATATTCACTACATGAGACAATGTAAAATACTTAATATTAACGAAATATTCTGAAAGTGGTTTCTCTCTCCCCCTTCCCTCCCTCCCTTCCTTCCTCTTCTTTCCCTTTCCTCTTCTCAACTCCATCTCACTTAGAGACTTGGAAGTTGGCCTTCATTGAAATGGTGTGTTTAAAAAAAAAAGATAGCTAAAATGTAAAGTTCAAATTTGTTGAAGTGACTCATTGAATAATTCATTCATTGAAAGCTCTGCAGAGAATATGAAAAATTCAATCTAGTCATTAGCACCAGTCCATGAAGTTTACTTACCACTTTTTGTTCTTTAGGTATGTCACATAGTTCTGGGGTTAAGACCAGCTACTCCAGAAGAGGAAGGACAATATTATTAGGTGAGTTTTAGTTTTGGTCCTGTTATTTTTACTCTGTAATTGAAATTGCTAACACCTGAAATATATATTGTTACTAGTAACAACATGTACTATTTTAATGTAATATTACAGTAACACCCTGTTTCTCCAAAACAGTTACATGTTGAAATATTTTTAAGTAACTTCCTAAGGTTAAGATGGATTAATTTAGAAATCAAATCCTGTTTCACATTAAAATTGCACTGAGTACTAAATTAATTTTTTGAAATAAAGAAGATGTTTTATAAGATAAAGGGTAGCAATTTTTCTTACTGCAAAATAGCACATTTTTTGTAGAAAGATTAGAAAGTAGACCTAAGCAAAAAGAAACAAAATGCCCATCATTTCCGTATTTAGATCATTGCTGTTGACAATATTGCCAGATAGAAAGGCCGGATGTAAAAGACCTTGTGTTACTATTATCATTCCACTTATATGAAATGTTTATAAAAGGGCAATTTGTAATAGAAAATTAGACTAGTGACCCAGACTGGTGTGGTTCAGTGGGTGGGGTGCCGCCCCGCAAAGCAAAAATCGCAGGTTTGAGTCCTGGTCAGGGCACATGCCTGGGTGTGGGCCAGTCCCTGGTTGGAGGGCATGCAGAAGGCAACAAGAGATGTTTCTCTTATGTATCAATGTTTCTCTCTCCTCTCTTTCTCCCTCCCTTCCCCTCTCTCTAAAAATAAATATAAATGAAATCTTTTTTTTAAAAAAAGGAAATAGGCTAGTAGTTTTTCTGGGTCTAAAGGTGGTAACACAGATTGAAATAGTCACAGAATATCTTTTTGAGTAATTGAAGTATTCTATAATTGGATTGTGGTGATGGGTACACATGTCTATACATTTATGAGAATTATTGAGCTGTGTATTTAATTCAGGTAAATTGTATGTTTTATAAAATATTCCTCAATAAAACTTTTAAAAATATCAGTGTAAGGCTTGATAGTGGTGTTATGACTCCCTGAAGCTGGCTTCTCAGTTCCCACTAATTGAAATTATAGCAATCTCCCAAGCATCTCTATTTGTTTCATGTTTTTCCCTTATAAAAATTGCTAATGATAACTTGTGGGGGTGTGGCCACCTGTTTCACACACTATTTGATATATTGAGTTTCTTTTGTATGTACAGAGGATGGTTAGAACGGGAGAGCAGGTATGGTCTGCAACCAGGACACAATTGGTTTATCATCTCCATGCAGTGGTGGCAGCAGTGGAAAGACTATGTCAAATATGTGAGTAAGATTTCTGTTTATCTACATTTTTCATAGGATTTTCACTTCTACAGATTGTGTATGACTACTGGCTAGTAATAAAATGCTCCAACATAGAGAAAGATTTGAAAGGGAAAGGAATGATTACCCATATGATTATTGCTATGTACCAGGCTTGTGCTTATACTTCCACGTATATTTCCTCCCAGCAACAGCTCTGTGAGGAAGGTAATATTGGGCATGCAGATCCATGTATATATCTCATTTAATATATAATTATATTAAAGCTTTAATATAATCTTACATATCTCATTTAATCCTCACAATCCAATGAGTATTGTATCCACTTTACCTGTGAGGACTATGAGGCTGGGGTTGAAGGTAACCTGAATTTCTAGCTCAGAGTGGAAGTTCTAGAATCAAATTTAAGGACTGACTTGAAATCCAGTGGCATGTCAACCACACTCTTCACATTATCCTTTGTTATTTCACCTTTTTCCTCAAAAAGTTGAAGACCCTTGGGTGAGAAGTGTTGATTTTCTGTTCAGGAAAGTTAATTTTAGAGCTAATATAGAACCCAGTTTCTAAACAATAACTGCCATTGTTCCTAATAGAGTTAAAAAATTATCATTAGTTGAGTATTCTAATCTTACTGAAAACATAGAAGGAATTTTTTTGCAGAATTAGAAACTGAAAAAAGTAATTCTGGGAATCAAATTTTCCATTTTTGGCCTATATATGTAGGCTCATTGTCAGTTGCCAAATTACTGACCAAAATTCTAATAATTTTATTCATATTTTTCCTATATGTCTTTTTCTGTCATTTATTTATCAGAATATTTGTAGATTGTTTACATTATTTACCTCATTTTTCTGCCTGGCTCTTTTTCCCTTTTGCAGAATTTAATAGTTTTTCACCTGTAAAATATGTAATTGGAAAAAGTAGACTTCAAGTGTTACTGAAGGAGCAAAAGTAGGCAAGTCATTTCAAAGACCTTGTAGATAGATAATGATGGTGATTGTAGGTAGAAAATGAGAATATTGGGTAATGTGTCGCAGTCTATTTTGGAATACTTTTGGTCTTTATATTCTTAGGTTGGCCTTAGAATGAATGGTTATTAATGCCTTACTAACTGCAGTCTCAAAGAAGAACCTACCTTTGTGTTGGAAGTATTAGTTTTTGCTTCCTGTAGGAACATGACAGAGGTCTTGCTCTTAGCAGCACATCTCTTACAAAAAAGAAGTGTGCTGCTGAGAACACGAACTCAGTTTGTTCTTGCCTGCCCTAGCCATCCTTTGCATTAAAAGAATTAGTGGAGGGTGGTAAGGGAGAGATGTGGAGGGGGAAATCTGCACTCACCTGTCATATTCCTTTTCCAACTCTGGCATTCTGTATTGTTTGGCACTAGTTCATGTGGCGGGAAAGGTAGCAGAGACCTATGGCAACATATTTAATAAGAGGAAAATGTAAACGTAATTAATAGCAATCCTTTCTGAAGATATGTATTAATTATAAAGTATTATTTACTAAATAGAGAGTAACTTCCTTTTAAATGCAAATAACTTTTTAAAAAGTGACATTCTGGGCCTTATTTTCCCTATCCATAAATTCAGAGTAATAACAATAACCTCCTTCATAGGGTGTCGTGGGAATTAAAGGAGTTGATACATGTTATGTGTTATAGAACAGAGTCTAGTGCATAGTAAGTACTCAATAAGTATTAGCCAATACTATGAGAAACCAGGATAGGATAATAGTAGTGAGATTGCATTCTTATGTTGGAGTCCCAGTCTTTCTATTTGCTATATGACCTTAAGCAAGTTACCGATCTTTTCTCTACCTCAGTTTCCTCATATGAACAATGGGATTAATAATAATACCTATTGCAGTATGATTATTGAGGTTAAATTAGCTTCATGCCTAGCAAGTACACAACACCCTGTATAAAGTTAGAGGAAATAACGGTAGTAACAGTAGTTGTAGCAGCAGCAGTAATTAATTAGTGATTTAAATTTATCTTTCCAGTATGCTTGGCATCCTACCAGTGCCTTGCTTTAAAAAAAAAAAATCAGTGTTCTTAATGTGTTAGATGATTTGATCTTACTCTGGACTTAGTTTCCCTACCTAAGACATCACTTAACTTTGATGTTTTTCTCTTCACAAAATCGCATGTATTTGCCTAAGTGAATCATTAATTGCCTGTGAGGGCTGAGCCGACTGTTCTTTCAGATAGTGGCATGCCTAAAAAGCAGGAAAAATAAGCCACCTTTGTGAGAAGTGGTTTTCCTCAGATTTGCTATGATTCACTTGAGCTTGAATACTTGATCTGCTCATGGGATCTTGCTGATCTGTTCCCTCTTTAGTGAGTCAAATGTTTTTGTACTCAGTGAAATCTTCTTTTGTAAAAATGTAAATGGGGAGAAAGGATGAAATCTTCTGTTTATCATTATTATGTTATATGTGGCTTTCCTCCTGTTTGAGAAATACTAGAAAGCAGCAATTAGTACTCATGGGCAGATTTTACTTTTTTGTTACCATGTTACTTTAGACTAGAAAGTACTTTAAGCAGCTCTCTTTAAATTTACAAGTGAAGCCTCTGAAGTCCTTTTAGGTTTTTTTTAATTGCCCAAAGTTGTTTATGGCAATTACTTTATTATCTGAGCTAGATCTCTTGAGCATAGGTCTCTTCATTCCTATGTTAGTACTTTTTCTATTACTCCATACTGCCTTCCATTTTTCCAAAGGTAGCCTTGTAGACTAATAAAATATAAAATTGGCCTATTAGTTGTTTACGGTTATACTTGTAGTATACAGGGTGGGACAAAAGTAGGCTTATAGTTGTTTGTGTGGGAAATAATACCATAACTAATAATAATAATACAGGAATAAACTTTTTGCCCTGGCTGGCATAGGTCAGTGGATTGAGTGCGGGCTGCGAACCAAAGCATCGCAGGTTCGATTTCCAGTCAGGGCACATGCCTGGGTTGCAGGCCATGGCTCCCAGCAACCACATATTGATGTTTCTCTCCCCTCTCTCTCTCTCTCTCTCTCTCTCTCTCTCTCCTCTCTCCCTCTCTCTCTCTCTCTCTCTCTCTCCTCTCTCTCTCTCTCTCCCTCTCTCTCTCTCTCCTCTCCTCTCCTCTCCCTCTCCTCTCTCTCTCTCTCTTCTCCCTCCCTTCCCTCTCTAAAAATAAATAAATAAAATCTTAAAAGATAAACTTTCACATACTCACAGCTGTAACCCTTCTTTTGCCCTACCCTATCATATGTAAAAGCATTAAAAGAAGTAGTAGTATCATAACTGATAGAGAAGAAAGTGAATTCTGAATTTTGGAATATAATAAACCACTTATTAACTCAGAATGACTTACAAAATTCTCAAAAGAGCATTATCTTATATATAAGTTCCACATAAGCTTTTTAGGAATCATTAACTCAGATAGAGTGAGGAAATTTCTCACCATGGGTGAAATTTTATCTATCAGAGACTTGTCTTCCTACAAACACAGGCTTCTACTATAGTTTTAATAGTTCCAGACCAAGAAGTCAGTAGAAACAAAAAGATTCTTTGATGTCTAGAGGGAAAAAAATTTCCCAGAGCAACTAGAAATAACAGTCAAAAAGAGCCAGTGACTACAATGTATGACCATTATTGATTTGTTCAACATATAGAAGTAAAGTAATTAGATTAGTTGACTGTAAATGTTGACCATTTCACTGAAAGCCAAGAGTGGAAGCAATGACAAGAAAAATAGGGCAGAGAAGGGGAAAGAGGAAAGAACCTGAGTAATGTTTACAGTTTCAGGCAAATACTGAGAGCAGTAGATTCCTAGAATAGCAAAGAAAGCTAAAGACAATGAGAAGAGTTTGGTAGGGAAATGAAGAAAAGCCCATATTCTCCAAGTCTAAAGGGTGCATCATTCACTGTGCTGTGTTAAAAGCATGTGGTACAGTCTGCAGTCTGGGTGAAAGATTGCAACTATTATAGTCATTCTATTTCTATATTATGGTAAAACATGACCTAACAAATTTAATGCATAGTAACCTTTTTATCCTGTTTTTTGCCAATCATATCTGTAGATTCAGCCTATGGACTAAACTGAATGGTTTCATATATTTTCTTTAGAAACATAGGGTTCACATAAGATTTCCAAACCAAGTAAAGCATTTAAAATACAATTCCAAATATTTCTCCTTGAAATTCTGTTAATTACTAAACTCAGAGGAAAACTTGAAGAAAATTGTTTGTTCAAGTAGGATTAAGGGAACCTAATCTTGTTCAAAATATACTACAAAAACTTTAAAAAGTATTTTATAGTGCATAAATAAATTTAATGTGAATGGAATATGGAAATAAATATAAATTTAAAAAGGAGTTGTCAACCATATGATAGTTAGGCAGACATTATTTAAGTTTAAGAACACTTACAATGAGAATAAAGTGATTTTTTGGAGGATAACAAAGTGATTTGGGAGAAGACTTTAATTTTTCAGATAGTTTTCTTCCAGAATGGCTGTGCTGTCTTACTCCACCTTCATAGAAAGAAAGCAAATGTTTCAAAAGCTCGTTAAAATTAGAATCTTTTTCTAAAAAGCAAGTTCCAGAGCAAGTAATAGATTTAATAAGAAATCACTTCCTTTACTCTCAGTATTTGAAGCACATTAACACAAATACATGTATGATACTATAACCCTCACAAGTCAGTGGTTATCATTCCGGCTGCATAGTAGAATTACATAGAGTGCTTTAAAAAAAAGCAAAAAAAGTGTGTGTTCTACTCAAGATCAAATAAATCAGAAAGCATAACTGAAGAAAAAGGCTGAATTAATTTAAATAAGTATTTTTGTCAGTATGGACTCACTATCAGAAAAGCTGTGAGAATCAATATTATCTCTAAGAAGTTGCTGTGAAATCCACAGACAGGTCCAAACATATGCTTAATAATGTAAACTACCCAGGCCTAATTTACATTTCTACCTCTTGCCATAGGTCAGTTTGGTTCTGTTGTTCCATTGTCCATACAATTTTTACTTCTTTGGACAATTTAAAATAACGATGGCCCAAAATCCATATTTAATGTATTTTCTCAGGTTTTAGTCTCTTGTGTATTATGGTCACCATTTTTTCCCCTATAACACCCATAGTATTATTTGCTTACTATGTTTATATAAAAATTTTACCATTTTTATGTAAATACATGTATTTTAAAGGGAAACTTTTTATTACTGGTTTAAATAGAAAATCAGTCACATTCTAGAAATAGAAGGTCAAAATAAAAATAAATTCAGTGAAAATGAAATACATTGTTAGCCTTGGATGGTGTGCCTTAGTGGATTGGGAACTGGCCTGCAAACCAAAGGTCTCTGGTTCGATTCCCAGTCAGGGCACATGCCTGGGTTGTGGACCAGGTCCCCAGCTCGGGGTGCGCAAGAGGCAACTGCACACTGATGTTTCTCTCCCTCTATTTCTCCCCCTTCTCTAAAAATAAATAATAAAATCTTTAATATATATATTAAATTTCAACTAAATAGCTTTCCTTTTTGAAGACTCTGATATTGAGTCTCATTTTCTGTTAAAAGGAGAAATTATCAAGTATTAGATTAGCACAGTAGTACCAAAATGAGAACATTTCCTTGAAGTAATCAGAGGATTAAAAAAATTGAATAGAGAATAGCTTTTTCACTGTGAACTAGGGTGATTTAATGCCCAAAATAATAATCTGGTACCTTTCCCATACTTGGAGAAAGTTAATAATTGACAGGAGATACTAACATTTGGTTCTGTAATGAAAATATGAATCACTATGCTTCTGAATTGTTTGAAGTTTTAACAATAAGGCTATCTAGCTATTTAAAATTTTTTAATCCAAAAAAGTTACTTGGTGTATAGAAGAAAACCTCTCTTCTTGATACTCTTTTGATTAACAGCACTGGAGTTTCTTCAGAGTTGGCTTCTGAAGGCTCTACAAATGGATGGTATTCACCTGCCTTCCATTCCCAGAGAAAACAATATCTAATAAAATGTTGATACAATGTTTCCCTATTTTGGCTAAAATTAGGAGTGCTATAAATGCATTAAAAAAAACTAAAGCATCCTCTATGCTATTGCTATAATGTGATCTGAAGTTTGTATTTTAAACCTGATGTTTTTCTTGGGTTTCAGGTACATTATTTATAAATAGTGCCTTCAAGACCCACATCCATTGATCAGTTTTGTCTACTAAAATTTATGTCAGTGTTTGTTGAATAAACTTGAATTCTTTTACCCGTGTTATTGTTGATCTCAGCAAATGTCTATGGGCTCTTGTTCAATTAGACCTTCAGTCTTTGTCTTTATCCTCACAGTTACAAATATTCTGATCTTTTAAAAAACACTCGTAGATACATTTTTTTTTTTTTTTGCAGATACATAGTCCCTTCCCTTCTGCTTCTCCTCAAGTCTTAATCTGTTCTTGCACCATTAAACTTGTATAAACTAGTTCTGTGGTAGTGGTCTCTGCTTTGGGTACCCTATAATCTCCTGGTCTTTCTCTGAGTAGTCAGATTCAGTGTCCTGCTCAGATTCTTCCATTGCCTATATTGTTCTCTCCTTAGTCTACAGATAGCAATTTCTTGTGCTTCAGAAAGTCTGTTGAACCTCAGATTTTTATATTCAGCCTCTTCCTCTGTCCTGAGCACTAGACTCAAATGTCCAGGTATCTCAAACCATAATATCCCAAAATAAGCTCATTTCTGAAACAATTCCATTCATACCTTGGAATATCATACCTTGATATACCTCACTGTATAAAGGTATCAATTCCCATCCCGTCATACAAGCCAATGCCTCATGTTCTACCTTGGAATTCATTATTTTTGTCCCTCTTTCACACACAGCTGTCAATTTTTTTTCTCCTCCACTGTCTCCTAAATCCATGCTCTTCTCTCCATCTCCTCATCCTGAATCCAGCTTATGGCCTACTACCTCATCATCTCTTGCGTGAATTATTTTAGGAGTCTTCTTTATTTATTTATTTTTAAATTTTATTTTTATTGTTAGCACTGTTACAGATGTACCCCCTTCACCCCACTTTGCCTGCCTCCCCACCCAGCCCCCACCCCCTCTTCCTTCTGGCCATCACCACACTATTGTTTCTGTCTGTAGGTTATGCATGAATGTTCTTTGGCCAATCCCTTCACCTTCTTTATAGGAATCTTCTAACTTGTGTATCAACTTTCAGTTTCTGCCTCCAGCCCTTTCTATACACTAGAGTTATTTTTAAAACAAACATTGGATTATGCTATTCCTCTGTTTGAAATTCTTTCATAGAAAAATTTTATCAGTATAATGTTAAATGAAAAAAAGAAACAATATACTTTGTTTAAAATGTGATATTTAATAACCAAAGTGATCGTTTACATTTTCTAAATGTTAGGCACTTTACATGTGCCACTTACATAATTTTCTTCTTCACAATAACTCTGAGGTAGATGCTACTATTATCTTAGTTTTAACCATGAAGAAATGAGCTTGAAAGTTTACTTACTATATAAGGTCACATAGCTGGTAGTCAGAGCCCTACCCTTAATTCTAACCATATTCTCCATGTTACTTACTTTTTATGCATACATACATATTTTCAGTTACAAGAAATAAAGGAAACATCAAATTGTCAATTATAGTTAATGCTAAATGGTGGGATCTGAGTACTTGTGATACAGTCTTCATATTTTTCTATATTTTCTACAATGACAATGTAATATTTTATAATAAAGAGAATAAATATTATTTAATTTTTTAATATCACAAAAAGCCCTCTGTGATATCCAATATTAAATGAAAAAAAGTCTGGCAGCAGGAAAACAAGAAGACCAAGTATGAGATGGAGTCACTCCATCAAAGAAGCCGTAGGCATGAGTATGCAGGGGCTAGTAGGGCTGATGTTCAGTGATTGTGAGCATCACTCATTCATAGGGTTACCAGGAATTGGAGTCCACTGACTGGCATGTAAAAATAACAAAGTCTGAATTACTTTATACAGCACAAAGTCTTTTGCAGTCTGTTCCCAGTCTACCTTAACCAATTTTATTTATACATACTCTTCCCCTTTGGAGAAATTTAGTGGTACATTAAATGTTTTTAAATGACTATAGCCAACCACAGGAGGATTAGAAACAATAAATAATTTTGAGATTCATTTTTGAAAGCTGCATTATTAAATTTTGCCTCTTTATCTCTGACTTCATGATTTTTAGGATGCCAGCCCTGTTGTGATTGAGCCATCATCTGTTCTGAATGGAGGAAAATACTCATTTGGAACAGCAGTACATTCTATAGAGCAGAGTGAGGATAGAATCGGAGGAGGCAGCCTCAGTTATGTGAACACCACAGAAGAGAAATTTTCAGACAACATTTCTACTGCATCTGAAGCATCAGAAACTGCTGGTAGTGGTAAGTATGATTTGTTACCCGCGAGGTTTAGTCACAGTCAGTCCTTAAAGGAATATACTTTGTCAAAGTGTGCTTGGTAGGATATTGGGAATGAGGTTTCCATTCACAGAAATAAGTTTTGAATGAAATGATTATAAAATTCTTAAGTATTTTCAGTTTTCATTGATTAAGCTACATTTCTCCATATTGCTACTAAATTATTTTGTCAATAAATTTAGATTTGGGAATTAAAAATCTAAATTTCTATCTTCAGGACTCTCTCAACTATAAGCATGCCTTCATTTCTATGTTCTATTCTATGTATTTTCTATGTTCTATTAAATGCACCCTCATATTAAATTTTACAGACATTACAGGCCAGAATTTGGGAATTGTTTTTTTAAAATACTGAGAAAGAATTCACAATGCTTCTCATAATTCCTTTCCGTCCTCGATACATAAAACTTAATGGTTCTTCATTAAGTTGGGAAAGATGAGAGAGATGCTTTGGTGTTTTTGTTGCCTAACTAAATTAAGTTGATCCCCTATTATTCTGATGATATAGGATCAAGACTGTCATTCTTACTCTGTTGTTATTTCATCTTTGAGATCTCTTTTCCTTTTCTGTAGAGAGTAGGCACACTGGACAGAGCTAGCATTTTCTCTAGGAAACTGTAGAATTTACTGCTTCTCTCCCCATCTGACATTACAAAGATCACTTAGCAGTCCGAGGAGTGCTCTCTCTGATTGGCTTAACACCAGATTTAACACCAGAATTAATCCTTCAACCTCTATAAGGTCTTTTTGATATGCTTACTATATAACCTGTTATTTACAGGCTGGGCAGTACCACAGTTAGAAGATTCAAAGTAACTGATAGCTAGAACATTTACCTGAGATTAACATGTATTTCAGAGTTGAAATTTCTTAAAATATCATTGAAGTTCACAACTGTCATTAATCATTTTTCTATGTGGATATGTCTGTTGTATTAGGTTGGCCAAAAAGTTCATTTAGTTTTTTTCCAGACAATGTCTCTAGTAGTGTTTATTAGTTTTCTTTAACTTCATTTGAAACAGTTTTGTTAGATTGTATTGTGACAGCAGTCATATCAGCATGCATTAAAAAAACTTATCAAAATTGGTGATTTTTCTGTAGCCATTTTAATATTGAAGATGGAAGAAAATATGCAACATTTTAGTATGTTTTATTATTTCAAGAAAGGTAAAAATGCAACAGAAACACAGTAAAAGATTTGTGCAGTGTATGGAGAGGGTGCTATGACTGATCAAACGTCTCAAAAGTGTTTTTGCGGAGTTTCTTGGTACTGTTGACATTTGGCCAAATAATTCTTTGCTGTGGGGCTATCTTAGGCATTGGAAGATGTTTAGCAGCACCTCTGGCTTCTACCCACTAGAAACCAATAGCAGAAAGATAGCTGGCATACTCAAAATGTCCAAAATCAATAATGTTATTGGTGCAAATGAAAGATGTGTCTTTTATTTTATGGAAAAATCTTTTATGGGCTTTTTGGCCAACCCAATAATACTCACACCTTCCTTTCAAATAGATTTATTAGAGAATGGTTTCTTCCCCTCAGCATTCTTCTGTTGAAGTTCTTATTTTAGCTTCTTTCCTTTGGTTTAGACTCATCACCATTATCTCCCAGGAATATCCGGGATGTGTTTACAGGTAGAAGAGGAGAATTATGGGAGACTGTGGGAGCGCCTAGCTACTTGGCTATACATCTTTTTTTCCTATCAGAGGACTTATAATTCTTGTTGTGGATTATCAGATATTCTAGGAGGCTGACCAAATGTTCATTTGGTAACAGTTTTTAAATTTTTTATTCCACCTAGTGTTATGCTAGGCATTGTCCAGAATGGAACTCATCTGTATTTTCTATGTTCTACAGATTTATCAGAATCTACTGTACTGACATGCCAGTGGGATAATAGCATTAATCTAATACATGGACACTGAGTTCATATCCTCGAGCCTATTAACGTATAATAATTAAAAATACAGAGATTCCACCCTCTATTTCCTTACAGGCTTTTTGTATTCTGCCACACCAGGGGCAGATATGTGCTTTGCTCGACAACATAACACTTCTGACAATAACAACCAATGTTTGCTAGGAGCCAATGGGAATATTTTGTTGCATCTCAATCCTCAGAAACCAGGGGCTATTGATAACCAGCCACTAGTAACTCAAGAACCAGTAAAGGTAGGTGATTTGACATCTACTTAAAATAATTATCTTTCGGATTGAGAATAAATTTTATTCTAGAGGTTTTATTTAGCACATAAGAAATCATTAGTGGTTCATTTAATTAACCTATTGTGGATGGAAATCTCTTTGCATAGTAGATTTCCAAGGGAATATTTTATGATTTAGTACTTGTCTAGAAGCAGTGTAGTGGTCCTTGGAAATGTTCTTATTCTTATAGGAACAGCTACTGTGAAAATGTAATTTCATATGTAAGTGGAATTTTTTTCCAAAATAATATTTTTTATTGTCTGAAAAATCTGAAAACCAAACTTATTAATTCCAAGTGCTCTGATGATTTTTCCAAATGATTTACTTTTAATTTATTTGGTAAGTTAAAAATAAAAAATTTCTCTTAGAAAATTTGTGGGTTTTTTTCCCAGTAACGTGAAACTCAATAGTGACGTGTGTTTGTCCCTCTATATTTACATTTTGTTAAAACACAAGAGGCTGTAATATTAAAAGTCAGCATTTACATTTTATTCTAAGGCTACATCATTAACGCTAGAAGGCGGACGATTAAAACGAACCCCACAGCTGATCCATGGAAGAGATTATGAAATGGTCCCTGAACCTGTGTGGCGAGCACTTTATCATTGGTATGGAGCAAATCTGGCCCTTCCTAGACCTGTAAGTATAGCCAATAGTACCTTATAGAAGGAGCAGTCATAGACGAGGTCTTCTATTACTTTTATATATGAACCTCACTATCCACAAATTAGTTCTTACCTGTGGTGGCAGTGTACTCAATACCAGTTCAAATCAGTTGAACAAATTTTAGGTTCCTTCTCATTTGTTCATTTATTTGTACATTTATTGACTGGTATATTAGGTACCAACCATGCAATGATGTGCCTGTGGGAGTAGGTGGCATTTGTAGAGTGGAAGGAATAGTCAGTGGACTAAGTAAAATGAGGGAGTCACAAGGCTGAGTCAGCGATTTTTAGCCTTTTTCGTCTCATGGCACACACAAACTAATTATTGGGTTAGCCAAAAGGTTTGTTCTTTTCTAGAAGATGGCTCTAGTAGTGCTTGTTGTCTTTAACTTCATTCAAAAATTCTTTGTATATAGATGGACAGCTGTCATCAGTGTGCCTTAAAAAATCTTATCAAAATCATTCATACATTTCGGGAACATTGTAAATGCTACACTTTTGTAGGCAATATGACCTGTATAGTTAATGGCATGGCTTCTTACTTTTGACTTATAACTTCCAGTCGTAAGAATTTGTCTTTAAAAGACCATCATGAATATATAAAAGTGAAAAAAAAATGCAGCGTGGTGAGGGTAGTAAAATTAGATAATACTTAAATTTAATTTGATATTACTGCTTCTAAATGAGAGGGGAAAAAATACCCACTAGGGTTCTAATCTTAGCAGATGGATTTGGGAGCAGAAACTGGAGTGTATTTAAACCTATGTAATTTAAATCTGTGAATTTCTGTAATCTAACTGAAATATAAGTAGTAAACCTATTAAACATTTTAGTTCAAAATAAATCACTTTATATGTATTAAAACAACAGGTGATCAAGAATAGCAAGACAGAATCCCAGAGCTGGAATTATTTCCTCGATACCTTCTGTTCCTGAGACAGCAGCCGGCCACTCGGACACAGCAATCTAACATCTGGGTGAATATGGGTATGATGAGCCTGAGAATGTTTCCTCAGCATTTACCAAGAGGTAACTTAAGAATGCAGCAAGAATGTCATGCATTTCCTTTAAAAAAGTTAAAATAAAAACCAAGTTGCTCAAAGTGTGGTGCCACTGTACTGTAATCACTGTGGGGCTTAGATCTACGGTCATGCGCAAGACTAGACAGGAAAGAGGGAAAATCTCATCAGGAAACTGGAAAGAGTTGTTTCCTTTCCTGGTTTGTAAAAATACAATGATAATAAACAGAAATAGATATTACATACTTTGTTTCTGTGAGAACAAGTCATTGCAGATTATTTGCTTTACCTAAGTTAGAATCAACCAGCCAATGACTTCTCTTTTGAATTCCACTGTTTGAAAAAAATTTTTCAAATTTTTAGAAGTGATTTTTTTGGCAATATCATGTGGTATTTTTGTGTGTGTGTTTCTTGGGTTGGTTCTTTTCTTCTTCTTCTTTTTTTTTTTTTTTTACAAAACATGATAAATTTTTATACTCAATCGGAGGAGCCTGTCTCTTATGGGACACAGATAATACAAACCAAAGGGATATTTTGAAAGTGAAAGCGATGCATTTGCTTTGAGAAACATTAAGACTATCAAAATCACAAAGTTCCCATTTTAATATATTACATGTAAAAAGTCCCCCTTGATTTCTCCATGAAATTAAGCTTTATTGATGGGTAGGACTTGCTCTGTGTTTTTGCTTTGCAAATATTTGAAATGGTTCTTCAGCAGAAATAATGAATTCATCCATTTATAGAGTCTCGACTTTGTGTTAAAAATTCCACAGTGTTTTATAATTAATATAATTTAGTATGCAAGAACTACCTATGAACCCAAACCAACCCTAACATACCACCCCTCCTTTGAAATCAAATAGGGTTAGTTTAATGTCTTACTTAAAAGTTTATATTCAGGTAACATATAGAGATTCTTACACATATTATTTGGCAAGATTTATAGCAAAGCAGTGACCTCTGCCTAACCAAACTTTGGGGAAAACATCAAAGTCAAGAAAGAAATAGAACCTCTAAGAAACTTTCGTCATTTAATTTCCCATTGAATAAAAGTATTTGCCCTGCTTCCATGGCACCCAGAGCACATATCTTTTTCAATTCTCTTTGAATATAACATGAGAGGCAAGATGTGTTGTTGTGCTTTTAGTTAAGTATTCTTTGCAACTCTTGTGCTGATCCTAGATTTTTGCTGCTCTGTAAATTCCACTAGATTTGTTGATGCTATTCAAAAAGCACAAAACTATGTGTAATAAGTGGCTGCCTGCTTAATGAGCTGTCTAGAATTCAAATAAATTTCTTATGTGGCTTAGGACAATAGAAATTGACTTGGCCACTACATTTGCAAATGCTTCTGAATCGTAGAACTGAATAGTTATTATGCTCCAAATTTGTTCTTAATTTGAAATTTTATTCCTTACTAATTAGTTGTGAAATCAATCATTAATCATTTTGAAGTTCATAAAAATATGCTTTCTTGCTGTAATCTTATAACTAATCCTCTGATTAATAATTATAGAAATTTGCTCTTGTGCTTTCTTTTAAAAGGAATTATCCTTTGCTTGCTGATAGAAAAAGATTTGCTTTGCTGTATGTTTAAAATTGATCATGATTGGATTTGTTCTGCCATAGTATAGTTTTTATCCTTCTCATTACCCAATTTATTACAGCTGTTTACTAGGCTCTTTTATTTCTTTTGTAATGACAAGTATACAAACCTTGCTATAGTTACAATGACTTAAAGATAGCCTTTTTGATAGACAAAGCCACAGAAACCATTGTTTCTTAGATGATTTTTCAGCCTATTTTACGTGAGTGAATTCTTTTGGAAGGTCTAAAAAAGTGGATACTTTTCTCTAGTTTATTTAGTAGGTGAAGAAGACTCAAAGTGCATTTAATAGGAATAAAATTGAGCCATATTGAATGGGTGGTAGACTACCTGGAACATATAATTGGACCCTAGATGGATTATATCTGTTTAAGTTTATTTTTGTTTTAGGTTTCTCAATAAACCATAACCTCCCATAGATAAGAGATGACCATTTTAAGCTATAGCTTTGTCTAGATTTTGCCTGAGTAGTTTAAACAGGGTTTAGCAGGTTTTTTTAGCAAGCTATCTTTGATTTCCATAATCTCTTATCATTTTACCCTGTCTCTTTCGAAGTATGTGATTAGACTTGACATTTTCTTTTATCATTCTTCACTCTTTCCCTTATTGCCACCTTTTTATTTCCATCTTGAGCCTTTCAGGAATTCAAAGTCATGTCTGCTGCCGTCTTATTGGGCAGGCAGGCCATATGAGTTTTACCCTCTTCTGCCTTTCAACAGGGCAATGTTTTTGGTCCAGGAAGTTTATTGGCTTCATTTTAAAGCTGTGCTTGGCCACGTAGAGTCTATGCCTAGTTAGAATTTTAAGGAAAATTGGGCCAATTAATGGCCTGAGAGTGATGGGATTAGTAATTTAAAGACAGTTTAAGAAAATGGATCAGGCAAATCCAGTTATGTATCTGTGAAATTCAAATCCAGTCCCATTTTATCTTCTCCATTCATGTGCTGAGTTTTGATTTGAGTGTGACCTAGCTGAGGGCAGCCAAAATGCTGAATGCCTATTGTTTGTTTATATTTCTTACTCTTCTGAGATCTGAGTACTGCCAATTATTGAGTCTTTGTGATTTTGTTGCTTCCTTTCAAAGTTAAGGCTTTGGATTCACCCTAAGATAGTTGGGCCTCCTGTCTTCATTTCAAAGTTTTAGTTTAAAGCTGCTTAATTTATAAAATTATTAAACCTCTAATTCTCATTTTTCATCATCGTTCCCTAAAATAGTGTAATCCCCATTGCTGAGGGGTGCTTTTTTAAACATCTGTCTTTTCCTCATTGTGATTACTGTGACCATAGGAAATGTACCTTCTCCAAATGCACCATTAAAGCGAGTCTTAGCCTACACAGGCTGTTTTAGTCGAATGCAAACCATCAGGAAATTCATGAATATCTATCTCAGAGGCTGCGCATCAAAGAGGAAGATATGCGCCTGTGGTTATACAACAGTGAGGTAAGAGGCATCTCAGAGTTATGAAGGCATGTTCACTCAGAGACCAAGTGTTAAATCCATATTTCATGAGTATGAGATTTTTGTCTATAGTAATTATGCTGAAAACCATACCAAGGATCTCAGTGAAAACTTCATCTTTTAAATTACTATATGCGTACATATAGATATTTGTCACTTTATCATCATGGACACTACCACCTTTTTTTTTTTTTAATTGTCACCCAAGGATATGTTTATGATTTTAGGAAGAGAGGGAGGGAGAAAAACATCCATGGGAGAGAGAAACATCGATCGATACTCTCCTTGACTGGAGATGGAACCTAAAACCTAAATGTGTGCCCTGACCAGGAATGAAACTTGCAATCTTTTGGTGTATGGGATGACGCTCCAATCAACTGAGCCACCTGGCTAGGGCGACAGTATTGTCTTATAAAGATTATTGTTATAAAGTATTAGAAAATATCCTTTTTCACCTAAATAGAGCTTATTTTTAATCTTTTGAAGTACTATACACATGCTAAAAATTTCAAACAATACAAAAGTTTGTAGTTAGCATTCTTCCTTCCCATTCTCTGACCCCTGTCTTTCATCCTCCTCAGAGGCAGTGCTGTTAATTGCTTATTATGCATTATTTTTTCAGATTATAATTGAAATGGGACCATAAGTAGTTTTAACCAATTCTCTATCCTCTAGTTCCTTCTTTTTTACGTCCTCCTTTAGTCACCATTAGGAACATCTCCTGGAGCCACACTACCAGGGATTAAGTCCTGGCTCTGCCACTTGTTAGTTATGTAACCAAGGAAAAGTCACTTAATTCTGTCTTAGTTTTCTCATGAGTAAATGGGGAAAATAATAATCTCTCCCTTAGGAAAGTTATAAAAAGTAAATGAATTAATTGTGTGAGTACTTTAAATAGGGTAAACATAAACAAAAATGTATAATTCTACTACATGACATTTGGTTTTACATTTTCAATTCCCAGTAAGTGATCGAGTTTTATCTTGATCACAAGCATATTTTCTGAATTTCATGCTGGATAGTAAAGAAAATTTGTGTAAGCTCTTCAGAAAATCTAAATTTCAGTGAGTTTTGGTTTGATGTGTAATGAGCCTTCTTCTGATCTCCTCCAAATCCTATATAACTTTGTTTTAGAGATATAAAGTACATGTTTACAAAGTATACAGTTTTCCCCTCATTTTACCACCTAAATTACAAGTTTCTGAACAACTATAGTATACCTAATGTCTGTCACGTTGGGTATGTAACTACAGGGCTATTTTTAATTGTCACTCATTATTATTTCCGTATTTGTTTCAAGTTTATCAATCAAATTAATAGAAGCATTTCCTCCTCCATACACAGAATTACCTTACTCTTCTAGATGATGAAGATCATAGATTGGAATATTTGAAAATTCAAGATGAGCAGCACCTGGTAATTGAAGGTACAAGAAAGAAACATGCATCTATATTAGATTTTTAGGGAGAGAGTTGAAAGATTTAGTTACTCACCAATAATCCATTTTGTAATTTTTCCAACCTTTATGATCATTATATTTTTTATGGTAAATAAAACCCATTAAACCCTTATATAATCCTACCTACTATTTAGATTACTTTATAAGATAAATATGTCTATATTCATTGTCAAGAGGTGGAAATGGTGGGTAGAAACAAGTGAACTCAGTTAAAAGTTTACAAAGTTTCTTAAAATTTTCAAGCTAGTTATTTGAGTTTGAATAAGGAGACTAATTTTTTTGCATAGTTAGTGGCACAGGCTTTTATTAGTCATCAGCACTGGTCACAGACCAACAAAGCTACTTGTATATGCACACATAGATTTATACAAATGTCATTGAAAACTTAGTGTGTCTTTTCCCATTAAGATTCATGGAAACATTACTAACTGCCTTTGTATTAAAATGAATAGATTATGACATAGTTGTCATAATTTAAGAAAGAATTGTAGTATTTCTAATGTATTAACTTTAAGAACTTTAATTACTTCTTTGGGTGGTTGAGTATAATTTTAGTTTGGGTGTATAACTGAGGGAATAACTTACTAACTAATTAAATCTAACCAAGTGACTATAAAGTTCCCAATATAAAGAGTCAGAATGGTTTCAGTCACTTACTAAAAACAACTTGATTGTTTTTCTTTATATTTTCTGATTTAGAAATAGCTCTTTTTTTCTTAACCAAAGCAGTTGAGTGGGTATGATTTCAGTGAATTCGAAATTAACATATTCCTTTCTCTGTCTTTCTAGTTCGAAACAAAGATATGAGTTGGCCTGAGGAAATGTCCTTTATAGCAAACAGTAGCAAAATAGACAGACACAAAGGTAAGTTAGTTGCCAGTGTATTATTTCTTAAAAGATTATCCTTAAGTTATTGGGGGTTTTTTCCCTTTCTTAACTATCGAAGTGTTAACTTTTGTCTTTCTACTCCAAACGTGAAAGTGACTAGGCTATTCTTTATTTTTCTTTTTACTGAAGCATCAAATTTCTTTCTAACCTTGCAGTTAAATAATTATTTATTTATATGTTTTTTTCCAATACTAATAAACATTTATTGAACTCATAAATAAGAAATGGTAAAGAAATGGCCCTTCCCCATACTGGGTCAAATTTTCTCCACTCAGCCCACAATCAGTAATGCCTTGCTGTTTCCCCTGGGCTGAGAAGATCATGCTGTGTTTGACTAGTTTTCTGTGTTGTGCAGTCCTGTATTTGTGGTGGTAGACTTGTTCTGAAGCTAAGAATCTCCTTGGAAAGCAATGGGTAGCATGGTGGTGGACACTGCTAGTAGAACATTTGCTTCCTTTTGAGCAAGTGCTGAGATTAACATGTTAGTGTCCATGGTGGTGCTGAACTCACCTGGTGCCCTAGTTATGGGTTCTTCTGAATAATCACCAGTGACACTTGCCATGGCCTCAGTGGCTTCTTCCATAAAGCTGGTGATGTTTGATTCTTCATCAGTAAAGAAATCAAAATCCAGGGTGCTTTCCAAATATGCATCAGTGGTCAAGTCTAGGGCAGTGCTCCAGCCTAGGATAGTGATAAACTCTGTGGCAGTGACCCAGTCCAGGTCATGGTCAAGTCCAGGCAGTGGTTGACTTTTGGTTAGTGTTAATGGCAAGGCATTGATGTTGTGTGATCATGGTGGAGGAATCATGTAGGTTCTAGGACAACTGGATCCCCACATGTAAAAGAATTAATTTGGATCACTACCTAACATTATATATAAAAAGTAACTCAAAATTGATCAACAACCTAAAAATCAAAAAATTCTTAAGAAAGAAACATACAGGTAAATCTTCATGACCTAGGATTTGGCAGTGGATTTTTAGATATGACATCCGTATCAGGAACAACAACAAAAAATTAGATAAATTGAACTTGATCAAAATTAAAAACTTGTGCATCAAAGACATTAATAAGAAAGTTAAAAGACAACTTCCACATTGGGAGAAATTATTTACAAATCATATATCTGATAAGGGTTTATTATCTCCAACATGTAAATAACTATGTAATTCAACAACAAAAAGACAACTCAGTTTAAAAAGGACCATCAGATTTTCACAGACATTTCTCCAAAGACAATGTACAAATGAGAAATAAGAACATAAAGAGATGCTCAACATCAATAGTCATTAGGGAAATTCAACCAAAACCACAACAAGATACCAGTTCATACCTACTGAAATGGTTATAATCAATAAAACAAAAATAAGTGTTAGTGAGGATATGGAAAATTTGGAACCATCATATGTTGCTGCTGGGAATGTAAAATGGTACGTCCACTATGGAAAACAGTTTGGTGGTTCTACAAAAAGCAATACAGAGAATTACCGTATCCTCCAGCAATTTCACTCCTAGGAATGTACCCAATAGAATTGAAAATCAAACAGATATTGTACAATGTGGAAACAACCAATGCCGTCAACAAATGACTGGATAAATAAAATGTGGTATATACATAACACAGAATATTATTCAGCCATAAAAAAGAAATGAAGGTCTTTTTTTAAAAAAGTTATAAAAATGTTGCATTGAATATACATAACTGTTCAGTCTATGATTATCTTACTACAGCTAGACTTCAGTTATCATATTGTTTGTTCCAGTTCCCACAGAAAAGGGAGCCACAGGTCTGAGTAATCTAGGAAACACATGCTTCATGAACTCCAGCATCCAGTGTGTTAGTAACACACAGCCACTGACACAGTATTTTATCTCAGGGAGACATCTGTATGAACTCAACAGGTAATCTTTCTTGATCATTAACTTTCTATAACTCTTAACCTTCTATAACTTCGATAACTCATTATCACCTAAATTTCTTCTTTCTTTACCATGGGAGGGAAAAGTCTTACCTTATTTGCTCTATTTAGTATTAAATAAGGGCCACAGGATACTTCTCTTATTTAAAAAAGATATTTTGATGTGAGAAAATAGATGCTAGGTATTTTTGTGCCCACATAATTATTTATGAGAATCATTGGCAATAAATCTTCCTCTCAAACCTCTAGGACAAACCCCATTGGTATGAAGGGGCATATGGCTAAATGCTATGGGGATTTAGTACAGGAACTTTGGAGTGGAACCCAGAAGAATATTGCCCCATTAAAGCTTCGGGTAAGCAGTTAAAATAATACAAAATATTTAAGTCCTAAGTAGTTGTTTAAGTAATTATTTTTCTCTATATGTTTTTTATGTTTAGTGTTTTAGTTAAATTGTCTAAAATTTTAAAAAGTTGCAGGAAGCAAGAATGTAATTAATAGGTAAAATTTATATTACTGTCACTTGTGAGTTTCAATGAAGTTAGGGTGATCGTTATTTTTATTTAAAAACAAGGTAAAATTATGTTAAAAAAGTAATAATTGTAATAGTTAAAAGTTTGACTACCACTTACCAGGCACTGTTCTCATTACTTTATGTACATTTATATTAATTAATTTAATCTTTTCTATGGTCCTATAATATAAGGTGATATTGTTTTATCCTCATTTGTTAAAATGTATTGATCTTAGAAAGAGGAAAGGAGATAGACTGATTTGTTGTTCCACTTAATCTTCTCTATGTGGCCCTATAACATAAAGTGATGTTATTATCCCATTTTTTTAAGTTAATTGATTTTAGAGAAAGGAAGAGGGAGAGAGAAAGAGAGAAATTGATGTTTTGTTTCACCTATTTATGCATTCATTGGTTGCTTCTTGTATGTGCCAATGGAAATGGAACTCTCAAGCTTGGTTTATCAAGATAACATTGTAACCAGCCGAGCTACCCAGCCAGAGCCTATTGTTTCCATTTTATGGCTGAGGAACTAAGGCTCAGAGCAGTTAAATAGTTTGCCCAAGGTTGCAAGCTAATTAGTAAGTCCTTACGATTAAACATGAGACTCTTCTGCCTCTAATAATAAAAATTAGGATACAGCCAGATAAGAAAGGTTAACTGTAAAAGCAAACATGATAATAAGAACTCTTTTAATATAAGCAAATACTGTTTTAATGTTTCTGCTCTGCCTGTCTTAAGTAATACCTGAATACCTAAAGAACTGTTTGCTTTTATGATGCTGAACTAGGTTGCAATATTGGCCAGGTACTTTTGTTGTTGTTGTTGTTGTTTGAGGTTAAGATTAGAAAGCTTTTATGATTATCCAAAATATATTTGCTGAAATAGGGACAGACTAAATACCATACTTTTTACCTTCTTATAATGCCTCTGGTTGAATTATGGGGCATGCTCATTCTAAATTTTATGAAGTAGCAAATAATGAGTTTGATTCCTCTTACATTTCTAGTGGACCATAGCAAAACGCTCCCAGGTTTAATGGGTTCCAGCAACAAGACTCTCAAGAACTCCTGGCTTTTCTCTTGGATGGTCTTCATGAAGATCTCAACCGAGTCCATGAGAAGCCATATGTGGAACTGAAGGACAGTGATGGCCGACCAGACTGGGAAGTAGCTGCAGAGGTTTGTTGGTTTTGATTTTCTAATGTAAGCAATAAATAAAATGTTTTGGCCACGAGTGTGTGTTGCACAACTTAAATTCTGTGATCAGAATTTTAGTATGAAAGTGAAGGAATTTGTATTTCTCTGCTAAATTTTTGTGCAGTAATGCCAAAATAAAGCACCCTTAATGAAAATAGAAAAATGTAACCTTTTCACATTGTACACCTTTGGGAAAAGATATAGAAATCATTCAGTAGAACTTCAGGAGTCCCATAATTACTAGCATAATATGTATAGTGGCTGACAGACACATTTTATTTGCTTCTTAATGGACAAAGAACTCTAATAATCATCATTACCATGGTATGAACAAAGAAAAAATAAGATTTTTCATCTGAATTTTATATTTTATAGGTTGAGCAGAAAGAATCACATTCTATTGAATAACTGCTTTTCTCTACTATCCTAGTAGGCAATACATTTTCATTATATATCTGAATTACAAGTTTGTAGGCAGAAAGCTTTTATATTTTAAATGGACGTTAAAGATTATGTTCTTGACATTTAAACCTCATTTATTTAACAAGTTTCTTTGAATTTGTGTAGAAATACTATTCTTTTAAATTCTGAAAAAAATATTTTTTTCTCTAATCTTTTTCCTGATAGGCCTGGGACAACCATCTGAGAAGGAATAGATCAATTGTTGTAGATTTGTTTCACGGGCAGTTAAGGTCCCAAGTCAAATGCAAGACATGTGGTCATATAAGTGTCCGATTTGACCCATTCAATTTTTTGTTTGCCACTACCAATGGACAGTTATATGCACTTAGAAATAACAGGTAGGTCACAACATTCTGAAAAATTATTTAACTCCATTGTTTTTTACATTTTCAACCAGTCTAAATTTGTAAGTGTGGTCATTTGTTTATAAGGCATTCTCATAAAAATTAATAGTCAGCCTGTTATAATCTAGCAGTCTAATTTCAGACATGATTTGAGGTTTGAAAGACTTGGAATATGGGTCCATTCTTGTGCCTATTGATTCCTCTGTTAGTTTCAAACATGCCAGAAAGTCTTTAAAATCCTGGAAAGCCATTCACACTTCTATTTCAGATGAACGTTAAAAAAAAATGAGTTCACTCAATATGACCCCTAAGTACCATATGAATATAAAATAAAAATTCTAATTGGAATGTTTCCTATTTCCAAGTCATAGACGCATAATACAGTGTAAACCTTCAGTGAAGTCAGTATTTTACTGATAGAAGATCTTTTCTCTTTACTAGTTATTAAGTTGGACGGTACTACCCCTGTACGTTATGGACTAAGACTGAATATGGATGAAAAGTACACAGGTTTGAAAAAACAGCTGAGTGATCTCTGTGGACTTAAATCAGAGCAAATTCTTCTTGAGAAGTACATGGCTCTAACATAAAGGTAATATTAACTATTCTTTCTAGAAACCCTTGATTCCATCCTTCAAAGAGCAGTTTTCTCAATTAATTACGATGTTAAATGACCAAGGGAGATATTAAAATGAAACACAACTGAACAAAAAAAATTGTCAAGTTTTCCATCCCAGGAACTTAAAAGGGTTGTCTACCAGGATAAAGGAGTAATAATGATGGTGGTATTTTTTAAAAAGGGGGATTATGTAAGCTCAAGACTACCTGTGTGGAGTATTTCCCCCAGGGACTTCTGCTGCTACAATTTGGTAGCTCTTTTGTATTACCACAGTCCACTAGAGTGCTTGGTTAAAGTGTTTTATTGTATTTACTGAATGCTGTTTTTATATTTATTGATGAATATATATATATACCTGCCCCTTTCATCACACTCAGAATTTACAAAGTAAGAGAAATTGACACAAATACTACGTACCAACTAGAGAAACAAGCAATTTAATAAATATATTGCAATCCCTAAACTGAGATCCTACCCATTGGTATTATTTATACTTAACCTTTGGAGTTGCTGAACAACTCCTACCTTGTTGACATTTTGTCCATATGTAAATACAAGATGGGATCTCTCTGAGGTTTGGGTTGAGATGTCTGATAGGAAGGACAAAACTCAAGAAAACAGGTTTATACACAACATACTTTTCTGTGGAAAGGGGGTACAGTTTCAGTGAGGTTAGTTTTATCTACCTTATCAGCTTTAGTATTTAAGAAATACTATCACCTCATCTTGTTTGTTTAATGGTGAAAGCACCTAATAACCCACTTCAAATATATCACATTTTCCATTTTAATCTGAACCGCCTCCCCCTTCTTATCTTGCCTGCTTTCTATAGAATTTCCCCTCAGGACACCAAAAAGTACGACTCTCAGTAAGTGGATATTTGTGTGCATTTGAAATTCCCATCCCTGGATCTCCAATTTCAGCTTCTAGTCCAATACAAACAGGTATGGTAGAACTAGAGTTTGTTTTCATTATTTCAGCTTTAAATACTGGTCTAAGGGTTATTATCCTCTTTATATTTATTTGGGCTAAAGATATCAAAGCAAAAGAATTTTGGAGGCTGAAGGAAACCTTTGTGATGATTTGGCTTAGATTCTTCATTTATAAGTGAGGAACCTAAAATTCAGAGAACCTAAGTAACTAAGTTAAATAGATAGTAATGAGTTAATCTCATGGGAATTCAGATCCCTTTTTATTCTTCCATCTAATACATGGCAGCAGGTGGTATGAGGAGACTATACTGTCAGAAGACCTGACTACCTGGCTGCTGTGGCTCAGTGGATTGAGCACTGGCCTTCAAACCAAAGGGTTGCTGGTTTGATTCCTGGTTGGGGCACATGCCTGGATTGCAAGCCAGGTCCCCAGTAGGGGGCACTTGAGAGGGCAACCACACGTTGATGTTTCTCTCCCTCTCTTTTCTCCCTGGCTTCCCCTCTCTAAAATAAATAAATAAAATCTTTAAAATATATATATATATAATAAAAAGACATGACAACAAATATAACCAAAAAGGAATTTGTTTATCTGATATTGCATATGATTTAATATGGTCATCTAGTGAGCCTTTTGACCATTGATATGGTTGGTTTATTCATTTTTGTACTGGTGATAATTAGGTTTCATTCCTCAGTTTTTTAAAGGGCTTTGAGAGAAGGAAGTTCCTCTCACTGGCACTTACTAGATAGGACTGATGAGTTTGGTGGGTGATATTTACATACTGGTTTCTTGTTTAGATCTTCACTCACCTATAGACTCTCTGTAGTGATGGACTTTCTTATAATCCTTTACCATCTAGTACAATATTCACTAGTCATATGAATGTTGAACACTTAAAAATGTGGCGGAGAACTGAGGAAATGAAATGTATTTCATTTTAATTTAAAAAGCAACCATCTTTGATCAGTTTGTAACAATGTACTCACCTTGTGGGGTTGTTATTGGGGTTGTTATTAATGGGGGAGGCTATGCATGGTGTGGGGGCAGGGGTATGTGGGAAATTCTGTACCTCCTTATTTTGGCTGTGAATCTAAAAACTGCTTTAAAAAAGTAAAATATGAAAAAAAGGAAAAGGCAACATCTGCTAGAGGCTACTATATTGAACAGAGCATATTTAGATGAATGGAGAAATGAATTTTTAGAGAAGCTGAAAAGAAAACAAGTAGTGCAACTGGTTGCTTGCCACATCATGTTATCTGATACCATGTACCATGGTATCATGGTATCATTTTCTGCAAAAATTCTACTTAACACTGTGATCTGAGATTGAAGTTCTCCATAGGATGTAATAGACACTCAATTGTGCTATGTTTATCTTGTGGGTATATTAAAAAAAAAAATTCTACTTACACTTTGCAACAGTTATTCTTGCTTTGTCATTTAGTCTATGAAGTGTGAGTTATAAAAGTAAATCTGAAATTAAAATCTTCTAATTAATCTACAGTTATTATTTGAAATATAATTTCGTCCTTTTCCTTTGTTAGACTATACTATCAGGGGTCTGGGTCCTCACAATATTTGAGAAAAGATCAAAAATGGAAGTGAACACAAACTTATGATGCGTAACTTTGAATTTGTAGATCTTCCCTCTTCGCCCATCTACAAATGGAATGTTAACCTTAACCACCAATGGGGACCTGCCCCGACCAATATTCATCCCCAATGGAATGCAAACACTGTTGTGCCATGTGGAACTGAGAAAGCTTCACAAATGGAATGGTGAATGGTCATATGTCATCTCTTCCTGACAACCCCTGTACAGTTACATCATTGCAGATCCACACGAAAAAATGGTTAGTTAATGTTGGGCAACTTACTGCTGTTCTTGCCAGTGTCACTTGTGAACACAGTCCATTTCTGGTCTTTGCAACTTCTTCATTGTCTACACTTTCAGTATGTCATGTATGCTATTGTAAATGATCCACCGCCTATGGTATGAAATGACGTTTCCCCATATTTAATCAGCAACAGGATAGCAGTACATCAGAACATTATATTCTTTAAATTAAAGTTTGTGTCTCTTATTATTCATGTAGTTATGTATATTCTCTCTGCCATATAAGTGTGGATGCATTTGGAGAAGGTTTTGTTTATCTGTTTGTGTGGGGGGAGGTTGGGGACACCAAAAAATGTATGATGGTGAGGAAACAAGAGGGAGGCTTTTGGAGCACTAGCTGCATTCCTGTTTGATGATTTGACTAGTGATTACATAGCTATTTGCTTTGTGCTAATTCTTAGAAATGTACTGCCTCACCCTCTTTGAATTAGTAAGTAACCTTTGACTAAAGTGAATTTCTGACCATGTGGATGATTGTTCTGTGGACCATATTTTTAGACAGAATTGTAATGAGTGGACAGTCTAGAGAATTACAGGGTACAGTTGTGAGTTGGAATTATCTTATTAAACAAACAGAGCTCCTACTGGTCCCATCAGCTAAAAAATTGGGTGGATTCATGCATTTCCCTTGTCCTTTTTTTAAACCAAGTATTTTCAGATCATATATTAAGAACTCTGGCCCTGACTGTTGTGGCCCCTTGGTTGGCATCATCCCACCAAGTGAAAAGTCACTTATTGATTCCCAGTCTTGTTGCATAAGAGGCAACCAATCGATGTTTCTTCTCCCTTTTCTCCTTCCCTTCCCTCTCTCAAAAAAAATTAAATTAAATTAAAAAAAACCCTGATGTACTCTTAAAAAATCCTTTTTTAAAAAAAACAACTCTCTTCAATTATCATGTTATGTTATATAAGTACATGGTAATTCCTACAACATTAGGTACAGGTTTTTGTGATTATTAGACCACAAGCCATATTGTCAGCTTTAAATTTAAACCTTTAACAATCCCCTATTTCTAGCTTCCTTTATGATCTAGCCAACTGCTTTTTGGAATACCTAAAATTGATTTTACTATCTCTCTGTCCCAATCAGCTCCTTTTTTCCCATTATTTCGATGAAAGACAATACCATTCTTCCAAGCTAAAGTCTGTAAGTGTTCTTAAATTCCCTCCCCCATTTTCTTCTAAAACCCTGTATTTCAGTATATTACTATGCCCTTTAATTCCTTCTTACAAAACACTAATTGAATTTATCATTTCTTCAATTTTCATTGCGTCGTTTTTGTCTGACATTTTTTTTTAGATTTTTATTATGTATTTTTAGAGAGAGGGAGGGAGAAAGAAGAGAGAAATATCAAGTGTTGGTTGCCTGTCACACTCCCCTGCTGGGGACCTGGCCTGCAACCACCTTAATGTCCTGACCTGGACTTGAACCTGCAACCCTTTAGTTCTCAGTCGGCACGTCAGGTCCACTGAGCCACATCATCCAGGGCCATTTCTTTCTTTCTTTCTTCTTTCTTTCTTTCTTTCTTTTTTTTTTTTTTTAATAATTTTTTAATTGGTATTGACTACAATTATTACATTAGTTTCAGGTATATGCGGGGGAACCCAAAAAAAAACAGAATTATTATTTATAGAAAATTATGTAATTTATTCTTATACATTAAACTTCAGCATCACCTTCAAAGGACTCCGTGCATTTGATGCAGTACACCCAATTGAGACATTTTCTCCACTGCTCAAAACAGTTTTTGAACTTGTTGATTTTTTGATGTCTTTTAGTTTGTTTCTGCCTTTTTTTTTTTTTCACCTCTTCCACATTGGCAAAATATTTCCCTTTTGAGGACTTTCTTCACCCAGGGAAACACAAAAAAATCACTCGAGTGAGATCAGGTGAAATAAGGGAGGTGGGGCACCGAAATCATGCAGTTTTTGAACAAAAACTGCTGAACACTCAGCGCACTGTGGACAGGTGCGCTCCTAAATCACCCATCATGAAATAGGCAAACACATTGAAAGGTCTGCAAAAAAAGTTCACTGAAGCCAAACACAGCCTCTCACAACAGTGCCAGCTGGTACACTGATACAGATGGGACTGATACAGATGGGTTCCTAGAGCATTACCTAGTGGAGGAAGCCTGTACTACAAGGGGTCTGGCCTCCAGAAGATAATTCCATTTTGAGAGGTACCCCCTCATATAACATACTGATTAGACATTTATATAACTTACAAAGTGATCACCCCAATAAGTCTTACTCATCTGACATAGTAGGTAGTTACTATAATATGTCACCTTCTTTTAGACACTCGATCTCATGGTTGAACTACCTTGAAAGTTTTTCTTCTATTCCCTTCTGCAAGGTAGAAAAAGAAGAGGAATAAGGCCACGCAACAAAGGCGAGAATGTTCAGAGAATAAAGGGTAGAAATACAAAAACAGTGCATTGACACAACAACTAAAGGACAAGTCAATTTCCAAAAAGAGGGGGGGAGGGAGTAATCAAGGGAGAGAGGGGAGGAAAGAACAGATACACTGAGAAGAGTAGAGGAATGAGATTGTTATTTAAATTTAGTGAAAGATTTTAATAATAATATAAATAAAATAAAAACTTATTTAATGAAGTCATCTGAGAGTTGGCATGGAATAAGAGTAGAAGTTTGAGAAGAGAACAACTAATCTAAGTTTTTTAGAATTTTAAAAATAGCTCTGAACACTGTCTATGTTTCTGTGGGTCTTTAATAAAGCACATGAAATGAGGTCTTAAAATCTTGTATTTAGCTAAGCTTAATTGAATAACAGCAAAATAAATTGCATGAGAATCTGAAATAGAAGAGTCTTCACTTAGAAACTAGCTAACCCTTAGTGAGTTTAAAAGTTGTTGATTCAGGCCCTGGCTGGCATAGCTCAGTGGATTGAGTGTGGGCTGCAAACCAAAGCATCATAGGTTCGATTCCCAGTCAGGGCACATGCCCGGGTTGCAGGCCACGGCCCCCAGCAACTGCACATTGATGTTTCTCTCTCTTTCTCCCTCCCTTCCCTCTCTAAAAATAAATAAAATCTTTAAAAATTTTTTATCTAAAAAAAAAAGTTGTTGATTCAGCTTCTCTATTACATAAAGACCAACTTAAGAAATTAAGTGTCCAAATGCTTGGCAGCTTTTTAAAATAATCCTGAGCTCCCAACAAGCTATTATACTAAATTTTTGTTTTATTAAGCAACCACTTCCAAGCTAATTTTGCACAGTATCTATTCATTAAGGAATTTCATAAAAATCTTCTTAACATACTCAAAGCAAAAATTTTTACATTTCATCTTGCCTTTTAATTTGTCATGTATTTAAAAAATAAAAACAACTTGTTTTATAAGTCTCCCAAAATTTGGGAATCACTGCTGTAACAACAGTTGTCAACAGCTTATTTTTAAAAAATTGTATTTTAAGGGAACTGTGGTTTATTGGCATGCTTTCTAGAGAAAGAGTTTTAATTGCTTTAAAGCCTTGAGCTACAAAACTATTACTAGTTTTTACGTATGATTCAGTGTGTGCATGAAATGTTTTATCAGAGCAAAGTAGTGTGAAAACATTAAATGCTGAAAATCCTAGTTTGATAGCTACTCTGAAATTGGCAATACTTCAACCTTCCAGTGATTCCACTGTAACAGTTCTCTTCATATTAATAAAGAGTGATAGTGACTAATTTGAAAATGGTAGTGATAGCTGTTATTGGCAGTCATAGAAGAGCAAAATGGAAGGATCAGAGGCCTATCTTCTCAGTTCTCTCTTTTCTTGTTTGTACATACAGATGAGGACAGAACTATATTTCCTGTCATCTCAGAAGAATCGCCCCAGCCTCTTTGGGATGCCACTGATTGTTCCATGCACGGTACATACCCGGAAGAAAGACTTGTATGATGCAGTTTGGATTCAAGTATCTCGATTAGCCAGCCCACTTCCACCTCAAGAAGCTAGTAACCATGCTCAGGATTGGTGAGTTCAGAGGTTCAGCCTAGACCTGTGATTTATGGGACCCATTTTATGTAAGTTTAATCACTCTTTTAAGAACCATCCAGGGAACATGTAATTCAACCATTTGGTTTGATCTTTTGAGCAGGAGAGACTATACAGCTTCCTTTCATGACCTAGACTTTCTAGTGTCTAATAATTCTTTCATTCAGTAATCCTTCCTGCTAATGCTTTAAATACTTCAGATAATATCCTTGACTTCTGTTACTGTTAAAGTAGAGAGTATGAAATCACCAGGACATTTGTGTCATCTCAACCCTCTGAAATTCATAATGGGAGCGATAGTGTGCATATCTATCTATATATAAACACTGAAAAAGTCTCATGCCATAACAGATAATTCAGTTGGATTATTTCCATGCTGTGTCATGTTAATGTGGAATAATTTTATAAATCTAGTCACAGAAAATAAACATCTCTCCCTGGCAAATTTTCTCAGTTGGTTAGAGCATCATCCTGCTATGCCAAGGTGGCAGGTTCAACCCCCAGTCGCACATACAAGGATCAACCAATGAATGCATAAATAAGTGAAACAACAAATCAGTGTTTCTCCCTCAGTCTCTTTCTCCCTCCTTCCCTTCCTTTCTCTTACTAAATATTAATTTTAAAAAAGATCCTGGCTGGTGTGGCTCAGTGGATTGAACACCAAACTGTGAACCAAAGGGTTACAGGTTTGATTCCCAGTCAGGGCACTTGCCTGGGTTGCGGGCCAGGTCCCCAGTAGGGGCCACTCAAGTGGCAACCACACATTGATGTTTCTTTCCCTCATTCTCCCTCCCTTCCCCTCTCTAAAAATAAATAAATAAAATTGTTTAAAAATAATTTTAAAAGAGAAAGGGAAGAAACATCTTCTGTTTTCTTTCCATTCCTCTTGCCACTATTCTGTTGGGTTGCTGAAAGTATTTACTTCTAACAAATATTGGGATTGTGATACCTTATTTACATTTCAGTTGAATTGCAGATCATTTTCTTGCTGTCATGGTGCAAATGAGAGTTCTGCTTGTGTGTGAACTGAGTAAAGAAGTTCTTTTAGCTAATAGGTTATTTGTTGTGGTATGGGGTCTTTTGATGGTTAAATGAGGCTTAAGGTAAATAAATCTTAAAGGAAAACTTCAAATAATAGATAAGCAATTTAGTTGGTAACTGTTGTGTTTAGTAAATTCTGAGGACTTTTTCCAGGGCTTGTCAATGAATTAGATATGGATTATGAGGAAAAGAGGAGTCCAAATTAGGTTTTCAACCAGAGCAGTTGTTTGTGAATGGTGGTAACTTTTAATGAAATGAGGAAGACTGGAGAAGGAGCAGGTTTTGGCAAGAGATAACAGGAGTCAAATTAAATTTAAAATGTATGTTATATTTTCAAGTGGAAAATAGACGTAAGTGTCTTTGCTGGAAATACAAATATAGGTGTCTTCAATAAATAATTGGTGTTTAAAGTCCTGGGACCAGATGATATCATTTAAAAAGTAAAAATTAGATAGAGAAAATGCCCAAGATCTAATTCCTGATGCATTCCAACATTTAGAAGTTGAAAAGAGGAGGAAGAGGCAACAAGGGAGATTGAGGGTATTCACACATGCCTTAGGGGAATGGAGATTAAATGTAGTGGGTTACATGGAGAAACAGCCAGACATCACCAACAATATGAGGGCTATCCTTCTGGACTGGTTAGTTGAAGTAGGAGAAGAATATCAAGTACAGAATAAGACTCTGCACTTAGCTGTGAACTACATCAATAGGTTCCTTTCATCCATGTCTTTGCTGAGAGGAAAACCAGCTTGTGGGCACTGCTGCTATGCTGTTGGCCTCAAAGTTTGAAGAAATATACATAACCCCAGAAGCAGTAGACTTTGTGCACATTACAGATGATACCTACACCAAGAAACAAGTTCTAAGAGTGGAGCTCCTCATTCTGAAAGTCCTTGCTTTTGACTTGACTGCACTAGCAGTAAGTCAGTTTTTCACCCAATACTTTCTGCACAAACAGCCTGTGAACTGCAAAATTGAAAGTTTAGCAATGTTAAGAGAGTTAAGTTTGAGAGATGCTGACCCATACCTTAAGTATTTGCCATCTATTTCTGCCAGAGTGGCCTTTCATCTGGCACTTGACACAGTCACAGGACAGAGCTGACCAGGATCCTTGGTACAGAAGACATGATGTACCCTGGAAAGTCTGAAGCTTTGTGTCCTGGACCCTCATCAGGGCACCACAGCACACACAATAGTCAGTCAGAGAAAAGTACAAAAACTCCCCAAGTACCCTGGTAACCAGAGACACCACTTAAGTAACAGTGAAAGAATACATTTGTTTTCTAAGGTTTTAATTTTACAATAATTTCTGAATATAAAAGCTATGTTCAAGAACAGATTATGATATCTATTGCTTTTTAAATGGTTTTAATTTGTGTATCCTTTGTACATGTAACTATCTTAGATATGTGGCTAATTTTAAAGCTAATTTTAACCTTTTGTTAAAGTATTAAGATGCCAGCTGTCATGATAAGAATAAGAATTAATAGATTGATTCGGAAAACTTGGTTTGTAGATTAAACAAACAAACAAACAAACAAAGCTTCTAAGCCCTGGCCAGGTAGCTCACTTGGTTAGAGCATTGATCCAGTACACCAAAGTTGTGGGTTCGATCCCCTGTCAGGGCACATACAAGAATCAACCAATGAATGCATAAATAAGGGGAACAACAAATCAATGATTCTCCCTCTCCCTCTTTCTTTCCTCCCCACTCCCTTTCTCTCCCTTCCCCTCTCTCCAAAATCAAGAAATAAAAAAATTCTTTAAAAAGGCTTCTAGCCCTGGCTGGTATGGCTCAGTAGATTGAGTGCCAGCTTGCAAACCAAAAGGTCACCTGTTCGATCCCCAGTCAGGGCACATACCTGGGTTTGCAGGTCAGGTCCCCGGTTGGGGGTGTGTGAGAGGCAACCAATTGATGTTTCTCTCACACACGGACGTTTCTTTCCCTCTCTTTCTTCTTCCCTTCCCCTCTTTCTAAAAACAAATAAATAAAATCTTTAAAAAATAAAATAAGCTTCTAAATAAATAGCCAACTTTTCTAAAAACCATTATGATCTTTCAGTTTTCTGTGGCGTGTCAATGTTCTTGTCATGGAAAGGCCTAATTACTTTAGTTTAATGTGAATTAAATCTTTTGATAGGATTAGGGCTGAAGGATAATTGGTAATTGATTAGATTATCTTGTAAAATTTGTGTGGGCCACATGAACCTTCAGAGATATCTGGCAGTCTAGTACATCTGTACTTCTGTAAGCAGGGATACATCATGGGAACCCTAAGTGCAGTTGGTACAGGGCACAGCTAATGGGTTAGGGAAAGTAGCACAGAGCTGAAAATGTGAGCATACTGCTGTGACAAATGCCCCTTCACAGGAAAATGAAAAAGAGTTGAGACCTCAAATCAGAAATGTTTCTTACTGTCTTTGGTTTATGTTCTGTTTCAGTGATGACAGTATGGGCTATCAGTATCCATTCACTCTACGAGTTGTGCAGAAAGATGGGAACTCCTGTGCTTGGTGCCCATGGTATAGGTAAAGTGACCTTCTGCAAAAGAAAATTTTCATTAGTGAAATTGCAGCTCCAGATATTATACCTTTTTCATAAGATTTCCAGGTTTCAGACATAATAATGAATAATGGGAAACTTGAAATAAACTTGGGAATTGTTCATTCATCTCTTCACTGTGAGTCTGTAGCTTATGTTTTACTCTTCAGACATAGCTGATTTTATAAACTCTACAGTCTTGTCAAATTAATAGTTTATGATCAACATTTATTTTTCTCTGCCTTCTGCTCCTTAATTATAAATTAATTTAGCAATTCTGAGCCCAGTAGAATGTAGTCTGCTTACTAGACCTTGCTGGAAGTCTGTTTGGGTTTTCAGAAGAGTCATGAAGATTGGTCAGTGTACAGTAATTCCAGGTTGGAAAATGCCTGAGTACTGAAGTTAGCCTCCAGAAGACTGGGATAGACTCAACAAATTGAGTTTAACGTAGGCATTGGAGCCACAGCTTTGTCATGGTCGCTCCCCCACCCCATACATTTCTATATACATTTATTTAATGTGCCATTTTACAAAAGGAAATGGGTGGTGTTGTACCAGATAAATTGTCCACAGAACATGAAATAACTGAATTTAGAATTCTTTAGGAGTGTGTTACCTCAAATATCCAATTCACATATTATTTCTTTGCCACAGAGACTGGAGAATTGATAAGCAGGATTCCCTGAAATACTAAGAATTATTAATACATATTTGTAAATTTATCAGTCTGAAGTAAAAAGCCCATAACAAGTTGTGAAGCCCAAGAAGGAATGTAGAGAAGTAGAAAGGGAGAATAATTCTGATAAAGAAAAATTTTCATAATTACTTTTTCCTCAGTATATTTTTCCCATTTTAGATTTTGCAGAGGCTGTAAAATTGACTGTGGGGAAGACAGAGCTTTCATTGGAAATGCCTATATTGCTGTAGATTGGGACCCCACGGCCCTTCACCTCCGCTATCAAACGTCACAGGAAAGGGTAAGTGCCCAGGGCCAGCATAAGATGGTGGTTTTTATATTTAAAAATTTTCCCAGTTTAACTATATCTTGCCATTTCTGTTTTAGATAATTTAAGTACAACCAGAAAAACATTCATTGGCATTCTCTGTGGCATTTTATATATTGACTTGATTACATGGATGTTTTTGTTTTTCCACTGCTAGAGATCATTGTATTGGGGCTTTCAAGTTCAAAAATACCACTAATAAGTAAATCTTGTAACAAAATTCTAGGTGTAATTCAGAAGTCATATTCTCTGGCCATGATGTACCAAACAGTAAATATCTCACTGCCTGTTTATTTTTTATTTTACTATTATTATTACTATTATTATTATTGAAACTGTAGCACTTGGTAACCACCGTCATTTAGCTCAAATGCATCTCTGCTGTAGCTGCTACCTGTTGTGATGGGTATAGTGATTAGAAAAATTAGAGAAAGGATTGAATGTTTCAGGGCTGGACAACCTAGAGTACATCTCAATGGCTATTCACACTTGTTATTCCTCTACTGCCATTCTCTGGCCAGAGCACTATTTTTTTTTTCTTTTAAGATTTTATTTATTTATTTTGAGAGAGAGAGAGAGAGAGAAACATCAATGTGTGGTTGCTGGGGGTCATGGCCTGCAACCCAGGCATGTGCCCTGACTGGGAATTGAACCTGCGACACTTTGGTTCTCAGGGAATTGAACCTGCGACACTTTGGTTCTCAGTCTATACTCAGTCCGCTGAGCTACACCAGCCAGGGTGAGAGCACTTTTTAAATTTTGAAAATACTACTTTAAAAGAGAAGACTAACGTCCATTCATAAAAATGTTTGCCAAATACTATTTGAAAAATAGACTAAGTAGCTTGTGGGTAGAGATAAGATGAATCTGATGAAGGGACAAAAGCTATAGAATCAAAGGAATTTTTGCCCTGGCTTGTGTGGCTCGGTGGATTGAGTTCTGGCTGGCCTGTGAAGTAAGGGGTCACTGGTTTGATTCCCAGTCAGGGCACATACCTGGGTTGTAGGCCAGGTCCCCAGTAGGGAATGCACAAGAGGCAACCACACATTGATGTTTCTCTCTCCCTCCCTTCCCCTCTAAAAATAAATAAATAAAATCTTTTTTTTTTTTTTAAGGAATGTTTCTAGTCACATGAAGAATGGTAGTGGCTTTTGCATTTATGTAGCTCTTGATAGAAATTTCCTGTACTTTTCTTAGAGTGTTTTCTTTAGATAAGGTAATATTGATAATTGACTTTTCTGCCTTTTTGTGCTATTGAGGAGTAGGAAAACTACCAATCCCAGAGCTTGTTTGATAGTTCCCTTTTTGGATCTCCCTCAATATGTTTCCACACACCCCAAAGCTCCTGGTAACTCTCACTAGCCAAGGACAAGTATAATTTGTGGGTACTTGCCAAATAAAAGGTCAGTGGGCTAAAGGAAGTTGAAGAGCAGTTAGTCTAGTAGATCATGCTCACTTAAGCAAGGTAATTCAGTAATTTCAACCATGCTTCATTTGAAGAGGGAAAATTTTGGCAATTGATAGAAAGATTCCTAAATCTTTGTCAGCACAAAATCTGACAGGACATTATTACAAGACACTCCTGTCAAAGATAAAAAAATTATTTGGCTCTGTAAATCTCTTTCCCTTTTATAACAAGCCCAGTGTCAATCTGAAAAGTTCTGGAGGACATCCCTCTAACAGGAAGAAAGGCTTACGTGACCTGTTAAATGTCACCCCATTTCCACTTTCAGTGCTATTAGGACACCATGGAAACCAAGTTACAGTTGAGATATTTTGCCTTGCTGGGAGGTGGAGCCACATGACTGATCTCTTCCTATGTAATATCTCTTCCTACATGTGGTTTCTGTGTGTGCTTGGAGCATCACGTAGACAAAAGAGGTGGTTTAAAGAGTATTGCCTATATGCTTTATACTTTAATTTATCCTAGGGAAATACTCTGTATTTGCTGACACAAATCTTTATTGTAGCATTTTTTAGAATAGTAAAAAATTAGAAACAAATTATATTTGTCCCACATTAGAGTAAATAAAGCTGATATAGTAATTGGATAAAATATCATGCAGTCATTGAAAATGACGATTTCCAGGAGTTTTTGCTGACATATATGGGAAGATACTTAGGTATCATGGTTGTTTTTTCCAAAAGGAAGGCAGAAAGTTGCATGTACTGAAAAATCTCTTCAGTATAAAAAAAATACTGTTTAGGAAAAGGACAGAAGAAAATCTGCCAGTATTTTGACAGTGTTTAAGTTAAGATATAAAAGTTTCCCTGCCTTTGTATATTTTTTTTTTTGCTGCTTTCCAAAATTTCTATGTGAATGTTTTATTTGTTGAGCAAAAAAAAAAAAAGAGGCAAGTGCTGTCTCCCACGTCCCCACCCCACCCCGATTTGGACCTCACATTCCTCAGTAGAAAATTAAACTAGGTCACTTCTTAGAGCTCCCTCTTTTTCTGATAGTCTTATAATATGTGACAGCTGTTACTTCCTTCCTTAGGTTTTGGGTTAAGGATGACTTTTCAAGAAACTTAGAAAAAGAGGAAGAGGGTACCAATAAGTAATTTAGAATATTTGAATAATAGTAGAAAACCTGGCAGTGGATCCCAAGAGGTAAAGGGAATCTTTGTCATTTAGGGAAATTTTGTTGATAAATAAAAATAATTGTCAGTCCACAAATTTGGTGTGTGTGTTTTTAAATCAGTCTTCCTGTCTCCTTCTAGCTCTATAGCCTGCATGTTCTGTAGAAAATATAGTCAGTAAAAATCAACCTTTTGTACTAACTTACTGTAATGTGTGGTTGGCCATAAAGCATCCTTGGTAGAGCTAATAGAGGTAATGTTTAACTGGTTATGAGAAAAGAGACACTACTGAATTTGATACATCTGTTTTCCTGCTCTGATTCCAACAGCCATGATACAGCATGTTTGTTTGTTTCGAGAATGTTAGTTTTTCCCTTGGATGACCAGATCTAAAGATGATAGTTAATATCAGAAAAGAAATCAGTGACCCAAAGTCAAGCCATATATCCCTTTCTGAAACAAAGGAATTTCCTCAAGTTCTCCCTTTTAAATGAGATCTTTCAAAATGGATGCTAGTACAATGCTGAAACCCTTAACTGCATGATCTACCTCAACCTCAGTAGTTTGAAGAAGCATCTGGCAGCCTGTGATTCAGTCATTCTCTCATGTAAGAAAAAAGACACCCCTGACAACCTATTTTGAACTGCTTGTCCTAAGAAGGCTAATTTGTAATTTAGGGAGCCCACTGTTCCCATTGTCAGTTCAGGAAGGGAAACATAAGGGAAATTGCCTCAGGCAAAGAGAACCAGTTCACCTTTTGAAGGGAGGAGTAGTTAAGGGGGTGATGGACATGTGTATGACCTTTGCCAGAAGGAGAGCATTTATTGTTGGACTTGTATTCCAGACTCCACCCTGAGATGAAAAGATTCCTGTGTAAAGTCTCACAGTAGCATTCATAGTCCTCACACTATGCCCCAGTCCCTGCTATGGTTCTTGATTGCTTATTAAGTGACACCCAAGTATTAGAGAAGGAAAAAGTCTTTTATGTTGCATTCTAGGCCCCTACTTCTCTCCCTCTTCCTGATCCCATGCCACCTCCAACACACAGCCTTACACACCTACCCCCTATTGCTGTCTCTCCTTTCTTATACTTACCATCTTCTTGTTCCAAAGCCTAATGTGTTGGTTAACAGGACCACAGAAGTTTAGCAGGTATTGGGGGCCTTCTCAACAAAATCCAGCTCTTTTGAGCCTAAAGTTCTTTTATTGCAGTCTCAGGTACAGAGACCCCATGAGGTAGAGAGATAGATAATGATACACACTGTATTCTGATGACTCTGTGTTACATGGTGTCGATATGCAAATGAGTTGTATCCTGTGAGGTTTAATATTCTGGTGTTTTTTTTCTCATGGAGAGCTTTTCTGTACCTTTCTTACTTAATTCAGTTCTGGCATCTGTGTTCCAGTGATATTATTTCTCTAGCCTCTGTAAAGCCTGCAGAATACTATTAACATTCTTTCTAGTTAAAGAATAAAAGACCTAATCTGAATACCCCTGACTTGAAGGCCAACTCATATGTAAGCTGTTTTAGGATTTCAAGATTGTAAAATAAATAAGCAATTTCTGATTCATTTTTGTTTTCATCATTTTGAACCATTCAGAAATTTTTCAAGAAGAGCTATGGTCATATAAATAGAAATTTAATCTAGGATATTATTGATGTGATGCTTGTGAATAAATGTGTAGATGCTATATTTGCTCAAAGACTTTTAGTCTGGGTTGTATTTTCTTTTTCTTCATGTAGAATAAAACAAGGGTGAATCACCTAGAGGATGATGCATAGCCAGGTGACCATTTTAAACTCCCTCCTTCTCTCCACCCCCTCTTTCCCCCCATTCTTCCTATTCCCTCCACTTAGGTTGTAGATGAGCATGAGAGTGTGGAACAGAGTCGGCGAGCACAAGCCGAGCCCATCAACCTGGACAGCTGTCTCCGTGCTTTCACCAGTGAGGAGGAGCTAGGGGAAAATGAGATGTACTACTGTTCCAAGTGTAAGACCCACTGCTTGGCAACCAAGAAGCTGGACCTCTGGAGACTTCCCCCCATCTTGGTATGTCACAGTCCTGCCTCTGAGAGAGCAAGAGGCTGGCAGAAAGGAAAGAAATCATAAACAAATAGATTTTGTTATTTTTGAGAATAAAATCCTCCCTGCAGTAGTGCCTAAAACACTATTGCTGTGCACACAGAGATGAATTGTTCTACAGATATTTGCTACTTCATGCTACTAAAGAGCAGGCAGCTGAAAAAGGAGAGAAAAGTCATATAGTCTTGGTGAGCATTTCTGGCTCTTGGGGGAGAGGAAGCTTTAGGCTCATCCTTAGTGGTCTATAGAAAAGCAGCTCAGCCTGGAGCCTCCAGTTACGTTGTGCTTGGTCACGTGGCCACAGCACACTGCTGAGTTAAGTGTGTGTGCACAAGCACACAAATGCAACAGGGCTTGTGTGTTCTTTTGAATTTGGTTTACTTCTGCCTTCTCCCTTCATGGATTAGGAGACTCTTCTGTTGTTTGTCAACAGATTTTGTAAATCTTCTTATTCATTTAAGAAAGCTTTTTCCTTAAGGGTGGAAGTATCATAACAACTGGAACTGTAAGGCACTGGTATCTTTTAACCAGATATTATATACGTTTTTTAATTCATGTCTTCTTTCTACTACTCTGTAAGATTGTGAACGTAGGATTTTTTTTTCCTTTATCCAGAACAACTTCCCATGAAAGAATGCACAAGTAGTTAATAACATTGGTGAGCTAGCTCTAAGGATTGAAACTCAGAAGGGAAGAAGGCTGGAGTATTCACTAGAGTCTCCTTAGTGTTTATGAATGAATTATATATGACTTTGGAGAGAGATAGAGGTCAGTGGGGGTCATGAACCCAGAAAACAGAAGAGGACACGCAAATATAGGCTCCAAGGATGTTGAAGAAATTTAAAAAGAGTTAGATATACACAGGCTATGGAATTAGGGAGATTACCATGTTAGCCATAGAGTTAAAGGACAGTGGCCCTACTTATAACTGTGTTACATAATAAAATAAATTGTTTTTTTGTATCTTCAGAACCCTTTAACCCAACTGTTTTCTACCTTTTCTTCTCCAGATTATTCACCTTAAACGATTTCAATTTGTAAATGGCCGATGGATAAAATCACAGAAAATTGTTAAATTTCCTCGTGAAAGTTTTGACCCTAGTGCTTTTTTGGTACCAAGAGACCCAGTTCTCTGCCAGCGGAAACCACTCACACCCCAGGGGGATGACCTCTCTGAGACCAGGGTTCCGGCAGGAGAGGTGAAGAAAGTGGATTTGCAGAACTCAGCAGGGGAAGAGGACGGGCTCTTAAGCAAGAGCCCATCCTCACTCAGCGCAAACATCATCAGTAGCCCTAAAGGTGAAAAAACCTAGGGGGACTTCATGAAGCCCAGCCATCACCCTGAGGGGAGCTTCCCTGTAGGCTGCATGTTTTCCCTCTCTCTTCCACTCTAGGGCAACAGCTTAACAAGATGGAACAAAGTTATCTAGAGTCAGACCTATCTAAATATGAACTGTATGACTTTTAGCAAGATATACAGCCTCCCTAAATCTATTTTTTCATTTGTAAAATGGAGATCATACTAAATTCACAGAGTGTGAGGATTTCATATGTCAGGAGTGAAGCACTTTACATAATGCCTGACATACAGTGAACATGAATGGTAGCTGTCATCCTAGTTCTCTTATGGCAGAGGTTCTCCAAGTGTGGTCCAGGAACCCTGTGGAGTCCCTGAGACCCAAAACTATTTTATAAAAATACTTCTCACTGTCACTCTCTCACAAGTGTGCAGAGAGGTCAGGTAGCTTGATAGGATGATACCATCAGTGAAATATGTCCTTGTATATTATATATGGTGAATATGGATAGATATAACCCATAAAACAGAAGTTCTAGAGGATCAGCAATTTTTAAGGGTATGGAAGGAAGTAGGCAAGGCTGTGACCAAAAAGTTTAAGACCTTATAGGATAGTTGTGAGAGGTGGAGATAATAGCGTTTCCAATACCATGCCTAGCAATAGTAAGTGCGTACTAATTGGTGATTGTACTTTTTAATCTAATTTTACAAAGTAGAAGAATATGCATTTGTAAAACTCCTTAGGTCCTTAGTCTAAATAATATTATTTTAAGCTGAATCTAACCTAAATCACCTTTCCACTATTTCCTAAGTTCCTGTATGGTAATTTACATTTTCAGGACATTGCTCCATTTTTAGGGCTTGGCACTGAGGAAGACATAATGTAATTTATTGGTTACATAATTAGAACTAAACAGTAGCTAGTCAGGACTTCCGATTTTCACCTTTACATGTACACTTATGAAGGTGGTTTCAGAGCTAATATTTGGTGACAGGTTTAACTTGTGGCATTTGTATTTTATGAATCTTCCCGTCTCCCTTTGACAGGTTCACCTTCTTCATCAAGAAAAAGTGGAACCAGCTGTCCCTGCAGCAAAAACAGCAGTCCTAACAGCAGCCCACGGACTTTAGGGAGGAGCAAAGGGAGGCTCCGGCTACCCCAAATCGGCAACAAAAATAAACTGTCAAATAGTAAGGAGAACTTGGAGGCCAGCAAAGACAATGGGGCTGGGCAAGTTTGTGAGCTGGCCGATGCCTTGAGCCGAGGGCAGGTGCTGGGGAGCAGCCAACCTGAGCTGGTCACCCCTCAGGACCATGAAGTAGCTTTGGCCAATGGATTTCTTTATGAACATGAGGCATATGGCAATGGCTATAGCAATGGGCAGCTTGAAAACCACAGTGAAGAAGACAGCACTGATGACCAAAGAGAAGATACCCATGTTAACCCTATTTATAATCTGTATGCAATTTCGGTGAGTGGTCGTATGGTTTTCAGAATGATCTGCATTTTTTAGTGTGTTTTTTTGTTCATCTTCATTATTCATTCATCATTTTTTCAGGGCTTGCTTATTTGCTAGGCATTGAGCTTGGCGATAGACAAAGTGAGCAGCAGGTATCTTGGCCTTTTGGGTAAAATCCAAGAAGCTCACAGAGTAATGTGGGGAATAGTCATGTAAGCATTACAACTGGAGTCGTAGCTTCAAGTTATTCACAGTTGTGCTTTCCTAAGGAATTTTTGCTTTCTAAAAGAATAATTACAACTTTAACATTTTTAGATTTGGAGCTTTTAAATTTTGAATTTTGCTTTTAACATACCTCCACTTTCTTCTCTCTTACAGTGCCATTCAGGAATTCTGGGCGGGGGCCATTATGTCACTTATGCCAAAAACCCAAACAGCAAGTGGTACTGTTACAATGACAGCAGCTGTAAGGTAAATATCCCCACTCTTTGAATAAAAGAGACAGAAATATCAACAGTCCTGGGGGATATTTGTTGAAATAATGGACTTTCTCCTAAATAGGAATAGAATTTTCTGTTAGAAGCAGATATCTAAATACCGTTAGTATTACAGGGACAAAAGTGATGTGCAGAGGAGAGAATGAAAACATGAGTGGTAAGGGGGGCAAGTTCTCATCTTTTGAGCTATTAATAGGGTTTGATGGGGGTTTCTGGTCATTCTTTTTAACTTGCCTGTAGTCAGAATATTTTCCCTGAAACGGATACTGAAAATAATGGGGTTTATTTTAGGGGCAGTTATGAGACAGCCAAATATTAAGCTAATTGAAGCAAACAGGTTTAGTCATTAAAGAGGGTTGGTCCTCCCTTTCCTGGCAAGGATTAGGAGCCAGCCAAGTGATGACTTTTTTATTGAAGGCTTTTCTTGTCCCTGCAGGAACTTCACCCTGATGAAATTGACACCGACTCTGCCTACATTCTTTTCTATGAGCAGCAGGGGATAGACTATGCACAATTTCTGCCAAAGATTGATGGCAAAAAGATGGCAGACACAAGCAGCATGGATGAAGACTTTGAGTCTGATTATAAAAAGTACTGTGTGTTACAGTAAAGCTACCACTCTGGCTGCTAGACAGGCTGGTGGTGAGGGAGATGACTCCCCATGGCTAACATTTGGCAAAAGTGTCACTGAAAGGCAAGCTAAATGTAGTTATTTTATCCTGTGACCCTGAAGCACAAAATAAAAATCCTAATTAAAATAATAGCAGTTAACATAACAGTAGTAATAATTTGGTTTGGAAGTGTCTCCCACAAGTTCTCTGGTAGAGAACTTTAAGGCAGAGTTGACCATTAGCCTGTAACCAAAAGGGTTTGGCACCAGCCACCTGGGACCAAATAAGAACTAAATTGTGCTTGTTGAGATATGAAGAAATACGTAGTGAGTATAGAGTTTACCAATGATCATAACAAAATACTAAGAATTTCCTTGGAGTCAAAGTAAAACAAAAAATTATAGTGTTGTCTGGGGACGACATGATACGCTACCTCCTTTTTCCTGAAGTTTTATTCCATTATATTGACAAGATGGAGAAAGCAAGATCATGAAGGTGTGCAAAGGATTCTTATGGCATGGACACAGATTTTTCAATTTATTTTTTAAAGCGTTTTCCCACTTTTAATGTCTTTCTTTTTGTTTTTGTTGTGTTTGTGTTTGAGACACAACCAGTCATGGTGGCAGAGCCATATTTGGTAGTCAGTCAGTCTGAAAGGGAGAACCTCTTAGGGTTGTGTGCCTTCTACTCAGGGCCTTGGTTGGAGACACTCTAAGAAAAAAAGCATCCTGGGAAATGCAGCTAAAATGGCCCTCCAGATAGAGGCATCTTACTTTGGAGGATACTTTAAGTGTCCTCAAAAACATATTCCACACCCACTGCTGAGTGTGATAGGGTAGTTGCCAACATTTGCACCATCTTCACTTGCACATGTTGCACAAAGAGCTTCTGAGAGGGAAAATGGCATTAAAGCTAAATGGTGTTTCACAATTAGTGGTATTTTACTTTGTTTCTTTGTTTTGCACTTTAAAAAAAGGAGAGAGTACATACAAACGAACTTTTCAAAACTTGTTCATATTTGATGGCTATAAGGGCTATAAATTAACTTGAATGGGGTATTTTTCCCCATCATATTAAGTTTAAAAACAAAACGCATCTCAAACATTGATAGTGTGTATTTTTAATGAAATTGGTGGTTTTAGAAGTAAGCTCCTGTTTTCTTTGCATGTCCTTTTTTTGGGGTGTTTGTCTTTAATTTCACAGTAGCGATCATCAAAAGTTATGTTTCTTTGCTCACTTTATTTTTTCCTCTGATAATTCAAAACTGGAACAAAAATATGAATGTTATTTATTTCAGTCAGCATTTTTTTCTTGTGTTGTTTAAAATATATATTCAAAGTAAATATCTCACTTTATTTTCAGTCTTGTTGTATTCACTTGGACCCTAGAAGTTGGTTCTCATTAATTGTCAGATTTCATTTCTCTCCCTCCCTCATAGACAGTAAATATCCATGTAATTTAGCATTTGTGTTCTGATATCTGAGGCCAGTTACTACCCAGTTCTTCTCATAGCACTTGGAAATGTTACACAGCTTTCTAAGCTGAACCCTACTCAGAAGACTATAACTGCAAGTAGGAAGGAGTGGCCTAAATGGTATAATGTGATGAAGTCAGACAAAATGCAGACTTTATAGTTTCATGATTTTCAGTATATAAAATCTATCCTATCCCTTCCTACCTGGACGAGTCCCATGAAAAAAATGGAAGATTTTAAATAATTTCCTTACAGATGTTTTATTTAAACAGGTAGCACAATCTACTAATGTTGTTTGATCTGTGTTTGTTATATTGGTTGTAATTAATTTTTTTAATTCATGACTAGCAGAAAATTTATTAAATTAACTATTAACTACATTCACCTTGTAAATTAATGTATAAAACTTGTTGACAATGCACTGACTTTAGAAAGATGTTAATGTACATAAATAGAGTGTAAATAAAATAGTGTTGATGTACTAAAATATGAACTGTATAAAAAAGTATCAGTAATTGTATATGGAGTGTACCTGTTTATCTGTAACTATTATCCAAACAAATTAAATACTGTGGATGCATCTGTGTGCTCTTTTTCCTCTACACAAGTTAACACTAAAAATGTCAAATTCTTTTTGACATTTCTCTCTGTGAGCCTTTCTCTCTGTGACCCTGTTTTAATTCCCCTACTTGAGTAATACCTCCCTCCCTTAGTAGATGTTCCATCTCTGAAATAATAGAAACTGTATTTGAGGTAGAACAAGATACCTACACTGACCAGGTAAATTGGTTTAAACTTCGCTCATATCCCTGTTAGAAAATTACTTGGAAGGTGTTGAAGCGGGTGGGGGAAAAGGGCAGAAAGCAGGTGATGAACTGAGATAACCTGAAAAAAAGTAAAACACCTCATTCGTGTAATGTCTTGAAATGATTCTGAGAAGCCAGGGTTGTCTCTCTGGGAGGTCTCCAAAGAGGCTGTGGGCAGCATTGAGGAGGGCCAAAGATTTAGAGCTGGAGGTCCTTCACCCTTAGCCCCTATTTGTCTACCTTTAAAATTAGAATACTGCCCTGGCTGGTGTGGCTCAGTGGATTGAGTGTCATCCTGCGATCCCAAAGGTTACTGATTTGATTCCCAGTCAGGGCACATGCCTGGTTCATGGGCCAGATCCCCAGCTGAGCGTGCAAGAGGCAACCAATCGATGAATCTCTTGCACATCAGTGTTGCTCTCCCTCCCTCCCCTCCTTCCCTTCTCTCTAAAAATAAAATCTTTTGATTTTAAATCTTTAAAATTAGAATACCTACCTCTCAGGCTTATAGTAAATAAATGAAATACAAATGCCTGGTACAGTTTTTTGGTAAGTGATCAATGAATGTGAAATCTTGTCTCCGTGAGATTCAGTTCCTGTTTTTCCTTTTTTTTTTTTTTAAAGATTTTATTATTTTTAGACTGAGGGGAAGGGAGAGAAGAGACAGGGAGAGAAACATCAATGTGTGGTTGCCTCATGTGCCCTCACATCGGGGGACCTGGCCCTCAACCTAGGCATGTGCCCTGGCTGTGAATTGAACCAGCAAACCTTTGCTTTGCAGGCCGGTGCTCAATCTACTGAGCCGCACCAGCCAGGGCTCAATCCTGTTTTTCAAATATGTTTTTTTTTTAACTCCCTTGCTATACTGATGCTAAAAGAATTTAATAGCTCTCTGCTTACATTTTTCAAAAACGGGACCACACATTAAAAAATATATAGAAGAAAACATGTTGAAGCAGCAGCAATGGTAGTTTAAGACAAACAATAAACAGAAAAAGGATCCAAAACGTCATCAGAAAGCACAGCTTCTGAAGTGCCAGCCTGTGTCTCTGGTTTTTTTAAAAGTCAGCCTTAAAAAGAATCAGCGTATGGAGGGAGATGGGTAAGCATTTGTTTCCTGTTCCTGAATGGTCCTGTAGATTGAGAGAGGTCTTCAGTCTCCCAGCTCTCTGGCTGAGGGTAGCAATTCTCCATGGAATCTCCACTTGGTGGCATTGCTCACTGTGGGTTCCTTAATGGCAGATCCCATTCAACTGGAGCAAGTAGATGAATTGCCCCATTTCCCTACCTATGTTAAAGATGAAACAGAATATTACTAGGCTGAGCCAGAATGTGTAGCACGTTCCTTAGTATTGAAATCATAAAGTCAAAAATGCACACAGCTCCACGATCAGAGACCCATACAAGACAGAACAAGACAAAGAGGTTGTCTGTAGGTTTACCAAACTTCCTGAGCAGTGGGAAGCAAGATAGTAAATAAGAATGCAAAAGCTGTGGCTTCTAGTCAAGATGCAGGTGTCGTCGATAGACATGCCTCACTCATTGCACAACCATAAGAAGGAACATGACTAACTTAAAAATGAAAAACACCCAAAGCCGCATGGAAATCTGACAGCCAAGGAATCTGAGAAGCTGTATGCATCCAGATGGGTAGGAGGAACAGAGACAGGAGTTGGGGTGGAGAGGACTCGGTGTGGCGGCAGCGAGCCAGGGGTGGAGAGGTAGCGAGGTGATGGTGCAGGTGAATGGGCAGCCCCACATTCATATGTGGTGTATAAAAATCAGGGAGACACCTTGTGAGCAAGTGAGCCTAGCCCCCTACCAGACCACATGGCTCAGGGCTCCAGTGCTGGAAAAAAGCCTCTTAACTTCTGGCTATAAACCCAGTGGGCGTTGGGGCAGTAGAAGACATTGTTGGTTTCTCAGGAGAGCATGAATGTGTGCAAATCCACCCCTCTGGGAACCACAACCAGGACAGCAACTGAAAAAGGTGCCAGTCACACAGGAAGTGGGTGAAGTGACTGGACACGGGGCAAGGGCCAGGCAAGCCCCTGAAAGTCAGCCAGCATTGGCATTGTTACCTCATTGACCCCTCCCCCACACACGGAGCTACGGTTGCCCCACCCTGGTGAATACCCAAGACTCTGCCCCATACAACTTAACAGGTGAGCTAAAATGGAATCAAGGCGGCTCTACCTAGTACAGACAGCAGGGAGGCTGCCAATCAGGAGACAAAGAAATACAGCCCAAATAGAAGAACAGAACAGAACCCCAGTAAAAGAACGAAGTGATGCAGGGATATCCAACCTATCACTCGCAGAGTTCAAAACACTGGCGGTCAGAATGCTCAAAGATCTCACTGAATAGCAAAAGCATAAGGGAAGAAATGAAGGCTCTTTTAAGAGAAATAAGTAAAAACCTACAGGAAACCAACAATGTAGGGAAGGAAGCTGGGATTCAAATCAACGACTTGGAACATAAGGACAAAATAAACATTCAATAAGAACAAAATGAAGAAACAAGAATTCAAAAAAATGGGGAAAAGCCTAAGAAAATTCGGGACATCTCCAAAAGGACCAACATCCAATTCAGGGGTGCCAGAATAAGAAGAGCAAGAAATTAAAAACTTATTTAAAAAAATAGTAAAAGAAAACTTCCCTAAAGGCAAAGGAAATGCAAGTCCAAGAAGTATAGAGAGTCCCAAACAAGTTAGATCCAGAGAGGTCCACACCAAGACACATCATAATTAAAATGTCAAAGGTTAAAAGATAAAAAGAGAATCTTAAAAGCTGCAAGAGAAAGGCAGAGATTTCCCTACGAAGGAGTTCCTATAAGACTATCAGCTGGTTTCTGAAAAGAAACTTTGCAGGCAAGAAGGGACTGAAAAGAAATTATTCAAAGTGATGAAAAGTAAGGACCTACAACCAAGATCATTCTATCCAGCAAAGCTGTCATTTAGAATGGAAGGGCAGATAAAGTACTTCCCAGACAAGGTGAAGTTAAAGAAGTTCATCATCACCGAACCCTTATTATATGAAACGTTAAAGGGATTTAGGAAAAAGATCAAAACTATGAGCATTAAAATGGCACCAAACTCACAACTATCAACAACTGAATCTAAAAAACAAAAATGAACTAAGTAAACAACTAGAACAGGAACTTCTAGAATCATAGATATGGAGATCATTTGGAGGGTTATCAGCTGGGAGAAGAAAGGGGGAGAATAGGGGAAAAGATTTAGGGATTTAGAAGCATAATTAGGTAGGTACAGAATAGATGGGGATGTTAAGAACACTATAGGCAATGGAGAAGCCAAAGAACTTACATGCATGACTCATGGATATGAACTAAGTGGGGTGGGGGAACCAGGCGGAGGAGTCAAAGGGGGGAAATTGGGATGACTGCAATAGCATAATCAATAAAATATGCTTCAAAAAAAAAAGAATGCAAGAGCTGCAAACTCAGAGACCTATAGGGACTGGGTTGGGAACAGAGTGTAAGAAAAGCAGGTCCAGACAACGCAAATGAGGACTAGAGGGGACTATGGTGAGTTCTAGGGCCCACATCCATCTAAAGGCTCTGTTGTCGTCGTAAAGGTCAAACATTGTACCGTCCAAATAAGACCTATCTGCAAGCCAGATACAAATCACCAACTTAGACCCTTTGGTAAGTAGAAAATTCATGGACTTTGAGCCCATTAAGCTTGACTCCTATTAGGTATCAATAGCATTCTTTCCTCACTTAAAGAAGCAACACAGGTAAAATGTAACTATACTGTTATGATCAAGTTCATTATCAGCCCAGAAGCATACAGCTAATGTGAGAGCACATAGGAGGTACAGAGATTTCGTATTAGATTCTCCAGGAGCAGCAGTTCCCCACCTGGCAATTTATGGGTATCATAAAATGTGTTAGTTAAATGTATTGATTTCAGGGTCCCACCCATTGCTATATTGTACCCGTGTTCTAGGGTTATCTACACCCAGATTTACAAACTCATCTTCCAATGCAGTCCAAGAATCTGTACTTTAATAAGCTCCTCAGGGAAGATCTTTGGCAGCTAGTTTGCATTTATGGAAACCACTCCTCCAGAGAATGAATTGTTACTTCCAGTTTAGTTAGGGGAAGATGATAAGCATATGCACACACAGAGGAGTTACAGTAATTAACCAAAGTTCCCTAGATGTAATTGTTTCTGATGAAGTGCTGACTGAGGGACATTAGATAGTAGTTGACAAAAGTACTTAGAGAAAACCAAATGGGAAAGGAAGTGAGCTGCACCATGAAGTAAGATTAGGATTTTGTTATTAGAAGCAGGCGAAAACAGCCTAGCCATCTACACAGACAGGAGAGCAGAGGGGGTGCATTGCAGAGGCTGTACAGGCCTGTCTGAGCTGACTTGCAGGTGCACAAGGAGCATAGTAGGAGACAACAAGCAGGCAGAACACATTGCCAACGCTTTTGAAGGTCAGACCGGTTATAAGGGTTTCACCTTGTGCAGTATGGTGAAACCTTTTCATATGATTTACTTAAGTACACATGAATCTAAGACCATTTTATTATAAACAAATCTGTTAGCTGTAATTTTTCACTTTTTCATGCACACAATCCACATTTGCTGAAGTTTTTCTTGTTAATGAACTTTGGAACTTACCACAAGCCCAAAAAGAATACAGGTGGATATCAGGCTTAACATGCTCCAAGAAGATCAAGTAAGTGGAGGAAAAAGAAAAAAAGGAATGAAGCAAGAGGTAGGAGAAAAACTAGAAAGGCCTTGGAAAAGGAGAAAGCGTGCTGGAGAGAGGAGGCCAGTCATAGTTGAGCGGGGCCTGGAGATCAGGGGCGAGGAGGGCCCACAGAGGAGAGTGGGCTGGTGGAGGTATCCAAGGCCTTGGGAGCCACAGGGAAGGGTGCGGAGAGGGGCGCTCCACTTCAATTCCCAGCAAGAGTCTCTGTTGTTCGTGGCGAAATCCCAGTGCTCACTGGGACAATAGATCCAGAAGGAAGATGGGGCTTCCAAATTGGGGCTGAGCAAGGAGTCTCCTCCCAGTAAGAATCAGGAAATGCCTATGGTCGTCAGAGGCTGCAGAGCCCCAATTTCAGAGCAGTCGTGAATGACACCACAGAAAGCAGTGGACTAGAAGTATAGTCTACAATGTTTGCTTTACTCCTTGCACATTGTGTGACTGTAACAGGGTGTAGCCAAGGGGGGGGGGGGGGGGCATGGGCAGCAAATAGGGATTTGTAATGGGGTCCAGAACTCGGTGTCCAGGAAATATTAGAAAAATATATATATGTGATGTCCTCATCCCCACAAGTCTGAGCTAGGGGATGGGACGCAGGGAGCAGGACCATCGAGAATTATTTTGAATAGCAACAGCTTTGCAGACAACCTGTAGAATGGTCGTTTAACATATCTATAACCTTGAACTTTTCATAGATATGTTAAACAGCTGTGGCCATGCTTTGAGCCAGGGTGGTGGGAGTGACTTCAACCTATGATGTAACTGGGAGGCAATTCCCCCTGGTTACAGAGCCTGCGTAAAAGCTTGGAGAAGATTGGCTCCACACCACAGGGCCACACTTGCCCGGACTTACTATGGCAGCCCAGTAAAGCTGGAAAAATTCAGGAATGCTGGCAGGTATAACTGATTGTGGGAGGAGTCGGAAATGGTGCAGCAGAGGAAGACTGGTGCTGGGATTCAAACCTAGGCGCAGCGGCCATGTGGTGTCTTTTTGGGACCACACAGCTTGGGCAGAGGAGAACCACGGACTTCTGTTTCTTTTTCTGAGATACGGTACACCAGACTGGGCAGAGGGGGAAGGAAGGACTGTGCGTTTGTGGGTGTTCTAAAGGACTTTGGGATCTCAATGAAGACATTAAGTTATTACTCTTAAGTTTGTATAACCCTTAAAATAAATAATCCCTTTCTTTTTCACCAATCTCTGGCATTGAGAGAAGCCTTTCCCTGGTGGCAGACAAGGCAAACCTAGCATGGGGTGGGGGACTCCCGGAGCACAAGGGTGGGTCCATTGGATAATAGTATATTGTTCACCCCCACCCCCACCCTGGGTCTTTTCTGTAACACGACCTTGAGCAGGTCACTCCTCTCCTCTGCATTGTGAATAATGAAGGGGTTGCATTAGGCCAGCTTGTATTTTGAAACAACGTTGGGACTGGATCCTTTCTTCCAACTACATTTAATCTGAAGGACCGATACTTCAGAAAGGTTGGAGTTGCTCAGGTTGAAGTAAGAGTAGGTGATGGGGTGCTGCTTGATCAACCTTGAGGACTCTGGGTCAAACGTCCACTACAGTACCTTTGACCCCTAGGCATTCAGAAGGTTGGTCACGCAGTGCTGCCATGAAGCCCAAGGAGCTCCCAGACAGTTGTACTCAGCAACAGGAGAGATTCTTGTTCGGTGTGCTGGAAATCGAGGTGGCAGCAGAGTGAATCTTACTGAACCATTGTGCTACCCTCAGTACATCTGTGTGGGGAGGGAAAGCCAGCCAACTAGGGCAAAGGCCAGTCAGCCTTCGTCCCTGCAGAAGCCACAGGTAGTACCTGGGGTACCTGGGGCCGGGCTTCTTTAGGGAGCCAGCCCCGGGGCCTGTGGCCTTTCATTGTGTCAGCTGGAGAGAGTTACTGCTGCCACTCCTTGTTTGCAGAGCTCCCTGGGACTTGGAGCTGTAAACATCCTCTCACTTGGGGAGAGATGGGAAAGGGAGAGGCAGAGTTTATCCCTCATACATCAGATGTTTGCTGAGTGCTGTTGACGTAAGAACATTCAAACCTGCAGAAGATTTTTATGAGTTCATTAGAGTTTATTGTGTCCCAACAGAGGATTTGCCTGGAGGGAAGACCTGCACTGACTGAGAAAAATGCTTCAGAGAAGGACTGTTTGCTGTTTCTTTTATGCATTTGGACTTAAAGAAGGAATGAAGGTGGGAGAAAGTGAGGTGGGGACTGGATTATAGGACAGTTAAGATTCTGTGCTCACCAGCATGGTTATGCTTCCCAGGGTCTGAAAAATAATGTTTAGTTTAGTTTATTTTTTAAATTATGTTTTATTATTTATGCTGTTACAGTTGTCTCAATTTTGACCCCCTTTGCCCCTCTCCATCCAGCCCCCACACTCCCTCAGGCAGTCCCCTCACTGTTGTCCATGTCCACGGGTCTTGCGTCTACATTCTTTGCCTAATCTCTTCACCTCCTTTCAACCAGTTCCCCCCTCCTCTCTCACAGCTGTCAGTCTGTTCCACGATTCTGTGCCTCTGATTCTATTTTGCCCATCGATTTTGTTCATTAAATTCCAAATATAAGTGAGATTATATGGTATTTATCTTTCACTGACTGGCTTATTTCACTTAGCAAAATAGTCTCCAGGGCCATCGTACTGTTGCAGAAGGTAAGAGTTCCTTCTTTTTAACCCCTGTATAGTATTCCATTGTACAGTGTACCATAGCTTTTTATCCACTCATCTACTGATGAATACTAAGGCTGTTTCCAGATCTTGGCTATTGTAGATAATTCTGCTATGACTATACACAAGAATAATTTCAAAATGGATAAAAGACTTAAATGTAAGTTGTGATACCATAAAAACTCGAGAGGAAAACATAAAATTTCAGAGGCAGTAAAAATTTCAGATATCTTATGTAGCAATATTCTTGCTGATATATCTCCTAGGTCAAGGGAAATGAAGGAAAAAATAAATGGGACTACATCAAATTAAAAAGCTTCTGCACAGCTAAAGAAACCATCCTCAAAATGAAAAGGGAACCCACTGTATGGGAAAACATATTGGCCAATGATAAATCTGATAAGGGTTTAATTTCCAAAATATATAAAGAACTTACAGGACTCAACCCCAGGAAGACAATCCAATTAGGACAAAGGACCTGAATAGACACTTCTCCAAAGAGGACATACGGATGGCCCATAGACACATTAGCTCCACATCACTAATCAGCAGAGAGGTGCAAATGAGATGTCACTTCACACCTGCCAGAATAGCCATCATTAATAAATCAACAAACACCAAGTGCTGGCAAGGATTTCAAAAAAGGCGACTTCAGTGCACTGCTGTGGGAATGCTGACTGGTGTGGCCACTGTGGAATGGCGCTGCCTCAAAAAATTAAAAATGGCACTGCCTTTCGACCCAGGGATCTCACTTCTGGGAATATATCCTAAGAATCCTGGAACACCAGTTCAAAAGAATATATGAAAAAGAAGTATTTCACCTGGCTGGCATAGCTCAGTGGATTGAGCACAGGCTGCGAACCAAAGCATCACAGGTTCGATTCCCAGTCAGGGCACATGCCTGGGTTGCAGGCCACGGACCCCAGCAACCACACACTGATGTTTCTCTCTCTCTCTCTCTCTCTCTCTTTCTCTCTCCCTTCCCTCTCTAAAAAATAAATAAATCTTAAAAAAAAAAAAGAAAAAGAAGTATTTCAGAAGTCTGTCACCTAGATGCACAAAAACAATGGACAGGGCTTGTTTAAGGCTAAGGTAAACCTTTTACTAAAAAAAGTTATAGGCCTGGGGTATGACTACTCACCACATCCTGGTTAGTTAGTGATTTATGATTGAATCACTCTATGAGGTCCGTTGTGTTAGATTTATCACAGCACCCACAGCACCCCCTTTTTCACCCACAGTACCGACTAAGTGATGTAAAGGTTAGTCCTGCATTTGGAACTGGAAAAAAAAAAGAAAAGTTGAAGAGAGCACTTAGGCATTGAATGGACACATATTTGCCAGACCCCAGACTACACACTTTCCATTCATTATGTACTGTGCACCCCAGCTCTCTGAGGAAACTGAGACGCAGTAAGATTAAGTCTCTTGCCCAAAGTATCACACAGATACAGGTTGGATTCAGACCAAGGTTAACCTGGCTGTTTGTCCACCACCGCACTTGCCCCTGAACTGGAGTCTGTAGTCCACAACCCAGCAACTCCCGACAAGATATTCTGTCACCGTGAGCCTCTGTGACCTGTCTTTGGCCAGGGATGAGGGTCACGGGGCGCTTGACTGCTTTATAGTGCTATAAGTGCTGAGTGAGAGCGTGAATATGAAACCTCTTTATAACTGATGACACAATGCAAATGCAGTCGTGTTACATAAGGAGAGGAAGTGGGTGTCCTGCAAGCAGCCTCCTTGTCCTCTCCCTGGAAGAGTAGGAACTCAAGAGCAAAGAGCCAGGCAGTGACTTCACAGTGACTGGCAGCCTAGGTTTGTTCTCTTCACCTCTGGTGGCCCAGGGACCTTAGGAGCTGGACAGAAGGAAGAGGGAAAGAGCAGGAGGGGAGGTGGGACTACAGAGGGCGGAAGGAGAGACTCTGGGTCAGGTCAAGGCCTTGCTGCAAACTGGACTTTGAAGTGTCTGACGGTACCTTATTGGGGATTTAACAGGGAGGTGACAGTCCCAGAGGAAGGGTGGGAAAGACAAGGACTTAATAAACTGTTCTCCGGAGGCAGCTACCCGGCACAGCAGCTGGGAGATTCCTTTGCTCCGGACTATGCACCCCCCCACCTCCCACCCCCGCCAGAACGGGTTATCGGGTTACCTGTGTCATTAACACCCCATCCCAGGACAATGCCTCCTGCCTGAAGCTGAGGCCTTTTCCTTCCTGCCCTTTCCTGGGAAGGGAGGGACAACAATTGAGTCTGACTGTTTATACCCAGGTGTTTGCACCCATAAGCCCGGGCTGTAAATCAAATACCACATGTCCATCCGGCCATCCTGACAGGCCTGTCACGCAGCAGGCCGACTCCCCGGCTGCCTTCCCTTCAGCCCTGGCCGTGCTGAGGCCCCAAGACGCAGCCCCATTGTCGTCATCCCCCGGGCTTCACGAACCCAACTTTGGTCTGCTCATCTCTCCTTTATGATGATAATGGAAATGTGAGGCCTCGATCCAAAAACTGACCATGTCCAAAATAAGAAAGAAAGAGAGAAAGGAAAAGAAAAAGAGATAGGAAGAAAATGCCTAATTTGGATTCTAGGGAAATAACCGATATACATTTGGAGGAACATCTGAACTTTGTAACTGATTTGAAAACAAATGTGGGACCCCAGGGCCCTCTCCGCTGCCCGGGCAATGCCCCTGTGGCGGCAGCATCGTGGGCAGCACACCCCTGGCAGGCAGAGACTCGGATGACACTTCCCGTCTGCAGCCCTGTTTGCACGGCTAGTTTGCCAGGAAAGCCTTTCCTCACCTGGGAGCGCAGGCCAGCCTGGCCCCCACCCCTGAACTTACAACAGCACCAAGTTCCACACAGCAGCCTCTCGTGAACCAGCTGCCTGCGGGCGTGCCGCCCTGGCCACTCCTCGTGATGCCGCAGGTTTCATGGGATCCTACTCTCACCCCTGCACAGCCCCACTTTCCCTCTACACATTGACGGCAGCCTCCAGAGGGCATCTCAGACGTGTTTTCAATGAGCCCTTTCAGCTTCCGGAATCTCAAAAGGTGCCTGCGGGGCAAGCCCGCCCAGTTTTCTGGGTACCCCTCATAAAACCCCACCCCTGCCTCCCAGGCCTCCCCTCACAGCCGGGGCACCAGAGTCGGAATTGCTCACTGGTCCCTCAGACTCCACTAGAATGTTCCCAAAGACGTGATAAAATTGCTTTTCCATTTCCATATGCCAAATATGTTTCCCTCTGACCCCAGTGGGAATCCCAGGGGCTGACTGAGAGAGGCCACTCTGAACTCCAGGTCCTTCTTCCCCTGTGACTCTGAAGCTGCGCTTGGCCCCAGCACGTCACACCTAACCCTTGTCCTTAAGAAAGGTGTCTCCTAAGAGGCCCCTCAGGCACTAGACCCAGGCAGGCCTGTCCCACCACGCACCACGCATCTCCCGGCTCGGCTCAGCCGCATGGCTGGACTGGAGTGAAACCCAGTTTGACTTGTAGCCTCGTGGAGAGCGTCACCAGGCCAGGCCCCAGGATGAGGAGGCAGGTGCTCTGAGGAGGACGCGATGCTGGGGCACAGCGGAAGCTGCGGATTAAGCACCTTGTACACCCGGGCCCTTGCACACGCGGAAGCAGCTGCTCCAGCTGTAAGAAAACCAGATCCACTGTGTCAGCCACTGAAGACAGGTTGGCATAAATAGAACTTGGAAAACCAGGCTCGTGCCTCAGGATCGCCCAACAGACAAAGTAAATATTTAGTTCCAGCCCTGGCATGGTGCCGGCTTTGTTATCATTTTTTTCCTTTTATTCATTCATCCTGCAAACATTTGCTGCCACCTCCCCTCGGGGCGGCCAGTCCTGTCCTGCCACTTCCACACTGTGAGGACTTGGGATGTGACTGACCCTCCAGTCCTCCCTTGGGGGGCCTTGGTGGGGAAGGAGGGGGGTGGGCAGAGACGGAGGAAGGCTTCACAGAGCTCTGAGTCCCTGTTAAGCCGGGTTTTGAATGGTGTGTGGACCTCATGTGAAGAGCCGCAAGGGGGGTAGGGACAGGTCTAGAGCACAGATTGTGTCCCCTGGATCTCTGGGTGGCTTGGCGGTTTCTGCAGCCAAGCTCCTCCACGGAGCCCTCGGAGGCCAGCAGCCCTCAGTCCAAGGGAAGCAGCGGGACTGCAGGCTTCCCAGGCCACTTGCGAGCTCTCAAGGGGCAAGTGCTTTACTTTCTAAGCCTCAGTTGCCTTCGGGAAAATGGCGAGGATGGTGATGATGATCAGCGGGTGGGCGTCAGCATCAGATTGTCTGGGTCCAAATCCCTCTACTCACGGGCCTTGGGTCCCCTGTCGTTTGTCTCCTCATTGAAAACGGAGAAAATAGAAATGCTCGTCTGAAAGCATATTCTGAAGATTAAGACAGGAAGTCTGTCAAATAGTTTTTACCTGAGTAAATATCATACTGTTTTTTGTGTAGAGTTGGGACTAGCCAAGCCTGCCTCAGGGTGCTCCCAACCCAGCATTGATGGAGAGCCTACTATGTGCTGTCTGCTCTCTGGGCGCCCACGTGCCTCGCTCCTGCAGGCGGCTCCCCCAGGAAGCTGACGGCGTTGGGCGCGCAGGCTGTGTGTTAGGGAATGCCCGGGGCCCACGGCTGCGGGAGGGGGAGCAGGCCTGAGCAGGGAGCAGTGGGACGGCCATGGCGGGCCTTGACTGGCCCCGCAGAGGGGGCGCTGAAGCTGCAGAGGCCCTTTGGAGTCCCACGTGGATCAGTCGCTGGCTGGGGCTCCGCAGAAAGGAGTGTGACCTTGAGTGAAGAGGCGTCCTCTCCCGGGAGAGGCCAGCTGCTGAAGGCAGGACAGCTAGGACAAGCCTTTGCGTCGCAGTGCCCACCATTAGCAGCAACCAAAAGATGACAGCCCGGCTGTCCCGAGGAGGCTGTTCCCCTGGGAGCTGGTGTTCCCGAGCTCAGAGTAAGTGAACTAATGGGCGCACAGTACCTCATAGAGGGTGTGGCATAACAGAACACGCATGCAAATCTGACGTCCAAAGGTAGTGAAACGGGTCAGGGAGACTGCCAGGTGGAAGGAACTGGACAGAGAGGACCCGGAGGCCTGCCGGCGTCTGCGCCCTGCTCTTCCTGCCCTGCTCCCTGAGGCGGTCCCGCCCCGCCCAGCCTCTCCTCCGTCTGGAGATAAAACCCTGGCATCGGGAGCCTTCTCACTCCACCTGGGGCAGCAGCGGGGTGCCACCCGAAGGGTCCCTTCCGTGAGAGGGGGCCGGGATGGTGGGCAGGAGCCAGGCCACAGGAAGGGAGCCCTGCACCTCCCGCTCAGTGAGGCCCGGGTCTCAGAGACCCCGGGAGCAGGAACAAGAGACTTCCTTGGCAATGGCCTCTCCCAAGACGCTGGAAAACAGGAGGAGACCCACAAGCAGAGGGCCTGCTCCAGCTGCCTTCCCCACAAGGTCACCTGTCCAGGGAGGGAAACCCCAGTTCATTCTCAGTTCCTGGAAGGTGTGGCTGGTTGGAGGGAGAGGGAGGCAGCCGAGAGGAGGAGTTAGTGGCGGCAGCCTTGGCCTGTCTTTTGTCCCGGTTTTTCTCTTGGTCTCTCTCCCTGAGGTGGTTGGGATAGGGGGAGGGTCACCAGACCCAGCAAATACAAATACAGGACACCCAGTGAAATTCCCATTTCAGGTAAACAACAAACAATGATTTAGTGTAAGTACACACCATGCAACTTAGGGGGTGTCCTTAACACTAAAAACTGTTGTTGATCTGAAATTCAAATTGACCTGGTAACCCCAGGTGGGTGTGGAGCGTGTGCGTGCTGGGTAGGGGAAGACTGCAGCAAATCCAGACAGGACAAGCCTCCTGGCAGGCAGTCAGGGACGGAGCCAGGGACGGAGCCAGGGACGCAGCAGAGGGCACACGGGGAATCCTGCAGCTGCTTGGGAAGGGGAAGGGGAAGGGCTGGAGAAAAGTGAAAAGGGAAACTGGTCCCCAGCTGTAACAACCCCAAGAGGACAGGGACGCAAGAGCTGCAGGGCATCCGGGCCTCAGCCTGGCCCCCGGCGTGGCTCCCCCTGCTGTGCTGGGCGACCTTAGGCAACTCTGGGCCAAGGTCAGGCTGGGAGGACTGTTCTGTGCTTGGGGAGTAGAGTGCTGAGGGGAAGGGTCTGGGAGGAGAGGGCGGCCCCCCACGAGGGGTCTTGCAGTTCTTCTTAGCACAGGAAGGCTGCCACCCCAACCAGCACCTGCTACTTATCACAGAAGTGACGGGTGAGCCGCCTGGAATCCCAGCCCCCCCCCACTGTTCCCTACCGTCCCTGGGGGAGGCCAGTTTCTCCGGTCTGTAGGTCCTACCCATCCTTCCGTGCCCTCTCCAATAAAAAGAATCACAACGATAAATACAAATTATTGAAGACATGCCCTTGGCCAGGCATCTTGTTTCATCTTTGCAGCAATTCTATGAGGTAGCTGCCACCATCATCCCCACTTTACAGATGAGGAAACTGAGGCTCGGGTGAACTGCAGTACCAAAGGCACCTCGCTAGCTCGTCAGCAGTGGAAGAGCACTCAGACCCAGACCTGCGTGGCCCTGGCCCACGCTCGTGTGTGTCTGTGCCTCTCTGACGACGTGTATTTCGTGGACCTGGTACCAGTGCCCTGTATCTGCCTTTTGGTCAGGAGCCTCGGAGGAAGGGCACGGATTTTATTTATTTATTTATTTTTGCCCTGAATCCTCAGTCCCTGACACAGAGGAAATAATAGTGTTTGTTAAAAGACTAAATCTTGTTCCAAAATGTACACAGCTCCCTTCCCTGTCCCCTGTCCCTCTTCCTGTCCTCCCAGGCCTTTTAGTAGCCAACACTTGGAATATGAAGAGCCTTCTCCTACGTGTCCAGCCTCAGCTGGGGCTAGGGCTCTGAGGAAGGAACTGGCTTATAACTTCTCTGTCCTGTAGCTCTCCTGCAAAGGAAGCCCCTCCCTGGGCGGGCGCCGGGGCCCTGGGACAAGTCCTCGGTCTCTAGAGGAGATAATGCCTTTGTGCCTCCTCAGATAAACAAACAGAGCCTGCTGAAGTGTGCAACGCAAGGTGTGGGAGCAGCGCCCCGCCCGTGGAGAGAGGCCTGGACTTCCTCCCTGGGTCTCCAGCCAGGGACCGGCGACAGCCAGGCCCAGCCAGACGCAAGGCCACCTGCTTCCCTGCCTCTGCCCACCTGTCACCTACATATAAAGCACGGAGCCTTGGGTCACGCCACACACGGGCACCAGTCACAGTGTGGTCTCAGCACAGGCACCCCCTGCAGTTCTGTGACCCAGCCGCTTTTACAGGTGCGTGCGTGTGCGTGTGCCACCACCAACGCCACCCGTGCCCCTGCCTCCTACTCCCCCTTACACCCCTCCCCTGCCCCCCCCCCGCCACGGTCAGATCAGGGCCACAGGAAGCAGGGCCAGCAAGTGTGCAAACCAAGAGCCAAGACGGGGAAGTTTATTTTCCAAGAATCATCTAAACACGCGGGGAGTATTTTTAGGCCCTGGTCCCACCCAGATGCCAAATCTAAACAGGGGGCCAGAGAGACGGCCCGTTGGGGACACGGAGCAGCCACTGGAGACAGGGTGGGACAGGGCGCTGCAGACGCCACCTTGCCCCTCGGACGACTGCCAAAGGAGAAAGCTGGTCTCGGGAGCCAGGGAGGGGCAGAGAGGTAACTGCGGGTGGGTGGGCCCTCTTTCTGAACAAGGGGCCACTGGTAGCCCACTACCACCTCAGAGAGCTGTGCCAGGAGCCCGCGGTGGGCTGTGGGGAGTAGGGGGGCCTCACGGAGGGAGGGAGTTTGCTCGGAAGGGAGTTTGCTCGGAAGGGAAGGCTGTCAGGAACATGTATATATATATATATATATACATATGTATATTATATATATGTATATTATATATATTATATATATATACACACACACACATATATATATAGCGAGAGGGATTGCCCAACAGCCTCAGCCTCCTGGGTGTGGGGGCCAGTTCCGGGGGGGTGGCTGCACGCACCTGAGGTGACTGGCCAGGAATGACCTTGCTTTGAGTGGCCTGCTGACAGCACCTGCCCCAGCCTCCAGGCGCAGGGGGGCAGGTGGAATGCTGGGAGGAGGCTTGAGCCCTGGGCCCTGGACAAGCTGTGCTCATTCTGGCCCCCACCGGCCAGGCCAGGTTCATTATTGTTGTTGTGGGGTCGGGGGTGGAGAAGGGCTGTGTGCCTTCTGCCCGGGGTTGGAGAGGCCAAGGTTCCCCTAGACTCCTGCAAAGAGCTGGGACTTCCTGGTTCTGCTGCCCCGAAAGTCACTGAACGTTGCCTTGAGGGCAGGGACTGGATGGGAGGTGGGGGCGTAGTGCAGGAGAGGGGTTGTTGGGACTTCTGAGAGCCTTGAGCTGGTGAGGGGGGGGCACTTAAATCCCTTGCAGGCTGCTTGGGAACCAAAGAGAACAGGTTCAGTGTCCACATACCCCCTGCTGACACAGGCTGCCTGCTGTTGCCATGGTGACAGCAATACCAATCTCCCTCACTGGCCACCCACTGCTGTGTGGTCACCAGTGAAAGGAGGGGGTGCTTATTCTTGGTCACGAAGGGGAAAAGGGAGGGGAAGCTCATATGGAGGGGGAGCAGCCCTTTCTCCCTCTTCCCAGGCTTAGCTGGGGGGTGGCCAGGGGCTCTGAGGGAACCAGGGTGGGAGAAGGCTTAGGGGTCACCTCCTCCGACCAGCTCCCCCCCAAGACCGCAGCAAGCCAGGGCTCCTCACCAGGGGTAAAGGAGTCCCGGCGTGCCGCCCACTGCAGACCACGGAGCCTGTGAGGGAGGGCGTCCCCACAGCACCCTGGCCCTGGGCCTCGGTGGGGGCGGGGAGGCACCTCTCCTCCCAGCAAGGCCCATTCTTGTCGTCTTCCCCTGCGTCTCAAGGCTCACACTCCTCCAGAACATAGTCCTGCTCCGAAGGAGGAGGCCTCAGGGCCTGGGCCCCTCAGTCCCTGGCACCGGGCACCTGGCCTGGCTTGGGGCCCACCCGTGGAGCCCCTCTTTTCTTTTCCCTTGATTCCCAGCCCTCTGCTTCCCACACAGCCCCTGCTCATCGCACTCCCTCTGGGCCTCAGAGGCAGAAGCCGTCAGAGATGCAGCCCGGGGCTGCACGGACAGCCCCCTAGTGCTAGGGCCAGAGAGCCTCGGGTTCACCTCTTCCTCCTCTTCCCCGAATGTCCTGTCTTTGACCCGTCAGCAGCCTCCTAACTGCGCCCCTTGCTCCCCCACCCTGCAGCCTCTGCTCCGCAAAGCAAAGACCCTGTGGGGGCTCCTGGTCTCTCGTGCCCAAGACCAGCATCCTCACAAGATCCTACTTCGAGGGCGCCCTCACCCCCACACACTGCCTCTTCCTCCCCTCTCCCCCTTTGCTCCTCCTCCTGCTGCAGGCTGAACTGGGGCTGGCTCCGGTGCCTCCTCCCTGGCCACCTTCAGGTCTCCTGGATGGCACGTCCCCATGGAGGCCTTCCCTGCCCACCTTCCCTTTCTGACTGAGCTTTTTCCAGAGCACCTACTGACGCCTGAAACATTGTACAATGTGTTTATTTTATTTATAATGTCTCCTTACTAGACTGTGAATTCAGGAGGGCAGGCATTTTTGTCACAGCCCGTGTCTAGAACATAGATGCTCAAGATATATTTCAGCAAACAAATGAACTTCTTGTCACCCACCTCGTCCAGGCTGCACCCGCCCCCCTGCACTCTCCAGCCCTAGGACAGAGGAGAAAGTGCTGGCTAGTGTCTCAGTCGACTCTGCCGTGGCCACTCTTCTGTTGGCCTCTGCCCGGCCTCTCTGCTGTCGCTGCGCTGGAGCTCCAAGGTGCCTTCTGCGTCTCTCCCAGTGGGGTGTAGACGGGGAGCTCACACAGGTGGGGGCAGGTGACTCACAGTCCCTGTTCCAAAGAACCTCCAGGTCCAAGGCCCCTACCCTGGAACTGGGATGAGCTGGGGGAAACAGGCAGGGGTAGTCATGGAAACTAAAAACAGATGCAAAAAAGTTTTCTCCAAAAATATATCCATCTTTCCCTCATCATCAAAGTCCAATCTGGGAAGCCTGAGGAAGGGACGCCCAACCGTCTCAGGGCTGAGGTCAGAGGTCAAATGTCCAGCCATGAGCCATCAGCGGAGGAAGCCGGCCACCAGGCAGCTGAGCGTGGGTGCCAGCAGAGCGGGCAGTGGCAAGGGCAGCAGCCGGCCCGGGGCCCGGGACCTGAACACTGGGCGCTGGCCCCGGCGCTGGAGGGGCCTGACGTTGTCCGTCATGTTCAGCTTCTGCTGATTGTCGTAGTACAGCTTCTCAGAGAACGCAAGGATCTGCAGAGGGACAGGGCTCGCTAGGCTGGGGATCTGCAGCAGAGCTGTGCTCCCTGCTGTGTGACCCCAGGCCGGTCACCTTGCCTCTCTAAGCCCTCATTAGTGACGGGGCTCAGAATCCCCACCTCTCAGGTGTCGGTGTGGGTGCAATGAAAGATGTAAAGTGCTGGGCACTGGTGGGCACTCAATGCCCGTTAGCTTCCCTTGGCCAAGCGGATGGCTTGGGGGGCCTATGATTACCACTAATGTTATCACCACTAAAGAACAGCGGATCTCAGACGTGAGCATGCATTCGTGCCACCTGGGGGGCTCATTGGGCCCCAGTCTGCCCGGCCTCCCCCAGAGTTTTGGATTCAGTAGGCCTGGGGTGAAGCCCAAGAATTTGTCCAGCAAATTCCCAGATGATCTGATGCCACGGGTCCCAGGAATCACTCTCTGAGGACCACTGTCCTGGAACAAAACACCACGAGGGCAGGGACGGGGGCCCTTTTGACTCACTGCTGCACCCCGAGTCTCGTGTGTTACGGGGACTCCAGGACCACGCGAGCACTGAATGATCTGCTCCCCTGTGGAGGCTGCACTCACCCTTTCTCGGCTGCCCCTGGCCAGCCCAGGCCCTCTACACAGATACCTCTCCTCAGGACATGTGCCCCCTGCCTTCCGCTGGCCAACTCCCACCTACTTTTCAGGGTGCAGCCCAGCTGTCCCTTTCCTGACACCGCTGGCACAGCCTCCCCTCCAGCCCTTACCCCAGAGACGGGACAGCTGGGGCCCTTCCTGTCTGTCTCCTACATGAGTGTCTATGGATTTAACCAATAGGCCCTCAGCTCCCTGGGGTGCCCCCAACCCAGGGGCCTCTGGGGGTCCAGAGGGACGGTTTCTGGGGAGCTGGGCGCTGGGAGGCTGCCACCTCGGCCGGGCCCTGTGTACCTGGTCCTGGTGGAGCTGAATGGGTTCCTCAAACACCGTCCAGACAACCTTCTCGTCACAGCTTGGCGTGGTGAGCGAGCCCAGGTAGCGGAAGTAGTGCCTCAGTTTCTCCTTCTCAGGGAGCAGGTCTAACAGGCTGATGCTCTGTTTCATTGTGGTGCTCATCGCTGGTAGGGGATGATCAAAGATACTTTCGGGGGGGGTCTCTGAGACACTGATCCCCCTCACACACCTCCTGCTGAGAGCCGAGCCCCCTCTGTAGGAAGGAGTCTCCATCCCTCCCCTCCCCCTCCCCCACTCCCTGCAACCCCCATCCCAGTCATCCTGACTCACTGGGTCTGGGAATAGCAGACAGCACCTCCACCAGGGGCTGGAAACCATCATTCCTGGGTCCAGCCTGGAATGGGGGAAGGGGGCTTGAGAGGGGCTTGTGGGGAGCTGGTGGTGACTACCCACCCGCTCATTCCCCTGGTCTGGGGGGGGGAGGGCAGGCAGCTGCTGGGACTGAGACCCTGAGAGGCTCTGAGCCCCTCACCCGGGGGTGTACAAGCCACTGAGGAATAGAAGGCAGGGCCTCCCCAGGCCCCTCTTGTCTTCCTGGAATTCCGGGTCTCTGGGTCCTAAGAAACAGCCCCTCAGACCCTGGGGATGGTGGGTCCTACCTCCACCAGGAAGGCCAGCACTGCAATCTCGTCTTTGGAGTCCTGGGCCTCTTTCGGGTTCTCTTTCTTGTGTACTATGTGCATCTGGTGAGGGGTGAGAGAGATGGAGACAGAACTTGGGGGCGAGCTGGACCGCCCTTCTTGCCTAAGGCAGGTACATTCAGGGCCAAGGCGCTAGCCCAGGAGGGGCCACCACTCACCTCCATGGCAAAGCGCTCCCCGTCCAGGCTGTGCTCTGAGCCCGCATCCAGCTCCCTGGACCAGTGCAGGTGCAGCTGCGTGGCCCGGTACCGGGCCGCCAGGCCTCCTCCAGCGACGGTGGCCTCGTTCCCCAGCAACACCATCACTGAAGGGCGCAGGAAGGGGCAGCGTCCTCAAACCCACCTCCCCTCGCCTCTTCCAGCCACTCTTCCCAGCTCCACCCAGGCGAGACCTCTCCTACCTCCCACCCTTCCTGGGCTGTGGGCCTAGACCTGGAGGGAGGGGACCCGGTGGGTCATAGGGCCCCAGACCTTGCCCTGGCCCCTTGCTGGCCTCCCTGCCTGCTTCCCTCTGCATATCCCCCTCTGCCCCTCCCTTGCTCCAACCTCTCTCTGGTGCCCTGGTGTTTTCAGGGGAACGTCCCACCCCTCAGCCCTCAGTGATCTGCCCCTGGGCTGGCTCGGCCTCTCCCAGCTTCCCTCTCTGTCCTCCACCTACACAGAGCCATCTGCAGCTCCCTGAACACCCCAACCTGTTTCATGCGCCACAGCACCACACCTTTGCACATCATTGCTCCTTCATCCTAGGACATCCAGACTGATCTGAAGAAAGTACTGAAATTCCTTCTGATGTGTTCTCTGCCTTCTGAGCCCTTCCTCTTCCCCCTACCCTCCCTGCACTGGGCTTTCCAGCTTCCCCTCAGCAAAGGTGCACCTGGGCCTGTGTGCCCTCCCAGTGCTCAGGGAACTCTGCAACCCCCACCCCCCCACCCCGCCACCCGGTGCCTGCCCAGGTCCTCCATCCCACCCGCCTGGGACCCACCTGAGTGCCCGTTGTTTTGGACGGCCCACTTTTGCTTCTTGTCATAGCCGGAGAAGGAGAAGCAGCCCAGGGTTTTGTCCACCTGTGCCTTGGTGGTGACGATGTTGATGGGGGACTGGCGTGTCTTCTTGCAGTCTCCACCCCACTGGTCAGGCCCTGAGGGGGGAGCAGCCCAGTCAGGGGGGCCTGGCGCCAGGGTGTGGCCTCCTCCACTCCACGGAGGTCAGACCTGCGCCTCACTCACAGGCGGCAGGGTCCTGGGATGGCCGGCATGCCGTGTTGCGGGAGTCTTCCTGCTCACACACACACACACACACACACACACACACACACACGTGTGTGCATGCAAAAACAGCAGTGATGTCTGGCAGTGATGGCAGAGCAGGAACAGGGTGGCTAGTTGCTGGCTGTGAGCTCTGAGAGAGGGGACAGCCCCAGGATGCTGGGCTGTGAGGGGAGAAATGTGGTGATAATTTGCTTTGTAACCCGTGTAATGAAGTTCAGAGAAGGTGAGTGGGAGAGCCGGGGTGGAGTGGAGTCCCCTGGAAGGGCTGCTTGTGAAAGGACACGCTGACTGGACACTGAGTGATGCCAGGCTGCAGCGGGAAGTGACCCCAGGAGGAGGGAAGCCTGGTTCCCCGAACCTCGGGGCGTGGCTTGGGGGCGGGGCGGGCAGCCCTGTCCCGTCACCCGCACAGCAGAGGCAGGAAGAGAGCAAACTTCGGGGAAATTGAGAAATTCATCAGTTTTTAAATAGAAAGTGATAAGGATCCCTCCCGGGTTCTCTTGCAAACAGGACCAAGTCTCCTTTTTTTTTAAATCCTCACCCAAGTACATTTTTCCCACTGATTTTAGAGAGAGAAGAAGGGAGAGAAAGAGAGAAAGCAAGAGAGAGAAGAACATCGATGCAAGAGAGAAACATCAGCTGGCTCCCTTGTTGTGTGCACTCCAGCCAGGAATCGAACCCACAACCTAGGCATGTGTCCCAACCAGGAATAGAACCCATGACCTTTCGGTCCATGGGACGATGCTCCAACACACTGAGCCACACCAGCCAGGGTCCAAGTCTCCATTTTGTAATGAGAAAGAGCAAAGTGTATCTCCCCATTTGGTGCTGCTGATGACGTTTCATAGGGGACTCACTCGCCCTCTCGGTGACAGTGATGGTGGTGCCAGGGAAGGCTCGGGTCACTCCACGTTCTCCTCCCTGAGCACCAGCAGCAGTGTGTGTGTGTGTGTGTGTGTGTGTGTGAAGAGCTGATGTGATGGTGGGACACCCTTATCCCTCATCCTTCCCACCCTCCTTGTGTCTCCGTTTCACCCTGCGCGCCCCCGCCCCACCCAGAAGGGCCTGCCTCCAGATGCGCTGTACTCACCCAGGCAGTCGGAGGCCTTGGCCTGAGCCTCGTAGCACCAGTGTGACTCTGGAGCAGAGAGAGGAAGGATGTGAGGCCTGTGCGGACGTGTGTCAGAGCATCTGTGCCCACGTACGCCTCCACCAGCTCACGAGAAGCGTGCATTCAGCCTGAGCTCCGGCCTCTGAGCTCACACACATACTGGATGGGTGTGTGCACACGGTAGGTCGGAGGCTGCGAAGCCCCCTGAAGTCAGAGCCCCCCTGGGGTTGGGGTGGGGTGTTGCTGGGGTCTGGGAGAGGACACTGAAGGAGAACATGTGGGTGGGGACGGAGGCCATGTGAGCAGGCAGGCTGTGGGTCCCTGGCCTGTGACTCATCCAGTGGTCATCCTGGCCAGTGCATGGATCCTCACGCAGGGCAAAGCAGCCGCCAGCCCTTGAGGGGCTCCTCTGAGGCCACCCCAGGCTCTGGCCTCCACGCTCCCCATTTGTTGCTCATCATCATCCCGCTCCCTCCTTCAACCCACACCTGGAAGGGAGGCCGTGGTGAGATGGGAGGAGGAGGGTTCGGGCCTGGCCTCCCCTCTGGGGACCGCAGAGCCACGTTCAGCCTGGCTGCCTTCCCGGAGCTGGTCAGAGGGGTGGTGGAGAGTGGGTTGGCCCCTCCCTCTCACGTTATTAAGACCCATTCTTGGCTAAACTTTCCCAGCCCCACAGCAAGGAAGGCAGCCAAGCCCTCTCCCTGGTCCCACCACCCCACAGTCCTGGTGTTTGGGACCAGACAGACTCAGGTTCTAATCCTGGCTCTGCCTCGAAGTAGAACCAGCATCTGGGAAGTAGAGGCCGCACCCCAAACCTACCACACTGATGCAAGACGGTGACAATGGGGGAGACGGGGCAGGGCAGAGGGGGACATGGGAGCCGCTGCCTTCCACTCAGCTTTCCTGTAAACGTAAACCGGCCCTAATTCAAGTCTATCGATTTTCTTTTTTAAAGGCTGGAGAAGCAGAGTGGACAATGCATTTGATCCAGAGCTGGAATTCTGGCCAAGTCACTTAGTCTCTCTAAGTCTCAGTTTTACCATCTGTAAAATGGTACCAACACCACCCACCTCATTTGAGGGCTGTGGGAGCGGGGGCCAAAAGAGATGGGAGGAGTGTTCCAGGTAGCCTGGAACTTCGAGTCCCTGAGGAGCCCTTCCTTCCTGTTGCCTTGCTCCCTCTGCTCTCCCGGCAGTGCACAGATGGCCAAAGCCACGTTGGAAAGAATTCAGGGATGAGGAAATTCCTAAGAAAAGCACAGCTTCCCCCTCAGCCTGAGCTCAGACTTCTGAGCACACACGCCTTCCCTCCACCTTCGTGCCCGGGCTGCACGCATCCCATGCCACCTCCACTGGGGTTCCTGGAATGCGGACAGGGTGGGGAGGGAGCCGTGGGAAGGTCAGGACCTCAGTAGGGGGTGTGAGGATTTGAGGCCAGGAGCGAGCACCCACACCCTTAAGGAGAACATGTGGACACCCTCAGAGCCACTTTGGGTGTTTGAGTTTCCCAGCTCGGGATGCAATGCTTCACCCACCCTGCTGGCACAGCCTCCTTCAGAGATGGACAGTCCCTGCGTGTCTTCTCCATGACAGCCCACCCCCTGGACAGGGCTCTGCTATCCCTGGACTCTGCATCTGGGAACCACCCTACGGGTCGGTCCACTCTGCAAGGGACAGTGGCCACTTCCTCCGCAGGTGGAAGGGGCTCTGGAGCTGGTGCTAATTCACCAGCTTCCCATCCTAGCTCTGCCCCTGCGCAGTCGCTGCCTTTTCTGAGTCCCACCTTCTCCCTCAGGCAGAGGGAGCTGGTGGTGTCCGAGGAGACGGTGCACGAGAGGCTCCCTGCTCCCGTGAAAGCCTCCTTGTTACAAACCTCCTGCGTCTTCCCCTCTCAGAGGTCCAGAAGGAAGAAGGGGCCCCCAAGGTCAGCCTGGATTGGAGACCCAAGGGGAGGCCACTCCAGGGGAAGCCTTACTTAAACCAGAGTCTGAGGGAGCCAGCTGTGACGGGTGGAACCCTCCGAGCCTCCCCCAGGGATTATGTGGCTCAGGCTGAGCTTTTCTCAGGAATTTACTCTTTCCTGCCAGCGATGGCTCCTGCGTTTGTAATGGTAACCTCTGATCCACTGCCATAATCATAGAGACTTTTGACCTGCTTGGGCAAATGCTCTTGTAACTACCCTCCTCAGGAGGCAGGAAAACACAGTGTTGATGAGGCCAAGGCCAGGGGGCAGGTCTCTGTGGGCTGAGGAGAGAGCGCCGGCTCTCAGGCAAGAGGTGGCAGGTCACGCACCAGCTCAGGTTCCTGTCATTGTTCGTGAGAGAGGGCTGCCCTCGCAGGTGATCGCCAGCCCTCTGTCTTGCCCCCCACCTCCAAGAGGGCCTGGGAAAGAGAGCAGCGCCCCGGCCCCAGGCTCCCGGCTCCAGCGGGTCCACCTGCCCCAGCCAGAAGCGGAGTGAGACCCCACAGCCACTGCCGCCCCCCAGCCACTGCTCCCCACCCTGGCTTTCTCTCCTCCCCCGCTCTTTAGACATGACTGAAGAATTTCTTTCTGATGGACCTTGCTCACCCCACCCTCCCACTCTAGGGGCAGGGGAAAAATCCTGAAAACCAGCTCAGCAAAAGCCAAATATGTCCTGGGCAAAGTCTCGGGGAGTCCTGGCCGGAAGGAGCCCTGTATCCTCTCCCCACCTCGCTCCACGGCATCCGATGCTCCAGGGACCTCAGCGGGCAGCCTGGCCATTCTCCAGCCTCAGTCTCCCTGGCTGGCTGGCCCCAGGCCAGCGGTAGCGCCGTCAGGCCACCACGCATGATGTGCCTGCCGCCTATCACAGAGACACCGCACTGAAGCGCTGACAGCACTGTGCGATGCGGATCCTGGGAACAGCGCCTGAAGCTCACTGCGACCCCCGTTCTGCCGACGAGAAAACGGAGAGGGACGTGCCCAAGGCCACCCGGCGACACACCAGCCGGACGAATTGCAAGGCTTTTCTCTTTCTGCTCAGCCCAGCCGCTGACGCAGGTTTCAAACGTCCAACTCGAAAAATACACATTTTCACGTCCTGCTGTGGGGGAGGGAGAAACGTCCCTCCACCCTTCTAAGATCTTTTGGCTGTCTTAAGAATCAAATAGACATGAGGCAGATGAACAAGAGCAAATGACCACATTTAATGAGTGTGGGCGGGAGCCCCCCAAGCAGCGGGGTCAGGGACAGGCAGGAAAAAGGACGGGTATACGGCATTCTGAGCGGAGGCGGGGGGAGGTGAGGCGCCTGGGGGCTTCGGAGGGGAGACAGGTCATAAAAAGTTAATCGTGCTAATAACGCTTATTACTGGCAAGGTCCCCAATTTAAATTCTTTAAGGGAGAGGTGAAAGTCTTGATTGCCTTCAGCTCAAAATAACTCACAAACCAACGTGGCACACTTGGGGAGACCCTCTGAACCCTTCACTGCCTTTGCTCTCTCCTCCTCTCCGGCGAGGTGCTGCCAGACCCCTCACCCAGCCCTCCCCGCACCCCGCCGGCCAGCTCGGTCTGTCCTGCGGGGCGCCACCCACTCTCTCCTCTGCTGCCGAGGCCCCCCAGCCGCTCACTCCATGACTCCAATCGGGGAGCATGTGGCTTTGGAGACGGCTTGGTCAGACGGACCCGAAGGACCGTGGGAGGGCAGCTGGGCTGGGGGCTGGCAGATGGGAGTTTCCGGCGACGGAGATGGGCCCCGGCGAGGTCTCGGGGAAAGGTGCTCCCCGGATCCCTGTGCCCGGCCGCTGGAAGCACCTTCAGCTCCTTATCAAACATTAACACGCCTCTCCTGCTACCTCCCACCTAGGAGAATAATTAAGAGCTGCGCCTCACCATTAATCTTTAAAGGAAAATCACTCTGGCCGGAAAGACTGGCTCAACCCGGGACCTCGGGTCTCCAGGTGCCCCCAGCCAGGCTCCCAACACAGCGCTGGGGGTTTGGCGGGAAGATGAAGGGAGGTGCAGCCCCCAGTGATAGGGAACCCAGGGTGGGAACGGGGATGCCAGCCCCCCCCCCCCCCCGCAATGTGTTGCCCTTGCTCTGGGCGGAGGAGCGCAACCACCCTGCACCCAGCCCCGGCCAGGCGGACAGCGGCCGGGGGACAAAACGGAGAGGACCAGAGCCGCTTGAGACGCCAAAAGAATGAGAAACGGAGGCGTGCGTCGGGGAGAGTCAGAGAAGCATCCTTCTCATGGACCCTCAGGCTCGTCTCCTTGGGGCCGCCGCGCACACGCGTGCACACGCTTTCCCCGCACCGCACGTGGCCGTTCGTGTGCGCACACGAGATCGCTCTCCCAGTCCGCCCGCAGCCTCTGCGCCCCGGGCGCACACGCAACCCCGGACAGGCGCGCAGCCGGCGCAGCTGGTGCCGGGCGGGCGCACCCTGGGCGGGGGGCGCGGGGCTGGGGGCGCAGGGCTGGGGGCGCAGAGCCGGCCACCCGAGGGGCAGGGGGCCGAAGCCCAGGCGTTCACCTGCGCCGGCGGAGGACCGGTACCGGACGAGGGCCAGGAGCGCCAGCAGCAGCCGCATCCTGCGCAGAAGCAAAGACCAGACCAGGGGTCGCACACCGAGGAGGCCGCCGAGGGTGCTGCGATCATGCCGGCCAGGGTTTTATAGCGGAGCCGCGACGGGGCAGGGAGGGGGGAGCCCCGACCGCGGGACGCGGGTAGCGGCTCCTCCCCCTGGCGGAGCCTCCCCTTCCCTGGTTCAGAAATACACCGCTTCCCCCCTCCTCCCCGCTCTACGCCAGAGCCCCCCTCACCGGCTCCGCGTCCTCTCCCCCCGCCCCGCCCGATTCCACGCGCTCTCTGGTTTGGGAACAGGCTAGCGACCTCGCAAGGTGCTTGAGCCACACCGCTACGGTGGGCGCCTGGATTCCTGACTTCGGGTCATTTGGGCGCAGACCGCTGAGCGGCCCGCTCGCCTCGGCCCTTGCGGTGGCCTAGGGTTGAGGGCGGGCGGCGGAGACAGCCTCGGAGTGCTGGAGGGACGCGCGCTGGTGTTGAACGCGGTGTCCCCAGAAAGAGGGTTTGCTTCTCGTGTTCAGGTGGTGGCCGCAGATTCTCTGTCTCGTTCCTTTTTTCTGCTTTTCTCGCAGGCTGCTGCAAACTTCATTTCGAAGCAGACCGAAGACCCTTCTTCCAACATAGAGTGCAGACGCCCCTAAATTATTGTGTTTGTGTGGCGGCCGGAGCAGGGCGGGTTGAAGCGCCGGAGCTGAGAAACGAGTCGCAAAGGGGCCCATGAGGGAGAAACTTGTGGGGACAGAGGGGAGAGGTGGGGTCCTGCTGAGCCCCCCTCCACCCCTAAGACGAGATGGGAAGAAAAGAGGCGGTGTCCGAATGGACCCCTAGTTTTCTCATGAGCCAGGATCTTCAGCCGAGTTTAGTGGGAAAGAAGTTCCCTTGAAGGGGGCCCTGGCCTCTGGGGCAACGGGGCGGGCTGGGGGCGGGGCAGGCAGCGACGGACCTCGGAGCAGGAGCTGCCTCTCGTCCCAGGAGCGGTGCTGAGCTGTGGCCCCGCTGCCTCAACGCCTCGACTCCTTCTTGGCCCCACGTACCTTACGGCCCACATGGGGTGGGGGCTTCTGTGGGACTTTGGGAAGCTCAGACTTGGGCGAGGGAGAGGGGTGGGGAGCCGGCAGTGGTCCTGGGCCCCCTCCATCAACAGGAAGCCCCAGTGTTCTGGTCCAGTCGCTTCCCCATCCGTTGCCAACCTCTCAGCCCTCACCGGCCTTTGAACCTAGGCTAGGGACCTCTGAAAAGGGGTTGCCCCCCTCAGAGCCGCCTGGGTACAGGGGCTTCCTCCTTCGTTAGAGCCCTGGCTGACTCCCCCCCACCCCGCCCCGCCCCGGCCCCCACCTCCTGGCCGGGGATCACACAGCCCAGGCTGCAGCTTTGATCTTACAAAGGCAGGAGCGCCCTTGTCAGGCTTGGGGCCCTATTGTCCACTCAGCTCAGACTTCAGCCACCAGCCTGGGACGACGACAGGGGAGGGGTTCTGCACCCCAGGGGTTCGAGGGCTACTGACCAGTGACTTTGAGATCCACTTCGAAGTCCATTGCATTGGGCGCCCCCCCCCCTTGGGGGGAGGATTGTGAGGGGGGAGCTGCCCCCTAGGTAATCCTGCTCTTCTCAGGTCAGTGCACCCCTGGTATGTTTGGGGGCCAGCGAGATGGGGAAGGAGAGCCAGGCCTCGGGGCAAGGGTCCCTCTCGGGCTGGGGCCGGGGAGGAGGTTAAAGACGGGCGCTTCCTCACGATGCGCCTTAAGGACAGGCACGGAGGAGGTGGGCGTGGCTCCCGCCCCATCTGCCATCTTGGACTCCAAGGTTACCCGGGGTCAGGAGGCCCCCACTCCTGGTCTGCACACCCTCAGCCTCGTCTCCCAGCCCGGACCTCCTCCTGGACTGCCTTACACCACTCACCTGTTCCTGTTTCTCTCCAGTGGAGAGGACAAGGCCCTCATCAGAGCAGGGATGGCCCTGACAGAGCCCACCCAGCTGCCAGCCCACCCAGCTGCCAGCCCAGCCCAGCCCGGCCGCAGCCTCCTCCGTCTTGCTCGGCACAGGTTCCCCAAGACCCTGCATTCAAGCCTCTGCTCTTCCTCTGACTCAGGGATGACCTTGGGCAACTTCCCTACTTTTTGCAACTTCCTTATCTGCAAGGTGGGGATGATGATCTCTGCCCTTCAGATCTCTGCCCATAAACAGCTACTGGGCTTGCCGCAACCCCAGACTTCCACAGCTGGCCTCACGGTGCCGGTGCCGTGGGTGTCGCGGGTGTCGCACTGACCCACTTCAGGTGCAGAGATCAATCACAGTTCTCATCCTCTAGGGACCTGCGCCCACAAGGCTCTGCCCCAACAGGAAGGAGGCAGTGGGCAAACTGGAGGGTATCGCGGTCAGGCGACCCTGAGATCACTTCTGGTTCCACCCCCTTGTTCTGTGATGTCAGCAGAGCCTCAGTTTCCCACATCTGTAAAGTGGAAGTTATACCCCTGTCTTCCTCATGGGGTCCTGTGAGAATTCCCTGTGTTCAGCGAGGCAGGTGGGCAGACAGAGCATGTGGCAAAAGCTTCCACTGGGCTTTGGAATAACACTGCCCTGGGTTCACACGCCACCCTCAACCCTTGCCTTCACCTCCCTCAGGCTCAGTGTCCTGATCAGGAAAATGGGGGTAAACACAGCACCTGCCTCCCGTGGCTCTGTTTAGGATTCAGCTTGATCATGCTGGGTAGAGGGTGTGGTAGAGGGCCAGGCACTTAGGAAGTGCTCAGTAAACCTCGGCTGTGGCTACTGGCTGTTGGGGGCAACGACGACGGCATATGCCCATGATACTGGAGCCCAGGGGAGTGGCACCTAACTCAGCCAGTTGGCAAGGAATCAGAGAAAGTTTCCTGGAGGAGGTGAGATGACAAGTGATTACTCCCAACAAGAAAGGGGAATCCAGGCAGAGGAAACGGAATGAGAAAAGGTACAGCGGTGGGGTGGGTGGGCGGGAGCCTCCGTGAGAGGTGAGAGTGCTGAGATGAAGCAGGAGAGGAATGTGGTCCCATATGGGTGGCATTTGTCTGTTGGGATTAGAAGGCTGGACTCGCCTTTCCTTCGATGAAGTGTAGGTGTCAGGATCCTGATTTTATAGGCCAGGAAACATCCTCAATCACTTGGCTGTAGAAAGGGACAGGGAGAAAAAAAGAAAGAAAAGGGCAGGGATCCTCACCTATTTCTGTGAGTTACAGAAGAGGAAGCTGAGGCTCAGAGAGGGCAGTGGCTCAACTAAGTTGCCCAACAAGGAGAGAGCAGAGCTGGGATTTGAACCCTGGTCTCCCACCCCAAACCATGCTCTCTTTCCATGCCATCTCATTCCCTAAAACACACACACCTTCCTCCCACTGGGACTCCCAGCCCCCACCCCCCCTTGCTTTCTGCAGAGTCTCCTCTTATTAGAAGATGAGTAGGTCTGTGGAAACTCCAGTTTTTGCATCCCTGGACGTTGAGATTACACCCCCATGCAGAACAAGGTTTAACCATCAGCCTCAGCCCCGCCACTTCCCATCCTGGATCTCTGCCACGTTCCAGCACAGACCAGAAAGCGCCTTTCCTGCCGGCATCTGTGGAGGCTGCAGTCCCTCTTCCCTCAGCTTCACATCTACCCTCTTTCTCTGGTCGGTAGAGAGAATCCTGGGTGAGCAGAAAGAGGAGGACAGAGGGAGAGAGAGAGAGAGAGAGCTGGGAGTTGTCATGGGGACGGGATAGGCGCTTCCTTGTTAGAGGAGTTGGCAGGAACTTATGGGCCTGAACATTTTGAAATAATAACACCACCAGAGAGAAGCACGGGATAATCCAGGCCTGGAAATGACATATGTTCTGTTCCTGCCCCGCGGAGTTCAGGAAAACTCCCCCACGGTTCTCCCCTCCCGTCTCCTCCCTGCGTCTCAGTGTCTAAGCCATAGGAGCCCAGGCTCATGCCAGCAGGAGGCTGAGATCAGGACAGAGCTTCCTTGTGTTATCTAAGCGTATTCATTTACATTCTGGCTTTGTAGTGGGAGGACATCTAAAGAGGGTGATGGGATGGAAGGGGGGGCAGAGAAAGGGAAGAGCCACACAGGCCGGGTGGGCCACTTAGTTGGAGCATCATCCTGTGCATCAGAATGTACGGGTACCATTCCCGGTCAGGGCATGTACCTAGGTTGTGGGTTCGATCCCTGGTCGGGGCGTGTACGGGAGACAACCGATGGATGCTTCTCTCACATCGATGTGTCTCTCTCTCTTCCTTCCTCTCTCTCTAAAATCAATAAATATATGCTTGGGTGAGGATCACAAACAAGCCACACAAAGCAGCGTTGGGGGAAAAGGGGACAGTCCCTACTCCATGAATGCTGTGGCAACAACACCTTTGGGTGGGTGAGGGTGTTGTAATTTATTTTTTTTCTTTGATTATTCAGATAATACCTACTCAGTGTAGAATATTTGGAAAGAAGCCAGGGGGAAAATGTCACCAATAACCTTATCTTTTACAGGGAACCATTGTATAATTTGACTTATTTTTAAGAAAAAAATTTGGCCCTGGCTAGTGTGACTCAGTGGATTGAGTGCTGGCCTGTGAACCAAGGGGTCACCACTTCAATTCCCAGCCAGGGCACATGCCTGGGTTGCAGGCCAGGTCCCCAGTAGGGGGCGCATGAGAGGCAACCACACATTGATGTTTCTCTCCCTCCTTTCCCTCTAAAAATAAATAAATAAAATCTTAAAAAGAAGAAAAATAATTTAAAGAAAATAACCACCCCACCTTAATCCATTTGTTTAATTTTTCCATCTTTCCTTTTACTCTTTACATGCAAAACACAATTGACATAGTGAACAACTTAGCACCTGTATTTTTTAAAAAAGATTTTATCTATTTTTAGAGAGAGAGGAAGGGAGGGAGGAAGGGAGAGGAACATTGATGTGCAAAAGGAACATCTATCTGCTAGGGGAACCCAACCAGCAACTTTTTGGTCTGCTGAGATACACTCAACCTGCTGAGCTACGCCCAACCCACTGAGCTACGCCAGTGAGGGTGTGGCCTGTTTTTCAACTTTGCCATTTTACTGTAAACATGAGTGTTAACCTCACAGTCTTCACAATTGTTGTCTTGTGGCTTCACAGGATACACAGTGTTAAAAAGCAAAAAGAAAAAAAATATCAAGACCAAAATTGAACAGAGTTAATTTGAAGATCATATTGGCTTTATTAAGCAATTCATGGACTGGGCTTTTAAAAAAAATTCCCATCCCCCACCCCCTCCCCTTTGGCAACCACCAGCTTGTTCTCTATATATGGGTCTGTTTTTGTTTTGTTATTCCTATTTTTAGATTCTACATATAAGTGAGATCATACAGTATTTATCTTTCTCTGTCTGACTTATTTCACTTGGCATCATACCCTCTAGATCCATCCGTGCTGTCACAAATGGCAATAATTCATTCTTTTGTATTGTTGAATAATATTCCACCGTATATGCTCATATGCACAACCTCGTCTTTATCCATTCATCTATTGATGGCCATCTAGGTTGCTTCCCTGTCTTGGATATCACTAGTAATGCCGCAGTGAATATAGGGGTACATAATATCTTTCCGAATTAATGTTGTTTTCTCTGGAAAAATACCCAAAAGAATAATTTCTGGATTACATGGTAGTTCTATTTTTAAATTTCTGAGGAATCCCTGTATTGTTTTTCCACAGTGGCTGCACTGATTTACACACCCACCAACAGATTAGAAGGGTTCCCTTTTCTTCACATTCTCTCCAGCACTTGTTACTTGATTTATTGATGCTAGCCATTCAGACAGTGTGACATGATATCTCCTTGTGGCTTTAATTTTCATTTGCCTGATGGCTAGTGACGTTCATCATCTTTTCACATGTCCATTAGCCATCTGTATGTCCTTTTGGGAGAAATGCCTATTAAGGTCCTCTGCCCATTTTTTTTAATTGGGTTGTTTGAGGGTTTGTTTGTTTATTTGTTTTAGTGTTAAGTTGTATGAGTTCTATATATAGTTGGATGTTAACCCCTTATCAGATGTATCATTTGTGACTATCTTGTCCCATTCAGTAGGCTGTCTTTTCATTTTGTTTCCTTTGCTGTACAAAAAGTTTTTAGATTGATGTGGTCCCATTTGTTTATTTGTTCATTTGTTCCCCTTGGTCAAGGAGATATGTCCAAAAGGTAATACTAAGAGAAATGTCAAAGAGTTTACTGCCTATGTTTTCTTGTAGCAGTTTTACAGTTTCAGGTCTTAACATTTGAGTCTTTAATAGATTTCAAGATTATATTTGTATATGGCGTAAGCAAGTGATCAATTTCATTTTTTTCACATGTGTCTGTCCAATTTTGCCAATATTAAAAAGCTGTCTTTACGCCACTGTGCATATTGGGCTGGCCAACAAGTTCTGTAAAATGGCTGTGGTAGTGATTAGTTGTCTTTAACTTCATTCAAAACAATTTTGTTAGATTGTGTTGTGACAGCTGTCATACCAGCGTGCCTTTAAAAAAACTTTTCAAAATGGGTGAATTTTTGTGTAGCCATTTTAATATTAAAGATGGAAGGAAGCCCTGGCTTGTGTAGCTCAGTGGATTGAGAGCGGGCTGTGAACCAAAGTGTCTCGGGTTCGATTCCCAGTCAGGCCACATACCTGGGTTGCAGGCCACGGCCCCCAGCAACTGCACATTGATGTTTCTCTCTCTCTCTCTTTCTCCCTCCCTTCCCTCTCTGTAAGTGAATAGATAAAATCTTAAAAAAAAAAAAGATGGAAGGAAATAAGTGTCATTTTCAGCATATTATGCTTTATTATTTTACGAAAGGTAAAAACAACTGAAACGCAGAAGGAAGATAAAAATATGAATAGTAAAATGGCAATAAATACTACCTATCAACAATTGATTTTAAAATTCAAAATAAGCAAACGAGCAGAACAGAGAACCTTTGATGGTTGTCAGATGGGAGAGAGCCAGGGGGATGGGTGAAAAAATGAGGAATTAAGAAGCACAGATTGGCCCTGGCTGGTGTGGCCCAGTGTTCTGAGCACTGGCCTGCGAACCAAGGGGCCCCCGGTTCCCTTCCCAGTCAGGCAGGGCACATGCCTGGGTTGCAGGCTGGGTTCCCAGTGGGGGGCGCGTGGGAGGCAACCACACAGTGACGTTTCTCTCCCTCTCTTTCTCCCTCCCTTCCTCGATGTCTACAAATAAATAAATAAAATCTTAAAAAAGAAAAGAAAAGTGAATCTATCCTGTAATATTTTATATTTAATTACAGTAAAGTATTATTTTCACTTGACTTAAATCTAAGCTTTATGATTCACATTAGTTATACATATGCCTTTCTTACAATTGTTTAGAAATAAAAAAATGTTTAAATATTTTATTTATTTTCAGAGAGAGGAGAAGGGGAGAGAAACATTGATGTGTGAGAGAAACATCAGTTGGTTGCCTCTTTTTTGCCCCCAAAGGGGGACCCAGCCCACAACCCAGGCATGTGCCCTGACAGGGAGTGGAACCCACAACCTCACAGGCTGGTGCTTAATCCACTGAGCCACACAAGCCACGGAATATAAAAAAAAAGTTTATTTATTTTATTTAAAAGAAGATTTTATTTATTTATTTTTCATAGAGAGGGGAAGGGAGAAAGAGAGGGAGAGAAACATCAATGTGTGAGAGAAATATCAGTTGGTTGTCTCTACACCCTCAACCAGGGACCTGGCCTGCAACCTAGGCATGTGCCCTGACTGGTAATCAAACCAGTGACCTTTTGGTTCACAGGCTGGTGCTCAATCCACCGAGCCACACCGGCCAGAGTCAAAACTTTAAGTAAAATAAAATAATAAAGAATTTTTCATATAAATAAATAAATCTAGGTATGGTTACCATGGGCTTTTAGCATGAGTGATGGCATTTTGGGCCTGTGAGTTTCTCCTTAGCAGGCAGTATCCCATCTAGCCAGTAGAAAGTAGAAAGGCACTTCAATGAGTGGTACAAAATAAAAGGTTTTTATTCTTTAACATTGTTTTATTTATTTATTTATTTTTGTATTGTTGTTCAATTACAGTTGTCTCCATTCTCCCCCCATTACTCTCCCCTACCCTTCTCACCCCCCTCCCACATTCACTTCTCCCCACCCCACCCCCTGCTCCGTTGTCCTCATCCACGGGTCCTTGGTACGTGTTCCTTGACCCTTGCCCTTCTTTCCTCCTTATCCCCCGCACCCCGCCCTGCTCCGGTCACTGTCAGTTCATTCTTTATTTCTGTGTCTCTGGTTGTATTTTGCTCCCTTATTTGTTTTGTTGATTCAGAATGGAAGGTTTTTGTAGGCAGAAAGGGGTGGGATAAAGAAGTTAAGAGTGGATTATTTCAGGTAGGGGGTCTGATCAGGAAATTCCAGACTGGTTTAAAATTCTACTCCTGGGAGAGGCTGACACTGAATGAGGTTAGTTATTAAGTTTTGGCTTAATGATATGGCTAAACAAAAGTGACTCCATTTTGCCTTCCTCCCTTTCTCCCTCCCTCCCTCTTTCTTTCTTTCCTTCTTTTCTTTTCTTCCTGTTCTTTTCTTTTCTCTTTTCTTCTTCTTCTTCTTCTTCTTCCTCCCCTCCCCTCCCCTCCCCCTCCCCCTTCTTCTTCTTCTCCTCCTCCCCCTTCTCCTCCCCCTCCCCCTTCTCCTCCCCTTCCCCTTCTCCTCCCCCTCTTCCCCCTCCCCTCCCCCTCCTCCTTCTTCTCCTTCCTCCTCCTCCTCCTACTCTTCTTCTTCTTCTTCTTCTTCTTCTTCTTCTTCTTCTTCTTCTTCTTCTTCTTCTTCTTCTTCTTCTTCTTCTTCTCTCTCTCTCTCTCTCTCTCTCTCTCTCTCTCTCTCCCCCTCCCCTCTCTCATTGTGTCATCAGCTTACTTATCAAGGTACATAATACTGCAGGAAACATCTTCCCACTGGAGGTGCAGGACCACAAGCTGGGGAGGGAAACCAGGGTTCCAGTTTTGTTCCCCAGCTCCTCATGGAGCAAAACTACCACCAGTTCATGAAAATACTTCGGAGGTGGGATAAGGATTAAGGCAAAAGATTTGTGAGGCACCCCACTCCAAGGGGCCCTTAAGAGGCCAGCTGGAGAATCTAAGCCTGGAGTTCTCTTTGACCTCTGATGTGCCTGTAAAACAGGGAATGTGTGGGGGTGGGGAGGAGGTGAGGGTGGGGGGTGGATGAGGATGGTGTTTCTGTGTGGATTTGCAGGGTAGAGATGTTACGAGAAAGGGACTCATCCAGGAGTGGGTCTGCCTCAGGACGGCCATTGGTGTGTGGGTTCTTGAATTCATGCAGGAGATTTCACAACCCAAGCGCAGGTGAATTCGAGAGTATGTTTGTAACAGGGTGCAGCCAAGAGGGGAACCTCAAATAGGGATCTGTAATAAGATCCAGAGGAGCCTGGAGACAATTGGCTCCACACCACAGGGCCACACCTGCCCAGAATCTGGCAGCTGTAGCCAATTGTGAGAGGAGCCGGAAATGGGGCCTCAGAGGAAGATTGGTGCTGGGATTTAAACCGAGATGCAGCAGCCATTTGAGGGGGAGAATCATGCGCAGCCCTGCAAGAGAGAACCACAAACCTGGGGGCTTCTTTCAATAATAGTATATCGCCCCAGGCCCCCCTTGTTTGTTCTGTAACATGTTTACTAAGGCTGGAGACAGTGAAACAAAGGAAGGGCTTAGGGTACAAGAAGCACCAGAAGAGAGCTTAGGTGGTGCGCTGCTTTGGCTTTTTAGAAGCATTATAGGAAAGAAGTGGGTCATGCAGGGCTGCATGGACTCACTGAGAAGTAGAAATCACAGTGCAAGAAGTGAGCCAAGGCCGGGCTGCTAGGACAGAAGAAGCAACAGGAGAGAACCCGGGCAGTGCCCTGCCTTGGCTCCCTAGAAACGTTACGGGAAAGAAGTGAGCCACGGTGGGGCTGCTGACAGCTCACTGAAAAGGCAGAGCAAAGGGGGCCTTGGAGACAGTCAGGGCAATCCTGCGACGAGCTGTTGCTGCCTGTTGCTTCCCTGGTTGCAAGTCTCCTGGAGACCCTTAGAGTTCAGGAGAGAAAAGTAATGAAGCGCACCTGAGAGGGAAGAAAGGCGTGGCTGTGCTCCAGACAGAGCCAGAGCCCTTCCTGGGCTTTGTCTTGGGCAAAGTGCTTAACTCTCTTCAAAGGTGGGAATTTTAGGGGAGGTCTTAGGGGAGGATCTCAACGGAATATTCATCAACTTTATGCTGATGCACCAAAATGAGATGATCCCCATGACTTTATCTGTCCTTGGGTTTGGTTGGCACAAATGGAACTAATTGAATTTCTGTTTCCTATCTCCCTGAGTAGGGTGATTCAAGCTATTTACCTTCTGGTTGGGGAGAAGTGTAAACTGTTTACTCTTAAGTGTCCTTAGTTAGGGAAGACAAGATTTTGCTATTTACTAGATGTCTGTAAACTGCTTGGCCCTTTAACTGTCTGCTTCAGTCTCCCTATTCCCCTTCTCCTGGCTTACTGACCAGCTCAGAGAGGTTGTGAGAAAAGCAAGTGCCTGTGGGCCCTCCTCCCACAGTTGTATTTGCACAACGGCGCCCTCTGCTGTCCCTGCTTTCCCAACAATTCAGCACCTTTTACAGTTTGGAAGTCCTTCCCCCTGTCTGTCCATCCCTAGTGTTTCAGTTGTGGGGAGGGCACCATTTAATGACAACAAAATAACACTCAGAGAACTGAAAAACAGCTCTTTAGGTCCACTGTATGCCTGATACCCGGAATGTTAGCCTGCTTCCCCAGACTTCCCCATGCTACTAACACATGTGACCTCTAATGACCCCACCTATTTCTTTCAGGTGTGTCCCTGGCTCCCCAGGCCCTGGGAAGGATGAAAGTGTCAGAGCTGCAGAAAGAAGCTGAGATTTGGCAAATCTGTTTCCCCCTCTGCAGGTCCTGTGGGTGGCAAGGTCAATTCTTCCCTGCTTCCTCCCTTATTTTGGCAAACCAGGAAGTGGGGGCAGTGGCTTTGCCATAGTAGCAAGTAACCCCGGGGTTAAGCCTGAATGTGTGATGGTCAGGGTTGAATGAGGCCTGTATGGGATTCCGTGAGCTTCATGGTGTAGAACTTGTGTATCTCAGAGGGGCTGCACTTGGCTTAATGTTCTGGTGTTGCTGTCTTGAAATGCTTAACAATTTTTGAATGAAGGGCCTTGCTTTTTCATCTTGTAGCCAATATGGGATGAGCATGCGAAGTGCAGTCTTCTGGCTGGCTGTCCACCCTCCCAGAGCTGGCCCAGCCCAGGCCAGGCATTGGAGATCCTGAGAACAACCTGAGAACCTGCAGCCCCTTGGAGAGCACTAGGCTGGCTCAGGTTCTGCTTTCTCACAGGAGACTCTCCCTTGCTCGAAACCTAGGGCACTGCACTGCTCCCTCCCCAGCCCCCCAAGGCCTCTCCCTGCAGTGCTGCCTGACAGCCAGCTCTTTGGCACAGGGGCTGCTGAGGCTCTGGGGCTGTGCACCTGGTTCAGCCCAAGCACTGTTGCCACCTGGGCCAGCCTGGGCTGGGGGTCTCGTCTGGCAGTGCTAGATGCTGGCAACGGGGCACTGGCTGCAAGCTCAGCTCACCTGGAACATGCTGGGGGGCACCTGCCAGCCCTACTCTGCAGACTTCTGCCTCTACTATCTGGTCTTCCTCTGGGCCCCACACTGTGCCTCGGGGTTAAGATAAGAAGGCAGGAGGAGGCCCTGGGTGGCAGCCCTGGAAGAATGTGCAGGGGCAGAGCAGGAGCTGAGGTGCAGCGAGGGGGCTCGGGGAGGCACACACGTGTGGCCTTCGGGCCGTTCGATGGCCCTCTTTTCTGAATTAGTCTCCGCTGTGAGGAGCTGTGTCTGGCTTCTTCATGCTTCCCCGAGTCACCACATGATGATCACACTCAATTCACTGGGCAACCTCTTCACCTGCAGCATCAGGGACAAAACCCTGCACCTGGAGTTGTGCTCTTCTGCATCGGGCACACCTGGCACCTTACTCCTTGCCAAGACTTTGGGAAGCACAGGACCAGGACTGGGACATCCATATGAGCTGGGGGTCGCCCCATGTTGAAGGAGGGCATCTTTTCTGCATGGAAGGAATTCTAGGGATTTTTCTCTCCTGGTTCACAGGTAGCAGTGTTGCACAGCTTGGATGCCACAAGGGGGTCGAGTCCCTGGAAACTGAGGGAACTCTTCCCACTCGCCCTGCACAGTCTATAGGACAGGTGTGCAGTGGGGAGGGACTACGTCTGTAATGTACGAGCTCCTGCCAACGCCAGGATGGAGCATGAGATTCAGGTTTTGCCCTCCTCTCCCTCGGTCCCTGGGCCCCAGCAGGTCACAGACGTTCTCTGTGCCTCCTCAGGCGAGCTCAGACCTCCTGCATGCTTCCAGCTCAAACCAGCGACGGCCTGAAATGTTGAAGCAGACAATGACCCCTGTGGGTTGTTGGGCCAGTGTGAACGTGCCCTGGACTTCGGATGGGCTCCTGAGCGGAGGCTGCAGGCCGGGTACAATGGGGGTGGGGTCGGGGGAGGACTATTCCTCCGGGGGGAGGTCGAGGGGAGCTTCAGCACCATGAGATGGACAGCACCTGAGGTGCAGGCAAGCCTAGGAGGGGCTGTGACAGCCCCACCCTGCCACCACAGGATTTATCCAGGAAAGCGAGGCGAAGGGGCAGTCCGGGCAGCGAGCTCTTGGCGGGCTTCAACCCTCCAGAGGCTATTTAGGGCTTAGGACCCATGTTCAGGGAATCCGCAGAGTTTGGGGTCATGGATGAAGGGGAAGCGGGGAGGGAGCTGGAGCCCAGCTAGTCTGGGGAGGCCGGTGCACCCGCTGCGAGGAGGGGTGGGGTGGGGGTGGGGCCGAAGGCGGAGTCCGGGTCTGGTCCCTGGATCCTCTTTCCGGTTTGCTTGGAATTCCGGTGCAGTCGCTGGGTCCCGGGCTCCTTCTGACAGACCCCGGAACACTGCAGGCCCAGACTGCAGCCTCCACCTTCCGCCCCAGGTGATGAGGAGAGGGAAGGGCGCCTCTGAGGGGAGATGGAGGTGAGGAGGCCTGTTTCAGGGCGGGGGGGGGGGGGGGGGAGGCAGAATGGTTCCCCCGTGCTGACCTGGTGACAGGGAGGGAAATTATGGACTGTTTCTAGGAACCCCGGGTGTGCGAATGGCCCTTGGTAGGATTCAGACTACGTGCCTCCTGGGAACACAGCCACCTCCCAGCCAGGGCCTCCCCTCAGCTGCCCTCCCCAGCACCTCTGTGGGCCGTCCCTGTTAGAGTGCAGCAGGGGAGGGAGGTTCGGCGGGGCCGAGTGGTCCAAGGCAGAGGGGGGCACCTGAAGTGGGCAGCAATTCATGGCCCCTGGGAGGGCCATTGCAGGGGTTGCAGGAACCCTGGGCAGTCCCCCCACCACCCTGGGACAGGACACGCCTAGGGCTCCCATTAAACATGACTCCAGCTGTATGCGACCCCTCATCTCTTTATTTATTCATTTTCAGAGAGGAGAGGGGAGGGAGAAAGAGTGGGAGAGAAACATTTGTTTGCCTCTTGCACTCCCCACTGGGGACCTGTCCTGCAACCCAGGCATGTGCCCTGACTGGGAATTGGACCAGCGACCTTTTGGTTCATAGCCAGGGCAACACCTCATCTCCTGAGCTCATATCCAAGGTCCATCACACCCCACCTGTCCAGCTCATCTCTGGCCGTGACCAGTCCATAGGCAGTCCCTGTGGATTCCACTTCCTGCCCATTTCAGTCCCCTCAGGTTCCACCTGTCAGGCATGTCCTTCCCAGCCAGACTCCCACGTGCCCTCTGGTCTGAAATGTCCCAGTCCTGACACCTCTGACCTGGCCACATCCAGATGTCCCTTTCATTCCTTTGGGCACCAGCTATTGCCATTAAATCCCTTCCGTGTGTCAGAAGCTGTGTCGGGGTGAAACAGAAGCCACCTCTGCTGTCTCAGAGTCTAATGGGCCACCGTGGGCGTGGCCAGGACTGATGCCTGAGCACAGCCAGGGCGCTAGCTGAGTGAGCCTCGGTGTCCTGAGAGGTCCTGCTGTGGCAGCTGATGATGAAGCTGAGGTTAGAAGAAAGAGAAAGGATGAACTAAGAAAGAGATGTGGAGGAGGGGACTGAGGGTGGGGGGTGGGCAGTGATTGAAGAGCATTCCAGAAGATGAACAGCACATGCCCAGAAAGGCTCAGAGAAAAGGAGTGGGTGTGGGCTATTGGAGAAAGTCACAAATGATTCTGGCTCCAGGTAGAGTTCCAGGAGGCAACTGAGAGGGCAGGCACAGGCCAGATCACGGAGGTTCTCATAGTGGACACACCCCAATGACTGCTCCACCAGCAGTGGGCAAGGGGCCCTCGCTGTGTGTAACCCACAGTCCCGTGAGATCAGTAACACCTGATGGTCTATTTGTGTGTTTCATGTCTCTGCCCTTGGATGGACCTTGGTGCCCCCGGCTGTTTCCATTCATCATCAGGCCTTTCTGCCTGCTCTGGGCACAGAAGAGGGGATGGGACCACCTGGGTATGTGTATGGAGGGGAGGCTGTTAAGGCTCATTCATGTTCCCCTACCTCATCCCCAGGCACCCCACTGGTGGGTTTCTTCTGGTTCATATGTACATATGCAGGCTTCCAATCTTTCAGTTTGGTGAGGGGGCTCCTACCTTGGCCTGCTCCCAGGGGCCCCTGCAGTGGCCCCTCAGTTTTCCCTCATTCTGCCAGCCCTGCTGGATGTGTCTGGATTCACATTCTTCCCGAAGAACAGCTTGGCACAGCTGTGCCTCAACTCTGTGATGAGAAGCTGAAGCAGCACTTCTGGCTCGCTGCCTGAAGGCCCAGCAGGTTTGGGAGCCCCCAGCACTTCCTACAGGTCCCCACCCTCCCCCAGGGCCTGATGGGCAGTCCTTTTTTCCTGGGTGTTTTTCATGTGCTTGCAATGGCTGCAGGCCAGCCAAAGGGTGGCGTGTTCTCCCTAGCGTCATAATGACCCTCCTCTGCATCCTTTCAGGAGGATTATATTGTTGAGGACCCTGGAAGGACTGTTTGTTAATTACCATGGTAATCAGCTCTTTGGGTCTGACAGAAGGGACTTCAGTTAGCACCAGCTCCTTGACGAGTGAAGTGGAAAACAGGGAATGGGAAGGAGGATGCTGGAGTGAGCCGAACACCAGAAGTTGGTCTTTGGGCTTTCTCTGGGCCTTAGTGACTTTCCTATGCCTTCTCTGACCCTCTGATTTCCCATCTGCCTAATGAGTTTGCTAATCTCCACTTTGCCTCTTGGGGTCACTGTGATGCCCAGCGTGACTAGTTATAAATCTATGGCCATGGGGGCCACAGTATGGGGCTCATCTGTTGGGGTGGGTTGGGGCTAGACCTTTTCATCTGGCCATGACTGCACATGCCCATCCCACACAGGTGTGTCCCTTTAACAGGCTGAGCAGCACTGCCCATCTTCAGACACTCAGCCGGGGAATACTGGCAGGTGCCCTGAATAAGGAGTGGGGGCGGGCCTCAAGAGTCAAGCAACACCCTTCACTATGCACCCCTTTTGCCTCCCCTAGTACCTCATCTCTGTTCCAATCTGAACTGAGTTTGACTGATGCTAAGGAGGTATGCCTGGGCCCTGGGCTGCCAGGATCGTCACCAATGAGGTTCTGGGGGAGCCAGGACATGGCAGGTCCAGTGTGGGCTTGGTCCTGGGCACTGGTGCAGCCATCCAGCTGCTCCTTCCGGTGTCTTACCAGCCCCCTTTCTGGACTAGTTTCTGCACCAGGGGCTATGCCCAGCTTCTTCATGCTGCCCAACATCACTGCCATCACGATTATGATCAACTAACTCAATGGGCAACTGTGCCATTTACTCCTTCAAGGACAATATTCTAGGCTCCAAGTAGCAGAACCCTTCACTGGGGACACCTTATCTCCCATGCCTGCCTGGACATTGGGTGAGGGGTGCAGTTGTGGGCATTCATGGAAATTGGGGGTCACCCAGAGTGGAGGAAGAGGCACCCTTATTGGGAGGAATGTGTATGGGAGGAATCCCAGGGATTGTCTCAACTCTCTTTCAGGTAGCTGGGCCTGCTGGGTTGGATGCAGGTGGGAAGAATTGAGTTCCTGGAAAGTGAATGGACCCTCCCCACAAGTTTCCCCACACAACTCATAGGATAAGTCTGGAGAGAGCATTGGAGATGCCCATAGCGTGTGGCTGTCTACTGCTTCCAGAATGGAGTACAGGAATTGAGTACTGTCCACTCTCCAGAGCCTTGTGGCCCCTGGAGAAAACATTGGCATTCCCTGGGCCTCCTCAGGGAAGCTCGGGTCTCCGAGGCAACTTCAGTTTATACCTTCTGAGCCAGACAAGCATCTCTGGGATTATTAGGCTAGTCTGGATGATCCCCGGGTTGGGAATGGCAGCTGCAGGCGAGGACCGTGCTCTGTTCTCTGACGGCGGGACCCAGGACGCTTCAGCACCACAGGCTGGACAGCGCCTCCGGGGCGGGTGGGCGGCTCCTCTCCTTTCCGCCAGAATTCCGCCTCAATTAGAGACCGTGGCGATTTGCGGCCCTGAGAGTACGAGAGCACGTGGCGCAAGAGTCCTTACAGGTTGGGATCTCCTATGGAGCCGACGTAAGGAGCAGGGCTGCGTTAAAGTGAGGCTCGGTCTGTATGTAACGCCCTATCTCCTTACTCTGGCCCCTCAAGACAGGTCACAACGCACTTGTCGGAACTTACCTCTGACCAATCCACGCCTCTAGACTCCGGGATCCAGTACCTCTTAAGCTGGGTCTGGCTCGGCAACACTTATTCTGGGCCCCACTCCCTTGTGCAGAGGTCACTCTGCAGGTCTCGGCCCTGCTCAGTCTCCCCACCTCCACCCCCAGGAAAGGCACCGGATCGGCTTTTCCCGTGGCCCCCGCGCCTGCTCAGTGCCGGGCACACAGTGAAAGCTCCCTATTTGTCAGGGGACGAGCCTCGTTTTTCTTTCCTCAGCGAGGATGGCCTGGGCTGGAAAGCAGGGCGGGAGGGCAGGTTCCTGCACGAAGCAAGGCCGGTGGCGCTGGGAGTGGTGTGTCACAGGACCCAGCCTGCGGCGCCGATCTGCCTTGTCCAGAACCCGGAGTGACACGAGCTCTTCAAGGATGCTGGATTCCTGCCGCGAAAGCCGCCCTTTCTTTGCCCCCTCGCGGTGTACCAATGGGCTACAAGCTCAGGGATTGTGTGGGGCTTGGTCCTCCATGATGCTTCCCTGCTCCCAGCTGCAACGACAAGAAGTTGTGTACACATTCAGCTCAGGGCTCTGAAACTAAAGTGAAATAAAGAAGAAATAAGAAAGAAGGGGAGGGAGAGACAGGGGAAAAAAAGCTTAAAAAGGCGCAGGCAAACCAGGCCCCCTCCGTTCCCTGACTGAGTGTCTTGGACGGACCCGGGGTGGAAGTTGAGGCTCGTGGGCCATCAGGCAGTCTCAGCTCCTGCTACCTCTTAAAAGTGCAGGTGTTTCTCCAAGTTATAGGTTGTTTGAAAAAGTAACTTCTAACTTTTGTGCTGACTTTAGAATTTAACCTTTATAAAGAAGTCCAGTGGCTGGACTTCTCGTTTACTAGAGGTAAGCAAATGACTTGTGTGGGAGACCAATCAAGGAAACTCATGCAGTTACTGGGTGCACATCGAGTGTATCGACTATCTACTTATCAGGCCTGGAACAGTGAGCTAGAGCAATCCATTGCTTTTGACCTCCTGTAAGTGCTGTGCGCTGATTGGTTCTTGTTAAGGAGACGGAAGGAAGGGCATGCACGCACGTGGGACTGGTGGGCAGAGCTGCGCGAGCTTGGAGTGGGAGATAGTTCTCCGAGTTATCATGGCGTCGCTCAAGGGTAGCACCGTCGTCTGTGTGATCTGTTTGGAGAAACCCAAATATCGCTGCCCCACCTGCCGCGTGCCCTAGTAAGCGCCGGAGTTCGTGGGGGAGGGGGAGCGCAAGTGATGGGCCGGGCAGGGAGCTGGGCTAGGCCTGAGGGAGGGTCCGCGGGGCCCTCGGCTGATGTGCCCGCTGGGTTTTGTTGTTACAGCTGCTCTTTGACCTGTTCCCGGAAGCATAAAGGTAAGGCCTCCCGCGTCCCCGCCTTAGCCCCGCCTCCCTCGTCGGCCCGGGCAGCTCCCCCCCCGCTGTCTTGGGGACGTGGACACCCCTCAGGACGCGCTCTCTGGGGCCTTGTCGCGAGCGATCCTGTCGGATCCCCTGGGTAACCTCTGCCTGTGAATGCGTTTCCGGATTCTGAACAGTCAAACCCTTTATTCTGCTCTGCCTTTACTTCTACATGTCATTCGTTATTTGGGCTCTGATCGGAGAAGTCTACACTAGCTATTTCATCTTAGTATTCCGACGCAGCGTCGCTTATCATTTGGCAGAAGCTGCACTGGCTAAAGTTAACAAGAAAATTTCTTTCTTTTAAATAATTCATTGTTAGAAACAACGAAGTAGATTTATGTATAATAAGGAGAGATGTCCTCGGCTGTTAATGTTGTCAAGTCTACATTTTAACTCTTCTCCAGTGCTGTGCGTCTTCTCAGCTCTCAGGGACTCTTTCCCACGATCTTCCGATTGGTTGACTCTTCTGTTCCTCTTAGTTGTTTGCCTCTCCTTTCGTCTCCTCCAGGCTCTGGTTTACAAGCAGTATGTTTCAAGCCGTGCCCCCACCCCTCTCTTTCTTCTAATATCTCTGGAGCATTTCAAAAGAAACCTTTCAGCTAAAGATACACAGAAAAGAAGTACAACTGCTTTGCTGGAAATAGGGTTGGAGAGCTGGGCAGGAACGCCTTCTTCTGGCCCTGCATCCCTGTGAGGCCCCACTAAAAACCTAATCAGGAGCTCTTAACTAACTGTGTTGCTACTGGGCTGAATTTTCTGAAATATAAATTTGAGCAATTCACTCTCTTGTTGATTCTTTTTTTAAAAAAAGGTTTATTATTTATTTTTAGAGAGTCAGGGGAAGGGAGGGAGAAAGGGAGAGAAAGAGAAACATCAATGTGTGCTAGAAACATGGGTCAGTTGTCTCTTGCACGCCCCCAGCTGGAGACCTGGCCTGCAATCCAGGTATGTGCCCAGCTGGGAATCCAACCAGTGACCTTTTGGTTGGCAGGTCAGCGCTCAATCCACTGAGCCACATCAGCGAGGGCAGGTCAGTGGTTCTTGACCTGGGTATTGCTCTCCCTAGGGAGGTAACTCATCATAATGTTTTTGTTACAGTAGCTGAGGAGGGATTGGTGTTATTTCTGGTACTTGGTATTGATTCTAATAAACATCGTGCAGTGTGTGAGACGACCTTACAGCACACACAGCAGTACCCTTGCTGAGAGACACCTGCCTTGGGAAGGAAGGCAAATGGCTTGTGTGTGGCATTCTCTTGCTCCTGCTTTCTCCACCTGTGCCCTAGCCACCAGTCTGTGGCATTTGTTTGTCACCCTCTCTCCTGCCTGACCTTACTTTAAGGGTCAGGTCTAGCCATAGACCTTCCTTGTGCCAGAAATGCTCTTTAATCTGGCAACGACCATCCCTCCCAGACTCCTCTTGGTCTTGTCTCCCGGCTCTCTCAGGTGATTTAGATCAGCAGACCCTTTGCCTCTTGCCCATCTCTTTATTGACCTTAAGACTAAATCCCTCTGGGCTGGACCTGGTGACTCCCATCTGTGTATGCCTGATGGCATGTGCACATGCAGATTTGGTATCTGAAACTCCTGAGGAAATGCAGCGTCTGGCAGAAGTAATGCCTACTGAGGGTGGTTGGTAGGGTAATAATACAGGTGGGATAATTTATAGTTTTAATTTGAACATTTCACCTAAACGTTATGTGGTGTGCTTGAGTGTGATAATGTTATGTTACAGAATTACATGCTTATGATTTGTAATAAAAGATTTTGTAATAAAAAGGGACTTACTTGTGCCAGACCCAGTAGTTTGATGCTGATTGAAGTCAGTGCCACTTAATTGTAATGAAAGCCCCGTGAGATTAGGGGAGGGAAGAGCTGATCTGGACAGGTCCTAAGGGTCAGTGAGGTCTTTTGCCAGGTTCAGGGTTGCTTGTTTTCATTGTACTGCCTCTTATTTGATCTCTTACTTCCTCTGTATGCATCTCCACCTCACCCACATCCCTTACTCCGTGCACATGCTCCCCACCTAGATGCTGGCTTGGTGGAAGGTGCAGCCTTGTCACTAAAATGGAGGTGATGTGCTCCTGAGATTTGCGTCTTTTTCAGAGCAGTGCAAACCTGAAACTCGTCCTATTGAGAAAAAACTAAGATCAGCTGTTACTGAAAAAACTGAAAAGCCTGTGGAAAACAAAGGTGAGTTAGTTGACTTCAAACAAAACTGGAATGAGAGTTCAGAGAGAGTAAGTTGAAAAGAGGAGACCTGGGCTGGGACAGAGAGTCAAGAACCGTGTCTTCTTTATGGAGAAGCAGCTTCCTTAGCCCAGAGCGCCAGGAGTCCGGGCAGAGATGATACAGAGCAGCTTGAAGCATCATTGTTCAGGACAATACAGATGGGGGCAAGAGGCAGAGGGGAGAAAGACCAGAGGTGCGGTTTGGGGGTGAGGGGTGGGCCCTGCTGGGGGGAGCCTTCTGTAGTAAAGGCTTCAGTCTTCCTTCATGGGCCTGGCTGGGGCTGTCAGTTCACCTGGGCGTAGGTGGGAGGCTGCCTTTGGCCTAGGCCACCCTGATGCTGTGGGGGGCTTCTCACAGCTTACAGTGGTGGTGGGCTGTCATCCCAGCCAGCCAGCCTTTAGTACCTTCTGGGTGTCATGCGCCATGCCAGGCTCTGAAAGCAGCCTCTTCTAGTGCCACCGAAGACATAATAAACATTTACAAGGGGGTGGCCCATTTCTGCCTTTGGAGAAACTTCCTTGTTGGGTTCAGGCAATCCAGCAATTTCTGCTCCTGAGGGGATTCACGTTAGCAGGTTTTTATGGAGCACACCTAGTTTATTGGTCCATCATAGGGCTGGAGCCAGGGTGAGGCGAGGTGGGGTGATAAGAATTGGAAAATCAGCCTCCATGTGTCATGAACACAGGGAAACACGTGGACTATGTGCGTGAACACTAGGATGCATTTGTTAAAGTCACCAGTTTTTTCATTTGCCTTCCTTTTCCTAAAGGAGGAGTGTTGGTATAGTCACCAGTTCCAGAGAAGGGGTTTGGTTTGGTTTGTTTTGTCTGCACGTGTTTGCATACACGTTACTGTCACGTGTGTGCATATACTTTTTTTTTTAGTCTATTGGGGAAGTTGTTAAGATCTGGCACCTGGGCTTTCTTTATAGTCGTAAGTATTGATTGTGTTCTGTGTCCTTAGATGGTGATGATGACTCTATAGCTGATTTTCTCAATAGCGATGAGGAAGAGGACAGGGTTTCTCTGCAGAATTTAAAGAAGTTAGGTAAGTCCGTGCTGTGCTTATTTATTCTTTGTCAGTCATTGAGATACATTTACTCTGTTGTATAGAATGTGATTATTTAATTATTTATTTTTGGAGGGAGGGTTAGGGAGGAAGAAAGAGAGGGAGAGAAATCAGTTGATTGCCTTTCACAGGCCCCCAGCTGGGAGGCTGGCCTGCAACCCAGGCGTGTGCCCTGACTGGGAATTGAACTGGCCACCTTTTGGTTCGCAGGTTGGCACTCAGTCCACTGAGCCACACCAGCCAGGGATAGAATGTGATTCTTAATAATTAAATACTTTAGTGTCGCGTGCAGAGCCCTTCATCCAGCCACACAATTCTATATGCAATACCAGACTGGCCCTGGCCAGGTAGCTCAGTTGGTTAGAGCATCATCCCAATTTGCCAAAGTTGTAGGTTTCAGTCCCCAGTTAGGGCACCTACAGAAGCAACCAGTGAACGTGTGAATAAGGGGAACAACAAATCAATGTCTCTCTCTTTCCCCTCTCGCTCCTCTCTCTAAAATCAATAAATTAAAAAAAATTAAATAACACGGGGCTTCCATACCTCCCAGCCTGTCTACAAGACCCTTCCCTTGGCCTGGAGTCACACTGGCTTTGTAGGTTGACAGAATTCTGTCTCTCCTTCCATGCTTTGTTCAAGTGTTCTGTCCACGCTTAAACTTGACCTTTTGATTGTCAGAATTAGACACTTTTTCATCTTCCTGTGGTGCCTTGTAATACTCCACTCACCAGATTCCATGGTAATTTGCCTCCCACCAGTGTGTGGGGAGAGACCTGCTTTATTCCTGTGTTGCTAGTGCTCCATCTACAGTCCAGCCATTCATGCAGGCCGGGTAGTCCCAGGGCTTGATTTTTTTTTAGAGGGACGCAGGTGTTAATAATGCCCAGTATTTTTTGGGACTGCTCATCCAGTCCCCATAGCAATTCTGTTGCCTATATAATTAAAGACCAGGGTAGTTCCTACAGGTGGGTGTTATTTTCATTCCCATTTCACAGAGCCGGCCTAACCGGTGGTGCTTTGCATGGATCCCACGGTAGTGATTAGACTGAGGTTGGAGCCAGCTGCCGCTAGGTGTGAGCCTCTCTGTAATCTGTAAAGCCACAGCCCATGCTAGAGCCAGTTCCCCGCTGCTGATCCTGTTTCCCGCTGAAACGCCTGCTTAAGCGTCATTCAGAGCATTTGGTATAATGACCCTTGCCAGCAAGTTAATGCTGTGCTTTGCATTTGTGGTAGTCAAGTATTTTTTCTTAGCCAAAGTGGCATAAAGTTAAAGTATTTATAAAGATACCAAGAATAGTAATCTGTGACGTTTAACTTGGAAATCACTTGATAGGCAGATTTCGTCTTGTTTATGTAAAGCATTGGGGTTCATTTGTGGATTTAAAGGTTAAGGGCATGCAGTATTTATTACATTTAAAGCATTTAGCTTTCAGCTATTTCCACCTGTTGCCACTTCAACTCAGATTGGCTTTCCTTTGATTTTAAGGGGAGTCTGCAGAATTAAGAAGCTTACTGCTCAACCCACACCTCAGACAGTTGATGGTCAGCCTCGATCAGGGGGAGGACAAGGCCAAGCTCATGAGAGCCTGCATGCAGGAGCCCTTGTTTGTGGAGTTTGCTGACTGCTGTTTAAGGATCGTGGAACCATCCCAGAATGAGGACTCTTAAATGGACTGTCGTGCTGCTTGCTTAGGCTTGTGATGGACTCTTGGAGCCTGCTTGCTCCCTCTCGCAGGACAGCAGCTCCCCGGGCCCGGAGCAGGGGCGGTGGTTTCCCCACGCAGGCCGGCTGACCCTGGTAGGTCCTGCAAGTCTTCGCGTCTAGTGCTGTGGGCTGGGGTGTCAGGCGGATGGGGGCGGTCCAGGGGCAGACACTCAGGTGGTTGTTTTCAAGTTGTTTATTTTCGGTACAGTTAAGGTGGGTGTTGTAAATGGTAATTTATCAAGTTTCACACTCGTTTGAGCAAAAACTTAGTGTTACTAAAATCAAGATGTGGTTCTGTGGCACATTGCACTGTTCATCATCCCTGGTTTGTGATCTAAATTAAATAAGTCAACAGCACATTAAATAGTAAGGTTTTGTTCCCTTTTAAGAAACTAAATGCAGAATTTCCCCAGCCAAAGTTTTAGAGCTGATACCAGGCTGCCTGTTCTGTTTGTGGGGAACCAGCGCGGGGCACGCGCCACTGCAGGGACAGGCAGCTGGCATTCTCGTCGGATTGGAGCTGGACCCTGAAGGTGGTGCAAGTGTGAGCTTCTCTGTGGCCCTGATGGTTTTTAACCTGGATTTGGTGACTGCTAACCCTCACCCCTGTCAGTGCCTGAGACTGCGGCTGGAGCCCCAGGCCCGCCTGGTGGGCAGGCCGAGGCGTCACTCTCACAGGCCTTGGAGTCACTGTGGGAGTCGTTTGGCAGCTTTCTGTCGATTAAATGTCTTTGGCAAGGCAGCTGGCAGGAAAAGGCGTTGCAGAAACAAAGGCACACAGAGCGCCCAGCCAGGTGAGGAGAGAAGGCGAGCCGAGATCACTCGTGGCCCGGCCTGTGTCTTTCCAGCAGAATCTGATTAAAGCCAGTAACACCGTAGGACGAAGGTTCGGGACAGATGTCAGCGTAGCGCAGTGGAGACTTTCTGCAGTGAAACTTGATCGAGCCCTAGGGAGAGAGAGACGCGGGTTACCGCGGCTCCCAGGGGAGCCAGGACCGAGAGGTAGCTCATGGAGCACGTGCTAGAAATGCAGGGAGTGTGGACGGGCAAGCTCTGGCATGGGAGTCCCAGCATTTTTTCTCCTTTTGCTATACGAGTGGCAAAGTCTGAAGCAGTGTTAAAATATAAAAGCTCACATCCCTTCAGTGAGACACAGATGAGGGAATAGTAGAAGAGAGCTCTCCCCTCCCGAGACAATCCACTGGCACAGCCCTGAGACTGCCTAATGCCGTCCGGGGGCGGGGGTTTACCCAGGTTCTGGCGCACAGTGAGTCCTCTGGAATGGCAGTTCATGCTTCCCTTCCTCTGCCTTGTCAGTGCCACTTAACCCTTGCCTGTTAGCCACTTATATACGCTGGCTGGCTTTTCCCCTGGCTGCCCATAATATAAAACCACAGAGCACTTGGACCACTGACTCACCTGCTTGTTGCTTCCCTGGCTGGGAAATGAGATACACCCAGTAACCTCACTTCGGGAAACCATGGTGCCGAATCCAGTGCCAGTGGAGGGAGTAAGCTGTCCTCACAACCCAAGTCTTTTGCCCCCAAGTGGGACTCATTAAAAGGAGATGCTAGAACACTTAGAGGCAGTATTTTTTAAAGTGATGGAAAGGCTCTGGAAAAGCCTGAGGTGTAAGTGCAGCCAGCTGGGAAGCTTAGGCTCTGGCTCCTCCGCCCAGCCCTGCAGGGTTAGGACAGCTGTCCTCGTGGCCTCCCGCCTGCTCCCCTGCAGAGGATTCCTGGTCTTGCCTCTTGCCTTCTACAGTGAGATGGGAGGGGCCTGAGCTGTCCTGGGCAGGACCACCACAGCTGGTGAGCTGCCATCGGTGGTCCCATCGTCCTGTCACCCGTCCTGTCACCGCTTACCTGAGGCAGCGCTCGGATGGACGTGACACCATCCTGTTCGTGTGCTGTCCGGACGGGGGAGCTGCCAGGGCTGCCGGCGGGGAGCTGGAGGCAGGCCCAGACCACCAGTTTCCTCTGAAAGCCGCGGACACCCACGGTCGCGTTGGCCAGGACCAGTCCCAGGGGCCAGAGGCGGATGATGGCCCCCAGGAGCCAGGCCTGGGTCTGGGGCAGCGGGAAGGAGCCTGGGGAACGGGGAGCTTGGAGCAAGTGTTTTTCTTCTACACCATCCAGCTCTTTAGAAGCAAGGAAGGCCATTCTGATCTTAAAAAAAAGAACACCAGTTTGTAGGTTTGATTTAGTAACTGTAAATGGAAAATAGAAACCAGAGCTGTGGTTGAGGCGCACTGAAGGGCCCCCGCCAGCCTGGCTCTGTTGCAGGCAGAGCTTCATGCACAAGGCACCTGGGCTCAGGCCTTCCACTTAGTGCCGCTTTAAGAGGCAGCCTGATGGAGATCTAACTGATACAGAATTCACCTGTTTAAAGTATGCACTCCCATGGTTTTTAGCATGTTCCCCGTTGCTTATGCCACCTGTGGCCGTCACAGCCACCCTGCAGGGTCAGTGGTGTCGTGCCCGCTTCATGCGTGAAGAGCACGGGGCCACCCGTGTTGCAGTGGTGGGCCGGCACTCCAACCTGGCTCCGCCTGGTACCAAAGTACCCGCCGCCAACCCAGCTCCCGGAGCCCGATACTCACTCTCCACCGCTGCCACGCGCGCTTGATGACCGTGGCAGCCGCGTGCAGCCTCCGGACGTGTCTCCGAGTTAACCAGGAACGTGTGGCTAAGGGGAGGCCCAGAAACAGGAAAGAGTAAAACGGTCATTCAGGCTGTGGGTGGCCTGGCTGTGCAGCCGCTCGAAAGGTCTGAAGTAGGTGTTTTTTTCAGTCAGTGGCCACCCGTGCACCACTGGTCAGGTTAGAAACTGGCCCACAGACTGCCCACAGGCTTGGAGCTGTCTGTCCCTTGAAGGGACAGCTGAGAGCAGGGTCACCCCCCCGTCAGGCTCAGCCCGGGACAATGCCCCGGGAATTAGAGGGTCTGAGCTGCCTGCGTCTTTTAGAATTACTTGTGTTCAGTTCTGAGATCCTTGTGTCTACTTGCTCGCTTTATGAGTCCATGAATGGCACCACCATACACCACATGCTGGTAAAGGTAGTAACATGGTTCGTACATTTCTTCTTTGGTGAATCAGATCTTGTCAGGTTTTTACCTTTTTTTTTTTTTTTTTTAAATATTTTATTTATTTATTTTTAGAGATGGAAGGGAGGGGGGAGAGAGAGAGACAGACAGACAGACAGACAGACATCAATGTGTGGTTGCTGGGGGTTATGGCCTGCAACCCAGGAATGCACCCTGGCTGGGAATCGAACCTGGGACACTGGTTCCCAGTCCGCACTCAATCCACTGAGCTACGCCAGCCAGGGCTGGTTTTTACCTTCTTAAACTCATTGAAAGCCCTAGAGTCCAGCAGGTAATGCTTTGAGTTGTCATAAAGGGAAAGATGGTTAAACAGCTGTCTAGGTCTGGGAAAAGGGAATTAAAGACAAAACTCTTAGCCTCTGCTACCTATAAAGCACCCTTATTGGTGGTGTGACCTGGTTTCCACTGAACTAGAAAGATGCCCCAGGTGAGGTGGACAGGGAGTTTGAATCATAGAGCACCATGGGGATGGGCCACGACTGTCTTGAGGCTGTCAGCTTTGGTGCGTGGGGACTCGGGGAGCAGCGTCTCAAAGGAAATAGTGTCACGCGGGGCCTGTGTGCACTCACTGAGAACAGCTGCCCGGAGGGAGGCTGTGTGCCCAGGGCCCCGGACCTACCTGCCTGGATGAGCACAGCAGCCCGCCTCTGCCTCGCCTGCTTGCGGTGCCGGTGTCGCCTCCAGCCGCCCTGGATGCAGCGGGCACACTGCTCCAGCACCTGGGCACGCCCGCGCTCCAGGAGCTCCAGCTGGGAGAAGAGGCATCCACTGAGGTCCTCAGTCCCTCCCCGCTGCCCTGAGGAGGGCCCAGCCCGTCCTGCGGACAGCACACAGCTGGTCTGTGTGATCTCTGCTCCTCATCTGGAACGGCTTACCGTGGCGTCAGTCATGAACACCTTGGTCCTGCCGCAGTGCACTGGGGCTGGCGTGGCCTCAGCTGGGTCGCCGGGTGTGGCCGCTGCCCAAGCCAGAGCAGGCAGAGTGTGGAGGATGTCCTGGAGCAGATGGGCCGGCGGGGCCTCCTCGGCGTGTGGAGACCATTCTGAGGGATGGGAGACAGGCTCCGTCAACGCCGCGTCATCTACACACTCCTGTGGCCCTGAGAAACTGGTGCTGGTCTCGCCGCCACTTCACTGGCTTGTCTGTTCTTGCCTCTACTCTTCTACCTCGGTTTTTTGGGGGGAGACCAGGGGCAGCCCCTCTATTGCCCTCCAGGCCCCTGGCATTCTAAGCAGGCTTGGAATCTCGCTGAGACTGTGCCCTGGACTGGCCTGCAGCCCCCGCTCCTGTGGGTCCCCTGGGGCAGGGTGGCAAAGGACTCCAACCTGGAATCCCAGGCTGTCTAGCCAGCATTTGTCTCTAGCCCCAAACATGCTGAGGCCAAACAGGGCAGCTGGGCCACCCCCTCTCCCCTGAAACCTCAGATGCTGGGCCTATGGAGGCCCACAGGTCCCCCTGTGTCACAGGGCTGCTCCTGCAGACAGAGGATTTACCTGAGGGCTCTGACCACCTTTAGTTGCCCAGTGCCTCTCGGGAGACAGGGGCTGCCAAAGAAGACTCCGCAGATGAGAAACAGCAGCAGAATCACCCCGGGGCCAGGGGACTTGGGCAAGAGACAGAGCAGTAGAGCAGGCCGTGGAGAGAGGATGAGAAAGAGGTGGGGGGAAAGGTGAAAGGAAAGTGACAAATTGTGCCCAAGACAGAAAAACAAAGCAGAATTGTCCCAACTGGCCTTGGTGGGCCCCAGGGTAAGGCTCTATGGGTGGGAGGGGCCACGTGCCCACCAGGGTCACAGGCCTGACCTTGCCCTTGAGATCAAAGTTTGCTGAGTTCCCTGGCAGGGCTCAGCCCCTTCCCCAGATGCTTTCCCCACAGGCCAGGAGTAGTTCATTATTTTAATTTTCTCTCTTCCTCTCCCTCTGCATCTAATCCAGTGCTTGCCCAGTCTGACCAGCATTTCCTGACTATGCCCACATATCTAGCTTCTCTCTCCTCCAGCCAACTTGACATCCATGGCCTGCCATGTGGCACCCACAGCGGTCTCCAGGAAGCAGGAGGCTGACATCCCTACCTTCTCTGGAAGTGCCTCCCATCTACCCAGAGGCTAAAGCCCAGCTTCTATGACTGGGCCCCACCTGCCACCCAGCCTCGCCTCCCACCATTCTCTGCTCTCTTATGAGCCGACAACACTGAATGACCTGGAATGCCTCACAATGCCGTCCCCTGCCTGCAGGCCTCTGTTCAGATTAATTCTATCATGTGGAATGCCCTTCACCTGGTTAATCCCATCTGTCCTTAGACACCACCTCCTCCAGGAAGTCTCCCCTGATTCACATCTTCCTTTCACCACCCAACAGCATCCTATCTCTGCCATTCCACTTTTCCCACTGTTAACTTGTCTTTTTTTTTTTTTTTTTTTTGTCTGTTTCCCCACTGAACCAAGAACCACGAAGGCAGCAGGGCTGAGTTTTACTGACCTCTGATCCCTCAGCCCTAGTCCTGAGATGACCCAGGGTGGGAGCTCAGTGGAACTAATGACTAACAAACGGGCTGCACTCACCTGAGGGCCCCTCGTTAGGAGATGGGCCCTGGAGGCCAGGGGCTGTGCGAGGACGGAGCCTTCTCAGTAGTTCGTATCGTTCCACAAAGTTCCGGTGGGAAACCCTGGAAGCCAAATAGGCGGAAGGAGAGAATGAAGTGACCTCGTCCGTGAGCCAGGCGCGGCACTCGGGGTCCAGCCGGAGTGGCTGTACTTGATCTGCCCAACGGCCCAGCGTGGTGCTGCCCTGACTACCCCACTGGACAGACGAGGCTAGTTCTGGGGAGGTTACGAGGGTCACTCAGCAGGAAGCCCACAGAGACCACTGTGAGCTGCGTCTGCTCTCCCTGCACCCTGTCCGTAGAGGGTTAGCTGCCTGCCTCCTTCCAAAGGGGTGCACGGGCCTCCCCCGGACGGCTGGATCACGGCCACCTCGCACTCATGCTCAGCTGAGTCTCTCACCTGTCCTCTCTGACCCCTGGCTGCCTCCACCTCCTCCTGATTTCGCTGCCCCTCCTCACGGCAACACTTCTCTAAACAGCTGGTGACATCTGATATCTGTACTTCTCTGAGTTTGGCTTCTGTCCCTCACACTGCACCCATGTGGCTCTTGTCACAGCCATCAGCAAACACTATGCCACCAAACCCTGTGGTCAGTGGCATGATCTTGCTTCCTCCTTCCGAGTTATTGTTGGTTTCCCAGAATGTGAGGGCTCCTCGGGGGATGACCCCTACCCCTTCTCTCTACCTGGGATTTCCTCCAGTTCTTCGAGCCTGACCCTCCCACCCTCCAATCTGGGCCTTCCTCAAACTACCCAGCCCTGGGGAACTGTGCCCCAATATCCATCTGCCTCCGGTGGAAGCCTGGAAGTTGACTACTCCCCTGCCCAATACCCCTCGGCCAATCAGTCCAAAGCCCTCGTTCTATCACAAGCCATACTCCCGAGTTTACCCACTTCTCGCCATTTTTCACTGTTGCCACCCTCATCGGGGACACTATCTTGCCTGTACCCCTGCAACAGCCTTTCGCTCATCTCCTCCCTTCCCTCCTGACCCTGCCTCCCACCTCCCCGTGGCAGCCTTGGGGTGTGAAGGAGAGCAGAGCACACCTTCCTCGCCACGCCCAGCGGCTTCTGCTGTGCTCAGCACAGGCTGCGGAGCCCTCCCCTGGCCTGCAGGGCCCTGCAGGTCTGGCTCCCGAGCCTCCTCCCAGTTCTCTGTGCTCCGATCACTTCAGCATCTCTCAGTTCCTGACCTGGGAGCTCTGTGGTTGCTGTTCACTCAGTCTGGGATGTTCTCCTCCACCTACCCTCCAAGTCTTCCCAGGCTGGCCTTTTCCTTCAATAAGCCCAAGCTGCTCAGAGGGCCCCTCCTTGACCAGCTCAAGGATCCCCTTCCCCATTAGTCTACCAAATAGCATTTTTGGTTTCTTCCCTAGCACCAAGTAACTTTATACCTCTTGTTCCTGTTTCCACAGGGATGTATGTCCCGAGGGCAGACTTCCCCTCCTTATTCACTGATACACTTACCAGAAACCGTGCTAGTGCAAAATCAGGCACAGAAAGGGGATGGATAAGTGATGGGTACAGCCTCCTGAGTTCCAGGTTGACACCTGCAGACCTGCCTCTCCCTCCATCTCTGTGTCCTGCTCAGGGCTGAGTAGGCTCTTGTGGGGCCTGAGCCCGAGATCCGCCCTGACGCTGGCCCTGCCCTCTGCAGTGGTGGGCCCACTCACCGGATGGGGAAGCCGGCGGCACTGATGTGGATGGTCTCCACGAGGCCACAGGCCTCCAGCTGGCTCAGCACCTGCAAGGGCGGGAGACAGGGTGGCGCCTGGAGCATGGGGCTGGCAGGCCAGACACAGGCCTCCTTCTGTGGCCCTGCCAGCGTGGACCTGCAGGGTCTCCTGGGGCTCCGCTGGTAGAGGCACAGTCTCTGGGGCAGTGAGAAATTAAATATGTCCCTGCTAGAAAGGGTCCCGGTGGCCCCAGGCTCCCTATGTGATGCACGGCTTCGGATGCAGCTGAGGCAGGTGCTGGTCCTGGCTCGGCCTCACCACCCCCACCAGTGCAGAGGCTCTCTGCCTCCTACGCAGCCCGACGCAGTTTCTGTTTTTATTTCATTCTTTGTGGGCAACCAAGGGGGGCATAGCGATGGGCATGGGAGGTTATTGTGTGCCGAGTCTTCTGGGACCTGAACTAAGTCTTTACCACAGGGCAGAGGGTCCTGGCGTTTAAGTCCTGAGATCACGTCTCCCAGATGACTGTGGGACTCTCTCCAGCACTCACACCTTGTCCACACCCCTTGGCACTGGTACCCTGAGCAGAGGGCAATTGCTTGCCATTGCTTTTGTGCAGATTAAAAAAAAAATCTAGACTGTGAGGTGAGACTGACTTTCAGTTAGTCACAAAAACCGTCCATTCCTCTGCATGGCTCCAGCCTCTCATCAGGGCACGTGGTTGGTGAGAAGACAGCGAGAGGCACTAGAGCTCCTACTTGCTTCCTGGGCCAGATCACCGTGCAGCGCACCAACCTCGCACCATATATGACCGCCCTGCAGAACTGGGGAGACGAGTCCTCCCCAACGTCAGGCCCAGCCCGAGAGATCCCCTCTGGCCATTCCATTTGGAGCAAATGTCCTGTCCTTCAGCCCCCCAGGGCCTTGTCCACATGAGGCTCTCTGCAAAGCCCTCTGGCCCCGTGTGAATTACCTCCTCCCGGAGGAAGGTCTGCGCCCGGCCCTGGCTGTTGGGCTTGATGCAGCGAATGTAGTGGGGTGTGGTGCCCTGCAGGACCTGCAGAAGCTGCTCCAGGGAGGCCTGCAGAGGGGAGGACAGCGACAGGGGCGGTCAGGCAGAGCCTGGAGCAGCCCCAGGGCATCAGCTGGGCCCAGGAGAGAGACTGCATCAAACACCTCCAGCAGCCCTCCCAGCCTTGAGACCGCAGAGACCAGGATCCTCACGTGCCCTGGGATGACTACTGGACGCTCTCACTGGCTGTGCCCAAAGCACACTCCTCCCCTCCCCTCCCACTGCTCCTCACCTCTGCCTCCAGGGACCTTTCTTGACCTGTGACCCTTTGCCTGGTTGGCCTATCTGTGTCAGGTCTCAGCCACCACTCCCCACCCCCAACAGCAATCTTCCTAGACGAGAACAATCTCAGAACCCCCTGCCATTCATTCAGGCAACAGCTGTGATTAAGCCAGACTCCTTCCTGTGTACAGGACACTGAAGTTTGTGCTGCTGCCTGAGCTCAGGGTCTGATGAGCCACACGGACACTGGACGGGCACCCTCTGTGGTGTGTCTGAGGCTGCACAGGAGAGTGCTGATCGAACCAGGGCTCCCATGGTGGCTTCTCAAGGAGGTGATGATAATACAGAGGTGTGAAGGATGAGGAATAAACTAAAGAGAGGGGCCACGAGGAGCAGAACGTGCCAGAGACAGTAGGAAGCGTAAGCTACGAGAGGTGACACATCTGCTCTGGCCAAGGACCAAGTCTGAGCAGGAAGCTGGAGAACGGGAACAGGCCAGGCCACGGAGGTTCATGTAGTTATTGCTCCTCCACCATCTCCCATGAGCAGTGGGTGAGAGACCCCACTGTGTCACCCAAAGGCCCTAGGCTTCCCATCATGTCAGTTACATGGACAGTCTATTTGCCTGTTCCCTGTCTATGTCTTCCACACGGAAATGTCCACTGCACGGACGCAGAACTCCTTTACCTGACGCATCCAAGCTCCCCAGGACACAGCACCAATCCTGGGAAGTGCTCAGCAAACATCTGAGATTGAGGAGTGGACCAAGCATATCACATCAGCACTGCCAAACCCACCTTGAACTTGGACACCACGGTCAACACAGGGGCCCTGCTCTGGCCAGAAGGCTCCTCCTGGGACTTCTCTTCGGGGTCAGTAGGAAACAACTTCTTGAGCAGGGGGTCCTGGGATTGCTGTAGGAGCGTGGTCAGCTCAGCGGGGACAGGGTCCTATTGGGAAAGGACAAGGGCAGCGGGTGAGGGCAGGTGGAGTACTGTCCAAGTACTGCCAGCCTGCTCACCCAGCCCCAGAAAAAGAGCTTCCAGGGGAGGGCAAGCCCCAAGTCTGAGGTGCAAGCTGATCACCTGTGAACCAGCAGACCCAGTGGGACCGGGCTCACTTCTGGGCAGGTCATGCCTGCTTAGCAGAGACCTCAGGCAGAAGTCCCAGGAGGTGACCCTGGGCTTCTGGGAACCAGGAGGATTCTGGGGATGTGTTCAGGAGGGAGGATGCACAACAGGAAGCTGCATGTGTGGGCAGCAATGACTCGCAGGGCGTTTTACGCAGGCCCCACGGGCTGCAGCGCTGTCCTCACCTTGTTCTTCTCCACCAGGCCTGCGGTGTGGTACTGCACGGGCCCCGCGTAGTGCAGCACGATGAAGCTGGGCTCGCGGCTGAGTCTGTCGCGGCCCAGGCAGGGGCTGCCTGCTAGGGCACCCTCGATGCGTGTCTGGAGCTGGGCTGCACTGCTCGGCCGGTTAAGGCGGCATTCCTGCATGGGGCGGGGCAGGCGGTTGGCCACGAAAGTGAGAGGGGCTCACCACACCCCAACAGTCCCCACCCCGCCGCCCTGATAGTAGCAGAGTTGTCGCACAGGCATCACAGTGACCCTGAGAGTGAAGGAGTATAGGGATTCGCAAACCCATTCGGCAGATGGGGAGACAGAGGCACAGAGAGGGCACAGCATAGTCTTCAAGGCCCCAGAAAGGCCCAAAGCCCAACTCTGGTGCTCAGCACACTAGCTGACACTCCTCACCTCATTTATGAGGGAGCAGATGCTGATGGGGCTCCCCTCGATGAGATCCAAACAGGTCTGGTTGTCCTGGTAGTTGACAAATGACCATGCCAGACCCTCAGCTGCATATTCCTCCTAGGGGGTGGGACAGGGGCACAGAAGGAGGCAGCTATGGTCCGAGGCCCGGAAGGGCCACCCGGTGGTTGGCCCCAGCAACACCGCATATTCCAGAATGGCATCAAAGAGGGAACTGAAGGTTGGGTCCTGGGGGCCAGGAAGACTGGGACGGCCCTGCCCCGTCACACCCTCACCTGCTGAGCCCTTAGGTAGTGAGCCACAAAGTGCTGTTGCAGCTTCTCGTTGGCGTAGTTGATGCACAACTGTTCTAGGCTGTTCTCGGGAAATGACTCGAACCGTACACATCAGCAGGCCTGGGAGGATGAGGGGAGAACCCGTGGGGCCACTGCAGGGCGGGGGTACTACAGTAGCCCAGGGTGGCTCAGGCAGAAGCCACATCCCTGGCAGCTCAGGGGTGAGGCGCCCTGCCCCACTCCAGAGTTCCCATCTCCACCACACACCCTCTCAGAACTCAGAGCAGGAAGGCCGTGGGAGGGGTGAGGGGCAGCCCAGGATACCTGCAATAGGCCCCTCCTGTGAGGCAACCAGGCCCCAGGGAAGGTTTTCTGCACCCAATCCGGTGTGGGGGCCCGGGCCTCCCCAGCCCAGCTTGTGTCTGGAATTCCATCGTTCTATTGACCTCAAAGGAGCCTCTGAGCTTTACTTCCTCCCCTGCCTGACCGCCCCGCCCTGGCTCCACTGCTGCCATCCTTCCCTCATCCTCGCGCCTCTCCTGAGTGCAGCTGGGTCTCTGGGGAGACAAGGCGCCCGCCCTCTGAGCCTGCTGGGGAGCTAGGGGCCAGTCAGATGTGGGCCCTGGGGAGAGCTGAGGTGTCCTTGCCCAGATGCTGGTGGATGGATGATGAGGAGGCGGAGATGCAGGGATGGGATAGGAGCTGCCCAGAGTCAGCACAGTGGGCTCAGGGCACCCCCTGTTCTTTTTATTGAATGCCTGCCCCATGTGGGTGGGAAGTGGGGATGCTGCTACCTATGAAAGTGGTCCAGGAGCCGGGGTCTGCCCAGATGCTGCTGTTGATCACGGATACCAGCCAGTCAAATAGCCTGTTACAGGGAGGGGGGTGATGGGGGAAAGGGTGGATCCTGGTGAGAGAGGGTCAGGCGGGGCCTGAGGGGAGGCAAAGTTGCTCCTCCAGCCGGGGTGCCACACCCTGGAGCGCCTGTGTTCTGAGCCCCACCGACAGACCGAGGGCTAACCCTCTCTGGGTTTCCCACCCAGCCCATCTTGACCGACAACAAGTGCCGGCTACGGCCGTGCACGCTCCCAGGCACAGACAGAGCTGTCCAGCAAGACTGGGCACGGGGCCAACTAGACTCAGCGGCTAGGCAGGGAGTGGGCTACCTCAGTGTCGTCCTGACACCCAGCTGGTGTCTTGACTAGAAGGGGCTGACGAGCAGGCCTGGGTGGGGTTCGTGAGTTAACTGGACTCCCCTGCAGAACTCAACCTGTGGTGCCCAGAGCTCAGGGCCCCGTCACGTCCGCCCACTCGGTCCCCCACAAGTGGGTCGTCCTTTATCTGCTCATTTTGCAGTCACTTGATGCAAAAGTTTTAAGTCTTTGGCCTCAAAATGTGACGTGAAATTAGCTTGGAGGCAGTGGAATGGAGTCTCCTGTGAACCGGGTTCAGGCTGGGCCCCGCTGCCCTGGCCATTTTCAGCTCAGAGGGTCTTACTCCCTCAGCAGTGCTTCTCAGGCTCTTGGTTCTTTGGGAAGTTCGTAAAAGCAGGCGGACCCTCTCCCCAAACGCCCAAGGTCCCACAGCACATGCTCATGCACATACACATGTTCTGTCCCCTAATTTCAAAGGGTTCTGGGCCCCTTGACACCTGTACATGGCACCCCAAAGGCTCTCAAAACGCAGAGTGAGAAACCACCCTTAACCACATGGCCAGAGTGTGGTGGATACGCCCATATAACCCGCTGGGAGTGGCTAGGACCCCCACCCTACCCTGTTCTGGGCTCCCACTCGCTGCTCATCCTGTGGCCCAAGCCTCTGGCCTGAGCTTCTGGCTCTGCCACATCTACCAGGTTCCCCAGGTGACTACGAAGAGCTGAAACACAAGGGCCCGTGGAGAAAGGGAGCCTACTCAGCCCCGGTCTGCACCTGGAACCTCTGGGGCCCGCCTGCCAGCGGAGAGCGAGGCAGGCTTTCCTCACCTATTGCCAAGGTCAAGGCAGGCTGATGTACGTACTAATGAGCTGAATCTAGGCCAGGCTGTGGCAACTTCCCCGCACAGAGCACTCTGAAATTGAGGCTAATGACCTTGCTCAGGGGAAGTCCCAGGAGCTACTCACTGCTGTCCCCAAGGATCTGGGGAGCAGGGAGAGAAACCCGACTGCTTTGTCTGGCGGCCCTCCCCCTGGGCCTGGGCCTGGGCCTGGGCCTACTGCATGGCAGTCTCTGGTTCAGATCCAGAGGGGGAGAATCCGGGAGGAGGCCAGGGCCCGGAGCGCTCACCGTGCGTAGACCAGTTTGGCCAGACAGTCTCTGCGGGTGCCGCACTCGGCCCGGGGGCAGGGCTTGAGGAACACCTGCTGCGGCCGCCCCGCCCTGATGGTCCTGACCCGCAGCGCCTCCAGCAGCGGGCCTTCCGGGAGCTGCAGCAGCGAGGCCGATGTCCCGACAGAGCCTGGGAGGGACAAACCTTCCATCCAAACAGCCCTCTTCATAAGGCAGCGAAGTCACTGCAGTGGAACCATGACCCCCCCCAAGTGCATGGAGGAAACCTCTCTGGGGGGCGAAGAGACCTGCTGAAGGCAGAGGCAGGATTTGAACCCAGAACCTCTGTGCCCCAGTCCACGCTGCCACATGTGGGACAAATGACTGTACAAACCCTCTGACTCTCACTTGCTCATCTGGAAAACGGAGACAGTGCTGCCTGCTTCAGAGATGGGGTGAGGAGTAACTCATCCAGGGCAGGGCCCTACAGCTGACGGGTTAACCAAGGGCACCACCCTCTGACCTCCTACCCAACCCCACCAATACTGGCTCTTTTCTGGGCAGGACCTGCCCTGCTCCCTGGGTGTGGGACCAAAGCCTGAGGCCCAGTCCCCCTCCACCCCTGCTCTCACACTGGGCACCGTCCATCAGCTGGCAGGGCTGGGCTTCATCCTCGGAGTCGGCGAACCGGACGTTGCCGAGGTGCAGGAGTCCAGCTAGGACCTGAGGGGCAGGAGGAGACACGAGGGGGGCACCTCGTCAAGGGCTGGAGCCTTGCCTGGGAAGGGCCTCTATTCTGCTGAATATGATCCTAACAGAGTAACAGCAGCTCTCGAGTACTGCCCACTTACTACACGGCTCTGCTAGACAGGACTCTATGCACGTTACAGGTGTCGTCTTGGCTAATCTATCAGCGTCAGTGAGGCAAGTGCTGTGACAATGCCCATGACAGGAGAGAAGGGGGGGGTTAAGTGAGAGCCCTGGCAGTCTGACTTCAGAAGCCTCCAGGGCGGCCAGTGGGGCTCCCCTGGCACCCACCGTCAGTCCCTCTGTCCCCTGCCTCCCCAGGAGCAGACCGGGTGGGACGCTGCTCCGTTACGTCCGGAGCAGGCTTGCTTCTGTGTGGCTGGTGGGGCTTGGCTGAGACTCCCTTCGGCCCCTTCTCAGCAGCTGGGCTCCCGCCTGGCCAGCCTGTGGGAGGATCTGTGACTTGGCTCTCTGTACAGTGGGGCCCTCCTGCCTCTATGCTCAGTGATCCCCAGGGATGAGCCCCCAGGGGCTGTAGGGAGAAGGATGTGGTACCCAATGAGCCATGTGGCTAGGCACAGGGTCGCACCACCCCCCAGCCAGCACTCCTGTCTGGACTCCTAGTGTTGCCCACTCCTGCTGTCCCTCTGGCCAAGTGCTAGCTCAGTGGTGCCCACACTGGCCATGACCCCCTTCCTGACCGAGCAGACCCCATCTGGAGGTGAAGGTCACTTCTCACTGCACTGCCATCTCCCTGGAGTGGCTTCCCTGTCTCTGCTGCCAGCCTCTCCGGTCCACCGCCTCCCACTGCTCTGGGGGGCGAGGAGGGTGAGGGGGTGGCGAGGTAGTTGGCCCTGTCAGCAGAGACAGATGGGAGAAGGGAGGCCACCAGTGGGGGTGAGAGGAGCCCGGCTCACCGGGGCCAGCACGGCCCAGGAGCGGGGAAGGAAGTGGGAAGCTGGAACTGCTATGCCCGGCACAAGCTCTACCTGTATCAGTGGTGTCTGCCTTGGGCAGGTCACGTTACCCTCTAGTTTTCCCAAGCATGAAATAGGATTAATCTCCGTATACACAGGACTGTTGAAAAACCAAGTGAGCTAAGTAATAGGTGTAAACGTGATTTTAAAATTCCTACACACTAGACAAACGTGTGGCAGCAACGCTTCCCTATTCCTGTCACTGTGGTAACAGCGGAGCCGGGCTCCTTGCGCCCTGAGGTCTGCCCACCCCTGTGCCGCTTTCTACTCCAGGCCTGTGTGCTCCTCGCCCTTCCTGCCTGGCACCCTGTGTCCAGGCTCAGTGGCACGGACGAGCGGTTGGCTTCTGGGAGGCTGCCGGCGGGGCCCAAAGTCTCTGATCCTCAGGGGAGACTCCTACGTTCAGAGAAGGGGCTGCCTGTTACCCTGTTAGATACAAGTGCAGTGGCTTTTCTTCTGACCTTAAAGATGTTGTTCTGGGTGGGGGTGTCGATGCCTAGATGAAGCATGGCCTCTCTGGTCACCTCGAAACAATCCTCTGAAAAGAAATCCAAGTCATAGCCCAGGGTCAGGGTCAGAGGTCAGCAGGGGCAGTGAGGGGTGAGGGAGGCAGGCCGTGAGCAGAGGGTGGCTGGGTGCTGGGGAAGACTCCCCCTACCTTCCAAGGTCCTCTCCGGGTTGGGCAGCCAGCAGAAGGCAGCTCCCTCGGGGAGGTGCCACTGGAGCCTCTCGTGTGCACTGGCTCCTTTGCAGATCTGCGGGAGGGGGGACAGGTGGCTGAGCTGGGGGCGTGCGGGAGGCCCAGGCCTGCAGAGACCCGGGGCTGAGATGAAAGGAGCGAGACACGGCAGTGATGTCACAAGACTGAGAGGTCGCCCTAGAGCACCCAGGGCAGCCAAGGGGCAAAAGCAGCAGCAAACAGTCGTGCACGTCTCCAACCCGGTGCACGACGCCCTGCCGCGGAGGACTGCGGTCTGCGCAGGACAGCACACTATCTGTGCTTTGGGGGACCACCTGTCTCAGGAAAGGGGCACAGCTCTGGAGAGTCCGCAGCACCTTCTGGTCTGACAGAGGGAACACACGTGCCCGTGCTGACGCCGCCCCGGGAGCCGAGGCCCGGTGTGAGGCAGTGCTGCAGAAAGTTTGCTGGAATGAGTGGGCGTCCCTGAGAGCAGGCGAAGAGGCAGGCATGGGGCAGGGAGGGGCGAGAGTCACAGGCCCACCTCCACCCTGTGTCTGGGCAGCTGTGGGCCCCGCCTGGCACAGACCTGGTAGAAGATGTGGAAGTTCCTCTCGCTGGAGGCCTGGCAGGCCACTCGAGTTTTCTCCAGGAGGTAGGTATGGACTGCAGCTCCGGTCATCTGCTGGGCCCTGGGCAAGCATGGTCAGTGCCCATTAGCTGCCCGTTCATTCCACAGGCATTTACTGTGTGCCAGACTGCAACCTTGCAACCCTCCTCCCTCCCCCAAGCCCTTCCACCTAGCTAACGGGGCCAGGAGCACGAGGGACTACTCAGCAGGTCCTTCAGTGGTCTGGGGGGGGGCCTCCTCCTGCAACCAGCGCCGAGGCGGGCAGGGCCGAGGCCTCTGTCAGTCGTCATGCCCCATCCCAAGGCAGGAGCAGACGCTCCAGCTTCAGGCTCAGGGGTGGGGCCCACACAGGTGGCCCTTTAACTAGAAGTTCCCAAGCAAGGGCAGAAGCCAGAAGGGACGTACAGGCGGTGACAAGCACACTGCCCCAGGGTCTACAGTGCCAGAGCAGCTCTAGTTCTCTAGATCAAAGGTCACCCTTAGGGTTCCCTAACTCTAATGAATCCCACACACATGCCTGCCAGGAGGAGCAGGGTTCTGCCCACCGGGCGGCCAGGGCTACAGACTGCTCCAGCCCCTTGCGAACTCCCTGCCCCAATCCCATCGGCCAGGTGGCAGCGCGATTACCTGTTCAGTTGGAGCTGGATGAACTTCCCGAAGCGACTGCTGTTGTTATTCCTCAGCGTGCACGCGTTCCCTGCAGGTCACACCTCCGGTTACAGGGCTCCCCCGAGTTCAGAGTCCTCAGGGGCCCAGGTGGTGCCGGGCTGCTGGGGGGCCCGTTTCTGCCCTCCAGTCGTCTAAAGGCCCCCTTTTGATTTCTGTGCCAGGGGGCACAGGATGAAGGAAAGGGCACTGGGGCTTCAGCAAGTGTGACTAGGGACTCAGAAGAACTCCAGCACCACGGTCACTCTGCCGAGGCTAGAGGGGTGGTGGGGAAGGACGGCGCCTCCTCCGCTGGAAAGAGGCTAAGGGACCCGGGAGGAGGCTGGGAGGCGAAGGCAGTGGCTGATACACTCATCCTCCAGCCCCCAGGGAGGGTCTCCCTGCTCCTGTCCCTGGGGGGTGGCAAACCGCAGAGGAAACGGGCCGGAGGCACTGTGCAGAAAACACTGAGCTCACCGAAAGCTTCCATGACAGGGTTGGAGTTCAAGATCCGCTGCTCGATCCTCTCTGCAGTCTTGTGGCTCTCCCGGGAGGTAGGTGAGGCGGCCACCACGGCGTAGAACTTCATCAGGCAACGGGACGTCCACGTCTGCGGCAGAAACAGCCCCGTGGGAGCCGGGTCCAAGTTCCCTCCCACTCCTGAGCCTGCCCGAGGGGGCGGTGCACACTGGCAGTCTTCACCACTGTGTGGGCACTAACCTGATGGGTGAATGCTGAGTTCAACTGTGATCTTGGGCAAGGCACTTCCCCCTCGGGGAAATGTGAGGCAGGGAGGTGCTTACTTCTGCTCCTCCTTGCTCCAGAGGATGCACTTAAGAGAACAGGAGGCCTGGGGCAGAGATGCGACCACCAACCCCTGACCTCAGCATGCTGCTGCGTCTCCGAGGACTCACTGATGGCTGATTACTCTGAGCTAAGGAGACTTCCCATGCTTCCCCCACCCCGATCCTATAGATGCAGGTGCCATTACACCTGTCTTCAAAATGATGAAACGAGTCATAGGGAGATTTTAGGTTTTGTCAAAGATCATGAATCTAGTAAATGATGAGGCTCTGATTTATACCCAGACAATCTAATGATAAAATTCTTACTGTTTTGTTTTCAATCAGCTGAAATGAGATATGGTTTCATTCAAATTTCTAATTGTTTGTTGGTGGAACATAGAAATACAGTAACTTTTTAAAAAACTTCATTCTAGGATATGTTCATTGATGAGAAAGGATGGGGGGGGGAGAGGCGGGGGAGGTTGCCTCCCGTGCATGCCCCGACCAGGATGGAACCCGCAATCCAACTGACCAGCCCGCTGGCAGGGCCTACTGGTTTTTGTATGTTGTGCCTGTACCTGTCACCTCACTAAACTCTCTATACCTCACTGCAACATTTCAGTTGTAGTGGCTTTTCTGGTGAATTCTCTTAAGTTTACGTGGGAGATGTTCCCCCTTTCCTATTTTTGGGAAGAACCGTGCAGAATCAGTAACGTTACTTCCTTAAATACTTCGTAGAATTTACAAGTGAAGCCAATGTGGAGAGGTTTTAAAATATGACTTCTATTGATTTTATATAGATCATTCAGGTTATGTCTTTTTGTGTGTGTGAGCTCTCCTAGTTTGTGTATTTCAAAATACTCTTCTATTTCATGTAAATTGTAGAATTTATTTGGAATAAAGTTGTCTATCATCATCTCTTATCAATCTATAAGATCTTTATTTATAGATTGATACCCATGATGTCAATTCTTTTATTTCTGACATTGGCAATTTCTTCTTCTGTCTTTAAGTTTGACTACAGGGTAATGTTTTATTAATCTTTTCAAAAACTAGCCTTTGATTTTACTTATTTTCCCTATTATTTTTCTGTTTTCTATTTTATCGACTTTTCCCTTTAATTTCTTCTTCGTGTACTTTGGGTTCGCCGTATTCTTTCCCCGCCTGGCTTCTTAGGGTGGAAGCTCAGAGCCTTGACTGGAGCTTAGCCTTTTCTAAAATAAGCATTTAACGCTTCAAGTTTCCCTCTAGGCACTGCTATTGTAAAAAAAGGATAGGTTTTCACATGTTGTGCTTTCATTTTCATTCAGTTTACAGTATTTTCTAATATCCCTGTGATTTCATCTTTGACCCACAGGACATTTAGAAGGATGCTTTTGATTTCCAAATGCTTTGGGATTTTTCAGTCTGTTTGTTTCCAGTTCAGTTCTACTCAGGACAGAGAACACAGTTTGTATGATTTTAATCTTTTCAAACTGAGATTTGTTTTGTGGTTCAGAAATGCTGCATGTTATTTTCTCTTACTGTTATTTTCTCTCACCAATTTATCGTCATGAAATATCTCATCCTTAGTAACATTCCTTGTTTTAAAATCTACTTTGTTTCATATTAATATGACTATTGTAGTTTTCCTTTGACTACTGTTGGAATGGTATATCTTTTCATATTTTTACTTCGAATCTATGTCTTTATAATTATATTGGATTTCTTGAAGAAATCATATAATTTGAGTCTTGCTTCAAAAACATCCAATCTGACATTCGCTGTCTTTTAACTGGAGTGTTCAGTCCATTACATTTAATTTAATAAACACTATGGTTGGGTTTCAACCCACCATCTTGGTATTTCTTTTTAATTTGTTCTATGTGATCTTTGTTACTTTTTTCTTCTGTTATTGCTTACCACTGAATTTAGTAATTGTATGATTCCATTGTATCTCCACAATAAACTGTTACTATTTTTGCCTTATAGTAATGTATCTTTTAAAGAGAAAATAATAAGATGTCACATCTCCAATGCTCTTTATTGTATCAATCCAAATTTTCACCTGGATTCATATTCCTTTGGCCTAAAGAACTTCCTTTAATATTTCATGTAGTACAGATCTGCTGGCGATGAACTTCCTCAACTTTACTTCACTTTCAGTTTTGAAAGATATTTTTGCAAGTAATAGAATTCTACATTGACGGGTATTTTCTTTCATCAGTTTCAAAGATGCCATTCTATTATCTTTGGACTTGCAGCTTCTGACAAGATGCCTGTTGTCATTCTTTGTTCCTCTTTATGTGACGTTTACTTTCCTGGCTTTCTTTAAATTTTCTCCTTATGTTTGGTTTGCGGCAATCTGACCATAATATGTCCAGGTGTGATTTCTTTCTTTCATCCCACTTAGTGTTTCCTGAACTTCTAGGACCTGTGCTTGCTACCTGTTGTTAGTTTTATAAGGAGTTCTGGCTCATGTCTGTCCTCTTCTCCTGAGACACTGATTACAAGTATGGTAAACTGCCTGGTACCGTATCACAGCTCTGGGACGTGCCTTTTGGTTTTTCAATTTGGATTAAATCTACTGACCTACTGTCAAGTTCACTGGTGTATTCTTTTGCATATCTGCTGATAAGCATAAAGAAACTGTTCATCATGTTTCACATTTTTATCATTTCCTTTGAACTCTTTATAGTTTCCACCTCTCTCTGATGAAGAGATCAGAAAAATCTTTTCTGGAGACAGAGACAGGCCCGTGAGAAAAATGATAAATATCCGTGTTCCCGCGAGTTTAGAAAGCTGTCTATAGTGAGGCTTCCTGTTGGTGAACAGAGAGAGTCTAATCAGGTGCTTCATGCTTTCTTCTGAAGTATGAACAGAAATTTGAGGATCATTACCTATCTGACAAAGTTCTTTTATATGAATGGCAAATATAACAAGAAAAGGAGAAAAAGGAACAAGAAGGAAACAGAGTCACTGCAAGAAGACGAGTAAAATCACGACATATCCTCAGTGACAGAGAAGATGCTAACCCTACGAAGCGAGACTGGGATACTGGGGGAAATAACATCCAGAGAACAAGAGAGCGTCCTCAGAGCTAAAATGTTTAACAAAAATTCGGCATTCAAAAGACTTCAAAGGTATTTTGAAAAAGAAAAAAAAAAACTAGAAAGGTAAAGTAAGAAATATATTTCAGAAGATAGAACAAATGTTAAGAGAATGAAGAATAGGTGAGAAAAATAAGAATATTAGACAATGAATCAAACTTACCAATAGAGGGGACTAAATTATTAGATATACTACAAAAATATTTCCCCAAACAAAAAACATGAGCTCCTAAGTTAAAAAGACCCACATAAAGTATCCAGCATGGAAAGTAAACAAAACAAAACAAAAACACGCTGAGATAACACCAGCCTGAGTTTTAATACCCATGGATAAAAGAGAAGATCCTAAAAGCTTTTGGAAAGAACAAAACACATCACCATTTATGATTGGGATTCTCCCAAGTAATACTCCAAAGAATATATAAGGAAAAAAAAAAACCCTTCTAAATTTGAAAAGAAAACGATTCCTAACCTAAATTTATAAAACCCAGCCAATATACCCAGTTTGAGGCAGAATAAACATTTTCAGATGGGCAACAACTCAGAAACTTGTTGTCCACTTAACCACTTTTTTCAGGAAGCCACTGAAGAATGTTCTCCATAAAAACAAGGCGGTCAGGAAGGAAGGAAGCCATGGATTCCAGCAGCAGGGGGTTCACCGTGGCAGAGGCCGCTCGCTCGGACCCCAGAGGGAGGCAGAGAATGTGCACGCGCGCACTGCGAGGCGGGAGCCCCGGCAGCCACCAGCGCAGAGGGGAGCGGACCTGAGAGCTCTAGGAAGGGCATCTCGAAGGAAAAAAAAAACCTGATGTACTTGCTGGTTGACCAGGCTGGGAAAGCTCTGGTGAGAAGTTTGGTAATAATTTAATAACAGACATATAGAAACTAAATCAGTGAAAAAATGGGGTAATTAAGTGAAGGAAAGTAAAAACTACACAAGAAAGGAAAGAGATCACGTGATTCTGCTGTGAACAATAATATACATGATTATAATATAAATATTGCACATTAAGTTAATTAGAAGCCATGATAAAATTACATATGTGTTTGAGGTAGGGAAATAGGACTAAACCCTCATCAGAGCAGGAAATGAAAAGATTAGGTCCAAAACTGAAGAAACACCCGTGACTAACGATATGAGCACACCGTTTGGAAACATGATAAAAACGTGTGAAAGCGGCCAGAGAGGGCTGAGAGATACGGGGCAGGGTTGCTTTGTAGTTTTTGTCAACTCTGTAGTGTTGCTTAGTTTTGAACTGTGCAACTATGCTACTTGTTAAAAATAAATTTAAAGAGCACACCAGGCCCAGGCCCTGACCACCAAGGCTGCTCAGTAACGGGTCACTGCACTCTGGCTGCGTGAGTCTGGAGCCGGTCAGCCTCAGCTCCCCAGAGGGACCATGGGCTTTGCGCAGGAGCTGGACAGCTGCCCCCACACTGGCCACCTCGATACAGCTCTGAAGATCCCCTCCACACCCAAGTGCAAGTCCTCATCTCTTCAGCCTACTGTCTTCGTCTGTGTCCTTGTCTATCTTCCCCAGTGGACTAACAGCCCTCCCCTCGGCCCCCAGTGGCTAGCCCAGGGCCTGGAATCTCACAGGTGCTCTGAGCTCAGCAATTTTCTCATATGTAAGGGTTGATGGAGGGGTTCATGGTCCACAGAACCCCTTGTGAGGGTGAGTTTTGTGGAAAGGGCGGGTGGCTGGGTGAGACTCGGCAAGGAGGTAGCGAGGCCTGGGCCAGCAGCCTCTCCGACCAGCTGTGCAACTCCTTGCCCATCCTTGTGCAACCTCTGGTCTCACCTGTCACGGTTCTGCCACCCAGGGAGCCACGCGACCACACCAGGAGCTTCTGGCCCAAGGCACTGCCCCTGACACCTTGGGCAACACAGCAGATGCAGGTGGGCTACTCCACAACCCCCTTCCCACGAGGATCCCCAGCTCCCTCTAGTGCCTGGGTGCACCGGTTCCCTGAACTCTCACGGAAGTCCCACGAATTACACGTTGGTCTTCCCCTCCTCGCCACTTCACAGGTGAAAGAGCTGAGGTGTGCAGAAGCTACATCCCGTTCTGGTGCTCCCTGAACGCTACACTGGAGTCCCCGACAGCTGACTTTTGTCTCCATCGGTGTCAGAGCTGGGAGACCCGCGATGAGAAAATGAAGGTGTGCGGGGAGGAGGCACACCCGGAGTTACATCAGAGCTGGTGGAAGAGCCTGGCCTGGAGTCCTGCCCCCTAATTTCCGTTCTGGCTTGCCCGCCACTACGCACTGACTCCCTGCCAGCCTGTCTGGGAGTGACATGGCAGCAGACACCCCACGGGGAACGACACCCGCCTCTCTGCCCACCCAGACCACCGTGAAGCTGACAGGTGGGGCAAAAGGTTCTCCTACCTTTCCGGCACCACTCTCTCCACTGACAATGATAGACTGGTTGACTGGCTCGGTCAGGCTCTTGACATTCCTGTAGGTCTGCTCACCCACAGCGAAGATGTGGGGCTTCAGTTTCTGAAACGTCAAGGGGTGAAAGGTCATGTGAGAGAAGGCCTGACTCAAAGGACGGCTAATCCAGTGATGGCTGAGACGAGGAGCCTGCCAACAGCAGGGCCTAGAGGCTTCCCCTGCAACAATTTCCCGGCTGTACCAGCGTCAGGCCCAACTGTGGGCCCCTGGGTGGCTTTGCCCACTTGCCTTCTCTCAGTCTGGAGGCACTGCTAGCCTTGAACATTTCATCCTCCCGTTTGCCTTTTTTTTTAAAGAGTACTTTTATTTTTTCCTCCTATCTTTTTTTAAAAAATTTAACTTAGAGGTGGGGAGAGAGGGAAAAAGTGAGGGAGAGAAACAGCAATGTGCAAGAGAAACATGGGTTGGATGCTTCTCACACACCCCCCAACTGGGGACCTGGCCTACAACTCAGGTATGTGCCCTGGCTGGGAATCGAACCAGTGACCTTTGGGTTGCCCAAACCACTGAGCCACACCAGTCAGGGCCCCCATTTTATTTTAATAGTCTTGTTGTGCTCTTTAGTATCTGTTATTGTACTTTGCAGTTTGCAAAGAATTTCTTTCAAGTTATCACCGAAGAAGTCCCCATTAGTTGGATAGCTAACCCTGTTTCATAGATGAGAAATCTGAGGTTCAGGGGGTTAAATAACCTTCCCAAGGCCACTCAGCAAGTAAATGCAGCCACCTGATTGCACCCCAAACCACTGTTCTCTTCGCCACTGAGTATTAACTGTCTTCAATGTGCTAAGTGTCGAGGTGGGCACTGGGGAAACGGAGGGGACTGTGACATGGCCTTTTCCTTTGAGGAGGGAGAGAGTGTGATATATGGGCTCTCAGGACAGACTGCACAAGGATTCCATGTGGACACTTAACCACGCATGAGGTTCTGGAGGCCAGCGCACCTGCGCAATGCCTAGCCTGCCCAGCGCTGCCCGACCCACGATGATCGCCTACCCAGAGCTTCCTGAAGGGAGAAGGCGTGGCTCTAGACGGTGACAGAGCTGTCCCTCTCTCCTGTTCTTGCCCCAGTCACTTCTCACCTGGACTGTTTACAAAGTCTCCAGCTGTTCTCCCTGCCTCCTGTCTCACCTTCTTCAACACAACTCCCCCAACTTCCAGGGAAATTATCCCCACGGTGGGCTCCGCTCAGCCCCACCTCCACCCTGATGAAGCGGCTTTGTGCCCGCTCTCTGCCTGCTGTGGGGTCTCAGACCCCTCACCACCAGGCTTGGACCGTCTCTCTTCCCACCTCATCCGCCGCCTCTCCCCTGCAGCCCCTGCCTGCCAGCAAGTCTGCTCTCGCCTCTCCCTGAACACACGGTGTGGTTTAGCACCGACTCATCTGTTCCCTGCCTGCGCTGCCCCGCCCCTAACCCCATACGAATTTATTCCTCTCGGTAAAGATGAACTGGTGCTGAATTTTCTAGGGCAATCCTTATTGCATGTAATGTTTTCCTTTTCCTAAATAGTGGTGTGTTAAATACACAAATGTACCTTTGTAAATCTTTTCCTACTAATAAATTCATACACAAGAAAAGAATACTTCGCCCATGTCTGTTTTATGATCCAGACTCAGTACACAAATGTTTGTTTATCATCCAGTTTGCAGTACTGTCACATGCCCAAACTTCCCTGAGCTCCTGGTGGGCAGCGCTGAGGCACCAGCAGACCTGAAACAGCCGCAAGGCTGGTGAATAGATGGGTGAGGACAGGGGAGCTGAAAGGAGGCCTAAGCGGAAGGAGGGGAGCCCTGGGGGCCTGGAAGTGGCTGAGTCTTACCTGGGGCTGAGGAGCAGCGTGGTACTCTTGCATCAGCTCTGGTGAGTAGAGCTGAGGGATGGGCTTGAACGGGTTCAGAGCCACCAGGGTGCAGCCAGCATTGGTGTAGAAGGTGTCTGCCACGTACCGGGCCTGCAAACACCTCAGGACTGAGGCAGAGGTGCTTTTAGCAAACTCTGGCTCAAATGCAGACACAAGCACACACACAGACATCCGCCTAACAGGGCTCCCTCTGCAATTAGCCAAGAGCCATTCGATCCCAGCAGCTCCCTGATGAATAGGTACAAGATCTAATTAAGATGAGTGCCAAATCTGGAGCAAAGTCTGCGCTGGGGAGCCCAGGTGCAGCTGCCAGGCAGGTCTGAAGCAGCTTCTCTGGCTCCCGGTCAGGAGTCCTGCCTGCCTCGATCTGGCCAGGGGAAGCTGTGCGAATGCCCACACCAAACCTCCTCCCTCCTGGAGACGAAACTTGGGAGGAAAGGGAGGCCCATACCTGTCTCCAGCGTCACAGGATTCACCTTAGTGAGGTCATCCAGCAGGTGCAACGGGGCCTCCTGGCCCAGGAACTCGTGCAGGTCTTCTCTGCCATGGGCATCAGGGCCTGACCTATGGCCGTTCACCTGGAAGGGAGTAACAGGGCCAGGAGAGCTGGGACCCGGACCAGCTGGCAGCTCTGTAGGGGTGAAGGCCTGTCCAGTGGCAAGAGAACTGGCCTCCAGTATCACAGTCTGGCTGGGTTCAAGTTTCAGTTCTGCTATTCCTTAGGCTTGTAAGCCTGGGTAATTACTTAACCTCTCTGAGCCACAGTTTATTTGTAAATAAAAGAAAATAAAAGAAAAAGAAAACCAGTTCACAGGGTTATTGGGAAAAAAAAAGTGCTATACAAAGCATGCAGTCCTTGGCACAAAGGATACAGTCAGTAAATCAATAAAAACTATTCCCTCTCCAATGCCATGAGCTCCAGCTTCCAGGCTGGCCAGCTACTAGTCTTACTGGGTCCAGCAGGGGTGGGGGCCGTGGTTGGGGGCCAGCATAGGAGTATTGCAAAGGAAGAGAACCGTGTTTTGGGCCTTTTTTGGAAAAAACCATCCAACTTGACATGAAAAATTAGCTGTGAGGTAGTCTCATATCTTCATTACCTGCCTCTTGGGGATTAAATTTAGTCTGGCTAATTACATAATTAGTTCCTTCTGCCCTGGGTCTACTTAAGAGGCTCAGAAGTCAGATGAGGTCAAGAATGGGCACGAAGAGGAACAGGCCCTTTCTCCTTCTCCTTGCCCATGCGTGATGCCAACACTTCCCATGTGTTTCTTCTCCCCATTTCCCCTCTTGTCTCCCTGGGGCTGTAGGGAAGGTGGGGTGGGGAGTAGGTGGACGCAGTAACCTGGCTGAAATCTGCTTTTGGAGGAAGGGGTCTGTGATAAGACGTGTGGGTTTCCAATGAGACTAGTGAACCCGACAAGTTCAAACTCCTGAAGCCCAGGTGGCAGGTGTCATCGGAGAGACCCAGTAACAAGTTTCTTTCCAGAGATGTTGCCTCTGCATGGGACTTGGGCCCACCCTGATGCACACGGCAGAGTGCTGGCCTCCAGAACAAGTGCTGAGGTCTGGGCACGGCTGCGTCCATGTAAATCCCCCTGCTTTAGTGGGTAAGTCTCACTCGCGAACCCAGCCAGCTTCTGAACAGCTCTGATCTCTGGGTTTGAATGCTGCTTCCACCATTTACTAGTTGCAAAATCTCATGTAAATTTCTTTATCTCTTTGCAACTCCATTCTCGTCTGTAAAATGGGAATGGTGGTAGCACCCACTATAATTAGTATCTTACTGTAAATACTAATAAGCACATAAAGTATTTTAAAAAGGCACCAGGTATATGCCCCGCCCCCAACTAGCTAGTATTATTCTTTTAAAAGCACTTCTTCTAATTGTGCAATAATATATCAAGGGCCTTAAAACTACACATGTCCCTTAAGCCTGCAATTCTGTTTGTGGAAAGTGACCCTATATAAAAGGCCATAAAAATGTTCTGTATATATATGAGCCATTTACAACTGTAAAAATGGAAAGCAACCTGAATTTCCAAATAGTAGATGGTTTATAGTACATCCTTATAATGTAATAAAGGTCGCAAAAAAATATGATACCTTTAAATGTTTTTAAAAAATATACTTAGGTGAAAAAAATCTAGGATATTCTCTAAAATGTTGGTTGATAGTACAATTATGGGTAATTCTAATGTTCTCTTTGCTTATCTATATGTTCCACATTGCTTATAATGAATGTGACCTTGAGTAAGTCGCTTAACATCTCTAGCCTTATACCCAGAATAAGGGCATGATAGCACTGTGCATGCTGTATCTTTCTCGGGGACTAAACAAAATTGTATGTGTACTCCTTACCATAGTGCCTACTACACAGCTAGGGCTCAATGTCGAGTAGCTGCTACCATGATTATAATAAACTTTACAGACCATAAAGAGTTCAGGGAAGACAGCTGTCCTGCCTGCTTCTCTCCAGCCTTCAAGCCTGTTTCATGAGCTGAAAGGCTGGGAGAAGGCCAAGGGGCAGTGTCCACCATGGCCCCCTTAAGGCTGGCTGGCCTCACACTCAGTCATCGTGCTGAGTCTCAGGCACTTCGCTGCCTAGGACTCCCTTAGACCATGAACTTCTTGAGAGCAGACATCATCTAAAACATCCTCCTCAGTCCAGTGCCTGGCACTGCTTAGTAAATAAAAATTCAGCAATTATCTACAGGCATTTCCTCTGGACCGAGAGCTGCACGTGAAGGATGCTCTGGGTGTGCGCCGAGGCTCCACAGTGAAGGGTGAGGTGGGATCTGGCCAGTTTGCATCCCAACAGCTACCCCTCACGTGCCCTGTGATGCGTTCATCAGAATCCTTCTGTATTTCCACATTGGTCATCTTCTCCCACATTTTTGCAGACTGACCTTCTTGTCCGGGTTGCTTATTTTCCTTCCCCTCTTGGCTAATTCCTACTCATTCTTTAAGGCTCAGCTCCAAGCAGACATTTTTTAGGACATCTCTCAGCTTCACCTCTTCTGGGAAGCCCCAGGCTTCCACTGTGCCTCAGCAATCGACGCTTGCAGTGAGTCTCTCTGGACTTCCTTACTGAGTCAGGCTTGCAAGGTCATCAAAGCACCCTCAGAATTCCCTTAACCACCCCACGGAAAAGAGCTAAAAACTACAACAGGAGGAATTCAAATTAGGTATCAGGAAGAACCTCTTAACACCAGGTAAAAGGCACCAGAATAACTATTTGAAAAGAGAAAAGAAGAAAGACCTTTCAAAGGGTCTCTTCCTACCTGCTGGTCAGGGCACTGAAACCTCATTCAGAAAAGGGTAAGACAGGAAAGTGCTTTAGGTGCTTTAGGGCCTGGGTTATCGAAGGGTGAGGTTTTACCTGCTGGAGCATCCTGCTTCAGCGCGGTCAGCCAGGGTTCTGGGTCGCAGACACGAGGAGCGTTATCCACCTAGTCATGAGGACACAGACTGGGACATAGGTCCAGCAAAGGGCTCAGTTCTGGAGGAATCTCAGATGAGTAGCTCCAGAGCCTATGGTATGAGAGAGAAGACAAGGGCCACACACAGGTGAGGGCTTCTCCCGGTGACTCACTCCTGCTGTCACTAAGCAGAGGGACCAAAATGAGAACCAAAGAGAGACGGGGCAGACAGGGAGAGTCTTTTCTGTTTCCTGCCAACCAGGGGAACGGCGGAAACTTTTACAAGAGCTATTGGAGGCTCCCTGGGCTTCTCCAGGGCTAGTTTTACTACAGGGGTTTGGGGTGGGGCTGCACGTCTTCTGGGTCAGTGTGATGTGGAGGATGAAGACTCCAGGAGACAGAGAAGCCTGGTGCTCCATCCTCTCCACTAGACAGAAACATCCTATTTTAGGATAGCCAGCAGTTGACAGGGTGGGGGGCTGAGGACAGCTAGATGCTCCAGGAAGAGAAAGCACAGCTCAGTTGTTCACAGGTAAGTCACATCACCTTCCTGGCCCAGTTTGATTACTCACCTTGCAAATGGGGGTACTAAAATCTGCCTCACAAGGAGTCGCTGTGAAAGTCAGTGAGGTCATGGATCGAAAGCACTGCACAAAGTACAAATCTGAATATTCACCAGAGTGGGGATATTGTTATTACAATGGACAATACTTGGGGGCGCTGATCAGGTGGAACACTCCAGTGTCAACCTGAAGATGAGACTTTCAAAGGAGGGGAATCCATCTGAGAGAGGGTGTTGTGAGCCTGGGTGTAGGCCAATCTCTGAAAAACTGTAAGTGACCCTCAGGCTCAGAATTTCCCAGGCTACAGGCTGCCCCAGCAAGGTGAGTTGAGGTTGAGGGATGTCTGCAATGGATTAACCTTGGTGGAGACTTCCTTTTCTTAAAACATTTCTTTAAAAGATTTTTAAAAATTTCTTTTTAGAGGGGAAAGAAGGGAGAAAGAGAAGGAGAGAAACACTGATGTGAGAGAGATATCTCGCATGCCCCCAGCTGGGGACCTGGCCCGCAACCCAGGCATGGACCCTGACTGGGAATCAAACTGGCAACCTTTTGGTTCACAGGCCGGCACCCACTCCACTGGAGCCACACCAGCCAAGGTGGTGGAGACTTTCTCGAGGCTCTAAATCCATCTAGTCTTTGAAACAACTTAGGAATAGGAACTGTCATGGAAACTGGAAAATGAACAATTCGGGCAGAGAAGGGAATCGGGACTGTGGTCACTCTGAACACAGACTGTATCTCCGCCAAGGGCCTGCTACGCAAAGGGCTCCGGAAAACTCGGGAACAAAACTCCCTCAACTGGAAGCTCATCTTAGAGAGGACCACAGATGAAGCACGAGAGGTTGTGAGGTTAGAACCCAAAGCCCATGCCCCCTTGGATGCAGATCACTAGAGCTCCTTAAGCTTTATTTCCTCACTTTCAGCCTTCACAGCGACTCCTTGTGAGGTAGATTTTACTACCTCCATTTGCAAGATGAGGAATCAAACTGGGCCAGGAAGGTGATGTGACTTACCTGTGAACAACTGAGCTGTGCTTTCTCTTCATGGAGCATCTAGCTGTCCTCAGCCCCCCACCCCAGCAACTACAGGCTATCCTAAAATAGGATGTTTCTGTCTAGTGGAGAGGATGGAGCACCAGGCTTCTCTGTCTCTCAGGGTCTTCATCCTCCACATCACACAGAACTAGAAGATGTGCGGCCCCACCCCAAACTTCTGCAGTCTGCAGAAAAAGAACACTAATATCCAGACCTCACAGGGCAGAAGAGCTCACGACCAAATGGGCTAATAGTACCTGTGAGAGCTACTTGCAAATGTTGGTTATAACATGAAACGTCAGCTCCCAGCCAGAGTCAAGTCAGGTTAGAGCGGGTTTTCCCCAGTCCTCCCAGCCCTTGCTCCCAATCGGTTTCCCGGTTACAAGCCAAGAAGTTCTGGAAAGGGTGTGACCACAGTGGGCAGAAGGGAGCCGGTAATGAATAGATGAAACACCTAGTCAAGGCAAGACAAGCGCCAACCTGATCACCAGCTTCTCCTCCTCCCCAGCCTCGGAGGACAGTGGGAGGGAAGACGAGAAGAGCCGGGGAAGGGTCCAGGTAGCCTAGCCGACTCGGTCCGGGGGGGGGGTGGGGACCGGGGACTCCGGGTGTAGGTAAAGTGCCCGCCGGGGCCAAGACTGGGATGCCACTCCTTGAAACACCTGGCACGGGGAGAGTATGTCCTTCCCAGGAAGGTGGACATGACCCCAGCCAAGGGCGCGCCTTCCCCGACGGCTCCCGGAGCCAGCCACCCCTTCACTGGTTCCTCTGTAGGGCCAGGAGAGGACCAGGGGCAGGGACCCGGCCTGCCAACCGGGACTTTTCCCCCACTGCGGGTCGCCAGCTGCAGGCAAGGTAGAAAAGTGGAGGGTGACCGTCAAAGGTCCTTGTTCATGAAAGGTCCTGGTAAGGGCCAGGAGCCAGGCTACCTCGTCCGGGGCTACGAGAGGATCCAAGAAAAAAAAAAGAGAGAGAGAGAGAGAGCGAGCGCAGGGAAAATGCCCACTTTCCCCCAGCGCTCCGGAGGCAAACCTGCCTCTGCTGCCGCTTTGGGGTCACTGAAGGGCTTCGGACCGGGGCTGGGGGTGGCACTCACCGATCCCACAGCCTGAGCCGCCGTGCGTGAGGTCCCCGTTGGGCCCGACTGGAAAGGCGGGCGGGTCGGGTGGGGCGGCGGGAAGAGCCCTTGGAGCGCAGGGAAGAGGAGGGGCGGGAGCGAACCCGGGAGAGAAAGCCGAGACTGCGGGCTCGCACCCGGCCGCAGCCGCTCTAAGCTATGCGGCGGGGGCCAGCCGGCTCCTCCCTGAGGGCGGTGCTAGCGTACCCGGCGCGCGGCGCACGTGGTCCGCCTGGGATGCGGGGATCCCCAGTTGGGGGCTCCACCGGCACAAAATTTTGAGAGCCTGGGGTAAGATGGGAATGCAAGGGAGGCCCTTGGTATTCTGGTGGGAGAGGCGCGAAAAGCAGTGTTTCCTCGGCCATTTACTGGGCTGTGGAGTCTTTCGGTAGGGGCCGCCAGGGTGGAATCTCGCGCCCGGCTCTCTGACCCCATCCCTCTGATAGGCCTCGCCGTGAGGTCTGAGCAGTGGTACTGCGCGTGACGTGCCTTTTCCATTCCTTGCTCCTCTGATGGGCCGGCCCACGGCCACGACCCGGGAGGACCTGGGCTGAGCAGCCCCATGCTAGAGATGGCGTGGGGAGCCGGTGGGGCGTGGGAAACCAGCAACACCCTGGGTCGGACGCGCGCGCGATCCGCCGGCCCGGAAGCGCAGGCCACCCCGCGTTGGCCGGAAGCGCGTCTTGGGAGGCGGAAGCTGCTTGCTCCCGCGTCGCCCCGCGGGTCTCTGTCCGCCGGGTGGCCCGACAGCCTGGCTGCCCGACCAGCGTAGACCGCCCTCTGCCAAGGGGCGCAGAGACCAGCCAGTGCATGGAAGGTATTAGGCGCCGAGGCGGTGGTGGAAAAGGGTTTTTATTAAAAGGCCAGCCGATCGATTTGTTACCGTGAAGTATATTGTTCCTTGGCCCAGACAGGTCATCCATGCATTCATTTGTTCAGCGTACTTCTTGTTTGGTCAACAGATGTGTTTTTCATGTGTGCCACTTTCCAGACGTTGATATGTGGCTGAGAGGCGTTTTATATCCTTTGAAATTAACAACTAACACTGGTATGCGCTATACACTCCCCTATCCCTTACCCCGCCCCCCCCCCCATTCATTCGCATCCATTCTTCCTAGCTATACCTAACATGAAATTTGGCTCTCTGTAAATGTAAGCAGCAGCCTGGGGCTCAGGAGGTCACAGCGGGACTCAAATTGTTGTACTAGAGGCAGTAATTTCAGTCTCTGAACTGAAACCAAGGCCCCAACTCCAATGTGTGCTTGGATACCTTCTCTGCCCCTGTCCCTCTTCCCATCTTTCAGGTTTCACTTAAAGGTCATTAGTTTATGTGTATTCAATTTTCATTACACAATCTTAATGACATACTATGTTGTAATAGGAGTTTCTATGAGGCTGTGATTCCATTCTCAGTTTATATCCCAAATGCACTTTCTTTGTGTATCTGCCTTATATGTCCTGAAAATAGCTAAAACTTTTCAACCAATAATTTCGTGCTATTAGTATGACATTTTTATCCTAATGTGTTAGTGTGAGGCTTCTTCCCACAAGTCCTAGGTGCTACTCTAAAATCTAAGAATAAGAGTAAAATTAAGTCAGGTACATATATATGCCAATTCCACAAGAACACTGCTTTCCACAAATGTATTTCTTTGCTCTCATTTCCACAGGAAGAAGAAAAAAATGTCTCAGAAGCAGATGAAGGAAGCTTTTGTCAGTAACCACAATGGAACCAGCGTGCTAGAAGTCACCCAGGGCTTGTGCTTGCCTGTGCTCTGTATCCTGTGCAGAGGGCTCCTGGTCATTCTCTCACAGCTCTCGCGTTCTTCACATACCTGGAGAGCTCGGTTCTTCATTGACTTCGTTTTCCTCATAGTTCCCCTGGTGACCACTCTGACCATTTTGTCTTCATTTATCTACCTTGAGCACCTCGCTGTAATTATCTTTGGGGCAGGGCTATTCTACCAAATATATCACCAGAGAACTTGCTATGCCAGAATGCCTGTCCAGAAAATCCTTGAAAAGTTCTCAAAAATTAGTCTAGAATCAGAATACATTCCAGCCATCTCCTGTTTCCGTGTAATCAACAGCGCATTTACTGCTGTTGCCATTTTGGCTGTGGACTTCCCACTTTTTCCCAGAAGATTTGCCAAAGCTGAGCTCTATGGCACAGGAGCAATGGATTTTGGTGTAGGAGGCTTTGTTTTTGGGACTGCAATGGTTTGTCCAGAGATTAGGAAAAAATGTATGGAAGGGTCCAAATTTTATTCTTTTACAAAGTCATTGTACTCTGTTTGGCCATTGGTCTTTCTAGGAATGGGACGATTAATCATCATAAAATCCATAGGCTACCAGGAACATTTAACTGAGTATGGAGTTCACTGGAACTTTTTCTTTACCTTAATAGTTGTGAAATTGATAACATCACTGCTTTTGACTTTCTTTCCCCCAAATAAATCTTGGGTTGTGGCTGTCAGTATTACTGTATTATACCAGTTAGCCCTCGACTTAACCCCATTGAAAAGGGTAATTTTGTATGGCACTGATGGCAGAGGCACAAGGGCTGGTTTCTTCAATGCCAACCGAGAAGGAATAATGTCTACCTTGGGGTACGTGGCAATACACATGGCTGGTGTACAAACAGGGTCATATGTGCTTAAAAAAAGATCACACATTAAAGACTGGATAAAAGTAGCATGTTGTATTCTACTGACAGCTGTTAGCCTCTTTGTATCTCTTTACATAGTTCAGGTAAATGTAGAAAAAGTATCTCGAAGAATGGCCAATTTAGCCTTTTGTATTTGGATAGTTGCTTCTAGCCTAATCCTTCTTAGTAGTTTATTACTGGGTGACATAATTTTGAGTTTTGCCAAATTTCTAATTCAAGGGGCTGTAGTACCATGTTCTTGGAAACTTATCCAGTCTCCAGCTACAAATAAAAAGCATTTAGAAGCTCTAGTCTCTGAAGCTGAAAGAAAGAAACCCAGTCTTTGTTTAATCACAGCTATAAACAGAAACCAGTTGATTTTTTTCTTGCTGTCAAATATAACAACTGGCCTAATCAACCTGTTGGTAGATACATTGCACAGCAGCACCTTGTGGGGCTTGTTTGTGCTCTGCCTCTATATGTTTACCAACTGTTTAATTATATACACTCTACACTTGCAAGATAAGACTATAAAATTTTGGTGATCAAAAGGCAGTGGATGTGTGTGTTTGAGCTATTAATGAGGGAGAATATTAAATGTGAAGAAAAGGGGTTTTGGGCAATCCAGTGTTAACTAGATTTTATTAAACTGAGTTTCAATCCTCTATAATAATAGTGAGGCTTAATATCTTCATGTATCTGCACTATGTAAAACAAGCTAATAGAGAAGAAACAAAGTGTTGTGTCTTGTTAGAATGTTAAATTTCAGTATTTTAAAGGAATTGTAGTTGTGACACTGGAAGATTGGAGGGTGGAGAAAGGTTTTTTACTCTTATATAACCTTATACCATTCTATATTTTTTACTGTATGTATTTTATAACATTTACATTAAAACTGTGAGTTGTGGAAATGTCAACAATTCTTTACTGCTCAATTTTAATCTTTTAAAAAAGCCTAAGTATGAGAAAGCAAGTGTTTAAAATCAAATACACATATACTATTAAAGTCAGAAAACAGTAAAATGCTTCAAAGAATAGACAGAATTGTGTGATATAGTTAACATGGTTAACTTGGGACTAATTCATGTTTTTGTTTTTTAGCCTACTAAATACTAAAGCTCCTGGTATCTTGGAGCTTGCAATCTTGTGGGAGAAGCACATTAAACAACTTTTATAAATTGTGTTATCATGAAATACAGGTTGTCAAATGGCAAGTCAAGAACTGAACTAGCAAAGTCAAGATTATTTTCCCTAGAGATGGTACTTATTTTGAGCCACAGCTGATGGGTAGGATGAATTGTTGTTTGTGTGTCTAAGGTGTGGGGGGCCAAGTGCTGATAAGAGAAGGGGTAAATAACAGCAACTAGGAGTATGAATCCCTCAGCAAAGGTCCTGAGTTCGGAGAGCACCTCGCACATGGTGGAAATTAAAGAAGGCATGAGCTCAGAAAAGGAGTAATGAGCTAGGGAGGCAGGCAGGGGCCACATCAGGCATGCCTTATCTACCATGTTAAGGGGAAAAAGAACCAGTGAGAAAATCATCAAATACCTAGTCTAACAACAAAACTATAGCTATATAGGCCTTGGCCTGGTAGCTCAGTTGGTTGAAGCATTGTCCTGGTACACCAAGGTTGTGGGTTCAATCCCTGGTCAGGGCACGTACAAGAATCAACAGACGAATGCATAAATAAGTGAAACAACTAATTGATGTTTCTCTCCCCTCCCTCTATGCAAAATCAATAACATAAAAAATTCTTTTAAAAACCATAGCTATAAGAAGTTTTAATGTCCTACAGAGCTTGAGTCTTTTAAAGACTTAAGAACTTTGAAGCTGCTGTTTGAAATCTAAGATGTAAAACACAAATTAAAATACTGATTGTAGGGAGAGAGAGAAACATTGATATGTTGTTCCACTTACTAATGCATTCACTGATTCCTGCTGCCATGACCGGGGGTCAAACTGGCAACCTTGGGGTATCGGAGTGACGCTTGAACAACTGGAGCTGCCTGGACAGAGCTAAACAAAAATTTCCCTTTCCAATTCTAATGTTCCTTGTATATTGTTTTAAAAAAAAGTGGGTGGAAAAAAAGCCAAACTATGCTGTACACCTGAAACTAATACAAAACAATACTAAATGTAAACTAATTGAAAAAATTAAAAAGAAAAACAAGAAAAAAATTAAAATCTGCCTTTCTATAGTCCATTCTGTTTTCAAGTAAAAATATGATTATTGCAGTGACAAGGAGAAAATGTTCCAGTTAATTTTATATTTGGTAAACAGTCTGGATTGTTTGTAGGAAGAACCTCCTCTAACATTAAATTGTAGATTTGCTTAGTTTTAGTTGCCTCTAAATTAGTTCAAAATTAATTTTAGTCCCTGATTTGTTAGATGACTATTCTACTAATTTACTTGTTTGTTACATTGATGATGGCTAGTTTAGTATTTATGTGCCATTTTGTATCTGCTAACTACAACATATTATATTTGGAGGGAATCTATTCATGAAACGAATTTTCCCCTCAAATCAGTATACTGAATGGTTATATAGTTCTAAGAACAAAAATTAGATTTTATTTTCAATGAAAAGACTTTCGGGATTTAATAGAAGTATGTGAACGAAGCATGACCAGGACAGGTGACTGGCCTGCCCGCTGTGTCACAGTGCTCATCCGCCACCATTGTCTGTTCAGGGCCTTCCAAGCAGGGCTGCGAGGCCCTCCACGTTCTCAGCCCTCCTTTAACTAAAGGTAATTTAAAGTAGGTAATTTAAATAAAGGTAGTTTAAAGTAGGTAATTGGGTGTCTTAATGAATATGTGGTCTACTGCTGCTTGTCAGTAACCGCTCCTTCATCCTTTTCTAGGTCATCAGTATCTTGGGAAGTGTATGTCTCACAGTTACACGTACTGAACCATAACTTAAAAGAACAAAGTGAATTATGTTTTTTCCACCTCCAATTATGATACTCATGTAAGAGAAAACTAATGAAATAGCATTCATAACCAGAATTAGTAAAAAGGATCCTTCTGACTTGATTCTGCCTTCAGAAGAGAGACAGAGACCATCCAACAAGGATTTATTGAGCTCCAGTGTGCCAGGTCCAGGTCAGTCCAGGGAAACAACAGAAAGTAAGACAAAGGCCCCACCTTCAAGGGGCTTACATTTTAACTTGTGGACATTATTTTCCCTTTAAAAAAATGTAAGTGGGGCCCTGGCTAGTGTGGCTCAGTGGACTGAATGCCTGCCTGTGAACCGAAGGGTTATTGGTGTAATTTCCAGTCAGAGCACATGCCAGGGCTGTGGGCCGGGTCTCCATTTGGGAGTATATAAGAGGCAACTGGTGTGTCATATTGCTATTTCTCTCCTTCTATTTTCTCCTTCCTTCCCCTCTAAGAATAAAATCTTTAAGAAAAAATGTAAGTGGGGAAAATGTGTCTATTTTTGATAGACAACAATTTCCCACTGTTAACTCATGAAAAAGAAAACTCAATTTACAGATTTGGACAACCATGATAATTTAAATAGCATTCTGTTAATATACTTTTTAAAATTTTATTTATTTTCAGAGAAAGGAGAAGGGAAGGAGAAAGAGAGGGAGAGAAACAACACTGTGTGGTTGCTTCTGGTGCGCCCCCAACTGGGGACCTGGCCTGCAACTCAGGCATGTGACCTGACTGGGAATCTAATCAGTGACCCTTTGGTTTGCAGGCCAGTACTCAATCCACTGAGCTACACCAGCCAGGGCCTCTGTTGTTAATTTTACCATGTAAAGCAACATGGTTAATATAGTGACAATTATGATTAACTCAACTTTTTTTTTAATGTATTATATTCTGCTGAGAAGGGCATTCACAGATTTAGGGTTTTTTTTTTTTAAAGATTTTATTTATTTATTTTTAGAAAGGGAAGGGAGGGAGATAGAGATAGAGACATCAATGTGCGGTTGCTGGGGGTCATGGCCTGCAACCAGGCATGTACCCTGACTGGGAATCAAACCTGCGACACTTTGGTTCGCAGCCCACGCTCAATCCACTGAGCTATGCCAGCCAGAGCTCTCAACTTTCTTTTCAAGTATCAATATTTGAGGACAGAAAAGAGAGAGGGAAAGAGAAGAAAAAATAATACGTTTAATCTGGTCCAAGACCTTATCCTATGAGCTTCTGAAAGTGACTTTCATTTTACACAATTATAAACAGGCAATATCCACCTCATATACGTGAATAAGTTTGTTTAGAAGATGACAACCAGTTTTATTTTTATTGTACATCAATGTTGTATAAATCATACAAAAACATACTTTGCTCCCTAGGAGTTTATGTATAGTCTATGAAGATAAATAATAAGGAATAAATCAATACTCTTCATTTCTTTTCAACCTAGGTAGCTTGGAAAATAGTCATATGTCATTTATACCTGATTTTTGTAGTTGGCTCTCACACATTGGGGACCTGTATAAGAAGAAAAATGGCATTTTGCGGATTATTTATCACATCTCTATCACTTCAAGTGTTCTTTATTAGGTAACTGTTACAGTGTCCTCCACTGTGATTGCTTTCTCCTTCCTGACATTTCAAATCCTTCCACCTTGACCTTCACAATGCCAACATTGAAATTTAAAAATAAGCAACTGGCTTTTTTATATAGTAATGACTTATTTTGTCAGTTAGAGGTAAACTCTCTAAAGGCATGTATTTAGTCATGAAGTATCTGCTGCAGCACTACTGCTTATAGCTGAGGATAGAAAAACTGAAAATATTAATAAAAATGAGCCCTGACTGGTGTGGCTCAGTGGGCTGAGCATTGTCCTGTGGACCAAAGGGTCACTGCTCAATCCCCAGTCAGGGCACATCTCTGGGTTGTAGGCCAGGGCCCAGGTTGGGGGTGAGCAAGGTGCAACCAATTGACGTTTCTCTTCCTCTCTTCCCCTGTCTCTAAAAATAAATAAAATCTTAAAATATTAAAAAACGAAAAAGAGTGCCTATTGTAAAACTAAGATAAATAAAACTTCTAGGAATTGTTTTGCAATGAAATAATTTTCTAAACATTTTCCCTCAATATTTTATAATATGGCTTTATCATATTGGTAGCACCCAGGTTCTCTCCTTAACCTCTTTAAGTAGTCTGACAAATTATCCACCTTTTTAGCTTTATAAAAATATTTACTGAATACCTATAGTATGTGAAACATTGTCCAAAGATAGTAAGCATTGTGCTCAATAAGCATTTTTATGTCAGTAGACATAAAAAAAATATCCAAATCAGGTATAGTAAACTCAGATGGAAAGAGATGGTTGTAGTTTCCTTATGTTTTATATTTGAATTTTAAAGCCTTTTATAAGTTAGATTTAAATCCCCATTTAAATATTCTGTTCTTTGCTAGTACTGGTATGTACTCAGTCACAAAAGCTATTAAAATTAGCACCTATATATTGAGCTTGCTACTTTCAATGTCCTTTATTAACCATAATCCAAAGAAAGTTTAAAAGGTAGCCTTGGCTGGGTCTCAAGTTGGTTAGAGGGTCGTCCCAATATGGCAAGGTTGCGGCTTTCATTCCAGGTCAGGGCACATACAAGAATCAACCAATGGGTGCACAAACAAGTGGAAGAACAAATTGATGTTTCTCTCTCTCTCTCAAATCAATAAATAAAAAATTTTAAAAGGTATAAAGTAGTCACATTAATCAAGTCTTTATAGGAGCACCTTTAGATCTTAAGAACCACAGTATTCTTTTTTCCTTCGGAATGTTTTTACATAAACACAAGATCCTCTAAAAATGTCCAAATGTTGGCCATGTAGTCTAACTTGTCAGAAGCTGCATGCACGTCCTAGATGCTCACTGGATTTAAGCTAACAACCACACTGTTTTGCTCTACCAACATGGCCACAAGACACAAATACTTACTGGATAATCACACTTTGGGTCTTAACAATGGTTCTTCCACCCTAACAGTGACCACACCATCTTTGGTCAACATGGCTAAGGATGCACTATCATTGAATCTCTAAGACTATATGTAATGACCAAAATATTTTTAATTAAAAAATTTTTAGAGAGGTATGGGGAGAGGGCCAGAGAAGGGGATAGAGAGAGGGAGAGAAGAAACATCGACCTACCATTGGTTGTTTCCCACATGTGCCCTGATCAGAGGTCGAACCTGCAACCCTGGCGCATAGGGACGACGCTCCCACCAACTTAGCGACCTGGCCTGGGCAACCAAAGTATTTTTTAAAGGTCATTATCTCAGCTCTAGCCTAATCTCCCAGGAAACACAGATTTGTTATCAGGATTAGGTAGTTTAAGAGCAGTAAATGGATTTATCCTTAAAATCGTCATACTTTCCCTAGGCAAAATACTTCCTGACAATTATTCTGGCTTTACAACAGGCTTTCAAAGCCTTCAAGGTAGGAACTGAGTACATGGTGGCACGCATGTATAAGTGAATCATCTTTAGACCAGCTCCGCTTCTTAGGAGAGAGGGTGAGAGGGAAGGGCCTTTGGCCAGTATCAGTACTTTGCCCAAGGGAACTAGTGTCCTATCTGAGTCCCTAAGTTAACATTAACCCGGCCCAAGAAGTTTTACTGGTTAGGGCCTATACACAAGCCGCTCTACACAAAGTCTTGCCTCTAAGTGTAACAACACCACCAACAACAAAACTGTCAGCACTTGGGAATTGCCTCCTTGGCGGTATCTCAGCGCAGTCTCAGTCTGGGAAGCAGTGATGCGGCTGGCTCCTGGTTAATCGGAGTGTCTGGGAAAGCGACGTCCAGTGCCAGGAAACCAAGTCCAGAGTTTGTTTCTTACCCCGTAGATGCCCGTCTCCCTTTCCCTTATTCCAGCCTTTGGCTGTCACTGACTTCGAAAGCCTCAGCTCCTTCCCACTTACCCAGGTCCTCACTGGGCCTCAACCCTCGGTTGGGCCCTGACTCAGCTCGGCTTGGTTCCCTTCGCCCCTCGGCCCTCGGGAGAGCGGTTTCCAGGCCCGCGCGTTAGGGGCCTGAGGTTTAGGTCTACTCAGTCATTCTCAGCAGTCCTGTTTTTAATTTATTCGAGTAGCTAGACTCCGGGTAGGGTGCCGATCACCCGGCTCCAGGGGACGTGAGGGGAACCCGGGGAACCCCACCCCCGCTGCTACGGTTTTGAAAGCGACCTGGCAGGGGCGTTCTACAGTCTCGCGAGAGGAGGCGGAGCCCCGCCCCACGTTCTCCGCCCCTCCCTGCCCCACCCTCCCCAAGTCCACCGCCCTCCCTCCCCCACTCCCCGTGGCGCGAGCGGCTGATCCCGGAGAGGAAACGGCATTCGGCGCCGCTCTCCCGCCCAGGCCGGTCCTGACGCGGGCCTCGTCAGCCGGTAACGGGGAGCAAAGGTGGGGGTCAGGGAGGCGACCACGAAAACGGAGGTTAGAGCCGAGAGGTCTCCTTGAGAACGGTGAGGAAAGGGTCTGAGCCTCCCCACTTGGCCTCCGCAGAGCCGAGGCGGGGTCGACCCCTCCCAGGGGCGGGGTCGCGCTGAGCAACTGCAGCCCAGGGGACTGACTGGGCGGGGCGCTCTAAGAAAGGGGGAGAAAGGGGTCAGCTGTGGGGTCCCCGGCGGCGGGAAGCGGGCAGTGGGTTGTGGAGCTGTGGCCTGGGGTGAGGTCCTGGAGCTGAGACTCCAGTGACGGGCTGGGGAAGCCCCGGGGCCACCGAGTCCCTTCCGCCTCTCCTCTGGACCCTGAGTGGACACCGGCCGCGGAGGGGGGTGGGGAGGGAAAGCGGCGCGAGGGGGCGGGTCCCGTCACCGCTCGGCGCTGATTGGCTGAGTGTGTGTGGAATCGGGTGATGGGAAACGCAGCTCGACTCTTGGGTCCCCTCCTGCTTCTCTCCCTCCCCCCCGTGGCGAATGTGCTGCGCGGCGGCGGGTGCTGAAGCTCGCGGCGTTTGGCTGTTGCAGGCAGGAGTTGGGAGGAGGCGGCAGCAGCAGGAGCAGCGGCGGCGGCAGCAGCGGCAGCGGCAGCAGCAGCTGGGAGGAGGTGGTGACGGTGGCAACGGCAGCGTCGGGGACGATGGCGCGACTGGTGGCAGTGTGCAGGGACGGGGAAGAGGAGTTCCCCTTCGAGAGGAGGCAGATTCCTCTCTTCATAGACGACACCCTCACGGTGAGCGGGCCGGGCTCGCCGCTCCCCTGGCAGCTGTTTCCCTCCTCCCCCTCCCCCAGGCCGAGCGCTGCGCACTGGAGAAAGAGTGTGTTGCAACTCCTAGGCGAGGCCTTTTCTCCGGCAGGCCCCACAAACTCGCCTTTGCAGTGGGTCGCTCGGTAACCTCTGCAGGGCCCCTGGTGCTCCGTGCGGACTTTGAGCCCCTCTCCCTAAGCTATCCTTCCTTTTTGAATCGTTTTTCCTTTCCCCTTTCCCTTTAGGGGACGCTGCTTTTGCCAAAGCACGCGCTTCGGAGAGGGTTGAAGGATCTTGGGTGTTTAGGGCCTATGCCTTACAGAAACCACCTACCCTCGGGGAGCCTTAATTATCTGGAAGTGTCGCAGCTACACTGCTATCAGTATATTGTCCATCTTAATACTACAGCTCTCACTACAGCTCCCACTACATTATTGAGGGCACAGTGACATGCTCTTGCACAGTTAAAATTCCACTAAAATGATTTGATTTCGTTGTAAATAGTCTCGAATTGTCTAGTACATTAAAACTCGTAGGAATGATTTTACTGCTAGGCCATGACTCTTCAGAATGGGCTTTCTTGGCATTAATTCTTTAGTTCACTGGTAGACATTTGTTTTTAAGGAAGCAAAATTATTGAATGTTAAGAGCATTGTAAAAAACTGATTGTTCATCTTGAATGTCAAAACCCAATTCTTGGTAGTTTTCCTTATTAGATTTGATGGTGGTACAGCATTACAGTCCCTCTGCTCTGTGTTGCTGTAGTATTTCCTTTAAAAGGAAATGGCAGAAATTTGAATCGAATCTGAACAGGAAATGAGTGCAGTTGTTGCCACTATTTCCTAAGAAATGAAATGAACCTATTCATAATATCTTTTGAAATCTGTTTTGATGGTGCTGAAGCCTATTTGCCTATTTTGAAAAGGTGTAACTAAGTCTCTTCATTTTCTCCTTTTTGGTTTTCTTAAGGTAGCTGATCTGTTTTGTTCCTGAATTATTTTTTTTTGCAAATATCTACTTTTTTCCAAATTTTACATAAAATGCAAGTCATTGTAGAGATGCCAGTCTGTGCCTTTCTGTCTACCAGTCTCAATTAAGACTTGATTGAGCTGCAGTACTTTTAAAAGGATTGGAAGATCTATTGAATGACTTAATTTGTTAGAACTTTTTAAGTGAAAGCATCTATAATAACTTAAGATAATTTTTTTTCCCTTGGAAAAAGGTAGAATGATTTGGCCTCTTATAAATAAGGTAAAGAGAATTTGTGTTGAAACATTAGAAGATACTGGTATGCCTTGGTTATGATATTTGCATTTTTTGTATTAAAAGTATATTGGACTTGTGTTTTAAGTAGTTAAAAAAATTAGCACTCTGATCGAATTAAATGCTGCATTTCTCAATTTGAAAACACCTTATATGAGTTCATCTGTCCACAGTTTCCTTCTTCTCTGAACCCCCTCCAACACACTTTTTTGGAGCATATATCAACTTTTTATGTTTATTGTTCCAGAATGCCTTTGAAGTTTTTTTTTTAATCCTTTGGGTTTGGACATAAGATTACTATTGAATGTATAATATCAAAGCATAGAGGAAATCCACATAAATTTGAGTATTCATAAAATTTTAATAGACTAACTTCTCTCCTCATGACCACATAGCCACCTTTAATGCAGCATGGATATATCTGTTACATAGTACATTAAAATAGCCAACTTCGGGGTGTTTTTATACTCTACTCTCTGTACAATGATACTAGTTTCCAAAATTTTCTATAGAAAAAGATGTGGTCTTGTCTGTGGTGTATTATTGTACTTATCTCTCCAGAGAGGTTGGGATTGAACTGAACTTGGTGTTTTGCTTTTGCTTTGAGTTTTGCTTTTATTGCACTGTGGGTTTCTGACCAAGGCAAATAATATTTAGGCTTACTTAATTTAAATATCTTAAAATAGCATTTTATTTAGGAAAAGCGGTTTTTCTTTGCTTTGGAAGGGTTTGTATGCATAGGGAATGAGTAGGACTATTTATTGCTTTGTCTTGGAACTTCTGCACATCATTGAATGCTGGTTAGTGAAAATTCTTGTCAACAATGTATTATATTTAGGGAAACAAGTTTCTTTTAGAACCATTCTACCAAATACTACTTAAAGGAAGAATGCAAAGCAAGCACCTGTTAGAGAAGAGCGAAGGAAAAACAGGTTTTGCTCTGCCCTGGTCCATTGGTAGTTTGACAGCAGTGTATCCCTAAAGTTAACATTTGGTTTGGACTTTGTTCCTAGGGTCCATAGGTAAGGCATGGAGAAAACATTGTTATCTGTATTTCCAGGAGTGTTAGAATCTTGTTAGCTCCTAGGTGTTAAGTCTAGTGATATTTAGTCAGTTACAAATGTTTATTGTTTTAGTAAGAGAAGCTGAAACCTCTAGCCTTAAACTGGCTATTTTATGTTTCTGGGTGGGTGTTTTTTTTTTTTTTTGCTTTTTGATTCTTTTTTTTTCCCCGTTAAGACTGGTTATTTTAAATTGTATTTATAAAACAATTAAGAAGCTTGTATGTGTGGAAGTAGCCTCCTCCTTTATGTGATATGTTGTGTCCACATTTAAAAGACTTGTGGTAGTTTGGTGGGTTTGAGTACTTGAGTACAATGCTTATGTAGGTGTATTTGAGAAAATCCTAAATAAGTAAACGGGAGGAATATTTAGGAAAGTGGCATGCTGTGTGGCCAAATGCATTTCTGTGTTAATAGAATTATAAAGTAGCAGGTTGGAGAAAACAGATACTAGTTCAGAGATATCTTTAATGACAATTTTAGGTTCTTTAAAAAAATAATACAGTGAAAAAATATTATTTGTATGATTATCTTAAAAAATAACCACACGACAAAACAAATTATTTTTAATCAGAGATAACTAAGGATATAGTAGCAGCATTTGATGTAATTCCAGTCATAGATACACACAGAGATCCACGGTTGAGATCTATTCTCAACACTTTGTATCTTGCTTTTTTTCCACTATATGTAACATTGAGAACATTTTTCTCTTGTTAAACAGCTTTAATGGCCATGTAATATTTTGTTGTCAGATGCCATAATTTAATCATTCCTTGTTGGACATAGGGATAGCTCTAGTTTTTTCTGTAAATAATATAAGAATATAAATAATGCATAAACGTTTGCATTATTTTTCTCTGGCTTTTGTAAGTACAATTATTGAATCAAAGGATAAGAACCTTTTTAAGCATTCTGAACACATAATGTCAAATTGCTGCAATACTCGTGGAATGCAGATTATCCTTCTAACTCAGACCAACCTGAATGAGCTAGAAACTCTTGTGAGCATTTTTAACTGAGACTTTAAAAAGATGATAAATAGTAGCATGTCCACTTGGGGATTAGGTGTTTAGCATTTGTTAAAAGTTTAGTGTTTTCTTTCAGCTCTTGATTGTAAAATTTACCAAAGGTGATGTTACAAATAGCTATGAGGACAAAGAAGTGAAAACTAAAGTAACAATGATTTTTAATAAATACAAACTTGATATTGTTTACAGCTTATGAGAGTGCTCTAAAAAAACCAGATTATCTGTGGTCAGGAGAAACCAGGACAGATACTTAAGAGTGAAAGTGGGTAATGCATTCAATTAAAGTTTATAAAGCAATAATTGCAGGACAGTGACTCGTTCCACTTATTTTTGGCTAGGTGAGGATCGGCAGCCTCATCATGAAGCCTGACACTAAGGGATCCTCTGGGAAACCATCCCTGAAATACCATACATGACTGTTTTTTGTACATGAAGGTTAAGTCAAGGAAGTGGTTTTAAAGAATGGAGAAAAAAGTAGTATACCTATTCTCTTTGTTTCCCTTTACTTTCTTTTTCTTATTGTCATCTCTCAGTGTTGAGTATATAGTGATTGGCCAGCAAACAGCAAGGTAAAAAAAATCTATTGTCCTAAATGTTTAAAAAGCAAGGGCAGAGTATTTATTGTGAATGCAGAGTAAGTACAAGAGAAAATTTAGTATTATCCATGCCAGTGAAAACTGAGGAAAGACACAGTAACAGACCTGATTTTGACATCTGTCAGTACTAGTTAGGTGAAAATGAAATCTGAAATGAGGGTTTTCTTTTTTAAAATTTTAACCCTTGTTGATTATTTAAAAAGGATTCCTAAAGCAGGTATTATTTACTATGTTATGTGTGTTGTGTACACATTTAAATATATTTTGTATTTTATTGAATGACTAATCACTGAAATCCTTAAGATGAATGAGACGCTGCAACCAGCTGCCCTCTTGGGTTTAGGTGGTGTTCCTTCATGTAATCCATGCCTGAATCTGTGGTATACAATTTTTAGGTTCCTCGTACGACCAGACCCAGTGGTATTCCATTGGTTAGCCTTGGCGCTCCCGTTATACTTCCTCTTCTGCTTGACGGGGTATCTCCACTTGCTGCAGGTGGACTTCTGAAGGTGGTAGGCCTTCAAGCCACAGTGGTGGCACAGCGTGTTTGGTGCTTGCTGAACGATGATGTCCACATCCCCTTTGACATCTCTCTTTGGCCACTGCCAAAACCAAAGAGCAAAAATATAAATACATATTTTAAAGGTCAACTAGCAGGTCTCGATGTGATAGGTGTGTTTTTTGACTTTGGCTTTAATTATTAAAAAAGTGAAACATAGTTGTTCACTTATACAGAGTCAGAATTTAGGATTACCCCTAAATCAGGTTTTACCAGAATTTGTGTGTGTGTGTGTGTGTGTGTGTGTGTGTGTTAATTTGAGTTAAATACGGTAATCACCATGGGCAGTATGGATCATTAGATACATCAATACATCATAGATGCCCATTTATTTCAGTCATCCTCACCAGTTCATTTAGACCTACGTTATTAAGATGGACTAGCGGCCAGTTTTACTTTGTACTGCTGGTAAAGTTTAGACATGAAAATACTTAGAACAATGCCTTGTATATATGAAGCTACATTAAGTATCTTTATTATTATCACCACTCTTTGAAAATATTTATAAGAAGCCTATGAGAGGGAAAACTACAGAGAAGTCGATAAACTTGAAGGTTGGACAGTTGATTTTAAATTGAGATTTGAACATATAGCTTGTATGTATGGAAGAAGAGACTTCCAGAGCAGTAAAATCTATTGAGATGAAAGCATATGTTTCAATATGGTATAATGTATATAGAATTGGGAGCAAGGAACACTTAACTTTCCCCCCTGGATAGTGAGTATTGTAGTATATGTGCATTGTATTAAGTTTCAGAAAGATGTGAACACATAAAAAAATCATCTACCTTCTCAATGCCTAGAGATAGTCACAGTTAATATATTACTTATTTGCCTTTTTCTGTAAGAAAGTATACACACACAAACATTTGGATCATAGATCCAGCATTCTGGTTCTTTGAAATTACAGCAAAGTCCTCTGAATTATCTGCATCATTTTCCATCCTTAGCATCAGCTTTGTGTCTCTACTTCACATATCCAGTATTTCCACCTTATCAAATCAAGAAAAGATATTATGTGTATTGCTTACACTTGTCTCAGTTGTTCAGTCCTCAGTTTATTGTTAGAACAAGCAATTTTTAAGGCTCTTTTCTAATGTGGAAGGAAAAGAGTGGTCAGCTCCATTAAAGAATCAGATCTTTGTGGTGTTGGTTGGTGAAGGAAGGAATCTTTTTAAGATCACATTCAAGTGGGTTTTTTACTGTTTTGTTTTTACCTCAAATGGGTCTCTTTAAACCTGAGAGCACTCTTGGGGTGTGTAGGAGTTTGTGGACCTTGTTATCAGGAAGTAGAAGTTTGTTCTAGCACAGTGTGTTTGATACCTTTAACAGTGTGTTAAGATACAAATGTGTTACTTTATTTCATTGTTTTAAAGGGAAACTTTTTTCTTATTTTTAACATCTCTGAAGTTGGGTCGTGGCTTTCATTTGGTGATATCCTAATTATAATAGGTCTTTTCTAGTGGTGCATAACTATGGTACTTCTTAATATCAGTGCTGTGAAATGTGTTAATTACTAGTTCCCCGTTATCTGACATCCTGAAACATCCTTAAGCTTTTTTATATTTCTCTTCCTCTGGTAGTGAATTTTGGTAATTGAATAAATATCTCAGTGTATCTTTTTAGTTTATAATTAGAACAGACATTTACTATGTGCCAAAGTACTGATCTGAGTACTTCTCATTTATATGTGATGTGTATCATATATATGGTCATTTGCAACTTTAACATAGACTGTATTCCATAGTTAGGAGGAAAATTTAAAATGTTAGGGTATTTAACGTAAAGTATCAGGTTATTTTGTTTAGTAAATGCTACTATTGGCCACTACAACAAATACTTTTAAATATCATTTAATCCTTACAACCTACTATGTGAGAGATACTAAAAATTATTATGTAATCTCATTTTATAAACGAAGAAGCTGAGAATCAATTGACAGATTATAAGTGACAGAGCTGGGGCTTGAACTCATGTCTGCCTACCTTCGGTGTTCTTGCCCGTAATGCCTATACTGCTTCTGGCTTTAGAAAACTTGTGTGGCTTGGATTTTTTTTTTTTTTAACTTTTTTTGGCAAGTGGGAGAATCTGGATTTGGGGGTCTATTTCTGTCCTAAGTATTTGTAACAGTCTGTAGCACGTGTTCAAATAAGATGAAATAATTGATTTTTATTCTTTTGCATATTAAGATGGTGATGGAATTTCCTGACAATGTGTTAAATCTCGATGGGCATCAAAATAATGGTACACAACTGAAGCAGTTCATTCAGGTAATAGTTTTAAAACTCAGTATTTTAAATTGTGTGTGTTTGTGTGTGTGTAGTTTAAAGGGTCATTGAAAATTTTAGCCATAAGTATTAATTTTGTTTTGCCTAGGGCTCTCTAGGTCTTAAGATTACACTGAAGTTGCTTTATTTTATTGTTGCTACTGTGAGTATATTTATGTACCTGTTATGTGAAAGAGATTTGATTGTGACGTGTTGTCATTTTACATGTCTATAAGACTTTTAATTTCACCAAGTCATCTTTCCTATTTTGTTTTAAGATTTTATTTATTTATTTTTAGAGAGGGGAAGGGGGAGAGAGAGGGAGAGAAACGTCAATGTGTGGTTTCCTCTTGCTCCCCCTACTGGGGATCTGGCCCACATCCCAGGCATGTGCCCTGACTGGGAATCCAACCAGCCACCCTTTGGTTCACAGACTGGTCCTTAATCCACTGAGCCACACCAGCCAGGCCTCTTTCCTATTTTTTAAAGATAAGGTATACAACTTTTCATTAAGAATTTGTTGGTTTTCTTCTGTAGTAATTGTTTTATTCAAGTAAAAAAAAAGAACTAATCTTGCATTGTGACCTTTCTCATTTTTGTGTATGGTACTTTATAATATACTATATATAATTAAGATAATGGAGGGTAAATTTTTATTTCAGAATTATGTTTTTACTTTTGAAGAAAACTGTCAATGGATGGTTAATAAATGTGAGAAAAATCTATTTTGGGTGATATCTGTTTTTAGTAAAGCTGGGGGCATTACTTGTAGTTTAACTGTAACTCCATCCAGGTAGAAGTTATTTACTAGTGTTTTGCCCATATCTCTACAGCTGTGGTTCTCAGTCATTTTTCTGTCTTGTCATAACCAACAGATAGCATACACGTGCACCAGCATATTAGTTACTCATTGCAGGCTTCTCCTACATAGGTAAGATAGGCATTTTTACTGCCTACTAATCTCTAGCACACCTGTCCATATCTCCAGGTTGAGAATTTGCTGCTCTACCTGATCACCATCCTAACTTGACTCCTGTAGTTAAACATAGTGTGTTGTTAAAAGTTCAGAAGACATGGCAAATCTGTATTGTGTCTTTATTAATTTTTATTTTTTAAATTTTAAGCAGGAGTACTAAGTTTCATATGCACTGAATAAGCACTAAATTTCCAGATGCAGGGCTTCTTTTTGCTGTGCTGAGGCACATCCTAAACAGCCTTTTATACCCTAGATTGTAGAGTGGGATTTCTGCAGCAAACTCAGTGCAGTGTGGACAAAGCCATCTACGTTGCCTTTCTGACTCAGTTGCAGATAGAGATGGCAAGGCTTTTTGAGGTTGTACTAAATGCACAAGGATAGGAACCAGAAGTAGTAGTGGAAAAATAATTTTATGTATTGCTTGAGGACTCCTCTTCATTTTTCTCTCTCTTTCTCTCAGCGACATAGTATGCTTAAGCAACAAGATCTGAGTATTGCCATGGTGGTGACATCACGTGAAGTCTTGAGTGCACTTTCTCAGCTCGTCCCATGTGTTGGTTGTCGTCGTAGTGTGGAGCGCCTCTTTTCCCAGCTTGTAGAATCTGGAAATCCTGCCCTTGAACCCTTGACAATAGGGCCCAAGGGAGTCCTGTCTGTAACTCGAAGCTGTATGACTGATGCCAAGAAGCTTTATACGTTATTTTATGTACATGGGTAAGTATAATCAATTAGGAAAAAATGGTTTGTTAAATTTTTAAACTCAGTGATAGCAGGAGATTTTATTCTAAATTTGGTTGGGACAAAGCTTGATTTCATGTTCAGTACTTTTATATGTGCCCGTGACTAAAAATTTCTGTTTTCCTATGGGGAGAGGCGGGATATAAGCACATATGTAATTTGTCAGGTATGATATTACAGAGAAAATCAGTAAGGAAGATAGAGAATGAGTAGGCAGAATTAATATGAAGGATGGTTAGGGAAGGCCTCTGATAAAATAACATTGAGTATGGACTTGAACAGAGTGAACCGTGTGGATAGTTGAGGGAAGGCAGAGAAGGAGCAGCAGTGTAAAGCTTCAGATGTTGGGGTTTTCCTGGCACATTCGAAGAACAGCAAGGAAGCCACTGTGGCTGAAGTCAGATGGTTGAAGGGGAGAGTAATAAAAAATAAGGTCAGAGGAATAATAAAAAGCCCAATTATGGAGTGCCATCCTAAGGGTTTTCTTTTTTTAAACTCTGAGTGACATGGGAAGATTTGGGAAGGTTTTGACCAGAGTGACATGTCTGACTTGAAGTTTGACTTATTTTGACCTCTGTTGAGAATAAATGGAAAGGTGGAGGAAGTTCAGAAAAACAGGCTGTTTAGTAATCCATGTGAGATGTAACAGTATGGTGGCCACGCAAGTAATGAGAAATAGTTGGATTGCCCTGGCTGGTGTGGCTCAGTGGATTGAGTGCCGGCCGGCCTGTGAAGCCAAGGGTCGCTGGTTTCTCAGGGCACATTCCTGGTTTATAGGCCAGGCCCCCAGTTGGGGATATGAGAGGCAACCCATCAATGTATCTCTCCCACATCAGTGTTTCCCTTTCTCCCTTCCTTTCCTTCTCTCTAAAAGTAAGTAAATAAAATCTTTAAAAAAAAAAGAAAAAAATCCTGGATATAATTTCAGGAATGAGCCAACAGGACTTTTGGATAGATTGGACATGGAAGAAGACATCGAGGATGATTCTTCAGAGTTGAGGTCTAAAGAGTAGGATAAATGGTTTTCTTCTACTGACATGGATAAGAGTGGGAGGCAGAATTTTGCAGAGTTCACTATTGGGCGTGTTGAGTTTGCGATACTAATTGGACATCCAAGTAGAGTTACAGCTCTGGCCTAGAGATGTAAATTTTTGTTTGTCAGCATGAATACACACACGCACATGCGCACACATGTACACACCACAATATACAGGGTCTGGCAGAAGTAAGGCTTGCTTGAGTGTGGCTGGCAGGGTATGTGAGTGTCCGCATGAGATGGACAGCAATTAGAACATTTCACCTAAAATGTCAAATGGGGTACTCGCGTGTGATACTGTTATGTTACAGAGTTACATGCTTTTGATTTTGTAATAAAAGATTTTATAATAAACAAGGGCTGTTATTTGTGCCAGACCCTACCCTCACCTCTAAATAGGAAAGCCCTATGATTTGGTCTTCAGACCTCTTCTCTTTTTCTGTGCACACACTCTTTGATGATCATATCTCACCTCATGGGTTTAAATGGGTTTAAATGTGCGTGTGTGTATATAAAATATTCCATATGTATTTATATACTATATATGCAGTTTAAATACTATATTATAGTTTAAATACTATATACGAGGAGGGAACCAAAAAACAGAAATCATTTATAAAAATTGTGTATTCTTACATGTTTAAACTTCGGTCACCTTCAAAGTACTTTCCATTTGATGCAATACACCTATCAAGATATTTTTTTTCTCTCACCTCATGGGTATATATGTATATGTATTTGTGTGTGTATATAATATTCCATATGTTTTGTGTATGTGGTCCCTGTATATATACATACTGCATACACAGACACACACATATATGAGGGGACCCCCCAAAAACCTGTAATTATCTTCTGGAGAATGGTCCTTTGGTAATATAGGCTTCTGCCTCTAGTTGAGTGTTGGAGGAACTCATCTATGTCAGTGCGCCAGCTGGCTTCATTGTGAGAGGCTGCTTTGGGCTTCAGTGACCTTTTTTTGAACACTTTTTAAAAACATTTGCCCATTTCATGATGGGTGATTTATGAGCACACCTGCCCACACTGTGCTGAGTGTTCAACAGTTTTTGACCAAAAACAGCATGACCCCCACCCTCCCTATTCACCTGATCTTGCCCCAAGTGACCTTTTTTTTTTTGCTTCCCTGGATGAAAAAATTCTCAAAGGGCAAAATTTTTCCAATGTGAAAGAGGTGAAACAAAAAACGGCAGATGCACTAAAAGGCAACAAAATTGATGAGTTCAATAACTGTTTTTGAGCAGTGGAAAAAATGTCTTGATAGGTGTATTGCATTAAATGGAGAGTACTTTGAAGGTGACTAAAGTTTAAACATATAAGAATAAATACACAGTTTTTATAAATAAATTTTGTTTTTTTGGTTCCCCCTCTCATATATAATATTTAAACTATAAATACAGTATTTAAACTACATATATTGTATGTAAATATATATGGAATATTGTACACACACATACATATAACGTTTAAATGCATGAGATGAGATATGATCATCAAAGAGTGTGTGCACAGAAAAAGAGAAGAGGTCTGAAGACCAAATCCTGGGCTTTCCTATTTAGATGTGATGGTAGAGACTTTGGATTTTTATTCTGCCTGAGAAAAGAAACGTTAGAGGGTTTTTAACACAGAAAAAAATATAATGGGATTTTTATTTTGAAAAGATCACTCCAGCTGCTAAGTGAAACTTTGGAATGTAAAAGCAAAGGGTGGTAGCAAGGAGACCATTTGGGAAGCCAGCTGTTGCACTTTACTAAGCTACAGAGAATAGGGCAAAGGTTGTCATGGTGGAGGTGATGAGAAGTGATTTGTTTCTGGATATACATAAAAGTTAGGGTGTGGGGTGTGGATATTAGCTGTACATATTTCTGTATTTGCATAAAATTTCTGTTGATGACTCCTCATCAAGGATATAGTAGGTTCCGATAATGTTTGGACAAGGGAAGGTGGCTAAGAGCCAGGTAGCAGTCAGTTACAGAGTGCTAGGCGCAGTGCTAGATTAAGTACAGATGCAGGGATGAATGAGATAGATGCAGTCTGGGGAAGGGGAGTGTATTGATAGAGCAGGCCTCTTAACATTTTGACAGACTGAGAATAGACTAGGAAGACCAATGTACAGTCTCTTTTGGGTTAGAATTTACTGAGAAATTTTCAAAGTAAGTGCTGTGTCTCTAATACTTTAAATATACTCTCACTAAAAGCCAGTAAATATTTCAAAAATGTTGAAGAAAAATATATATTAATCAAATCTTTAATGGTTTCTTTTTAATTAGGTCCAAATTAAATGACATGATAGATGCTATTCCAAAAAGTAAAAAGAACAAGAGATGTCAATTGCACTCCTTAGATACGCACAAACCAAAACCTTTGGGGTAAGTAGAATTGACTACCAAGATACTTTGTTAAAATTACAAATGTTGATTATGTTTAGTAAAAAGAATGAAAACACTGCTAGTCTTATTTCTTTAATTGGTTACATTATAACAAAGGTCAAAATAAGTATCTCCTACTTATGTAGGCCTTTCTGATACTATACAGATTCTCAATATAGGTTTGAGTTTTTCAAAAAGGTTTCTTATATGAAATGTATTTCAGAGGAAAGAGGTAGAGATGTTTGTGGAAATTTAGCCAATATAAGTTTTTCATAGTAATATCATTTTTTATTTACTTAGTATTTATATATTAACAATAATAAATACATTAATATAATAATTACATAGACAAATATTCACACTTAATTGTCAAATGATATTTAAATATCTAACACATTAAATGATATTAATATGTTAAATACATTAACATATTAAGTGATATATTAATATATACTACTAATTATATTAATATGTAGCTTATATTTCTTATTTGTAGATCTTTCTAAAAGATTAAGAAAAGGCTTAATCAGTTATAGCAATGTTTATTTATGTAACTAATTCGAAGTTTTCTTCTTGGTTAGGTGCTACAATGCCCAAGGTTGCTTCTGCCCTCATCTCCCAGCACAATATCACAGTTGCCCCTACAGAGTTGCTTGGGGTTGTGGGTGGTAAGGAGAAGCCATGGAATTTGAAGGGAGTCTCTGAGAAATAACTCTTGTTTTGGAGAGAAAGGGATACTGGAAAATTATACTTATGAATTAGTTTCAAAAGTTAGTTTTCAATATCTCCTTGAAAATGTTGACAGCATTGTTGTATGTATAGATGTTTACCTCCCTGATAAAAAGACCTTGACGACCAGGTGGTTGTGTGTTAGTTATCTATTAATAAGGTTTATTTTTTTTTCTGTAATCAGAAACAAATATTTTTAAAAAATTTTATTATGAAAACTGTCAAACACATAGAAAAGTAGATACAAGGATCCCCCTCCCCCAAATGCCTTCGCCAAGATTCAGTAGCAGTTACCGAGATTTGGCACATTTGTTTTGCTTATCCACCCTTTTTTTGCTGCAGCATTTTCAAGCAAGCCTTGGGCATCATGTTGTATTCCTGCATGTTTCCACATGTATCTCTAAATATATGGACATTTTCTTTCATTACAACGTCTGCCATTACAACATCTAACAGAGTTAACTATAATAATCTAATACCCAGTTTGTGGTCAGATTTTTTCAACTGTCTCATAAAGTGTCTTTTTACATTGATTTGTTAGAATTAGGATCCAAACAAAAACCACACACTACATGGTTTCTAAATGTGAGAGTACTCTGAATCCAGTAAAAGCTCTACATAATGTAACATGGTTATCTAAGGATAACGATTATTTCACATATTACTTGATTTAATATTAAGTATCTTTAGAGAATTCCTGACTTTGTGAATGCAAAATCTAGTTGGATTTTCTCATAAGACAGTAACCTTTACTGACCTGTTGGCTAAACCGACAGAATAGTCTGGTACAATAAAAAGCCTGCCTTCTGTTTTTTTTTTGTTGTTGTGCATATTCTTCATCGAGGAACTAAAAAGTAACAGGTACTCTAGCATCTTACACATCTGTACTTGTTGCCACCCTCGTTCAAACACCAGTTCTTCCCTTTGGATTCTGTCTCCCCTCATTCTCAATGACTTTTCATCATTAGTTTTCTACTTTCATTGAATCAACATACAGTTCTGTTTTCTGATGTCTCAGCTTAAAACTAAATAAACCTCCACAGACTTCACATCTCCCTGCAGCTACAGCACTACCACATGGAATGTAAATGTTTTAGAAGGTTGTTTGCTGAGTTATGAAATAGTATGGATGGAGTTAGTTGATTTTAAGCAATGTCTCCTGAGATAGCTTTGGTTATTCCCACATGCTATATGGAGAACAGACCAGGGAGTACAGTTGGCTAGCCAAGGCTCCCTCTCTTCCACTTTGGATAGTCACTGCCATTGTATGCTATTGTGATTCTCCATTTTATATGTTTCCACTGTTCCCCTTTTTCTGTTTAGACTTTATCCAGGGAAAGTATAGTCCAGGTGATTAGGTTTCAGCCAATTGCAACAATTCCTGAGAGTATTCTTATGTCCATGCAAGTAAACCCAATTTTTTTTTTTCTGGGAGTAAGTTTGAGATTGAAAGAAAGGTCTAGGCCAGTAGCTGATGGTTCGAGATTTCCTTAGAGAATGATACATAGGACTACCAAGAGGAAGAGTAGACTTAGAGAGAAGAATGCCAAGGGATTCAATGTAATGGTATAATAGTAGAACTCAGTAAAGAAACTTGAAAAAGAGTGGCCAGAGAGGAGGAAACCAAGGGAAAACAGTATTTTTAGGAGGGTCTGGTCAGCTGTATTGACTACTGGTTGGGTCAGCAATGACCTAAAAGTGCCTCTTAGCTATAGCAAAGCTGACACAGTTGGTGATCTTGATGAGCAGCTCTGTGGGTTGAGTGGAAGCTGAATCCAGATCGCAGTGGATAGGTGAATGCAGTGTAAGGTTTTAATGGATTAAGCTGTGAGTGGAAAGTATGGGAGTAGAACAAGGAAGTGGAGAGATTTCTTTTTCAAAAAGTTAATCTTGAATGGAAGGAGTAATATAAAAACATTTGGTGTAGAGAGATTATGGATAAGATCTTGATTTGCGGTGTAGAATATATTTTTCAAAAGCTTTTTTTAGGGACTTCAAGCCAAGATGGAGGCATAGGTGGACACACTGTGCTTCCTCGCACAACCAAAATTAAGGACAACAAAAATTTAGAAACAAAAAAACAACCAGAATAGACAGAAAATTGAACTGTACAGAAGTCCTGACAACCATTCATCCAGACTGGCAAGAGGGGCAGAGTTGGCCGGTGGAGAGGTGTCACAGCAGGAAAAAGCAATGGCTGGCAGACCTGGGTGCACAGGGCACAGGTGGCGGATAGCAGACCCCAGTGGTAGGCCCCAGGCATGGGTGAGGGGAGGCAATGAGCAGATCCAGTGAGGTGCACAAGGCAGCTGGTTGTCCACAGTCACACATTCGTGCACAGATAAACCAGGTGAAAATGGGCAGCGAGACAGACCTCGAAACCCAGGGCCCCAGTGCCGGGAAATAAAGCCTAAAAGCACTGATTGAAAACACCTGTGGGAGTTGAGGTGCTGGAAGATACTCCCAATCTTACAGGAGAGTTTGTTGGAGAGACCCACAGGGTCCTAGAATGCACACAAGCCCACCCACCTGGAAACCAGCACCAGAAGGGCCCAATTTGCTTGTGGGAAGTGGCAGAGGGGACCGAAAGCTGACGGCAGAGCAAACGCCATTGTTCCCTCTTAGATTCCACCCCCACATACAGCATCACAACCCAGCGACTGGGGTGCCCCGCCCTGGTGAACACCTAAAGCTCTGCCCCTCACTACATAACAGGTGCCACCAGACCCCCCTAAGAAAAATGGCTCAAATGGAAGAACAAACCAAAGCCTCAGAGCCAATACTTTTAAGCGACCAAGAGATAGCCAACCTATCAGGTGCACAGTTCAAAGCACTGGTGATCAGGATGCTCATAGACTTGGTTGACTTTGGTCACAAATTATATGAAAAAATGAAGGCTACAATAATTGAAATGAGGAAAAATGCACAGGGAACCAATAGTGATGGAAAGAAAGCTGGGTCTCACATCAATGGAGTGGACCAGAAGGAAGGAAACAACATACAATCAGAAAAGAATGAAGAAACAATTCAAGAAAATGAGGAGAGACTTAGGAACCTCCAGGACATCTTTAAACGTTCCAACATCTGAATTATAGGGGTACCAGAAAGAGAAGAGAAAGAGCAACAAGTGGAAAAGTTATTTGAACAAATAATAAAGGAGAACTTCCCCAATCTGGCAAAGGAAATGGACTTCCAGAAAGTCCAGGAAGCTTAAAGAGTCCCAAAGAAGTTGGACCAAGGAGGAACACAGCAAAGCACATCATAATTACATTAGCCAAGGTGAAAATGAAGGAGAGAATCCTAGAAGCAGCAAGAGATAAGGAGACATTCACCTACAAAGGAGTTCCCATCAGACTGTCTCAGCTGATTCTCAAAAGAGACCTTGCCAGGCAAGAAGGGGCTGGAAAGAAATATTTTAAGTCATGAAAGGCAAGGACCTACATCCAAGATTGCTCTATCCAGCTAAGCTTTCATTTAGAATGGAAGGGCAGATAAGGTGCTTCTCAGATAAGGTCAAGCTAAAGGAGTTCATCATCACCAAGCCCTTATTTTATGAAATGTTAAAGGGATTACCTAAGAAAAAGAAGATAGAAAACATGCACAGTAAAATGACAACAAACTCACAATTCTTAACAACCACACCTAAAACAAAAACAAACTAAGCAAACAAGTAGAACAGGAACAGAACCACAGAAATGGAGATCACATGGAGGGATAGCAACAGGGGAGTGGGAGGAAGAGTGGGGGGTAAGGTAGAACAGGTAGCATAGATGGTAGGTAGAAAATAGACAGGGGGAGGTCAAGAATAGTATGGGAAATGTAGAAGCTAAAGAACTTATGACACATGGACATGAACTAAAGGGGGGATGTGTGTGGGAGAGGGTGTGCAGGGTGGAGGGGAGTGAAGGGGGGTAATGGGACAACTGTAATAGCATAATCAATAAAATATATACTTTTTTAAAAAGCTTTTTTAGGGTAATGCTTTTATATCTCGATGTGGAATAATCATTCCCCAGCTCTGATTTCATAAACCTTTGTCTCAGTTATGAGAACTTGAGTTTGAGACTTTTGGGAGATATAGATCACTCAAACATAATTAGAAAAAGAGGAAATGTGGGAGCTGAGAGAAGGATATAACATGGAAGGCAGAGCAGGAGTTGAGGTTTTGTTTAAAAAAAATAAAGAGTGCTGGTCCTTGAACCCTTATTAGAGGGAATAGGGAACTGAAATAAATGTGTGTGTGTGTGTGTGTGTGTGTGTGTCTAATGTTACATGGTGGGCAGGGGGTTGAGAAATACTTAACTATATAGAGTAGATTAAGTAAAGATTCAGAGGCTTTTTCCATTTCATGCATCCAAGGATAGTGAATTTCTGGTACTGTAGTGAGACCTGCAGAAGAACAGGAGCCAGTAGTTCAGAATTGTGCAAAATTAAGAAGAATCACTGGATGGAATATAGACACAGATTTCTCAGGGAGTGAACACTTCAATAAAACAAAATGCGTGACCAGTGCCACATTGAAACCTGTGGGCAAGGGAGGGCCTGGGAGGTTTTTAGTAAATTTTTAAAAATGTGTATAGTACTTACTACTAATTTAGGCTGTATAAAGTATTCATCTTAGTATCCTATTTTTATTTTAGTATATATGAAAATTTATTTACCATAAGATTAATCTGTGACTTTCCCAGTTAACTTGTGAACGTAAAGGCAGATACGAATTTTGTGGCCATGGACTAGCTGTAAGATCACATCGAGTAGATCAAAAGTTGTTATAATTTTCAATTTTCTGAATATCGAGTCACATTTATGGGTGAAAATACAATTTTTTCAGCTCTTTTGGCCTTAGAACATTCCAAGTACATTTGCTCATAAAATGCTTAGTATATTAACCAGTTGCTATCTTGATAAATATAAATGCTGTTCAATTGTATGAGGTAAACTTAATAGTTGAGCAGGTTTTTATATAAATATATGAGCATGTTTAAGTAGCATTTTAATATGCTTAAAGTGCATGTAATTATATATATACAATTTGCTAACTTATACTAATATTTTAATGTAATAAAGAGTTCATGATTTTAATATAGACTATAGAAATTATTCCTTCAGATCTCGATGTCACTAAGCTTTGTACTGTACTATACTACAGTGAAGGGAGCAGTAGCAGTGTCAGTTCAGAGAAGTTAAGTACAGATAAGAGAAGTAGTGAAGACCACAGGAAGGACAGCAAGTGTAGGATCATTTTGCATTATGGACCTTTCCAGGGACCAGCCAGGTAAAATCAAGCAATCCTTTACTCCGCTTTTTAAAGTGCTTTTACCCTTATGTATTTCTCCTTCTTACTAATATTTCTTTCTTTCTGCAGAGGTTGTTGGATGGATGTATGGGAACTAATGTCCCAAGAATGCAGGGATGAAGTTGTTTTAATTGACTCTAGTTGTCTTTTAGAAACACTAGAAACATATCTGCGAAAACACAGGTAAGTGTAAAGGTCATCATGGTGTAGTCGAAAGGTACTTAGCTTAGGTTATCCGGAGTAGCCCGTCCTGACTTCCTTCAGTGACAGGCTTTCCATCAGTACCTGGCACTGGACCCAGTGTAGTGTTAGGTAGGTGGTTCCTGTGTGGGATGACTCTCAGTGTCAGCCTTTGTGTTGAGCCAGCATCTCTCTCTTTCTTTTTTTTTAAATTTTTATCTGTTGGTTTCCACGTTAGCCTTTCAAGAAACACAGAATGACTGAACTGACTAAAGTGTACTTAATTTTGGAAACTCTAGTACTCTTTGTTATTATGATAGAAACATTTCATGGTGTTATTTTCAAAATTAAAGTTAGCAGCTTTCACTTAGTAATATTTTTATTTTTTTCTTCCATATAGTAATAGTATGTCTTCTGTATTTTTTTTTTTTTTGTCAAAACCTAAAATAGAGTTGGGACCTGTATGCTTCATGTACTAAAAAGTAACTTCAGATTTTTCTTTTAGAGTACTACTTTACAAAGGAATTTCCTAAGTGTCACTCACATTTGGAAATGTATAGGGATGGGATAGTGCAGTAGGATAGGAAACTGGTAAGGGAGCCATCAGGAGATGCTGTTCTTGTGGGGAGTTGTACTGTTTTAATATGAATTTGTTACGGGTTGGATGGTTGTGTGTTCTTTGACTTTGGGATAAATATATACAGTTACTTGGGAGACGCTTCTAGAAAACAAAAATTAATGATAAAAACTGGCATTATCAAGATTGGTGTGTATATGGCAATGAGCTGAATGACCTAACCCTGTATCCTGCATACTAAGTTTATTAGGTGTTTTTCTAATATATATAAAGATCTTATTTATTTAGAGACAGGGGAGGGAAAGGAAAAGAAACGTTGATGTGAGAGACAAACATTTATTAGGTGCCTTTTGCACGCCCTCAGCTGGGGACCTGGCCTGTAACCCAGGCATTTGCCCTGACCAGGAATTGAACTGGTGACCTTTCAGTTCACAGGCCGGCACTCAGTCCACTGAGCCACACCAGCCAGGGCTGTGTTTTTCTTTTTTTCAAATACAGACGTGGTTTATTATACCCAAGACAGTACAGAATGTATTGATTATTTAGAATCTACTTAAAGATTCCTTCTTCTTTCAATATGAATTGATCTTTGTATTCAGTATGAACTGGTCTATCAAAAGACAGCTTTTCCTTTTTTTGGTGGTAAATTACTAGTTACTAGAGCTAATATTTTGGAGTTTCCTATAATAATTGTGGATATTTTATGTATTGGGGGCAATATTTTTTATTGATAAGAAGGTGGGGTCCATTTTGTAAATATCTTAAGGGTAGGAAGCAGTGTGATTAAGAGAAGGGAGTAAGAGAAATTGTACTGGAATCAGATGGGCTCAAGGGATGCTTCTGGAAGTAATATCATCATGGCTGCCCAAGGAGAACCCCAGGTTCAGTTCAAACTTACATTGGTTGGTGATGGTGGGACTGGGAAGAGAACCTTCATGAAATGTCATCTGACTGGTGAACTTAAGAAGTATTTAGCCATCTTGTGTGCTGAGGTCCATCCCTTCATGTTCCACACCAACAAAGGACCTATTATAAGTTCAGTGTGTGGGATACAGCTGTCCAGGAGAGGTTCAGGGGATTGAGAGACAGCCATTACACCCAAGTCTGGTGTGCCATTACAATGTTTGATGTAACTTCTAGAGTTTCTTACAAGAGTGTGCCTAATTGGCATAGAGATCTGGTAGGAGTGTGTGGAAACGTTCCCATTGTGATAGGTGGTAACAAAGTGGAAATTAAGGACAGGAAAGTTAAGGCATAATCAGTTGTCTTCCACCAGAAGAGAAATCTTCAGTACTATGACATTTCTGCCAGAAGTATCTACAGCTTGAAAGGCCCTTCCTCAGCCTAGCTAGAAAACTAATTAGAGACCTTACTTGGAGTTTGTGGCTGTGCCTGCTCTTGCCCCACCAGAGGTTGTCACAGACCCAGCCTTGGCAAAACAATACGAGCATGGTCTGAAGGTTGCTCAGACCACTGTTCTCTCGGATGAGGATGACAACCTGTGTCAGCTGGACCCCAGTGTTAGAAGTCTCTCTTTTTTTTTTAATATCTCCACAAGAAAACAGGGCGAAAGTGATTTTTAAATGTCTGAAGTACTTTTTTGTCATTTCTTTTGTTAGTGGACTTTTTGAGCACTTTATAATAAAATTTGGTGCCACTATTTAGCCAGTTAAGTAGTAAGGTAGTATATTACTGTATTAAAACTGAGGTCTTAGGAGACTGTGAAATCTCTGCCTTCAAATATGTTTTTATCCCTGGCTGGTTTGGCTCAGTGGTTGAGTGCCACCTGTGAATCAAAAGGTCGCCTGTTTGATTCCTGGTCTATGGCACATGCCTGCGTTACGGGGCCAGGTCCCCAGTAGGGGACACATGCAAGAGGCAGCCACACATTGATGTTTCTCTCCCTCTCTTTCTCTCTCCTTTCCCCTTTCTAAAAAATAATAAATGAAATCTTAAAAAAAATAAAGATGTTTTTAAAGTATATGTGCAAGGTTATTTTTGGAAAAAAATCACTTTCATTCGTATGGCTGTTGTATTTTTATTTTTTTTAAAGATTTTATTTATTTTTTAAGAGAGGGGAGGGAGAGAGAGAGAGACAGACAGACAGACAGACAGACACATCAATGTACGGTTGCTGGGCGTCATGGCCTGCAACCCAGGCATGTGCCCTGATTGGGAATCAAACCTGCAATGCCTGGTTCACAGCCCACACTCAATCCACTGAGCTATGCCAGCCAGGGTGTATTTTTAAATCACTGTTTGCTTATGCTTATGTTATTTATGATTATGTATAATCAAACATATTAAACTACTCTGAGGATTTAAAGCAGTACAATATGGGGAAATATTTCAAGTTTTATCATTGGTACTGTATGATATTTAACCATTTATTTACCAGAAAATGTAAACTTAACTATTTATAACCTGAAAGGATGGTAGGATTTGTTAATTCTGTATCCTTGTCCATTTCTCTAAGGGAAGGACTTTTAAAAAAAAATTGTGGTAAAAGAAAACCACATAATATAAATTATTCCTCTTAACAATTTTCAGGTATATATTACAGTGTTGCTAACTATGTGCACATTGTTATGCAACAGAATGCTAGAGTTCTTTTCATCTTACATGAGTGAAATTATACCCAGTGAACCACTCCCCTTTTTACCCTTGGCCCCATCCCCTGGCAACCACCATTGTATTTTCTGTTACTATGAATTTGATTAGGTAATTTAATATAGGTGAAATCATGCAGTACTGTATTGGTCTTTTTTGTGATCGGCTTATTTTCATTAGCATAATGTCCTCAAGGTTCATCCATGTTGTAACATGACAGAATTTCCTTAATTTTTACAGCTGAATAGTATTCCATTGTATGTACATACTATGTTCACATATCAATGTACATTTCCTTAACTGTTGTGAAAAATCCAGCAGTGAACATGAGTGTGCAAATATCTCTTTGAGAGCCTGTTTTCAGTTCTTTAGGATAGGTACCCAGAAGTTGATTGCTGGATCATAATGGTAGTTCTATTTTAAATTTTTTGAGGAAATCCCGTATTTGCAGTACCGTTTTATAATCCCACAAAGGTTTTAATTTTTCTACATCCTTGCCAACACTTGTTATTTTCTGTGTTTTTTTTTATAGTGGCCGTACTAGTATATGAGCTGATATTGTATGGTTTTGATTTGCATATTCCCCTGATGACTGGTGATGTTGAGCATCTTTTCATGTGCTTGTTAGCCATTTGTATATCTTTGGAGAAGTATCTGTTTATGTCCTTTGCCTACCTTTTAATTGGATGTTTTTGTTAGTGAGTTGTAGTTCTTTATATGTTTTGTATATTAACCTCTTACCTGTTCGCAAATATTCCATAGGTTGCTTTTCATTGTGTTGATTGTTTCCTTTGCTACACAAAAGTTTTTAAGATTGATGGTGTTTCGTTTGTTTATTCTTTTGTTCCCTGTGCTTTTTTTTTTAAAGATTTTATTTCTAGAGAGAAGGGAAGGGTGGGACAGAGAAAGGGAGAGAAACATCAATGTGGGGTTGCTTCTCACACACCCTCTAGACCAGGAATCGAACTGGCAACCCTTTGGTTCGCAGGTCAGCACTCAACCACTGAGCCACACAAGCCAGGGCAGTTCCCTGTGCTTTTGATGTTATATCTCAGAAATTATCACCTCTTCCAGGGTCATGAAGTTTTTCTGCCTTGTGTTTTCCTTTCTTCTAGGAGTTTTAGAGTTTTAGGTCTTCATGTTTAGGTCTTTAACCCATTTGAGTTTTAAAATTTTCTTTGTCAACATTATTGCCTCTGTTTACCAAGTGGGCTTGGAGTCTCTAATTTGGTATACATTCATTTCAAGAAACACAGTTATCTACTGTTGGGCTAGAAAGATGATGTATCAAACTAATATGTGGCAGCATAAGGGTAAATAATATAGTAAGAAGTGTAAGCCAGTAAGTGGAGCACAGAGAAAGGTTGAATTTTTGTTATAGGAATTACAGAAGGCTTTTTTAAGGATGGGCATGACTTAAGCAAATGATAAAGGATGTGGAGAGGTGTGGGAAGGAAGCAGAAGAAAAAAGACTTTGGGGTAGAGACACATGAATTTTATGCAGAGTAACCCATTATATATATGGTGTGTGTACCAGGCAGGGTAGAGCGGGTAGAACCACGAAGGGAGAGGTGAACCTTGGGAAGTATGGCTAGAAATAGTAGGTTGGGTAAAAGAAGAAGTCACTGAATGTCTTAAAAAGTTTGAATTTTATTTGTAGACAGGAGGGTTGTTTTTTTTTAAGATTTTATTTATTTATATTTTAGAGAGGGAAGGGGGGGAGAAAGAGAGAGAGAAACATCAACATGTGGTTGCTGGGGGCCGTGGCCTGCAACCCAGGTATGTGGCCTAACTGGGAATTGAACCTGCGACACTTTGGTTTGCAGCTCATGCTAACAGGAGGTTTTTAAGCTGAGAGTGAGATAATCAGATTTTTATTTAAAAATCATTTTTGTATGAGAGATGCATTAGGGCTAGAAAAGTGGAAACAGAAACCAGTTAAGGGTGGGTGGGTTGGGATGGGAGTAAAAGATAGAAAATTGTACTGCAACAACAACTAAAATAATAGACAAACAAACAAATAGGGAAAAAAAGAAACCAGTGAAGAAGCTTTTTAAAAAGTTGTGTAGGTGCCTGGCTGGTGTAGCTCAGTGATTGAGCACAGGCTGCGAACCAAAGCATCGCAGGTTTGATTCCTAGTCAGGGCACATGCCTGGGCTGCAGGCCACGACCCCCAGCAACCACACATTGATGTTTCTCTCTCTCTCTCTTTCTCCCTCCCTTCCCTCTCCAAAAATAAATAAATAAAATATTTTTAAAAAATTGTGTAGGTGATTTAAAATACAAGAGAGAGTTGAAAGAAGTGACCTACACAGAGGTAAGAAAAAATTGATACCAAATGGGGGACCTAAGGAGAAACTGGAATTAACTGAGGTTTTCATCCTAGGTGATTGTGTGAATGATGATGTTCTTAACAGGAATGGAAGGGGACATAGGGAGGGAACAGTGTTACCTTTGGTTTTAGACAGTGAGTTTAACATGTTGGCTATTGGATGTCTGTGATGTTTCTCATTTTTCAGTATGGGTCTGGCTCCTAGGCAAGGGCAGGCAGGGACTTGAACAGAGCTGTAGAGTTGGGAATCAGACATGTTATCTGAAGCCACGGGAACAGATGAGCTCACCTAGTAATGAATTTAAATCAAAGAGATCAAAATTTCCTGGTTCTAGCCCTGGCCAGGTGAGTCAGTTGGTTGGAACATTGTCCTGTACACCAAAAGATTGTGGGTTCGATCCCTGGTCAGGGCATATACCTAGGTTGCAGGTTTGATTACTGTTCTGGGCACATATGGATGGCAGCTGATCAGTGTCTCTCTCACATCTTTTACTCTTTCCCTTTCTCTTTTTCTAAAATCAATGAACATATCCTTGGGTGAGGATTAAAAAAAAATTTCCTGGTTCTACCACAGCTGAAGAAAAGCAGTTATTAATATTATGAGCCAGGCTTTTTCACTAGACCATCCTCTTCTTGTTTTAGAAATTTAAAGATAAAGGAACCAGGCTTCTATTTTTTTTAGACTTTTAAAATATATTTTGATTGATTGATTGGAAAAGGGAGGGAGAAAGAGAGGGACAGAAACATCAGTGTGAGAGAGAAACATCGTTGGTTCCCTCTTGCACACTGCAACCAGACCTCACAACCCAGGTCTGTGCCTGGACTGGGAATCGAACCAGTGACCTCTTAGTTCACAGGCTTCACTCAGTACACTGAGCCACACCAGCCAGGGCTCTTTTTATCTTACTTGTTGAGTAATGTTTGATTTCTTAAAATTTTGTCATCCTCTACATTCACATGCTCTTCTACACTTTTGCTACATTATATACACTTAAGTTTAAAGCACAGTGCTATGTAAATGTTGTCTATAACTGTATTGTTGCTTCCAGACCCCAAATGCTTAGCTAGTGATGAACTAAAATAAAATGTAGTAAAAACCTGAATCTAGGTTTACTGGTTGAAGATACTGTTTTCAGAGAGTGAAAAGAAAAGGGTCGTACAAGTCATTGGCTCGGAGCCTCTGTTGTTTCATATCTGACCTGTGCAAATAGCTTTTGAAGTGGAGGTATACTTGTCTTTGGCAACTAATATTTGCTGGTCATGCGTTCTGTGAACTAACAAGTACATAACTGCCTTGTTCTTTTTACCTCTGTGCTTCTCAGGTTTAAAATTTGCAAATGGAGATCTATCTATAGTCCTGTAATCCCTAAATTTGTATTTACCTTGTGTATATTTTCCATTGTGTATAGAGGCTTTTTTTAAATGCTGTACATGAGAAGGCAGCCTCATTGTCTAGTACACCATTATATCCGTCATGAAATACTTACACAGCCAGTTTTTAATTTTGTGGTTTTTCTTTTCAACAGGTTTTGCACTGATTGCAAAAATAAAGTCCTCCGAGCATACAACATCCTTATTGGTGAACTTGATTGCAGCAAAGAAAAGGGCTACTGTGCTGCACTTTATGAAGGCTTACGGTGCTGTCCACATGAGCGACACATACATGTTTGCTGTGAAACAGACTTCATTGCACATCTTTTGGGTCGTGCTGAGCCAGAGTTCGCAGGAGGGTATGAGTATGTAATTTGCTAGAATGGGCTATCTAGCGCTTTGCTTCATTTTATTACTAAAAGTTTATTTCCATCACCTGCCTCAGTTCATATGATATATGTATAAATCAAAATGTGCCTGTAAAATTTTTGCTTTCTTTAAAATTTGCGTTTCTTAATTGACTAAAAACAGGGAGAAAGTGTTCTGTGGCATTTGGTTCAGTCCTCTGCTCCTTGTTGCTTGAAGTAGGAAGGCTTTTTTGACTTTCATTATTACAGATTATCATTTTCATTTGAAAATGATTAGAAGGAATTTTTTTCCTCCTCCATCCATTCATTTCCATATTTAAATTTTGTTCATAATGATGGTTTCCGCATAGGAAGTGGGTTAAAATATACTTTATTAATGTAATTCATGAACTGTGTATATTATTAAATTAGGAACCTAAAATTTTATCTCTGGCTTTGTTGTGAAAATACTAGAAAAGGTTGTTTATAAAATAAATGGAACCCATTTCCCTTTGTGTTTTGTGTACCAACTCTCATTTGAGTGTGTACTTTCTGCTAGGCATTTAGAATACCAAGACTTATTTTACTCCTGAAGTACTGTGAACACTTCTGAAGACTGGCCTAGAAGGCTTTGCCCATGATTAAATCAGTTCGGCATTGCCTTTCTCCACTTACCCTCAAAAAAAGAAACAAAACCAAGGAGGCATTTGCCATAATTGGAAGGTTAAAGGAACTGTCGTGCCAACTGCGAGCTGGACATTTGTGTGTGATTTCTGTACTCAAAAAAACATCTGTTTAGGGCCAGTTCCTGAATTACGTTATTTTTAACAATATTAGAACTGAGTTCTACCTGCATGTGTATTTCTCATTGGTTATAAACATGTGTGCTTGTGTATTTATCTATACATTAATTGAGTTTGAATGTATAACTGTCTTGTTATTAGGTTGTTAATAGGTATGTATGAAGATTGTGTTATCCATTTTTTACTGTTCCATTTAAAGTTATTAGGAATTTTTGTGATTTATTCTCCTTTATAGGCGAAGAGAAAGGCATGCTAAGACAATAGATATAGCCCAAGAAGAAGTTCTGACCTGCTTGGGCATTCATCTTTATGAAAGACTGCATCGGATCTGGCAAAAACTGCGAGCAGAGGAGCAGACGTGGCAGATGCTTTTTTATCTTGGTGTTGATGCTTTACGTAAGAGTTTTGAGGTAAGAACAGTGGGCTCCTTTGGTGTCCAAGATTGCTGAGTCAAATTATTGGACTGAATCTTTATATAAACTACCAGTCTCACCTCGCCTCAGGACTGCAATCCACTGATACAGTGTCATGGCTTTTGGGGAGGTTGGGGAGGTTGGGGAGGGGTTTTTGTGGGGAACTGGAACTTAGAAGTAGTTTGTGGATTTTTTTTTTGTCGTGTTACTCTATAAGCCTTGGCTTTTTAGACTTTCAGAAAACTGAAGTTGGTGATTATTTAACAAGATGCTGTGATGAAACATAACTAATGAAAAGTTAAGAGCAGTCCAAAAATAAGCAACAAAATTAGAAACTGGTAATGAGCCCCAGTTTGCTTGCTAATGTCCAATAATGTGAAGTAAATGCTGTCAAAATGCCATGATGTAAGAACTACTCTGGCCCTGGACAGGTAGCTCAGATGGTTAGAGCATCATCCCAATATGCCAAGGTTGTGGGTTCAATCCCCTGTCAGGGCTCATACAAGAATCAACCAGTGAATGCATAAACAAATGGAACAACAAATTGATGTTTCTCTCTCTTTCTCTTCCTCCTCCCACCTCTCAAATCAATAAATACAATTTTTAAAAAAAGAACTTACAAGGACACTGAAGGCTTTCTATAATAATGTTGGTGTTGAGTTTAGTGTTTGTGACTTCGTAACCGTTTTTTCAGTTACACCCTATACAGCATAAATTCTTGGCTAGTGAATATTTCATTATATTCTAGGATATGGTTGTAATCCTTTACCTTGTTCACCAGTCCCTTTTGAGAATGGTCTGAAAACTACAAACCTTCCCCCCCAGCCCCCCAGCACCCCCCCCCCACCCCTGCAGAAGCCTGTCATCAACTTAAAGCACTGTTCTGGGGAGTCTGAGATTTGTGCTAGTTCTTGCTGAACAGATTTCCTATCCCTTTTCTCTTTGTATGTTTCTGTCTTCAGAAACTAGATCATCTAATCAGGTTAAATAATTTCATTGTGTGAAGAAATGAATGTTTACTTTGCTGTGCTAAAATTCTGAAATTTTCAAATTAGAATGTGCTGGAGGAGTGTATATAAGTCTGCTTTTCCATACGGATTAGTTGTATATTCACTTCCTGAGTAGATTTTAAGACTGTTAATCACTCAAGGTATGAAAATTTGAGATTCTTTGTGGAGACTATTAGACAGAACTGCAGCATGAAATACCAGTTTCTGTGTTTGTGGTTTAATGTAAAATTAAAGATGAGAATTTTTATGGAAAGTAAAGGAAATTTTGACTGATTCACTCTCAACTTTGTTTCTGTAATAGATGACTGTGGAAAAAGTACAAGGTATTAGCCGATTGGAACAACTGTGTGAACAATTTTCAGAGGAGGAACGAGTACGAGAACTCAAGCAAGAAAAGAAACGCCAAAAACGGAAGAATAGACGAAAAAATAAATGTGTATGTGACATTCCTACTCCCCTACAAACAGCAGATGAGAAGGAAGTAAGCCAAGAGAAGGTAGTATTCTTTAATACTGACTCATGAATAGATAATATTGCTGTTTGCCAGATTTTGGCATTTTTACTGTGCCTTTTCCACAATGTGGGCTCCTGCCTTTTTTCCTACTATAATCTGTATAAGGCAAAAGTTTTATTGTCATGTGTTTTATAAAGACAGTGTTGGATAGTTATCTTTTCCCCTGACCTCAGTATGCTGTTAGATCAAAATCCAAATGTGGAAAGTTCTCAACTTTTTGGTCTCAGGACCCCTGTGCATTCATAAAAATTAAGGTGCCCATGAACTTTTGTTTATGTAGATTAATAGTTGTCAACATTTAGTGTATTAGAAATTAAAATGGGGAAATTGAAAAGTATTAATTCTTTTAAAAATAATAGTCTTATTATATATTAACATGAGTAACTTTTTTAAAAAGCTGTTTCCTTTTTTTTAAGACTTTATTTATTTATTTTTAGAGAGATGGGAAGGGAAGGAGGGAGGTAGAGAAATATCAATATGTGGTTGCCTCTTGTACGACTCCTACTGGGACCTGGCCTGCAACCCAGGCATGTGTCCTAACTGGGAATCAAACTGGCAACCCTGTGGTTTACAGGCAGGCACTCAGTCCACTGAGTCACACCAGCCAGGGCTAAAGAGCTATTTTCAGAAGACAAGGTGAGAAGGGTGGTATTATTTTGTATTTTCGTCAATCTCTTTTAATATTTAGCTTAAAAGGAATCAGGTGGATTCTCATATCTGCCTCTGCATTCAGCCTGTTTTCCGATGTTGCTTGCTTGGTTGAAGCACAAAGAAAGTCTCACAAACGTAAATGATAGGATAAGGGATGAGTATTCTGATATAAACTTTTTTGGATAGTTGCTGGGTATTCTTCTTTGGCATTACAACTCAACAAATGGTAGTTTCTTAAAGATTATTTGCAATGTGGACCCTGACACCTTATCAGTGACCTTTTCATACTCTGTTATTTAAAATCCATTGGTCTGCCTTGCACTTGAATAGATCTTTCATTCATGCGTGATTTGGTAACATAATGCATGGGTTATTGGGAAGATTCTGGTTCACTGAGTATCTTCCTAGATATTGACATTTCATTATGTAATATCAGATCATCAGGTGAAAACCACTACTGACCTCATCAGAGAGGTTTTTAATTATTGGGAAGCTTCAAACTCGTTGTGCTTGCATATACAAGTTTTCAAAATTGTGATTGTAGTCTGAGAGATTGAATTTTATCATTGACAACAAATACTGTCCATTGCTTTCTTTGAAGTGACAGGCTGGCTTCATTCATTTTTGAGAAAATGTTTTTTAAACATCCAGTCTCTTATTCTTTCTTTCAAGTGAAATTGGTGTTCCAGGGAAAATAGCAGGTAGTTCAGCTTGCACCTCACAATTGCACAAGTACTTTTCCTTGAGACAATGATTGTTCTTTGGTATTCAGCAAAAGTGCTTTAAGCATACTTCCCATTTGTCACATAGGCTATTAAAAAGGCATCTACTCATGGGTTGATTTTTAATAAAATTAATACTTTTACTACTTCAAAGACATTCATATTAGTGAAATATCTATCATTCATCTATCTCCTGAGAGTGCTTGACAAGTGAAGAATACAGTGATTATTAGTACACTTTGATTGCCACTACCTTGATTTATGCTAAAGCACATGGAACCTTTTCCACTGTTGCTTTTGTACCATTAGTGTAAGTGTCAATACAGTGAAAAAGGCAAATCACATCTTAGTATTATGATTAAAAATAGTTTTGATTTAAGAAACCCCGGGGTCAGCAGACCATACTTGGAGAACTGCTATCCTAGACTTCCCTGATACCATTAACTCTTAACTTACTTTTAGTTGGTTCATAGTCCTGAAGTGAATTAATAATTTTTCATGATAATAGGTTTTTTTTATTGTTAACCTCATAACTCATATATAATTAGTTAATGTTAAAGAAATTAAAGTGAAGCCATTATGGAGATAAAGCTTTTTAAAACGGTCTCTTAATGTTGATGCTTAAAGGAAACAGACTTCATAGAAAGCAGCTGCAAAGCCTGTGGCAGCACTGAAGATGGTAATAATTGTGTAGAAGTAATTGTTACCAATGAGAATACATCATGTACCTGTCCTAGCAGTGGCAGTCTTTTGGGGTCCCCTAAAATAAAGAAAGGTAAGGAAATGCTGTTTCTTTTTCTTTTTTTAATATATTTTATTGATTATGCTATTACAGTTGTCCCATTACCCCCCCTTCACTCCCCTCCACCCTTCACACCCTCTCCCACACACATCCCCCCCTTTAGTTCATGTCCACGTGTCATAAGTTCTTTAGCTTCTACATTTCCCATACTATTCTTGACCTCCCCCTGTCTATTTTCTACCTACCATCTATGCTACTTATTCTTTGTACCTTTTCTCCCTCTCTCCTCCTCCCACTCCCCTGTTGCTAACCCTCCATGTGATCTCCATTTCTGTGGTTCTATTCCTATTCTAGTTGTTTGCTTAGTTTGTTTTGTTTTTGTTTTAGGTGTGGTTGTTAATAATTGTGAGTTTGCTATCATTTTACTATACATGTTTTTTATCTTTTTAAAAAAAAAATATTTTATTTATTTATTTTTAGAGAGGGAAGGGAGGGAGATAGAGAGAGAGAGAAACATCAATGTGCAGTTGCTGGGGGTTATGGCCTGCAACCCAGGAATGTACTCTGGCTGGGAATCGAACCTGGGACACTTTGGTTCCCAGCCCGTGCTCAATCCACTGAGCTACGCCAGCCAGGGCTTATCTTCTTTTTCTTAGATAGGTCCCTTTAACATTTCATAAAATAAGGGCTTGGTGATGATGAACTCCTTTAGCTTGACCTTATGTGAGAAGCACCTTATCTGCCCTTCCATTCTAAATGAAAGCTGTGCTGGATAGAGCAATCTTGGATGTAGGTCCTTGCCTTTCATGACTTAGAATATTTCTTTCCAGCCCCTTCTTGCCTGCAAGGTCTCTTTTGAGAAATCAGCTGACAGTCTGATGGGAACTCCTTTGTAGGTGAATGTCTCCTTATCTCTTGCTGCTTCTAGAATGCTCTCCTTCATTTTTACCATGGCTAATGTAATTATGATGTGCCTTGGTGTGTTTCTTCTTGGGTCCCACTTCTTTGGGACTCTCTGAGCTTCCTGGACTTTCTGGAAGTCTATTTCCTTTGCCAGATTGGGGAAGTTCTCCTTTATTATTTGTTCAAATAACTTTCCACTTGTTGCTCTTTCTCTTCTCCTTCTGGTACCCCTATAATTCAGATGTTGGAACGTTTAAAGATGTGAATTCTTGTTTCTTCATTCTTTTCTGATTGTATGTTGTTTTCTTCCTTCTGGTCCACTCCATTGATGTGAGACCCAGCTTTCTTTCTATCACTATTGGTTCCCTGTGCGTTTTTCTTCATTTCACTTATTGTAGCCTTCATTTTTTCATCTAATTTGCAACCAAAGTCAACCAAGTCTATGAGCATCCTGATCACCAGTGCTTTGAACTGTACATCTGATAAGTTGGCTATCTCTCAGTCGCTTAAAAGTACTGTTTGTGTGGTTTTCATTTGTTCTTCTGTTTGAGCCATCTTTTTTTCCCATTTGGTCTGGTCTCACATGTTACCTACGAGGGGCGGAGCTTTAGGTGTTCACCAGGGCGGGGCACCCCAGTTGCTGGGTTGTGATGCTGTATGTGGGGGCGGGGTCAGAGAGAGAGCAATGGCGCTCGGTCTGCTCTCAGTTGGACCTCAGTCCCTTCCGCTGCTTCCCCCGAGCAAACTGGGCCCCTCTGGTGCCAATTCCTGTGTGGGTGGGCTTGTGCACCCTGTGGGACTTTCCAACAACCTCTCCTGTGAGGCTGGGAGTCTCTCCCTGTGCCTCAACCCCCACAGGTGTTTTCAGTCAGTGCCCTAAGGCTTTATTTCCCAGCACAGTGCCTTGCTTCACAGTCATCACCTTGCTGGGTCTGTAGGTTGCCCTCGGCCAGGGTCTGTCAGCTGCTGCTTTTGCGCCCAGGGTCCACCCACTGCGGTCTTCCCCGCCCCAGATGCCTTAAGGGCCTGGTCCCAATGGTCTCTGCGCTGCAACCCACCGCAGACCTCCCCCCCCCCCCCCCCGCACCGTCTGCCCGACTCCACCCCTCCTACCAGTCTGGAAGAACGGGTCTAGTTTAACTCCTTGGTTGTCTGACTTCCATACAGTTCAGTTTTCTGTCAGTTTTGGTTGTTACTCTGTTTCTTAATTGTTGTTGTCCCTATCTTGGTTGTGTGAGGAGGCACAGTGTGCCTACCTGTGCCTCCATCTCAGAAGTCCATGCCGTTTCTTTTTAAAATTAACTCTTAAGATTTTTTTCTTTTAAATGTGAGAGCTTTAAAGATGCCGTAACCTAGAATTTAGGAATTACTTTGTAGCACCTAGGATATCCTTAATCAGACACTTAATATTTCCTTTTTTTTAATGATGTTTGATTTGTTAGTATTTGATAAAAACAAAGAAACTGTAAATCCCTAATCATATTTGCATTATTTAATTTACTTTCTACTTTTAATAAACCATCAACTTAAAACTTTTTCCATGGTCCTTAGTTGGTTCACTCTTGTCTTAACATATTTATTGGTATGTTAATTGTAACTGTTACCTAATTTATTCTTAGGCTTATCTCCACACTGTAATGGTAGTGACTGTGGATATTCATCTAGCATGGAAGGCAGTGAAACAGGTTCTCGGGAGGGTTCAGACGTTGCCTGCACTGAAGGCATTTGTAATCATGATGAACACGGTAGGTTCAGATTAAGCTTCCTAATCATTCCTGCTGCATGGCTGATTGAAGCACATAAATAAGAGATGACCGATTCCTGCAGGTGACGACTCCTGTGTTCATCACTGCGAAGACAAAGAAGATGATGGTGATAGTTGTGTTGAATGTTGGGCAAACTCTGAAGAGAACACCACCAAAGGAAAAAATAAAAAGAAGAAAAAGAAAAGCAAGATGTTGAAATGTGATGAACATGTAAGTGTCATAACTTGCAATTCTTAAGCCTTTGCTGTAGAGGGAAGAACGACCTATTTTCCTTAGAATGGCAAGTGTGCAGTTTAGCTGCTAGGATTTATTTATTGTTTTGAAGAATCAGCACCTTATGCAGTTTACACTGGTTGCTCATCTTGTGATTTGTCTGTGTGTCTGATGTGGTCATTTGTCCACAATCCATGAGAATCATAAATCAATTCATTCTTTTCATAATTCTTTGAAATGTATTAGCAGTTAGCTTGGTCTTAGTTTTCCCATCTGTAAAATGAAGATAAAGGTCCCTACGGATTAGGTTTTGTGAAGATGAAATGAGATTATGTTGATGGGTTAGCATAGTATGTGGTATGTAGTGTCTAATACATTTCAGCTGCTCTTTTTATTTAGCATTCTTTTAAAATTTTTAATATACTGTTGGCATTTTTTAATTCCTGCCTTTTTACCTGGAAAATCCTTTGCTATGGTTTTAGATCCAGAAGCTGGGAAGCTGTATTACAGATCCAGGTACTCGAGAGACCTCAGGAAATACCGTGCACACAGTGTTTCACCGCGATAAGACCAAAGATGCACATCCTGAAAGCTGCTGTAGCTCTGAAAAGAGTGGGCAGTCACTGCCTTGGTTTGAGCATAGGAAAAATGTACCACAGTTTGCAGAACCTACAGAAACATCATTTGGTCCTGATTCTGGAAAAGGTGCCAAGAGCTTAGTTGAACTTCTTGTAAGTAAGCCATGATGTCTTATTGTGAATAACTGATTGCTCATGGGTTAGATGTGGAATGGGACAGTATTTTTGAGGGTTTTAAGTTGAGAGTAGGAGAAGACGGCTCTTAAGAAATCAAGGGCATTGTTTTATTACTTTTTTGGTGACTGCATTCTGTTTTTGCAGCTACTCTAGAGTATATTTTGTCCTCTTTTGTCTCAAAGGTAGAAGAAACTAGTTGGGAGATGGGGGTAGAATTAGCATTATGTCTAGGAATCTGCCTCCTTGAAGAGGAGGGTTATTTTAAGTAAACCACCTATTTTTTGAAGATTTATTCATAGATTTTAGCCCTGGCTGGTGTGGCTCAGTGGATTGAGTGCCGGCCTGCAAACCCAAAGGTCATCGGTTTGATTCCCTGTCAGGGCACATGCCTGGGTTGTGGGCCAGGTCCCTGGATGGGGGTGTGCTAGAGGCAAGTGATCAGTGTGTCTCTTGCACATTGCTGTTTCTTTTCTTCTCTTTCTCCCTCCCTTCCCCTCTCTCTAAGAGTAAGTAAAATCTTTTTTAAAAAATGTATTGATTTGAGAGAGAGAGAGAGAGAAACATCAATTTGTTGTTCTACTTATTTATACATTCATTGTTTGCTTCTTATGTATGCCCCAACTGGAGATTGAACCCACAACCTTGGTGTATCAGGTGGCTCCAACCAACTGAGCCACCAGGCCAGCACAAACTGCCTTTCTGATTGGCAGTTTATAGTAACCACCCTTCCAGAAAAGGCAAAAATATAGAATCTGAAGTAGAGCCCACTTTCTAGGTTACTTCCTTTAGGTGTCATGTAGGATAAAAGTGTAACTGAACTTGGAAAACCTTTCATAGTTGATTCCAGTTGTTGATACTGGAGATGAAGTATATATACCTGATTCTAAGTGGTCCAGTGCATTATTGGTGTGAGGTTTGGAGAAGGGGGAAGGAAGAAGGATGGTGTCTTTTCTATAGTAATGAGGATTCTACTGGAACCACATTCTTTAGAATACTAGTCTTTTTTTATATTGTTATAAAGTTAAATGATGTTGTGTAACTTATAAGTTTAAAAAGTTATATTTTACTTAATTTGTAGAAATAAAAGTTTCAACCGAGGATCAGCTGGAGATAAATCTAGTTATTTAAAATTTGGTAACTATTTGTAACCATCTCCAGTTCTTCATCTTTTAAGGCAGAAAAAGTATGTTAGCATCAGCTAGGCTCATAAGCTTCTAGGACAAATGATAGATCCAGAGTTTCAAACGGAGTTGAGCTGGATTTTATTCTCATTTAGTACTTTCTAATATAGGATATTATGCTTATTCTGTAAACATCTCAATTAAAGGCTTTATTTTACTGAATTGAAACTTAAAAGCTAGACCGCCTTATTATTTAGCTGTCCTCCATTAGTGTAGCATTTTCCATTCTTAATTTAAGTCATAGTCTTAACTTCTGCTTTAATTTGCAGGATGAGTCTGAATGTACTTCAGATGAGGAAATCTTTATCTCACAAGATGAAATACAGTCATTTATGGCTAATAACCAGTCTTTCTACAGCAATAGAGAACAATACCGACAGCATCTGAAGGAGAAGTTTAATAAATACTGCCGCTTAAATGATCACAAGAGGCCCATTTGTAGTGGCTGGTTGACAACAGCTGGAGCAAATTAAGTAAATAAAATAGCTCTGTCTTTCAATGAAACACTCAAGATGACTACTGCGCCTTCTATTTCAAAAAACCTCTTAATTTAGTGACTTATGGCAAATTTTTATCTTAAATCAATGTGATTCTTTCTTGTTTTGGGAGATGGTGGAGGTAACCTCATTAGTTTGTTCTTTCTTCAGGCTTGTGTCTTTAGTTGCGTGGCTACGCAGGCCTGCCATATGATTTAAGCCATCTCTTTTCATTAAATGTTTCTCTTCCTGTGAGACTTACTAAAGCAACTTAGTGGCAAAAAGTAATGTTGTACTTATACTTCTGTACAGAAATGACAATGAGCTGAATATATGGTTTTACGAAGTAGACATCCACTTGCGAAATGTTTGGATGTAATGTTAAAAGCGCAATGTGCAAAATTTAAATAAAGAATATTTATTAATATGCACAGTAAAATTTGGTGTACATGTTTCTACTTCATGTATGGCAGTATTTTAATATTTGGCACTTGTGGACTTGGTACTTGGCCAGTGTTGATGTTCGAGAGGATGAAGAAAGAGCAAATGAGGATGCAGATACAGATTGTCGAAGACAAAAATCTTACCTTGATCAGAACTGACAGCCAAGAAAAGAAGTTTCCAGTCTTTTGGTTTGATAGAATAAATTTGCTGCAATACCATTAAATACTGGCTAGCATCTTTCTCATTTAATTGTTATTATTGAAAGTTCCTTAAATTGAGAGGTTCGTATTGAACTTAGAAGAGTGAAAACAAAACTTGGCAGAATTTCAAGGGTTGCCTGATAAGTAATTAGTGGGTAGAACGGGGAGGCTGCACTGAGCGCTAACCACATCGGGGTCTGGGGAAGGGCATGTTCTTACCTGCTTCCCAGCAATAAAGTCACTGTGGCATTCCAGTGTACTGTGTTCTCAAGCTATGAGGACTGAAGGAGAGAATCCCCTAGGGGTAGCATTTGGTTGCCATTTAAATGGTTGAGTCAATAGTTTGATAAACACATATGCTTAGAGCTTTGTGTCTGCATGTTGATAATACTTGGTGGGCAACAAGACAGGTAGTGGAACTGTCAGTATCTCAGTACAAGTGGAGATGTGAGTTTTATGGGCTTTTTCTGATGCCTAATCAGACTTCAAGTGGGTAACATCAGCAGCTTAGTGAGATTTAATTTATGTAGTTGGTGGCATTTCTTTGATCCACTTCTTGAGTTGTCTTTTTAAATCTTAAGTGTTGTATAGGGATTCCTCTCTACCTTTGTTGCTTTCATCTTGGAATCCATAAAAATGGACCAAGGGCCTTATTGGAGCTCAAGCCCCTCTCCACCACCTGTTCCAGTCAAGTTTTCTCTTGAGATCCCTGAAAGCAAGGGCTGGTTTGTTTGTTTTTTAAATCTTTGCCTTTAGGACCAAACTTGAGTGCTTGTTGAATGAATAAGCCACATTTACTGTTTATTCTATTGCTTGCATTGGAAGGATTCCAGTAGTTATACAGAGAGATTTTTTCTTTGGAAGGATGGCTACACTAAGAATGTAGAAGTGAGGAAGGTTTCAGTGCTTTGATGAAATACATCCTAAGTGGTTAGAGAAAAGTGAGCAAAACCAACAACCCATGAAGAGGCAAAAGGGAGAATGGAGTGAAGGCATTTTAGGAGCACATCCCCTGGCCTGAGACTGAACTGCTTGTGGTCCAAACCATGCTATACAAACCCTTTCTTAGTTATCTATAAAATGAAGGTATTAATGGGTACTATCTCACTGGACTGTTCTGCATATTAATATATTTAAAGTGCTTAAAAGTGTGCTGTAAGTGCTCAATAAATGTTAGCGATTGCTTTCATCTTTGGTATATACATCGTGAAATATTTGCTGCAAAGAGAGTGAGGCTCTAGTGCAGCTGGAGGCGGTACATTTGGAATAGAATCCCCCCCCCCCCACTACACGTGTACTTGGAGGTGTCTCAATTTTTAACCATCACTTCCTGGTAAGGGCAGGAGGTTGTGGATGCCTAGTAGGGCAGACCTCTACCTTCGGTTCCAAGGTCACTCAGTCTTTGGGCTGAATCCTTCACGTCAGCCATCAGTTGGTTTAGTAGGGCGTTGGAGTCACCTTAAGTGCCCTTAATTTCCCTTCCTGGCCTTGGATCAGGAACAGGAAAGGGCTACTGAGCAAGAGGCGAAGGTACGTCCACCCTCGGCCCTGGAACAAACCCCTCCTAAATATCGAGTTCTGCCCCAAAGGGAAGAGTTTACCAAGGAAGGAGGACCCCAAGTTCCCAGGACCCTCCCGTGCTGCCTGACAGCACTGAAAGACCAGTTCCTCCGCGCCGGGGGCGAGGCGGAGCCGGAAGGGGCGGGGCATGTGCGCGTAGCCGGCGCAGTGGGCGGGACTGCCTGCCTGCCACCGCCCTCCGGCAGGATGTCGCGGCTCAACGAGGATAGGAGGGTGGAGTCTCGGCCGCAGGCCGGCCAGGTTGGAGGCGGGCCCAGGCGCGGCTCCGAAGGGGGCCGGGCGGCGGAGGCTGCCGGGGCGGTGAGAGAGCGGCCAAGCCCCTGCGACCTGGGTCGGAGCTCCGCTATCCTAGTGCCCAGCTCGAGGAGCGAGGTGGGCGGGCGTCTCGGGACCCTGGCCAGAGCCGGCATGGAGCGGTGGCGTGATCGGCTGGCGCTCGTGACAGGAGCCTCCTCGGGCATCGGTGCGGCCGTGGCTCGGGCCCTGGTCCAGCAGGGACTGAAGGTGGTAGGTTGTGCCCGCACCGTGGACAACATAGAGGTAAGGCCTGGCCGGGAGCTGGCCGCTCTGGGAGGCGGGAGCCGTCGTTTCCGTCGGGGTAGGGCCCAGACAGAGGAGTGAGGAACGAGGAGTGGACTGAGTCAGGCAGTGCCGCTGCCCTCGCTAAACAGCCACCCCAGGGCCATTTACAACGGGATTAGAGATCGGAGGTGTGAATGCATAGTAGGGGAGGCCTCTACCTTCGCTTTTTCAAGTCTCATCTTTTAAGGAGCCTTTTCTCCTGACAGCCCCTACCTCATTGTACCAAGTCTCTGGCTCTGGCTTCTTTCTGTCTCCCACCTGCCTGCTCAAGTAGGCTGAGGAAAGGGGAACCAGAGATCAGGGGCTAGCTAGGCAGCCAGGGAGACGGAAATAAAGCTTTCTGGCCTCAGTGGCTGTTAGCTACTGGAATGCTTCCTCTAAACTGCAGACAGCCAACAAAGCCAAGCAAAGTGGCAGGCCAGCCAGATGAGCAGGAGCCAGAGGTTTTGGTGGTCATTTTTCACCCTGGTCTGAGGTTGGGGATGAGGTGGGAGTAGAGCTTTTCTGGGGGGGGAATGGCTACCTTCCTCCCCCAAACCTGAGATTTAACTCTGCCCAATGGGCACAAAGGACTGACAATGGGATATTCACAGGTAGACCTTTCTCCAGCTGCACTGTCCTGGGTGGGACTGGGTAGGTGAAGTAGGGCACTGATCATGTGAGCCCTTGAGGGGACAGAGCGACTGGGAATCCTGGTTTTTCTGTTAAAGAAGGTGGGGTTGGGAGCAGAGTTGCGAACAACAGGAGCTCAGAGACAAATGAAATGAAACTGGCCATGTTGGAGCATGTATGAAAAAGAGGAGAAATTTCACTCAGTTCATTGGATTTGCCCAGCAAGATCACTCTCAGGGGTTGGGCTAGTGCCTGGCTGCCCAGCATTATCTCCACGGTTGCTCAATGCCCCGGGCAGGGAAGGGGTAAAGAGGCCTTGTGTAGGGGCAGAGGGAGAAGGTGTACAAGAAGGAGGGCCATCCCCTCCCCTGCTGCTGACCGAAGGCGTACTTTATTGCCTCCTAGATAGTCTCAAGGTCACCTGGTCATACCACTACCCCACTCTGCCCCTCCCTTCTTTCTGGAGCTCAGGAGCCTTAGAACCTAGAGGACTGGGTGAGGGATAAGATGGCTGGATTCCCTAATTCTAAAGATACTCTCACCTTCTCTTCCTACTCCCCCACCCCGAACTAACCAGGAAAGGGGGTCCCTGAGCTCCAAGCAGAATCTGCAAGCTCATCACTTAGCCACATGATGACTCCTTTAATGAGGGGAGAATGCCTTTGTTGTGAGGGCACTGACATGATGTGAGGTCGTTTTTGAGGACCGATGAGGAGGATGGGTGAGACAATGAGAAGGCAGTGACAGGGAGAAATATACTCTCAGGCCTTCTGTTTTGGCTTTCCTGTGGGGACTTTGAATCTGTAGGAAGAAGGGATAAGTTGTCGGCCATGTGGGGAGAAATCCAGGTTTCCTTGTGCACAGTCTGCTTTTATTGATGGACTGGTTGATATTAAAACAGCTCTGAGTTCTGGCCTCCTATAGAGAGAAGCCCTGTTTCCTAAGGTGGTTGTGAGTAGGTAAAACTGGGTGAAAGGGGTGCTTCTGAGTCCCAGAGGACTATACATTTTAAACTTGGAAAGTTGAAGCAGAAAAGAATTTCCTAGCTCACCTGATCCAGCCATTTATTCCCAGCTTGGTTCGAGGGGAGGGACACTGCAGGCCAGAGCAGCTGGCCAAGCTGGCTTCCCTCTAGGGCACCCCACATCCCATGCCCTACACCCCCCTCCCTCTCATACTTGCACATAATCACCTTCACGAGACTCAGGTGCTCAGTCACTGGCCTCCAAGGCCACATAGCTTGTTTCTTCCTGCTTCTGAATGTCAGCTCTCCTCGCAGCCATCTCTCAGCGGCTCTGTTTTCTCACGTCTTTCTCTCTCTCAGGGCTTCTCAGTGTGTCGAGGGGTCTGGCAGTGCACAGGGGTGCCAGTGTCACCTGCCACCTGCCTCACAGTCTCCAGAGAAACTCTGGGGTGGAGGTGATGCCCCATGGGACAGAAAGAATCTGTCCTGACTTCCTGACATTTCCTGTAGGTAGGGCAAAGGGAAATTGGCAACTGGGCTCAATTGAAGTGTGTGTGTGCGTGTGTGTGTGTATGAGAGAGAGAGAGAGAACTCTGAGCCACTGGATGCAATTTGTGGAGGGTAGGTGATGGTTCAGATATAAGCCCTTCTGGATGAGGTGATGGGGGAGCAGAGACTGAAGCCCTGGCATCACCAGTGCAGTGGCTCTCAGTGGCGCCAGAAGAATGGGGTGGGGTGCGAGGTGCATCTTACCTATGAGCAGAGGAGGTTTTCCTATGGAGGGAGAGGCAGAAAAGAAATCTCACTCCATTCCCAGGATCCTCGGCTCCCTTCTTTGGCCCCCTCAGAGTTCCAACCCTTCTTTCTCCTTAGAATTGAAGACTCCAATTTATTGGTTTATCAGTGAGGTTCCTCCATTGATGATCTCAGCTTTCCCCTCCCTCACTCGTGGGGTGCTCTCATCCCCTGGACTTTGACCAAAGAAAACAAGCTAGCTGTGGGGATGGGGCAGTCCCAACATCAATGCGATCAAAAGGTGACCCCCAAAGGAGGGAGTTCCATCAGTGGTGACAGCAGAGGGAGGTTGTCTCTGGCTGGGGGGGTGTGGGAGTGAGCAGCCCACCCCAGTTAGATCCCTGTTGGGTTTCATAGGAGCTGGCTGCTGAATGTAAGAGTGCAGGCTACCCCGGGACTTTGATCCCCTACAGATGTGACCTGTCAAATGAAGAGGACATCCTCTCCATGTTCTCGGCTGTCCGCTCTCAGCACAAGGGCGTGGACATCTGCATCAACAACGCTGGCTTGGCCCGGCCCGACACCCTGCTCTCAGGCAGCACCAGCGGTTGGAAGGACATGTTCAACGTAAGGGCTGAGGACCTGGCGTGGGGGCTGGGAGGACAGCAGGGAGCCAGGGGTTCATGGACCGGAGCACTGCTCTGGATGGGACATCTGGCAAGAGGGAGCTTTGGGTTCCTACCTGGGGCACTGTGACTGAATCCTTGCTTCTTTCCCTACCGGAGGGATAGTGAGTGGGTGAATGGCCATATCTTTTCCATTCTTCTTTCCTTTGAGCCCCTGGGCGTAGTTCTTAAAGCCTAGGCTTTACATGTTCAATGCATGTTGGAAATGAATTTAAAATGCTTTAAAACAACATGTGGCCCAAACACAGCCTGCAGGACGTGGGCTTTCAACTTCTGTATTCTTTTTTTTTTATTTTTATTTATTTATTTTTAGGGAGAGAAGGGAGGGAGGGAGGGGGAGAGAGAGAGAGAGAGAGAGGGAGGGAGAGAGAGAGAGAGAGAGAGAGAGAGAGAGAGATCAGTGTGCGGTTGCTGGGGGTTATGGCCTGCAACCCAGGAATGTACCCTGGCTGGGAATCGAACCTGGGACACTTTGGTTCCCAGTCCGAGCTCAATCCACTGAGCTACGCCAGCCGGGGGGAAACTTTTGTATTCTTAATTAGGGGGCATGTTGGGGTATGAGAGTATTCTGAGAAGTTGACAGCAGTGTGTAAATGGGATGTGTTTTTCCCCCCACAATTCTTTTCATATCTGCTCATGGTAGCTTCAGTACCTAATGGGTGCTTGGGCCCGAAAATGAACAGTGAACATTGAAACAATGAAAGTGGAGATGGAGCAGTCTTCCTGCCTGCACACAGCCTTCTGGGAGATTGGAGTTGTGATCCTCACCTGCAGAGGGATCTCAGCTTGCCCATCTACAACGCGAGGGACTTGTATTAAATCCCTAAGGCCCCTTTCAGCTGGGAATTCTATTAGGATCATCCCTGAGGCATCTTCTCCGCTCCCCCGAGCCCCCAGGAATAGGAGATTGACTCCCCTGACCCCAAGGGATCTGTTTCTCCGACTCCTTCTGTCCTCAGCAGCTGAGTTCTCTGCCCCACCAACCCACACTGCTAAAAGGGCCAGAAACAGGGCTGGAAGCCTCCGGTGTCCTCATGAATGCAGAGGCAGGCTCACTCCAAGAGTGTTCTGTCCTGATGGCTGGCTCTGACACCTGATAAAGGGAAGCATCTGATCTCCCAGCTGGGCCCCTCTCTTCTGGAGAGGCGAGACCCGAGGACCTGCTGAAGGCTTTATCTCTGCTGTTTCCCCTGGGGAAAGCTAAGGGGTGCAGCTGGGCAGGAGCTTTTGAGCAGAGCCACTTCTTCAGGTCTCTGTTCCACGAAGGGTGGGTACTCGCAGTCACCTCTGCTGGAGTGGGCGGGGAGGGGCCAAGGAAGGCAGGACGCCTGTGCCCTTGGGAGGTCCCCTGCCTTCCTGTGCCAAGTTACCCCACCCTCTTAAGAGTCTCTGTGCCTAGTCCTATAGATGGAATGGAGGTTAAAGGAGGAGGGTCAGGCCTTCTTCACTGGTAGTCTCAAGGGAAGGGGCAGGAAAGGAGAGGAGAACAGCTGGGCAAGGTGGGGAGGGGCTACCATCTGCTTGAGGAGAGAGATTTTAAAAGCTGTTTTAGGCTGTTTAAGAGAAAGCCAGACCAGGGGCATGGTCCCAGAGAAGAGTAGGGTATTAGGGGAAGAAAAGGAGGTGGTTCTCTAAGGCGGAGGTTCTACTGTGTCGAGAGGAGCTGGCCAAGGCACGGAGGGTTCCTGGGTCGTGGGTGGGGCTTGGGACTTCCATTCCCACTTGCAGGAACTTGGGGGTCACCCAGGGAGAGAAGCTACCTCTGCTGTCAGCTGGGGCTGGTGGCTTTAGGGGAGAGATACCTAAGGCAAGGTACCCTGGGCCCACTGTTGGTTTCTGGTAGGACCTAGACCCAGTTTTGGAATTCCCCAGGGGTTCTCTGGCTTCATCACCTGCTCCGGTGGGCCCAAGCTGGAGACACTCCATTGTCCTCCCTGGCCTGCAGGTGAACGTGCTGGCCCTCAGCATCTGCACACGGGAAGCCTACCAGTCCATGCAGGAGCGGAAGGTGGATGATGGGCACATCATTAACATCAACAGGTGAGACAGGTGGCCGAGGGCTAGAGTGCAGACCACCGCCCGCCCTCCAAGCTGGGCGATCTGCTGCAGCTCATTTGACCTCCTTGGACCTGTTTCTTTGATAAAATGGGGACTTAATACTCAGTTAACACTAGCGTGGTTATAGTGAGGGGAGGAGTAGTATACGTCAAGTACCAGCCCCCACTTGGCTGGAATGGGTCGCTCAGCCCCTTGTCTTTGCAGCTGAAGCCTCGGGGCTCTCCCGGTACTGAGGTTGTCCATTCCTCAGGCCCTGGCATGAATCCCATCTCGTGGTACAAAGGCGACACAGCATCATCGAGGAGCCCCACTCTGAGCGGGGAGACCTGGCCTCTGCCCCCAGAGATCTTCCAATAGAACCGTATCAGTGAATGCACACATGAAATGGAGAGATTTTTGACAGTTGCATGACCAAGAGAGTGGATTCTGGGGTCAGTGTGGGGAAGACTTCTAGAAGAGTAAGGTTTCAGGAGGCACTTGAATAATAGAAGCTAGATTTGTGGGCTGCAAGGATGGCCCCCAGAGGCCCCCTTTAGAAGACCTCCCTGCAGCATCCAGATGGTGGGGTTGACTGGACATCAGGGGACACTGCTGGTCTCTCAGGAGCGTCACTCTCTTCTTTCCCCTTCTCTCCCTCTACCCAGCATGTCTGGCCACCGAGTGGTACCCCAGTCTGTGACCCACTTCTATACTGCTACCAAGTATGCCGTCACTGCGCTGACAGAGGGACTGAGGCAGGAGCTTCGGGAGGCCCAGACCCACATCCGAGCCACGGTGAGGGTGTGGCCTGGCCCTGGTGGGGATGGGATAGGCACAGGCCCTCTCCACCCACCACACATACTGGACAGGGGGCATATGTCCAGGGTGTGCTGCTTAGAACCCCTACGAGCACGCTGGACACAGAGCTCCTGGGCTCTGCTGCTGCTTGCATGGCCCCTCTCAGTGCTTGAGTTTCCCCCTTTTTTTTTTTTTTTTTTAAAAAGATTTTATTTATTTATTTTTAGAGAGGGAAGGGAGGGAGGGGGAGAGAGAGAGAGAGAGAGAGAGAGAGAGAGAGAGAAACATCAATGTGCGGTTGCTGGGGGTTATGGCCTGCAACCCAGGAATGTACCCTGGCTGGGAATCGAACCTGGGACACTTTGGTTCCCAGCCCGCGCTCAATCCACTGAGCTACGCCAGCCAGGGCTGAGTTTCCCCCTTTCACCAACTTTGAGGTGGGAGGGGACTGGCCTGAATGGAACTCCGTAGGATGAGACTGAAGGAAAGCAAGGGATTGTGGGAAACCAGGTGTACAGTGGCTAGAAACCAGAGCTCTGGACTCTTCCATTAAAGGCCAAATGACATTGGGCAACTTACTCAACAAGTCCAAGCCTCAGTCTTCTCATTGTAAAAGATATGATGATAATCTATCAGGTTATGAGGTTTTTTAAGAGACAACATTTTGTAAAACATTTGCCTGGCTCATAGCAAGGGCTCTGTAGATGGTAAATATCATTGTGATCATCACCAGTGGCAGCTTTGGAGAGAGGAGGCAGCTGCTGGACATGGGACAGCCATCCCTGTGAAGCTGGGTCCCAGTGGCTTCCATCCTTTCCCTCCAACCTCCCCAAGGCCTGACCTCTGATTAGGGTGGGGGTGGGGCAAAGCTCAGCTCCTGAGCCCTCTCTGTCGGCCCAGTGCATCTCTCCAGGAGTGGTGGAGACACAGTTCGCCTTCAGACTCCATGACAAGGACCCTGAGAAGGCAGCTGCCACCTATGAACACATGAAGGTGGGGCCTGCCTCCGGGCTTGGTGCAGCCACTCTGAGTGAAGGCAGAAGGACGGGAACCCTGGCCTTCAGACCCCATCCTCTTCTCTGGCCCGTCGCCCTTCCTGGAGGGTTGGGGTGGGATGTGGGTGCTGGAGAGAACCTCAGTGGCGGGAGGGAGCTTGCACCCATTCTGTCCTCATCTCAACTCCCCTTCCCCCGGTGCTCTCAGTGTCTCAAACCTGAAGATGTGGCCGAGGCTGTCCTCTATGTCCTCAGCACGCCCCCACATGTCCAGGTAAGTCTGGCCTTGGCTGTCCACCCCATGGAGAAGCCCAGCCATCCCCAGAGGAGGCGAGCAGGGAAGCCTTAAGGGGCTGGGCAGCGTGTCCTGGCTGCCTCAAGCCTTTGTGCCTTCTGCAGATCGGAGACATCCAGATGAGGCCCACAGAGCAGGTGACCTAGTTTCCTGTGGGGATCTCCTCCTTCCCTCCCGACTCTCGCCCTTGGTTCCAGCCTCTGGATTATAGGTGTTCATTCCTGGATTCCTGGATTCCTGGATTCAACTTCCTCTCCACCCCGACCAGGGATTTGAAATTTTGTTTGAGGTCTTTTTTATCTTGTCAGATTGTTTCTACCACAAATGTGAAAAGTGGGCTGGGGAGGGGAGGTGGTGTCCCTAACTGTTTTACCTGTTAACTCATTCTCGGTCCCCTTCCTGGCCTCCCTGGCCTTTGTTTGCTGTCCATGGTCTTTTGTCTTTGACCTGGGGAAGGGACTTTGGCCAAAGGGTGGCTTCCCCTCTCTACTTGCACTCCACCCCCTGTCACTCAGGGATGAGGCAGCAGGGAGAACCCCTCACCCTTTATCTGAGTGGTTATTGAGGGCTCCCACTTCCTCCTCTCCCTACCCCACTGCCCCCACCATTCCTTCCCTTCCCTGTCCCAGTTCTCCAGCCCGGTTGTGGCTTCTTGGCCCCTGGGGGCAGGGGTGTCATCATTCACTCTGACTGTTGCAGCACAATACCAGGACCTGCCTCCCAGGTAGATTTCAGTGTGATAATTAAAAAGGAAAAACTGCAACAACCGACCTTGGCTTCATGGGTGTCTTTCTGTTCTTCCCCTTTCTCTGTGATCAGGGGTAGTTGTGTCTCACTTTCTTCCAAGTGAGTGGAAAGTGGGTGAATTTAGAGCCTCACTCCTGGAGTATGGATTACCTTAGGTAGCAGGTATGGTTTTGGGTTGAGTCTTGAAAATGGGTAGGAGTTTGCCAGCCAGGAAAGGAGAGGAGATATGCAAGGCCCAGAGGCCTGAAAGAGCATGCAGTGTTGTGGGAACTCTTCTGTGGGAACAGAACTTGGTGTGGGAGTGAGGTGGGGCTGGGAAGCTTGGATCCCTGGGGGTCTGGGTGCTGAACAAGGAGTTTGGCCATTACCTGTGGGCCAAGGACATCCGTTGGCTTGTCAGCAGGCGCAGGACAGACACAGAACTGTCACTTAGAGAACCAGCTGCCACAGGATAGGAAGTTATTGCTGGGTCCTGCTAACTGGTGTTGAGGGTTTGAGAAGGCAGTGGAAGTGCAGAGGAGAGCCTGGATGCAGGAGAAGCTTCTGAGGAAAACCACCAGCATCCAGTGGGGAGGAAAGCACCACGACTAACCTGGTGGAACACGTCCCCTTCAAATGTTCTTTGCTGGTGCCTGGGTAAATGCCACGCTTCAGCCTCCCGGGACCTCTAAGGATGCAAAATGAAGCCTGTAGCATGGTCAGCTAGGCCCTGATCGTTGCCTTCTGCCGGTCGCGGTGTGGTGGAGGTCACTGCTTAAGCCGCCCTGCAGGTGGTGCTGTAGAGACGGCCTGGCAGCCGAGCGTGCGCAGTGCATACTGGGCAGGGGGCGGGGTTGCACAAACCCGGAAGCGGAGTACCCCACGTGGGGATACGGAGGGGGCTGTCGCGGCGATTGGGCTACCTGGTTTTGGACAATTTTTGAGCTAGGAGGCTGGGCTGTTCGTTTCTCTGTCTGAGGAGGCGGGGTAGGTGCAACCATGGAGGCCCCTTAACCTGTGTTCGGGCCTGGCAGCAGGCCTGGTCTGGAGTGACAGCTCCTGAGAATGCTGCAGCGGTTATCGACCATGGCGCTGCTGTCAGCGCTTGGGGGCACGACCTGGCGTTGCTCCGGTCACCTCGCACGTCATTTCTCCCAAACGACTTGGCGTGGGGAGCGGCCGCGTGGGGAGCGGCCGGGTGGAGAGGAACTACGGCGCCTGCTGCTGGATGACCTGGCGCCTACCTCGCGGTCCTCCAGCGGTCTGGAACTTCTGTTTGGCCTGTCCCCGTGTCTTCTGGCTCTGCGGGCCTCCCGCCGCCGGGTGGCCCGGCTCTTGCTCCAGGCCGGCAGGTCCGGGCTGCAAGGAGGGCGTGCCGAGCTGCTCCGTGTGGCTGAAGCACGGGACATTCCAGTTCTACGGCCCAGACGGCAGAAGCTGGACGCCCTGTGCCGCCACCAGGTCCACCAGGGCGTCTGCATGGAGGTGAGCCCGCTGCGGCCCCGGCCCTGGACGGAGGCTGGGGAGGCCAGGCCAGGAGATGACCCCCAGCAGCTGTGGCTCGTGCTCGAGGGGCTCCAGGATCCTCGGAACCTTGGGGCGGTGCTGCGCTCTGCTCATTTCCTCGGCGTGGATAAGGTCATCACCAGCCGGAGAAACAGGCACGGACATTCCTTATTTCCCATGTGCTCCCATTTCTAGGCGCAACCGAGTTCCTAAGCACCTTGACCCTTTGGTGATCCCTCAGTGAAGCCTCCCTATCGCCAGAATTCTCATTCCTAACCCTTAGGGGCCAGGGTAGGGTAGGGCACTGGGTTTGAGATTACACAGCTTTATACGGGGCATGGGGTAATTTTGCAGCTGCCCACTCACTCCGGTAGTCAGCAAGGCCAGCGCGGGGGCTATGGAGGTGATGGACGTCTTCTTCACTGATGACCTGGACAATTTTTTACAGGTAAGGATCTGGGGTGTGGGGGCGGAGTTCGTAAAGGAGCAGAAATGAGCCAAGCTCATCCTTTCAGGGCACTTAGCCTGCCACTGAGGGAGGACGGGGGAGAAGAGAACATGCTGACACCACTTTGTGTCTCTCTCTAAATCCCTTTGGGAAGAGAGAAGGCACAAGTAGAGCAGAATCTGAAGTTAGAGACTCCTAGCACCATCCGCTTTACTGTACTCCTTCCCCAAGCATACCTTGTTGCCCCTGCTGCGAGTCTACCCCAGTGCCTCGTTACCTACCCAATAGGTCTTCAGTAAGTGCTTAGCTGGGAGGAGCTGCTGGACGGGTGTCCTGGGTTCCTCCACTAGGGGCACAGCTTGAAAGGCTCATTGAATAAGGACTAGTTTATGCCTTTCCCTTCTTCCCTCTTATACACACAAAACAATGCCCCCTCCTCAAAAACAATAACAACAACAAAAAATTTGGGGGGCAAATCTTAGAAAAACTCCTGGGCTGTGCTTTTCTTGCTGGACACAAGAGGGCAGTATTGCCCTGCATTTGGCAGCTCCCCTGACTCTCCCAAGTTTCAGCTCTTGGATCTCTTTGTCATATATATATATATCACACATATCATATATTTTTTTTTTTGAGGGGGAGGTGGGTGGGTCTCATCTGCTCTCATGGCTTTAAGTAGCATCTATATTTGAATGCCTCCAAAATGTATATTCTATCCTAGACCTTGCTCCTAAAACACAGATTCATACATCTAGGTACCTTTTCAACAGCTTTCTTTTAAAACAACTAGCAACACTGGCCCTTCCCGGTTTGGTTCAGTGGATTGAGTTCGGCCTGCCAACGGAGAGGCTGCTGCTTGGATTCCCAGTCAGGGTATGTGCCTGGGTTGCAGGCCATGTCCCCAGTTGGGGGCGTGTGAGAGGCAACCAGTCATGTATCTCTCACACACTGATGTTTCTCTGCTTCTCTTTCTCCCTCTCTTCTCCTCTCTCTAAAGTAACTAAATGAAATCTTAGGAAAAAAAACCCCAAACCTAGCAACACTGTTGTCAAAAAAGCAAGGTAAATTGTAGTTGATGGGATTTTACAAAGATGCTAAATGTCCTCAACCCAGAGTGATTCCAGTATGAATAAATAAAAGCATCTCAGTTTTTTTAAAGCTCTCTTTTGCTTGGCATTTCAAACTGAACTGAACATTTCCATAGCCAAGCACCTGTTCCTTCTGCAGACCCAGCTCAACCTGTGGCACCTCTGTCGTCTCAGCTGGTCAGGCCAGAAACCTCGAATATTCCTTGATTCTTCCTGCTCTCACACCCATTTCCATCTGTCAGTGTGTCCTTTAGGTTTTACCATAAGGTTGTTTCCATATTCTCACCATTTCTTTTTTTTTTTTCTTTAAGATTTTATTTATTTATTTTTAGACAGAGGGAAAGGGAGGGGGGAGAAAGGGAGAGAAACATCAATGTTGGTTGCTTCTCATGCGCCCCCTACTAGGGACCTGGCCTGCAACCCAGGCATGTGGCCTGACTGGGAATCAAAACTGTAACCGGCTGGTGTGGCTCAATCCACTGAGCTACACGAGCCAGGGCTCTCACCAAATCTTACTGTCTCTACAGCTATCACTCTGGTCCAAGCCACCACCATCTCTTGCCTGTGTTATTGTGGAAACCTCCTAACTGGTCTTGCTTCTGTGATTGGCTCTCAACACAGCAAGCAGAGAGAGACCCTGTTACTTCTCTGCTCAGAACCTTTCAAAGCCTTTGCATTTCTCTCAGAGTATAAGCCAAAGTCCTTCTGGTGTCCTTTGAGGTTCTACCTTAAGTAACCCTTTGCTCCCTCTCCTGTCTCAATGGCCCCCTTCCCACTGGCCACCTCTCTGTCCTGCTGTTTCTCACAATACCAGGTAAGCAGCCACTTCTTAGCCTTTGCACTTACTGATCCCGGCCTAGAATATTCTTCCCCAGCTGTCTACACAGTACTTCCTCATCTCTTTGTGGACCACACTCAAAGTCACTTCAGCGAGGCCCTCCCAGACCACCCTTCCACCAGGCTGCGATTTTGGCCTCTTTTGTTCACTGCCTTGTCTTCAGTGCCTAGAACAGAACCCGCCCTTTCTAGGTGCTTAATAACGTGACTGACTCAAATGGCTCAGTGAGGGAGTGAACACAGGGTCAGGCAAAAGTAGGCTTACAGTTATGTATATGGGAACTAACAATAATAAATAATAACACAAGAATAAACTCTATTTTGTAGTCTTACAACTGTAAACCTACTTTTGCCCCACCTGCATATGGGCAACGGTGGGCCTGCCCTGGCCAGGGCTCTGATGAAGGTTTGCTGAGCTGGAGTATGAGTTCTTCTTTTCCCTCTCAGGCCAGAGCCCGGCAGGGCTGGCTCGTGGCTGGCACGGTGGGCTGCCCCGGGCCCGAGATTTCCCCGTCCTCTGGGGTCCCCATCACCAGCTGCCTGGAGTTCCTCTGGGACCGGCCTACTCTGCTAGTGCTGGGTAGGTAGATGTCCCTGCTTTTCTGTGGTCAGATGTGCGCTTCCTGAGCACCTGCACGTCCAGCCGTGGCGTCCCTAATCCTCTGGCCTGTGCCCTGCAGGGAATGAGGGCTCTGGCCTGTCCCCAGAGGTGCAGGCCTCCTGCCAGCTCCTCCTCACCATCCTGCCCGGCCGGCAGCTGCCTCCTGGACTGGAGTCCTTGAATGTCTCCGTGGCTGCAGGTGGGTCTACTCTCCCCTTACTTCCCTCCCTCCGATCACACTTGTGTGGCTGTTTCATCCTAAACAAGCTTCTCAATCATTCTGTGTCTCCATTGTGTTCTGCGTTGAACATGGAAAATGCATCCTTTTGAGGATGAAATGAGGGAGTGCCTGGCACAGGATCCTTCCTCCCCTCAGATCTCTTCCCTGTGTCATTCTGTCTTGGCAGGAATTCTTCTTCACTCCATTTGCAGCCAGAGGAAGAGTATTCCTGAAGAAGGGAAGAGAGGGCAACTTCTCCAAGGCCCCAGGGAGTCCTCAGCTATGGCCGAAGGGCCCAGAGTAGCTCAGGACCCGGGGCAGTCCTCAGGACCAGAAAAAGTGAGGCAAGGCGGGGACTGACTTGGACCGATGGAAACGTGTGCGTGCCGGAGGGCAGGGACAGACTGCCGTGCCTTCAGAGGTGCTGGTCTCCTGCCTGGTGCGCAGCCAGGCTCTGTTTATTAATCTCCAGCTTGCAAAGCAGGGAGTTTTGTGGTGGAGACTGGAGGAGGTTCAGTTTTCTGTTTTGGGTTTGGACTTGCAGCTGGAGATGGTAGCCCGTTAATTTCTAGGATGTGCTAGTTCAGAGGGTCTGCTTCCACCCAGGTCCTGCCTGGGCAAGGAGGGCAGTCTAGACATCAGAAGGGAACCGGGCAGCTCTGCCCAGGGGTCCTCTCTGTTCCCCTTGAGCCAGCGTGAGGATGGAGAGGGAGGCCGGGGCCTCCTGTGGGCCAGACCCTGCCCCAGCTCCGCCTCTGGCATGTGGCTTCATCTCTATGTGCCTCAGGGCCCTTGCTGGCACCACCCTCTCGGGGCTGTTGTGAGGCTCAAATAAAACACCTGGTGCCCAGACTGGTGTGGCTCAGTTGGTTGCAGTGTCGTCCCACAAAGTGAAAGGTCGCTGGTCCAACTCCCCATCAGGGCACATTTCCTGGGTCGCAGGTCGGGTCCCTGGTTGGGGCACTTAAGAGAGGCAACTGATCGATCAATTGATGTTTGTCTCGCACATCGATGTTTCTCACCCTCTCTTTCTCCCTCCCTTCCCCTCTTTCTAAAAATAAATAAAATCTGAAAAGCAAAACAAAACAAAGCATCACCTGGTATCCAGCAGGCACTCAACCAGCGGGCCATCCTCTTCGATTCCTCCACGAGGTGGCAGCCTCGCTCTTCGGCCCACAGCCTCTTCAGGCCGCTCCTGCAGCCAGCTGGCCGCATTCCAGGCTGTGGCCCCTGAGAGACAAGGGAAAGATTAGCAAACACCCCCCACCCCACTGGCCCTCCAGTCCCCCTGGCTGGTGAGTCATCAGTCAGTCCACCTACTTGCAAGGAACCAGTGAAACCTGGCTTTTGACCCCGGGAGGGGCGAGGGCTGGGTTGCTGGTTGTTGTATCATCCAGACCCACGTGGTGCTCCCCAGGGTCCCACAGTGGAGTGGAGGCCCCCAGTGCAGTAGTCCAGAGCAGGCTGGGCTGCATGTGGGAACCCCCCGGCAGGCTTTGGGAAACAGCCCACACTGGGACCCACCCCGAGTGTGACGTGATTGGTCGGGGTGCAGCCCTCGCATCAGGATTTGGAACTCCCGCCAACCCCCATGGTTCCCATGTGCAGCCCAGGCTGAGAGCCACTGGAGCAGGGTTTGTCAGTCTCGGCGGCATCGACACCCTGGGCCAGGTAATTCTCTGTGGTGGGCGCCGTCCTGTGCATCATAGGGTGTTTATCAGCATCCCTGGCCTCTACCCCTGGATGCTGGTCGCACCCCCTTCCTCTAGCTGTGACAACCAAAAATCTCTCCAGACATTGCCAGATGTCCCCGGGGGAGACAAAGTCACCCCTAATTGAACACCACTGCTCTAGAGTGTGGGTCTGGAGGACAGCAACCCCAAGTTCAAATCCCGATTGCTGTGTGGCCTTGGGCAAGATCCTTACGTGTCTGAGCCTCAGGCCCCTCCTCGGTGAAGGGGGACAACCCTACCATTTAGGGGTACGGGGAGGACACAGAGGACACTGGGAACCCAGTGCCGCACTTATAGTAGGTGCTCAGTGAGTAGTACCACTCTTCCTCTGTAGACTGGACTTGGAATTCTAATGCAGATGCCAATTTAGAAGGACATTTTAATTTGCTTAAAAAGGGCCTAAGATTGCTTTAAAGTCCAAGTTTATCCTCCCAAGAGAGGAAGAAACCCCTTTGTTGACTCTAGGTCACCACCTCATTGGCCCCCCTTGCACTGCCTGTCTCCACCTGGCGCACAGGGTCTGACCCCCGCTGGCCCATGTCAACCTTGGGCATACCACCCCTCTTTCCCCATCCCTGTCGCATTCTTGGCCAAGAGTCCACTGTGATTTTGAACCTTGGCTGCACCCTAGAGTCAGGGTCAGGGAGTGGGGATAGCTTTTAATATCCCAGATGCCTGGAGGCCTCGGGCCGGCGAAATCAGAATCTCCGAGGCAGGAGCCAGGTATGGGCATTTCTCACAGCTCCCTGTTGGTGCCGGTGTGCAGCCTCGTTTGAGAATCACTGGCCTCCCAGCCACCCACTCGTGTCCAAGAAACCCTCCAGATCACACCCATGCTTTCAAGCGCATGTCTGAAAGCACGTGCCGTTCACCTGTCCCTTTAGAAGGTACTGGCTGTAGCCCTGGCTCCATGGGCTTCCTACCAGAGGACTTCTCAGTCCCCGCCCCTGTGAAACAGGGACAGTGCCGCGGCGCCTGCTCTGGCTGCCCCCTCCCCAGCAGAGAAGTTGGAAAGTGAGGTGACAGCATGTCAGTGAACATGTCCTGTAAACCGAAGAACGGTGCACCCGGGACGGGCGCACAGCGGCAGACCTGTTCTGTGTCAGCGGGACTGGGCGCCGGAGCCCGATATTTGCTCATGCATCCTGGGTGTCTCTGTGAGGGCGATTTCGGGCGAGGTGAACATTTAAACTGGTAGACCAAGTAAAGCAGGTTGCCCTCCCTGATGTGCATGGGCCTCATTCAGTCAGTTCAAGGCCTGTGTAGGACAACAGCCCGACCCTCCCGTGAGCACGAGAGAATTCTCCCGGTCTTTTGGAATGGAAACCTGGGCTTTTGTGGGGCTTGAGCCTGCTGGCCTCCAGATGGGAATGACGTTACCGGCCTCCCGCATGCATAGGCAGCCTGCAGCACTTGGGGCGCCAGCCTCCATGGTCACTCGGGCCCGTTCTCTGTAACAGATACATAAGCAAGTAGGTAAGTATGTACGTATGTATATGTGTGTGTGCCTCTCTCCTATCGGTTCTGTTTCTCTGGAGAACCCAGACGGACAGACTTGATGAAAATAAACTCCGGTGCCCTGGAGCCCCTTCCACACAGGGGCACAGAATCAAGCTTGGCTCTCTGGGATCAAACCCAGCATGGAAACTAGAGATCGGGTTGAGGGCCTCGGGGTCCAGAGCCCCCTCTGCTGCCCAGGGACTCCTCTGCGGTGTCTGGTACCCTGTCTGACCTGCTGCGGGCATGCTATTCATCAGCCTTATGGGTCCCTGTGGTCTGGGCCATCTGGAGGGGTCACTCTCCTGGGCTAAGAGCCAGGCACAGGCGGCTCCTCCCTGCTTCACCCACTGGGCAGCCGCTGGTCTCCGGGAAGACAGGCCCACCCGAACCACAAGGAACTGGGCTGTGATTACCTGCTGTGCACACACTGGCCTGTGGCTGCAGACCAGGCATTCCCAAGACAAACAGCACCTGATGCCCAGGACGAGGTCTGACTCTCCTTGGAGTGGCCTCTGGTGCCTGACACACAGACACCGTTTGCCGCGTTTGGTCAAGTGCTCAGGAGCTCTGGTGGCTGTGACTGAGGGTGTGAGGGTGCTGGGTGGGGCTCCTTGCCCTGTGGGGCAGGGTGGGGTGGGGCCAAGGGGCGGGCACAGTGGTAGGGAAGAGCATGGCCCGGGCTGCCAGGCAGTTTGCTTTGAGTTGCAGCTCTGTGCCTCCTGATGGTGCCAGTGGGAGCATGTCCCTTAACTTTCCCAAGTCTTGTTTTCCTCATCTATGAAATGCGGATAACTGCACTGGCCAGCGTAGACAGAGCACAACCCATAGATGAGGGGTTGTGGGTTCAATTCCCGGTCAGGGCCTATACCTAGGTTTCGGGCATCATCCCCGGTCTGGGTGCATACAGGAGGCAACCAGTCAGTGCTTCTGTTTCAAATGGACGTTTCTTCTTTCCTCTCTCTGAAAAGCAATGGGGAAACAATGTCCTCAGGCGAGGAGATCAATAAATTAATAGATAAATAAATAAATAAAATGGGGTGACCATAGTGTCCACTTCCCAGGACCGTGGTGCAGAGTAAGTGAGACCTCGCATGTGAAGCCCTCAGCGGGTGCTGGAGGGCGGCAGCTGTTCGTTCCCACAGCACCCAGGGGCAGACCTAGGGGTCAGGGCACTGGGCTCTGCTCTCCTGCCAACCCGGCCTCAACTACCCCCCCACCCCACAGCCCCAGGGTCCCTTTCAGCAGCAACACGCAATGATTCACCCATGAGAGCCGCTGGAGCTAGCTGGGGAGGGAAGGGGGTGGAAATGACCTGTGCAGCGCCCTCCTTTGTGGGGCCTCCACAGCCAGGAGGGGAAGGGTCTCAGAAGGGTCGGTGGCTGCCTTGGTATTTCCAGATCAGCCGGATTGTGGCCAGTGCCCCTGCTTCCCCCTAGGGCTGGAATCTTTTTGGGGAACAGGCTGCATTGCCAGCTTCCGGCCCCAGGCAGGGGTCCTAAACCGGACACTCCCTCCCCCGCGCGTGCACACACACACACACACACACACACACACACACTCCTGCAGGCCCAGGCACCAGGGGGCCCTCCCAGTTTGTAAATGTAATCAACCCTGAGGTCTCGGTCTTCCACAGGTGCAATTAGCATGCCCATCTGCTAATCCCTGATTAATGATGTTTACAAACACAGGGCTGCGCTCAGAGCTGGAGGTTCCTCCCCGGAGCCCCCTGCCCCACTCACTGCACACGTGTGGAAAGGACACACAGGGAGACTGCGCACCTGGTGCCAGTGCTGGGACTCTGCCGCTCCTTCTTCCCACCGTGGGCTGGGCGTGCTCCCTGTACTCGCCGTGCCAGGGGCAGCCTGGGCCTCTCTCTCTCTCTCTCTCTCTCTCTCTCACACACACACATATACACACACATGCACGCGTGTCCCCTGGGTGAGGGCATTTCCACCCCACCCACCTCCCTGCTGAGGACTTTGGTGGGCCCCGTCACAGGCACAGAAGCAAAAGCATGAAGAACACAGACTTCTGAGTTGGACAATCTGAGTCCAAACATTGGCTCTACCTCAGGCTGGTCACCTAGACTGACTGAGCCTCAGTTTCTTCATCTGTAAAATGGAGATAAAAGGACTTAGCACAGTGCCTGGGACACAGTAGGTGCTCCATAAATGTGAGTTTTTTATTGCTATGAAAATGATGATTATGATGATGAGGAAGAAAGAAGGCATCGGAGCTACAAAGATGCCTGGGGCTCTCCCCTCCTCCCGCACTCCCCTCTCTGGGGAGGAGGGCAGGTCCCAGCTCATTACTGGCGGGCCAGGGTAGAGGTGTCAGATTGGAATCACTCCCAGGTCTGTTCGCAGCTTCCCTGTTTCATTAACACCTCCCTGGTGGTCTTCAGCTCCTCCCGCTGGGGGGAGGTGCTCCAGAAAGTTCTAACCACCACCTCACCAGCCAGAGCTCAATGGTCCTCCTGGGTTTGTGCTCAGAATGCCCACAGAGGGTTTTATGTGGGAAGACATAGCCACTGGCCAGGAGACTGTCACTGTCCCCTCCCCCAGGGTCCTGGAGGCCCGGTAAGGGGGCATCACACCTGGGGCTACTCCTGGCTTCCCCTCCCCCATTGACCTCTCACCCAGAAGTTCTAGTCCCTGTCCCCACTGCCTCCCAGCCAGGCCACTTCTTCCCTTCTTCCAAAGCAGAGGGTCCTAATCCTGACCACCACTTCCTAGTGGGTGACCGAAGGCAAGTCCCTTATCCTCTAGGACATTCAGCTGCCTCTTCCGTGACTGGTGACACCATACGTAAGCAGCACAGCACAGTGCCTGGTGAACGGTAAACTCCGTCAGGGCGGCCATTGCTCTTCTTGTATAGAGACAACTGCCCTCGGAATCACCTTTTTAAATGGAAGAACCTTGTGTCACCAACTGGCTGGGGGAGTGGGTGGGTGTCCAGGGCCAGAGCCTGGCACCAGGCCCGTGTTCAGGAAAAGCAGGAAAGGGCTCGAGCTCTGTCTCCATTAATTGTCCCGGCTTCTTCCCCAGTCTGGGGGGCGGGGGTGGGGTGGGGTGGAGTGGGGCTGGGTGTTGGATTGGGACCGGGAGATTCGCAGAGCCTGCACTGCACTCTGAGAAGGACCCTTATGGAGATGTCTGTTCTTCACGCCTCCTCCCCATGCCCTCTCGGTCCAAATACTCCATTTCAGAGGACACTCTCCACCAGCTGCGGTGGGGCGGGGAGGAGGCACTGGCCCAGGCCCCCTCCACCCCAGCCGGTTCAGCCTGCTGGACCTGGCCCCCTCGGCTTCCTCCCGCCACCTCTGCACCCCTCTCTGTCTCAGGCTCCTGGATTTTTGGCTGAAGTTCGTGGGTGTCAGAAGGGGAGACTCTATGAAAAGTGGCACCTTCTGTGGTTTATCTGCAACTCCAAAAAGTACCAGTGGGCTGAACAGTTTTCTTTAGAAAGAGGGAACTGAAGCAGAAATGAACAGATCAGGGAGGAGGTCAGACGGTGGGCTGGGTCCCTTCCTGCCAGTGGCCTTACTGGCCCCCCTGCCCCTACAATTTCCCCATGCCCCCCCCCCCCCGCCCCCGCCTCTGTGGGCACCTAAGCCCCACCCCCTCTTTTATCCTAGCAGGACAGGGATCAGCTCCCCTCGGTTTACATTCCCAGGTCCCAGCACAACGCCAGGCTCATCCTGAGTGTTTAAAAAGGGTGAATGAACAGTGCAGAGAGATGGGTCCTGAGGTTGGAGACCAATCGCCTCCCGCTCCTCTTCACTCTAGGGGGTTGGAGGGGCAAGTCTCTCAGCACATTTCCAGCTGGCCCTGACCTTCAGCTTTCTGAGGAGGCAGGACACAAATGCTCCCCCAGCCACAGCTGCTCTCGAGTCTCCGAAACAAAGGAGCCGATGGAGGGTTGAGAGGCTGCTCTGGGGGACCCTCCGCCCTCACCCTGCTGAGGCCCATCTGCATCCAGGCCTCGCGCAGGCGCCCCTCCCGGCTGTGACGGGCGGGGGGGACGCGCCACAGGCCAGGCACTGCGAGGCGCGGGATCTGGTCTAAATCACTGAGGTGGGTAGGGGACCCAGGAGCTGTGCGCTTGGAGCAGCGTGATGATGATGGTGATGGTAATGATGGCACTACCATTTATTACATCCTTACCGCGTGCTAACAGTTGTAAATGCCTGGACTCCTCTAATTCCCGTGATGCTTTGGGGTAGGCGCTGTTCTTACCTCTGGTTTAGGAATAGGAAACAGAGGCTCGGAAGGGTGGAGTAATTTGCCCAAGGTCTTGCTGTGGCAATCAGAAGGGTTTGGGAGGGAGGGGGGCGTGGGAGAGAGGGTGGGGTGTGGGGTTTGGAAGGAGGGAACCTTGGGTCCAAGCATCAGCTGGGAGACCTGCTGCTGAGCAGGCCGAGCCACATCTGCACACAGCCACCCTCCCCGGGCACTGCCCCCCACCGCCGTCTCCCCAGTCTTCCCCTAAAGCATCGTGACAAGCTCCCCCAGTGGGGCATCCTAGTGGGGGGGCACTGGCACCAGCTCCCCACTCAGCTGTGGGTGGAATGCCCGAGTGGGGAGGCCAGAGTTGCAGCTCAGGGCTGTGGGACCCAGCAAAAGGTCTTGCCTCTCAGACACCAGGCCTGGGTTTAAATCCTGGCCCTGATCAAGTCTCTTAACTTCTGCACTGGGTTTCTTTACTGTAAAATGGGGCCAGAAACCTCTTGCTCCCAGGGTTGCACCTGCTGCTTCCTCCTCTGTTTCTCAGGCTCCTCCTCTGTTCTGTGGTGTCTGCTGCCTCCTGGCCCTTCCCGGCTCCAGCTGCTGCCTCCGCTCCCTCTCCGCTCTGCCTCTGCTTTCTGGTGGTCTCTGCCCCGTCTGCCTGCTGTGGCTGGGCCACTGGGGGCTCTCTGCTGCTGCTCCCTTTCTGAGGCTGTGTGTCTACACCCTGTCTGTCCTTCTCCTTGTCCCTTCCCTGGCTCCTGATACCCCAGGGGCTGATCGATGGCAGCCGCTGGTTATCGATTGGGGTGGGCACTCAAGTGTGGCCGCCAGAGGCCGATATCGATGGACAGAATTGGTGCCCAGACCGGATGGAGTGGCAGTTGGGAAGCCTGGGGCTGATGGGGGAGTGGGGCTCTCCCCCTGCCAGGACCTGAGAGCGGACCCTGCTAGGGATGAAAGGGGGTGGGCCAGAGGGCCTCTGAGGACCAAAGGCCAAGACTCAGCTCATGCTGTCTCCTAACAAGTAGTTACTGAGCACCTACTGTGTGCCCGCAGGGGCTACAGCAGGGAACAAGTCAGCAGGAATCAGGGAGCTCCCGCTCACAGCAGCCCTGTGAGCCCAAGGCTGCCCTCACCCTGTTGCAGAGTTGGGGAGATCAAGGCTCAGAGGCGTTGGCCCCCCCCGGGACTCAGACCCAGTTCTGACTCCAAAACCATTGCTTTTGCCTTCTGTTTTGGTTGCTCTCTTGACCATTGTTAAGTCCAGGTCAGTAGTTAAGTACAGTCGCCTTGCTGTGCAGCAGACCTACGGACCTCTGCCGTCTCACAGAACTGAAACTCCGCGGGCACCAAGCAGCGGCTCCCGCCCCTCCCCCTCCAGCCCCGGACAACTGCGGTCTGTGCTCTGTGTCTAGGAAGTCTACAACTTTAGCTGCTCGTGCAGGTGGAATCCTGTGGTGTTTGTGCTTGTACCACTGGCTTGTTCCGTTTAGCATAATCTCTTCAAGGCCCACCCACATCGTAGGATCCGCTTCCTCGTCCTAAGGCCGAGTGATACTCCATTGCAGTGCACGCCACATTCTGTTTAACCACTTATGGGCTGGTGGGCACCTGGGTTGCCCCCTTCCCTTGTGCAAACAACTCTGCACCGACCGCGGGCGTGCAGACGTCTCTAGGGTCCTCTTTTCGATTATGTTGGGTATATGCCTAGAGGTGTGATTGCTGCATCGTATTTTCATTTTTTGGAGGAACTGCCATACTGTTTGCCTCAGTGGCTGCACCGTTTTACAACCCCACCAGCAGTACGTAAGCGTTCTAATTTGTCCACATTCTCACCAACATGTGTGGTTTTCTTTTTTCTTTTTTTTTTTTAATTGCAGCTGTCCCGCCGGGGGTGAGAAGTCGCCTCACTGCAGCTTTGATGGGCATTTCTCTTGTGACCAGTCACGTGTTGCCCTTGGGGAGACGTCTGTTCAAGTCCTTCGCCCAGTTCTTACTCTGGCAACTTGTTTGTTGGTGGCTGGTGCTGAGTTGTGGGAGCTCTTTATATACTCTGGACAGTAACCCTGTATCACAGTGATTTACGAGGAGAATGGAGGAAACGCTGACTTAGAGCCTGGCAGGCCTCGGTTCAGGTGCCGTCTTGGCGCCCCGGCCGCCCCGGCCAGCTGGCTAGCTTTGGGCAGGTGCTTTAACTTCTCTGATCCTCATTTTTCTAGTCTGAGTGAGGGGCTCCTCTCTTGCAGGGTTTTCTGCAGAATGCCAATCACAGGTGCTCACTGAAGTGCAGTGATCAGAGTTAACTCACTGCCTCTCACCACCCTCTGAGGCCATGACCCTGAGTGGGCCGCACAGCCCCTCCCTGCAGTCACTACTTCCCACTGTTCTTGACCCCAGCCAGCCCCTCTGACCTGGGTGGACCTCAGCCCCTATTCCTTCCGAGGGCTGGGGATCCAGGCTCCTGAGTCAAAAACTCAGCTGGGCCACGGCAGACACCCAAGCCAGCCCAGCAGCCCTCTCTGGGCCTGGGAGGTGGGCCTGATGCCCTGCCTGCCTGCCTGTTCCTTGTCTCTGCCTGGCCCTGCTGGCCCTGGAGCTTCCTCACTCCCGGTCGCCCAGTTGCTGCCAGCGCTGCAGCCTGTTTAACCCAAAGGCCCCCAATATAACCCCCAGTCCAGCCCATTGAGGAGAAAATTCAGATTGCATTAAATGCCATTGATTTTCCTCCAAATTTGCTGCAAGTGTACTTTGAGACTCCTCGATATCGCTGCCTGTTCCAAACTTCAGTCTGTCAGCCACTGTCATAGCTTCTCCAGGGAACCAGAGGGGCACGAGGCTGGCCATCAGCGCGGTGGGAGAGGGCCGAGGGCGGAGAGCGGTCTTCAGGAGCCCCCAGTCTGCTCTGGCCCTTTGGGCAGGCGGCCAGACTCTGGATGCACCACTGGTTTCTGGGGCGCGAGCACTTCCCTGCCCCGTTGCTCCCATCTGTGTGCGTCGGTGTCTGATTGCGGGTGTCCGTGGTCTGTCTCTGTGCGTCTGGGCCTGTTTGTCTCCATATATGTGTGTGTGTCTGAGTGAGTGTGTGTGTTTGCATGAATGCTGGGGTGGGGCTTGGCTTGCATGTGAACTCTGGACGGGGCTTGACTGGGATAAACCCAAGACGTGGCTCTCCCCCAAAGGGCCGAGGGCCAGGGCGCTGGAGGGGCGCAGGTTCTCTGCCCTCCCCCATCCACCCCTGCTGCCCCTTTGTTATCATGAATGTGGGCATCTTGCTGACTTCTTTGGGCTGTTAGATTTGGGGTTTGGGGGACTGGTAGAAAAACTTTGCAACCTGATGTTGGGATGAGGGGGCATGAACTCCTCCCCTGCCTGCAGTCTGAACAGAGAGCCCCAGGTGGCTGTGTTTAGGGTTGAGAGGAATACTGTCATCTGAGTCTGGAGAGAGCAGGTTGGGCGGGAAGACTGGGCAGTGGTGGGGGTTGGGGGGGTTGGAGGGGGTGGGTCTGTGGCCTGGAAGGAGGGCATTCCTGTCTGCCTGGGCCACACTCCTGGCCTAATGTCAAACATCAAGATGAGACTTAGTGGGGAGAAGAGTCACCGACAGGGGTCTTTTGTCCTTTGTGGGGTGAAGTGGCATGTGACTTGGCCATGGGCCAGACTACTTGCCTCTAGGCCGCCTTCCAGGACCGGAGGATGGCCTGGGTGCTGCACTGGCCTGCCAAGGCCCTGGCGTGCAGCTGAGACGCCCCAGGGAGCAGCCTTGGTGGACCCTCCTGTACACTGTGGGGGGATAGGCTCTGGGTATGTGGCCTTGATGAAGCCTCACCTGCTACCCCCACCCCAGCCCCGCACAGGCATGTCATGTAAGTTCATGGATGTGCATGCATGTTTTCCCTGCAGCCTCTGCTGGGGAGCTGGGAGCAGCTCTCTGGGTTCCAGGGACGGGCCAGATTTATGGCACTGGGAGAAATATTTAGGCCTGAGACAGTTTGGTTGTGTTAATTATGGAAATCTAAAGATAATCTATATTTAATGCTGAATTTTGTCAAATTTGCTAAAGAATTAGGGGAGCGTGTGCAAACAGTGACACTTCAATGAAGAACAAGGTGCAATTAAACTCTGAAATTTACAGTGGAATAATTGGAGAGCATGACAAATATAGTTATCAGCAGCAACTAATTAGGGGTCTGCTCGAGGTTTCTGGGCTTGATTAATCTCGCCTGGATGCTAATAAGTTATGCTGGGCAGCTGGTAGCATTTGTCCCCTCCTCCTCCACCCTCCTCCAGAGTACTTGGGGGTGAGGATAGGACCCCTTCGGTCCCTCCCTCTGTGCAGCCTGGTCTGAAGGGGGTGGGGGCACCACAGCTACTATGCTGAGACCCTCCCCAGCTCAAGATGCGGTGAGCACCTTGAGTTGCCCCTGCTCAGGCATCCTGGGGTCTCACTGGTTGGTCAGTTCTTCTTGGTGTCTCACTTGAGGCTTGTTGGGATTGGAGGAGAGGAGACTGGGGGCAGAGTCTTAGGGTCTCGCTGGGTCCCAGTGGGTCAGATGGGTTCCTTGGCTGTGATGCAGCTCAGTCTGACTCCCGCCTCCACTCCTTGGGGGAAGGAAGGGGCTCTGAAAGCCCCCGCTCTGACCCTGGGTGGGTCCCATGCACTCCTGTCCTGGGCCAGGCGCCCCTCCTCCTTCCCTCCCAGGCCTCTGCGAATCTTCCTTGTTGCTGGCTGTGGCCAAGCCTTAGCTCCGCTGATTTAAGTTCAGGCCTTAGTTGGTGCTGCTACCTGGCTGGTGTGTGGCCAGCACCCTGGGCGTTGCTTGCCAGGCCCAGCTGTGAAACGACAACCATCCTTTCCTCTCTGGGTCTCTGCCCCGGGAGCCTTCCTCCGACCTGCTGCCCTCATCATCCTTGAGGAGCCTGCCCTGGGAGGGGTCACAGTGTGACTAAGAGGAGGGAGTGGCCCCTCAAGCACTCACCCCTGCAGTGCCCACCCTTTCCTCTGAAGCTCTTCTGACTGATGGGTCCCCCACCTGGGGTCACCTAGGGCCGTGGGGCATGGGCAGCCCCCTGCTATCTCTTGCCTTTGCTCAGTGTCACCTGGGACGGGACACAGAGACTGATTGGCAGCCTCACAGGAGATTGGGAGGTCTAAAATGCAAGTCAGATGGCCTGCTTTGTTGTGAATGTCTTAGAGGAAGTGGAGCTCTCAAAGCACAGGTGTGTGTGAGGGTGTGTGTGTCGCAGGAGGCTGGCCCGGGATGCAGCTGGTCTAGAGGACAGCTGGGAGGGGCTGCAGGAGGGGGTGGGGACTTCCAGCAGGCGTCCAGTGGAGACCAAGCCAGAGTGGGTCACCTCCCGGAGAAGGTGGCTTTGCTTCCTCGAGGCCTCAGTGTCTCTTCCTGCTTGTGGCCTGCGCTGCTCTGGGGTCAGACTCTCCTGGGTTGTGTCCTGGCCCTGGGGACCCTGCGCTGTTCCCACCCACGTCAAGTCCTGGTTTCCTTCTGGTGGAACAGGGAGAATCACTTCAAGGCCGCCTGCTGGCAGTGTCCCAGGACCTCCTGAAGGGCCAGGGGCTGAGCAGACCCTCAGTGAAAGGCGCTTCCTCTCTCTCCCTCTTCCCCTCCCTTCTAGTCCCTCATCCCCACCCCCACGCTTCTGGGGCACTTGCATATCTTTTTAATCAGTGCCAGGGCCCTGACTGGAAGGGAGTTGGGTGAGAAGCAGAGTCCGGAGCTTCTCCCTCCCTCCCCCAGCCTCAGGGAATCACACTGGGAACCGAGGCCTGGTGTGCAGGGGCTAGAAAAACAAGGGCCTGTGAGGCCTCCAGTCAGGCCTCGAGGTGTGGCTACTGTTAAGAAACAGTGTGCAGGGTGGAGGTGGCTCCTGTAGCATTCACAGCTCCACCTGCTCTACAAACAACTTGCCCAACGTGCGAATCAGACCAGGTCCTGCCCCTGCTCGGAAGCCCGCAGTGGCTCCCCTCGCCTCCGGGATAAAGCACACACTGTAGCCTCTGGTCAAAGCTGTCTGCAGTCTCCCCGGTCTGGTTCCGGCTTCCTCTTGGGCCTCCTGAAGTCCTTTTGCCCTACCGGTTCCCTACCCCTCCCTCAGCCCTGGGCTGTCCGAAGGCTTTGACTGAGGCAGTTCCCATCATCTAAAATGCCTTCTCTCTGCTTCCGTTCCCAGGTCCTCCCGCTGGGAGATCCAGCTTAGCTTAGGTCTCAGCACCTCCCACCGCCTCTCTTGGTGCTTCTAGTCGCCTCTGTCCTCCCCCCCAGCCCCACCTGAACTCCCACCTGTCGCACAGTTGTCCCTTGCAGCTATGCCACACTCCCCCGCCAGAGGGCAACAGATGCTGTGGGCACAAGGGATTCCGCCCCCTACCCCCCAAGCATGGGCTGCACCCCTCCTTGGCCCTCCTCTGTTATGCAGTCTTCTGGACTTAGGGGTTGGAGGGTTTGGGGTCAAGGGGTGCTTTGTTCCTCTTCCTGCAGAAGTAACGTCCTTTGAGATTTGGGTAAGGATCACAGAGCTAGCGTCCTACGTCTGTGCAGTGCAGCGAGTGTACCAGTCACCGCCGGTGCCCTGGGTGTTAGGGGAAGGCTCGGTTGGCCCACTTTGCAGGTGGAGGAGCTGTCTTGGTCACTGCCCAACCTTTCAGAGGCTGGGAAGGCACTGGTGCAGAATGCACTGGCCAAACCGAGGCTTGGAGTAAATTTGCTGAGGGTAATGAGACCTGCTGGGGGAAGCTGGGCCTCCCACCCAGGCCTCTCTGACTTCTAGGTTAGCATTTTCCCCTCCACACCAGTTTTTCTGATGCACCAATACTCCAGTCCAGTCCCTCCCTGTCGTTGCCACAGCCCCCGGCTCTGAGGTGGCTGCAAATGGTGCCCGAGGCCCCGGAATGCAGCCCCCAAGTCCTCCAGGGCTGTGTGTCTGTGGACAGGTCACCAGCCTCTCTGAGTCACAGCTTCCTGTAAACGGTCAGCAGATGCTTAGTCCCTGCTCTGCAGGCTCAGCATGGGATGAAGTGAGAAGGTGGGTGCAGAGACCCCTCTTGCCTACAGTGGACCCCCTGCGAACTTGGGCTGGGGTCCCCCCCGGCTCTCGGTCTGTGTCACCTAGAGCTGGGAGCGGGAGCACAGACACCACAGGTCTCACTCGGCATCTGGGGGTCTCCTTCCTCAGGAGCCTCCAGCCCTGGCTGCTGCTGGAAGTGATCCTCCGTCTCCATGGCAACTCGGGCAGGCCACCTGCAGGGCCTTTCGTGCCAGCGCCGTTGACCTCACTTAGGATGATTACCTTTCGGCAAATAAAATAATTGTGTTAATAAAGAGGCTGTCGGGGTCCCTCATCCCCCATTCACTTGGCCTGTTCCCCATCCCTGCCTCGGAGGAAAGAGACGTCCTCCCCCACAATTACCCCTGGCCCCTGGGACACCTTACTCTTAAACAAGTTGTTGACTGAGACCCTGCATGGGTTTTAATTTTTTCTGGTTTTAAACTGCCCCTCCCCCACCCCCGCTGTCCCCTTGCCCCAATGTCTTTGTTGAGGTGCACAGTTGCCATAATACTGCTCTTCCTGTCTTCTTTTGACGTGGCTTTGAACGCCCACTGGGCCTCCTAAGCTTCCATAATAATAAATTCTGTTTATTGAGGGCCTGCTGCGTGCTACACCCTTCACAAAGTGTCTTCAAAAATGTCCTCTCTTTGATCCCTATAACAACTGTGCACGTTAGGAGCTGCATCACTCTACAGAGTAGGAGACTGAGGCTCAGAGAGAAAGAGAGAGAGGGGGTTTTGGCGGGGCTGGAGGCCTGGGTGGCCCCGCCTCTGGTCTGGAGAACCGGCTCTCCCGACCGGGTGTGGCCCTGCGCCTGCATCTCCAGTGTAGTTCAGCGGCCCTCTGGCCGTGGGCTTGGCACCCACCCGGCTGGGCTGCAGGTTGGGGGGAGGAGATGGATTTGTCCTCAGGCAACGGACGTGGGCGATGCGGTGTGATCAGTGCTCTGAGACCAAGAAAACGGTGGAGACCCAGCTTGAGGTGCTGTGGAAGCAGACCCACCATAACGGGGGTGGGGGGACGAGACCGACGCTTTGCAGAGTGCCTCCTGTGTTGTCTCGTGATGCTCATCAGAACGCAATTTTACAGAGGAGAAAGGGAAGGCTCGGAAAGCTGAGGTGAATTTTCAAGGTCATACGGCTGGTATGGAGCAAGGATTCAAACCAGGTTTGTCTGACATCCCTGCCCAGGCTCAGTGCGTGTTTGGCTTGATCAGGCTGCCTGCCGGGTCATGGATGGAGAGGAACAGAGAGGGAGAGAGAAACAGGAGAGCGGGCTCCGTCTGAGGGCGGGGCCTCTGGAAGGTCTAACTACTCCTTAGCCACAGTTCATTATTTGAGGCTCTGGTTAATAGTAGGCTTGCCAAAGAGAGGTTACCAAAATTGTGGCTAATTTGAGAAATTTAATCTTTACAGATGAACACAAAATAATGCAATGTGAATAGGCTTTTTGAAAGCCCATTTTATTATTTTTATTTTTCAAACATTTTATTTATTTTTAGAGAGAGGGGAAAGGAGGGAGAAAGAGAAAAAGAAACATCAATGTGTGGTTGCCTCTCACATGCCCCCTACTGGGGACCTGGCCTACAACCCAGGCATGTGCCCTGACTGGGAATCAAACTGGTGACTCTTTGGTTCTCAGGCCAGTGCTCAATCCACTGAGCCACACCAACCAGGGCTGAAGGCCCATGTTAAGCCTTACAAATAATTATGAGGTTGGGTTCTGCAGGTGGTGCTATTTTGGGACAGGACAAATCTTTCAAATTGTGAGGGACGGTCCTCACTGGATTCTGGGGTCACCCTGTCCCTGGAGGAACAGTGTGATCGGGGCATAACATCAGCAGTCTGGATTTAAGGTTCATTGTAGATATGAGTCCCAGGCTAGAGACCCTAGCTAGTCTTCACCCATGGCCATGAGAGAGGCCCTGACCCAGACAAAGTGACTGGACCCGGCAGGGCCGGGCAGGGGCTGGCACGCCCGCCAGGCACACTAGGTGGCGCTCTGATATTGCTCAATCCTCTGAGCACCAGGCTGTGCAGTGGCTGGAGGGCTGGGTGTGAGTGACTTTGAGGGGAAGCTGGTCTCAGTGGACCTGACACCTGGGGCTAGGCCTAAGCCAGGGGGCACTGGAGATGTCAGGAGTCAGGCTGAGGGTCAGGAGCACTGTGCCTCCCACTCATGACTCCTGGCCATCCATGGGGCCCCAAGCAGTGGGGGCTGAGACTGTAGCAGTTGGAGGGCAGAGCCACCAGAGGTGCGGCAGCCAGGGCAGAGCAGCCCAGCAGTGTGTGGCTGACGCTGAGCCAGGTGCGGGCTTGGGAAGGCTGTCTTCTCCTTGACCATTACAGCTCAGGGTTCTAAACCCAGGCACCACCTGGAGGTGGGGCTTGCCCTCTTGCCTGTCCTTGGACTCTGGGGTAGGCAGGAGGCTGGGGAAGGGGAAGTATTTGTAATGCCTCCAGTTATTGTTAAAGGAAGCCTTGGGAGGGGTCAGTGTGGGAATGGCTTTGCTCTAGAGGTAAGAGGCTGGCACAGGACCCCAGGCCATGGATTCTTGTCCCTGTTCAACTGTGTCCTAGCCATGTGACTGTGGGCAGGTCACTCAGGCCTCTGCTTCGCTCTCTGTGAAATGGCGATCATTCTCAGAGTTGCCTGGAAACTTCAGTGAGATCAGGCCCACGGAGGCAGTCAGCGTGCCCAGCATGAGGCGTGTCTCTTGTTCTGTTTGCGGAAGTGGCACCTGTGTCTCTTCCCCGTCTGCAGGCCCAGTGACTTCTCAGTGCGGCTGGCTGATGGACAGGGCGTGGGGGGTGGAGGCAGCTCTTGTTGGCAGTGTCCCAAAGGGGCCTCCACAACCTCGCACTATGGGGGACCATGACCGGGAGAGAGCCCTGCCCTCAGACTTCAGCGGTTTTCCCGTTTGGAAAAGCACAGGTGGGAGCCGGGCCTGAGCACACCGCACACCTCCCTGTGTCTTCCCCCCCCCCCCCCCCGCAGCCTCCCTGTGTGTGTCTGGGGCTCTGCTGGATCTAGAGAGAGGGAAGGACCGCAGCATCCCCTTGGGGAAGAAGGAAGCAGAGGGCAGGCCTCTTTTCCCGCAGTCTGCTTGCCTGCTCCCCTTATGTCTACAGGAGGTACCGGTAGGGAAGCTGAGGCAAGGGGGGAACCACTGAGAGAACCCAGAAATACCGGAATGCTGGTAGGTGCAGGGAGTGAGGTCGTGAAACAACTTCTCCGCCTCCTTGGGGGACATGGAGGTGTCTGTTACCCTGAACTCCTGGGGGGAGAGGTGCGAAATGGTTGGCTGGAGACGTGCAAGGAAATGGGAGGGAGGAGGGCAGGAGTGGTCTGGAGGGGTAAGTCAAGGGCAAGGGCAGTGGGGGCAGACGCACTTAGCAAACATCCTGTTAGTGTTTAGGGAGCATCATGGGGGGCCGGGCCCTGTTAGAGGTGCTGGGGACTCAGGGGACCCAGACAGACAAGATCTCTACCCTGAGGGACGGTCCCTGGCATCAGGATGCTTAGGGACTGACTCAAATCGCCTCCCATTTCTAAGTCCCGTTTCAACACCTGTAAAATGGGATAACAATGTCTCCCCACAGGAGTGCTGTGAATGTTAGACGCATCTGGGAGAATTTGAGTTGGGGGCAGCTCCCTCTCCCCTGGAAAAAGAGCTGTAGGAGGCAGTGTGGTTGAGTAGAAGGAGCTTCGGTCCCAAGGTCAACCAGCCGGGTCCCAGTTCTCTACGAGCAGATGGATGGGCACAGGGCTTCCTCTGTAGGGCGGGCATGCAGCTTCCGCGGGGTCACCTGTGTGAGCTGCCTCAGACCCCTGGTCCGAGCTCCACTGATGGGCCAGTGAGCTGGGATTTGGGCGGTTTTGTAGCTTCCCGTCCTCCTGCCCCACCTGCTTTTCTTAGCTCATCGATTGACTGAGGGGTGGAAAGGCAGGACGCCACTCACTCGGGGACAGGCTGTGAGCAGAATATCCCAGAGTCTTTTTCCTTTCTAGGGTAACAGAGATTTAAAAAAAAAAAAAGCTTTTCTGGTTGGGAGATTCCAAGAAGGCCTCATAAAGGAGGAAGTGCTATTAAACCAGGTTCTCACATGGCTCCGACCGACGGCTGATGGGGGGGGGGTGGTGAGGAGGGAAAGGAGTGCCTGACGGAAGGGACGGGACGGTCTGGGCGAGGGCCTGGAGGTGGAAAGGCCAGGCACATGTCCATGAAATTGCAAACAGGCTACTTTCCTAGAGCAAAGGCTGAGTGAGATGAAACTTAAAAGGAGCCCTAGCTGGTGTGGCTCCATTGGTTGGAGCATCATCCCTATACACTGAAAGGTCGGGGGTTCGATTCCCGGTCGAGGCGCATGCCTAGGTTGTGGGTTCGATCCCTGGCTGTTTTTCTCTCACTTCAGTGTTTCTGTTTCTCCCTTCTTCTCTCTCTCTAGTCAATAAACATATTTTTTAAAATTTTAGAAACTGAAAGGGAGTTGTCCCAATATCCTGGGTTATACACAGGCAAGTAGAGTGCATTGGGAAGAAGCTGAATTATTTGCACACTGACTGAAACATTCTTTCAAATCCTTGGATTTGCTCTGCTCCCTCTGGGCAGCCTACCCGCCCCCAGAATGACAGGCTGAAAAAATGACAGTGAAGGAAAATATTCCCCCAGAACATCCCTCTCCCGTTTTTGTCCTCCTCTCCCTCGGCTTCACATCGTGTCCTGAATCCCCGTTCCGAACGTCGAACATCGGAGGAAGAAGGTGATGCAGGAGGGAGACTGGTTGGGGCCGGGGGGGCATGTGGCCCCCCTGAAGGGACAGCCTGTGTTGCAGGTGTCCAGGGCCAAGGCCCGTCCTTGGGCCCCCATGGCAGAGACACCTGGGGGAGGTCCTGTTCTCTACCAGAAATACTCACATCAACTGATTTACGGTAAACTGGGCTCACACCCCTCTTCACTCTCCGAATGGAATGGATGCCAAAGGAGACGGTGTTTGGGCTGCAGAGATGGGAGAAGGAGAGAAGGAGGAAGAGAAGGGGGTTGGCCAGCTGGCAGAGCTGCGTATTTTATTTTCTGACTCTGGGGCAGGCTGGCAGGGCCTGTTCCCAGCCTACGGCCGGTGGGAGGCCAGAGCACAGGCTCAGGGAGGAGACACCCTTTCCTTCCCCGCTCTGGTCTGTCACCCTCTGCCTCTCTCCCCCTCTGTCTCCAGGAGACAGACCCAGGTGGCTCCTTGGCCTCCCCCACCCTCCCCCATGCTCCCTGTGAGCTGCACAGGGTGGGAACGACTTTCTTTCCTTCTCCTTTTCCACTGAGTTTGGGATTCCTCAGGCCCAGTTACTGAGTGTGGCTTTGGTCCTTTTGGGGGGCAGGCAGTGGGTGGAGAACCCACATTCCTCCCTTCCTCCATCCTTCCAAAGCCCAGCCAGTCCTCATCCAGCCACCAGTTGTCCAGGGGGACCCTTCAAAGCCAGAGTCCCTCTTCCCAAACCATGGCCTGCCGTTTCCCTTCTGTGGGCTCACTCCCAAGACCATCTGAAGAACTGGAAACATTCACATTCCAGTCAGTTTTTCTGGAGGGGGATTTTTACTGCCTTCAGGGGCCTTTTTGTCAGCCAGTACCTGAAAGGCCCTGAGCATTGCGACTGGGTTCAGCCCTCCCACAGCCCTGAGAGCAGGGGCTGTGATGTCCTCGCACAGACGGAACCGCAGAGGCGCAGGAGGAGCGTGGACCGCCGAGTCCCGATCTGCACCCAGAGCTCCCCTGCCCGGCGCAGGGCTCTTGCCCAGAGCTGCCTGCCACCTGCCCTCCCTCTGCCTTTCCTGCTTTCACCTGACATCTACTTGCACAGACATCTTCATGGGGGCAGAGCCCAGTCTTGTCATTTTAATGGCCACGTGGCGTCCCATCATATTGACGGATTGTCACTCTGTTTGATCACTCCCTCATTGCTGGGCATGTGAGTGTGTCTAATTTCTCAGCTGTAATAAATACAACTGCTGGGAGTATTTTGTTCAAATTGCTCCATTGTCTTCTTCATTCCCAGTGTGGTCCACCAGTGGGTTCAGGAGTAGCACTCCGGGCTCTGCCTCTCCCCCGGGGTCAGGGGGTGGTCAGTGCCTGGTATCTTGACCCAGATGTGATCGATGCAGAGATGGGTGGTGATCACCTCTTGTGGCTACAGCGACCCCTTCGGGAGGCGGTGTGTTGGTGCAGGGTAAATCCTGTGTGTGCTGGCCTGGACCCACTTCACCCACACACAGCGCGGCTCACCTCAGTCTTACTGGAGCTACCACCACATCAAAAACCAAGCGCTGATGTGACCCAGAGTATACATCTGCCTTGACCTCTGGCCAGGGACCTTAACATCAGCTAAATGGTTGATGTTATCAACAGCTGGCTTAACACGAAACTGATGCATTTCCCAGAACAGGTAATGAGACCTGGAGTCTGAACATGGTTATGTGGCATAGCCTTCAAGTTCAGTCTTTACCCTTAGGTAACATGTCTGTTTGGGGTAAAGCTTACGAGTTATGAACAAAGTAGTAATTTGAGACAAGGGACCGGCTACAGGAAGAGACCCTAATTTCAGTTCAGATGGTGAATGGGGTTGGGACCTCAGAGGGCCCTCGGGGCAGGGGTTGTACATGAGGCTCTTACGAGCTGACCAAGGAGGGAAGCAGAGGGCATCGGTCACTGTGGCGGAGCGAGGAAGGGACAGACTTCCCGTCCAGGAGGGGGTGAAGGTGAAGAGCAGGGAGGGGCAGGCTTGGGGTCAGGATTGCGTCCTGGGAAGTTCCAAGCATCTGAGCCAATCCGCCTCCTGGTTTTGCAAAGCATGGATATTAATAAGGGTGATTAGTAACCATGACGTGTGAATAATAAGGGGGTGGTTAATTGTCCTGGTTATGATGCACAGCAGTCACTGGGAGAAGGTGGGGGCATTGGGAGCCCCCAACACACACACACACACACACACACACACACAGTCACACACAGTCACACACACATGTGAACTGTTCTTGCCTGCTGCTTATGAGACTGCAGTCAGCAAGCTAAAGGGGTATCAGCATTTTTTAAAAAACTAAACAAACTTAAAAAAAGATTTTATTTATTTATTTTTAGAGGGGGAAGGGAGGGAGAAAGAAAGGGAGAGAAACATCAATGTGTGGCTACCTCTCATGCGCCCCCTACTAGGGACATGGCCTGCTACCCAGGATTGTGCCCTGACTGGGACTCGAACCCTTTGGTTCGCAGGCCAGTGTTCAATACACTGAGCCGCACCAGCCAGGGCAGTATTTTTTATTTATTATAAAAATTTTTACATTTTTAAAATTATATTTTTTCCATTACCATTTATTCCCCCTATACTCTCTTCCACCTCCACTCACCTCTACCCACTCCCCTCAGGGTATCAGTATTTTTAAAGATTGAAGCTAATAAGGCAGAATTTTGAAATTCACTTATAATTTCCTTTTCTACAATTATAAAAGAACACGTGTTCTCAGCGGAAAATTTGGAAAATATAGACACATTAAAGAAGGAAACAAAAACCACTATAAATATTTTGGTATATATCCCTCTAGTCTTCTGTGTGTGTATAAACATAGCCATAAACTACATTTAAAATAAAACATAATTAGGATTATATTCTGCATGGTACTTGGTAACTTGTCTTTTTTTTTTGACTAACAGATACTTCACGTACACTTCTCTATGCCATTGAGAACAGTCTTTGAGAATATGATGTGATTTCTTTTTTAAGTGAGGGCACAACATTTTGGGCAAGGAGGGGCCCAACAGTCACAAAGTCTATCCTTTCCCGCTTCCTCCTTGGAGAGGCGGGACCTTCAGGAGTGGGGGAGGGCGATACTGGGATGGAACAGGTAGCTCCCCACGCTTCTGTGGAGCAGGAAGTGGGGCGAGGAAGGGGGCAGGGCTGCTTCAGAGCCTGAGCTTCACGGAGGAAAGTATCTTCTGAAAAGGTTTGTGGGTGGCTGTTGTTTTTCTCATGCTCAGTTGAGGAGAGACAAAAGCCACATCCTTCACTGGACACAAGTAGAGCCCAATCCAGTGTTAGTGCCTGGTCCTGGAGACATTTTACACTCTTCTGAGCCTCCGGTTCCTCATCTGCGTGTGGAAGGAAACAGTCCCTCCCTCTCACCCGCCCCCTGGAGGGCTATCACCGAGGGCTGAGATGCTGGTAAGTTGAAGACGACTGGCTGTCATGAAATGGAAAGAGAGCAAACCTCCGGGGTCTGGAGCGAGGGCCACCTGGTGACTGGAGGCAAGTCCGTCCTCTCTTTGGGGCTGACTTTCCTTGCGGGGGCTGCGGAGTTGTGCTGGGCTGTCTCTAGTCTCCTTGCAGGGGTGTCCAACCTCTGGGCGTCTCTGCGCCACACTGGGAGAAGAGGCGTTGTCTGGGGCCACACATTAAATACACAAACACTAACGAAAATAAAAAAAAATCTCACAATGTTTTAAGTAAATTTACAATTTTTGTATTGGGCTGCAGTCACAGCCATGCTGGGAGACATGCGGCCCGTGGGCTGCAGGTCGGACACCCCTCCGGACTTCTAGTTCCGACCCCAACTCCTGCGGGGCCAGGCCGGGTCCTGCTATGGAACTTCTGGGCCTCTGGCTGGTGCCAGGGTGAGGAAACGTCAATAATGCCGCTGCCCCGGGGGCTCTGTTTTTGGGAAGAAGTTCACAACTGGAGCCAGAGGCCCTCTGTCCCTTGCTTGGGCCATTGAGGAGAGAACATATTCTTGTTTGACGGTGATGAGGAATTGAGAGTGTCAATCTCCCTAAAACTGCAAAAGCAATCACACAGCAAGGAATGCTAGCCTGACCTATGGGCTTTCCCACCAACACAGGCAGCCTCAGCTCCACCCAGTTCTGAGGCCAGCTGCCGCCACCTCTGCAGGGCTTGGTGTCCCAGGAGTTCGTGGACTGAAGTGAGGCCAGGGGCCACAGGGCCCCTGGCAATTCTGTACTCCTCACTGTGTCAGGATTCTTATGTACATGTCATTTCCATTCTCTCATTCATTCATCCACTTGGTAAGTGAGGATGACCCACTATCTGCTTCACACACAGCATTCCCACCACCTACAGGCTCTGTGATGAGGGGCCAGGTGCTTCACCTCTCTGTCCTCAACATCCTCATCTGTAAAATGAGGCTATTAAAACGACCTATCAGCCCCGGCTGGTGTGGCTCAGTGGATTGAGAGCTGGACTGTAAACCAAAGGGTCACTGGTTCAATTCCCAGCCAGGGCACATGCCTGGGTTTCGGGCCAGGTCCCCAGTGGGGGCACACAAGAGGCAACCACACATTGATGTTTCTCTCCCTCTCTTTCTCCCTCCCTTCCCCTCTGTCTAAAAATAAAAGAAATAAAATCTTAAAAATAAAATGACCTATCCCATCGTGTTGATGGGAGGAATAAAATGAAATAGTAAATTTAAAGTGTGCTGAGAACAATGCCTGAATCATAGTCATTGCCTAATAGCTATTGGCTGTCACCATGGTCACGATCACTACAGCCACCACTGTTTCGTGCCAGGTGCTGTGGACAAGGAGGTGACTGAGATGACCACAATGACAGACACAGTTCCTGCTTTCAGGGAGTGCACAGTCAGCTGCAATGAGCCTTTAGGCCTGGACACGGTGCTGTGTGAGCACAAAGCAAGAAGCGCTACCTTTTTCTGGGTGAGCAGGGTTTTAAGAGGCAGCCTCCTCCATCCCCCGCTGTGACCACCCCGCACGGCTGGCCGGGAGTGCAGCCTCCTCCCACCCTTCAAAAGCCAAGCCAGCCCTGCCCCCAGGCCCTTCCTGCTGTGGCAGCATGCAGGCTGTTTGGAGAGGTGACAAAAAATTAAAATTAAAGCTAAATTAAAAAGAAGGTTCCCATTTCCTCTCTCCATTGCACTTTCCACCTTAATTTTATCGCATCTTCCTTCTTGTTTTATTGACTTTTAGAAGCATTGCCACGAGATTCCGAGATTCCGTGTGGAGCAGGAGGGGAGGTGATAACTCTGGGACTCCTGTTGCCTGCAGTTAACGCCTCTGGGAACCCGGGCAGGTGGGAGAAGGGGGCCGCCTCTGGGTTGGAAGCCCGAGGAGGAGGGAAGCTCCAAGACCACAGAAGTGGGGGCGATAGACCCATTTCCTGGCGACTCAGAGAAAGAGAATCAGTCCACACCTTGCAAATCAGGCCAGAAAACCACAAACCAGAATTTACAGCCTCCCTGGTCTGGCTTTCCAAACAACTCCAGAACTCCCCTCCCCCAAACTCCACCCATATTTTCTGGGACAAAGATTCCCCACCCACCAAACAGATCTTTATTTAATTTTATTTTATCTCATGCTCTGTTGGTGCAAGGCAGTTTTTCCTCCTCTTCCCACCCTCCCTCCTTTCCTCCTCTATTTATTATTTTTTTCTGCCCCCCCATCCCAATCTCTAATATCATTTTCACCCACCCACAGCGACGCTGCGTGCAATTTTCTTCTGACCCTAATGGCTCCGGTTTCCCCTCAGTATTTAAGCGGAACAAGACAGAGGTAAGTGGCAAATAAACATTGGTTCCTATTTACCCTGCCAATTTCAGCTGATGGTGGGGAGACTGCCTTGAAATTAACTCTGCTGCGGAGGAATGTCTGCCAGGCTCGGGAGCAGCTGGCTCCCTGCCGCCCATGACAGCCCCTTCTGGTTGTCTGCCTGCTTACTCCGGAGGAGTGGGTGGGCGGGTGTGGAGAGCTGGCGCCCAAGTTTTCCTTGGCCTTGGCCTTGGCCTTTCACCTCCATGGACCAGTGGTTCTCCCAGTGTGTGGTCCCCTGGCCAGCAGTAGCTGCATCACCTGGGAACCTGATAGAAATTCAGATTCTCCAGCCATCCTAGACCCACTGAATCAGAAACTCTGGGGGTAGGAGACAGCAATCTGTGTGTGTGTGTTTGTTTGTTTTTTAAAAAAACAGCTTCATTGAGGTATAATTCACATTCCATAAAATCCACCTGTTTAGAGCATACTATTCAAAGGTTTTTTAGTAAAATTACTGAGCTGTGCAGCCACCACCACAAGTCAGTTACAGACATTTCCACCACCCCAGTCAGGCCCTGGTACTTACAGCCGACCGCTCCCCGCCCCCCCGCCCCCCGCCGACCGCTCTGCCTCCTGTGCTTTCTGTCTCCATAGACTCGACCGCTCTGGGTGTTCTTCTGAGTCCAGCTTCTCCGAGGAAGCATGTGTGGTTTCGTTAACAGCTTTACTGAGATATAATTCACACACTGTACACTTCACCCATTGAAAGTGTGCGGTTTGATGACTTTTAATACATTCATAGAGTTGTACAACCACTACTACAATTAATTTTAGTACATTTTTATTACCCCCACCCCCCAAAACCCCTGTATCCCTTAGCTGTCCCCACCAAATTCTCCTTTCCCTGGGCCCTAGGCAATCACTGATCTCCTGTCTAACTCTGATAGACCTGCCTGTTCTGGACATTTCGTGTAATACGTGGTCCTTTGTGGCTGGCTTCTTCCACGTAACGTGATGCCGTGGGTCACTCACGTGGTGGCCGGTGTCAGTATTCTGACCTTTTCATTCTACTGTCTGCGTGCGCCACATTCTGTTCATCCATCCGTCACGTGATGGACATTTGGGTTGTGCCCACTTTTTGGCTATCATAATAATGCTGTGAAGATTATGTACACAAAATTCTGTATGCAGGAACCTGAGAAATTCAAACTTTAATCTGATCGTGCTAAAAACTTGAGAACTCACTGCTCCAGGCCTCACCCCCGTCTGGACCTTTCCTGCACTGTCCCGCCTTCCCACAGCCAGTCCTTCCTCCTTCCCTCTTTTGAACAAACCTGCACGCAGCCCTGCTGTGTGTGCGCCAGATTCAGGTGGGGGCCAGCGCTCGACGGACAGGAAGCCCTCCCTACTGTCTCCGAAGAGCAGTTCTCAGACGCCCACGCCGTGGCTCGGTGAGCAGCCGCTCCTGCCACCCAGGCCTGTCCATCCACCCAGACTCGGCGCAGTGCACCCCTCTCACAGCGCCCCGGATACACCAGGCAGGCCTGCAGGCCCAGCGCGGTGGAGTCTCTCACATCCGGTCTAACCTACTTGCTGGAGGGTAGTGGGTATTCCCCTAATTTAGGGCTGCCTTAGCTCTCTCGGCTGGTGAAGCGGGGCTGATAATGCTGGCCTTCAGGGATGCCTGGACGGTGTAGGTCACCGGGCTGACTTGAAGTCCCTCCTGTTTCTACATCCTGCCTTGTCACTGCCCTTGGTCTGGTCTGCCTTCCTTCCCAGGAACGCCCTGCTACTTCTTCCTTCACTGCCCTTGCATGGAGCCACCGCGTCCGAGCCTAGCTGTGTCCGAGGCGGGCTTAGTCCCAGCCTGGGCCGGGCTTGGGTACCCCCACTCACCGGTCGGGAGCCCAGGCCCCATCCCAAATGTGAGAGCGCCCTATTCTCTCGGCCAACAGGAAGCCAGCGTGCCCCCTCGGTACCCGCTCAGCCCGGGTCCGCGCTCTGCTGCGGCCTTGGCTTTCGCCCCTCGGTCCCTTTTTCTCCCCCTTCCTTCCTCTCTTGCCCCCCTCCATCTCACGGTCCGTCCCTCGGTCCGTCCCTCTCTCTTTCTGGCTGTGAAGGTAGCGCTCAGGCCCGCTACCCCCCCCGCCCCCCCCCACTCCCCGCGCCGCATTAAAGCTGCTCATTAGCGTGTTTGTTTTTATTGGACGCACAATAACCATAATGGGCGCCAGCGAGCTCTCTAATTAAAGCTATGAATATTCATAGCGCGGGGGTAGCCTTGGGCAGGGGGACAGCCAGGGAGACGCCCCAGGGAGGGGGTGGGGGACACTGGAGGGTGCGGGTCTCGGGTGCCCTGGGGGGTGTCCTGGGGGGGTGTCCTGGGGCCAGCCCGGAGGGTGGGTGCGAGATCGCCGCCCCCAGCCCCAGAGCTCACGAACCAGAACACCCGCTACAAACTTGCCTCCGCTGCTGTTTCTTTCTTTTTTTTTTCTCTCTCTCTCTCTTCCCTTTCACCTTGACTGCTTGGCAGAGTACCTAGTGGGTGGTTTGGGATCCAGAGGCGGCCCCACGGGCCGTGCACACTCCGCGCTGTTTCCTGCTTCCCAGGCCTCCGCCCCGGGCTCCCTGGCCCTCTCCGTCTGCCTCTCTTTTCTCTCCTCTCGGTTTCTTTCCTTTGTCCCCCGACCCACGGCTCTCTGCCACGGAAAGTTCCTGTGATTCCAGCTCCTGGCGGGGACGACGGGGCTGGGCACCATAAAGGGGAGCGTGTGCCTGGTGAATTAAGAGATTTAGTCACTTGTGGAATGACTTTATTTTATAGCGACTTCCTCCCCGACTGAGTGATGTTGCATGCATTGGTTGTATTTATAACTTAATAGCTTTTCTCAATTTTATTATACTTTTTATGATACTTGTGGCTTTATGGGACTTCATAATTTTTCTCAGATTCATTAAATTCAGCTGAGGGTGGAACTAATGACAGGAGCAGGTACCCGATTCCAAGAGGACAGGCCAGCAGGTAGGGTCCCGCCCCCGCTGTTCCTCTCAGGCCCTGGGCCTTCGATGGCTGAGGATGCTGATGGAGCCAGCTCTCTGAGGGGGCCGAGGCCTAGTGCTCTCAGCCGGGACCTGGGGTCTCCGAGGGGCACCTGCCTGAGAGACTCCTGCTCTTTCCCCGAGGGGTCGTCGCACCTTGGGTCACGGGCAGCATCTGACCTGCACTTGCCCTCTCTCATTCTTTCCCACACCAACCCCTAGAACCAGAGACACTCCCAGCCCACATGTCCACCCTCCTCCTTGTGCAGATGGGGACACTGAGGCTCACAGAGAGGCCAGGACAGCAGCAGGGAGAGGCAGGCGCACACCTTCTCACTCCCCGCCCAGGTCCCTCTTTACTGCTCTCTGCCAACTCCCAGCAGCAGCTTTGATTCTGTAGCCTTGCCCCCAATTTCCCTCCTGTCCCCCACTTTTATGTCCTATTAAGAGCCTCAGGGGGAGAATATCATCATAATAGTTAACATTTACAGAGCACACGGTTTATGTCTTTTAATCTTCACAGCGGCCCTGCTAGAGTAGCTACTGGTATTTCTCTCCATTTCACAGATGCGGCAACCGAGGCACCATGGGATCAAACTGTTTGCTCAGGGTCGTAAGTGTGAGTAGCGGAGGGAAGACGCAGGACGAGTCCAGACTTCTGGACTTCGCAGTGGTCGCATCTGTGCCGTCAGAGCTAAGTGGGTTATTTGCAAAATTTTCTGATGTTTTCTCTCTCCAGGAATTTTCTTTCTGGGGGAGGAGGAAGGTGGGTCAGAAGAGCAAATCGTCTGGAGGATAAACCAATCAGAGCAGCGGCCCTTTGTTCCAAGGTTGCGCTCTTGGTTGCCAGAGGAGGTGGGGCAGCTTCGGGGGGGAGAGGGTGGTGGGTGCCAGTGCCCTCCCCCCAGTGTCTCTGTCACCCTTGGGACCTCTGGCACCCAGGGAGGTGCCGCTGCTGTTTGGTGGATGGTTGGCTCTAATTGAGTGCTTTCCCCCGGGCCTGCTTGGCATCTCCCAGGGCCCTGTAGGCCTCTTCTGTTTTGGAGGCTCCAAGACATATAAAAATGAAGAAGCGCCAAAGAGGGCAACGAAAGTGTCACCTGAGTTACATTCCACAAGTTAACGCTTTAACTCACAAAAGACAATGCACGTCATTGTGCTGCTCACAACAGCATTTCGGGACCGACAAAATTGTGGAAGTAGGTAAGCTCCACCATGGCAGGCTTTCGCGTCCCCCGCTCCGTTCCCTGCTGCGGCTCCAGCCTCCATGGCAGTGCTCGGTGCTCGGCACACAGTAGGGGCACCAGAGTGTTTGCTGCTTCTGTGCGGTGGGAATGGTGCGGTTCTGATCGTGAGGGCAGGTGAGACTCCAGTTGAAAGCTTTAAGAGAAAAACCTTTTTCTTTCAACTCTGTTGGAGTGTTCCTGAGGCTGTCAGCATAACCCCTTTTGGGGCTCATGACCTAGAGTAAGTTGGGGACTCTGGTGGCTGTGGGGCCAGAGTGCTGTGTGGCTATCCTGCTCTCCTCTCTCCCAGCTCTTGCCCTATATCCACGTTGGTGCTGCCATACTGCTTTCCTTCTCAGCCCTTCTCATGATCTGCCTCCTTCAGGAAGTCTTCCTGGGCTGATCTTGCCTACCCATAATCTCCTGACCCTGTTGCTTAGAGGGCCGGAGTTCTTGCAAAGGGGTCTTCTGATCCCTATGTGTACCTGCCACCACCACCAACAGCAACTGGGTCTTACTTATGTCTGCATTTTTACTTTTCCCCCAAGAATATGGTGATGAGTAAAATGAAAATTCTTTTAAAGTGTGCCTGGATTTATTGTAGATTTCAGTCATTAGGCCCTTTCTCAATTTACAGCTGTTTAGCAGCAGACCCACTAGTGCGCTCGTGAGCGCCTACTGCTGGTGGGGTGTCAGGGAGCGTTTGGATGCTAACAAATGCCTCTGGAATCTGAGCCCTGGGACACCTGCTTCAGAGGACGCTGTCTTGTTCTGTTCACGACCTGTCAGGTTCACCACTCACGTGGCATGGCCAGGGTGCGGCGTATTTGTGCTCAGAAAGTGTGCTCTGTTTCCCAGACGTAGCTGGAAAACAGGAGTCAGCTCCTTGATGCAGCGGTGGAAAGGCTGTGGAGCCAGGGGGCCTGGGTTCGAGTCCTTGCTCTGCTTGTTAACTATGGAGTCATCTGGAGCCAAATCACAGCCTCTCCAGGCCTCAGTTTCCTCACCTGTAAAATGGATGGAATAAACCCCAGCTCCCTCAAGGGGTGGCGATGACCAGGAAAAACCTGATAAATGACGAAGTGCCAAATCAGCTGTCACAGTGGTGACCGTCACCCTTTGGATCCGTCACGTGCATGCAGTGGGCACCCAGCGGGTCTGCCGGACGAAACAGGAGACACAGAATCACCAACCACACGGAGAATGGGGTGGTCCTCTGGCTCCCACTGCGAGGTGCCCCCGGCCGGCCAGAGTGAGGGCCGTGCCCCAAGCTCACCCTGTTGGGTGCCTCCATCACAGGCCTCGGGTGCAGGCCTCCAGGTGCATTTGTAATTTTTATTGTTATATCTTTTAATTTTATTTCGCTTTCCCCGCTGTCTTGAGCAGGGGAGATAGGGAGCTGGTATTTATGGCTGCTCCCGAGACCCACCTCTTGGAATGTATGTATCAGTTAATTTAATCTCCCCTGGTTTTATTTAAACTGTTTTCCCTGATTCACTCTCTTCATTCTGCATCCTCACCTCCCCTCCCCTCTCGCCCCGTCCTCTTTTCTGTGTGTTTCTGGGCCCGTCCCTTTCTTCCTTCATCTCCCCTTCCCCTCCTCCTCCTCCCTTCCGGAATCCCTCTCCGCCCCCTCCAGCCTCGCCTCTGGGTTCTAAAGGATGAAGAGGCCTCTTACACTCGGATTGCTACAGTATTTTCCTGGTTTTTCTCTCTCTTTCTCTCTCTGCCCTGTTGCCTGATTGACATTTACAAATTGCCCAGCTGAAAGTGTTCAATCCCTGACCCGCCTGTTTCTGTTCAGCAATGAGTCAGATTTGCAAGCATTTTGTCATATAATTACTGCAAATCCCTTGAAAATTTCCACAACAAGGCCAGATGAATGGTAATTTGGGGGCCTCCGGCCCACAGTTGCCTTGCCGGTGGAGGATGTGGGAGGCCAGAAATGCAAACCAGTCCCCGAGTTCTTCGTATTTATTTATTTACTTGGGGGGGTAGGTGGGGCTCCCTGGCTGGTTTGTCTGTGTCCCCTAGAGCTTTCTGGGAAAACCCGGACTGGCCCAGACACACGCACCCTGCTCACCTTCCTCCCTGTGGTGCGTGTGCTGTGAAATATTTGGATTGGGAGATTTATTTGCTTTACACGGGTGTGTTTGTGCTGATTTTATTGTATTGACTGGGTGCATTTTTTTCTGCGTTCCACTACAATTTTATTGTGTGCCAGTCTCAGGCATACATCACCTGCATTGTTTTCTGCAAAAATTACACCCCGTTTCACTGTGTCTTGATAGAATTCCTACATTAGCTCCTAAGCAGGCAGATGTGCTGCCGCTGTCCCTGCCCCGCGGCCTGGGGCTGCCCGGGTGGGGCACTTTGGGCTGAAGACGTGGGCGCCTACATTTCTGTGGCTGCCTTTGTGGCCTCGAGACCTGGGCAGGGGGTGGACGATGGAGGAAGGGATTGGAGTTGGCCGTGGGGGAAAGGTCAGTGGTCATGGGGTTGAGGGTGGGAGAAGCCACAGCTCAGCAGTAGGTTGAAAAGGGGGTGAAGTCTCCAAAGAGGGGGAACCCCTTAATTTGTCTGCTTTCTGCCAGCAGTTGCTGGATTCATTCTGGGGAGGGTTCATGGCCTTTCACTGTCTCCCCTGGGGACGGATGGGTGTGGTGGAAACCGTGACTCCTGATACCTTGTGCACATCATTTACAGATGGGGGAGCAGTGGCGTGGAGGGGTGTGGTCACTTGCCCTGGGTCACACGGTTAGTGTGTGGGTGAGTGGGGATTGGAGTCTATGACGGCCTGATGCCGGGGCCCTCCTCCTGCCCCTTGGGGAAGCCCGGGAGGAGGGGGGCATGTGCTGGGGTTGGTGATGTAAGGCAGGGGGCTTAAAGCTGCACAGGGTTAGAAACCATCGAGGGCCTGTCCCCAGGAGTTGGGGAAACTGAGGCCTGGGGCGGTCAGCAACTGGCCCGAAGACGAGCAGCTGTGTGGGGTCCAGTGGACGGGCCTCATTTTCCTTCTCCTCCCGGAGCCGCTTACAGGCCTGGGGTCTGACTGTTGGGAGGCTGCCTGGCTCGGCCGGCCCCTCCATGCTGTAAGTTTCCGTGTGCGTGCAAGTGAGCTGACTGTGTGTCAGGGAGGTGACCATGTAGTGTGCGTGTGAGTGTGCATCTCTGTGTGCATCGGGCAGAGGGCAGGAGACAGTGCCTCGCCTGGCTTGGTGGGTGACACGGATCACCTGAGGGGGGCCGGGCCCCGCTGGCCCCCCAAGGCAGCAGTAGACTTGGCCCATGGCCTCCCCTTCTGGGTGGAGAGCCTCGCGGTTCCTGAGCTGCCTCCTCGGTGGCAGTGCTTTGTGGAGGCTCGCTGGGAGATTTGGGCCTCACCCGCTCTCAGGACCTGCACGGCCCCTTCGGGTTTGCGCTGACGTGCTGGGTGGTCAGGGAGCGCCCAGGAGATGCAAAGGGTCGCTGTCAACGTCTCAGCCCCTCTGCCACTCCATGCACTCTTTTATAAAACCAAAGATTATATAATTAAATTAAAAACAAAATCTGTCTTCTAATAAACTCATGGTAAAGTCCTGTTTTTGAGGCAAGGCTGTCATGTCATATCCAGAAGTGTTTTCCTTTGGGTATTGGCTGTGTCTTCCAGCTTGTAATTGTTTCTGCCGTCACTTCGGGCGCTTATAAGAGCAGCCCACCTCCGGGATGGCCCTCCGGAAGGAAGCTGCTGGGAGCTGGGGTGGGGGCATGTGGGGGGTAGGGGGCTCCAACCCCAGCAGGCTTAGCAGGCTCCTAGGGACAGCCCCAGGAGATGCCCCTCACACAGGGACCCCTGCTCCCCCACCCACAGGCGGTGGCTTGAGCCCCGCCCTCCCGCACACAGGCACCTGTAGTCGTGACCCACCCCCACATGCACAGATGTGCTCACACCCATACACATGCAGCCACCCGCTTAACTGTGTGAACAAATGCATGTTGGCTCTTGTACGTGGTGGGCACTGCTTGCACATGTGGGTGTGCAAATGGCGTATATATGAGTCTTTCTGCCAAATTCAAGTCAGCCTGTGGCTTCTTCCAGCTTTTTCCTCCCAGCGGTGGCTCCGAGGGGCCCAAGGCTGGGCTGAGTGCTCTTGCAGTGGGGGACTTACCAGCCCCAGCTCTCTGTGAGTGCTCCCTTCTCTCCTCCCAGTTGCTGGCTTCTCTCACTTAGGTTTTCTCAGAAGGAGGCATGAGGGGTCTCTCCCCTTTTCTGACCTCAGCCCCTGCTCTGACTCATGGCACTGAAGGTCCCCACTCCTCCTCTGATCACTCTCAGCCCCAGAGGCCCTTCCTCCTAATGTCAAGAGCCCTGTGGCGTCCAGAGGAGAGCCCAGGGCAGGCTGAACTGACCGTGGCTCTTCCCTCTTCTCAACAGCTGCCAAGGTCATGGCCAGACAAGCCTGAAACTTGTTTGCTGGGAAGCTTTAGGGGGTCTGCTGGGTGCCCCCACACCAGTCCTGGACCTCCTTTCCCTGTGGATCAGTTGCTGGCAAATGTGGCTCGTCCCAGCCGGCTTGGAAGGAGGAGCAGCAGGGGAAAGCAGGATGGAGGAGGAGCGTGGCCACGGAGCAGGCGGGTCCAGTGGGGAATGTGGGGGGTTCTCAACCCCAAGGTCATCCGTGCCTCCCTTAGGGTGAGGCTCTTGACTCAGTTTCCCCTGACAAAGGCAGAAATGGAAGTATAAAATAAAGTTTGGGGACAGGGATCTGCTTTCGGTGTCCTGGGTGGATTTCTAGGGCATCTCCTTCTTTGCTCCCCCAAAATGAAGACCCTCAGTGGTGGGGAGAGAGGACGGGGAGGGTGGTAACCAGGGGCAACCCTCCTCTCCCTCCCTCATCCTGAGTTAATGCTACTGAAGAGCTCTCCAGGGCCAGTGAGTCACCCACATAATTATCCCTGGAGGTAATGGGCTTGGAGAGGCAGGGGTGGGGAGGGGGTTCAGGGTGAGGGGTTTGTTGAGGCCGGGGGAGCTGAGGGATCGCTCCTTCTGCGGGAGGTAGACAGGGAGAGGATGTGGGTGCTGGGGGGTGTACGTCCCAGCTCCCCCCTCCCCACTTTCCACTTTTTTGCTTTTCCCACAGGAATTAGATTTGAGGGCCTGGTTAGTCTTCCATTGTCTGTTTTCAGGCCTGTGTGTGTGTGTGTGTGTGTGTGTGACAGAGAGAGAGAGAGAGAGAGAGAGAGAGAGGGAGGGAGGGAGGGAGGGAGAGGGAGAGATTGAGACCCAAGCGTCTCTCGTTTGGGGAGGGATAGGAGAAATGGAGCGCTGGGCCCGAATTAGCTGCGCAGGTTCTCAGCTCTGCACCTCTTCACGCGGAAGTTCTTTCCTCGGAGGCAGGTTTGCGGAGGGGGTGTGCGAGGTTAGACTCCATCCCTTACTAGATTCAGGAAGAAAACTATAATAATCTAGGTTTGCAGCCTGCCACCCTCGCCCCCAGGGCACATTTCTGTTTCGTGTGTGAGAGAGACAGACAGAGGGACAGACACAGAGAGAGTCAGAGAGCCAGGAGGGGTTCATCTGAAAAGGGCTTTCCTGCGGGGGGGGGGCAATTTTCGAACGTGGAGTTGGTTCCTGGGCACAGGCCCCAGATCACCGGCGACATTGGGGAGCAGGGCCCAGCGGCTGGCCTGTCGCTGTCTGGATGCGTCTCTGCCCCTCGCCAGCCTGTCCCAGCTCCGGCACGCATTTGCATTTAAATAGAGATTTTTTTTTTTTAATGAGAAGGACCCAAGGGAGCCCCCAGACTATTAAGTTTTCTTCTGGGGGCTGTGCGGAGCCTTCTTCATTCGCCCCTCCGCCCCAGCCTCCCGCCCCTCCTCCCCCAACCGTCACATTATTCAGCCGCAGCGAACGTTCTGAGGGCCAGATGAGGCCCTGGCTGTGACAGTCTGCGGGCACTTGTGGGGACAATGGGGCCGGGGCTTCTGGGAAGACAGAGGACGCACAGTGCTCGACCCCCACACCCCCTTCCTCTTTGTCTGCCGAGGCCAGAGCGCCCCACCCTTAACTCTTCGATCTCTCTCTGCTGGCCCTGGGGAGTGGGGGGCCCTGTCTGGGAGTCCCGCTGCCAGTTGCAGGGGGTAGTGACAAAATGCAGGTTTTCACCACGTTGGGCAAAGTGCGTTAATTAGGAGACAAAAGACCCTGTTGAGTTTTGGCTCTGCCTTTCCCATGCTGTTTAACCTTGGGCAAGCCGCCCAACCTCTCTGAGCCTCAGTTTCCTCGCCTGTGGAATAGTGCTACTAAGTAGAACCCTCCTCGTAGGTGAATGTGAGGTTGAGTGAGATAACATGCTAATGAGTTTAGCACAGTGCTGGGCACATGGTACGCCTTCAGTGATCAAACTGAGAGGACCAGGTGGCGCGAGACGCCCAGGAGAGGTCTGATGCTCTGGCGGAAGGAGCAGGAGGGGGAGACGAGAGGCCACGGTCTCCCGCAGTCCTAGTTACAGCTGAGGCTCTTCTGTCTGTGGCCTGAGCTTTCCTTGCCTGTAGATTGGAGACTCTAAGTTAAAACTCACCTTAAAGTGTTCTTTGAGCATCAAATCGTATAGTTCCTGGCACCTGCTAGGCACTCAGTCAAGGTTAGTGCTCCTCCACTTTCCTCTCCACAGGGTGGGCAAGCCAGAAGGTGTTCAGGGATGTGGAGAATATTGGGGAGGCCCTCGGGGGTCTGAAGCTCAAGGCTCGGCTCTGCCCTTCCTTCCTTCCTTCCTTCCTTCCTTCCTTCCTTCCTTCCTTCCTTCTTCCTTCCTTCCTTCCTTCCTTCCTTCCTTCCTTCCTTCCTTCCTTCCTTCCTTCTTCCCTCCCTCCCTCCCTTCCTTCCTGGGACAGCCCCTGATGGGTGGTGATGCGGCTTTGTGGGGGCGGGGTCATGGACGATGGGGGTGTCAGCGTGCCATGGCTAATGGCTGAGGAGCCGAGGAGGGAAATTAAAGGAGAAAAGGTTGGCTCAGGCGGGCTGTCCCCGCCCCTCCCCAGCTCCCATCACCAGTTCCAGGAGAAGGAAATGAGACAGACGGGTCCCTGGCCCCCTGGGGTGGAGGGAGAGGGAGACAAGGTGGACATGCATGGGGTGGAAGTGTGTGTGTGTGTGTGAGTGTGAACGTGAGCATGTGCATACGAGAGAGAGAGAGAGAGAGAGAGAGAGAGAGAGAGAGAGGGAGAATGTGTCACCTGTTAATCCCCACTTACCCCTCACCCCCCCGCGCCACTGGGGTGCTGCCGGGCCCAGGTCAGCCCTAGCGTCTCAGCCAGCTGAGTGACAGTGACAAGTTCTTTGATTAGAGAAGCTTCTGTGGTTTGATCCCCGCCCCCCTCCTTGGACTTCTCTCCCTCTTCTTTCTCTTCTTTTCTCCTTCCGCTCTCTCTCTCCTTTCTTCTCTGTCTCCATGTCTACTTCCTTTCCTTTTTTTTTATTCTTCAAGAAACAGTGTCTCCCAGGCACAGCTGGAGAAAGCCTCCCGCAGGGCCTGGCTAGCTCGCAGGTGCTCCTGTGAGTGGAGGGAGAGGCGGCCACTCTTGGAGCCCCAGCCGGTGGGTGCAGGGCGTAGCTGGTGGAGGGCTCCTCTGTGAGTGAGGACGGCCACCTGCGTCCTGGTGGCCGCAGCCTCACACCAGGGCCCGGCCTGGGCAGTCGCGCGAAGGCTGGACCTCGGGCTCACTCACGCCCTGGCGCAGGGAGCAGCCTGCACACCCCGGCCCCTCCCACCCAGCGGCCCCCTCTCTCCCGATGCAGTTGGCACCCTTTCCGTCTATGTTTTTGCGTTTCTTCCCTTTCTCATCTTCCTCCTCCTCCGCCTTCTCCTCCCAGAGCAAGTCTTATGTAACACACACGTCTTCCTGCGCGCCTGTGTGTGTCTTTGCGTAGCAAGCACAGCGCGTGCGCATTATTATCTCTCCCCTGGGATGTGCCTTTGGGTCTTTCTCTCTGGGCAGTGCTTTTCAGCCGGTGCGCCGCGGCGCGCTGGTGCGCCACAGGAATTCTTAAAATGTGCAACACCCGACTATTTAGTCTGGGGCACTGACCTCCTTTCCCTTCGATTGTCAAATAAGAAAATGACAACAGCCAACACAACAATAGCCTTCCAGTGTGAATGAATCAAAATTATACCTATATATTTTTGTCAGATCAGAAAAAATATATTTTTAGCATGCCACAGAATTTTAGTAATTTGTCTGTGCCACCAGTGAAAAAGTTTGAAAATCGGTGTACTAGGGCATGGCACACGGTAGGTGCTCAAAATAGTGTAACTGGGTTGTGTGTGTCCATGTGTGTCTCTCCATGTAGCCTAGCTCTCTGGAGCCCCTCAGCCATCTCTCACCCAAATTTAGTAGGACAGGGACTCAGCAGTGCACCCCCCCAGGGTCGAGGCCCCGGGTCTTCCAGTCTCCTCCTAGCCTCCACCTGGCCCGCCTCCTCTTCCCCACGACACCCTGTCTTCCCAGAGCGCCCCAGAAAGGCGGCACCTTGCCCTGCCTGCAGTGGCCTCCGGTGGGCCCCCCTCTGCTTCCCTCCCCAGGCCTCCTGAGGCCTCCCCGACCAGAGTGGGCAGGGCAGGGGTGGGAGGGAGTCTCAGGGAGCCGGGCAGGGGCTGGTGGCCCCTGGGACCCCTTTCCACAAGGACAGAGGCGGCACCAGCTGCTTCGCAGAAGAAATATTCCCCAAAGTCAGAGTGGTCGTCTTGTATTTTAAGTGGCCCTTATTTATCACCATCCTCCTGGGCTCTCTTTTGTGGCAAATGATGATAAAAGACAGTGGTGAGGGGGGCGCAGGGGCTGGCCCCGGCTGGCCCTGCAGCTGTCGGAGGTGGTGGCGCCAGGGGAGGCACAGACACACAGCAACACATGGGCACAGCAGCATGCATGCACAGACATGTCACCACACATGCACACACAGATGCAGTCACAGACACCCAGGGCCACACACACACACACACACACACACAGTGACATGTGCATAATGGCGACATGCTCACAAATGCTGAGCACACATATATGCCCAGTGACACCCACCGCTGTGAACATACAGCCTGACACACACCCAGGGACACATCCACATGTACACACATGTACCAACAAATGTACAGAGATAGACACATGCCGGCACCTACTCATATGACACACACGTGCCCTCACCAGAACAAGCCTGCACTCACATGCCCGCCCCAGGCGCTCGCTCGCTCCTCATGTCATTGTGCTCGCGCACCCTTGACCTTCGGTGTGTCTCTGCACCTGCCGTAGATGGCCTCTGTGTGCATGCCTCCAGATTAGGCCACTATCTCTGCATGGCAGCCAGCACACGTGTGTGTGCTCTTCTCCATGTACATGTATTCACACATGTGGGTGTGCAAAGGCACTCAGAGTCTACCTGAAAAACTCAACATTAACCCTTACCTCACACCATACACAGATGTTAACTCGGAATGGATCATCGACCTAAATGTAAGACGTAAAAGCAATACAACTTCCAGCCCTGGCTGGTGTAGCTTAGCGGATTGAGTGCTGGCCTGTGAACCAAAGGGTCGCTGGTTTGATTCCCAGTCAGGGCACATGCCTGGGTTGTGGGCCAGGTCCCCAGTTGGAAGCTTGCAAGAGACAACCACACATTGACTTTTCTCTCCTCTTTCTCCCTCCCTATCACTCTATCTAAAAACAAATAAAATCTTTTTTTAAAAAGCAATACACTTCCAGAAGAAAACATAAGACCTTCATGACTTTGGGGTAAGTAGTGATTTCTTAGGTAAAACATAATTGTAGGTTGCAGTTGCATAGCTTTAAGCATGGGCTTTGGAGTCAGAAAACCCCTTTGATTCCTGCTTCATGACACGACTACCTGGCTGGGATAACCTTGGGTGAGTTGTTTGCTTTTTCTTAGATGCCTGTTATACACTGAAGGCATTGTACTACCCACCTCTCTGGATGCCTGTAAGTCTAGACAGCTAATGCATGTGAAATGCCCTTTGAAAGCTGTGATTCACCGAGCAAAGATCAGCTAAATAGGAAAAATCAGTTTTGTGTACAGTAATTATTCCCACACATACACCTAGGCACACCCCCTAAGCCACGGTCCAAACGCACACACCTTTTTGCCTTCTCACTCAGGGGAGCCAGGGGTGGGGGGCATTTTGACCTTCGCCTTACTCAGGGAAGCCCCCCCCCCCGTAATTCCATACCCTTCTCCACATTAGCCACCCAGTTGCCAATCAACCTCCTTCCGTAGCCTCAGCCCATTAGTACAGCTCCCTGGGGGAATCTATTTTTTAAAGGTTATTAGCAGATTATTGGTTCTTTATCAACCTCAGGCCCCAATCTCCAATCTCCCAATGAAACCATTGTCGCCTAATAAGATGCACTTGATAATCTTGGCAAGAAGGGAGTGGAGGGCCTGGCGGGGGGTCGGGGCAGCTGGGAGGAGGGAAGGGTTAACAGCACCACCCCGCCCCCACCCCTCGGTTCTCAAATAGCTGAACTACTGTGTGTTGTAGTTTTCAACTGCAAATCATCTTTAATAGCAGACATCATGGGATGGCTCATTACATTAAGCTATTTTTCATGCTATCTCCTGTAATATCCTCTAATCCAATGCGTTTCAAATCACCTCGGGCTAAAATAAGAGACATAGCGATGTAATAGCCTAGTGTATTAGTGGGTTAATTGCCCTGTTGTACTCTTTCTAGTAGCTATCTCTGGAATGACTTCTATATTAATTGTAAATTGCTTAATACATTTAACTCCTTGCCACCGCCCCATCCCCTAACGAAGGGGGCCACTACCCAGTGACGTGACGGGAGGGTGTGTGTGTGTGTGTGTGTATTTTGTGGGTGCTTCTTTGGCACTCTGGTTCCCCTCTGTCTTCTCAGCCTCAGGCGTTGAACATCTCAGACTGCTGAGTGGAGGGGAATGAGACAGCATTTACTGAGCACCTGCTATATGCCAGGCTGTCTCACCAAATGCTGTCTCCTTGGAGCCTCACAAAACCTTGAGTAGTGGCAGTGTTCTCGCCATCCATCGTGTGACTTGTTCAAGGTCACCAAGCTAAGGCGTCATGAAGCTGGATGTGCACCCGGACCTCAGGGCCCCTAGAACTGGAGTGCCTGAGAGTGGGGCAGGACCCTGGGGCTCTGGACACCGGGTCAGCTGTGGCAACCTGGGCCTGGCAGGGCTCCTGCTCCGGAGGGGAGAAACCCAGCCCTTGGCCTGGGAGAGGCCTCCATCTCTCGGGGAGAACAGAAGCTTACGTTCTGGGGAGCCCCCAGTCTGATGGGGGCACAGGTCCTTTGCCAAGGGGAAGCTCCCAGGAAAACGGGGGACACAGTCCCTATTCTGAGGAGCACCCAGTGGATAGAAGGGTCACAACCTCTGCCCTGAGGGAGTCTGTGGTCTGATGAGGAAAACAGTTTGTGTCCTGGATAACCCTGGGTCATATGGAGGAGAGACACGGTTTCCCAGCGATCTACACTTAGTTCTGTGCACCTTAGTTCTTGCACAGAACTAAGGTGCAAGTGGATGAGAGGGGAGGCAGAGCGAACAGGCACTGCTGAGGGGGTGCTCTGAGGGTGAGGGTGGGACTTGGGCTCGCAGCACCTCTGGTGCCTTCCGGCCAGGGTGGGCGGGGCCTAAGCTGTGTGCACGTGTGTGCCCACCTCTCCCTGCCTAGGCTGACCCCCTCCCACAGCTGGCAGGTGTCCAGGCCAGCGCAGGGGCTGGGACCTCCTCCTCACCGTGGTTCTGGTCCCCTGCACCAACAGCCCCTCCCTGCTCCGCCTTTCCGAAGAGCAGAGCGCCCAGAGCTGCAGTGACCAGAACCGGGGGTCTCTCCTGTATCCCCCTTCCCTTTTCTCTCCTTCCTCCCCTCTGGGCGCTGGCCAGTGGACATCCCTGAGGGAGAGGAAAGGGAGGTCAGGGAGGGAAAAGGAGGTGAAAGAAGGGCGCAGAGCTAATGAAGCCTCGTCAAACCGAGCCACAGAGACAGGTTGAATGTTTGCCTTCCTGGGATTAGCACCGTTAACACGTTCTCCCTGCGGTCTGTGCGATGTTCACAAGGTAGTTGCTGCATTGGAAACCATTCACGTACCGTGAGCACCAAGCACGTAGCTGGGCAGGAGGCCCCAAGCTTCAAGTTGCAGGCCTTTGCGGTCCTTACCTCATTCGGGCTAGAAAACTAAACTCGAGGCTCTTGATGAGTTTGGGTGGTGACCCGGTGGCCTCCTGGTCCCTGAGACTACCCCCGCTCTACACCCCCCCCCCCAAAAAAAAGAGGAAAAAGAAGAGAAAGAAGGAAAAAAGACGACAGAAAGGGAGGGAAGGAACAAGGAAGGCGGAGGGGGCAGCGAGGAGGCCGGGAGGCCGGTCCTTCTGGGGACTTAAGGGGGGGAGTGGGGGGGCGCTCCGCGCCCGGGCGCCCGGAGTCCCAGGTGGCAGCGGTGGCGGCGGCTTTGTTGGCGCCTGGCTCGGGAGCAACCTTGAGCGCGGGCGCAGAGACAGTGATTTAGGTGCTGGCATTAGAGCGTGAAGGTAAATGGCCACATTTCACCGTCAGAAGGTGAACCGGAGGCGCCCGCCCCGTCCCTTCCCCCCAAGGACCCGGAGGCGGTGGGTGGGGGGCTTTGGCCAACCCCTCCCGTGACCCTGGCCCAGTCCCCGAATCCCCGCAGCTGAGAGGCTGCGCCCCTCGCCCCTGCCCCTGGAGCTGGGCTGTGGACAGGGGGGCGCCCTAGCCATGCTCTCTGGGGAGGCCGAGATCTCTGGGACCGCCCAGGACTGGCCCTGACCTCCTCCCCAAGGGGCTCGGGAGGGACGGTGAGAAGCGAAGGCCTAAAGCCAGAAGCAGGTCTGTGTGGCTCCCCAGCCTCTGGTGAGCCCCTGTGCCCTCAAAACATTGCCCCCAAGAGCGCTGAGATCTGGGTGGGGGTGGCGGCTTGTGGGTGCAGGAAGTGTTGGCATCCAGCAAACCTTCCGCTGCTTTCACTGATGGTTATACAAATAGAGATGACACTTGCTCTTCATACTCAAACACACAGAAACATGGGTGTGATTACATAACCCTTCACGTGGCCCACTCCACTCCTTCCTCCTTTGGGGCCAAAGCCTCCTTCCCCAAGACCCCCGAGTTCCATCCCCTTCCCCCCAAGTGCTGAGTCCCTTTGGCCCTCCTGGTTCTGAGGCAAGCACATGTGAGTGGATTGTTGAGACAAATAATTTGATTCATTTGTTTTTTTGCCCAGAAAGAGGGGGAAAAGAAGGAGGGCCATGCTGGGACATGCGTGCATTGCTTGTGCAGGGCAGGGCCCCCCCCCACCTTCCAGGCCTGGGCAGGGCTGCAGAGAGAGGCAGAGGAGGGCGGAGGTGGCGGAAGAGCAGCCCGGGGAGTGCGGTCCTCTTGGGGGAGCCTCAGCCCTGCTGGTCTACACAGAGGCCTCCAGGGCATGAAGGGAGACAGCTCCTTGGCTACACTCAGGGCAGCTCTGGTCGTTCTTACTCATCATGGCTGCCTTTTCCTGGGCACCTATTACATGTCAGGTATATCTTTACATGCCAGCAACTCTGTGAAATTTGTGTTGCTATCCCCACTTCAGAGATAAGAACACTGAGGCTAGGCCCCTGACCTGAACTGTTGCTGAGAGGCGGGGAGCTGGGGGAGGGGACCCGAGTTCCACTGACCTTAAGGAGAGTCTGCTGCCTGGAGCCAGGGCCCCTCCACTCCCTGTCTGTGAACTGCGAGGCCTAGGTTAGCCCACCCCAGAGCTCTCTGGGAAAGGAGGCTGGCACTGACCTTCCTGTGTGGTTTTCCCTGGGTCAGTTCTCCTCAGGGGTCTGGGCAGGACCCTGGGCCAGGGCAGAGGGTGGTTGGGTGAGACCCGTGGAGGGCTGAGTTCTCAGCTGCTCTGCGGGCTCCTGGCTAAAGGTTCCGCTCAATCCTAGGCACTCAGAAGTGCATCACTCTGAGCTGTGACCTGTGAGGCCATGGGCTCTGACAGCCCCAGAGGAAGGTATACATGGGGCCTGGGGTGGGAGAGAGCTTGCCTTTGATGGCTGAAGCACTCCAGGAATGGTCAGAGAAACCAGGTGGAGCCATTCCTTTGGGGCGGGAGGCAGGTGCAGATGTCCTGGGGAGTCCATCCCTCCTAGGACAGAACCGGGGGGTGGGGGGGCGTGGAAGCCAAACCAGCCACGGGACCCAGGTGCACACCCGCAGCGGTGGTGGGGGAGTGAGGCCCAGCACCAGAAAACCCTAGTGCCCCAGGCCCCAATTACTGCGAATACTTCTACTAGCTGCCATTTATTGAACACCTACTATGTGCCCCAAACTGTGCTAAGCCTTCTCTTAATCCTGACAGCCACTGTGTGCAGGGGGAACAGACAAGGAAACAGAGGCCCAGGCTGCCCTCGGTTGAGACTCTCCCAGGCCAGCTTCCCATCCTCATGGGGGTGACCCCGCACTGCGTGTGGGGGGCAGGCTCCAAACCCTTTTAACCTCAGCACAGGGCCTGGCTCCTAGAAGCTCTCAGCAGATGCAGCTCTTACTATTGTTCCTGGTTTTCAGTGGGGGGCGGTGTCAGGTGGGGTCACCTTGCCGTTCAGGCCATTATCTGATTTCTGTGCCGGGGGCCTTCTCCTCCCACCTGGTGTCTCAGGGCACACCTCTCCCTCCCGGCTCCTTCTGGATCTGCCTTTGTAACGCCATCTGGCCCTTGGTCTGGGGAGCTGCATGCGGGAACATGTGTGTGGCGTGCGAACATAACGGAGAGGGAGTGGGTGACTTCAGAGATGTCTCTTGTCCTGTGGGGGAGGCCAGGTGGAGGGCAGGGAAGGGTGGCCCAGAGAAGCCCTTCCCTGGACAGGGTCCGATCCTAGGTCGGGGGTGTTCCCAGTGCCCCCAGCGAGGGAAGCTGGACAGTCCCAGGGCTGGATGTAGGCTTTGTCGGCTGACTGTGTTTCCTTCCATCTGTCCTCACACTGGTGGAAAGACCAGGGTTCTGTCCTCTTTCTGGGTCCTCAGCCCTCTGCCTCCCCTCCCCTGGTTCTTAGGGTCGTTGATTCACCCAGTGCCGCACGTGGCATGGATCCCAGGTTCCAGCTGGCCGACCCCATGGTCTGACACAGAAGGAAAGGGAGGCACAGACGGGGGAGTGACTCGCACAAGGTCACACAGCAGGTCGGTGGTGGGCGCACTGTCTCTGGATGATGCTGGGGAGGCAGCCCGCTGGGAATCTCCTGGGGCCCCTGGTGTGGAAGGACCCTGAGACGTGAGGGGCATCCCTCCTTCCTCTTTCCTGGGGTGTTGTCAGCTCGAGCCCAGACCGACCCCTCCCCATCCCCACACACCAGGCGGAATTGTCTTAATGCAGCAAATTGTTCATACACATGTAAGCAAATATCTCCTCAAATTATCTCTTATCACCAAACAGACTGCGATGCTCACCGGCTGTAGGGCCCGGCGTGTCTTTCAATCCACTGACGAAGGGGAGGGGGCAAGGAGGGGGGCTGGCTGACACCAAAAATAAACCAGCGGAGCGGGGATGGTTGTCGCAAGGGGCAGAGCGAAGTTGTCAGGCGGCGAGAGCGTGTGAGGCGGCAGGACGATAATGTGGCATGACACTTCTGAAATGAGCGGCCCGTTGCCATGGTGAGCAGCCAGGAGGGACCGGCTCTCCCGAGGCTGAAATAAAACACGCTTTAAATGATGTTTGATTAGAATTTAGATCATGTAACCAAATACCTCAGTCCTCTTCCCTGTGCTTTTCTGCTTTTCTTCTCAATTCTCCCTTTCTGCCCCTCATCCCCCTCCCTCCCTGCCCCGGGCAGATACCCACACACTCACACAAGCATACATGGCACTCGCGTGAACGTGCACGCGCACACACACACACACACCCTTCTTCCCACCCCCTCTCCCCAGTTATTTCATGCCTTGGTTGGACCTTGCTTTGGAAAATCCAGCTTGGAGCAGATGCCAGGGACCCCTTGGGGGGCCATAGCACCGGCCTCCGGGTCGCTGGTTTGAGTCTGCTCTTCTGCTTTAATAACAATAAATTAAAACAGTTCGAAAGGTCTAAGCCTCTCGTTTCGCAGCCCTTTACCCTTCACAAAGCTCTTCCAAATGCGGGCGCACACTCATTCCTGTTGCAGCACTTCGCCTCCTTGTGGTCATACCCATTTACTAGATGAGGAGGCTGAGGCTCGCAGAGGCCAAATGTCTTTTTTTTTTTTTTAACCCTCACCCAAGGACATTTTTTCATTGCTTTTAGAGAGAGAGGATGGGAGAGAGAAACATCGATGCGAGAAAGAAACATTGATTGACTGCCTTCTGTATGCGCCTGGTTTGGGGCTCATGCCTGAGTTGGGGATCCAACCTGCAACCTAGGTATGTGCCTTGACTGGGAATCAAACCTGGAGCCTTTCTGTTGCAGGATGACGCTCTAACCAACTAGGCCACACCGGCCAGGTTGAGGCCAAATGTCTTGTCCACGATCATGCAACTGGTAGGACGTGAACCCAGCACTTCCGTCAGCTGCCCTTGGGGTTTTTGGGAGAAGCTCGTCAGGAGGAAGGGCGCACAGCCAGCTCTCCGTCCTCTGGACCCTCTGACTTGTGCCTCTTTGGTGTGTTTTGAACACCAGCTTTGCTATTGGTTCTGGCCTGTGTGAATCCTCCAAAGGATGAGCAGAGAGGCCCGACCTGCTCCTAGAAGCTTTGGGACACACTTTGTGGCCCTGGATTTATGTTGTATTTGTGGTGTTTTTTTCCAGGGCATGCTGCCCAGGTGGGGAAGACAGCCAGTCCTGGGGATGGAGGCCCTGCTGCTGATGGTCCAGGGCGGGTAACAGAGGTCAGGCTGGCCCGTGTGGACAGGGTAGGCGGCATACTCTGCAGAATCTCCGTTGCCCTTGAGGCCCTGTACCTTCTCAGAGGCCCTGGGGAGGTTATTGTCATCTTATTTCTGTGTCAGAGAGACACGGCTTGGTCTAGTGTCCATCTTCCCCGACAGACCAGTATCTCTGGATTGTTTCTGTCATTATCACCTAATCCATCCAACCGTTCAGCCCCTTAACCTTCACATCCCTGTTCGGTGCTTGCAGTGGGCTGGCACTCTTAATACAGATGGGCCTCCACTTTTACAAACATGGGGGGTTGTGGGCCAGGGACAGGGCCCGTGGAGACAGACACCCAAGTGTGAACACAGGAAGTGGGGCCCCTGAGGTTGACCAGGGCGGGAGGGTTGCAGGGACAGCATGACAGCTAGGCTGGGCATGCAGCTGCCACTTAGAGCCAGGCCTCCCCCTTCCCTTTTCCTCGTCTATCCCCGAATGGCCACCCGCCAACACCTGCTTCCAGCCTTTCCCTCCCAGCCCCCTGGTGCCTGCGCTCGGTGGTCTTCAGTGCCCCTCACCGGGACCTCTGCAGTCTTTCCTACCTGCTCCCCACCCCAGGCTCTCCTTCCCCCACTTTCCTCCACTGGCCAGCCACCAGTTAGCTTCCTATCACTTAGATTTGACTGCTTCATTCCTATGCTCCCAAGCCTTCTATGGCTCCCTAGGACCCAGGGACTCCAGCCGAGACCCCCCAGCCTGCTCTCAAGTCCCAACAAGGCCTTTCTGGACTTGTCCCTCTCAACTTCAGTTCCAGATTGGTCAGTCCTGGTGCCCCCTCTTATCTGCACCTCTGCACAGTCCGAGAGCTCATCCCCTGGCCAAAGGCCTACTCATCCTGCTCCGCCCCCCGCCCCCCCACTTTTGTTTGGCCACTCCGGAGCACCTTCCCTGCCCACTCCTTCCGGAAGGCATATGTCTTAGTCAGCTCAGGCTGCCGTGACAAAATACCACAGACGGGGTGGCTTAAACGACAGGAGTTTAATTCTTACAGCTCTGGGAAGCCCCCGGTCAAGGCACTGGCTGGTTTGTTCCTCAGCGAGGTCCTGGTTCCCGGCCTGCAGACGGTGGCCTTCGAGCTCTGTCCTCACAAGGTGAAGGAAGAAGGAGGGGCTCTGTGGTCCCTCTTTCTCTTCTTACAGGGGCACCGATCCCACTGTGGGCCCCCGCCTCCTGGCCTTGTTAAACCTCTCACCTCCTCACGACCCCCCTCCCTGCGCCATCACACTGGGGTTGGGGCTTCAACACACGCATTTTGAGGGGACACAGAAAATTGGGTCCAGGACAGCATGTCTGTCAGATGCAGTTCCGGTCCTCAGGTCGCCTGTTTCAGGGCATTTCCTCAGTCCGTAAGCTCCTCGAGGAACAAACTGTGGATGGCAATAACCATACCTGACAGTAACACGTGCCTGCTGCAGGACCCAGAAGCAGTGTGTACCCAAGGAGCCCCGGGCTTTCCCTCTCCTCTGTCCCCAAAGAAGTTTCTGTGTTGGGTCCTCTTTGGGTCCCGGTTGCTCTGGCAAGGAAAATTGAAGGAAGCCTAGAAATCCCAGATTAATTTCCTTCCGAGAAGGCAGTGCGTCCCTCCTGGGCGGAAAGGATGGAGGAGGATAAAAGGCAGAAGGGAGAGCAAGGGGAGCCTGGTGCCTGCAGGCACTGGGCTTGGTGAGAGTCAGGGGCGGCCAGGCGGGTGGCTGAGCTGTGGGAGGGCGAGGGGATGCGGAAGGCGACGCTAGGAAGTGTTACTTTGTCTCAGGAATGAGGATGCCCTTTGAGGTGCTCCTTATGGACTGGAGCTGCCTTTCCTGTGTGTTGGCGATGGACTAACATGGTCCCTGAACGCGGCTGCACGTGCAGATGGGCCTCAGGGCCGCCCGGAGTTAGGCGGGTGCCGCTGGCGTTGCGGAGCCGCCTGTCCCGGGGCCGGGGCTTCTTTCGCCCGTCTCGTTTCCTGTTCTCACGGTAGCACAGCCAGGTTGGGCTAGGAGCACCATTTTACTGACGAGGAAAGTAAGTTTTAGAGACTTGAGGGACATTGAGTGGAGGGAGAGGAAGACAGGGAAAATCTGGCCCTGACTTAGACCTTTAACCCTTGACCTTTAACCCCAGAGCTATAGCTTAGGAGGGGGCCACTATGGCTATTAAGCTTTGTGTTGTGGGAGATGAGGGAGGTTCCTCACACTGGAAAACAATTATGTCAGTTCAGCTCTGTCCACGGGGTCAGGGGCGGCCCAAGGCCAGGCCTCCGTAGCCATCAGAGCCCTGATGACAGTGTGATTCTTTAGCCCGGGAAAGCCCTCCTGTGAAGTCTCAATGGGAGGGGATGGTGGTAGCGGGGGCTTCTGGGAGATGCGCAGAGGGAGGGAGGGGCTGGTCCTGAGGCCTTGGGGCCAAGGACAGTCTCAATGCACAGCTCTCCTAATCAGCGAGCTTCGCCTGTTAGTACTCGGGGCCTCCTGGGTAAGGGCACAAAGTAACAATAAAGTTACTCTTAGTTACAACTAACTAAAGTTACTCTTAGTTACAACTAAGAGTAACTTTATTTGGGGGTGAGAGGTGGGGCTTGGTTCTAGGCCCTGAAATTTGGCCATAGGGGGAGTCCTTAATTTTGCTGAATGCCTCAGTTTTTCCATGGAGAAGTCGTGCCTGCAAGAGCCCCTCTCAGAGGGCGCCCCGGAAGTGCCGGTGATCTGACGCTGTTCCGATGTGCGCTGGGGGCGAGGGGCGTCAGGTGACTCTTCAGTGAGGGAAGCCGGCGTGGGCCGGTCCATCAGCCGACCCATCAGGGCCGGTGTCATCAGTGAGCTCTCTGCAGGGACAGGGACAGTGGCTCGGTCTACAGAGGGACAGGGCTGGAAGAAGGAGCCTTGACAGACAGAGGCTGTCATTCTGCTTTTCGGGACCCTTTGGGAGGAAGAAATCTTTGCCTCACACCCTCCGCCTTCTGTCCACTGACTTGGAGCCCAGTAATGAATGCTAGTCACAATAAATACAACAGCTCACATTTACTGTGGGCTGACTGATGTCAGTCTCTATTCTGGGCCCTTCGCCTGTATTAAATCATTCTGGCCTATATAGAAGGTGCTAGTTTTTTGTTGTTGTTGTTAAGGATTTTATTTATTTACTTTTACCGAGTGAAGGGAGGGAGAAAGAGAGAGAGAAACATCAGTGTGCCAGAGATATACCGATTGGTTGCCTTTTGCACACCTTCAATTGGGTACTGGGTACCCTGACTAGGAATCAAACTGGCAACCTTGTGGTTTGCAGGCGAGGGCTCAGTCCACTGAGCCCCACCATCCAGGGCTAGAGGGTACTATTTTTATCCCATCTTTATGCATGTAGAAATCAGAGCAGTTTCGTGACTTTCGCATGGTCGCAGAGCTCATAGGGGGTGGGTGGAGTCGTGTCTCAGCCTCAGAGGGTCCAGGGTGTGTGCCGCGCTGTCCTGTCAGGAAGAGACCCTGAACCCTTGCTGCCTCAGAGCAGGACTCCTCAGCTCAAGGGCCCTCATCTACCCTACAGCCCACTCTAGGCAGGGGTCCCCTCCTCCCCACAAATAGAAGACCTAGATATGAGTGCCCCCCACCCCTGCCCACTGCTGCTGGCAGCTTGTATGTTACCGCGTGAATGAGTTCATCTGTAAGACGGGGGCACAGACCTTTGTGGAATACCTAGTATGTGCCGCATTTAACTGAAACCTCACCCCAGACTTTTGAGCTTGGCATTATTTCCTGTAGCTCACAGCTGGGGGAGCTGAGGTGCAGAGGGGTTGGGCGGATTCCCCGCGGCCACACGGGAACAGGCCAACACTGAACGGAGCCTGTCTCGTTCCGGAGTTCTGTGTCCTCTTTCCACTCCTCCTTATTCTTCAAGGTGTGACCACGAAGCCTCGGTTCCTGGGGCGTTAAACAAGTGCATGTGGAGAAAAGGGCTCCGTGATCAAGTCTGCTTGGGGGTTTGGGGGAGGCCGTTTTCAAAAAGTCAAGCAGGCTCTTTGCCGCGGGACCTCTCCGAGGCTTCCTCGTGCCCGCGTGCGCTGGGCAGGCCCAGGACGAGCTGGATCAGATTCGCTTCTCTGCTGTGAAAAGTCCGCTGGGGAGAGCCCTGCGGGAGAGGTGTCCTTGGGACCCACGAGAGGGAAGGCCGCGCCCCACCCCGCCCCTTCCCCGAAACCAGGACCCTAGCGATAGCGGCGACAGCGCAGCGATGACCCTGACGGTGACGCAGAAAGCGAGCGTAGCTGCCAGGGTCAGCGGTGTCTCCGCTGCAATGATGTTTCCCTGTCTGTGATTTCTTGGAGGTTTTTTATTTTTTATTTTAAGACAATGGTCCTTCCGATTCTCCCTTGATCTAGGGCTGCTAACCCCTTCCTTGAACTCAGGGCAGTCCAGGCCTCTAGGGAGAGCGCCCCCGCCCCGCCTCCTTCTGGCGCCTGGAGCTCCTCCCCTCTCACCCCCAAGCCCTGGCCTGGGCCCGCCCCTTAGGCTGCCCGCCCCTCTCCTCCTTCCCCGCCTGTTCCTGAGGAAAGGAGAGGCTTGGAGAGGGGCCGTGCTGTGGCCAGGGTGTGTGGTGAGACGCGGGTGCCGGTGTCTCCCACCCCTCTCCCACAGCCCCCTCCACGGGACCCCCTGCTTCTGAGAAGCCCCCCTGGAAGGACGCATCCCCGAGGGCTCGTCCGGGCCTCCCTCAGCCCTGCGACGCCTGCTTTATGGTATACACGGCACAAGGCGACAGGGAGGCTCTCTGTGGTGTTCTGTACCCACTTTTTAAACGGTTTTATTGAGGTATAATTTATATGATACAAAATTAATTCATGATATTTATTTTAAAATTGTTTATTATAATAACGTTTTACATGAAAGAGTACAAATCATTACAGAGAGTGACACATCTTTACAAAGTAAGAACACCTGTGTAAATAGGGCCTGACCCAAAGCAGAATCGCCCTGGTGCCTCCTGCCAGGTGTCAGTTCGGTGCTCTCCTGACCTCCAACCCCGCGGGGGTTTGGTAGGAAAACATACTCGCCAGCCTTTCCCTTTCCTTTTGTTTCTTTCCCCTTCCTTCTTTCTTTCCTTCCTTCTCTTACCGCCCCCACTCCTTCTTCTACCCCCTCCTCCCTCCTTCCTTTCCTACTGGTTCTTCCTCCAAGTGGGTCCTTTGAGCTTTATTGGAAGAGGAGCAGCAGGAGCTAACGAGGAAGTCTTCAGCGCAGCGCCCCAGGGGCAGTGCGGGGTGGGGGTCAGGAGCTGAGAGACCAAGTCTCTGACTGCCCACTGCCAGCTGGGAGACCCGGGCTTGTGACCAAACCTCTCTGTGTCTCAGTTTTCTTGTCTGTGAAATGGGCATGACATGGCTGACTCTAGAGGGTGTTGGGATTAAGATTAAGTAACATTAGGTAAGATTAAGTAAGGTGTTTATTTGGAGGTGAGACTTGTGGACATGAGCTGAAAATCACTGCCATTTGTTGAGCACCTACTACGCACTAGGGCTTTGCCTTTATGCACATGGCAATCCTGCAGCGAGGGCTTACTGTCTCTGTGCTACAGACAGGAAATAAGTCCAGAGCGGCAAACACTACAGACATAGGTTGGTACGTGTTGGAGCTGGAGCTTGAACCTAAGGAGCTGGGCGGCAGTGCCTACTCTCCCAGCCAGCCTTTCGTCCATTCTCCCGGGCCACGGGCATCTCGGCCTGCCAAGGTCTGGCTGTGGCTGTGCTCTGAGTACTGTCCTCTGGAGTGGACATCCTTTGTCATGGTCCTGTCCTCTGAAGGACAGGGCCAATCACAGGGCTGTCCCCCTTGACATGCTGGGGACATCCTTCTGGGGCAAGGGTAAGGCCTGGGGAGGGGGTGAGTATCCCAGGGGGGAGCATCGAGGGGACTGTCTGGTGGCAGGGGGTTCAGACCCCCGTGGCTGTGGGCAATGGCTGGGCCTCCTGGAAGCGTGGACTTCAGCTCAGGGAAAACCCAGAGCCCTGGGCAGGGGGCAGCCTGCTGGGTGGCTGTAGCCCCCACCCTGGGACATGGGGGAAGAGCAGCGTGGACACTGTGGACTCTCCTTGGGGGGCCTGTCCTGCCCTGGGGCGGGGGAGCCGAGCAGGGTCAGGCAGGCGAGCACGGAGATGCTGGGGACTCCCTCAGCCCGGACAGGCCTGGCTCCCAGACTGGTCCTGGGCCCGGAGGTCTCCTCCTGCCCACCTTCCAGAACCCGTATGTCTTGGTGCTGCCTCAGGGTGGCGGGCAATGCAGGCCCCCGCTTCTCCGTGGGCTTGCCGGGCGTGCCGCGTCCCCTGCTCACCCGCTGGCCTTGCCTGCCCCTGCCCTGACCCCCTGGTCCCCCGGGGCCGGCCCGAACATCTGTATCCATCTTGCCCCAAACTCTGGAGATTCTGACAAATTTCCTTTCATTGCTTCCAGCCATGTTATTTAAAGTAATTAACCTTAATTTATAAATTTTTATATCAAACTGCCTTTTAACTTTTGGAACTGGCAGGAGCAGCCTTATCCCTGGGCTCCTAATAGTTCTCCATTTAATCAAAATTCATCCATCAGGTTCCAGTGTTAAATCATCTTTTAATTGGGAGTTACACTCTGGTTAATAGTTTTATAATTCGCCTCCTCTAATAGTTTCTACCACAGGGATGTCGACTCCATTTTTCCTCACTCGATTACCATGGTTCTGCGGGGACGGCCTAGCGGGGCCCCGCCTCTCTGGCCTCTGCTGGTCGCCTCTTTTGTTCTTGGTGGTCTCATTAATTCCCTAGAAGGGTTCTCTTTCCTCCTCATTACTAGGGCAGGGCGCTGCTCTCCACCGCCTTCCCTGCTCCCCTCCAGGAGGAAGCCAGGGAAACAGGAAGGGAGAGTGGGCGGTGGAGGCAGCCAGGCCCAGAGGCATGTGAGGAGGAGACCATGGGGAGGAGGGAGGGTTCAGGAGGCTGGCAGGCCCGGCCCACAGCAGAGGGGCTGTTCCCTGGGAGAGAGAAGCAGAGGAGTTTGGAAATGGACGTGGCCCTGGCATTGGCTCTGTCCTGGCCCCCTCCCCCCCCCCCCTTCCCCCTTGCCCACTCCTAAATGGGAGGTGATGAAGCAGGGAGGCAGGTGGCCTCACCTGAGACCCCAGTGTGCAGGAGCTGGGGGCTTTCTGGAGGCTGGTTGGCAGGGGAGTCCAGGACCACTCCCACCCACTCTGAGCTGCTCTGTATTTGTTGCTCCATCAAGATATTCAGGGGAGCCCCTTGGCCTCCTGACAGGCAAGAGGGAGGGAAAGACTCAAGAGAGACAGGGAGGAGGGCAGAGAAGCAAAGGAAGGAAGACGGACAGGCGGGGGGAAGACGGATTGGGGTCCTCCTTGCAGGAAGCCCTGGTCTGTGAGCAGACAGGCCTCTGGGCCCAGGCACATGCGTGTGCACACACATGTTCCCGCACACCCACACACTTGCACAGGCCTGAATCCAGCCCTAGGAGCATCGAATGCTGGGGTGATGCTGGGACTGGGGGCCAGGCCTGGAGTCTGTGGGGGGGGTGTCTTTGAGAATGCCGCTGGGGGAGGAGGGGCCAATGAGGGATGGGAACTGGGCCCCCAGGGCCTGGGCTGAGGCTGCAGACGTGGGCTTCCCTGGGGAAGGGGGCCTTGCAGACAGTCTCAGCCCCATAGTACCCCTCCTCAGCCATCTCCACTCGGTGACTTTCCACCCCCGTGGGTCACAGCCCCAACGACACGTGGGTCATCTGGGGAGTGTTCACACTCCCCGTGCCCTGGCCATGCCCCAGGTCATGCACTGTGGTGGCTTTAAAATATATCTGCAGATCCGTGGATACTTCTCCCTTCTGAAGATGGAATCAAAATCCCTTCCCCTGGAATGTGGGCTCCTTCAAGCAAACACACACACACACACACACACACACACACGCAGAAGTGGCAGTGTGTGATTTAGGAGGGTAGGCACTGGGTTTCTTCTCTGCACCCTTTTGGATCACTCGCTCGGGGAGACGCCAACTGCTGTGCCGCCAGGAACTGAGGCAGCCGTGTGGAGAGGCCCACGTGGCGAGGAACCGAACCTCCTCCTGACAGCCGGTGAGGAGCTGAGCCCTCCCGCTGACAGCCGGTGAGCGAGTCCTCTCGGAGGCGGCTCCCCCAGCCCCAGTCTGGCCTTTGGATGGCTGCAGCCTTGGTGGTCACCCCACCGCAGCCTCAGGAGAGACCCCGAGTCAGCGCCTCCTGGCATGCTGCACTTGAACCTCTGACCCTCAGACACCATGTGAGAGAAGAAATATTGCTTTCAGGAGCTACATTTTGGGGGGTACTTGGTTATACGGCAGTGATAACTGACATACATTCATTCCATCAGCGTCCCTGGGGTGGGGCAGGACACAGCCGTGTTTAAGGCGCCCTAGGTGACACTGGCGTGCACCCCGTGTTGAGAACCGCTGCCCTGAGGCCTGTGTGTGCTCGTGAGAGTAGGTGTGCATGTGCAGCTGGGTGTGTGCACAGGCCGTGTGCATGAGGGTGGGTGGCGGCACCACGTCACGTGCGTCTGCTGGGAGGCACGAGCACCAACATCCCCTGTGTGTGTGTCCCGCTCAGAGCGAGTCAGCGGGTCGCCCCGCGTACCTGCGTCAGGGCCCGGCTCAGGAAGGGCTGGGTCATGGGGAGGGCCGCGGAGGTTTTACGGCCAGACCCACACAGACCACTCACCACTTCCTCTCTGGGAGCCCTCTCTGGGCCTCAGTTTCCCCATTTGTGGACTGAGGACAAGCAGATCGCCGTTCTGCCCAGTCCTTTGAGGAGGCACTATGTGAGCTGGGTCCATGCCTCCTGGCCTGGCTTTGGCAATATTTTGGTAGCACCGGGACTTCTATTGCAATGGCTCTTGGTGTAGTGACATCTGACCTTCAGCTGTGCTGACGTGAGAACAATCAAACGTGTGGCTGCCCTGTTGGACCCAACCTGAAGGAGAGTCTGCCCTGGGGGATATCCCTGGGGTCAGGGTGGGGCCAGTATCAGTCACGGCTGGGTCAGGGTTTGGGGTTTGAGGCCAGCAGTCTTGCCTCCTAAATGCCGCTGGCTGGAGCTGGCAGGAGAGGAGCTGGGCTCCGCCTGGCAGAGGGTGGAGGCAATCACTCCTGGAGGAGGAAGCAGAACAGTTTACTTCCTTTTCACTGAGGAAGGCTGCCGGTTCCGGCGGAGTCTAGGCCCGTTCCACCCGCATGCCCTTGGCTGGCCTCGCATCCTCACCAGGCCTCAGTTTCCTCATCTCCCCTGCCAGGCATTGTGCCCGTGACCCAAAAGTTGTCAGCAGCACTTGGGAGCCAGCTCTGCGTTCTCAACGCCACATGGCCACCTGCAACCGCACAACCCTTGAGAGAGGGTGACGCTGCCCCCCCCCCCCCCCCCGCCCTGCCACCGTGCAGATGAGGACAGGGAGGCTTTAAACTCCTAGGACACCCACCAAAGGTCACACAGGACGGCAGTTGTCCAGCTGCGCCTTGAACCCACTTCTTTCTGCTCCCAAAGCCCCATCTCTCATTCCTTCTGCCCCTCCCCCCACTTCCTGCTGAATCCACAGGGTGCACTGGGAGCCCAGGCCTACTGTTGGTTGTACTAGTGAGCAACACAGATTCCCAGAGGTTAAGTGCCTTGTCCAAAGCCCTTCCACTGGCAGGTGGCCAAATCTATGCCCAGCCCCAAACCCCTGCTTCCTCCTGCCCTGTGACCCCTCACCCCTGTGGGACATGGATGCTTTTTGGTCCTAGCCTCTGTGTTCTTTGTGACCCTCTGTGTCCCTGAACCAGCCTCTGATCCCCAGGGACCGCCAGCTGGGGAGCTTTGTGACCTGTAGGGTCACTGCGGAAGAGCGCTTGCTTGCTTGGCCCACAGTCCTGGGGACAGAGTCTGCGCAGTGGCATCTGAGGGTCGTTAATGGAGTCACAGCCCCTGTGGTACACTGTCCAACCGTGGCCCTTCCCTGTGACAGGAAAACTCTCACTGAGCCCATTTCGCAGGTGGAACAGCTGATGCCCAGAGAGCCCGAGTTGGGCCCTGTCGTCAAGGAGTGGGAGCAGCTGAGACCAGGCTGGCTCTGGCCTCTGGTGGAATGAGAGGTGAGTGCAGGGGCAGGAGAGGGTGTGTGTGGAGGAAGCTACGCTCATGCAGAGCTGCCTCCTTAGGGTTGAGGAGCCAGTGCGTGTGTGTGGGAGTGTGAAGGGGATGTGTGTGTGTGGGAGTGTGAAGAAGGGTGTGGTGTGTGTGTGGGAGTGTGAAGAAGGGGATGGTGTGTGTGTGTGAGTGTGAAGGGTGTGGTGTGTGTGTGTGGGAGTGCGAAGAAGGGGATGGTGTGTGTGTGAGTGTGAAGAAGGGGGAGGTGTGAGTGTGGGGGAGTGTGAAGAATGGTGTGGTGTGTGTGGGAGTGTGAAGAAGGGGACGGTGTGTGTTCGTGGCAGTGTAAATTGGGGTCAGAGAGATCCCTTGGCCCTTGCAGTGCCCTCAGTTGTGGGGTCCAGGCTGGGGGGATGTTGGCCATGGATTTGCCCCTTGGCCCACTTTGCTACCTTCCCAGTGGGAGTGTCATTGAGCCCAGAGGTGATGGAACAGCTGAGGGGACAAAGAGGGGACCTGGCAGCAGAGAGGGGTCCCTGGGGAGGGGTGGTTCCCTGGAAATCTTGGGGCTTTTAGCACTGCCAATCAGGCTGGGGGCGGTGTCAGACCCCCTCTGGCCCAGAGAAGGAAGTGCTTGGTTCCCCAGTGGGCGAGGTGGGCGAGGTGATGTGGTGGATTAGGTGGGCGAGGTAGGTGCTGTGGGCGAGGTGGGTGAGGTGGACGAGGTGGGCGAGGTGGACGAGGTGGGCGAGGTGGTGAGGTGGGCGAGGTGGGTGAGGTGGGGTGAGGTGGGCGAGGTGGGCGAGGTGGGCGGTGGAGGGAAGGAGCAGAGAGGAGGCAGAAGGCTTGGAAACTCCCCAGAGACTCAGAGACAGGGACTCAGAAGCAGGGAGAGAAGGAAGCGGACCAGGGAGCCCCAGGGGCAGCCCAACCTGCAGCTGCAGACGAAGACCTGGCCGGAGAGGCAGAGCTGGCATCCTTGGAGGGGTGGCGAGGTTTCCTCTCAAGTCCCTCTGGGGGTCTGGGGGGGTGTCCAGGCAGAGCTTCTCCAGGCCAGGGTCCCCCCTCTTCTCCCACTCCGGGTCCTGGGGCTGTCCCTCCTCCTGCAGCCCCTCCCACCTGCGGGCTCAGGACCTGGGAGAAGCTGCTGGTTCTTAGGTGCCCAGGACTCTAGGCTGCGAGGCTGCAGCCTCTGAGGACTCACCCCTTGTCTGGCATATGGGGAGACCGAGGCTCACATTTGCCGAGTCAGGGCTGGGCTGGGCTCGGCCAACCTCCTTCAGCTGCTGCTCAGAGCGCGGCGCAGCCTGGAGCCTGCTGGTGCCCAAGCCCGGGCTGGGTCTTGGTTTCCTCCTCATCCCGGGAGGAGGAGGGGCCCATCCAGGCCCCCTCTTCGCCCTCAATAGCACACAGGAGGAATCGGGGGAAGGGCAGGGAGCATGTATCAGGCGTATCCACAGGCAGGGCCCAGTCCAGGCTGCCTTTGAGGTGCCTGCCCTTTTCACCAATTGCTGTCTGTAGGGCGGAAATGATTATCCCTATTTTACATGCGAGGAAAGTCAGACTCAGGTTAATTAGATTGCCCAGGGTTGCTCAGCTGGTGAGTGTTGAAAACTAGGATTCGAATCCAGGCCTGGCCCCCAAATCTGGGCTCTTCCCACGCTGCCGTGCACAAGGGATTAGGTGTGGAAGTGGAGGGACAGCAGCTACTCTCCAACTCCGTCTGGGGGGGCACAGGCCAGAAGTGGGGGGCATCATCTGTGTGCAGTGGGCCTGGAGGGCAGGCACCCAAGTCCCCAGGCCGAGAAAACCTTGGTCAGAGCCCTGGCTTTGTCACTTTCCATCGTCCAAAGGTTGGGCCAGTCCCCTCTGTCTGAGCCGCAGAGGGATGGAGTGGCTGTGAGGTGTCTGCTGGGTGTTTGGTGAGTGAATAAAGGAAAAAGCAAGTGAAGGTGTGAGGAGGAAGCCCACTTCCTCTAACTTGGGTCTAAGGCTAGAGTGCCACCTCTGACCGGGGACAGAGTCCCCCCTCCCTGTGGGGATGCAGCCCCCGAACCTCTGCCCCTCTCAGCCCTCCTACAGATGCCCCCGCACACCACGTAGAGGTGAGGAGATCCAGCTGACAGGAGGCTGCACATACAGGGGCCCCGATTCTGATGGCTGCCTATCACACGATGGCACTCTCTCCCCTGTGAAGTCACCTTGAGACCTTTCTTTCTGGGCTAGGTTAGTTGCTGTTAATTAAACCAATTGTTGGCCCTAATGCCCATCCCATTAACTTGTCTCCTAGACCTATTAATCACCCACCAGTGAAGGAAAGGGATGGGCGGGTGTGGGTTGGGGTGCAGGGTCTGAAAACCTGAAAACCAAGCCAAGCCGCCTCATGGGCCAGAGAAGGGCCCGGGAGACTCAAGTCCACCCCGTGTTCCCTTTGGGGCATCTTGGAAACTTCCACTGCAGCCTCAGAATCCCTGGAAGCCTACTGGGTCTGCATCCCACGGGGTCCAGCTGAGGCCTTTGCCTCCATGACTCTTGGGACCTGGTTCCCTTCCAGCTTCCCTGCGGCAGGGCGCAGGGCGAGTGTGAGGGCAGAGGTGACTGCGTGGTCTGAGGCCGGGGCCAGGAGCTGCCCCAGGTCAGAAAAGAAGCCTGATGGGAGCGAGAGTTCTGGTTGGAGAGCCAGGTTACCCTCAGCCCACTCACGCACGCCTGTCCCAGTCCTCTTCCCTCCGGAGCTCCTTGGGGCCACGTGGAGCTCCCCAGATACCTCACCTCTCTGCTCAGGCCTTCCTGGGGGTGGCTGGACCTAGAGGCGGATGCTGGGTCCATGTGGGGTGGGGGTGGGGTGGGGGGTAGGTGGGCCTCCTTCTCTGACTTCCCTCCTTCCCTCCCAGCTGGGCCGTGCCCCTCCCCCCAGTGTCAGGGGCCAGCTGGGCAGGGAGGGAGCCAGGGTGGGGCCAGCAGAAGGTGCATAAATCATTATTGGCGAAGACCTCAGCCCTGAGCCTCGGGTGGAGGCTGCTGCTTACGGTCCAGGCCAGGGCATAAATCATAATTCCTCTACAATAGATCCTTTTGCAGCCGCCATCAGGAAAACTGTGTTGGTTTTATCGATTTTTTGACATGGGGGCCTAGGCAGCGGGAGGCTCCTGAATCATTATGAAATGAAACTGATTAGGAATTCATGGAATACTAAATAAACTTTACGAGCCCGTTGTAAGTTTTTTGATGCATGGGGAGCGGAAAATGAAAACTAATGATATAAAAATTACACAGCGTGCTGAGTATTATTATACCGCTATTGATTTGTTTCAAACTGTACATCAAAATCGAAGAAGGCTGGGGCGGTTCCTGCCGTGAGGCTGGGGATGTTTGGGCTCTCACCGAGGCTGGAAGGGTTTTTTTCCCCCTTCTATTTTTATTTTTTCTTTCTCCTTCCTCTAGCCTCCCTGCTGTAATCTGACTCCTTCCCCCCCACCTCCACTCTTCCAGGGAAGGCCCCAGCGGCCACCTCCCCCTCCCTGCCCACAGAAGGGGTAGCCCTCCCCTCAGCTCTGAACCCGGACGCTGGCTCAGCCCGAGTTCCCGGCCTCCACGAGTCTTTCCCCCGGAGCTGCACTTTCAGCCTGAGTTTCCCTTCCCCTTCTGCCTTCCTCCTGTCTCTCTGGGGAAGGACAGTTTGCTTCAGGGAGAAGAGCTGGAGATCCGTCTCCTGTTAGCGCCTTGCTGCGTGACCTCAGGCATGTCCCTGTGCCTCTCTGGATAAAAAAAAAAAAGACTGGACTCATCAGATCAGGGTTTCTCCAAGTCTGGCGTGTCCAGAGTCCACAGGTCATCTTCAGAGCTCTGTCCCCCCTTAGATGAACTGGCTCCGAGCCTCAGGAGGGCGGGTCTGGGAATCTGCATTTTGCTAAGTATCCCATGTGACTCCTGTGAATGTCGGTATAAACCACCGTACCCATTGGCCGCAAGCCACATATCTGAGCCGCTTATCCCACTGGGTTGCCAGAAGTGGCCTCAAAGCTGTGGATGTTGACTTCTGTATTAGTCAGCTCTTGTTAGTTTATGATACAGTAACAAATAATCCTCAAATCTTGGCGGCTTACAGCAACATGAGTTCATTGTTTGCTCATGGTGCAAGTCTGCTACGGGCCATCTGTGGCTCAGCCTTGCGTGCCTTCATTCTGGGGTTCAGACTGACAAAGCAGCCCCAAAGACATGATTTTCGGCGGCAGAGGGCAAAGAGTGAGAAAGGTGGTGGCAATGAGTGATGCTCCTAAAGGTTTTGCTTAGACGTAGCATGTGTCACTTCTGCTCCCGTTCCGTTCCCCCAAGAGTCTTATCACCAAAGCCAATGTCAATGGAGTGGGGTGCACACACCTGCCCCAGGAGGGTGGGTTCCGGGGAGAGGGCCTGTGGGGATGGCTTGGGAGGGAACGCAGTGGACATTGCAGTGCACCCTACCATAGCCTCCTGGGCGTGGGCTTCGGTTCAGGCCACCCCAGAATCTGGGGTCCGAGACCTCGTTTGGGTGGAGTGGGCAGTTTGTGCTGCTACTTTACACAGGTGTGACCACATTACACAATCACGTGTCTCCATGACAGTCGTCCCCTGACTTCTTCTGTCTACCCTGAGATCCCGGCTGCCTTCTTGGGGGTCCTCAGTGGGCATGGCTTCAGCCCTTTGTCTCCAAGTGTCTTCATTTCCTTTATTTCCGCCCCTCTGCCAGGAGGTCCCATGCACCTGCCCCGGTTCCTCAGTGGAACTGGAGTAACGGAATTCTTCTACAAAACTGTCCTTTATCTTCTAAGTTCAGAGGGTAAGTTTACATTTTGTGTATTCATTTTCTTAAAGTGGAACACACTCAGTAGCTTTCTTTTCAGCAAGTGCCTCACTTTTTCACGAGAGAGAACTCAGGTTGTCTTTGGCTGGTGTTGTTCTCATGCCGTCCAACCTCACAGCAGCCTGGATCTCAGAGATCGGGGGCCTCCCTGAGACATGCAGTGCGTCATCCCCAGAACCACACCGCTGCCCCGCCCCGGCGTGCCGGCGGCATTCTCAGGAAGCCCTTTTGTGCCTGAGGTCCAGCGATCACGTGCGGGGACCTGCCACATCCGCTCGGGGCTGGGAGATGTCGGGGAGTTCAGTGGCACAAGCCTGGCCCTTGGGGACCTCAGTGTCTCTCTGACCACACACACACACACACACACACACACACACACACACTGTATAGTCTGCATACAAACCTCCGCAGAACTAGACAAAATGGATCACACAATGGTTCAGAAAAGACTCAGCTATAAGAGTCTTAAGGTTTGAATTTGAATCTCAGTTTTGCCCCTAATTGGTTCTGTGGCTTTGGACGTTACTTAAAACAAAGCAAAACAAAACAAAACAAAACTAGAATTCAGTTTCCTCCACAATCATAGAAGGATTTGGACTCAATTCATCTGAGATTCCTTCCAGGGGGTTAGAATGGGCAGTGGTTAGCACACTGGCACAGTTCCCACAAGATGTTGATGTTATCAGTCCCAACTCTTTTCAGCCTAGGCACAGACCAAACCAAACCAAACCAAACCTCAAACTGGCTTAAGCAAAAAGGCAGTTCTTGACTATTGAAGAGGACAAGAAAGTCTTCAGGTGCAGTGTGATCCAGAAGTTCTGGTAACATCAAAGATCTGTCTTCACCTCTCAGCTCTCCTTGTCTTCCTCTAGGCTGGCCTCTTTCTCAGCCATGCTTTCTCCTCATGATGACAAGATAGCTGCCAGTAGCAGTAGACCCACATCCTAATGGTTCAGCAAAGGGAGCATCTCCTTCCTAATAGTAACAGTAAAATTCCCAAGTCTGAATTTCATTGGCCCAGTTTAGGTCACATGCCCACCCATGACCCAATTACCATAGCGAGGGGAGGTGGCATGGTTTCAGGCCCATAGCCGTCTGGAGCTAGGGAATGGGCTCTGCCCCTGCAGAACCACATGGACTCACAGTGGGAGAGGGATGCAGGCTCCAAAAGAAATTTGAGGTATGGTTTCAAAAGGGACAGATTCAAGGCAGATGAAAGTTATCGATGTCCACTGAAGTCCCTGAGGTCAGGGGCAGGAGCAGTGGGCAGGGCGAGGGCAGAGTAGGTGAGGCTCTTCTGGCCCTAAATCAGGTCTGGGACTTTGGAGACAGCTGGGATAAAGCCTAAGGCCGAGGATCAGGGGTTCTTCACAGCCGTAGACAATGCTGGTCTCTAACGTTACACACCTGCGTTCACATCCAGTTTCACCTCTCCCCAGCTGTGTGGTCCTGAGGTAATTTATTCTCTGAGCTGAGTTTCTGAGGATTGAGTGAGAAAAAGTGAGTGCTGGCCCCACCGTGGCTTCCAGAAGCTGCTCAGGTAAGGCTCCTTGGTCCTCTGACCCTTGACCCTCGCATTGTCTGCAGAATTCCTCCCAGGTTCTGAACAGAGGTGTCTGTTGTGTCCTCCCCTCTGGTGCTTCACCGAGGGCAGGGCTACACCTCGCTCAGGGTTGTCCCCAGCCTTGGCACTGTGCCTGGGCATTGTCCGCAGTCCACGGATGGCTGTGGGACGGAGCAACGGGGAGCAGCGGGCTGGGAGGCCCCCCGCCGGTGGGGCCTGACCTCGGCGGGGCCCCTTCAGCCTCTGCTCCCCGCCACGCTCACCCTGTAGCACGCATCACATGCCTATCCAGTTCCCAAAGTCCGGGTGAACAGAGTGGGTTCTACTGAGGTTTTCACGGGAAGACAGGGGAGGAGAAGACACCACACAACACACTCCGCATTAATCACACCGTGCCCTGGGCTTCTCTCTCCTCTCCTTCCAGACCGCACTCTTCCCTCCTCTCCAATCCCAGTTTCTTAAAAGAAATTTAAGCCCTCATTTTGCTTCCACACAGTAAAGTAAAACCCTAAAGGACCCTAAAGGTCACCTGGCCCCATCTGACATGCTTCATGCCCTTCCTTGATCACTTGGGTAACCCCAAAGCCCAGAGCTGCCTGGATGGCTCAGACCCTGACCCTACGGGTCTGGTGGGCTCCTGGAGGACAAGGAAGCCCACTGCCTTGAGGTGAGCCAACCATCAGGCCTCGGTGCCTCCCCCGTGTTGATTCCCTGGGGCTCAGACAGGGGACCCGACTTGCTCTGAGTCACCCAGCCCCTGGGCCGGGCTTCTCCACTATGCTGCAGCTGCACCGGGTGGGGGGGGGGGGGTAGGTTTGGCCCCTCCCCATGAGCTTTTGCCTCTCCCCATGAGCTTTTGCCCCCCTGGGTGGGAGATGTGTTGGGGGGAAGGATTGCTCCTGGCTGGCTCTCCTCGTGGAGTTTGGGGCGCTACACACTTTGAATTTAGATGTGGCTCTGAGGAGGCCATTCATTCATTCCTGACCGTATCGACTGCAGAATTGAGTGCTACAAGTAAGAAGGAGTTTAGCTATTATTCTCCTACTGATTTGATTTAATGTTTGGTTTATTCCTGTCCCTCGCCCTCCTCCTCTCCTCATCAGTTTGACATTTGCATAGTGTTTCCCTGCAGTTTTGTCGAACACGGTTTTGCTGGTAACTCCCTGCTTTGGCTTGAATGATTTTATTCAGGGAGCTTGGAGCCCACTGAGGCATCGTCTTCCCTCCCTACCTGGATCCGTCTCTTCCCGCCCAGTGCGGGGAGGGGCACGTAAATCTGCAGATCTCCCTGTGTCTTGCCCCTCCGTGAGCCTACAGGGTTCCTGTTCCTAGCAGCTGCCAAGGGTTTCTGCGTTTCCTGGGTGGGTGGGGCTCTCAGGGTGCTCCTCAATGTCGCCCTGCCCCGCACTGGGCAACCTCTGCCTTTTCATCCAGCACCTCTGCCCATGTCACCAAACCCTTGGGAGGCTGGAGCTGCCCAGCAGTGAGGTGGCATGTTCTGTCTCCTCTGTCCCTTGGTGCTTGCTGCCTTTTGTTAGAGGGGGTCCCAGAGCTGGGCTGCTCAGGCCTCAGGGTTTACAGAATACCCAATTGTCCTAGTCTGATTTCGCCCAGAAGCAGATCCTGGGACAAGGATTCAGTGGACATGGTTTGTTAGGGAGGTGAAAGGGGCATCTAGGGGGAGGTGGGATGTGGGACAGGGAAGGGTACCCAAGGGTAGTTAAACTGAATTCCACCCAGCTCCCCAGGCTGCCCAGCACGCCCGAACCCTGGGGCCAGCACTCCAGAGATGAGAGAGGATCGAGGTGGGAGCTCTCCTCCCCACTGGAAGGCTGTTGAGCCAATCGGAGAAGGGCTCAGTCAGCACAGGGAAATCTTCAGCAGAAATCTGCAGATTCCTGAGTCCCAGCTCGTGCATCCAGACCCCTCTCAGCAGCTGGCCCCACAGTGGAGCTAAAACCAGTGGGACGAGGTGACAGCAAGGCAGCCAGAAGCTCAAGAAGAGGTGGAAACATAGGCAAAGGCATCAATAATGCAGTGATCAAAAGTGATCAAGCAAAGGCTGAATGCTCACCTGCCCAAGGATGCCATTGGCAGAAGGCAGGGAGCTAGAGTATATTAAACACCTATTGTGTACCAGCCCTGGATGTGTGGGACCAGAATGCAAACTCCGTAAAGGTTGGCGCCCGTGTTTTATTTTCCCGTGTATTCTCAGGGTCTAGCATTGTGCTTGGCTCCTGGTCATAAAACCTAGAGTCACAGGAAAAGCAGCTGCCAGTTGCAGTGACCCACTGGGCACTAAGTGCCTTACAGTGATTGTAATGAATCCTTATGACAATCATCAAGAGTAGGTATGATTATCCCCATTTTACAGATGAGGAAACTGAGGCTCTGCAGGGGTTAAATGACTTGCCCAGGGTCATACATCTATGCAGCAAAATTGGGATTTGAACTCGGGTCCATTCATCTTCTCAAGTTCCTGATCCCCTCACCCCTCCCCACCCCCCTTTGTGGCATGTCCCTGCATTGGGAGGGAAGTGGGACTTCAGAAGACCTCGGAAGGCCCTCCGACCCCTGAGGTTGTCTTGTTAGCTGCCATTCTTGTCTACCCCCCACCAACCGCAAAGAGAAGGAAAAGTCCTTTCGTCCTCCTCAGGTGGCTCGTGGCGGATTACTTAGCGCTTGACACGGCGTGTCTCTGTGTCACTGTTCCCGAGCGGAATTAAATCAGGACAGGAAAATATTAATTTGGAGTTGGGGATGGAGGCCGCTCCTTTCCAATTACTCTCCACCCCGTCAGGCTTATCCTGGCGCAAACAAGGAAGGAGGCTGGATTAATTGCTTTGGACTCTGCCCCACTCCAGTCCCAATTACTGGGCCGGCTTGGCTCCCAGCATTATGAAGCGCACTGCTGTGCAGGAAATTGTGTGAAATTTTAACGGATTTTCAGACTCAATAATGGAGCACAGGATTTGGGGCCAGCATTTGCTGGGCGGCTGGGCCCCCTGTGCCTCGGCTGAGGTTAAGCTGTTTGGGGTTTCTTTGTGTATTAAAGGATCATCTGGTTAACCCCAAAGCCCGGGGCCACCAGAACGGCTCAGACCCTGACCCTGGAGGACAAGGAAGCCTCCATCTTTATAATAACAATAACACCATTTTCTGAGCCTTCGCACTTGCCAGGTACTTACTCACAACATCTGTAAGCCTCATCCTTTGAAATTCTTATCCCCCCATCTTATAAAGGAGGAAAAGGGGACCCAGAGAGGCTAAGCAAGATTGCACAAGGTTACCTGGTTGTTCAGTGATGAAGCCAATGTTTGAACCCAGGTCTGTCTCCAAAGCTATGCTATTTTCTGGCACCACTCGGCCACTCCCTCTTCCTCTGTCTCTCCCTCCGTCTCTCCCTCCTAAGGGTGCGATCTTCAGTGTATCTTTCCCACCACACTTGAGAGTTCAGAATCCTTTCTGCTACAACAGGTGCCCACGAGAGTTTTGTCGAACTTCTTTGAAATTGGCCCGGCACCTGGACCCCAGAATTTACCAATGGAAAGGGGGTGGGTGGGCTGGGCAGCCCAGAGGCATCTCTGAATCAGTGAGTACAGGCCTGTTTGAGTCCACCTGCAACCCGCAGGGTGGGGTGGGGAGGTAGCAGGTGCTGCCTACCTACTTTTCATGCCGTTTCTGTTCATCCTCACCATGACCTTAAGAGACAGTTGGCCTCCCCCACATCTGAGAATGGTGGAAATGGGGCTCAGAGAGGTGAGTGGGCTTGTCTGGGGTCACATGGCCTGGTCCACCTAAGCCCCAAGCCCAGCTGAGCCGCAGCATCTCCATTTTCCATGGTCGCAGCAGGGAAGGCCTGGGTTCAGGTTTCCAGCTCCAGGGTTGCCACACCTCTTAAAGCCACAGCACCTGTGGTTTAAACAGTAGGTGAGATTCTACCCTTACATTTAAGATGTCAAGCTTGTAAAACTGGAATGCTCTGGTGAAAGAGGAACACTGGGACCCTGTATGGCTGCAAAGGAGTTGGGGACCAGAATGGCATTAGCAAGACGGGTGACTGACTAGGAGAAGGGGACAGTGGTATGGATCCTGGCTATGTAGCTCACAAATCTCAGACTCCGGTGGGGCCACCACGTGGAAACAGAATCGGACTTGACTGTGGAGCCAGAGAGAAAGACCCTGGAGAAGGGAAGAGTGGAGGAGGGATGAGGGGGGAGCACGCACAGTGAGCATCATTAGCTGTCCAATTCTCACCTGCCCCTTTTAGCAAAAGGGGAATTAATTATGTGCAGGGGATGCCCCCTTAATGGCCATCATTTAGTTTAATTTAAGAACCAGGCCTCCCGCATCCTCCCCGCCCCCCGCCAGCAGCGCCACCCCTGGCAGCCGCTTCGATCCACGGGGCTCCTCCTGGATGCCGGAGAGCAGTGGTTCTCAAACCCGAGCAGCCTCAGCATGGCCGGGGGGCTCATCTAAACACGGTTTGCCCTGCCCCGCCCCGCCCCGCCTTGGGTGGTGTCTGAGAGCGGGCATGTCTAACAGGTTTCCAGGTAGTGTGATGTCACCGGCCTGAGGAACACACTTTGGAAATCCCTGCAGTGAAGACAGGGTTTCAGATAGTGTCAGCGAAGCCCCGAGAACTTGGCCCCTCCCCCCAGGGGTCCTCTGATCTACTGTGGGCGCACAGCCATCTCTGCCGTTTTACACCCCCAAGTGCCCACCTTTCTCCAATCACGTGGCCCCTGCCCCAGGCCTTTCTGTTCAGAGAATGGCGGGATGCCAAGGGCCTAATTCCTTGACCACTCCACCTACCTGCGGCCCCGGCTAAACTGGATTCTGGGGACACCCTCTTGCTTTGTCCTCAGCCCCAAGCCCAGAAGGACCCAAGGGAAGCAGGACCCTGTTCTGCAGGCCTCTGTCCCCACCCACCAGGTGGCAGAGATCAGGCAGCTGGCATCTCAGGAGGCCCGGCAGTGGCAGGAGGGGGCCTACCGTCGCAGGCTGAACTGTGGGCCAGACAGCCTTGCCTGGCACTGACCTGGCTCTGCGGGCTCTGCCAGACTACCATCCAGAGAGCCTGTTTGCACCTGTGGCAAGGCGAGCTCAGGAAACCTAATTAGCTAGTTTGGTGTTTCATAATTAGGTCCTTTAGAAGAACTCATAGGTGGTGATAATAAGCCCATTTAGAAATCTATTAAGCTTTGGGGAAAGGTGAAGGGAAGCCTGTAACTAGGCACATGTGCTTTCTCTGTCCCCTCAGCGTCTCTCTCCTCCACTTTTCTCTTGTTCTCTTCCTGCCCTCCTCCTCCGGTCTGCATCCTCAGCTACCCTGACTCCTCCCCCACGCTGAATTCGAGGACCTTTTGATTGCCACTCTGTGTCACCCAGTGGTGCACTGTGATTCAGTTAACCCTCCCCACCACCCCAGGAGGGGGCGCTGTCCTTGTCCCCATTCCCCAGACGAGGAGGCTGGAGCACAGAGGTCGAATATCCCCTCTGAAGCCACATGCCCTTAAGTAGCTGAGCCAGAGGCTGGGTCTGGACTGTGTGGCTCTTACTCCGTCATCAAGCCTCACCTTCCTCAGCCTACGTTGCCCTGACCACCCGTAGCCGCGGTCCTCCTCGCTCCCGCCAGGCCGGCCGCATTGCAGTTCACACACCACACGGCTGTTTTCTCAGAGAACGGTGCCAGGGCTTCAGAGCTTACTTCAGATGGGTCTGTAATGGACAATGGTTTCTAATACATTGTGTTTTTCTAGCGACTCTTCCCCCTGGAGTTCTGCCAAGGTAGTGGTACGGTAGAAGGAACAGGTTGATTGCTTCTCTCCCTCCCTCCCTCCTGTGCTCCTTCCCTGTACTGGGGCCGAGGAGCCAGAGATGAAGTCAGCCGGTTTCCAGCTGAGGAGTCCCTGGTGCCCCCCATCTGCTTTAGATGCCCCAGCTCTCTGTCACACTCGGTGTTTCCTTCATAGCCCTTACCCTGACACGACAGTTTCTCGAAGATTTGTTCTCTTCTTCATCTACCTGTTTGCTTCCCATCTCTGCCCATTAGCCTGAAGGTTCCTTGGGAGGCAAAGACGGGTCTGCACGTATCTGCTCGCCTGGGGCCTGCGTGGGTTCCTGGCGCAGAGCAGGAACGAGGGAATATGTTGAACCTGCCCTTCAGTTTCCTCATCTCTAAGATGGGGATACGGACATCTGCAGGGTGGTGAGGTGCCTGGTACTCAGCACAAACCCACGAATGTTGGTGCCCTCCCTGCGCCCTCCCATCCCCTCTGGTAAGACCGCAGTGCCCGGAGAAGTTCTACTTTAAAAAAACCCGCTGATGACTCCCTTTTTTTTTTTTAATAGTGCAAAGAGTTTTTCTATAAAGCAAATGAGCCCTTCTAGATTAATCTACTTTGGAAATTGGGTGTTTTTGTTTGCGTCGGGCTTTCTTAAAGTGGGCCGGCTGAGTGTGTGTGACTACTGAAATGTATAAATGTATATATTCTTTGTTATAATAGTTCGTGATTATGCAGATTCTGAGAGAGGAGGTTCAAATTATGCCTCCTTGAAGCATGACCGAGACGGCAGAGATGTAAAAGTCAGATTCTGGGCGGCTGCTCCGTGGCACGGCTGGCAGGGAGCTCGCACGGGTGCCGGAGCGGGGCTTGCGTCTCAGACCCGCACTTACTGGCTGCATGGGTGGGGAGCGAGTTGCCACCAACTCTCTCCAAGACAGAATTTTTCTCCCCTGTAACATGGAGGGAGGGAACTCCATCTGGATCTATCCTATAGCATAACAACGCTATTAAATGAGTCCAGGAGATCCATCATTCATTCAGTGCAAGCTTGTTGAACACCTCGTGTGTGCCAAGCACGGTTCTGAGCTCTGGCGATGCAGCAGGAAGACGTTCGATGCCCCGTCAGGCCCGCATTCTAGTGGGAGATAACTCACGGGACACCCTCAGAACGGTGTTTGGTGAGTGCTGGCCAGGAGGGTGACGGTGAGCACGGACACGTCTCGTGGATATCGGTTGTGCCTTCACAGTCGCGTCTCTGGGAGAAGATGTACACGTGGTTGACCACGTATCCATGACTCTGATCTATGGCAGGAGTTGGTCTTGCTTCTCTCATTCAAGACTCTGGGATTCCTTGTGTTCTGTTCTGGGAAAGGGTGGGCATGGGGGAAGGCGTGGCGTTCAGTGGCTGGGTCTCAAGCTTGTCTTTCCTTGCCCTTCTCCGGTACAAAGTGATGCCTTCTCTCACACGCACACTGCACCCCCCATACCCTGCTGTGGCTCCCTGCGCTCCCTGCTCCCGGACTGCGTTCTTCCCGTCCCGGTAAACTCCGTCCGTCCTTTGAGGCCCTCCTGCACAGCGCTGTCCCTGCACCCTCAGCCGGGAGAAATCCCCTCTCACTCCCCATCTCCTTCCTCTCTCATGTCTTGTGTCCTTTTCTCCCCAGTGTCTCTTGGCCTGCTTCTGGCCCCCTGCTGGGCCAGGAGCTCCTTCGGGACTAGAGCCTGTTCTGTTCATCTCTGTGTCCGCTGCAGCACACGGCTTTACTGGAAATAGATTCTCAACAAACATTTCTTAGGCAATTAAACAAATGTATGGCTCAGTGGGTTTATTTAGAATCATCGGATTTCACTTTTTCTGGGGGTGGGAGATCCAAGGCAGGGGCCTTGTGTGGAGCAGTCGGTAATGGCCTTTTTTTTTTTGCCTGGGTGCAGAAGCTCCCTCGTGGATGCTGCCGCCCGCCTCCGTGTGCTCTCCCACACACACCCGTGGGGCTGGGCAGTTGTCTTGGGTGTGTATGTGGGGCGATATGGTGGCAGCCCAGTGCCCAGTGATGGATGAGGGGGGTGGAGGTGACTTTCCCAGGGGAAGATTAGCCCCTGGCAGCTATGATTTGTCTCGTGCCCTCCTGTCCTTTTGCTGGGCCCCACTGCAGAGTCATTCATTACAGAGGCTGCTGTCACAGAGCTGGGGGCAGGGGCCGAGCGAAGTGTATATGTACGGGGGGGTGGCAGGCTGCACCCCTCCCACAGAGAAACTCTCATGCCAGAGACCAGAGCCTACTCGGTGGCCGTGCGACAGCCCTCTGGAGTTGAGAAGAAGAGAAACAAGTTGTAGTTCACCTTCCAGGATAGATCCCTGCACCTAGCATCAGCACTGTGTGATAGGGTGGGGAGGGGCTCATTCATTCATTCATTCATTCACATGGCAGTTCATTAAGTGCTCAGCAGGTCCATCCCCTCCTTTCAGGGAACTCACCATTGCTGGCGGAAGGTGGGCATATAAACAGGAAGTACAAGGCGAGTGGCTGGCTGGTGAGAAGGGTGCCCTCCAGCCTAGGGGACCTGAGGGCGAGTGAGGAGCCACAGAGGATGGTGGAAAGAGCACTAAACTTGGAGACTGAGAATTTAGGCTTGTGTCCTGGCTTTCTCACTTACTAGTGTTATGGTCTTAGATGAGTCACTTCAAACCCACTTAGTTCTCAATGCCCGCATCTGTGAAGTGGGGCTGATACACCTTTCATCCATAAGGCTGCTTTAAAAGTGAAAAAGCTGTTAAAGTGCTTTTTAAATTGGAAGGTGCTCTCTAGGTGTCTGAGATTATTGCTTTCTTCATTCTGCTGCAGGGCTGAGGGTGGGGGAAGGGCAGCCAGATGACACTCCTAGAAAAAAAGAATACAACCCCCACCCCCTTGCATTTATACAGCCATCTACAATTTACAACACAGTTTTACACTCTTTATATTTCTTCACTCTTATACCAACATTGCAAGTCAAGTCCAGGCAGATATTATTAACTCTTATTTTGCAGGGCAGGAAGAAGCTCAAAGGGGATAATGACTCACCCAAGGTCACTTGGTTAGCAGGTGGATGAGCTGGGACTGGAACATGGTACTTTCTGATACTCAGGCCTATGTGTTCCTTCCTTGTTTCTACACATTGGAACTCCTCCTCCTTGATAAGATTCCCCATTCATCTCAGCTCCAGTCTGGGTGACGTTACCCCCACCCCCACTCCAGGGACTCCCTCCCACCCTGTGAATGGATGTGGCATCTTCCCCGTTCCCCACACCTGCAGTGAGCCAACTCATGACCACTTGTGGGCACAGTGGTGTGAGCAGCTGGAGGAGGAGCAGAGAGGGGTCTGTGTGTTTGAGAATGTTAGAGGGAGAAGAGAGGCACGCTGAGATTTTCCAAGAGTCCTCACCCACATCTGCCATGTTAAATGCTACATTAGTACATTAAGGAGAGGATAAAGCTAAGGAGAGAAGGAGGAAGGAGAAGAAAAGGCAAAGAAAGGGAAAGACAAATGGGAGTTGGGTGGGTGGAGGGCAGGAAGAGGGAACGGGGGTGGGGGGGTGGGGAGGAGGGAAGTGCAAGAGAGTGGGAAATGAGACAGGAAGGAATCTAGGAGAGGTGAGGAAGAAAGGAGAGCAAGGGGGACGAAGGAGGGAGGCCTCAGAGGCTGGGGAGGACGTTGGGGGAGGGTCAGCTCTTCTCTGGCAAGGGGTGGGAGATTGAAGGCTGAATCGCAGCAGGCTGTGGAGGAGAGGAATAAGTCATAAACGCTGTGGGAGCAAAGGTCAAATATAGACTGATGGCTCCATTGTTTCCTAGCCTGTGAGGAGGACCCTGTTGGGGGTTGCCGAGATGCTTAACCCTTTCTTGCCCAGTTTTTTGATGGTGAGGCTGGCAAGGGGATACAGAGTAAGAAAAGCACCTGTGTGTTAGGGATCAGGAATGGGGTGGGGGTTGGACAAGAACCTGACAAGGGTTGGGACTAGGTCTCCGGAGAAGGGACTCATTTCAATTTATAGGAGGTAAACAAAATAAAAACACACCACCTCTCTTTTTCTACTGATGGTCGTCCTCTTTTGCCTCCCTGTCTGGGGAGATTTCCTAGGGGAGAAGAAAGTTTCTAGAAAACCTTTCTTGAGTAGTACCTATCAACAACAACAATAACAAAGAGTAGTAACACTAGAAGATGTTTACTCAATAATAAAACCAAAATTAGCATCAATTAATATTTATCACAAGTGCGTTAATATGTGTTATTATACATTCAGTGTTTATGGTTTGCAAATAACTTGAACAAACATAATATCACTTAAATTTAACAATTTCGTGTGATTGGCATTGTCAACACCATTTACCACCGAAGAAACTGATGCTCAGACTTGTCCAGTTTGTGCCAGGTAGCAGCTTTCGAATCTTAATCCACAGGCCTTTCTGCTGCTCCGCAACTTTCCTTGGGCAGTATCATACTCACTATAGGGGGAAATAGGGATTTTTTTTTTCAGGAAATATTTGGCTATGAAATAACTTCTCTCTGGTGAGAAAATCAAATGTAGTTGGTTAGAGAGGATGAGGATAATGTCTGTCTGTGGGCCAGGACTTCAGCACCACGGACAGTCCCCAGACTCTTGGGCCCTTGTCCCTCTCACGAGTCCCCTCAGCATAACCAGCCTTCTGCTGGGGAGGGGTCTACGACTACACCCCATGGGCCCTCCCCAAGGGGAGAGTGGGGGGCCCAGACGTTTACTCCTCAGGCGCTGTAACGAACACCCCCCCGCCCTCCCCCCACACCACCAATGATGTATAGACTGACAAAGGACTTAATGCTGTGAATACATAAAGCGGCCGAGGCCTGGGCGGTGGAGGGTGACAGCTGCCCTTTAATGCTTGGCTTTTTAAAGATCATGGTAGAGTTCAGAAAGTATAGTCATGAGGTTTAATGATTTAATGGGGACGACTGGGGAGCAAAAATAGTTAGTGCGCCCTGGGGAAAAGTGACTCCTCATACATATTACTTTAGCCTAATGGCCTATAACGCCCTCCCCCAACCCCCGCGCCTGCGGGGGGAGTCACGCTACATAGCCACTGTAATACCGAATGGCCTGATTAAATGCATATTAAACAATACTAAATTGGGAAAAAAGAGGAGGAGGCGGTGCTAAATGTATTTATTCAGTTCTGTGGGGGAGATGTGGCTCCTCCTCTGGTGTTGGGTGGAAGAGGTCCTCGGCACTAACCTGCTTCCCACAAGATGTGGTACCCCAGTGGGATCCAGAAGAAGGTGGGAACCACAGCGGGAGGTGGGAGGAGCTTAGGAGGGAGACAAAACTGGGGAAAGATGCTAGGCATTAGGGTCTGGAATGCCAGGAGTTAAGAAGGAAGAGCCAGACCTCCTAGGACCCCTAGGGTGGAAACTTGTGTACAGAAATGTGGTTTGTTTCTAATCTGTCGTTTTTGAGAAGCCGCTTTTCTGTAAGTCCTGAGGCTACTCTGGGGATCTTGGGTCCATTGGGATGGTCTCTTCACCTGTAAACCTCTTCCTCGCAACCCTCCAGACTGACCCCAGTCACCAGTTTCCGAGATCTCTGAATAGGCCAGAACGAGAGTGCAGCCTTAGTTCTTCAGTGCGCCTGAGCCTGAGAGACCACCAGTGCACAACAGAACCACCTGGGGAGGTTTTTAAAATGCTGCTCTCTAAGGGTTGTATCTCAAGAGGTTCTGATTTATTTGGCCTGGGTGTGACTCCAGTGTTGATCTTTTTTCAAAAAGCTGCCTACCCAAGTGATTCCAACATGCACCCAAAGTTGAGAGTCACTTCAGTAGAGTGCCAGAGATGGGAGATACTTTGGAAAGCTTCTGGTGTAAGTTGTTTATTTCATAGGTGAAGAGTCGAGGCTCAAAGAGGCCATGGCTTCTCCAAGATCCCTAGGGATGGACCAGGCTCCTGACTCCCAATCCGGTGCTCTTCCCATTGCCCGCCTTCCTTCTTCATGGTAGCATGAAACAGGGCCAGTGTCAGGCCAGTGACTGAAGGGTCAGCATTCTGGCTCTGCAGCTTTCTGCCCCAGATAGGTCAAAGCCAAATGTGGACTAGGTGGACCTAAGACAGCATCTCCTTCTCTGGACTTGGAGAAGAGAAATTCTTTGGTTTGGTCACTCGCTCTCTCTGAGATGCTAACACATGTGGGTTTTTTATCCCAAGAACCTTCCAGATGCCTTCCTGGCCCTGGGTCTTCTTGGCCCTGGTTGACCTATTGGCATTGAGAGCCAAGCCACTTGGATTTAAATCCTGGACCTGCCAGACTTGACTGGTATAACTTTGAGCACGTTAACCCCGATGTGCTTCAGTTTTCTCATCTGCAAAATGAGGATAATAACAGTACTGACCTCATAAGGTTGATGTAAAAATTAAATGAGTTAATACACATAAAAGTATGTATGATAGCACCTGGAGTATAGTAATTACTATGCAAGTGATAGCTAGTGTGGATTTAACATTTTAAATGTGCCTCCCTTAAAGCCTCATCGTGGACTGCTATGTATTAAGTTGCTTGTGTATTTATATCTGTGATTCAAGTTCCTTAAGGATGGAGTCTAGGGTCTGTGAGGATGTTGTTCCCTCGGGTCCTGAGTGGACTCAGGTTCTAGTCAGGATCCAGGTGAGTCCAGATATGGCTTTCCCCAAAGCAAAGGGAGAAAAGGCCTTAGGAAGCTTGGCTGAGAATGGGGCATGGAAGGCAGGAACATGGTTATGCAGAGACCCAGTTCTAGGCAGGATGCCAGGACGAAGGCTCTGCTTGTCCTCTTGGGTGTTTTAAACCCTGGAGACTGCATAAGTAGGTGGTGACAGATGATGGACTAAAAAAAAAATCCCACCAGTAAGTGAGTATTAAATAGAAAAAGAGCCCTGTTTCTGGCTTTCTGGTGAGAATAGTGGGGGTGCACGAATGGACAGTCACCTTTTTACTCACCTGCAGCCTAACTGTGGAGCACAACCATACTTCCAACAAGGCTGCTGGTGTGCTTGGCACCAGCTGAGATGCAGCGCTGCAGGCCCGGAAACCATGCAAGGCACACAATTCCATCCGCAGGGCTCTGCCCCTGCCCCTGCAGGCATCTGCCCACGTGTCTTGGGGAAAATGAGGTAGGAGCATGGACTTCAGGGAAGGCACCGTCTTCCCAGACTAGCTTCTGTACTTTTGGATGCCCGACATACAGGACTTTCTGAGCATGTCCTTCCCAGTTTCATGGCTGATGATGGCCCTTTCCAAGCCTTCTGTCCTGGACGACAGCCCACTCTCTCCGATTCATGTTGCCCTTAGATACCTCCAGTCTTGTTTCATTCTGCTCCCTTCTCACAATGTTACATCCAAATTCTGCCCACCCTCGAAAGCCTGGGTGACATGCCATCACTTCTAGCAAGGGTACTCTGCTGGAGTGGGCTCTTGCTTGAGCATTCCACAGCTTTTATATTTCCCTCCCTCATTGCTCTTACTACACACTGCATTTGTACCACAGTTACCTGGCCTCCTCCTGGCTCAACCAGTGGATGCCAAGCCTTTGGAGGGTGTGCGGCCTTACCTAACCCGTCTGTGGGTGTCTCACTCTAAAATCTATCCTAGGGTTCATCCCAGAATTAGATGTATCATTGAACAGATGGAGGGAGAGCTGAGTGAATGAATGCTGCTACCGACCACAGCTCTCATGAAATGAGAATACATGAGGTAGCTCTCCCTAGGCCTGGGAAGAAAGGCTTGGAAAGGATGAAGAGCATCCCACTGGGGGAGTAAGTGACAGAGAGGCCTTAGCTCCAACCCCAGACCACCCCCTTGGGGGAGGAGCGGGGGCAGAAAACTGCTTGATTCCTCCTTCCTATTCCGCAAGACACTGCCCCACTTGCTCACACATTGTCACACGAACAGACTTCACTCCCTGCCCTCCTACCTTCCTCCTCCTTCAACTGCATTTTAAATAAATGCCCACTGAAAAAAAATCCTCCTCTTCCTGTCGCTACACAGGCCAGACCCTCCCACCCCCAGGTCCCTCACGCTCTTAGATTTTCCTGCTGCCACGTTCCACCCTGAGCCATGTCTTCTAGTATTTTGCTTTCAAATTGTGTCTCCTGCCATTTGTGCCACATTTAAAATGCTAACAGTACAGAATGTCATTTACAGAACCGGGGCGTTTGCTCCGGAAAATTAATTTGACTTATTCCTTCTGCCTGTTCCTATCTCCAGGCCAATATTATGCTACTCATTCTACAAGAGTAATACTTAATGAATAGGACTATTAATAATGTCAAGGTCCGCGGGGGCCTGGCGGCTAACGGATAGGCGTAGACGGAAGGAACCCATCACCTGACTCCTGGTTTAATGTCCCATGAAAATATCAGGCACTGCAGTGTAATTATGGAGCAGGGAGAGGCGAGTGGATGATGACCCAGAGTTTCTTAAATATTTTTCAAATTAGTTGATGCTTTTTCTTTGGGTGGGGGAGAATGCTTAACCCCCTCCCCCACCCCTATTTTTAGGTCTAGTTTAGAAGAGGAGGTAGACCTATTTTTATTAAACACACACACACACACACACACACACACACACATCCATACATAGGAAAAACAATGTATAATACAGAGATGCTAGTAGCTGCCCTTGCCCTAGCATGTTGAGACACTGTTGGGTATGAGGAGGAAGAGGAGAGGAAGGTCTTTGGTTTTTACTTAGAAAAAAAAGTGATATCAGACCCTCTGATTTACAAAGAGTGTCCCGGTGAACCTCCTTTTCTCCATTCACCTCCCCCTTTCCCAGTGCACACGTAGAATCACAGAGCTGACGGGGGCTTCTACAGAGACTGTGAGTCCCCTGGTTATATGCAGCCCCCCGCCCCCACCGCCCACAGTCCTGAATCCTCCAGGGGAGGGAGGACTGTCCCTTGGTGTACAGCTTCTTCTTTACCTGAAGAATGAATTCTTTCAAGTCCTGAGTTGGCCCACTTGGCTGCTTTCATAGGAATAGACCGGCAGGGCTGGGCAGGAGTGTGGTGGAAGGGAGGCACGGGGCGGGGCAGGGTTGGGGGTGAGGGGTTGGTGCTGGACTCCTGGGTGTCAGTCTCATCTCGTGGGCGGGAAGGTGGACAAGGATATCTGCCATGCAGGACGGTGGTGAGGCCATGAGATAATGGGTGCGAAGGGCCTGGGGCTGTGGCTGCCACATGGGGGTGGCTGATAGTGCTAGTCCCTTTTGTCCAGTTCACAGATGGTACAGACATTCTCAGCCATGGCAGGAAAGAAGCACTCCTTGGTTCAGGGTTGAACAAAGGATACACATCTCTCGTCTTGGGGGAGCCTGATACGTGGGAGCTTCCAGTGTAGTGGGGGGACTTCTGCCCTCCAAGGGCCCCCAGACTCCTATGAAGAAGTCATAGCCCCTACCCTCAGGGCCCTTAGTCTGATGGTAGAGGCCCAGCTTCTGATCTGGGAGGGGCTTTTGGTTTGGTGGTGAACACCTGCCCTTGAGGGGATTGTGGAGGAATCATAGTGCCTATTGTGGGGGACCCCATTCTTTTTTTTTTTTTTTTTTTAAAGATTTTATTTATTTATTTTTAGAGAGGGAAGGGAGGGAAGGGAGGGAGGGAGAGAGAGAGAGAGAGAGAGAGAGAGAGAGAGAGAGAGAGAGAGAGAGAGAAACATCAATGTGTGGTTGCTGGGGGTTATGGCCTACAACCCAGGAATATACCCTGGCTGGGAATCGAACCTGGGACACTTTGGTTCCCAGCCCGTGCTCAATCCACTGAGCTATGCCAGCCAGGGCTGGGGACCCCATTCTTATACAAGAGCATTCTAGCCCTTGGTCTGGGAGGCATCCAGTCCAGTGGGAGAAACCCAGCCTCTGATTAGGGTGGAGGATTTCTAATTCGGTTGGGGAAAGTGAGTCCCTACCCTTGAAGAGACCCAGGCTGGTAGAGGAGACACAGCTCCTGTTCTTAGGGGGCCTCCCCGTTTGACGGCAGAGACGAGTGTTTGCTCCAGGGGAGCTGCAAAGCTGGTGAGAGATGTATAACCCCTGACATGGTAAAATCGAATGGGGGAGACAAAGCATCTCAGAGAAATTTCAGTCTGACGAGAATATAAGCCCAAAGAAGGCTCTTCGATTGGAGACGGCCCTCAGGGAGCACCCAGACTGCCGGGGGCAACAGGCCTCAGGGGGCGACAGTGTGATCAAACTGCAGAAGCCTCGAAGAAGGGGAGGCACGCACTGTTCAGCTTAGCTGGGAAGAAACTAAGCAAAGTGCATCAAAGTGGCAGATGCCTGGGGCGGCCAGGTGACCGGTAGTGCTTGGTTGGCAGCCAGGAAGCCAAGCTGGTGGGCTCCTTTTTCTCGGCGCCTGGAAACCTCCCCTTTCAGAACCATGGCCAGCGCCCACAAACCGGAGCGTACCACACACTGGCATCCTGCCGGCTCTAGCCTGGCATCCTGCCGCCCGGCCCTTCTACATGTGCCTGTGTCCACAGGGACCCGGGATTAAGGGGCAGGTGGCCAGGGTGTGTGAGAGGTGGCGGGGTGCCTCCCTCACGTCTCTCCACGAGTATCTGTCTCCCCCATGCGTCCGCAGCTCCTCACAGAGGCATCTGGAGTGCGTGTCAGCTTCTCTCTCCTGTGCAGCTGCTGGGTCCGTGATTGACCCCGAGAAGAGGGGGATACTTCCCCCACTTCCCTTCCCACTCCGGAATTCGGAAGGAGGTGAATACTTCCTTTTGGGGTCAGCAATAGGTCTCTCTGAAGGCCTAGGGGAGTGTGTGTGTTTGGGGGTGTAGCTGCCCAGGAGTCATCTTACTACTCATGGTTCTTGGGCCAGTGTGGGGCTAATGAGGAAACGACCTATCTCTGGGCTCTGGCTGCCCCTATCACCTCCTGGACCGGATGAGGTCTGGGCCTGTGTCAGGCCACAGGTGCCCCCCGCTCCAACCCAGAGCTGCCTGCAGGGGAGCCTTGTGAGAGTCCTGCTCAGGAACATGCTGCTTCTGCAAGGGACCCTGAGGGGCGTGTCCCATGCCAACTTAGGGTCAGGTCAGGGCACTGTGGTTACTCTCTGCTGGCCTTTCCTCCTCCCTCTTTCTCCACCACCTGGTGTGGGGCTCTCGCCATCTGCTACAGAAGACATGTTCGTGGTCCCTGCTCCTTCCTGCACCTGAACCTGGATGGATTCAGGTGGCTCACCCAGACCCCTAACACTTCACACATCACCCCCCAGCCCCTCAGAAGAAAGGTAAAGGTATTGAAGGACCCGGATACAGAGAGATACCCCCCTCTACCCCTGCTTCCACCCAGGGGAGACAGGCCAATATGGACAAAAGGCCAAATAAAAAGTAATAAAGTCATTCAATTAATAATTATTCTGATAGACTCATCAGAACTCACAGCTGGGCCGAGGGAGGGGTGGAAGAAGGAGTCAGAGGGCAAACATGGGGGGGGGCCTCCTTGTCCCTCATTCTCAGGTGAGAGCAAAAGAACCTCCTGCCAAGTTCTCGTTTTCTCGCTTGCTCCTTTTTTTTTTATGGGGCATCCTGAGTGTAAAAAATATGACTTGCCTTTATGGTGCTCCAACAGGAATGAAGCTATAAAATTATGAACAGTTTTTATGACGGCTATTCGGGGGATGCTTTTATATTGATGGTGTACAGCCTGAATCTGTCTTTTTTTTTTTTTTGCATCCCACCCCCTTCCCTGGGTGGGGAGGGGAAGTCCGAGTAACTATTTTTCATGCATTTAATATATTAATTATCCAGTAAATGCTCCCCAGGCTGTGCTCGGGACATTGGAGAGTGACAGGTTCTCAGTGAGCCTCCAAAGGCAGCGCATCAGCCTGCAGTGTATTATGTCGGTGAGGTCAGGGTGGGGTTAATGTAACTTTTTATTTGCTGATTTTTCATAGGCGGGAGCAAAGCTGGGGTGGAGGGAGGGAGGGAGAAGGAGGGAGAGAGGGAGGAGGGGAGGGAGGAGAAGGTGCCACAAGAGCAGAGATAATGGCGAGGCAGATCTCTCCACCCCCAATTCACCTCTGTCAATGCCAGGAGGTTTGATTAGGTGGGAAAGGAGCAGTGGCCTCTCCTGGCCGGCTCTGTCGACAAACGACACACACCCCTAGCGACACTTCTGAGCTCTCCCTCGCTGCATCTTGCACACTTGAATGCAGGCACATTTTCACCATTTGACTCCTTCTCGCTCTGAAACCCAAAACCAGGATTTCAGGCCTGGAAAAAACCCTGTAAGGCTACATGGGGAGCGTCTGGCTGCCTTCCCTTTTCAACTTTCCGATGGGTGCTTGTACACCGACGTTTGCACACTGCTGTGTGGACTTGTGCACACCCATCGTGGGCTGGCTTTGTCACTCGGTTTCACATTGTTCCTCCTGCTCGCAGGCACCAAATTCGCACATAGACCCCTTGTCCATTCACAATGGCTTCTGGCAATTAAATAAGTGGATTGAGGATTGAGTCAGACTGGCTGTGACTTCCCTGTCATGGCACCAACTGATCTCATGTCTAGAGCTGAGGCTCTGTCCACCCTGCAAGAAGGAAAAACTGTAAGACCAGCAGAGAGCCGGTCACTGCCTGTGTGAAAGGCATGGTCCACGGTGTCCAAAGCCAAGGTGCTCCCTGGGTCTCTGTGTCCTCCAGGTGTTGGGGAGGGGAGGGTTGCTGCCTTGACTAAGCTGGAACCTCTCTGTCCTCGGCCTCCTGCCCCCGCCCTGCCCTGCCATCTGCCGGCCCCAAGAGGGCAGCACAGCTGGGCCCTGTCCGCATTTACTACTAGTCTGGGGCCCCAAATCTCTGACTCCTGGCTCCCCAATCCTTTGGAGCCTTTCTTTCTGTTTTTGTGTATGCATATGTATTTATTTTATGTTAAAATGCATACTTATTCAGAAAAGTATAGAATGGGCATTACTTTAAAAATATTGTTGCTGTAGACACTTTTGTGTGTTGAGGTGGGACGAGGATTGCTCCTTGAACCAGGACCCTGGGTGCTGGGTCCAGGGCATCAGCAGTGCCTGTTCCACTGTGTGACACCCCTTTTCCCTCCACCAAAGAAGACAAAGTTGGGGTGACTACTTCTGAGGCTCTGCAGACTCATCCCCCCCACACATCCTTGCCCACAGGTGGCACCAAGGCTGGTGTGTGTGTGTGTGTGTGTGTGTGTGTGCGCGCACACATGCTCCCTATCCCCCTCCAAAGGGAGAAGTTAAGAGTTTGCGTCTTAGAATCAGATAGGGTTCAGGTCCTTGCATTGCCACTTCCTGCTCTCTGACTTTGGGGGGCCTTCTTCCCAGCTTTTGGACTCAGGTTTCCCATCTGCAAATTGGGGGTAATTATATTGGGAGTGAAACCTGTGGTGGTAGAGGAGCGTTGTCAAGAATAAAGAAGTTAATACACTTAGGGTGCTTAGCTCACTGCCTGGCACACTGTTGCTCTTGTTGTTGTTGTTGTTGTTGTTGTTATTACTTAGATGCCACCCACTCCTACCCACCCATGTTTTGTACAACCCAGCCTCTGTGAAGTTACTACCCTTCACTGGTTGCAAATTCTGCCTTCCAAGTGACAATTTCTCTTAGGCCCCTGGTCCAAGCGGTGACATACTGTGAACAGGTGCACAGTGCCATCCAGTTACGGCCCAGACATCTAAGCAGGCCGAGTACTCAGTTGCCGTGGTCGTCCCTAGTAAGCCCACCTGGGGAGCAGCATGAAGGAACCAGTAGTGTTGGGCACCTATTGATGGCTGGGGCTGTCACCTGCATGCTTTTATTTTTCTCAATGATCTTATGAGGTGTGTAATGTTATTAAACCGTCTCACTGGTGAGGAGCCGGAGGATCAAGGAGATTCAGTCTGTGGCGTGTCAGCCTGAGGTCGCCCAGGTGTAAGCACCAGGATTGGGATTCAAGGCCACCCTCCTCTGAAGCCGTGTTCTTCCCATTCCCTCGGGCTGCTTCTTGCTGTTTTTAAAATGATACATCAAACTAAGGCAGTGATAGCAATCTTGCACATATATAAGTGCTTACTATCTGTGAGGCACTGGTGAGGGGCTCGCAAGAATGAGATGTTGCCGCTGCCCTGGAGGAGTCTGGAGGCCACTTGGGGGAGATAAGACATTTAGTAGCAGTATTAACTGGACCGCTACGACCACTGCGCCACTGATAATACTGTCAATAACAACAACCGGAACAGCTCACGCTCACTCCGGGTCAGGCACTTTTCCAAGAACGTTATCTCGTATAAACTCATTGTAGCCTTATAACTTCATCAGATAGAGGCTCTCATTACCCATTGGTCTATAGACGAGAAAACTGAAGGACAGAGAAATTAAGGCACAGAGAACCCGCACAACTTAGCAAGGGGAAGATTCGGGGTTGGGACAGCCAGATGGACGGGGAGGATCACCTGCTGCGTGCCAGGTGCCTGCTTCCCCGAGGCTGCCCCCCAGTGAGGGGCCCTCGTTCTCAGTGAGGTGTCCACAGATGTGTTGACCCCTTAATAATGCGCCCAAGTACTCAATGAACGTGTTTCAGGTGCCATGATTCTGGTCATAGCGGTTCTAAGGATGTGGTTAACCCTTCAGGGCCCAGGCATTGTGTTAAGTGCTCTATCCACATGACCTCTTTGTTTCCTCCAGGCACTTCATAGGACAGGGACTATGACTATCCCCATTTCCAGATCAGGAAGCCGAGGTTTGGAGGAGGTTAGGCAACCTGCCCCAAACCCCACAGTACGTGGTGGGGCTGGGATTTCAGTGCAGGCAGTCTGTCTCCAGACCTTGAACTATTGACCCAAAGCTCTTGAGAATGAGAGAGAAGCTCATGGAATCGAAGGGGAGGAACCCCTGTTGCTTCTCTCCAACCCAATCACACTGTGCATCCCTCCCTCCCCCTCAAAGAGCGATGAGGGAGAATTTTTTCCCCTATAATGTGATATTGTGTTATATTGTTCTGTGGCCTGCTTTTCCTTTTTCTCATTTGATGTTGGTGTATGTAGATCTATTTCATTTTTTAAACTTCTACTTAATGCTCCACAGAACGGATTCACCATAATTCTCCCCTTGATGGACATGCGGGTTGTTTCCAATTTGGGGGTATTGCACGCAATGGGCAATGCTTCCCTGAGCATGCTAATGCAGGCAGGCCCTTTCTGCGTGTGTTCGCCACTCCTGGAGGTGGGACTGCTGAGCGGAACGGAATGTGGGTTTAACATTTGTATAGCTCTTTCCAGCTGTCCTCCAAAAAGGCTGTGTGTATGTTGCCCCAAAACACGTGAGAGAACCCCATCACCCCATATTCTTGCCATTAATAGCTATTGTACATTTTTTCCCATTTTTGCTAAGCTGGTATAGGGAAAAGAATCTCGTGGGTATTGTATTTTTCTGAATACTGCTGGGATTGGGGATCTTTATATTTATTTGCTATTTAAACTTTTTTTTTTGCCCTTTTTACATCTCATCTGTGCATATGCTTTGCATGTTTTTGGATTGGGTTGAGGGCTTAAGGTTTTTATAATGTCAATTTTTCTGAGTATAAAAGTAATACATTCTAAATGAAGGACATTATAAAACACAGACAATAATAAAGAAAGAAAATAGATATCACACACAAATCCCTCCACCCTGCAACGGCACTTGGCAGCCAGCATAGCGGTGCATTTTTGCCACTCTTTTTTCTATGCCATAGAGGTGCTTCCTACCCACACTCTTAGCCTAGCTCCGTGTGTGTGTGTGTGTGTGTGTGTGTCTCTACCATGATCTTGTACCTTTTCCCACTTGACATTATAAAGGGCATATTTTTCTGTGCTAGTAAATATTTCAAACACAATTTTTATGTTTGCTCAGGATTGATCAAATTGATATGTCAAAATTTATTTAGCCATTATTCTACTTGTTGGACATATAGGTTGCTTCCAGTTTTTTTTAAAGATTTTATTTATTTATTTTTAGAGAGAGGGAAAGGGAGGGTGAAAGAGAGAAACATCAATGTGCAGTTGCCTCTCACACACCCTCGACTGGGCACCTGGCCCGCAACCCAGGCATGTGCCCTGCACTGGGAGTCGTACCAGCGACCCTTTGGTTCACAGGCTGGCATCACAGGCTGACACTCAATCGGCTGAACTACACCAGACAGGGCTGCTTCCATTTTTTAAAATTATTATAAATAATGCTATAGTGAACATCTTTATACATAAATCTCTGCCTACATCTCTGATTATTTCCTTAGGATAGATTCCTCGGAGTGGAATTACTAGGTCAAAGGGTATAAATTTTTAAAGATTTTTGATCCATATTGCCAAATTGCTTTCTAGAAGGGTTATATCGATTTACATCTCCACTAACTACATAAGAGACATACATTTAAGTGCACACTTTATAATTAAAAAAACTTTTCATTTGGGAGGCAAACATATCTCATTATTGCCTTAATCTTCTTCGCAGTGAGGTCAAACACATTTTCTACACCTCTCGGCCATTTGTATTCTATGAATTATTCGTCCATGTTCTTTGCCCACTTTCTATTGGACTAATTATCCCCACCTTTTTTTTTTTTGGACAAAGAGGCTCAGAGTAGTTAAGGAAACTACCCACAATTACACAGTGGGCAAGAGGCAGAGCCAGAACCCACCACTCCCGTGCTCCCAGCCCTGAGCTCCTGCACCACGCTGCTCCTCTTTTGCTCTGGAGCCAGCATCAGCGCAGGGAGGCTCACCCGCCGCCGACAGCTTTTGTGAATAGAATTATTGGAGCCCAGCCACACCCATTTATTTACTCTTCTCTGTGGCTGCTTTTGCACTACAATGGCAGAGCCCAGCAGCGGAGACAGATACCAGTAAGTCTCTCAAAGCCCGAAGGATTTGCTACCTGGTTTTACAGAAAATGTTTGCTGACCCCCGATCTACAGCAGTATTGTATGGATGAGCTTAAATTTCCTAGTAGCTACCTTTCATGAAATAAGATTAGAATTTGGCTTATTTATTTGCTACTATTTCATTCATTCATCAAACACTTCTTGAATACCTATTGTCCCCCAGCCTCTGAGTTGGGGATTCTTATTTCGCCAAGGATTTTCTCAGAAGATACACCTGCAACAAAGTTATTGAGATTAAAGTGGAACAGCAGTGAAGAGGTGAAGGTGTTTAGGCATAGTGGTGGTGGAACATGAAATTAGCCTCTGAGTTTCTTGGCAAGCAGGGCAAAAAGGGAAATACACTGAGTTATATCATTTCCACTACCTGGGAGAAAAAAAAGTATGTCCCTTTTTTTTTTTTCTCCAAGAGAGACAAACTGTTCCCTGGTCTTACATTCCAACTGGCAGTCATCATGCCCGGCAGTGCTCAGGGACTCGGAGCGGCGTAATGGACAAAGCCGTCTATTGCACATTTACAGCAGGTCCAGTCCTGATCTTCATGGGGCTGTTTCTCGTATCTGCCCTCAATAAAAGCTGAGGGCACATTGTGAGACCTCAGACTCAATGAAGGCAATCCTGCAGGAGGCTAACCTAATATGGTCCAGGTGTTGTGGCTTTCTAGGGAGTTTGCTGCAAGCCAGGTAAGGGTACAGAATGCCCACAGGAGCGTCTGCCCCAGATGTCCGTCCAGATCCGGTCTGTCCTCTTCTTGCCCAGTGCCAGCACCCTAGGGTGAGTCCTTGCGGTGTCCTGCCTCCTCCCTGGTCTGAGACTCTGTCCACCCAGCAGCCGTGTTCTTTCTAATCACAGACCTCGTCTTCACACCCATGCCCCCTGGCTTAAAATCCACCAGTGGCCCCAGTGGTGGAACTTGGGATGCATTTGTTTGCTCTCAGCTTGGAATTTTTAGTTATTGTTTGAATTCTTTATAACGAGCCTTGGTAATAAAACAATAGGATGGTTTTATTTTATAAAAAAAAAGTCTGCATCAAGATGCCCAGATGTGCCAAGATTCTAAGAGTGGTTAATTCTGGGTGGTGGGACTAGGGTTGTTTCCTTTCTTCCCTACACTGACGTGTATGTTTAAAGTGAAAGCGCATCTTTGTCGCTCTCACGTCCCCTGGCACCCTTCCACTGCTCCTTGGAGCGCCCACAGCGCCCTTAGCACAGTGACTACATGGATTAGGCGTTCGCTGTGTGCCGGGCTCTTTTAAAAAATACAAATGTGACTGCATGTTATCTGTGTGTTGTAGGGGACCTTGTGTGAGGTTGCAGGGCTGGAGTGACAGGGCCATGATTAAAACCCAGGTGACGCGAAGCCAGAGTCTGAATTTTCCTTTTCGCCAAGTTTCCTACTTGGCACATTTCTGTACGTCAGCACAGTGCCTGGCACATTCCGGGTGTTCAATAAATGTTTAGTTAAATGAAAGTACTTCCCAAATGTCACTTCTGAGGTGGGATGTTTTTGAAATGCTTATTGTTGTTTTCCCCTCCCCTTATAACTTCCCTCCCTCCACCCCTGAGCACCTTCGCCTCACAGGGGATGTGGAGATCATGAAGGCTTTTGGGCTTAGACCTTCAACGTCTCAGGCCTTGGGCGGACAGGCTGTATTTCTCGGCTGAGGGTTGAGGCTTTGCTGGGCCTCAGAGGATGAGGCCTGAGCCCAGGCAGACCCCCGAGAGCCAGGAGGGCGTGGCTGGGAGGGCGGTCCAGGCACCTGGCATCCATGTGGCCTCACGGAGACTCCCGATCCCAGATAAGAGGTGCAGAATCACTACCACATCTTCCATCGTGGCCTGGAAGGGCCCAGAATTGATGGTGCTACTTGGGCAAGAGAGTGCCCTCCACCCTTTGGAGGGTGCCCGGGTGAACGCATAACATGGTGAATCGTGTGGTACCCCCATCCTGGGCCTCAGCACGACATGAGCGCCCTGTGACTTAGAAGTAAGTCCAGGGAAAGAGCAGGATCTGGAGAAAATCCAGAAATGACTGCGACTGTCTTTTTTTTTTTTTTCCCCCCCATTGCCATTGCCCATGGAATGAGGACTCAGAATAGAAATTAAATTGCATCAAAGGAAAATAAAGTGTTATCTCACAAAGTCTTCAGACTGAGACTTTTACTGCCCTACCCTTATCTGGGCATTGGCTGTGGGGTGGAGAAATGCATTTGAAGTCTGCACTATCCTCTGAGCAGCCAGAGGAAGCCTGGAACTTCAAATCACCCACTGAGGGTGGGAGGTCCTGAGCCTTTGAGACCTGGAAGAGCGGATGACATCCTAACACAAAAGTTAGGGAGACTGCTAAGTGACCTCTGCACCTGGAAGGTCTGCCCACCTGTGTGTGCAGGCGGACTGAAGGCCCCCCTTGTAGGCAAACCCAGGTTTTCTCCTCAAGATGGGTCTTTCTGCACCCATCTTGCTCACAGACGGGAACTTGATTTAGACCCACAACCCCACACCATTGACTGTGAGAAGAATCATCTTGGCCTGAAAAACTTTCAGAGCAGATATGACTAGTTGCCCATGTCCGCATCATTAGTGCCCCAGCGGACTGTCTCCTCCACAGCAGCACTGCTCCCTGGGGGACATTCAAGATGAGTGAGCCATGAAATGGCCCCCCCAGGGCATAAAGAAGAGGGGGTCAGCGGAGTGAAGTTACTTCCCAGTGACCCTTTACATTGGAGCCGGTGCCTGTCGAGAACAGTGAATTTGGTTTTGCCATGGTTGATGCTGTCAGAGCATTGTGGGGCGAGGAGGGGAGAAGGGGCAACCCTAGTCAACTAGCAGGACAGTGGACTGGAATTGGAAGGTCTGGTTCAAGTTGCAACTCTGCTCTTACCAGCTTGGGCTGGGCAACCCCCAACCCATTTTGAACTTCGATGCCCTCGTCTGTTAGGAAATGCCTACCTCACACCGTTGTGGGGAGGCCACTTGGGGAGCTCTCCCTGGCCTCTCCTGAGGACCCCTGGTTCTAGTTCATGAGCAGCAGCCTCATCCAGTCTCAGCTGCCTCCCCACGTCGCCTGTGGAAATCCCGTTATCCCAGGAAAATGGTGTGCGTCAATGCAGTTAGGATGAGGAGGGACTTGGGGGCAGCCACTGGTGGTTCTGCTGCAGCTGGAACGCAAGTGGCTTTTTTACTGCCAGGAAGCCCTGCGTGTCTCCCAGGCCGGTGGGTTCCAAGGCTGGCGCCAGGCCTCCTGGTTGAACTACACCATCTCTAAAGACAGATGTGCCATACTTCAGGCAAACCTTTAATGTGTTCTTCCCCCGAAGTGTCGGGAGGCTGGTGTTGGCTGTGGGGCCGCTCAGAACAGATTAGCTCTGAGCCTGGAATTCTTTTTGTTTTAATTGGAATTTTCACAGCAAGAAAGCCACTTGGGTGACAATGTTTCCTATACGTTCTCTTATTCAGTCCTCAGGACACTTCAGTAAGGCAAGCTAGGCAAGCGTTCTTTTACCTTTTAAATATCTTTCTGCACTGGCTACGTCTCCTCATTGCCTCTGCCACTTTCCTACTCTAAGGCACTGTTAATTTTTTTGTTAGGCTTTTTTTTGAGGTGTAACTCATTTAGTAGAGTGAGCAAACCCTAAACATACAAGATGGTGTTTTTTTTTAATCCTCACCTGAGGACATGTTTGTTGGTTTCAGAGAGAGAGGAAAGCGGGGGAGGGGGGGGAGGAGAGAGAGAGAAAGACATCAATTGATTGCTTCCTGTATGCACCTTGACCAGGGATCGAACCTGTAACCTAGATATGTGCCCTCACCAAGGATCAAACCTTCAGTCTTTGGTGTATGGGACGATGCTCCAACCATGAGCCACCCGGCAAGGCCCAAGTTAATGTATTTTTATACATGTTTAACTACCTTCCAGGTTGACATATAGAATATTCCCAGCTTTATAGCAGGTTCCTTCTCCTCCTTCATTGTCATTATCCCTCCCAAGGATAAAAACTATTCTGATGACTGTTCATATGGATTTCTGTTGCCAGTTTTTGAACTTCAGATAAATAAAAAAACATACAGTATATCTTCATTTCTGTTGTGATATTCACCCATGTGTACATATCAGTAGATTTTCTTTTCCTTTCTTTTTTCTTTTCTTCTCTTTTCTTTTCTTTTGTTGTGTAATGTTCCATTGTTTGAATAGACACAATTTATTTGTTCATTCTGCAGTTACTGGACATTTGGGTTGTTTCCAGCTTTTGGCAGTTAGAAGTAAAGCTCATGCCTTTTGGTAGGTATTATTCTGGGTCATAGGGTAGATTTATATTTAACCTTAATAGATATTACCAAATATGTTCTTTTCCAAAGTGGTGTACTAATTTACATTCTCACCAGCAGTGTATGAGAGTTGCCGTTGCTTCACATCCTCACCAACCCTTAGTATTGTCAGTCTTCAAATTTTAGCCATTCTGATGGGTATGTAGTAGAATTTCCATGGAGGTTGTACTTTGTGTTTCCCTGATGATTAATGACATTGAGTATCCTTTCCTTTGTCAATTGCAAGCCACCGTTAGTGCCCCACAGACCACCGAGAAGGACTCCTAACTGGCCTTCCCATTTCCACTCTGAGCCGCTTCGATCATGTCTGCCCAGCACCTCTGCGGCCAGTGGTGTTTGTTCCTACCATGTAAACTAGATCATGTGACTCTCAGGCTTAAAACCCGTCCATGGCTTTGTCTCGCCCTTTGGATCAAGGGCCAGTCCTTGACCTGTCCCCACCTGCCCAGGACCACTGCCCGCCACTGCAGCTTCATCTAAGACTGTTCTCCGCTTGTACTCCAGTCACTCTGGCTTTCTTTGGGCGTATGGGTGGTTCCCAGGTTTGGGGCCACTACAAAGAAGCGCATGTGTTTCTCATCCCCAGCACTCAGCACATTCTGTAACTATATACTGGCGTGACTATTTGATTATCTGTCTGTGTAGACTGTAAGCTTCAAGGGAGCAAGCCTTACACTTGTCTTAATCATTATTGTATCTCCAGTGCCCAGCATAATACTCAACATACGGTAACTCCTCAACAGATATTTGCTGAGTGAATAAATATGCTCTCAGTTCACAAACGAAGAAGCTGAGGCTCTGGGAGGAGCAGCGCAGGCTGAGGGCTGGAAACCAGGCTTCCTGACTGCCCAGTGCTCTTTCCACCGCCATAGCCCGTCTCCTCTGGTAAGACAAAGCACTTTTCCATCACTTTTGCATAATTCTAGTGTAAAGATTACTATGTTGTGACTGGTGTTGTTATTATCAGCTCCCCACCATAACGCCAGCTCCTCGATGGTGTCTGTCGTGTTCATCCCTGGATCTCCAGCCCTCAGGTCAGCAGCGCCTGCAACACCAGAGATTGTTAACGTTGGTTGGATTGACACTTAACTATTGCTTGAATTGAAGCATTATTAGTACAGACCCATGCAAAGAAAAATGTCGGCTCCTGCTAAAAGCAGATGCTATGGGACTATCCCCACATTTTCATTTTGCTGGGATTTTATGGGACTAATTATTGCTCAAATTAAGAAGCTGGTGACTGGTATCTGGAAATCTGTCACAGGCTACACAGCGTTCCCTGAAAGCTCAACCCTCTAAAACGCCCTCTTGTTGCACCTAGGCAAGTCGACTTGCATTTGCCCTATTGGGGGAAAAAGTTAGCTTGAACCATGAAGGATGGAAACAAGAGCACCTCAAAGGCCACAAGGAACCTACCAAAGAGAATTAAGACTTTGCTCATTGTTGGCAAGCAAATTGAGGCTGCTCATTGCAAATGGATCTTATTTGCTCGCCATCAGGTCTTATCTGCTCATCTGAGCAGGTCTTGCTGCGGTGCTGCTTGGCAGCAGATGGGTTCCAGGAGTGGCAGCCCCGTGGAAGCAATAAAGTGGCGTTTCTCTTCCAATTGTCTCTCATTGAGGCCTTTCAGTAATTCGGACTGATTGTCCTTGTAGCCCGGCTCAGGGACTGAGTGAGGCTGGTCTGGGGTTTTTATTGCTGTCGCAGGAACTGAGCGATACACACAGTGATGCTGGTCCCGAGCTGCCCCTGGGGGTCACTGTCCTTTCCAGCCAGGGGGCAAAGCCTGCGTGTGGGTGAGGGGAGGAGGCACTTTCAGGCCTGGAGCCCGGTTTCTGGACTCCTGATACCTTCCCAGAAACAGATCTGTGACGGTCTCCATCTCCCTGCTGCTGTCATGACCAGGGCATCTCAGAAGTCCCAGTGGCCTTGTCTGCCATGGGAATGGCTCACCCATCCTCTAAGACCCAATCGTCCGGGAGTCCCTGTGTGATTCCAGGAGCGCAGCTCCTACACTCCCCTGCAGCCTGGCCTAAGTAAGCTCCCGGTGCCTGCCTCCATGCCAGGCGGGGAAGGGCGGTGTGGGGGAGGGAGAAACAATAGCTCCTTCAACCTGAGCTGTTTATCAGCTTGTTTTCAGGGACAGGGAGAGGCAGAGGTGCTGAGGGGAACCTGGGCTCTGGCAGGGCACTCACCACACACACTCACCCCAATAGCTGAGCCTCCAGCCCGAGTCTGTGCTCAGCTCAGACCCTCCTGGCAAGTCCTGTGTTTAAAGGGCCAGGCCGCTGCTCCTGGGAACGAGGTCAGCCCTGTGTCCCCTCATTCCTTCCTCTTCCAATTTCTGTGAGTTTTTAGTTTTCCTCCTGGCCCTGTCTCCTCTTTCCCCCACCATCCACATCCCCATCCCCTCAGACCCATCCACCCCTCAAGCCCATCCGGCTGCCAATTGAAAAGGCCTGAAAATAATGTGAAATAATATAGTTTATCACTCAGAGGCTGCTGACAGGCAGCGCGACCACCTCTGAAAACAGGCGGGGAGGCAGGGAGGGCAAGGAAATTACAGGCTGCACAAAGGAGAAAAAGTTAAAGTGAGAGCTCCATAAAAGAAAGTGGAACTATTATGCTGCAAAATGCCAACTCATTACAAAGCGGCCAAATAAGAGAGAAATACGGTGCTGCCTGTAATAGCAGTTTACAAGGGAACATTGTACAGCAACAGAAGAGACGCTGCTATAATTTGCTCTAACAACTCCAATTATCCCTTTTATTGATTTGGCAACACATTTAATAGGAGTAGCCACACCTCTTCTGTTACAAATCATTAAAGGTGTTGAACGGTGTAATTTTAAAATTGTCCTCCTACAGTTGTCAGTATGACAGCATAATTCCCCCTGATTTCGGCTGTGTAAACACCAAGGCATGGTCATTTCCCCTTACAAGGCCAGAGATGTTGTCAGCCTGGGTTTTTGTGCAGAAACATCCATTTAATGCATATCTTTTCCCTCAGCCGGCTCTCCTAATTGCGGTGAGGCTGGGTTTGCAGGTCTTTTTTTCCCTTTCTCTCCCATTCTTTCCCTTCCTTCCAACTAGGCGGTGTGTGCGATGGGGCTAGTGGAGGGAAGGAAATAAACAGGCTGTTTGGTCTTTTCTTTCTTCCCCAGGCAGCCTTAACTACTACTTAAGTCTGGGCCCTGCACTTAACATTGAGGGGGTGGTGGTGCAGGGCAGGCCCTGAGCCGGTGCTCAGCCTCTGGAGTCCTGCGAGCGCCCCCCCACCCCCACCCCTGCCCCCACTCCTGAGCACTCCCTCTCCCGAGAGCTGCAAGGCACATGCTCTTGGCAGCCTCTGGCAGAGCCCAGCGGCCCCTGAGGCCGGGGGAGGCTTGGAAGGGTGTGGCTGTGGGGCTGTGGGCTCATGATCGGTCAGGGTCTGGTGGGACAGGCCTGTGGTGGGCGTGGGGAGTCAAGGAGGGTGAGGCCCCTGTACCACGGCCCGGCCTCTGCCTCGCTCTGAGCCCTGTCTGTCCTGATGGGGCCTTTTGTGGGGTGGTTTGTGCTGGGTCAGCTTCCCTCGAGGCTCCCTCACCCTCCTACCAGCCCAAGGGAGTTTTGCCCCTTGCTGCATCCCAGTGCCCAGCCCAGTGAGGAGGCCCTCAATAGACCCTTATTAAAGAGACAGAAACGTGTGGGGAAGGAGTCTGAGGAAAGTAGGTGACCAGGGGCTCACTCGGGTGGTGGGAAGAAGCAAGGGCTGGCAGGTGACTGGTCCGATGTCTGACCCTGTGCTGTTGTTAGGTGGGCTTGTAGGGCTTGTAGGACTTGTAGGGCTTGTAGAGCACTTGGCTGGGGTGTCTGGGGGCGTCATGTCCTCCATCTTTTACCCAAACCCTCTCCAGTCCCGTGTGTGGGGTGTATTTTCTTGTCTTCAAGTTGGTCAGGGGCTATGTTCCTACTAGGGACCAGTGGCCAGGAGTTATGGGAGAAACGGGTAGGCTTTCCGGAGTCAGGACCCCTTTCTAAATCCACCTCTGTAAAACCCTGGGCTTCCACGACCCCAGCTCTTTCCCTCTGTGTGATGGGGCTAGGCCTGGAGGTTTTCTGACCGGGTGCTACTTCAGGAGACTCCAGTGGGCCAGGCTCCTGAGCAGGAGGGGAGCATGAAGCAGGCATCCTGGGAACACCTGCCCTGTGGCCTCGAGCTCCTACCCGTCCACCGGAAACTGCACATCAGCTGCAGCTGGAGGGAGTTAACTGGGACCGAAAGAATTTTAGCTCTCGGAACTGCATGGTTCCACATTAGGTGACTGGGGACTTTCTTAAGGTCAGGAGAGACCCTGACGCTGCACTGGGCTCTTGGTTTGGCTCAGGGGGATGCTGACTCTGGCACTGTCATCACAGAGGATCTGCAGGAGCTGGGCTCTAGGCCTTGGCTCCCAGGACAGGTAGGAGATGGGAGGCAGCCCCAGCAGCGTCATCGCCTTGTCATCTGCAGACCTGGTTTGCCACCATCAGGGCCTGGCTCTTCCCCAGCTGAGCCCGTTGTGCCCCTCGAGGAGAAAGCTTGGCCAGCCATCCCCAAGGCTCACTCACGCATCCTCACAGTAGAAAGCTTGGGGTCTGCTGGGCAGGGGTCCAGGGGAGGGATCTGTTCCTGTTGCCCACACAGCAGAGGTGCTGGTGTTGGCGGGGGGTGTGCGCATGTGTGCACATCTTCGGATGCCCCTCTTTTGCTGTCTTCCTGAGCACTTCTCTGTGTCTCCATGTCTGCCTTCCTCTCTCAGCACCTCTAGGTTTCTCTTCGTGCCTTTCTCTCTGGCTCTCTTTTTGTGCTTCTCTGGGCTTCTTTCCCTATTTGTGGTTTTTGCTCACTTTATTGTAGTTGCCATTTCCATGCTTGTTCTCTCTCACCTGACCATGAGCTCTGTGAGGGCAAAGACTGTCTGCACATAGTAGGTGCCTAATCCATTTCTGTGGAATGAATAGGTGGGTATCTGACTGTGCCCCAGAATCCTTCTGCGTCTGTTTGCATCATCCTGGGACTCTGGGACTCTCTCAGAAGCTAATGCTTCGTGTGTAGCAATACCTGATTTATTCTCAGGTGTATGTGTATTTCTTGGAATATTTTTCCTCTCCTTGTCTCTGCCTGTCTGGTCTACTGGTCTGCCCGAATGTCTCTCTGCATGTAGCCCCACATCTCTCCCTGTCTGCTGGCTCTGATTGGAGCGTAAACGGTGCTGTGTGCAAAGCAGGTGTCCTCCCTTGGCCTTGGTGTTGGGAGAAGCGGACTCCCAAGTCTGCACCTCTCTCCATGTGGGTGAGCTCTCAGACTCTTCGTCACAGGAGGCTATGAGCCCCTAAAACCGATCACCTCGTTCTCAGCCTTGGATGGGGATGGGCTGTGGTCCTCGCTATCTCTTCTTCTCACCATGACCCCAATCACAGCACCTGCCCTTCTCTAATTGGCCAATGTCAGTGGAAGGGGGGAGGGAAGGCTGATGTCCAGGGAGGAAATCCCATTAGGGGAGCTGGAGCCAAGTTATTAGTGGTTAAGATGTAATTGGAGTTAGTGAATAATCTCATTCGATTCATCATGTATTTATGGCGCACCCAGCTGTGTGACCTTGGGTGAGGTGCTTCACCTCTCTGATGAAATAAGACCTCAGTGTTTGCCAAAGACCTCTGGATGTCTGGCATTCTCGGTCCCTGAAGTTGGAAGGAATCTCTCTCCACTGCACATTGATCACTTGCTACTGCCTTTCTCCTGGGAGGCACTCATTACTTGCCTCTGAATTATTTGTGCCGTTGCCCAAGTTCCCTGCCTAAACTCTGCACCCTTGGAGGGCAGGGTCTTATTTATCCCCCACAGTTAAGTGCCTGGCACCCAATGGGTGGTTTATCAGTTTCCTGGATGATTGAATGATCGGGGGCTAGGCACTATGATTAATAACAAAGAAACAGAATCTCACGACCCTGTACTTCAGCAGCACACCATTTCTGCTGCTGGTGGTGGCGTGGACTGCCCCTGCCCCTCGATAGCTTTGTGATCTGGAGTCCCTCAGTGCCTTTGTGCCTCCGCTTCCTAATTAATAACACGCAAGTAACAATGGCTGCCACACAAGACTTGGGTGAGGATCGAGTGCGATTGTATGTGTGGTCAAATTCCTGATGCAGAGCTCGGCACTCAGCGGACCTTCCCTGTTCTCTCCTAAGTAGAGAAGGGGCACCCAAACCCACGGGTATCAGGAGGGGAGAGATCAGTGGGTGTTTGGATTGAGCCTGGGGCATGGGACTCTCTGCCGGGGGCTTAGACACTGCTTTCTCATGCGCTGTGGGCTTTTGGTTTCTTTTTGTTCCCGTGCCCCTGCCTCCGCAACACAGACAAAGACGGGGAGCTGGTGCTCAGAAAGTGTTCGCTGAATTAGTGGCGAAAATGAAACCTATTTCTTTGCGGCTTCAGACAGCAGATCCTGAATTCAACTCCTCAACTGAATCACCTGGGTTCTCGAAGTGCACCCCCAACACACTCATATTGATTCAGAATCTCTAGGTTTAGGCTCCAAATCTAATATTTTTTTAAATCTGCCCAAGTGATTCTGCTATGTGGACAATTTACATTTGAAATTGTAAATTTAGATATTCTAAATTTTAGAATATCTTGGCTTAGGACATGACCAAGATTACATATATTTAATGTACCTTTGAAAATAATTGTGATCTGATTTTAAAATATAAACATTAAAATTTATTATTTGAACATGGTTTATAAAAACCTACACCATGTCCCACCCCCGTGTCTCCTTAGCTACAGTGTGTGTGTGGGGGGGGGGTTCAGGGTAACCTTGGCGTCGGGGTGAGGAGGTGGGGCTTGGTGTTGGGACAAGAGGGAGAGCTTAGCCTACAACACAGACATGAAGAGACCGAAAGGGAATGATAAGCAAGCTGCAGCTTATTTGCAAACCGGAGCAGGTTACTCGCCCCCGCCTCCCGAGTCTCCCCTCCCCAACTTTGGGAGGGGGCACAGGAGCTGGAGAAAGCAGTTTTACCCCTCCCAGCGTGGCTCAGCCCTTTCTCAACTTTCCAAGGGGTCAAGGGCAGAGTAGGATGAATAATCACCATCACCATCATCATCATCATAGATAACTGGTCTGCAGAGATGAGTTGGTGTTTGGGGCACCCTTGGCTTTCCTGTCTGCTGTTTGTCATGACCAGGCATTGTGTCCCCACCCAGATACAACCTGCACCTGCTGGGTCCCTGCTCTGTGGGTGTTCACCCGGTCCTGGGAGGTGGAGGTCATTATTATTTTCACTTTACAGACAGGGGACCGAGGATCAGAGACCAAGAAGAGGCAGGGCTGGGAGGGACCTTGACTCCAAGTCCCATGCTTTCCCCCCACACCTTCCTCGGGAGAGACCCCGAGTTACTGGGGTGGGGAATTCACTCTGAATGTAGCTAAGCTCCAGCAGGGCTGCATCTGGCTGAGTCCCGATCACTCTGGTTCCATCCACTCACTGAGTGGCTCCAGCTGGTGGAGGCTGGGGAGAGAGGACCAGCCATCTGGACCAGGCCCCCGTCCTTCTCTGGGCCCTATGCCCTCCCCCATCCTTTTCCTGAGTGGCCTCTCTTCGAATGTGTGTCTGGTGCCCAAAGAGGCTCCCTTCTCCCCACACCCTCTCCCCACCCTGTTCTATTGACTTTATGCACTGATCTCTCCATCCACCAAATCACCCAGCAAGTGTTCATCCAGCTCGACCAGGCACTGTGCTGGCTCGGGCAGCCAGGGGAGAGGAAGACCTAGGGCCTCTGTGAGCTCTGAAGCCAGGGAGGGCAGTAAATTTAATGCCGATGCACTGGGCTTAGCATTGCACAGGAGGGAGAAGGGCCGAGAAGGAAGAACCAGCTTCCAGTTTGGCCCTGTGAATACTGGGCTTTTCATGTTGCCTGTGACAGGGGTCCAGCTGGAACAGCTAAAATGGCCATATGTTGGGGTACGGTGAGGACTTGGGGTGTCAGCCATTTGGGTGCCCCGAGGATGCCCAGCTGGCCAGTCACGTGGGCTCCGGGCCTCCCTGGGTGGGAGGGGTCTCTCCTCTTCTAACCTATCCTTAGGGCCCCTCAGGGGGCTTCTTTTTTCAACCTTATTTTCAAGTCCCTTGCAATGATCTGTCCTTTCAGAAGGGCTTCTCCTCCTTCCAGACTGTGTTCTGCCCTAGAGTTCTGTTCTCCCACTGCGTGCTTGCACACATATGCGCATGCATGTGGGTGAGAGAGCACGAGAGAGGGGAAGGAGCCTGTGCTTACATCCTGTCTCAGCCTCTCCCCATCGCTGGTCCTAGGCAGGACGTGCAGACCTGGAGCCCCCACTCTAGCAGACGGCCCCATACTTGCTGCACGCAGGGGGCACAGTGGCACAGTGGCCACAGTCGTCCCCACCCTCAGGGGGCTTGCAGCCTGGCCTGTAAGAGAAGGTGAGTTCATTTTGCATGACCCAAGGGTTCTCACCGTAGCCTAGAAGGATGAGGCAGGGGGAGGAGAGGCAGGAAGTGGAGGAGGAAAAAGGGAAGACCAAGGGAGAAGTATGGGATTCAAGGCCAACAGCTGCCACCTCCCAGGAAGACAGGGACCAGGGACCTTTGGTAGGAGCGAGATGCACCCCTTTTCTGCCACCAGTGGCTGAGCCCCCAGTCCTGGAGGTGGGCTGGACCAACCAGGACAAGGCTGTGTCCCCAGTGGGGGCAGCACTGGTTGGGGGGTGGGGGTGGGGAGTTCTGAGGTCTCAAGGCCAAGGGGTTAAGCCGCCAGTAGAAAAGTTTGTTGCGTCAGCCCTTTCCTATCTGCCTCTCCCTCATCCCGTGCATCCCCCCCCCCCACACACAGATTCCCACAATCCTCCTCCTCCTGTCCTGCTCCTCCTCCCTTTTCCATTTGGAGGAAGGAGGCTTGCTGTCTTTGTATTTTAACTGTAGCAAAAAGATTAAATTGTTTACGAGCCCGGGAGCCTCGGCTGGCTGGATGAGCCGGAAGAGACAAAGATAGACATTCTAATTCTCCCCTGTTCTCCCGGCCTCCGTCCCCCTGGCTGCTGCTAATTCTTTTATCTGCCCCCAACACTCCAGGCATTATGTGCATTCATAAAAGGGGGGGGGGGAGTGGAGAGAGCCCTCACCGAAGCCCACAAAATTACTGTTCTCTGCGCGCGGTGTCTCCGATAGCAATCTCTTGAATGCTGATTACTTTTTCCCCCCTCTCCCATGCCCCCTCCCCCTTCCCCAACACCCAACATAAGTTGGTCTTTAACCCTTTATCTTTAGCAAGCAGAAAGACATGGAAAACATCTCACTCAGTGGGTGGAAAAAAAAAAAAGCAAGGAGGGGGAGAGGGAGAGAAAAAAAAAAAACCCAGCACAGAGAAGAATTACTGTTATCTCCCCACCAGAAGAGGAACAGCAGAGATAAGGGAGGCCTGAAGAATTAAAAGAATCGTAGCACTGGGGGCTCTAAATTCACGCCGAAGCTGGTTGTATTTGTCTGTCACGGGGGTTCATAATTTTCCGAGGTTGTTTTGATAGACTTATTGTGCGGACTGCATAGAAAACTCATCAGCATTTGTTGCCTCTGAGCATTATTGTCAGAGGTAACTGCGTGTCTATAGACTGGGGGAGATAATGGCTGAAGTAGAAAGCAGATAAAGCCGGGGCCCTTCTCATTAAGGGCTATCTCTGCCTCCGCAGACGGGCCGGGATTGAGTGACTGGGCGGCAGCGCGGGACATACATTATGCCAGCGAAAGCGAACGGCGGCGTCATGACGCCGCGCACCCTGGGCCCGTGGCGGCGGATGCGGCCCGGGTTTGGAGGCAGGGGAGCAGGGGAGCGAGCCGGGGGGCGCCCCGGGACTTGCTGAGCTGCAGGAGTTTGTGGCAGAGCGGTGTGTGGAGTGGAGGTGGGTCTTTGCTTCAGTTCCACAGTGCACAGCTGAGGTCCACAGGCGGGAGGGGGCGTGTCGGCGGTCCCTGGTAAGGGAGGCCAGAGTGGGCTCTTCTGAGTCTGTGGTCTTTCGCTTCAGTGTGTGCCTCACGCGTGGACTCCGTGAGAGGACGACCTTCCCATAGCCCAGACCACTGTTCATGTGGAGACGTGGTGGGCTCATGTCCCCTTCACCCCTAGGACCCGTGGGTCCTCCCTTCCTCCCTCCCCTTTCTAGCACATTCTTACGGAGTGCCCAGAGGGAGCCAGTGGAGTGCTGCGAGCACCCCGTGGGCCATCCTCTTCCTCCATCTACGGTGGAACCATCTTCATCTGCCTCCCTCCAGACCTCCTACTCCCAGGAAAGCTGGCAAAGGGGAGGGGGCACCTCTGGGCAGAGGGACCCGCCCTATCCTCAAGCCCTGACTTCAGGCTGAACCTAGCTGGGCAAGGACAGTGGAGGCCAGGGTCAGCAGCCTGGGCCCTGTGCAGCTTGGGACTTGGGCCTCTCTCCGACCCTTTTCCCCCCCGTGACATGGGGTTATGACGTACCTTGTTCACTGAGTGGATTCATAGGATGTAAATACTGATGAGATCATATATTTAAGAAGGTTTGTTAACACGATGCCTGGACATACCAAGTTCTCAGTAAACCTGTTATTATCTTCTTTTAAACCCTCACCCGAGGACATTTTTTCTTTTTTCTTTTTTTTTTTTTTGAGAGAGAGGAAGGGAGAGAGAAGAACATCCATGTGAGAAAGAAGCCTCGATTAGTTGCCTCCTGTGTGCGCCTGGACAGGAGATTGTTTACGCTCACATCGGACTGGGGACCGCGTATGCCCCAGGGACCCAACCTCCAACCTAGGTGTGTGCCCTGACCAGAAGAATCAAACTCGCAACCTTCCAGTTACGGGATGTTGCTCCAGCCACCTGAGCCACACCGGCCAGGGCGCTCTGTTATTACCCTGACAGTGACGGCTCCTTCGGAGACTCTAAGGGCCGTTGGTATAGCTCAGGGCTTCCTCCTTCATCTGGCCCGGGGTGGGGGCTCGGGGGAGAGGTGTCTGAGCTGTAAGTGAACGCTTCATCCTTGTCTCTCTCTCTCGTAAAGGCGAGGCCTTGGTGTCTCCCAAGTCCATCCCCGTCACCCGGCTGACCAGAAACTGAGGCCCAACAGGGAACAGACTGATGGTTGTCAGAGGGGAGGGATATTGGGTAGCTGGGTGAAAAGGGGAAGGATTAAGAAGTACAAATTGGCAGTTACAAAACAGTCATGGGGATGTAAATTACAGCACAGGGAATATATTCAATAATGTTGTTATAATTATGTACGGGGTCAGAGGGGAACTGGAAATATCGGGGGGAATCACTCTGTAAAGTATATGACTGTCCAACCACTATGCTGTACTCCTGAAACGAATACAAAATAATATTGAATATAAACTATAAATGAAAAATAGAACAGAATAAAATAAAATAAATAAAAGAAAAGAAAAGAAACTGAGGCCCAGAGAAGGGAAAGGTCTGGCCCAGGGCACATGGCAAGTCCCAGGCAGAGCTGGACAAAGGACTGGGGTTCCAGGCTCTTGGGGACCCTTTGCAGTATCCTGCCTTCTGCCTGGCCAGGCTGGAGAAATCACTGGTGCTTGCAGCCTTGAGGGGCAGAGGGGACCCAAGGCCCTGCCACTGGCCCCCGGGGCCCTGAGCCTGTACCCAGTGAGCCCATGCTCTGGTCTGCAGCTTGCTCAGCGTGACCTGGGCCAGGCTCGGGGATTGGAGCACTTTTAGGGGTCCATTGATCTACATTTGCTTTGGCTCCGTCCCACTGAGAAGCATCACCAGCACGGGGATGCAGTGATGGCAGAGAGGGAGATGCCGTCAGGGTGGGAGGAGGGGCCGTACACAGATGCCGGGGAGGACAGAGGGTCAGCCTGGGGGTCACTGGCCACAGGGTCTGCACTGTGGACAATGGGGAGCCACCAGACACAGCCTCCCCTGGTGTGTGGTGGAGCCCAGCTCTGCCCCACCCACCCCTCGTGGGCACTTGGCCAGAGTCCAGAACTGGGCAAGGGGGCGGTCAAGGCATCTGGCATCTGCTGAGCACTTCCTGCGTGTTTGCGTTTCACACTCATCTTCTGTTATCCTCACAGCCACCCAAGCAAAGGCATTCCCATCCCTAGTTTAGAGGAGAGAAAACTGAGACCCAGAGAAATGAAGTAACGGCTAGAAAATCAAACTGGGGTTTGTACCCAGGACTCTCAGACTCCAAAGTCTAGGGTTTACCACTCTCTGTCTGCCCCCTGTCTTCCTTCTAAGGCCAACTAGTTCTTAGTTCCTCCCTCCCTCCCTCCCTCTCTCCCTTCTTCCTTCTATTGTGTAACACTCACCAAGCTGCCGCCATGCCCCGGGCAAGATACTGGGTGGGACACACCCCTCTGGCCCTCTAGGATTTGTGGGGAAGGCTGACTGCCTAATATAAATCCCTAGAGACAAGCAACATGATAGGTGTGAGCGACAGGAACACAGAGGAGGGAGAAACTAACACTGTCCAGGGTGGGGAAGGAGGGTCAAGGGGACAATCGGATCAAGCCTGAAAGACCAGAAGGTGGACAAGGTGGGGAAGAACGTTGCAAGCAGAGAGAACAGCCTGTACAAAGATCTGTAGACAAGAGGAGTGAAGAGTGAGTGTTGAGTCGGGAGTTGAGTGAGGGTAGGGGCAGGAGCAGGCCGGGAAGGGCCTTAAAATGCAGAAGGAGACAGGGTTTCATCCAGCGTATCACTGAGAGTCCTGTGTTCCAAATAGCTTGAAACTCTCACTCACCTCCTGGAAAGTCAGGTTCTGCCAGTGGCCACTACCCTCATCCACCTCACCCTCGTCAGCTGTCACCAGCAATGAGGGGCTGGTTCTCGATGGCAGAGTTTGGCACAAGTGGCAGAATGTGGAGTGAAAAGAACATAGACTCAGGAATGTCTGAAGTTTATGGCCTGAGATTTGAATCTTTTTTTTTAAAGATTTTATTTATTTATTTTTAGAGAGGGAAGGGAGGGAGAAAGAGAGAGAGAGACATCAATGTGCGGTTGCTGGGGGCCGTGGCCTGCAACCCAGGCATGTGCCCCGACTGGGAATCAAACCTGCAACACTTTGGTTCGCAGCCCACGCTCAATCCACTGAGCTATGCCAGCCAGGGCTGAGATTTGAATCTTTACTTGAAGCTGTGTGACCATGGGGGCAGGCAGGCCATCTCCTTGGACTCAGTTTTCCCATCTATAAAGTGGGAATAACACCAATCTCACAGAATTACTGCAAGAATTAGCCGAAGATGGTGGAAAGTGCCTGGTATACCGTAGCCTTCAAACAAAAGCCAGTTCTCCCTTCCCCGCCTCCCACCCTGTGCACTGGCAGCATGCTGGCTGGGGCCAGTGTACCCGGTGCCTCTGTCCTGCCTCCTCGAGAAGAGCTCACCAGCAGGGCTCACCCTCCTTGTGGCCCCAGATAGCTTCGTGGGTTTAGTTAGATTGGATGGAGGGTAGATTTAGGCCATTTTGGTGGCCACTGGGCTTTGAATAAGGAAGATGGTGGGGATAGCTCAACCTAGTGGAGAGAATTCTGGCTGAGAATCAGAAGACCTGGCTGAGCCCTAGTGCACTGGCTGTGTGTCGGTGTCAAGTCGCTGGCCCTCTCTGGGCATCAGATTGTTATCTACAGTCAGAGCCCACCCATTCCTAAAGCCTGTTCTGGCTCAGACAGTCTGGGATTCTAGGAGGGAACAGCCAAGGGGCCACAGCAAAGGTTTGTAAGCTCTTCCTTGGTGCAGTGACAGGGCCAGAGGGAAGCCGGTGGGGCTTTCGGCACAGCCCTGCCTCCACTGGCTCGGAGACCAGCTCCATCCACGGGATTTACAATGGGCTGAATTCATTTGCATGACAAAATTGGCTCGGGTATCCAAGTGTTGCAGGAAGACAAGTGTAACATTAAGCAGAACAAGCAGCCAGGAGGAAGGTTACCTCAGACAATGGGGGAACAAGCCGCCAGCCTACCCGCTGCCTCTGCCAATCTCTCACCTGCAGGTGTTAGGGGCTGCCTGGGGGTGATGTCGGGCGGGGGGAGAAGAGGTCCTCAGGCCTGGGTGATGGTGGCTTGCCCGAGGACCTGGGGTTTTGGGGGATTCCTGCTTCCAGAGTCTTCCCACTCACTGTTAGGGTGAGACTTCCTTTGCTATTTCAAATGCCTGCAACCTTTAAATGGCTGCAAGGTTATCTCCACGCTCTTAGGTCTTGATAACACCAGCACTTTCTGAATCACTGTTCACACACTTGTCCACTCATGCAACCATTCACTCACTCATCCACACATCCACCTTCCCATCCACCTATCCATCCATCCATCCATCCATCCATCCATTCACCCACTCATCCACCTACCTACCTATTCATCCATCCATTCATCCATCCATCCATCTGTCCATCTATCCACCCACCCATCCATCTACCCACTCACCCACCCATCCACCTACCTACCCATACATCTGTTCGTCCATCCATCCACTTACTCAGTTCTCCTTCCACATGCCCATCCACCCCAACACACTCACTCGTATACTCATCCATTTCCAATTCATCCACCCACCCACACGCACCCATCTATCCTTTCATACACCCTTCGTCTTCCCACTCGCCTATCCACCCTGCCGTCTCTCTACCAAAACTAGACATTTGACACTTTGTATGTGCCAGGTACAGTTCCAGACATTTCCCTGTGCCTCAGCTTTTTCCTCTATAAAATAGGGATAGAATAGTATCTACCCCATATCTGCCTCATGATCCTGGCCCAAAGGGAGTGCTGCGTGTTTCCTACTGTGAATGTATTGGGTACTGGGGACCTTAAGGTAAAGAAAATGCAGTTGCTGCCCCAGAAGAAACCAGAGATTTCTGCAGGGAAGAAGTACCAGAAAACTGGTGTCACAGCCCCATGTGGGATGTGCCGCAGGGACGTCCAAGGGGCTGAGCGGGAGGAGGCCAGAGCTGGGGCGTCCCATCTCGTTTGAGAGTCTGCTCAAGCAGTAGGTAGGGACAGGAAGTATTGTTGCTAGTTTCCTTGTGTTACTGATGAGGAAAATGAGGCTCAGGAATATTCAAGGACTGCCCATGACCACACTGCCTCAAAGAGTCGCCAGGACTGAACGCTTCTGACTTGGGGACAGCCCAGCGACCTGGGCCACGCTCTCCCTGTCCCCATCGGGCAGCAGGAGGAAGCTGTGAGCAGCTACCTTACTCCCAGGTTGCGTGAAGGGCATCCTGCCGCCAAGATCCCTGGAGGAAGAGACTGGCTGAGCTCTAAGGGGCCACTGGGCCCTTTCTGAGCCCTCAGGTAAGGTAGAGGGGGACCGCGGCTGGGCGAGACGGGTTGGCTCATGGGGTGGAGTGGCCACTGGAACTGAGGCCTGAGCAATGAGTTCCTGGCTTTGCTACGGGAGGAGCCGAGGACATTTGGCCTCAGCATAAAACTCGGAGGCTGCTTAATTTCCCTGAGGGCCACCTGGGGCACCGGCGGGGATGTGCTCCACGCCATCCCAACGCGCAGACAGAGGCGTGCTCATGGAAGCCATAGGGGAGTGTGTTTGATCGCCCGCCCTTATACTGATGCGTTCCTAACCAGCAGGACTGCTCCTGGTGGAGTGAGCCTTTCCTTGTCACTAGAAGTTCTAAAATGCTAGTTGCAGCAGAGCGTAGTAGGGTAGTGGCCTTTGGAGAGTTTTGGCCTAGGTTCAAATCCAGCTGCCACCTAACACTCTCCGTCTGACCTTGGGCCCAGCACTGAGTGGCTCCGTGGCCGGTCTGAAAACCAGCCTCCCTCACGGTTCTTTGTGGAGTTCAGTCAGAGTCGGCAATGCTTGTGCTCAGGAAGTTTTCCTCGCCATAAACGCAGGAGACAGTCTTTTAATTTTTCAAAAATAAACTTTTATTTTTGGATAACGTTGGATTTACAGAAAAGTGGCAAAGATAGTACAGGCTGCTCCCATAGCCCCTCACCCAGTCTCCTCTATTAACATCTTACAGAATCACAGTTAAAAGCAACAGCGACACATTAGGTCCTTTCATTTTTAATTATTTCCACTTTACGAGGCGGTTCGGGAGGCACAGAGAAGCGGGTATGGAGCCGGGCGACAGCACAGCCCTCCCGTGACAGTGCCTGCCCGGGTTCGGTGGACAGAGGAGGCATTTATTGAGCACCTCCTGTGTTCCTGTGATCAAATTTAACCATTACAACTGGCATAGGGGTTCATCTAATTATGCCCAATGTGGAGATGGGGACCTGGGGCTCAGAGAGGATCAGCGGCTGACCTGCTGCCGTGTGGCAGAGCAGGGCTCGCCGCACCGGTGTGACTGTGCCTGATGGTGGAGCCAGACGCTTCCCAGACCAGAGCCGCTCTGTGTGTGTAGAGGGCGGGGGACGGGTGGAGATCTGGCTGCTCACACTCGCCAGGCTGTGTATGACTGTGAGAAAGTCTGTGTGGCTGTGAGTGTGTGTGTGAGTGTGGGAGCAAATGTTTGCCTCCGTTCCACTGAACCTGGAGCAGGCTTTGCTCAGATATGAGCAGGTAGGCTGGCTGTGTTTATGTGTGTGTGTGTGTGTGTGTGTGCGTGTGTGTGAGAGAGAGAGAGAGAGAGAGAGGCGTATGTGTGTGAGAGAAGGAGGTGTGTGTGTGTGAGAGACAGAAGTGCGTGTGTGTGAGAGAGAGAAGGACGTGTGTATGCGTGTGTGTGTGTTTGGCCAGGGATGGGGGGGCTTTGTCCCCTGGGCTCTGCATACTTTGGGATGGGTAGAAGGCCGCCTTGGCAGGCCTGACAGCTGGAAGTGGGCAGGAGGGCAGGGTGGCCTATTAGCAATGCAGTCCTGGGGTTGGGGGCAGATGAGTGGCCTCAGGGGGCGGTGCTAAGGACCTTCTAACTAGCTTGTTGCCATGGGGACGCAGGCTGTGAATACAGGCCTGAAGTACAGTTTGAGTCTTCAAACCCCTCTTCTTCCTGGCTAGTGGAGACTTCGGCTGGGGTGTGTTTGTCTGACAAGGGGACTGATGGGCTGTCCCATCTTCCCTGTCCGTTACTTAAAGCAAAGTCCTCCACTCCTTCCACTGCCCTTAGGTGGGATCTCCTGGGTCAAGGGAGGAAATGAACTGTCTGCATCCTCCTGGGGAACAGCGGGTCTCAGGACCAGGGGCTGGCCCCCTGCCTCCGCAGGTGCTTGCTGGCAGGTGGCCAGGGCAGGAAGAGAGATGCATGTGATCACACAGCCACACCTGCATTCCAGACAACATGGCCAAGTCCGCCTGGAGACCAGGCCCTGCCGACCCTGGAGACGCTGAGGGTTTGAGACTGTCCCTGAGTAGTGGCCAGTTTATCTGAGAATCACCATCTCTCCCAGATGGGTCTGCCTGGAGTCAGAACCCCTGAGGGGTTTTGTTGACATTTTATTATGAAAAATTTCAAACATTAAAAACTAGAGAGAGTAGTCTGTGAATCCCAGGCACCCATCACTCAGTTACAATGATCAGCTTTGCTGATCTTACTGCATCTGTCTCCCCTCCTTTTTTTTTTTTTCTGGGGCAATTGAAAGCAAATCCCAGATAGCAGGCCATTTCATGTAGAAATACTTCAGGATGTATCTCTCACTGATAACTGACCATGCTGTGATCACACCTAACAAAATGAACAGTAATCCTAGCGATGAATATCATCTGACTCTCCATCTCACTTCGTATCTGCCATTAAATATGTAGACCCACGCTCCAAGGGTGAGCGGAGGCCATGTGGCAAGGGCAGCCATCTGTGCCGCAGCTTTGGAGCCACAAGAGGGTGGCGGGTGAATGCTGTGTCTTTGGGGAGTTATTTTGCATTACGGGGCCTCGGTTTCCTCCTATACCGAAGGTGCTTTCCTCTTCCAAGGCTATTGGGAGGATTGAGTGAAACTGTATATGAACCAGTAACAGGTGTATGGTGGGGACTTGGTAAATGATGATCATGATGCTTTCAGGGGAAACTGAAGTTCAGAGAGTGACATGCCCAAGGTCACACAGCTCAGAGGGGGGAAGCTGAGATAGAAGCTTAGGTCTTCTGAGTGCACTGGGGTATGCGTTCCACACAGCTCCTCTCACGCTCTCTAATCCTACCCTGGCCCCTGCCTACCTCCACCCCACACTACAAATGCAAATGACTTCAACAGGCTCTCTTTTTTTCTTGACAACCGGTGGGTCTGTTCTGGTGCTGTGGGCTGAGCAGGTGATGGGGTACCAGCAGGCCTGACTCCAAGAGACCTAGAACAAGATCCTTCCCCTCTCTGGGCTTCAGTTTCTCTGTCTGTAACGGGAGGGCATTGACCTCCATGTGGTCTCTGAGACCTCTTCTGGTTCTGCTGTGCTTCTGCCAGCGTTAGTAACCCTGGGAGTGTGGGGAATATTTGAGGCTGATGGGGTGGGGGGAGTTCACAGCCATGTAGGACTCGAGGTTACAGGACAGTCTGGGGTGAGGGAGAACCTCCTGTACCCGGGGTGGTGGGGCAGGAATGGGTGGCCCAGCTCAGTAGAATCGAAGGTCCCCCTTCTGCCTGGACTGTAGGCCCCTGAAACTGGGGCTGCAACATGCATGTTATAAATACCATTTTGAGATATAAAGTCCCATTGACATAATGGATGAACAACTAGATAGAAGATGAGCAAGAAGGTTTGAAAAACACTATAAACCCCTAGGCCTAACAGACACTATTTTCTATTTTTCATTCTACTCAACAACTGAGAATACACATTTCTCTCAAGTGCTCATGGAATGTTCTCCAGGAGACACTGTATCTTAGGCCACAAAACAAGCCTCAGTAGGTTTAAAAAGATAAAAAATATATACAAAGTACATTCTCTGACAACAGTGGAATAAAACTAGAAATCAAGAGCAGAAGGAAATTTGGAAAATTCTCAACTATGTGGAAATTAAACAACACATTCCTAAATAACAAATGGATCTAAGAAGAAATCACAAGGGAAACTAGAAAATACTCAAGAGATGAATGAAAACAAAAATACACTATACCAAAGTTTATGAGATGCAGTAAAAGCAGTCCTCAGAGGGAAATTTATAGCTGTAAATACCTATGTTAAAATAGAAGATCTCAAATCAATAACCTAACCTTCTATCTTACTAGAAAAAGAGGAGCAAACAAAACCCAAAACCAGCAGAGGGAAGGAAATAATAAAGATCAGAGTGGTGATAAATGAAATAGGGAATAAAAAATAGAGAAAAATCAACAAAACCAAAAGTTGGTTCTCTGCAAAGATCAACCAAATTGGCAAAACTTTAGTTAGACTGACTAAGAAAAAAAAAAAAGAGAGAAGACGCAGATAAACATTTGGTTGAGTCAGCAGTAGAAGTGGAGCCATGACTACTGACCTTACAGAAATAAAAAGGATTATAAAATTTTGTTGATGGAGAGGTTCCGGAGGAGCACCACGTGTCCAGAGGTGTGATAAGAACAACCAGAATGGTCCTCAGGAGCTCACTTCAGGGAGCGGGACTGGGGTAGGGGCATTGCTTTTCATTATAAGCCTTCACAAGTTGGTTTTGTAAATGTTGTTCTTGTAAAATACAATACAATACACTGTACAGAAAAGTGAGCCAAAAGAGAAGTACTCAGCCCAGCAGTCATCATCCATGGAACACCCAAGGAGCCGCCCCGCCCCCCAGGCAAGAATTCAAGCAGCTGCCCAGGTGCCCTGCTCACGCCCTCTCCAAAGCCCCCTTCCTGGAAGATAACCATCATCCTGACTTTTATGGAAAGTTCTTCCTCACTTTTCTTGAGAGTTTTGCCATCTCTAAACACTAGTTTGATCCAGTTCATGCTTTGGACTTTAAATGCATCAAACTATACAGCAGGTCTTCTTGGGGCTGGCTTCTTGCATTTAACACGGCGCGTGAGTGTGAGATCCCCCCATGTTGCTGCAGGTGGTAGTTCATTTCCTTTGGTGCGTTGTATTCCATTTTATGCGTACACCATGAATTCTGTGTCCATTTTTAAAACTCAGGTATGAAGATAAATTGATTAAAATATTTTTAATAAAATACAAATTAAAGATGGAACTCAACAAGTGTTCATTTTATTTTTATTTCTAAGACCCTCACTTTCTTTTTCTGCTCCAGTCACTCGCGAAGCCAGTCTGCATCCTGGAAAAAATAGGCCACTTAGGCAGCAGCCCGGAGGGGCCGGTCCTGAGAGATGTCATATCCCTCCCCCGCCCGCCCCCCGTCCACTCGGGTCCTGTTATTAGCCTTCGTCCCTGAATTTTCAGCTGCAAACGGGGAAGGCTGAATAGATGGAGCAAAGATCACGTCATCTCTTCCGCCCAAGGTCTGCTGCTTCCCAACATGCCTCCCAGTGCACGCCCGGCTGCGGGCGAGAGCATGCGCCACACGTGGGCATGCCTGCGGGCGCACGTGCGCGTCCTGGGGGTGGCGGAGCCTGCAGGCGCCTGGCCGGCAGGCGAGGCCTGTGCATGGAGAAGTTGGTGGAAGAAGAGGAGGAGGAGGGGGGAAAAATCCCCTCATTTCTGAAGAAATGTCCCAGATTAGATTTGTAAATCAAAAACCAATATATAACATGCAAGAATTGATCTGTTTTATATTCCTCAGTTACATTTTTGTGAAGCACATTTAGAAGATTTAGAACGTATTTGCGCCTGCTGGTTGGGCCATTATATGCTTGAGTTCATACATCTATTTGTGAGGCTATAAAACAGGCATCGACTACCATGTAAATTGTGTTCTCCACAATAAATTATATGCATACTTGCAAAAATACATAACTGCCGTGGCTGGGCCCACGCGGCTGGAATACTAATGAGGGCGAAAGTTGCTTTGTCCCTCTTCTCTGGCCTAATTTAGCCTCTACATCAAAAATTATGTAGGAAAAATCACTTTATCCTCTCACTGAGAAATAAAATAGCACTCACGGGCACCCTCATCTCTTCCCACCCCCCTTCCTTTTAACCGAACACTACCATTTTCATACTAATTTTAGCTGTTCCAGGTTTACCGGAATGAAACCTGGCTCAACTGAAGCTGGGAAGTCACTGGCCTTTCTGCAAGCACGAGAGGGCTCTTGGAGCTGGTGCGTGCGCACACACACATGCACACACATGCACATATGTGTGTGTGCATGTTCCCCCTTGTGGTTTGAATTCGCTTCTGCCAGGGCATATTCACAACATGCAGACAGACCCACATACAAATGGGGAGACTTGGCCCAGACACGCGTGCATAGGCAGTCCAGTCCACGAGCACTCCCCCACGTGGCCCATATTCGTTTCCTCTCCGTGGCTCACACTTGTATGCACAGGCTCACCGGGAAAATCCAATTCAGTTCTGTTGACTACAGTTCAGTCCAGCTCGGTCCAGCAAATGTTGATTGAGCACCTACTATATGCCACAGGCTGCACTTGGCACTGAGAATATTGAAATGTTTTAGATGAAATCTCAGGTCACAGTTCAGGCAAGGAGGCAGCCTCGTGAACAAATGCAGCACGTCTGTGTGCTGAGGGCTGTAGCAGATGTACAGAGACACACATGCACACTTACTCACACCCCGTAGTGTAGTGGCTGCAGGCATACATGTTCTCCAGTACTCACATGTACACACACCTGTGTGGGCATTCACATAGATACCACCCACACAGGTTCACATGTACAGGCACACCACACACACACACACAGATGGGTACATGCAAGCATCAGCATGGCCACCTTCCCGTTCTCACCGCTGCACACTGATGCCTGAGCAGCCTGTGTCTTCTCCAAAAGCCCGAGTTAACCTCCTGTGCTGTCTGGCCTACAGTACTTCCGGTTTTGTTGCAGCCTGTACTAGAAGCAGAGCCACTTCCAACATGAGTCTGGCTGGCATTGCTCCTGCTTCTCCTAGTGGCCTTGCCCAAGGGTCTGTGCTGGTGGGAGCTCTGGAGGGATCACACAGGGAGAAGTACACACACAGAGGACCTTACTTCCATGATCTCAGGCCAGTCTCTGTCCCATCTGGGATCTCAGTTTACCCATTTTAAAAATGTGGGTATTGGATAGTCTCTGAGGCCATCAAGCTCCAGGTGGCCTCAGCTTGTCACTGAAGGAGGTTGGGTCCCTGTCCTGATCAGAGAATGTGAGACAACTGCAGGGAAGACATCAAACTGGAGGAGGCCAGACCCCCCGCTGGACTCCCAGGTAAGAGCCGCACTGGCCCTGGGGGCAAGACCAGAGGTCTGGGAGCCTCACGGGAGCCCTCCCGAGAAGGAGTGGCAGTCTGTGGTAGAGGAACGACATCTTGCTGAGACCATGACCCACCGTGATCCAGCTCAGATATTTGTAGGTGCCAGACATGGTTCTTGTGGAATTTCATTCTATCTTCAAATACTGGAAGGGCTGCCGTGGGCCAGAGGGAAGGGACCCCCTCGATGTGACCCCGCTGGTAGAACTGGCACAGTGGGGAAGCGAGTGGGAGCTCCACCTGGTTCAGTACAGTGGTCGAGGCGGCTGCGGGTGCGTTCTCGGGCTGCGCTTTTGGTCCCTCCTGGTTCTGGACCTCACCCACTTCCTGCTGTCTCATCCTGTTTCTTCTCATCCTGCACCATCTTATATTCATCTCTGTCTGTTCTTTGAGTAGAAAACATTTTTTAATAAAAATAAATAGTGTTTCTTATTGAGAAAAGTACGATGTGCACGTAATGAAAAACTCAAATTGGTTGAGAGGTGTGCAGAGAACCACAGGTCTCTGTCCCTTCCTGGGCTCCCCCATTTCCCAGCCATCCAGCTCCCTCTCCAGAGACGGTCACTGTTACCAACTCTTACGTTTTCTTTCAGAGATTTGCTATGTCTCATGCACATCTATCTACCTATCATCCATCTATCTATCTGTTTATCACCTCGATCCTTTATTTTAACACAAATGAGAGCATGCCATATGGCCTAGTCCGTGCCCCTTACCCCATCCTAACCATGCAGCTTGGAAAAGTTTTCCAGTGGGCAGCGCCCAACAGTGGAATGAGTTAACGAGCTCCCCAAAGCCGGGAGACTCGGAAGCACTGGCTAGATGACCCCTGGGAGCAAGGAAATGGCAGAGCTGAGCTCTTCTTGGCTGGGGGAGGGAGGTTAGACTCACGCCTTTTAAGGCTCTGTCCTTCAACCAGTGTCTTGAGTACAAAGAGAACAGCTCTTTATCTCACTCTACCCTTTCTCCACACTCCCCCCACACCCTCTCCGAAGCCGGCCGGGGTCACCAGCACCGAAAGCTGCCCAACCAGGGCTCCTAGTCCCCCCTATAATTGACAAGAACTCCCCAGAGGTAGGCTGTCTTTGTGCCAGCCTCATGCCACTAAACTCCAAATTAAGAGGCCCAGCTGAGATTTCCGTCTTATTTCTCCCATACCCCTGGGGCCAGTCCTCCCTCATTTCAGAAGGGGAATGGAACTGGAAGTTTGGATTTGGGAAGGGGGGCACCGAGGGCTCACCACCGACGCTGGAGCCTCTGTGCTCCGGAGACATGTACGTGTCCTGCCATGCAGCTTAAGACTTCTCCAAAACACCGTCCCCCCAAATCCAATAAAATTGCAAATTTCACTGTATTTCACAATATCCTAAATAAACATGAACAGCATGCATTCTCTTCCTTGCATCAAATATTAATCTGCCCGTGGCCAGCGCCTGCTCCCCCGCGTGTGTGCGCAGGCTGGGTAAACACCGGGGAGATTGGGATGCCAGACCTTCCCTCCTCTTCCCCAAGTTGAGAGCATGACAAATTTTTCTCCTAATTACACCTGCCACTGTTTGCCTTCTAATACTGTAAATCCTCCATCACATAGTTTTTCAGATTCGGGATTAGGTTCTCTTCCTGTCGTACAAATGATTGGAGGGGGCAGGGATGAGGGGATTGGGGGGGGGCACTGTGGGCTCCATGGCGTTGCTTTGCACATTTTCTCCACGGGACGCCCTGAGTTGGGCATAGGCAGTGTTCCCAGGCCCCTGACCCTCCTGCAGTGTGGGAAGGAGTCTTCAAGGGGGAGGGGAGAGGAGAAAATGGAGCAAAGACACCTGCTCAGGTGTGTGGAAGTTGCTCATCCCAGCCTAATTAACTCCCTAGTCGCCTCTAAATCTGGAGGTAGTACAAATCCTGAGAGGAAGGGAGAGGATGGATGAAAAGTGTCTAGCACAGTGTCCAGCACTTAGTAGGTGGACAGTAAAGTGCAGTTCCCTTACCCCTTGCTCTGTCTTCTGGCTGATGGTGTCATCAGCTCCTCCTCACTGGTCTTCCACCTCGCCTCACCCCTCCCTCTCCAACGAACCCATTGTCTTCCAGCTGCCGGAGTGCTCTTTCTTTTCTTTTTAAAGATTCTATTTATTTATTTTTTAGAAAGAAGGGAAGGGAGGGAGAAAGAAAGGGAGAAAAACATCCATGTGTGAGAGAAACAGCAACTTTCACACACCCCCAACTGGGGAACTGGCCTGCAACTCAGTCGTGTGCCCTGACTGGGAATCCAACCACCGACATTTCCGTTTGTGGGACAGTGCCCAGCCCACGGAGCCACAGCAGTTAGAGCCGCCAGGGTGCTCTCCCTAAGGCCCAGAGCGCACTGTTCTGGCAGGCCCTGCCCTCAAACCCTCCGTGACTTCCCACCAGGTTTGAATCATGTCCAGTCCCAGCATGGAAGGCCCTCTGCGGCCGGCCCACCGTGACTCTCTGGCCTCATTTCCAGCCCTCCCCATCCCCCCGTCCAGCCACTCTAGACCGGGCCACCCTTCTCACTGTGGCATCCTTCCCCAGAGGGGCTGTGCAAGTTGCCACCTCCATTCTTCGCTCAGTCTGTTCCCTCTGCCTGAGGAAATTTCAGCCTTCTTTTTAGGTGTCTACCCCTTCTGACACCACCTCCTTGAATCTTCCCTGTCCCCCGGTCATGACGAATCCTGGCCTCCTTGGTGCTCCCATGGACTTGGCAGCTTTCACATTTTGGCTCAGACCTTTGCCTTGTCTGTCAGTGGGAGTGCCTTCAAGGCAGGGACCAGTGTCTCTCTAGCTTCCCAGTCTGATGCTGCAGAGGGTGCTACTTGGTGTGTAGTTGGGAGGAGGGGTCTCTGGTTCCCTCAATCTCCCGACCAAGGCAACTGCCTGCTCCATCTGTGGGTGAGAATGTGCACCCCAGGGTGAGCCTTTCCATGCCCCTGGAGAAGCTGCCCAACTTGGAGGTAGCACAGATCTCCCACCATCACAAGATTTCAACCCCTCAAGGCCACAGTGGTGGAAGGAGAGGGTCTTCAGACTCTTGTGACCAAACCCCCTTCCCTGACTTCCCTCCCTGAGCCTGGGCTGGTCTGATAGAGTTATCTATCAGTTATCTTCCAGTTATCCGTGTGTCTGGAGCACCCAAGCTGTACAACAACATCCAAATCATTCCCATGGGGCTTTGGTGTACGCCATATCATTGGCTGCTTTTATTTGGTGAGGGGGTGCAGGTAACAGCTTTGCCCTTCTTATTCTAGTTGGCTTCTAGAGGTCCTTCTGCCTCTAGCAATGCCCCAGCCCATTGGCTAAGGGACCCTACCCTCTGGGGCTGGAGGCCTAGAGCTGAGGGGTAAGAAAGGCAGCCTCGGGCATGCTCCGTGCTGCCTCGGTGAGGTCTCCATACTGCCGAAGCTCCTCTGAAGTTGTACTTGAAGTCTTCTCTCAGAGTCAGCTTGCTCAGCTTGAATAATAACTGTCTCTGGCCCTGTCCCCTCCCCACACATTTCACCTTCAAAGGGCTGGGAGAAATTTCCCTAATTAATTAACTCCTCTGCAGCCTGCCCTCCATGTCATTGGGTGATTAATTGTCACTGTGCCTTTAAATCCAGAGGCGGAGGGAAGGTGGGTTGAGTTGGCAGTGGTGGATGCCAGAAGCAGGCATGCTGGGGTAAAGGTAGCCTGAGGGCCTTTCCTGGGGTTGGAGGACCCCCGCCTCCACCCTCATTCCTGTCCTTGCCCAGGGCCTGAATGAGAGGCCCCAGAGCCAGACCACAAATGCACCCATCAATAATCAATCGATGAGTCTCAAATATGAGACTGTGGGAAGTGAGGCATTCTAGGAGAGGTGGGAAGGCTGGCGTCAATCCTAAAGGCTGCAAAACAGGGTAGGTCACCTCGCCTTCCTGAGCCTCATGGTTCGCACCTATAAAATGGGGCTAGTCAGAGGACCTTCCTCCCAGGATGGCTGGGAGGTTGAAATGAGACTAACGTGTATGAAGCGCTCAGCGTGGCACAGGGTACAGAGCAAGGGCTCGGCAGTGGTGGCAGCGATCGCGCAGCTCTGCAGCATCATGAAAGGGCTGTAAGGCCACTCTCCATCCCCCATGCCCAGCTAGGACCCTTGCCCACCCCCACCCCAACCCCAGCTCTGTCCTCCTTAGTGGCTCCCCCCATGTGCCCAAACCCAGCGATCGCACTCACCTGCTGCATGACCTGGACAAGGTACTTACTTTCCTACATACTTATCTTCTGATGTAGAAAATGTGGCTAAATCTCCCCTGTCTTCATGCGTACAAGGCACTGGGACACAAAGGGGGATCGGGTCCAGCCCTTCCTCCAAGGAGTTCCACAGCGGGAAAGACAGATGAGAACACAAATGCAGATACGGTGTGACCGGTGACTGAGGTGCACAGGGCATTCAGCAGGAGGCAGGCAATGGCATCAGGGGCCCAGAGTCCTGGAGGGGGAAAGGAGATAACTCTCAGCACCTAACAGCTGTTCAACAAATGTCTGTTCCTTTCTCCAGCCTTCCCTTCCTCATATGGCCTTACCTTTTAGACTCAGCTGCTTTCCACTTCAAAGCCCCAGTTTCTGTCCTTTCTGCCGAGCCTGCAAGGTCTGGAGAGAGGGGTAGAGGGGCAGACCGTGGGTCCACTTGGGAAACCCCTGCTCCCCTCAACTTCACTCCATCGCCCTCTCCCCATCACCAACGTTAGCTAACATTTATGGAGTGCTTACTGTTGCCAGGCACTGGGCAAGTGCTTTGCAACAGCCCCTTTCGACAGTTGAGGAGACTGAACCAGAACTTAAAGGAGACAGACTGGGGGATAAATCCCTGCTGGACATTGGCAGGAGTTGCGGAAACCAAGACCTGGAAAAGTGGGTGTGGCCAAGAAGGGTGAGCCAATCAGAAGAGGCGAATGACCAGCCCACAGACTCAACTGCAGAAGCCAGAAGCCCGCTGAGGCTTGTGGGTTTCAAGTGTCTTCGCTTCATTCACTCACTTAACAGGACGGCGTTCTGCAAACTCGACCCTCAGGTCTCAACCAGCCCCGCCCCGCCCTCAAGGACGGAGGCGTGTTCAGGTGCATCTGCTCTGCATTGCGGGTGCTCTGGTGGGAGCAGGGTGCAGGGTGGGGCATGAGTCCTGCCTGGACAGGGCAGGTGTCTGGGGCTCAAAGCAGGTCCGGAGGGGTCTGTGAGGTCTTCTAATGCACGTCCCGAAGAGAAAGTGTGTGTGTGTGTGTGTGTGTGTGTGTGTGTGTAGGGGGCAGGAACTTGCTCAAGGTCATATGAGTTCTTGGTAATAGAACCCAGACCCCCAGGCCAGGGTTTTTCAGAACAGGGTTCCCAGTGGGAATGGTGTGGGTGGCAGAAGAGAGGTGTGGGATTTTGACTTTGTGTGGGGAGGGGAAAACAGCCAGAAACAGCATTTGGGAGAACCAGGAGGGGGGCAACCATACCCAGGAGGTTAGGACGTCAACATTTTGGAGGCAGCGCAGAATAAATTAAACAGGTTTTGGAGCAGACACGCTTCACTTACTCTCCCCTTTCTGAGCTGCGCAACCCTGGGCAAGCTCCTCTCTCCGCATCAGTCTTCTGAGTGTGAAGTGCTCCGCTGAGGCAAATGTCAGTTTTCTTTTTTGCTTCCATTTGTCCCATCTTGGGGAGTGTCACCCTCACCGCAGTTCCTGGGAGAGTCACTCATTCACTTGACAGAAGACTGACTAGGCACAAGGTACTGTCCTAAGCGGTGGGGGTAGGGAGTGAACAATAAAAAATGCCTGCCCTCATGGAGCTTGCATCCTAGCGGAGAGAAATAGACAGCAAACAGCATCAGGTGGTGATAAGTGCTACAAAGAAAAAGAAAGAGGAAAGGGGTATGGAGGGTGTTGTGGGAGTGGGGTCAATTTGAAATAGGATGGTCGAGGAGGGCCTCACTGAGGAGGTGACATTTAAGCAAAGACCCGATCTAGGTGAGCCATGCAGAATCCTGGGGCAGGAGGCTTCTGGGCAGAGGGAACAGCTAGTGAGTGCAAAAGCCTGGAAGCAGGATCGGGCCTGGCACATTCAAGTAGAGGTAAGGAGGCCAGTGAGGCCGGCTGCATGAGTGAGGGGAGTGTGGTTGGAAGTGAGGTCGGAGAGGAGAGGGCAAGGGACACGGGTAGGGTAGTTCTGGTGGGTCACTGCGAGGACTTGGCCTGTGAGGGAAGTGGGGAGCCATAGCAGGGTTTGATGTGAGTAGGGGAGGGGCAAGATCTGACTTAGGCTTAATGAGGTCCCTCTGGCTGCTGGGTTGAAAGGAGACTTTAGGGCGACAAGAACAGGAGCCAGAAGCCCATGTGGAGGACAGTGGAAATCACAAGGGGGTTGGGATGGGGTGCTTCTGAGACTGCTGAAAGTGAACTGGTGGTTTTCTTGTCTGTAGAGGATGCTCCGTTGGCTGCCTCCGATTGTTGCATCCTTCAATCCCCTTCTTTTCTGCCCTGCTGAGGTCCACAGTAGGCATTTCTTCTGGGGTATCAATCTCTAGTGGGACCTGCCAGGGGAGGCAAGTATGCACACATGCACACACATGTGTGTATATGTATATGTACGTGTGCACACAGGCTGCCTCCTGGAGCTTCCAGCTCCTGTTTTCTGGGATTGGACTCAGGCCTCTCTCTTCCTCCTAAAACAGAATTAAGAAACATCGGGAGCTGGAGGCTTTTCGAGTGTCTGAGCCTTGGTGCTCTCAGCTGAGAAGCGGGGGCAAAGGTTGTGGAAGAAGCCTAAGCCTGGGGGTTGTGTAGATGGAAGCTGGAATGTCCGAGTTTTCTGCAGTGAGGCCAGGAGAGGGGTGGAGGTTCGGTGGGGGGAGGGGGGGGCGTGTCCAAGCACAGGCAGGGATAGAAAGGCAGGTGTGAGGAGTGGGCTGTGGACTTGGAAGGTGAGTGTAGGAGTGGGAGAGGGGCTTGGTGGGTGCTGGGACACGGATAGGGGCTAGGTGCATGGTGGGCATCAGGAATGAGTGCCCTGTCTGGTCAGGTCCCGCCTCCTCCTCGAGCTCCTCTCCTCCCCTCTCTCCTGTATTCATCCACGCTGGTCCCCCTGCCGTGCCTTAGGGACATCGGGCCCACTCTGATCGCAGCAGGGCCTTTGTCCTCTGTCCCTCTGCCTGGCCTGGCCTCCCCACCAGAAGTCCACACACCCCCTCAACTTCTTTGTGTCTTTGCTGGAAGGTGCCCCTGTGGCAAGGCCTTCCCTGACCACCCTGGTTCATCGTGTAGCCCACCCTGACCCTCTCTTCTCTTTTCTTTTCCTTAATTTCTTTCCGTTGCACTCGTCACCATCTTTCATAGAATATATTTTACTTACTCTGTTTATTGTCTGTCTCTTCCCATTAGAATCTAAGCTCCACAAGGGTAGGGACTTCTTTTTTGATTGTTTACTGTGGTAACATAATATTTATCATTTTCATCATTCGTAAATGTACAATTCATGGCATTAAACATATTTGCAATGTTTATAACCACCACCTCTATCTATATCCTATACTTTTCATCATCCCAATATAAACTCTGTAGTCATTAAACAATAACTCCCCATTCCTCCCTCCCCTCAATTCCTGGTAACCCCCAATCTACTCTCTGTCTGTGAATTGACCTATTCTAAGTCTGTCACATAAGTGGGATCTCACAATATTTGCCCTGTGTCTGGCTTACTTTACTTAGCATAATGTTGTAGCATGAATCCAAATCTCATTCCTTGTTTATGGCTGAATGACACCCCACTGCATGGGTGTGCTGTGTTTGGGTCACAGCTGCACGGTCAGTGCCTGGCATCGTGCTTGCACTGGCTCATAGTCAGTGCTCGAAAGTATTTGTTGAGTGAATAAGTGAATGGATGAATGAATAAATGGGAGGAGTAATGAATCTTTATAGTTTTGCTTTCGTTTCAGAATCATTGCAGTTGAGATCCTGGAGGAATGCTCAGATAGAGGGGACAGTGAGGCCCCGGATGTTGAGGATGAAGAGGCTAAGCTGCCACGGGCTGCTGGGGAGACGAGCGGGGGGTATGACGAGGGGCTCAGCTGATCTCCCTCTGAAGCGGCTCCCACCTGTCTGGGCAAAGCACCCCTGCCCTCCCTTCATCACTCCAGAGAAGACGGGGTTTGGTGGAGGATGGTTTTGGGTGGGTATGCAGTTTAGAGCTCCCTGACCTGGCTCCTCTCTCCCTTCACGGTGTTCAGAGAGCGTGGGTGCTCTGTGTCTGTGGAGGGGCCCAGGCCCGGCAGGCTGGGGGTGGTGTCCCTGCCCGGCAGCTGTCCTCAGCCCGAGTGTGCTGGGGGTCTGAACTCACCCGTGAGAGAGTCCAGATGTCCAGCCTCATCCCTGCTAATTAGTGCAATTAATTAACCAGTAGCTTTGTGGCTGTGGAAGCCCTGGGCTCCCTTGGCATGCTGGGGTGAGGAGCAGCACTGCGAACAGGTATGGGGGCCCCATGAGGGGCGGTGGAGGAGACAGGACTCCAGGATGTCCCTGCCCTGGGCGAGAGCACCCCCTTCCTGAGTAATTGCAGTGGTATCTCTTCCCCTCTGTCCCCATCTGTCCCCACATCTCCCCACATCTCTCCCTTCTGTCTCTCTCTCCCTCTTCCTCCCTCTCCCTCTCCTTCTCTCCCCCACCCCTTACCCAGCTGGCTCCAGGAGAGCCACAGCTGGGAAAAGCTGGGATCCAGGGTGCCCAGATGGGAGGCATGTTCAGCCAAGCTTCACTGGAGGAGGCCCAAGTCCCACAGACAGAGCCACAGAAGGAAGAGGGGGCGGGTTACCTATTCCAGGTTGAGGGAGGAGACATGGCTTCTGCCAAGAGGACCCCCTGGGACGATAGGGAGAGGCACAGCCCCTGGCAGGAAGTCCCCCTGATCTGATGTGAGAGAGGCCGGTCCTGGGAGAGTTCCCCACCTGATAATGGAGTTACACCCGCAGCCCTGGGGGAACTCCCAGTCTGATGGGGGTGGGGGCACAGTCCCTGCCCTGGGGGAGCTCCCAGTCTAGTGGGAGAATGAAACAGGACACAAACCAGAGAACAGTTTCTTAGACTTTGGGTGATGCAGACACAAGTGCCATCGGTGGGTGTTCAGAGCGGGCAGGGCAAGCCAGGCCCTCGGGGAAGTAGCTGTCCTACTGCACTTGGGGGAGCAGAGAGGGGCTGGGCATGCAGGAGCAGGTTCTCAGCCGGGGTGCCCTTGGCACTTGCTGGGGACAGTGAACTGCAACACTGAATCGGGACATAAGCTGACTTGTTTGAGGAAGAAGATGGCCAAAGTGGGCAGAGGCCTGGCAGGTAGCAGCCTTGTGACTTCAAGATAGAGGTGGTGGGGACCCTAGCTTGGGTGGACACTCGTCCCCCGCCTCTCAGGGATGGGGGCCGGAGGGCGGTGGGCTGGCTTGAGTGGTGGAATGGGAGAAGCAGCAGAGGATGTTCCTGGTGACTGTCATTTTGACAGCTGCTGCGAGCAGGAGAAAGAGGGTGGCCGGGGGGAACGGCAGTCTAGAAGGAGGCGTTCAGGGTGAAGTGAGGAATCTTTCCAGTTAGCTTCTGTTTCTCTAACTCTAGTTTTAGAACCACTGAGTTCAAGGTCTGAGGGGAGCGTTCAACAGAGGTGATGAGATGTTAGGAGGGGCCTGAGGCTGAGGAGGGGCCTGACCAGAGGTCAGAGGTTCAAGGCAGCCTCCACACCTGTGCCTAGTGCTAACTGGGAGTTAATAAAGACACTCCTGTTCCTCAGAGCATGGGCTGCAGACTCCCAGACGCACCTCAGACAACAGGGTCCTCCGGCGGTCTGCGTGCACACTAAAGTCCCAGCAGCGCTGCTCCAGGTGCTGTGATTGGTCCCCTCCTTTTAAGGTTGAGAAATCAGAGGCTCAGGAGTGGGAGGAGGTGGTTAAGGCACTCACCAATGCAGTGGGGGCAGGGACCAAGCAGGGTGTGGTATTGTTGAGTGTTTCACAGCCGGCTCTTTGGGGAAAGACGCCGTGACTGGTAGGATTCGCCAGTTTCCATCGTGTAAATATACCCACCCTGATGTGCTTCAGGCCACCAGCTACTTCCCTGTCGTGGAAAGAGGTGTTCAGCACGATTGGCTCTTGTGAGGCGGGAGCTGACCCCAACGTGTGCACATTTCTTGGCCTGAGAAAAACATCAGATGGAACAGAAGCAATGCCTCTCTGCCACCAACCTTAACTTCTCTCCACTCCCTCCACTCCCTAAGTGTGGAAAGGTGGCCAGAAAGACTGACGGACGGATAAGCAGGTGGTGCCGGCACCTGTGCACGTGGTTGGCTTTAGGTGTTGTACTTGTTTGTATATGTCCCCTCCTTGGGGACAGATCAGCGACATGGCGACCTCTGTCTGTATCCTGGCTGAATGTCACCCTTAGCCAGGCTGCATTTCAGTGAGGTCTCTCCAGACGGGGACCTCTGGGAACTTGGAGCCCAGCCCGGGGAGCAGTCCTTGGCTAGACCTGCCCAGTTTACTCTTTTCACTGGAGAAACCTCGTGTCTCCAAAGACTCAGGTCACTGAGAGGGAAAGGCCAGAGCCAGCGCTGGAGCCATGACCGGCCTCTTTATCCCACACCTCCCCACGTGCCTGGTCAGGGCCCACGCCCCATCTCTTCTGTGAAGTCATGGGCAATGGAGTCTGGAACAGTCCAAAGCTCTGGGTTCTAGTCCTACCATTGCTGCTTCTTTGTGGATGACCCTGGGAACCCAACTGTGACATTTGCATTTACAAAGTACTTGAACTTACAGGCATACCTCATTTTACTGTATTTTGCTTTATTACACTTCACAGATGTTGCTGGGTTGTTTTTTTTTTCAACTTGAAGGCAAGGTCCGTCACCAGCAAAAAGACCAGAGCCCACTTCATTGTGGTCCACTCACTCGACTGTGGTGGCCTGGAACCGAACCCGCGTTATCTCCAAGGCATGCTTGTACATTGTCCTGTTTTGCCCTCGCAACAGTGTGGCAGGACAGGCACTGTTGCCTTTTTAGTTAGATGGGGAAGCAGGGACTCAGTGGCATTAAGGGAATTGCCCAAGTCCCCCCTTGGGGGGACTCCCACACTGCCCCCAGCCCCTGGTCCTACTGTGCAGCAGTCTGCCTGCCTGTGCGTGAGACAGCTGGACCGCCTCTCTTTAAGGTCCCTTCCAGCTCTAACATCCCGGGCACTGGAATGGTCATGGGGGAAACGCCAGGGGCTCTTTTATTTTTAAAAATAAACTTGGCAAATTCTGCCGAGTGCACCAGGTATATGGGAGTGTGTGGGCATGTGTGTGGAGGAGTACACGTGAGTGTGGCCGTGTCACATGCATGAGGTGTGTATGTGAGTGTGTGCAGGGGCAGAGGTGCACTGCTGGCCGTTGGCTGTGATGAGCATGTGGATGGCTGTGTGAGTGTGTACAGGGTGTGGTTGTGTCTGGGTACATGAGTGTGCAGGCACACAGGTGTGCTGCTGGGTGGTATGAGAAAGGGGACACATTACACGAGAGCCTGTGCAGGTGTGATAGAGTGTATATGTGAGTGTACATTCACAATTGGTGTATTGTGTAAGTGAGTGTGTACTGGGGAGGTAAGCATGGCAGGATGGACTGATGCCTGTTTTTCCACTGATCCGAGAACTCCCACCTCTTCCTCCCCAGGCGTGGTCCCTGGGGCCCCGCCCACAAAGCATTTGTAGGGTTTGGAGCTGAACCAGACCCTGACCGTGTCCCCCCACCCCAGGGCCAGGAACCCCTCTCGCCTGGAGCGGGTGGCCACAGCCCCTTCCCAGTGGGCTGGTGCCCACGACAGGTGGTGGATTAGTGGATGAGTGATACAATGGGCACATATGGCCCCGAGTGCCCGGTGCGGCCCAGGGCCCCTTACCCAGCGCCGCTAGGATTAGACCTAATGAATTGGAAGGCGTTAACAATGCTTCGGGGCCCAGCGGAGGCCCAGGAGGCCGGCTCAGGCCCTGCGCTGCGGCCGCCTTTCACCGCTGAGGTGTAATCCTCTTTGAAATCAAAGGTGGTACAAAGTATGAATTTAAATTTGACATTTACAACTCCGGTGAGATGACGTATTCTGGAAAGATCTCTTCTTTAAGGGGGCTGGGAGTGGGGAGAGAGGAGGAGAGAGAGCTAAACCATCTGCTCTCAGAGGAGGCCCAGGCTGGCCCGGTCCTGACCGGCTCTCCTCCGTGCCTTTGCCCGCGGGAGGCAGGCGCTGGGGCAGCTGGGAAGAAGCCGGGGGCGCACAGTTCGTCTTCCTCCCTCACTTGGGAGGGTCCCCCAGAGCAGGGTCCCCGGTCCCAGAGCATCCCAAGAAGACAGCTACAGCAGGATTTTTGCCAAAGAGGTTCTCATTTTCTTCTTTTTTCCTCCCATTTGTTTACCTGATGGACTAAAACAGTTTTTTAAATTGTGATAAATACCCGTACCGTGAAATGTGCCATCTTACCTGTTTTCTAAGTGCACACAGTTCAGCGGCATTAGTTACATTCACCGTGTCGTGCAGCCATCACCACTGCCTATTTCCAAAACTTCTCATCACCCCGAGTGCAAACTCTACTCGTTAAGCAATGACGTCCTACTTCCCGCTCCCCGTAACCCCTGGTTACCTCTAAGCTCCTGTGTTCCTGTGAACTTGCCTATTCTAGATATTTCGTGTCAGTGGAATCATGCAGTAGCGGTCCTTTCGTGTCTGGTTTCTTGGACTCAGCATAACGTTGTTCAAGTCCACCCATGTTTGACATGGGTCACAACTTCATCCCTTCCGTGGTCAAGTAACATTCCATTGTTCCTGCACACCACATCGTGTTTATCCATTCATCTGTTGGGGGCACTCACTGGAGTTGTTTCCGCCTTTGTGGCTGCCGTGAACAATGCAGCCACGTGCACTGGCAGATAAGTGCCTGAATCCCTGTTTCAGTTCTTTTCCGTGTGTCACTGGGAGGGGCGTTGCTGGGTCACACGGCAATTTTTTGTTTAACTGTTTGAGGACCCTCCCCCGTTTCCCACAGCGACGGCACTGTTTTACACGCCCACCAGCAAGGCGCGAGGGTTCCAGTTTCTCCGCATCCTCACCTGCGTTTATTTCTGTGCGCGTGTTTGTCACAGCTGTCGTAGTGAAGTGACATTGTACCTCCGTTTTCCTAATGACGAATGATGCCGGGCATCTTTTCATCTGCGTGTCTGCCACACATGTGTCCTCTTTGGCCTCGAACCCATCTTATAGGTAAGGGGTCTGAGGCTCTAAACCCGTGTGGCGCGGTGTTCGGGTGCATTTGTGTTTGGCCCCAGCCCCTGCGGGCTCTCCACCCGTGTTCCCCCAGTGGCCACAAGGCATTCCACGTTCCAGGACCCTGCTGAGCTCCAGGAAAACAAGGAGGTATCTCCTCTGTGCCAGCACCAGCCGAACCCCTCCCCCCGGGCCCGAGTCCCCTTCCCACCACATCCCTCCACTGTGACTGCCCACCTGTGCCCCCAACCCAGGTCAGACAGCACGTCCTCGGGAAAAGAACCCAACATCCTCCTCTGGGCTCCCAGAGAGCCCCGCCCTTGTCCCACCACTGAGCTCCTCACCGCAGAAGGGAAGTTGCAGGGGTCTTCTCCAAGAGTGGGAGCCATGCCCCCTCCCCTGGGGCCCTCTGCATGGAGCCCTGGATAAGGCAGGTGACCCATGTGCTTGATTTTCTCCCACCGCGCCACATCTCCACAAGCATTTGTTTGGGAGAGGGGAGAGGAGAGCATGATCCCTCTCGAACGGTTTCGAGCACTTACTGTATGCCAGGCCACACTAAGCCCTTTACTTACGTACTCTGTCTCAACTTCACAGCAGCCTCACCCAGTAGTTTGATTACCTCCTTTCCACAGGAAGGTTCAACCTCTAGCATGGAGGCACAAGGGGGCCTGATTCCCGTTGTCCTTGTACCCTCCATGGGTACCCTTCCACCCTCCGTAGCCTTCCCTTCGCCAGCGCAGCCTCCAGCTCCGGCCTGTCCTGTCCCAGACTTGGGTGGGGCGGCGCACAGGCCAAGTGACAAGAAAATCAAGTCTGACCCCTTACCCAAGTGCGGTGCGGGCCTTTGTGCTTGCTAGGCTCCTCCATAGGAGCTGGGGAGCCCTCTCTCTGGTAAGGGCGGTGGGGTTATTCTCTCTTTGTGACAGGTGAGGAAACTGAGGCTCAGAGAAATTGAGCAAACTTGTCTGATATTACACAGATAGTGAGGTTGGAGGCTGGCCTCAGATTCAGACCTTTTGTCCTCAAATCCTGAGCTCTTTTCTCTGATCAAGGTGCTTCCTTAGCTCTAAGAGCTGGTTTCATCAACCATTGGCAAACACGACCCTCCAGCCCTTCATCTTCTCATCCCTAAAATGGGAATAATAAAGCCATCTCCCACAGCTGCCGGAACAGGTTACAGCGAATGAAAGCACCCAGCTCACTGCCTGGCATGTAGTAGGTGCTCCATAATTACTTTCTCATCACTCTTTGGGCACCCCCCTTTTCTTGGGGGTCTGCCTCAGGGGGAAATGAGAATTTCTGAGTTGGGGGGTAGTCGACTATGTTTGAAGTGACAGTGACAGATGGGGGCAGTGGCTCTCCCAGGCGCCCGGCCAGCCCCATGGTGCGTGTCCGCCAGTCCCCGGACATTTCCTCCCTCCCCCTGGCCACGATGAGGTGTCATTTGCCGCCTGTCCCTTCTCGTCATCGATTTCCAAGTCGTTAATTAACGGGGCTTGTCAGCTGGGAAGATGAATTCTGTCCTCGGCCCTCGGGGCCTTTTGTTTTGGGATTGTAAATGTTATAGATCTCCCATGATGGAAGGCCACGGGGTCAGGGGGCGCTGGGCTGCCCAGTGGGGGTGGCGGGCGGGCGAGGAGCCTGTGGGCCTGGCAGGGCCCTGCTGGTTGGGGACGGGCCCCAGTGGCCCCTCACAAGGGCCTCTGGCTTGGCTCCCTGGGGTTGGGGTAGGAGGGGTGGGGGAGTTTCTCTGTCATCCAAAACTTCCTTCTGGGAGAAGTTGCCCTGTGTCAAAGAGTGTAGCTGCAGCCATGCCCAGGGTGGAGACCGGCTGGAGGGGGACACAGGCCCTGCTTAGTCGGATGGGGGAGACGGCGTGATCCTCAGGGAACAGCTGGTCTGATGCCGAGACACACTGTCTTTGGGGAGCAGCCAGTGTGAGGAGGGAGTCACGGCCCTGGCCTGGGAAAGGCCTCCAGCTGAGGGGGAGACACCATTCTTGCCCTGCGAGAACCCCTGTTCAGGTGGGGGAGACAAGCTCTGCCGTGGGAACTCCCCGGTCTGATGGGGGAGCACACGCCCTGCTCTGGGGGTGTCAGCCGTGAAAAAGTGAAGTATTTGCAGATAAAAAGCTGCCCAAAGCCTGGCTCAGCTGGGTCTGGGTCCTGTTTCCTGGTGTCTGAGGCAAAGCATCACCTGAGAGGGGGGCCCTGCCCCCCACGTGAGGTCTTTAAGCAGCCATTGGTCTCCCCAACAGCTGAGCTGATTTCTAGGGGGGCAAACTGACGCCTCAGAACGCTGACGCAAAAACAAAAATGACACACTTGGGTTTTTTTTAAATTTTATTTTTCAATTACAGTTTACATTCAATATTATTCTGTGCTAGTTTCAGGTGTACAGCGCAGTGGTTAGACAATCATATACTTTACAAAGTGGTCCCCCTGATATTTCCTGGACCCACCTGGCACCGTGCATGGTTATTACAATATTACTGACTGTATTCCCTCTGCTGTACTTTACATCCCCGTGACTATTTTGCAACTACAAATCTGTACTTCTTAATCCCTCCACCTTTTCCATTCAGTCCCCCAAGCCCCTCCCCTCTGGCAGCTGTCAGTCTGTTCTCTGTGAGTCTGTTTCTAGTTTGTTTGTTTATTTTGTTCATTAGAGTCCACCTATAAATGAAATCATATGGTATTTGTCTGTCTTCCTCGGACTGCACATCCTTGGTTTTTGGTGATCTGAGCCGTGGGATTTGTGTTGTGGGAAGAGCTTGCAGACCACTGACCGAAAGCCACACAGCAGCCACAAACACGAGGGGACCAGCTTTCCTTGAGCCATGGAGAGACTGAGGTTGGTGGGGGCGGGGGTTGCCCTTGAGTTTTCTAGGGGCTGCAGGGCAGCTCTGCCCTCGAGCTCCTAGGACTGGCTGAATGTGGACTGGTGCTCAGGGAGACCGAGTTGGAGCAACAGGATAGCTTCTGTGTTCACTGCATGGTCTTGGGGGACGTTTCTCCTGTCTCTGGGCCTGTTTCCCATGAGAGGAGAGCAGAGCTGCCCCCACCCCTAATGCTCAGGGTGGCGGGTGGAGCTCAGGCTTCTGAGCAAACCCCTGCTTTCGACTCTGGCTCTGGTCCTTACCTTGGCCAAGTGGTTCAATCCCTTTGAACTTCATTTCCTTGTCTTTAAATTGGGAATAATAGTAGCGCAGATTCTTAGGGTTGTTGTGCCAGTTAAAGGAGCTGTTATGGGTGAAGGGCTTAGCTCAGAGCTTGGCTCAGCTGCCATCCCTTATTGTTCCGGGACCAGATCACCGCAGACGGGCCCAAGTGCTGCCTGCAGCCCAGCAGCCAGGTAGGCTGCTGTCGGTGCATTGAGCATGCCTGGGAATTGGGTGGTTGTCCCCTCCACTCACTCATTTTGTCACCCACTCCTCTTTCCGACCCCTGGGGCCCTGACATGGGCGGGGGCTGCCCCAGTGTCTCTCTGCTGCTGGTGGTGGGTGGAGGGGATACTGAGCCCCAGACCTCTCAGAGTCCCCCTAGCTCCCAGGTTCGGGCGGGAGCTGTAGGAAATGCAGTTCTGCCTGGGGTGGGGGGCGGGCGCAGGAAGGTCCAGATGGGACCTCAGCTTCCTGGTGACTTTGACAGGGAGCAAAAAGGAGGGGTTTTCTGGGGAGGGGGTGATTCCAAGAGCCTGTGTCCTCAGGCTGAGGTAAGAGGGTCCCCTTTGTCTTGATGGCAGCCCTGAGGGTGAGGGGGACACATAAGGAACAGTTTCTCACGGCTGCCCCCACCTTACCCGCAGGTCCAGGGCAACAGCCCACCCTCGGCCTTTCTCTAGAATTGGGGAGGCAGAGGGGGCTGTGTAACGTGGAGGGGGTCTTGCTTGGGGAGCCAGACTAGTGAGCACTATCCCAGGGTGTGAGGTAGGCTCCAGGGTGCGAGGGGTTGAGGGGCTGTGAGGCTCACCACCCCCACCTGGCCCACTTACCCAAAGCATATTGGGAGGATAAAGGCATAAAGGCAGGGACTGGAGTCCAAACCTCTGGACTCAAAGTCCGGTGCTCTGTCCCTGTCACCTCCCAGTGGGCTGAGGCCCACCACCGTTTCCCCTAGACACTCCCCAGCTTCCTGTCTGTGCGGTCTGGGCCCTGGCATTGAGCGAGTGAAGGAGTGAGTGACTGGGAAAAAATAATGCCATGGTTTTCTCCTCGGCTCTGGTGGGGCCCTGGCTGGAGCCCCCAGTAGTCCCACTGGACAGATGGAAAACTAGACGTCAGGGAGAGTGTGATGGAGTGAGCCTCTGGGGAATATGATGCTCCCGGGTTCCCAGGGAGCCTGGGGGTTGGGGGTGGGCAGGGCGAGGGGGACCCCACCAGCCAGGAGGTAGAAGAGCCTTGGTGGTGGAGGGGTGTTGGTGGATGGCTGGTGTCCCTGTCCTAGTCCTGGAGTGAGGACATCATCTCCGCCTGGGCTCACTTCCACCCGCAGAGGTGGCTGAGGCACCTGCTTCTCTCCCTTTGTAAATCACCAGCTAAGGGGCTGGAATCCAGGAGGAGGAGCTGGGCGGGGCGCTGTTGGGGAAATTTACAGCCGTGATTTCCCCCTCCAGAGCTGAGGGGGCTGCAGTAACTCTGCTGTGGCTTCTTATAAACATCACCCACGCCCCTAGCCTGACACTTCATTTCCAGCACAGGGGCAGGGGTGAGGCTACCACATGGAGGATGGAAGGTAGACTTTAGTCAGAACTTCCCAGACACTGGCAGGGTTGGGGTGCACAGACGTGGCTGAGTGATGGAGGCAGCAGTGCACAGAGGCTGGGGTGTCAAGGGGATAGCTGGTGGGGTCCCACTCATCCATTCGAAAAATATCTTAACGGGTGCCTAGAACGTTCCAGGAGCATGAGAGGTGTAAGCTGAACCTGCTGGAGCTCAGGGGTGAGGTGGACTTGAGTGGGCTAACCCCACAAACACGTCCTCACTGGGGATGGTGAGCCTGCCTGCTGGTTCCTGATGGCCACAGGGAATCCCAGGCAATCACGGCCCCCCGGTGTCTGGGCCTGACCCCAGGCCCAGGAGCTGCCTTCTCTGCCCACTCTGGCCACCCTCCAATCAAGGTCTTAATTACAGCTGCCTGCTCGGTGCTAGCCTCTCACGGTGACATCTTCATACAGCCCTGGGACCATCACGTGTGCTGGTTTCTCCTCCAGGTCTCTTGCAAACAAGCGTGAGGAACCTCAGGTTTCTTTGGGGCCGAGCCTGCCCAGGCCGAGCTGTGGCATAGCCCTGTCCTCCTCCCCACACTCTGCACCTCTCAGAATGCCTAGAGCTCTGGAACGAGGACTCAGAAAAGAGACTTGTCCTGAGTGTTGGAGGTGAGAGTGGAAGGGAGGGCCAGGGTCATCTTCAAGACCCTCAGAGAATAATTTAAGACACATGACAAAGGTCGTGGTCCCAGAAGCAGCCTGGTGAGGAAGAAAGAGCACCTTAAACATCAGGAGGCCTGGTCTTGGCTTGGCATTTAGCTACGTAACCTTGGGCAAGTCACGGAGCCTCAGTTTCTCACCTGTAAAGTGGGGTTAAGCACACCGACATTGTCATGATAATTAAATAGGAAAAATGCTTTGTACATTGACAGGTGCGGGTAAAATAGGGAACAAGATTCATAATAACGGACTTTGTGAAGCACCTAGGCTGAGCCAGGCATTGCCTTACTCAGTCCTCCCTCCCTTGTAGTAACCCAGCAGGGTAAACATTGTTATTTTAACATTGTATAAACAAGGAAACATTGGTTCAGAGAAGGTAAGCAATCTGCCAGTCTCACAAGGACTGGCAGAGGGGATTGGGGTTCAGATAGGCAGTGTGTGGGCTGGTGGGCGGGGTGCAGCTGGCCCCGACCTCACCCTGAGCTGGGCCAACCAAGGCGTGTAGGAACTAGAACTGTTTTTTCCAAGATTATTCTACCTACTTTTACTAGGTAATGCATGCACAGAGTGCAAAATTCAAGAAGTACAAATGGACAAGAACAGGGAGTAAATCTTCCTCCGATCCCTGCACCCGACCCCCAGGCCCCGCCTTGGGCAACCGTAGTGGCTTGTTTTATTGCCTAGCCTTCCAGGGGACACTTACGGGTGCATATCAGGCATGTATTCATTTATGTGCATATTTATGTACAGTCGTCCCTCTGTACCTCTGGGTTTCACATCCATGGATGGAACAAACCGCAGATGAAAAGATTTGGAAAAAAAGTCAGAATTTGCCATATGCTGAGTACGACGCCAGATCCACGTGAAAGAGGAACTGTGCAGGCACACCTGCATTCGCTTATATGCAAATATGGGTTAGAAAAGGGACTTGGGCATCCCCAGCGTTTGGTCTTCGTTTGGGCTAGAACCAAGCCCCCGCAGATACTGAAGGACAACAGTATATTCAAATAGATAATTTAATTTTTTTTTCTGCAAAATGAGGCACATACCAGCTTACCTTCTAATGGCCAGAGCTGAGCTCCCCATTACCAGAAGTGTTTGGGCAGAAGCTGGGTAACTGCCTGCGGCGTTGCAGAAGAGCCCAGCATTGGGGGGCTGGTCTGCGCTTCTGTCCTGGGTCTTCTCTGTCCCCATGTTTTGCAGAGGTGGACGTGAGGTGTGGAGAGGGGAAGGCGCACGCATGAAGTGAGTCTGTAGAAAAGCTAGTGAAGCCCAGGGGGATGAAAATGATGCTGAGGCCAAGCCCACGGGACGGTGTCCAATGGTGCTTGGGTCCAAGAAGGGGGAGGGCTGGGGGCCCAGGGCATCCCAGGAGAGGGTCACTATGCGGGGGGCGGGGGGTGCACACGAGCACCGTCATAGGCCTCCCGTTTGTTTGCAAAGGCTCAGGCAGGAATCTGCCCTCGTGATCCGGAGGCCTCGGGTTGCAGGGCTCAGAGCGGGCCCTCGGGACAGAGTGGGGACAACTGGCGTCTGACCCCCTAAACCCAGCGTCTCCACTGATCTCCAGGCCTGATAAGGGGCATGTCACCCGCTGACCTTATGCCTCGGTGGGGAGGGGGTGGTCGCGCTGCAGTTAGAGGGTCCCACTCTCATGACAGGAAGCCCTCAAAAGTCCTTGTTGTCCACCATTTCCCAAACTTGAGTCATTTGCATTCTACTTTCATAATGCTGGCTTCTGAGTTCCCACGGTATTTTTACATTTAAAGTGCACATATCATACATGTGCATCATGATCAATTTTCACACGTGTAATCACCCGTCACAATGTGGCATGTTTCCAGCACCCAGAAGGTTCTCTTTTGCCCTGGCTGGGTGGCTCTGTTGCTTGGAGCATCATCCCAGTGTACACCAAAAGGTTGCGGGTTTGATCTCCGGTCAGGGTGCATGCAGGGGGCAACTGATCAATGTTTCTCTCTCATGTTGATGTTTCTCTCTTTCTTTCCATCCCCCCCCCTTCCTCTCTCTCTAAAATCAATAAATATGTCCTTGGGTGAGGATTAAAATAAAAAAGAAGCTCCCTCTTGCCCTCTCCCACTCAGCACCCCTGAAGTAACCGTGATCTAGTCCTGTCTGCTCATGAACTTCATATAAACAGGTTCGTCCACTAGGCCCTATCCTTCGTCTTGCTTCCCTCACTCAGTTTACCCATGAGCTCCACCTGTGTTGTTGGGCGAAGCCATAGTTTTCCCTTTTTATGTGACTGTGTTAACGCACCCCAGTTTATTTATCCAGCCTCCTACGGACAGGCACGGGAGTTTTTCCTGGTTTGGGGTTACGAACGGCAGTGCTGCTGGGACAGGCCTGCGTGTGTCTTCTGGTGGGCATGTCTCAGTGTGTTTGGATTAAACAATAGTCATTAATTGTGTCATTCTTTCTGTGGTCATGAATTCGGGGGTTGCTTGGCTAGGTGGTTCTGGCCAAGGGCCTCTGGCGGTGAGGATGTGCTCAGAGGTCAGCAATAGCCACAGACACCTGAGAACTTGTCTGGGGCTGGGAGATCCACGTGCTGTGTTGTGAGGTTTCACCCTCTATTACTATTTATATGCGATAGTGTTAATGGACCCACTTCTGTGTAAAATTTGAGTATACATACAGAAACGTGCACAACGTGTAAGGGAATATGTAGGTGGATTTTTCACAGAGTGAACACACCTGTGTAACTAGCACCCAGCGTGAGAAATGAAGCATTACCAGGGGAAACCCCCATGGGGGCCCCGAAGTCTCAAACTCCACCAGGGCCAGCTCCCCTGACCCCTGACATAGAGGATCCGTCTTTCACTTTTTAAAACTCCATGAAAATGGAGTCCCATGGGCTAGACTCTTCGGTATTTGACTTCTTGCAGTTTGCATTATGTTTGTGCTATTGTTTTTATGTTGCATGTAATCATAGTTTACATGTTTTCATTGCTGTAAAACATTCCCTGGTGGTGGCTCATATACCGTGATTGATCTATCCTCTCTTACGTGGTGGGCTTTAGCCGTTACCGACAGTGCCGCCTGCAGGGTCTGGCGCAGGCCTGGGGTCTGCACACGTCTCTGTTTCTGGAAGGGGGATTGCTAGTGGGCAAGCCTCTTAAATACAGCCATTTGATTTTAAAATAGTAGACTTTATCTTTTAGAGAACTTTCAAGTCTCCAGAAAAATTGGGCACAAATAAAGAGTTCCCTTATACCCGATCTCCCTCTGCCCGCAGTTCCCCCTGTTGTTAACATCTGGCACTGCTGTGGTACATCTGTGGTACAATCGATGGTCCAATATTGATAACTATTATTAATTGAAGTTCATAGTTTACATTAGGATTCACTCCTTGTGTTATGTAGTTCTATGGATTTTGATAAATGCGTAATTTCATGTGTTCATCTTTTACAACATTACGCAGAATAGTTTTGCTGCCCTAAAAGTCCTCTGTGCTCTCCCTGCTTCCCCCTCCCTCCCCCAACCCCTGGCAGTCACTGATCTTTTCACTGTCTCTACAGTGTTGCCTTTCCCAAAAGGTCATATCGTTGGAATCGTGTGGTAGACAGCCTTTTAGACTGGTTTCCTTCACTTAGCAATGTGCACTTAAGTTTGTTTCCTGCCTTTGTGTCTTTTTGTGGCTCGATAGTTCATTTCTTTTTAACGTTGAACAGTATTTCATTGTCTGGATGTACCAGTTTGTTTATCCGGTCACCTTTTGAGAGACATCTGGTTGCTTCCAGCTTTTGGCAGTTATGAATAAAGCTGCTATAAACATTTATGTGCATTTTGTGTGTGTGAACATGAATTTCAACTCATTTGAGTTAATACCAGGGAGTTCGAGAGCCGGATCGGTATGTTTAGCTTCGTGTGGAACTGCCCAACAGTGTTCCAGAGCGGCTGGACCATTTTGTATTCCTACCAGCGATGAGTGAGGCTCCCTGTTGCCTCCCAATTTAGCTGTGTTAGTATTTTGGATATTCGTCACTCCAATAGGTAGTTAATGGCATCTTACTGTTATTTGAATTTGCAATCTTCTAATGACAGTTGATGTGGAGCATCTTTTCATACGCTTACTTGCCATCTGTATATCTTCTCTTATGAGACGACTGTTCACATCGTATGCCTACTTTTTGAGTTGTTTATTTTCTCATTGTTGAGTTTTAGACTTCTTTGTATACTTTGAATACAAGTCCTGTATTAGATATTTGTTTTGCAAATATTGTCTCCCCAGTCTATGGCTTTTCTTTCCGTGCTCTTGAAATATATTCATTTTCCTATGAAGCTTCACATCACAGCAGTAATGGAGAAACCAGAATCATTTGCCATGAGAGAAGGCAACCATAAACATCAATAACATAGAAAGCCCCGTGTTATTCCCTCCTCGAGAGTCCTGCCACCTGCTCTGAGGCTCCGAGTCTGAGGCTCTGTCTCTCCTGGTGAAAAGGGAACGAACAGGTGGTAGGGAGGTGCAAGCCATGCTAGCTCCACACCGAGACCCTCTCCTGGTCAAAATCAGAATGTTTGACAAACAACAGAAGGAGTAACTTTTTCCTCTGTGTAAGAAATTATTTAGTGCTGGTCAGTGTATCTCCTGAAATAATCTTTGGGAGTCACTAATGGGGCCGACCCCTCTTCCCCTGCTTTTCCCATCTGACGCTGAAACCATCTGATCTTTCATCCTTTGGAGAACAGGAAGTGCCCCCCCACCCCCCATCCAAGGCAACCTGTGTCTCCAGGGGCAAGTCTAGGAAGAAGCTCTTTATTGCATCTAACTGAAATCTCCCTGAAACTTTGTCCACTGGTCCTGCCTCTCCACCTTGGAGGTCCCAGGATCAAAGCTACTCCATTTGCTCCAAAGAGCCATTAACCATTCCAGAGCCTCAGTTTCTTCATGTAAAAGTCAGGGAGAATAATATTCACTTCTCTAGGGAGTTTTTACTGAGGAAACGAGATACAATGTGGAAAGTGCTCTGCCCCATGCCTGGTCCCCCAGGAGGTGGGAATAAAGGAGCCCTTCAGTTGATTCTACTGTGAATTCCTCTGTAGGAGGAGGTGAAGAGGGGCCAGCACAGTTTCACCTGGGGCGATGTCTAAGCATCATTGGGAGGGGTCAGGATATGAAAGTCTGGGAAGGCCCTGCCATTAAATGACTGGGTCTGTGTCCTAATAGAACCTTAGGGATAATCCAGCCTAAACTCTTCAATCTACATTTTAAGAATATGAAAACTACAGAGGCTGAGAGATGTGTCCATGTGATGAGAGGCAGAAGAGAAGCCTGTGGGGGCAGACTGGGATTTCTTGGTGCTGTTTAGAAGAAGCACTGGACTTGGAGTCCTGAGCCCTAGCTATGGGCTATTTAGCTATTGGATACTTTACTGTGTGGCCTTAGACAAGTGTCTTTCTGGCCTCAGTTCCCTCACTTATGAAACAAGGCATTGCCCTGGCCAGTGTGGCTCGGTTGGTTGGAGCATCATCTGATCACAAGTTCAATTTCCAGTTGGGACACATAGGTAGGTGGTGGGTTTGGTCCCTTGTCAGGTCGAGTATGGGTGGCAACCAACTGATGTTTCTCTCTCATATCAATATCTGTCACTGTCTCTGTCTCTCAAAAAATCAATAAATGTACAAAATTTAAAAAGTAAAAGGAGACATTTACCTAAGTACTTTTTGAAGTTCCTTCTGGCTCTGAAATTCTATAATCAAAGAGGTAGTTCTTGAGCTTGAAGAAAAGGTGGAATCAACTTCTCCAAGAGATAAGCGCAGTCCAGGTGGGGGAACTAGCACCAGCAAAGGTGGTAACCGGAAGTAACCGGATTGGACATTTGGGGAGATGAGACCCTGAGTCATTTTAAGTGTAGAGAGGAAAGCCCTGAGCATGGTGTCTGACTCAGCCAATTCCTTCCCCTTTCCCTGAGCAAAACCTCCCACTTCTGCAGCTCAGTCTTCTCCATTAAACTGAGGATAAGGTTGTTGAATCAAAGTCCATCCTCTTCTTCTTCCAAAGCAGTGAAGTTGTAGTTTGGCATGTGGTTGCCCTGCTACAGACCACATTCTCCAGCTCCCTTGAAGCTTGGTGTGGCGACATGACAAATTCCCATGAGTGGAATGGGAGCTGGAGTGATGTGTTGCTACTTGTAGGACCTCAAAACACTACTCATGTGCTCTGCCCACCTTTTTTCCTTCCTGGATACAGCGTATGGACATGCCTGTAACCCAGCGCGCCCAAGCTGACAAGGGCATCACCGAGGGCTGGTGGAGGAAACCTCATGGAGAGGGCGGGTCCTCGTCCGACACTGGGGAGCAGTGCAGCCCTCCCACTCCGCCTGCCCCATGACAGTGCGGTAAACCTTTCTGTTCTTTAGGCCAGTGGTCTCTTGTTATGGCAGCCCAGCCTTTCTCCAGAACGACCCTACTGTCTCTACGTCCCTAGGGGCAGAGGGGCAGTCAGGTGACTCCTTAGAGCTGATTTCTGAGGGTTTCTGAGGGCCAGCTTGCTGCTGTGTCATGAAGGGCTCTGTCCTTTGGCCCTGCTCTCTCCCTGGATAGGGGCTATATGTCCCTTAAAATGAATGGAAGGCCCTTATTTAAAAAAATAAATCAATAAAAGGAAAGGAGGGAGGGAGAGAGGAAGAAACACGGGAAGTCAGACGTGATACCAAAGACTCTTAGGGCCACAAAGCTGTAAGAGGCCTGGGAGGTGGTCTTGTCCTCCTAGCCACCGCCGCCTCCCCATTGTACAGAGGAGGAAATGCTTCTCTGGGAGGGATAGTCATTACAGAACGAAAATGCTTGCGAGTCGCGGGAGATACCGCGTGCTGCTGTCCATGGTCCTGAAACCATCTTCGACTTCAAGTTATGATTATGTCTCCCACTCTGGCACATTGATGATTCCTGTTTAGCTCTCCTCCAGGAATTATAAACCAAGACAGAGACAAGGGGGTCAGGGGGCAAAAAGGAGGTCAGTGAAAGAGAAGGGAAGAGGGATGGAGCCTACAGAGAAACATAGCTGTGACATTCTCAGGGAGAAGAGGAGACTTTTGTTTTGACATTGTTTTTAAACATCTGCAGTTACCAACTATAGTCTAAATATAAAATGCCTGAAAAAGAATAAGAAATGTGTCTCAAGTGATGCAAAGCTATGCATGTGTCAACATGAGCAAGCTAATTCAGATGGGCGTGCAGAACACAAAAGGGGGGGTGGGTAAGGGGGTTGACTGTAGTTATTCTTTGTTTTTCTTTCCTTGCCTGATGAAAAATTTGCAATTTTTACACTGCCACGGAGCAATCAAAACTGTGATTATGTTTCACAATTTTGACAGCTAGTTTCATGTATTTTAAGTAGTTCTATTCAGTTTTAGACAATTAGAACAATCTGCTGTTCCCTGGGAAGGTAGGGAGAGCTGCACTGTGCCGCCACTTCCCCCTAAACCTGTGTGGAGAGCAAGCCACACCGCTGGCATTTGCGGAGCACTGCTCCAAATGTGCTGTGCAAGAGAGCTCACGTATTCCCCATAATGACCCAAGGAGGGAGAAGTGTCAGAGTGACAGGTTCCTGGTCCAAGATCACCAGCTAGTACACAGTGGGCTGGAATTTGAACCAGATCATTTGGCTCCATATCCTGCATTCTAAGCCCTTGGCTAGTTCACACTTTGGTATCTTTATTGGGAGCAGCAGGACCATATTCAAGCTTCCTGATTCCCAGAGCGGACCCTTTCCTCCCCACCACCGCCAAGTAGGTACATCATAGAACCATGGTCCACTTGCTGAAGGGAGATGCAGTCATAAGGAGTTCTGCAGATATGCTCCATGGCAGAGGCACCCAGCTGGTCTCAGTGGGAGACATGGGGAGGACAAAGCAGGCTCCTGCTGAGACCTGGGTTCCAGCCCCCCTTCATGCTCCAGGGCACTCTGGCCAGGGAGGTAGATCCAATTTCCAGGCATGGTTGAAACCGGAGCTGGGCTGCCCCCTCCACTTGCCTCCTGTGTCCCTCCTCCATGTGTGCTGATGTGGAATAGACTGAGGGCACAAGGGGAAGTATTGTTCCTGCCCCCACCTTGTGCGACCCAGCTCCCAGTGGAGCGTGGAGGAGTTTGTGTAACTTTCCTGGGGGTTAAGAGCAGGTCAGCACAGGGCTGCAGCCCAGGCTACTCTCCCAGCAAAGGGAGCCTCAGGCTAAGCCAGGCAGCCCCGTGGGAACAGCAGTGCATACCTGCTGCCCATGCCCTGAAACGGGAGGGCAGCCTGAGCTGCTGGGTGTGAAGATGCAGACCCCAAATCCCCCAGCTGCCCTCCACCTGGCCTGGGCCTCGGGCATGGAGGCCGATCACAGAAGCCAGAACTGATGGGAAACTGGAGGGAGACATTTGGCAGTGGGTAGACTCAGTTCCAGAGAGGAAAGAAGAGTGAATGTGAATTGTACATTTTACTGAGTGCCTTTCATTCACTCATTCATTCACCCATTCATTTATTCAACAATCAATGTGGAATGTTAAGTGTGGATACCCTCCTAGGAGGCTCATTATATTTATCATTTAGATTGGCATTCAGGGAAGGAAATAGAGGCTCAGAGAGGGCATGAGATCTTTCCAAAATCACACAGCTGGTTTGAGGCATGTCTGCTGAGCACCAGCCCTTGGACTCTTACCCATGCACCAAACACCCAAACACGTACATATGGTACATAGAAAGTCAGATGGGGGAGGATCTGAAGATCCTATCTGATCCATTTTTCTGTCTCTTGGCAAACATGACAGAGTCAATTCCACTCAACAATTTACTTGGTGTCTATTCTGGGCAAAGTACTTAATTGATTCTTTTCTTCTGGGAAGATTTCCAGGAACCAAGCAGCCTCCTGCATTGGGAAGTTAGTCCTGATAATATCTTTCCTCCTTTAATTTAAGCCATTTTCCCATTTGTCACACACAGGATGTGAACATAGCTTGTGATTCAAGCAAAGTTCTCTCCCATCACAAGGTGAGCGAAGGCTGGAACAGGATCACGAATGTGGGAGTGCAATGGCGTGCTCACTCCCTGATGCCTGGTAGAGAGAGCTCAACAGAGATTGGTGAGATGAATGAGAATGGACACAAAATTCAATGTAAACTTCAAAAGTTCATAGGAGATATTCATGCACACTCTCTCTTTCAGTCCACAAAGCAATCCTGGAAGGCAGGCATTTTAGCTCCATTTCACAGAGGAGAACCTCGAAGCTCAGAGAGCATAAGTGAGCCTCTGAGAGCGCCAGAGCTGGCCCTGCAGCCAGGCCTCTTGACTCCTAGTCGAGTGCTCCTTCTGTGACACCATGTGATTCAGGTGCATGTGCATAGCACTAGTGGGTAGTATAGTGTGATGTCAGTGGCAGGTGTATGCCTGGCATTCTTGCAGTAAGGGGAATGCTCAGTTGGGCTGGAAGCCCAGTTTTTTCCTCCCCTGGAGAGGGAGTGGAGGTGAAGGAGGAACCTCTATCCATCCAGATGTGTTGAAAGGGAGAGTGAGTTCATGGCTTGGGTTAATGATCCCTGCAGCCCGCATCACCACGTGGGGGGAACAGGTGGCCGAAGCCAGGCTGGCCATCCAGGGAATGGAGCTGACTGAGTCAGGAGGTGTCAGCTGCAGTCCACTCCCCCCTTCCCACACTGAGGGACAGATATGGGACATCTCATCCCACTGTTCCCCCTTAGTTCAGACCCTCATCGTATCCCGACAATTACAACTACCTCTCCACTGGGCTCCTGTCCCCAGCCCCGTGCAGTCCCATGTTGCCTCCTTGATGTTGGCAGAGCTGGGTTTATACGGCACACAGCTGCCTGTGTCCTTTCTCTCCAAGGAATCCTTCAGCCTCCCCTCCACCCCCCCAGGGCAGGGCCCAAACTCTAAGCAGACTTTTGTCATTTGGTCCCAACTTACCCTTCTAAACTTGACCACAAAGGTCCCTTCATGCACCTGTGACCTCACAGAGGCTCCCCACTCACCCCTTTGTCCTTGCTGTCCCCTTTCCTGGAGTGCCCTCCCCCTCGGTCTCCAGCATTGATCGTCCCCTCTCTTCAACCCGCAACTCAGTTTTTCTCTTGTGACATTTACCACTTTCTTACTTGTGTTTCTGCACATTTTATCACTTGCCCTGGACCATGAGCACCTCAAGATGTCTCTCATTTAGTCCCCTCTGGCCCCAAACACAGCACTTACTCATGGTAGGGGCTTAGGCAGTCCACAGTGGACATGGACGTGGGCTGGAGGGCGGGGGCAGGTAGGAAGGAAGGCTCACAGGGCAGGCTCCGGAGCCAAGTTGTGCCTACATTCAAATTCTGGATCTGGCACTTATTAGCTGTACAACTTCGGGCGAGTAGCTTAACATCTGTTTTCTCAGTTTTATCCCCTGTCAAATGGGAATGATAGTATCTACTTCATAAGATTCTTTGAGGATGAAATGAGGTAACAGATATAAAACATTCAGAACTATACCTGGCACATAGTTAGTATTCAGTGTACGTTAGAGAGTATTTATAATTTAGTCACATTAATGGGCTAGAGGAGATTTCATTGTCAAATGAGAATGTCAAGTGGAGAGTGAGAACTAACATTTACTGAACACCTGCTATGTGCCAGGCAGGTGCTGGCTTTTTTCACGTGCTTTTCCTCATTCCTTCCTCACAAGGGTGCACGGAGAGTGGCAGCATTTCCATTTTTCACATGAAGAATCTGAGGTTCAGAGAGGAAGCAATGGGTCTGTGGACTCACAGGCAGGAGACCACAGAGCTGGAGCTGAGCCCAGGTCTGCGCACCTCACACTCGGGCCTTGCTTCCTGCTTAGCCCTCCTGACTCAGGCACCCACAGGGAGATCCCTGTGGAGTGGTCCCCAGAAGGGGGCACCCTTCCCAGCCCCTCTCCAAGACCCACTGCTCTGGGGAGAGTGGAGCTGGTGCTGAGGACAAATTGGGGTCCCATATGATCAGGAACTTTTCGAAGTCCCTGTGGACCTTCCTCCTCTCTTCCTCTCTCCTCTAGCAGCTGAGCTAAGACTGCTTCTTGGGCTCAGTCTGGTTGGCTCAAGGCCAGTTCCCGATGTCACACATCAGGCCTGGGCTCCCAGGAGGTTGCAGGACACGGCAAGGTGCCTCCTCCAGGGGACATTGCAGAGCTGCTCTTGTGCCACTTGCCCCGGCCCCAGACGGGCTAAGAAAACAGGAACCTCCGCCATCCAACCCTTGCATGCTGGAATCCTGGCTCCGGCCCTTCTCTCCAAAGAATCCTTCAGCCTCCCCGCTCTCCCACCCCTTAGCCGGCCTCAGGCAACCACTTAAGGGCAAAGGGACTCAGTTTCCCCAAATGCACAATGGGGAGAATAATCCTTCTTCTCCAGGTACCTGTTAGAATTAGTTAAGATCTCTGGTTTAAATAACTAGTACCTGGATTACAGTGCTCAGTAAACGTTAGTTTCTGCCCTCTGGAGCTCCCCCAGGACCTACCCCTGAGGGCCGTGTCTAATTTGTTTGAGAAGGAGAGCTGCTTGAATGTGCCCCCCAGCTCTACCCAGGGCAGCAGAAAATCCCTGGGGAGCCTGTCCTGAGCATCTTCTATCCCAGGCCCTGGTCACTTGGCTTCTCCCTCTAGGTGTGCGCTGGGGAGAGGACTCCCGCTGGCCCTGCCTGGACCACTTTCCTGTCCCCACGGGGTGCCATTCAACTCCCCCCTGCAGACACTGTGAGCCCACGCCATGGGCTGGCTGGGGCAGAGGGGGCATCAAGCCCCCATCTGCCTTGTCCCTTAGCCAAATTCCTGGCATTCCTATTGTGAGTCCCAGGAACTGACCTTATCCTTGCCTCTGTCCGAACTAGAGATCTGGACTACAACCCTTCATGCACTTTGAGGAGGCCTGTTCTGCACCCCAGTCAGTTGCTTTGTGGGCTTGTGCCTTCAGGCCCCCATCAGAGTGACATGCGTACTCACAGGTGGAGAACTTGAAGCTTGAAGAGGCCGAACTGCAGGTCACGCCACTGAGAAGTGCCGGGACTAGAGCCCAAGTTTATCTGGGTCCAAAGTCCATGGTCTTTCACCTACAGCCCATTACCTCCCCAGATCCTGGCCCTGAGAGGAAACACTCCAACCTCACCACCTGCAGAAGGAAGCTCCCTCCCCATCCAGTTGATCTGGCATTCAAAATGGCCTTGCTTCTGCTTGCCTTGAATGGCCTCTCTCTGATCCATCCCAGGGAGGGGGCAAGAAGGGGTGATGAATTCCCAGGGCAGAGGTAGAGAGAATCTGAAGGCCACAGTGGGAGGAGTCAGCCACAACAGCAGAATGGTCACAACAGCGGTGGGCTTGCCCTGGCCTGGCCACACTGGCCCACCTGCCCTGGTGAACGAGGCAGACCTGGGAGGGAGCAGGCTGCTGAGAATAGAAGTGAAGGAAGACAGACTAGGGGTGCTCTTCCAGCTCCAACTTGTATGAGTTTGCTGGGTTCCTTTAGATCCCTGTGCTAACCATGCAACGTGCACCATGCATGCCTGTTAGCACTCTTCATTGCAGGGGACAGAACCTTCCCCCCAGACGGGCTTCAGAGGGCATTACTGGTTTCACAGTGGAGTAGTTCAGGTATAGGTCTGGCTTCAGGGACAGTTTGATTCAGGGCCCAAACGACACGACAGGAATCTGCCTCTCAGTTTGTTTGCCCATGGTTGTCTCCATTCTTCAGCTCCATAAAGTGGCAGGAAGAGCTGTGCTGCACTAGGATAGATACCAACCCAGTGCAGTGAAAGAAGGGAGCTTCTCTTTCCCAGAAGCCCCAGAATTTCATTGGCTCTAATTGGTTTATGTGCTCATCCTTGACTCAATCACTGTGATGGGAGGTGAGGGATTGCGGGGCACAAGGATTGGATTAATCCAGGGCCCCTCCCTGGAGCTGTGGGTGGTACAGTATCATCAGACTTTTTGGGGGATGGGCAAGGAGTAGTGCCCCGTAGGGAGTTTGGATTCTGGTTCTCAGAAGGGGTGGTGAGTGCTGGCTAGCCAACAGCAATATTCCCCCCCCCACACACACACCATTTCCCCCAGCAAAGAGAACATGCCCGTTGAAACAGCCCAGCCTTGGCTCTGAATCCCTCTCTCTGCCCCTCCCCTTTCATTTCCTCTCATCCTGCTCCTGACCTTGCAGCTCAGGCTCTGTCTTAGCTCAGGGTCCCTAGAAGAAGAGCCTGACACAAGATTTGGGGTGTGGTCTTAGAGGAAAGGGCGTGAGAGAAGCAGAATCAGGCAATGGAAGGGACTTAGCAAGGATGCCGTCTCAGCTGGGCTCTAGCTTCCACCTGACCCCCAGGGAGCTCTGGAGCATCACCTGCACCAGAGATGGTCCCTCCTCGAGGCAAGACAGCCAGCCTTTTGCTCCCCTCTCCTTCTTTCATGTCAGTCGCTCGTTGGTTGTGGGCTGCCTGCGCATGAGTAGTCTCTCAGGGAGGCAGCTCCCAGTCGCCAAGGGTGATTCTCCAGAGATGGGGGCAGCTAAGCACCATCAGCAGCTAACACAGCAGTGAAGAGGATTTGGGCAGAGCATCCACTGCAGGCTCCTTGCCTTACCCTTTAGACTGAACACTTAGTCCTGTTTCCTTGGCAATGACCTGACTATCTCAATAACCCCTGGGCTAAATAACCTGCATACTCCTCTGGTTGCTTATAAATGCCTCTCCAAACTTGGTGGACTCTAAGGGCCTCCTGTCTTTGACACTGCCCCCAAGGTGGTCCATGCTCCTACCTGGCCCCTGGGGCAGGAACCAGCCAGAACTAGCTGCCCGATGCTGAGATGGAGCCTGCTGGGGGAATTTGATCATTGGCTGCTCTAGTGCTGGGCTTGCTGGGACGTCTCCTGCCTCCTAGTGGATGAATGTGAGCTCATTCCAGGACGGCCAATTCTGTTGGCCCCTCAGGTCCCTAGCCCTGGATTCTTCTTTAGGCAGCTGATCCCCTCTGACAGGAGTGGTTCAAGTGAACTTCCTGGCGAACATCCAGCTGCTTCTGAGGTGTATACTCTGCCTTGTTTGGGGACTTTGTACATCTAGTTTGAGTGGCCACACTATACAAACATAAAGGGCAAACACCCAATGTCTGCAGATGTGTGACCATGAAAGGGTTAACCCTGTAATATACCAAAAAGTTTTATAAATCAATCATAAAATATATGAACGCTGCAATAAAAAATGGTCAAAGGACTTGAACAGGCAATATTACAAAAGAAGAAATAGTCAATATGTATATGAGAAGGTGCTTGACCTCACTAGTAATCAAAGAAATTCAAATTAAAGCAGTGATGAGGAATCATTTTTTTTTTCACTTTCCAATTAGCAAATATTCCGATGCGGGCGTGGAGAAATGGCCGCCCTCGTGCCCTGTTGATGGGACAATAGGCGCAGGAAGAAGTACATTTCTGGAAAGCATTTAGAAACCCTTGGCAAACCTTGAAAATGTGCATAACCTTAGAATCTGCAATAGAAACTTCTTGGAATTTATCCTAAGGAAACACTGGAAGATGTGCCCAAAGATGTATGTGCAGTGATGTTTATCTCAGCACTATTTATAATAGCAAAAAAAAAAAAGATTTTAAATACCCATCAATAGATAACTGGTTAAATTAATTACGGTTCGTTCATATGATGGAATCTTACACAACCATTAAAACCGATGATGTACATCCGTGTCCGCAGGCATCAAAAAAGCCCCATGATCCAAAATTTTTTAAAGTTACAAAATATGTAAAGTATGCTTTCTCTGTGTTAAATTTTATACCTAGATGTGTACATAGGCCCATAAAGGTTGCTCAGTGGTTTCTGGGTGGTAGGAGTAGTGGATTCTGTGGCTGGTGACTTCTTCAGGTCACCAGGGCTGTGTGGCCCCCTGAGCTTGCCACTCACCCCCTCTTCTCATTCTAGTGGAGTTGGTTCACCCTAGGGTCAGAATGACTGGCTTTGTCCCTTGTATAGGCCCAGAGGGTTTGACCAGGGAGACCTGAACCAATATGGATTGTTCTGGAGATCCCGAGAAAGACTGTGTTGCATACCAGAACCTTCCAAAATGTACTGGTATAAAACAACGACCATATTATAACAGATTCTGTTATCAGGAATTTGGAGAGTCCCCCACCGGAATGGCTTATCTCTGCTCCATGAAGTCTGGGGCCCCACCTGAGAAGTGATAGATGAGTCGAACAGCTGAGGGCTGGAATCGTCTGGAGAGGTCTTCACTCACATATCCAACACCTACGATGACTGGAAAGCTGGGCTTCACAGGACCAGTCAACTGGAGCACCCACCATGGCTTGGGCTTCTGACAGCATGGCAGCTGACTTCCAAGGGGGAGTGTCTTCAAGAGGGGAGAATCCGGAAAGTGCTGGTTTCAAGGGATGGAGGCAAAAGCTACAAAATTGATTCTGACTTAGTCTCAGGTACCATGGTGGCATCACTTCTGTCACATTCTAAAGGTTACATATGTGCCACTACAGCCATCTCAGATAGAAGGGGAAGGAAGTAGACTCTGCCTTTTGATGGGGAAGTGCAAGGTCACATTGCTGAAGAGCACGAGAGATGGGAGATATTGGGTCTCCTATGGCAAAGACAGTCTTCCATCGACAGTCTTTCTCCCCCCCGGACTCCAAGCTCAGACGTATGAGATATGGGATAGCCACCGCCATCTTGGAACCACAGAGGGTAAGCCAGTGCCCAAAGCCAGCTTGGAGGAGAGCCAAGGGATGTCGGGGAGCAAGATTGTGTGTGTGTGTGTGTGTGTGTGTGTGTGAGAGAGAGAGAGAGAGAGAGAGAGAGACAGCAAGCGGGTCCAGAGGGCATCATCTGAAGCCAGCCCCACCCCTGACTCCCCAGTCCCATGAGCCAATAATCTCCTTTTGCTTAAGCCAGTTTGAGCCTAGTCCTCTATCTCTTGGAGAAGAAATTGTCCTAATCAATACAAGGGGATTTTGTAAGAATTTTACTTTCTTCTTTATACTCTTCCATATTGCTTGACTTTTCTACTATGGGTTTGTCATATTTTTCAGTGGTTTAAAATTTTTAAATTAAGCTGCTATTTGTGAGTCACCAAAGGCAATAACCATGACTTTAATAGCCTCCCATGCCGATCCATCTAACACCCTTTGGCCACCGTTATCTTCTGTTCGTCAGCGTGTGGCACCCACACTGCCATCCCGCTATCCCCCACTAGTCCTAAGTTTGCTTTAAGCTCCATGTATCTCCCAGCTACTCTGTTCAACATGCAGTCAGCTGGTGGGAAGGATGCTGGCACAGCATGGTTCCTGGCATCCAGAAGCCCTCCCTCTCGACACAAGACAGAAGTGGACAGCGTCACTCTGATCGAGGGCTGTAAGTGCCAGAATGTGCTGTGGGAAAGTGTAGAGGAAGAGAGAAAAGTTCTTACTAAAGTGGAGGGGAAGGGGGCCATTGCTGGCACAGGGGCCAGCTTGAACGAAGGCCTGGCAGTGAGACCACACGGGGCGTGTGGTTAGCCTGGTACAAAACAAAGGACTGCAAAACGAGGAGCCTGATTGGGGGACCTTGGGGAGCACTTAGATGATAGGTTGGAGCCTGAGCTGGGAAGGCCTTGAATGCCAGGATAAGGAGTTTGGCTTTATTCTGAAGATAATGGGGAGCCACTGGAGGGCTCTAAACAGAGAAGTGTAGTGATCAGATTTCGAGACGGAGAGGTAGCTCTGAACATGGTGTCAGTAATGAATGGAAGAGGCCTGAGACCAGATAAGCAGCTGCTGTAACAGTCCAAGCAATCAGTACAAAGGACCCAAGTCACCTTGCATCCTTACAGCTACTCTGTCTGAGCCCCGCCTGAGAGCAGGCATTCTTGCTGTCTCTGCCCAGGGCCCGCGCTTCAAAGCCGTTCTGGTGTTCTCCAGGGCTGCACCCTGACCTTGGTCAGAGACCATGTGCTGCCAGAGCCCCGTTTGTTCCGTTCCCCAGCTGTACCGAGACCCTGGCTCTAGTCAGGGGTGTGGGACACAGGGGATGTCTGTATCGACCCTCATTCCATCCTCCCGACTGAAGAATACCCAGGTTTGTAGAGTCTTTAAACAATAACAGCTAAAAATCAATTAAAGACAAGAACAACCATCATGTAAACCCTTGGCATGGATTATACCATTTGATACTCTCAGCAGCCCTGTGAGGCAAATTCTACCGCTGTGTCCACTTCACAGATGAGAAAACCGAGAATCTGAATATTAATGCAATAGCCGCTCACTCTGGGGCTCCCGAACTTATCTGGCTTCCAGTAGGGCACTGCCTGAAGATTCCACCTCTGGCATCTATGAAGTCCTTGGTCTTCACAGCTGGAATGCAGTGGCCCATTATCTACTGCTGCTTATCTGGTCCAAGCCCAGCAAGGGTGTCCCCTTCCCTAGGCAGCCCCTAACTACCCATCAGCCCCCCCAGCCTAGACAGGTTTCCTCCTTCCTGCCTCAGAATCCATCTTGTAGTGCTTGGCTGGTTCTAGGGGGCCAGCTTCCCAGTGATGAGCAGCAGCTCTCACTCACCCTACGGTCCCAGCGCCGGCAATAAAAGATCAGATGTCGAAGTGAAGGGTCGGAGTCTCCCTGTTTCCCCACCTGCTGTGGGCCTCTGGCTCTCCCAAGGGATTGGCTGCCCCTACACCCCCCTGAAACCTACCCCACCCCTGCATGGAGGAGTGAGGTGGTGTTTCCCAACTTGTCTATCCCCCATCATGGCTACCACCACCCCACCCCCTGCCTTCTGTTTTCTAAATAAGCATCCAAGTTCAAAGGCTGCTGGCGATCTCTGAATGAAGAGGTATTGGCTCGGCCTCACAGGCCAGGGTTTCCAACCCATGCCCAACCTGGAACAAGTCAGGAGGAAGAGGGAAAGGAACAGGAGGGTCACTGAGCTGGAGACAGGCGAAGAACTGAGGGAGCCAAGGGCCCTCTCTGGAGCCTCCTTCGTGCAGACAAAGCCCGAGGTGGGGAGAAATGCGTGCAGCCCTCAGCAGACAAAATGGGGCAGCCGCGCCGTGTGGCGGCAATAGCTGATCTAATCGCTGGTCTCACTCTCTGGGAAGCTTTTTGCTGCATTTTAGCACAGAAAAGTGGTGCCTTTCTCTCTTTTGTGGCTGAAGCTGCTATTTAAGAAAGCAAAAAAAAAAAAATCAATATGCCTTCTCTAGCTTTCAGTCTTTTTCCCCCAAAAGGTGTTTCTTTAGGGAAGAGGAAGAGGTTGGGGGGGGGGGGGTCAAGGAGAGTTTTTGTCATTCATAAGCCGTGGTGACAAATCCTTGACATCATTCACGGTTCCTATCGATCAGCTCCATCCACGGCACCAGAGGACAAATAGAAATCATTTGTCTGTCTTGGCTCCCAAACAGCCTGAGACAAAGGGCTCCACCGGCAATCAGCAGCTGGAGGTATTAGCAGCAGGTCAAGTTCGGAGGTCAGAGGTCAAACAGGTTGTCATCAGTTTCTCACAGCTATCAGAGCAAGGGCAGGGGAGGGGCTGAGTAAAACCCACTAACAACACAGCTGGTTCTTATTAGCCAAATCCTGCCTCCCTTTGAAGAGAGGCCAGCCAGGTCCACGCCCACCCCAGGGACACCCTGGGGTGCTGGGTTTCATGTGATGGCAGCAGGGCTGGGGGTGGTGAGGGGCCAAGGAAGAAAAGGAGCCAGATCTGAGCTCTGCCTCTCACTCTCCATCCTTCACTCTTCCAGGGGCAGCCCTGAGTTATTCTGTACTGGGCCTGGAAAGAGAGCCAGAGGGAGACCTTGGGTTTCCTTGGGAGCCTGAGCAAGCAAGTTAATCCTGTAAAATTGGAAGTGGCTTAGATGGTCTGGGAAACAGGGTTGCAGCCAGGGGACAGTTGAACCGTTTTAAGTCCCTGATTACACACCACCTGTTTTGGTTTCTCCCCCCATCCTTGGGAGGAGGAAACCCAACTCTTAGGTCAATTAATCTCTTGGAGAAAGATATGAAAAGATGAGGGTGGCAAATCCAGTCCCGGGGAGTGACACACATAGGAGGTGACTCGGGAATGCAGGAGAAGCATGACAAATAGGATGGCGGCTAACTTCTCACTGAGCACTCAGCTCCAAGGCTCAGCGCCCGCTGCAGGGTGATCTCACTTTAGTACCAGGAGAGCCCTGCGAGGGCTGCTGGTCCTGTTTTACAGAATAGGGGGTGGAGGGCACTGAGGGGCTGGATCACCAGCATCATTGAAGCTGCAAGGGACCCCGGCACATACCTGAGAAGTGGATCTCCACGTAACAAAGGAAGAGGCACCTTTAGGGGGTCCATTCCTCGGTGAATGCAAGGCCACCTGATGGGAACATGGTGACAGTTCTGGGTCCCTGGGCTTACCAGCTGCTCCCTTGGCATGGCCCCCAGACACCCAAGGACTATATTGTCTTATGAGGATGAAAGGACCCAGGGCTGAAACTGGCAGCTCCAAGGAGCACCCTACGCAGGGAGAGAAAGGTGACTCAGGAGTGTGGAGGTGGCCAGTGTGAGCCCCCACTGGCCCAGGCTGGCCTGCAGGACATGACCACACTCACCAAGCAGTAAACCCCACTCTCAGGAGCCTTCTAATCAGGTGACAGGAATGATGGTTTCTCTTTGGCACCACAGAGTCACAGAGAAAGAGAAATGGGTGGGTTTAGTGCATGTCAGAGGCATGAGTGGGCTGTCACTAGGGGGTCTCTGCTGGAACAGGGGCTCTGCTTGGGTCCCAGTGGCTCCAGGGGACACAGGGACGCACTGTAATCGAGATGATTAGGGAGTTCTCTGATGCACCTGTTACTCAATCCAACTCTCTAAGGATCCTTTTAACTGGGGTGGTGAATGTACCATATAATATGCAGATGATGTATTATAGAATTGTATACCTGAAAACTATATAATTTTATTAACCAATGTCACTCCAATAAATTCAATAAAGAACTTTTTTAAAGTCAGACACAAAAGAACAAAAGAAAAAAGACAATAAGGGAACTTTAAGAAGTGGGAGGAGTAGAAAGGTAACAGGGGAGGTGGGGCTGGGTAGATTGCTCTGTCCGGATTGCTCGGTGATCCCTGGGGCAACTGTCCTTCTGAAGCAGGAGAGCCCTTATTGCACAATAACTAAGGGCTGTGGCTATGAAAGGGCACGAGGGATCCACAAATATGCAGGTGGGATAAACTGTGTAGAACTAAAGACACACACACGTGCATGCGGAACCGGTGAGAGCTGGGTAGGGTCGACGGAGAGTACCAGGGTCAGTTTCCGGGCTGTGCTATCGTGCTGTCATTGTGCAAGATCTTAGCCTTGAGGGGGACTGGGCAAAGCGTACATGAGATCTTTCTGTACTGTTTCTCACAATTGCATGTAAGTCTATAATTATCTCAAGAGGAAGGAAGGTATGAAAAAGGAAAAAATAAGGAGCCTTCTCTTCCCTCAACAGAGTTCTGTTCTCTGCTACTTGACATAGGAACAGAGAAAAGCGTAGGCAGGAAAGGAACAAGCCCTTGAACCATGAGCTCTCTCAATGTAAAGTAAAAGACACGTTTTTCATTTTCACCAATAACTTTATTGATTGGGACATTTTGAGTATGTCGGCTATCTCCTGCTATTGGCTTCTAGTGGGCAGAGGCCAGAGGTGCTGCTAAACATCTTCCAATGTCTAAGACAGCCCCACAGCAAAGAATTATTTGGAAAAAATGTCAATAGTACCAAGAAACTTCGCAAACCACTTTTGACGCATTCCATCAGTCATAGCACCTTCTTCATGCACTGCACGAATCCTTTTTGTGTGTGTTTCCATTGCATTTTTACCTTTCTTGAAATAATAAAGTATAATACACCAAAATTATTGCATATTTTCTTGTATCCTCAATATTAAAATGACTGCACAAAAATTCACCAATTTTGATAACTTTTTTAAATGCACACTGATATGACAGCTGTCACAATACAATCTAACAAAATTGCTTTGAATGAAATTGAAGACAATGAAGCACTACTAGAGCCACTGTAAAGAAAAATGAAACAAACTTTTTGGACAACCCAATAGAAGACAGATAAGAATGTCCCACATTATATTTAACCATGCGTTGTTGTCCCATTTTTTGGAAGGGGCTGCTGAGACTCAAGGTGGAATAATCACTGGCCCGAGGTGAGTGGCGGGGCTGGCATCTCAGTCCTGGGGGGCCGGCTCCGAAGCCTGGGCTCCTTGCACCACACCAAGGACCACCAAGTGGTCCTGTTTCCAGAGCCCTGGAAAGTGTGCTCTCCCAAGGCAGACTTACCCCAGGAATGTGTCACTTCCATCAAGTACTCATTACGTCACTCCAAGAGTATGGAGTTTTTAGAAAAAAAGGAAGAAAACAAGGCCCCTGCCCTCCAGAATCTGCGTGTGTGTTGTGCCCAGGAGACCATCACACCCAGAGAGGAGCTGGACTTCCGTAAGAGCGACCCAGGGCCAGAGAGGGGGAGATCTGTGGGGAGTGGGCAGCCAGGGAGGGCCCCTTGGAAAGGGGGTCTATGGCCTTTTCCTATTTTTTTTATTGTGATGGCACTTTCTTCATGATTTTTAGGTGTGCAGTCCAGTGGTATTATGTTCGGTCACACTGTTGTACAGCCGGTGACCACCAGTCTTCTCCAGAACACTTTCCATGTTGCAAACCTGAACTCTGTACCTCCTGAGCAATAACTGCTCACTCTCCCCTTCTCCCTGCCCCTGGCAACCACCGTTCTGCTCTCTGTCTTTATGATGTTGACTACTTCCAGTACTTCATATAAGTGGAGTTACACAGGCTTTCTCATTCTGTGACTGGCTGATTCCACTTGGCATAATGTTCTCAAGGTTCCTTCATGTTAGAGCATGGGTGAGAATTCCCTCCCTTTTGAAGGCTGAGTAGTATTCCATTGTACGGACACACCTGTTTTGCCTATCCATTCACCTGTTGATGGATGCTGGGGTTGCCTCCATGGTCTAGCTGTTGGAATAGTGTTGCTGTGAGTTTACACACACAAGCATGTCTTTGAGACTGCTGGATCGTACGGTAATTCTATTTTTAAGTTTTTGAGTGAAGGGATTCGCTATACTTAAAGATCATAAGTTTTGGTTTTAGATTTTAGGGTGTCTTTTTTTGCTTTTTCATTGTTATTTTTTTAAATAAGTAATATGTAGACATACTGTTCACATTTCAAAATGTACAGAAAGGCATACAGTGAAAAGCTTTCCTCCCCCCCACTCCATTCCCCAGAGGTAACCAACGTTATCAGCTTCTTATTCTTCAAGAGGGACTGCAGGCAAGTACCTTCCTGGCGCCTTTTCTTTCTTCTGTTTCCCACCTACCAAACCATTCCAATAGCCGTGTGTGCACACTGGCTGGCATATGCACACGTATTTACATTAAATCTTATGTGCAGCCTTCGGGATTTCTAGGAAACTAAACGTAAGTCTGTTCTGACGTCTCCAGCTCCCATCCGTTGTCTCATGGGTCATCCTGGCCTTAGTGCCTGGCTTGTCTGTAATCTTCCACCACACCAACAAAACCCTGGGCTCCTCTCTATTTATGTAAATGTTTGATTCCGTTATACATGTACGGTGGTTCAGAATTGTTAACCCTTTCACTATCGTTTAATTCTAAGTATTTAATTAATATTCATTGATTTATTCTTTAACCATGAATTATTTAGAAGTTTCATTTTTAATTTCAAAACACAGGCCTCGTGAGCTCTCTTTCTGGGGTTGAGTTCTGATTTCCTGACGCTGAGGTCTGCAAATGTGTCCTGTGTGATGTTGGCTCTCTGGTATGTTTTGAGACTTCCTCTGTGATTGAACGTATGCTCCGTTTTGGTAACAGGAACATGCGATTGCAAAAAAATGCATAATTTTTTGGTACATCTACTCAATGTCATTAAAAGCATCATTATGAAAATGTAGAAAGTACACAAATGTTTGAGATAATGTAAAAGGAAAAAAAAAGAACACTAAACACATGCAATGTTGGCGGCAATGTGGACTGTTCCAGAATGAGCAAAAATGAAAGTAAATATTGATGCATCAGCGTGGGACTCCAGGTAATTTTTTTCTCTTCTCAAAATTGCATTTAATGTTGTCTTGTTGTTTCTATAATTTGTAAAACTCTAAAAAGGTGTCCCAGAAAATAGTGGTCTGACAAATGAACAAAGGAACACAAGTATTTGGTTCTACAGACATTGTTTGAGCCCCTGCTATGTGTCGGGCACTGAGCGGGATCCTAGGGGTCCGGGAATAAGAAATCAAGGTCACTTTCTTCAGAAACTCTTAGATCAAGAGGCACAGACCGGGCACAAATAATTCCTACACAAGGCAGATAGTGAGGGGTCCTGGAGAGCTCCATCCATGGAAGACAGGATTTGGAGAAATTAATTTAGATTCAGCAGGGAGGAAGGGGTATGCAGTGTCCTTGAGGGAGTGGTGGGAACCACGGCGGATCTCAAGGATCCCTGTGTGGACACAGGGAGGGGCTACAGGCAAAGGGGAGACCTTGAATAATAAAAAAAATTCATGTGTGTATAAGACTTTATAACGTACAGAATCTCCCAATGCACACACACCCATGCACACACACAATCTCATTGCTATTTACCTATCTCTATGCTATTTACCCTGTGAGGTAGATATGACTATTTTTATAACTTTTTTTTTTTTTTACAGAGTTGGAGGCTGAGGTTCAGAGAGGGGAAGCAGGTGTTCAAGGTTACACAACTAGTAAGTGACAGAGCCAGGACTCAGAGACTAGTTTCCTAGCTCCAGGTAGCGGTTCCTTCAGGTAAACCCCTTAGAAAAGAACTCCTTTGCATTGCACTTAGAAAGAGCCATCAGAATGGTTCCGTAGGGCCATCCCACTCAGCAGATGTCCTCTCAAGGAGGAGCCACTGTGAAAACAGAAACTGAGGGCCAGCTGCCCTTTCCCATCCAAATGAAAAAAAATACAATGCATACATTTTGGCATATCAACACCATTAAAATGATTATTTAAAAGATCGTCTTTGGCTGGTGTAGCTCAGTGGATTGAGCTCGGGCTGCGAACCAAAGTGTTGCAGGTTCGATTCCCAGTCAGGGTACATGCCTGGGTTGCAGGCCATGACCCCCGGCAACCACACATTGATGTTTCTCTCTCTCTCTTTCTCCCTCCCTTCCCTCTCTAAAAATAAATAAAATAAAATCTTAAAAAAGAAAAAGGATTGTAAGACTTGAAAGATGAAAAAGTGGCCCCGGGGAAAACAGTCCAGGCTGAGGGAGGAGAACACGGGAGGGCCTTGGGATGGAGAGGCGCTGGAGGCCTTGGCAGCCTCGAGAGCCTGAAGCGGGCAGCGTGGCAGCAGCCAGTGTGGGTGGGAGCAGGCAGGTGGTGGCAGGGCAGCAGGGGCCAATTTATCAATAAATAAAGTAGGAATGAATGTAAGTGAATAATAACTAAATTGCATTACAAGAGCCAGTTATCCTTCCAGGCTCCTACCCACCCCCTCCCACCCCCATAAAGTATGGAACCACCATCAGCTTCATCCTGAACTGATCCGAAGTCTGAAAGACAACTCCGAAGGCCACCCACTGGCGTTCCCACTTCCCGGCTGCCCTGGCCTCAGTCCCTGGTTCCCCAGGTGGGGGTGACAGCATCAAGGTTCAGATTTCAGGGGAGATCACAGCAGGCCAGATGGCCTGCCTCATCACAGGTATGCGCAACTGCCAGCTCCCGCTTCTGGCTCTGTCCTTGGGGGCTCCCGAGAGGAGGTCGAGTGAGGAGGTGTAAGCGCTCCAGCGGAAGTGTGCCTACGCGCCCCTCCCTGTTAGCTGTCCCTGGGCCAGCTGCGACGCTGGGTGCCTCTGAATTTGCATCCGTGAAAATGGGGACAATCACTAGATCCACCTCATGGTGGGGGGGGGGTACTTTAAATAAGAGAATAGGTCACTTTAAGCACTTGGCTTTGAGCCTGGCACATAAGCACTCAATAAACGTGCGCCCCATTTCTGCTCTGCTACCACGTCTGGGTAGATGATAACCAGGACGGTGGTTGGTGGTCAGTAGCCTCCAGGGAGGGGCCTTTGCGTGGGGGGCGCCCTCCCTCCCGGCAGCCTCACCCTTCTGGCCTGGCCAAGGGCAGTGCCAAGGGCGGCTGCGGAGGGAGCAGCTGCCGGGCGGAGCACCACCCCCACCCCCACCCCGTCGTTGCGTGCAGATTCTTCCAACTTCATTTCCACTTCAATTTTATCAGCGGCCGGCTTGGGGGTGGGGGGTGTGCTGTGTAGGAGATAGGAGGCCGGCTCTGACACGAATTAGCCCGGAGATTGCCCGATACACTTTCAGCCGCGGCTCCAGCGCCCACGCACTATCCACCCTGCGTCTCCTTTGTGTCGCCTGGCCTCTTTCGGCCTCACCGCTCCATTCCCGTTGCGCTGCCGGGGACAAGTTAGCTCCTTTGCATTTGGCCACTTTTACCAGACCGAGGCGAGGTTGGCGGCTGCGTTGCCTGGGGGCGCCCATCCCCCAGGGCCACACAAGGTCACCCTGGAGCCACGCAGCGGGGCGCAGGGGCCGGGGCAGCTCTCCTGGCCTGCTCCCTTTCCCACAGCCGGGTAACTAAGGAAGCGCTTTGGTCGTTAGGGGTGGGGGGTGTCCTAAGCGGGAACCTGTCCCTGTGCAACTCTTTGTAAACGCCATCCCATGTCAATTTCCCAAGAAGTCTGAGAAATGAGGTGGTAATGGGAAACTGAGGCTCAGAGAGGCAGCGATACCCACTCAAGGTCACAGTGCGTGTTAGTGGCTGGCCGGGATTTGGACCCAAATCTGTTCATTCTGGAGCATATGTATGCAATCGGTATTTTACCCTTTTTCCTACTGTAAAGTCAAGAGAATTAACTACAAGAGAGGAGAGCATGTTATATGGAAGCCATGGAGCCGTTCAGAGTTTCCAAAGAGGGGAGGGTGATGACTTCCTCCCACTCCCTCTGCCCCTGTGTGCCCCCCCACCCCCAGGACGCACCACCTCCCAAGGTCCCACCCCACTTCCCCTCACCACCCCCGCCGACACTGAAGGGTGGACCCAGAGAAAACAGTGTGCTGCGTGCGTTCCAGCGGGACTAAAGGCAGAGGCCCTGGAACTGGCTGTGGGGCCCAGGGGGTCTCCCCAGCCCCTCACCAGGGCCTGGGGGAAGGGAGCCCGGCCCTGTCCAGCTCCTTGCCTCCGCTTCCGGGGTGCTGCTGGGGAAAATTTATGTTCCTCTCAGGTTTGGGAACCGATCCCACACTAAAAAGAAAGAAGAAAGAGAGAAAGAAATTATTTTAATTTTTTTTAGGTCCAGAAATGAAGCAGAAGTGAGTAAATTTTAATGAAACGGTGCAAAAATGACATCATTTACTCAGAAATCATTAATTTGTCAGCATTAATATTTCAGCTACAACATTGCCTGTCATTTTGTGCCTGCAATGACTGATAAATCTATAAAAGCGTGCTGCTAATTTACTGAATATTTATGTGCAGTGTCATTTGCAGAGTAAGAATGGAATTTATTTCGTGCCGAGTTCTGCGGGAGAACATTCCCCACAAACCTTCACCCTGGTGGGTGGGGGAGGGCAGGGGAGACTCCAAAGTTCCTGGAAAACTGGTGACAGGGAGAAGACAAAGGGTGCCCCAGGGCCCGGGGCCCAGCCCCAGTGCCCTAGGAGGGGACTGCCTCACTCTTGCTCAGCCGGGGCGAAGGCACTTTTGGAATGCCCTTCTCATCCATCTTGGCAAGTCCAAACTACACCTCTCCTCCTCGTGTTTCTGCTCTCAGGAAGGCACCATGGATGCTGCTGCCCCTACAGGGCCACGGGGTGGGCCCACTGCTCAGTGGGTGTGGGGTGGGCCCTTAGCAGAGAGGATGGGAGGGCAGGTGGGCTCCAGGTCCTGGGCGAGTTACTAGGAGAAGGGACCAGACAAGAGGTTAAGTGCTGGATATGGGAGTCAGGCGGCGGGAATTCCGGTTCTGGCCCTGTGACTGGTCTTGGAGGTCTGGGTCTCAGTTTCCTCATCTGGAACATGGGGACACTACTAGTGCTTGTTCCTAGAGACTGAGGATTAACTGAGCTAAGCGTGTAAAGATAGCACGGAAGACTCAGGAAACAGTACCTTCTGCTGTTTTGGGAGGAATCACTGCCACAGTCCCTGCTCCTGAAGTGTCCCTTATGTGGGTTCCTCTCCCCAGGTGGGGAGCAGGAGGCCCCGAGGCCCCGTCCCCACATTCCTGAGAGGAACATGACCCCTCGACAAGGCTCCTTGCTCCCCTTGACGGGTCTGCCTCCCTAGCATTGAAGGAGAGCCCATCCCCTCTCTCCACTCGCTCCTCATTTCCACATGCTTGAGTGACCAGAATTCTGGAGTATTTTTCCAGAAGCAGCTTCCTGCAGCCCTAGCTGTGCCTCCTGGACCTGGGAACCATCCGAGGAGAGGAGGGCTGTCCTTTAAATGCCTCCATTTTACAGAGAGCAAGATCGAGGCTTTGGGAGGGGCACCAGAGCCCGATGACTCCCGCCCCCACTTCCCCATCCCGACAGGAGCACAAATCACAAGCCTTCGTGAAGTTTTTGCACAATTTTGCTCAATTTCCTGCCTGAATGGCACCGGGCCTGACCCTCCGCAGGTGCTCAGGAAATGCTCTCGGAATCGATAGAGAACAGCTACATCTCCCGCTTTCTGAGAGCGCTCTGTCTCCTCCCTCCCCTCTGCTCCCCACACTCCATCAGGGACCGATTCCAGTGGCGTCCTCCTCTGTAATGCCTCTCAAATTGTTCCTTTTCCTCCTTTGTCACTGCCTCCGCTCCAGCAGAGTCCTCTGGTAAGGCCGTCCTGGCCCGCTGCAATAATCTGCTCACAGATCTCCCTGCCTCCGCTTCCGCCCTCTGGTGCAGCTGGCACCCAGCAGCCCAGCTTTCTAAGGAGCGTCCTGAGAACGCCATCCACCAAGTCACAGAGTTCCCCTGGCTCCTCACTGCGGGGCAGGGGGCGGGGGGGGGAGGGGCAGGAATGGCCTCACTGTGCCCTTCCAGGTCCATCGCACCCTGCTCCTCTTCTGCCTCTGGCAGACCCGCCCACTGTGTAACATACCTGCCCATGCTTTCCAGCCTCCAAGTCCCTGTTGTCCCTTTCACTGCACAGCCCTCCATTCCTCACAGCCCAGTCTAATCTGTCTTTCAAGGACTGTCACAACCACTCCAGAAAGCTTCCTGATCCCCTCAGAAGATTCCTCCTCATTCCAAGGAAGGCCAAGGCCAGGGAGCCCCCTTCCCTTCCAAGAGGAAAGCCTGTCAGCTCCGGGAGGGAGCGGCACCCACTGTCTGAGTTCAGGGGAGAACACTAGAAAGGTGGTCAGGGGACCCGGGCTCTCCTTCGCCCAGTTTAGCACTGTGTGCCCTTGACCTTGCCATACTCTGTGAGCTGGGTGGGCCCAGCTCTCTGCGGTCCAGACAGTCTGTGGCATTCACGGCTGCATCCGGCACTGAGCACAGCGCCTGGCACACAGTTGTTGCTCCGTAAATACTCATTGAAAAACCTCTACACCAGGGTTCTGAGGTTCTGTGACTTGGTCTTGTCCAGGAAGACCTGCGGGGGCACACAGAGGGACAGACAGAGGGGAATGACACTGAAGAGCAACACACTTCACATAAATGATGTCATCTAGCCCTCACAGCTGCCTGGTGAGCTGGGCTTTCCTGTCCCCATTTCTCAGATGAGGAAGGTGATGCCGGAAGGTTACATGACCTGCTCAGGCCTCACACCCAGGCCGTTGGCTCCAAATCCATCGCCCTCCCTGCTGTGCCCAAACTTTCCTTTGCTCTTAGAATAAACCCCAAGTCCTTTGTGGCTACAAGGTCCTGCATGACCAGGCCCCGAGACCCTCTCCAAGTTCACTGTCCCCTGAGTGAGAACCACACTGCTCCTTCGATGGTCTAGGCTTAATCCCACCTCTGAACCTTTGCACTTGTATCCTCTGCCTGGGAAGTTCACCCTTGACCATTCACGCCACCTTCCCAGAGAGGCCTCCCTGGCCCACCCAAATGAAAATAAGTGTTTCATTTCCCTCATCCTCCCCCTGCAATGGTCTTACACATCTGTGGCCTGTTTGCCATCTGTGTCTCCCACCAGGGCAGGGACCTCCCCACCTGGCTCATCCCTGAGGGCCAGCACCTGGCCAAGAGCAGCGGTGGGTTAGATGGATCTATGCTTCGAGGCTCTGCCTGGATGTGCTTTTCTGGGAACTCCCACCTCCCAGAACAAGCAGTGGGGGCTCTGGGGCTGGCAGAGAGGGAAGGGTGGTAGGAGACAGGGATATGGTAATTTGGGGACACCAGGGACAGAAGGCGCGGCCTGTGCCCAGAAGCTGGATCCGAGAGAGGCTAAAGCTGGGGGGCACCCTCCTACCCGTGTCCTCACTGCCCCCACCCCGTGCCTCACACTCATTTCCTTCCCCGAGTCAGTCTCATTTGCTTTCCCTAAAAGCCGCTGGAGGAGCCAATATGTACGTGATGAATATTTCATCTCCTGAGCGTGGGCTTGCGGGAGAGCTGCGATCACCCGGGGAGGGAGCGCTGCCCAGCCGTGCCTGGGAGGGAGGGGCCCCAGGAGGGGCGCTGGTGATAGAGTCTCAAAGATGCAGGTTCCAGGGCCCACCCCCCTGCTCCTGTGGATACCCATTGGCATTAGGAGGCTCAGAGCCGGTGGGGCAGCCCTGCATCTGGGCACCGATACTCTGTACCCCCTGAGGCCCCAGTCCTTCCTTGGGGCTCACCTCTGGCTAGGGGCAGACTTTGCCATTAGTTCAGAGGCTCAAGTAGCCCAAGCCAAAGATTTGACTGGCGTGGCAATGGCTGAAGGTGTGGAGTCTGTCCTGGTCGTTATATACAGTGGCTTCTTAACTAGGACCCTGCAAATCGTCTCACCCGAGGGACTAAGGCTGGGGAACTGCAGGCTGAGAGGGGAAGGAGGGGATAGATAAGGCACTCGGGAGCAGGGAGGGTGAGGAGTGTGGGGAGTCAGTCTCTCCTAAACCCGTGTGCCACTCCTGTCCCAACCCCTGCACCTCACTCTCCCCTCCCCTCACCCATGGCTGCAGCCTCCTTGCAGGGGTGCTCCGACTGAGCTTCTCCAGCTCTGGAGTCTGATGGTCCTGGCTGCCCGTCCTCTCCTCCTTCACCAGCTGAGTGACCTCTGACCCTCTCAGAGCCTCAGTTTTCCTATCTGAAAAATGGTGTTGGTCCACCTCTTGGCAGAGTGATTCAGAAAGGCCAGCAGAGGGCCAGGCACATAATAAGTACTCAAAGGACTTAGTGTTTGCACTCCCTACACACGTGAACACACACGCGTGCACACTGCACACAAAGCACCACCGTTACAGTTAATCCAGCATCCACCTCTGGTAGAAAAACAAAGGACCCAGGCTCTCTCCTCTCCCTGTACCTGTCTGTCCCCTCGCCGCCCACCCACTCCACAGCCTTGGGCCTCCGCTAAGGAAAGGGGTGGTGGAGGGAAGGAAGGCACCTTGCTTCCTGGACCTCAGTGGGCCCTGGATCCAGATGACCCCTTGCCCCCAGCCCCAAACCTCTGTAGCCAGCTCCTGTCCCTCCCCCACTGGCCAGGAGCAATCCCATCACTCTCATCCCCACCCACCACATTACCCTCTGAATACTCTCATTATACCATTACTAATTAGGGCTGCTCAGCAAATTGGCGGCTGCATTAGAGGGAGACAGTGTGCGGGAGCATATGGCATAATATCGTATTAATGAACACTCTAAATTCAAACCCGGGTCAGCTGCTCGCTTCTCACCGGTGTCACCCACGCTACGGGGAGGGAGGGGGGAAAGCAGTCAACCTTTCCCTCGCTTTCCTTGCCTCTCTCCAAACACACATTCCCCAGCACGGGCTGGGCTGGCAGAGGTTTTCATTGTATCTGGCGAATGGGGAGAGAAGTAAGAGCCTGGGCTTCCATGCGATCTTCCGAAGGAGCCCCCGTCCCTGCTCATGTATAGCAGACACTTAGCATGGTTGGGAGAAAGGGTGATTAATAATAACCAACCAGGGCCTGGAGCCAGACTTTTCACCCAGGTTATCTCTGTCTCCCAATATCCCTCGGAGAGGGTTTCAGCACAGAGGGGCCAGCTGAGGGCCACAGAGGGCTGTCTGGGAGCTTTCTCGAGGTCACAGGGTGGCTGAGCTGGAGAGTCAAACCTGAGTCTCTCTGCTTTTTTTTTTTATTATAAATTCTTTTTAAATTTATTTCTAGAGAGTAGGGAAAGGAAGGAGAAATGGGGAGAGAAACATCAATGTGTGGTTGCCTCTCATGCGCCCCCTACTGGGGACCTGGCCTGTAACCCAGGCATGTACCCTGCCTGGAAATCGAACTGATGACCCTTTGGTTCGCTGGCCGGCACTCAGTCCACGGAGCCACACTTGCCCAAAAGCAGGGCAAGTCTTTCTGCTTTTGAAAGCACGCTTTTCCCTCTCTGGGGGCAAGTGAGGGAGGCTCAAGAGAATCCCAGCGCAAGACCCTTCTTTTTCCCTGCCACCCTCGTTCCCAGTCCAATAGCACCCACAGAGCGCCAAAGTCTCTGGTTGTACCAGGAGCGGGGCAATCCAGGAGGTCTGAATTCACCCCCCAGTGAGTTCAGAGACAGAACTCAGACAAGCTTCCTTATCTTCAAGTCCCTGGGGTGATGCTGAGAATTTGACTCATGGAGCTCAAACTGGCAACCTGTGGGGGGAACACGGGTCCTTGCTTTCCTTCTTCTCTCCCCCTCCGCTCTTTCCCGTGTCCCTCAGAGGAGTGCAGAATGACGACTGCACAGTCTGGCCTGTGAGACTCGGAGGGGCTCTCCCACGTGCCGGAGTCTCGGGAGGAGGAGGTGAGGGAGGGGCCTTTGTGAGTGGGGGCCACGCTGGGGTCAGTCTGAGGAGGCCTCAGAGTAAAGGTGAGCCCTGACCAAGTCTGCTGAATGAAATGGAAAGACCCAAACTAAAAAAAAAAAAAAAAAAAAAAGTCTGTGCCTTTATGGTGGCTGCAGAAGGAAAAAGCTGAAAAGCTTCCTTCTCGCCTCTCCCCAGGCAGCACGGCAGGGGCTGGGGGGAGCAGGACCCCCGATGGCGGGCCTCAACCTGTCCAAGGTGCCTGGCTCTGACCAGGTGTGAGCCTGAGAGGGCCTCCCCGGGCCATCCGTTTTGCCGTCTGCTGATGTCAATGACACCCCCTCTAACAGAAACAGGCTCCTGAGCTCACCATTCCTCGTTTCACCTCCCAACGAAGGGCTCTTCTGTCCCTCTGCCTGTGGAGCCCAGAGACTGGAGGGGGGACGGGGTTGGTCCACCCGGGCATGGGCTGCCCGGCTCCGCCCAGGCTCATCCTCGCCCTGCTCAGAGCGCCCTCGACTTTGGCCTTCCCCGGAGAGCCTTCCCTACGACCACAGAGCTCCTGGCATCAGGGGTCTTCGACACTCGCTTTATGTACTGTCCCCAGTTGAGGACAGTCTCTCTCTGTCTCTGTCTCTATCTCTCTGTCTGTCTGTCTGTCTTTCTCTCTCAGGAGGGCAGGGTGAGAGAGCCTGGCCAGATCCCAAAACAAACCAAACAACCCCTCCCCCCGACCTCTACCCACCCCACCCCCACTTAGGGAGCTCAGCGCCCTAGGATGAGGCCCCCTTTTCAGCGTTTCCCCGTGCGTGGGTGCTCTCAGCTGGGAGTCACGGTGGGTTTCAGCCTCAAGGGAGACACAGTGCAGGCCTCTTCCGGCACCTTCTCTGGCTTCGATCTTTGCGAACCCAGTTCCTGACATTGTCCCTGTCTTCCTCACGCACGCTGTGACAATCAGAGGATATTTCTGGTGGGTGAAAGGGTAGACACATTGTTTGGGGGACCCTTGTTAGAGCACTGGAGCCCCCAGAAGAAGTCCCTCTGTTCCCGAGTCTGACAGGGCCGTGGGGGTGCTCGCCACCTCTGGGCGTATGTGCTGTGTCCGGGGAAGAAGGAGGGACTGGGAGTGGCGTCCTGCTGACTGTCGTCAAGTGCCTCAGCCTGGAACTGGGGAGAAGCCACCTGGTTTTAATGTCCTGGTTGCTGCAGGACTCCAGAAGTGAGTGCCTTCTCTATTTCCTTTTCCATCTGTGAAATGGGTGTGTTCAAGTAGCTAAGCCACGACTGGGGGAGGCTTCTGTGAAAGACCCCCATGCTGAGGCATGAGGCTCTGACCAAGCTGAGCTTCGCCCTTCTCCTCCACAGTCGGCTCCACGGAAAGAAGGAGCAGCCTGGGTAAGCGGCTGCCCCTCGCCTGGGCTACTGCACACGTGTGGTGCAATACTGCTGTGGGGTGCCCCCATACTGCTGCGCCAGATTAGAGGCTGAGGGGCCTTGGAGGACCACCAGGAGGCACAGAAGGTCCCTTCCCAACAGACCTGCAGTCCCTGGGAGCCGGGACCTGTCAGGACATTGGCACAGGACTGTCCCAAGTGCACATGCCACCCCCCGCCCCAGCCACCCAGCTGCCCCAGCCCACGCCTGGTGCCCTGCCATCCTGAGCTCTGCCTGCTGCCACTCACGCTGCCGTGGTCATAGGATCATTTTCCTTTGTCTCTAGAACCCGAAGATCCTGTCCTTCCTCCCCACAGCTCTCTCAGCGAGGGAGCCCAGGAGGAGTAAATAAGTGTTGCCCACCCTCCAGCCCTGACCAGCTTGGCGGAACAAGGGGGTGTCATCAAGCTGTGGATGCCAATTACTTAATGCACCCTCCCCAAACCGTCACCACGGCTAACCCCCCTCCTCTCACAGCTGGAGCCCCCACCCCCTAGTAGGGGAGTAAACAAGCCCAGGAAAGGTGTGGGCTGGTGTCTGGGTTTTAGAAACAGCTTGTCAGGACGTGTCTGCGTGTGGGGACACCCTCCCACCCCATCTCTCCAGAGGCGGTAATGCGGCTCTGTGTTGGGGCCTCAGCTGTGTGTGTAAAACCAAGATTCCAAGGAGGTCGGGCCTCTTCCCCAATGAGCAGGGGCTGAGCCAGAAGGGAGTGGAGAGGTCATTTCCTCAGAAACCTGAACTTGGGATCCAGAGATGTGGGGCGACTGGCCCAGCAGGACAGAGCCCCAGGTCTGGGTAAAGTGCACTTTCCACAAGGGACCCCCATTGCTAGGGTTCCGTCCAGGGTCGCCCTAAACAGCAGAACCCCAAACTCGTACTCAATGCACAGTCTTGTCCTACTGGCCCTGTGTCAAGGGCAAGAACAGGACTGGCTACATCATTTGGGGTGCCCAGTGCAAAATGGAAAGCCAGGGCCCCTTGTTCAAAATGATTGAGACTTCCAAGACAGCTACAGGAGAACATTAGATTGGTAAGCTGTCTGAATGTGGGGTCCTGGGCATGCACCCCAGCCCTTAAACCTGGCCCTGGTCTGGGACTGGAGCAGTCCACTCTCTCTGCAACTGTCAAGGCCTTGGGGAGAACTCCCATATACTTTTTAGAAGCCTCCCTGCCTGGGGTCAGGGCTCTACAACCACAGAGGCCCCACCACAGCCCCTGCCAGGTGCGGTCCGCCTGGCCAACTCCCAGAATCGGGGAGCTGGCCGGGGGACCAGATTGGCTCTGGCAGGGAAGTAGCATGAGGCTTGGCAACTAAGGGAAAAGCCGCCCAGAGCCGAGGCCTTGTGGGTTTCAGAAGAGTGCAGGGACCAGGGTTTCTTGGGGGATGGTGGGGGAGGTGCTTCTTCAGTGTCGCTGTGTGTCTTGTAGAGGGCATGAGCCACACAAGTGTCATCCCTCCCATGGGCACATCATGCGTATACAGGGAATGCCTGTGCCTGGTATTCTTTATGGGCACGGGCTGCACACACACCTGTATGTGCGTGCAGGGCCCGGGTACGGGGGGGCCAGCTCACCCTCCCCATGCCTGCTGCCCCCGCCGGTGCCCTGGCCTCTGTTATGGAGGGCACGTTCCTATCCTCGGGCATTCTGCATTGGAATTCAGGCTCTTGCCAGCCTGTTCCCTGCTTGCTAACTATAAACTATCTGATTTATATTCATTAACCAGTACTAGACAGCGGCAGGCACAGCAAACTTCAGTGGGGGACATGCCTCCATCGACAGGCGGACTGCATTTCAGTTAATTAAGGGGCTGTAATTGTTGTCCAGGACAAGGGTCCCCAGGGCACAGGCTTTGTAAATAACTACCCTCCACTGCCCACTCCTCTCACCCCACTCCTCCCTCCTCCAGCCCTCCTTCCCGGGCCTCAGAAGCCACGTACAGGGAGCTGGGGCAGGGAAGAAGACTGTGAATAGGTGGGGGCGAGGTTGAGGACCCAGGTGTGGGGGATGCCCCTCCGACATTGCTGCCCCAGAAAGGCCCCATTCCAGGGCCCGGGGTTGGGAGGGGGAGTCCTGGGCAGAGCACGGTGGGGCCGGGCCACAGGAACCCGGATCCTACTGCTCACACTGGCTCAGTCCTACAAGACAAGACCTGCCCGCACATGCACTCCGGCGTGCAGACACACGCATGTCCTCCCTCCAGGCCCAGTTGTTCATGCTGTTTCCCCTCGTCTGCTGTGTGCCCACCCTGTGAGCTCAGCCGTGACACCTAGGCACCAGGCACGCTTTCTGGTGTCTGTTGGGCGTTGGGGGACTTGAGGGAGTCCAGCAAAAAGGAGGCGTCTCACCAGCCCAGACAAGTAGAGCAGGGAACGCTTGCAGGATCTAATGAGGAAGGCTCACCTCTTTGGAGCTCTCAGACTAACGGGAGGACCCCACTCTGGGAGGGGCGTGGGGGCTCCCACTGTGGCAGGAGGGAGGCTTCTCCTCTCAAGGAATTCTGGCTCTGATGTAGAGTGGGGTCTGATGTAGGGGGCAGTCTGGGAGGACAACAGTCTGACGACCAGAGCAGCCAGTGTGTACAGGTGCCGTGCAGGTGAGCGGGCAGTCCCTGAGAACATGACAGAGCAGGAGAGACCCCCTGGGAGAGGGGAGTCCTGAGCCGACATCTGAATGGAAGGACGTCCCAACTGTGGGAGCCCACGAGCTTTGCTGGAGGCGCGGGTCATCCACCTCCTCTCTGCGTAGGTGTTTCCAGATGCCCTCTATGTGCCAGGGATAAAATGGCAAATAAGACCTCCAGGTTCCGCCCCAGGTAACAAAGAGGGGGAGACAGTGTGCGCTCGTGTGTGCACATGCCTGTGTGTGTGCACATGCCTGTGTGTGTGCAGTGCATGTGCATGCATGTGCATGTGCTATGTGTACAGTTTCTAAGTCTATTGAGTGCTGCTACATTTCAGACACCCTGTGGGGCGCGGGAGGAAACAGCAAGCAAGACAGATAGTGTTTCCCTCCCCCTGGAGCTTACGGTGGCCCATGTGTGTGCGTGTGTGTGTATGTGTATGTGTGTGTGCATGCACAAGGGCATGCGGTACCTGGTCCAGTGTGTGTGTGCAGGCCCCTAAAATGGAGCTTCCTTCTACCCGCTCAGGACTTCAGCCAGGACTCACACTACTTTGGGACTGACCGTCCCGTGGAATTATTCTCCGTGGACGTCTGAACCTGTGACCACGTCTGTTCTCACCTCCCCCCTACCCCTCGCTGCGGGCCCTGGGAAGCCACACAAGTTTTGTTTTCAGCTGCACTTGAATCATTGAATCATCACTGCGAGCCAGATCAGACTTGAGTTTCGCTCCCCTCACCTGCAGTTTAGGACTACCTGGGCCCATCCTCCACCCCCACCCCCCACCCCCGCCACAGCCTGTAAAGTGACTGGTGATAAGATGCGCCTGAGAGTCGCTATTAACTTGGATCCATCTAGATAGAGTCCAGCAGAGAAAATAAGTTTCCATGTCCCTCTCCCCACCAACACTCCCCCCATTTCCACCTATCAGCCCTTATCTGAAAGAAAAATTAGAAAGTTATTAGGAGTTTTATTAGGGGTGAGCAGGTTGGTAATGAAATTACATTTCAGCTCTTTCTCAGCCCCTGTAAGTATTAAGCGGTTTGATCAATGGTGTTCACACAATTAATTCTGCCTGATTGCGGAGAGTGACTGTATCGACAGCTGGGTCTCACACCTCGAACTTTGTCTCTTAGCCAAACGTGCCTTCAGGAGGCCTGGGGGGTGCGGGCGGGGTTCCTGCCGCCTTCGGTTGAATGCCACCTTCAAGCTCACGTGATTATCTTTTTGTCTTTAAACTGAAAAGAAGTTTAGGTATCACACCCAAATTAAATTCTTAAATTTTAGACCAGGAGAGACGAGCTAACCCCCCTCCTGCCTCCGGCTTGTTCAATGGCCTGAGTTCCCCGAGCACCCACACGGGTTCCCAGACCCAAACCGCCGCTCCCTTCCTGGGGTGGGGCCGCCGTCCTCCCAGGCCGTCCTGAGAGCCACCTGGCATCCCTCTCAGATCTCCGCCGCTTTAGGTTAATCCACGGACTCTTGCTGGTCTTCCGGGGATACGCAAGGCTGCGTGGTGCCGCCTTCGTGAAACACTGCTGACGGCAACGGCTATGTTCTCGAAGCCGGGAGGGAGCCTCCCATTCCGGGGGCCCTGCCCCCCGGGGGGAGTGTCCTTACTAGCGCCCCCACCCCACGTCCCCAGGGCCTCTGGACACACCACTCTAGCAGGGGCCCAGCGAGTCCCAACACCAGCGCTTTGGTGATGTCTCCCATGGGGGACCCCGAGTTCACCTGCAGGAAAGGCCAGGAGGTGTTGGTGACGATGAGATGCTGGGAAAGGGGTGGAGGGGCAGAGAGGGGGCTGGGTAAACTGAAACTGAGGGCGGGAGGGCTTATAGTGACAGCGGCAACTACAGCCTTTGCAGCCACAGTGGGGCCCTGTGCTGTTTCCCAGGCACGTGCTTTCAGGGCGTCCTCCCCACTGCCCGGAGAGTGGGTGTCCCTCCCTCCCCCTTCAGCAGGCCAGGAACCTGAGGCTCAGGGGAGGAAGGCCTTTCGAAAGTGCTGCCCTAAAATGATTCCATACTGTTGGCCATCCCTTTTCACTTTACACGGCGCTTTCGTGTTTGTGATCTTATACAGAAGTGGTCACTGGTGAGCACGCTATAAAATACGCAGATATCAAATTATGTTGTATATCTGAAGTGTATATCCTGTTATCAACCAATGTTACCTCAATAAATCTGACAAACAAAAAAATACAACCGCTCCATGAAGCACCTGGTGATGAGCCCGTTTTATAGATGAAACCGAGGCCCAGAGAAGTTAAGAGACTTGTCTAAAGTCCTAGGGCTCATCCACGGTGGTAAAGGACGGACTCGAACTGAGGTCTGTTACCGACGAAAGCCCAGTACCGGTTCGGGGAAGGAACAGGAGCAGGCGGGAAAAGCCAGCACGGACAGACATCAGAACAGACACAGCAGAGTCGGAACGAAGCGGGGATCTGAAAAAGGGAAAGAAAGGCATTCGCCTCCCTTGGCCTGTCGCTACTCACATGTAGAGGGGAAAATCACTTTAAGCAGGTGCCTTGCAGCCTTGCATTTAAGAAAAATGCATGGAATTAAGTTCCTAAAAAGCTAGGAAAGCTGAACCAAACCATCATTGGGGCTTGAAATGAGATTTTATGTTTTCCCTGTTCTGGGCACTGAGCCATCGATGGGGCCACGTGCCAGGCTGGTGAGCACCACTTGTTCCTCAGGGGCACCGGGGCTGGTGGCCGCCCGCCCAGCCTGGACCAGCCTGGCTCTACCCCGGTGAGTGCCAGCTGCTTCGCGCCCATCAGAGGCCCAGGCTCGTGGAGTAGCCACGGGGGAGCTCCCGCTCCTTGTTGCTCCGTGTGGTCCACAGACCAACAGCATCACCTGAGGGTCGTTAGTGATGCGGCGTGTCAGGCCCTGCCTATCAAGTCGGAATTTATATTTTAACACAAAATCTGAGGGCGATGCCTCTGCCCATCCCAGCTTGAGAAGCCCTGCTCTAGCTGAGGTATGAACAGATAGAGGGCAAGCCCAGGTCTCAAAGGCCCTTCTTCCCCCTACTCTGGGCCACACACACACTCACTCAGGACTGTCGGGGCGGGGGGGGGCGGTGCTGACAGTGTGTGGGTGCAGGGGAAGGGGGGAGGGAGGAAGCCCACCCCCACCTGAATGGCTTGAGTTACCTGCCAGCCGCAGCCAGAGAGGGTGGGGGTGGGTGAGTTTGTCTCTGTCAGCAGATCTTTCTAGAAGGAGAGTCAAGGTGCCCCTAGTTCCCTCCCCTCTCACATGGGGACTGAGTAGAAGAACTCAGTGTGCAGGGATGGCAGGGCAGGTGGCCAAGGCCGCTGGGTTCACCTTCCCCAAAGGCACCAGGTGGCTGTGGCCTGCCCCTGCCCCTCCAGGCCCTGCACTCCCAGAGCTGGCCCCAGGGGACTGAAAAGGGGGGTGTTTAGGTCTCTGCCCCCAACCCAGGCCTGAAGGAGCTTGCCCTCCTCCCTGTCCCCCTGTTGGAAGTTTGCCTGCCCAGCTCCTGCTGAGGCACCTGCTCCTCCCCAGCCTTCTCCAGCCACCTGGCCCACAAGGCTGGGTCCTCCGCCGGCTCCCAGCGTGCCATCTCCTTAAAGGGACAGTTGCTCCATGTTTCTGCCAGTATAACTACCGTGAGAACAGACTGAGAGGCAACGGTCTCCAAACGTGGGGAAGGGCCTGGCCTCCACCCTCAACCCCTGAGAACTGTTAGTCATCACCCAAACCAACGGGCTCTCAGCCCTAATCACTCGCTTAAATCACCAAGTAGCTTTCAGAGATGCTCATTCCTGCAGCTCAGCCCAGGCCAATTAAATCAGAATTTCTTGGGCTAGGTGGGAGGTGGGGGAGGAGGCATCAGCACCTGACTTAATGTGGATAGGCTCCTGAAATTGTGGCAAAACAATGTATAACAAAACCAGTGTTGCTGTAGGCTAATGGGTATAAACAAGAGTTTCGTTCCTAGGCAGCTCGTCAACACTGTAACAAAACGATGTTAGGAGAGGACCTGATGTATTTTTAAAATGTGCAGCCAGGGTCGAAAGAACCACTTAGCCAGCCCATCAGCTTCACTTTGCTGATGAGAAGCACGGCCCAGAGGATAACAAGGACACTCTGACTGCGTCCCAAGAGAAGGGCTCACTCAGGGTCTCAGGGCAGAGCCAAGACTAGAATATGCAGGCCACGCCGTGGTCCCTGAGCACCAGTGGCCCGCCAACCCTGTGTCTCTGTGGTCCTGGGCCAGTCTCCTAACGCCTTGACCGTCAGGCTCCTCGCTCATAAAACGGGGGTCATCATGTGTAAATTATAGACTTGTGGTGAGAGTGCCTGGCATGTGGGGGTGATCAGTAAAAAGTTGCTGAAGGACACCTGGCTAGCATAGCTCAGTGGATTGAGCATGGGCTGCGAATCAAAATGTCGCAGGTTCAATTCCCAGTCAGAGCACATGCCTGGGTTGCAGGCCATGGCCCCCAGCAACCACACATTGATGTTTCTCTCCCTCTCTCTTTCTCCCTCCCTTCCCTCTCTAAAAATAAATAAAATCTTTTTAAAAAAGTTGCTGAATGAATGAATTTACACTTGGGCCATTTCCTGGGAGAGGCGCTTAGAAATCTAAGATCTGCAAACCAATCCTAAGAGAATCCTAGTTTTCCAAGGTTTCAGACTTTTGAAACGTCTACTAGGGGGTGAGGGCAGAGGACCAGGCAGTAGGAGGCTTTTCTTGAAGGGGCAGAGTTTAGCCACATGGCTGAGGCCCCAGAATTTCAGGCCAAGGTGTGGGCAACTTGACAGAAGAATAAGCACTTCATTCATCTTGCAGCCACCGCCTGCCCCAGCCCTGTTCCGCTGGAATGGCTCTGGCCGCACTATGGGGGCGGGGTGGGGGGCTGGGGTGCTCACCTTCCCTTCACCCCGCTCCCCTGCTGGAGCCCAGCCAGGGCATCTGCGGGGTCACCGAGATGCTGGCACGGCTGGCCACTTGTTGGGGGGAGCTGGACAGGCCCCCCACCCCCACTCCATGCTGGCCAGGGTGAGGTCTGTTCAGCCAGGGAAGAAGAGGTGAGGGACCTCTCAGGTCTGGTGACAGGTGAGCAGCCTCCTCTGAGAGCTGGAGGAGGGCAAAGGGTGAAGGGAAGTCCCTCTCCACCTCCCCCACCCATAGGCGCCAGCAGGCACCACTCTCTACCACCACCGGCCAATTTCCTGGTTCTCAAACCTCTCTGCTCCACTGCCTGTGCTCCCCCTCCGACTAAGCTGCGGTTCCTGGGCTTCCTCCCCTCTCACTCCCTCTCCTCCCTCCCACCCCGGTCAGTCACCAGCCACCATCACCGCCAGGGCCAGGGCGGCCTGAGCTGGGCAGGGCCCACCCTAATCGGAGCCTCCGTCGCGGCTTTGATGAGAGGAAAGTCCTGCAGCTGGGGAGGTCAGACCAGCTGTACTGGGGCATGAAGGGGGCGGGGAGTATCTCCGGGATCTGAGTTGCCATCCTGGGGCAGGAGGGGGCACTGGCTTGTTTTCCGTCCTTGAGCAGGTACAAAGGAAGCCACACTCACGCAGACGGGCCTTTGAAGCTCACCTTTGAAACCCGGACTCCTGGGTCTGAGCCAAGGGGCCCCAGACGCCAGTGCCCTCTCTCCAAACACCCACCCGGCCCTCCAGAGATGCTGTTGTGGTTTCAGGTCTGTGAGATCAAAGGGCCCCGGCCCCCTCCCCACCGTGCAGTTCAAGCCCGGGGTTGAGGGTGACTGTCAGGGCAACGTGCACAGGGTCCCCGGCAGGGGCACAAGCTCAGATTTCAGGTGACACCAAAACCCACATGCCCCCAAATGTGTGTGGGGCATCTCCGCACAGGGCTGGCCTCATTTCTTTGCATTTGTTATTGTGTCCCAGGTCCCATTTTACAGATGAGGAAGCTGAGGCTTCGAGAGGCTAAATAACTTATCCAAGGAATTAGGACTGGAATCCTCCTGACCCCAACTGCGGGTCTGCCTCCCCACTGGAAAGTCCTGTTGTCACCCCAAAGATGGAAGAAGATTTCCAGCTCCTGGTTACCAGTCCAGTTATATGCTTCAGTCCCCAAAGCCAGCAGCTCAGAAAAGTCTACCCTTTTCTTCAGAGTGCAGCCCCCTCACTAGGCCCCGTCCTGCACAGGCCCGATGGGAGGCAGCCAGGGCTCCAACATGGAGCCCAGTTTTTCTCTTCCTCCTGGCACATCAGCCCTCCCTTTGCCTTTGTGTTTGCTGTGTGGCAGCCAGGCCCGGAGAGCTGGTGGTAGGGTTGAATGGGGAGATCCAGTCTGTCCACCGAGCTCCCTCTTAGAACACTGGAGGGGCTGGAGGGGAGGGCCCCTGGGCAGGGCTCAGCTCGTTCCCAGGTGCAAAGAAGCCGAGTGGAGGACCTCCCCCATGCCAGCTCTGTCAGCTGCCTCGCACCTGACCCCTCACCTGGCCTCTGCCTCCTCTCTTCCTCCCGCTACCCCATCTCCTGGCTTCACCTCACTCCAGACTACCTGATCAAAGGCAAGAATCTGGGAGCCATTAATGATCTCCTCCTCCTCCTTCCTCCCCCCTCCTTCTCCCTTCTCCCCCTCTCTGCCCTCCCCGCCCTTCCCTGTGCTCTTCCTGCCAGGACACAAATAACTGTTTCCCGGGTGGCACCTGACCGGGTCAGAGACGGAAGGGCCTGATACATCAGCCCCCTCATTTCACAGATGAGCAAGCTGAGGCCCACAGGGTGACCTTTCTCAAGGTCACACAGTAAAGTAGCAGCTGATCTTTGGAAGCCAAAATAATGAAGAGATTTTTGTTTCTCCCCCGGCAGAGGTGTTTCAAAATAGAAATACCATTAATCTGTGAAACATAGACTTAATACAGATCAGTACCATCCAAAAGACTTTCCACAATGGTGACAATGATCTGTGTTTGCAGACTGGAAGACTGTGTTGGACTGTAAGGTAGCAGTGCTGGAAATTCTGCTTCGTGTGACTAAGAAGGTGAGCTTTTAATTTAATTTAATCTAAATCTACATCGAAATAGCCTCATGTGGCTAGTGGCCATCAGATTGGACATCTCAGTGCTGTATGCTAACTTAGCATCACTTCTTTCTAGACTTTCTGTTTGCAAAATCCTGGTTACAGTCATCAAAGCTGACTTTGGGCTCTGGGTTTTGTTTTCGGGGCACCCTAAACCACAAAGTCCGTCTGTTGAGTAATCTTGTCCTGTCTGGGACTCACATTTGGGTCTGTGAAAGGTGAGACACGGTACAAAGAAAGTGGTCTGCGGTGTCAGAAGAGGGACAGGTCGCATCCGAAACGGGGCAGGAGAACCTCCTACGGGAGGGTTCCATGGGGGGGGGGCGTTGAGGTGGGGTGTGGAGGCCGTGGGAACAGCATAAGCAAAGGCCCAGAGGCAGGCAGTGCAGGGGGCATTCCGGATTAATGTCTAGGGCACAGGATATGTATAGGCTCAGCAGGATGCAAAGGTTTCCCAGTCCTCTGAGCTGCTGTCTCTTGCACCTCGTCCTGCTCTGACTTTGTCCAGTTTCCCATGGGGCTGTGCTGTGGTGGCCTTGTGTGCTGGGCACAGAGGATGCCTTCGGGAGTGATGGGGAGGGAAGGCGGGAAGGCCAGGGCTGCGGGCCGTGTGGACGGTGACAGGGAGTCAGTCCCAGGTCTCCCCATCGGCACTCCAACTCTGACGGAGACACCGGAGGGCAGCACAGCTGCTGACGCCATTCAGGGTCATAGCCCAGGGAAACTTGGTGTCCCAAACTCCCCACTCAGGGAGGTTGCTGCCCCAGGGTCCTTAGTGACAGCCTTCTTTTCAGAATGAGAAGACATTCCCTCCATGGTTGTTTAAGAACTGGGAATCCAAAAGATACAAACAACTACAAATTAATCTGACAAAAAAAAAGAACTTGACAGATGAATGGGCAAAAGATAGAAACGGGCAATTCACGGAAGAGGAAATGCAGATAAATGATCAATACACAGGAAAGAATGATCAACCCTCAACACATTGTGGACCTTTAACTTATACAAGGTTATATGCCAATTATATCTCAACAGAGCTAGAGGAATAGAATCAACCCCACAAGTAATCAGGACAATGTAACTAAGTAATAATGTGTCACTGTTTCACATTAGTTAACAGTTCGGCAATACCCACATGTTGGTGTGGATGCAGAGCAACCCAGACACCTTTGGGAGGGGACTGAACCGGGGCTGGGAGACTATAACCTGATGCTACCTTTGGAGAGCTTTGACAATATCTCATAAAATGAATGGTGCTGTGCCCAATGGTGGGAGACCGCTATATCAGCTTTCCCCAGCAAACCACACTTCCCAATGTCCACACCCTCCCACGCTAAACTCCAGACTTGGCCATGTGACTTCTTTTAGCCAATGGGTTACCAGCATGAGTGAGGCAAGCAGAGAATCACTAAGCACTGTGTGGCTTGTCCTTTGGAATCCCGAGACCACCGTGTGGTGCGGAACCCCAAGGTAGACACAGGGAAAGGCCACCAGAAGGAAACTGAGGAACACGTCTGACAGGTAGAACCAAGGCCCCACCCAAACGGCCCCAGGTGAACTGTCCCAGGTGTTCACGCTGTCCATGTTGAGACCCCAGATGTGGAAAACAAGCAAGCAGTGGCCGCTGTGTCTGGCTTAAATTCCTAATCCACAGAATTGTGAGCAAACAAAAGGGATTTTTAAAAAGATTTCATTTATTTATTTTTAGAGAAAGAAGAAGACAGGGAGAAAGAGAGAAAGGTCAAAGTGTGGTTGCCTGGGCTGCATGCCCTCCCCTCACCGGGGACCTGGCATGCGGCCCAGGCATGTGGCCCGGCCAGGAATCGAACCAGCGACCCTTCGGTTCATAGGCCAGCACTCAATCCACTAAGACACACCAGCCAGGGCAGGAATTATTTTTTAAGCCACTAAAAATTTTGGGGTGATTTATGATGCAACAACAGAAAAGTGATAGGCCTGTCATCCAGCAATTCCATTCCTAGTTCAATGTTACGGAGAAACCCTTGCACATGTGCACGAGGAGATATGCACAGGGTGCTTATCACAGCCTATCAGACTGAGGGCTAAGTTGAGGCCTGTATCTTTGTTCAATGCAAACGGCACAGGGTGCCTGTAACAATGAGGTAGACACCAACAACATGCTGAACACAGCACGCCAGGTGCAGAAGTTCACAGACAGGACATGATTTCTATAGTGTTAGAAGTGTGCAAACCCACACAGTATGGTACTTCTGAGTGTATCGCCTGTCGTGAAACTTGTGTGGAAAGAGTAGACTCTAAATTCTGGAGCGTGGTTACCCCCTGGGGAGGGAGGCAGGAGGAGGATGAGACTCAGGAGGAACAGACAGGGAGTTTGCTTTGTGTCTATAATGTTCTGTTTCTTTAAAAAAATATAAATCTGAAGCAAATATGGCAAAACATTAAGATTTAACAAAGCTGGGTGGAAGACACATGGCTGTTCATTGCATTAGTGTTTATAGTTTTCTCTGCATGAGAAATATTTTACCATAAAAAGAGGTAATTTAAAAGATAGGAATGGAGGCGGGAGGTTCTGAGCGGTGAAGGATAAGGTAAGAGGACACAGAAACGGTTCTGCTACCTCTTAGGCCCGGTCCGTCTCCCCCTCCTCAGCACTTCTGCCCCTGGGTTCTTCAGGTCTTCCCTATGTCCTGAGCATAGGGCACCCTTTTTATTAAAAGGAAAAAAGAAGACTTCAAATAGTTGAGTTGCTACAGCCAGCAGCAGGGAGGGTGCGGGGAGGCAGACTGCCTGGGGGGTGCATGACCAGGACTCAAGAGACCTGAGCTTGGGTCTCAGCTCTTGCACTGCTCCTGCATGACCTGGCGCTACCTCTCCCTGGGCCTCAGTCCCTTACCTGCAGTATGGGATTAGTGGGTTAGTTAAGGGATCACCAACCCGCAAGTCTGTCAGAATCGACACTCAGGGCCCCCACCCCCAGCCAAGGTGACCAGAGTCTGCCCCACAGGGGAAGGAAGACCAGGCATTGAAAGGTCCCTAGGGATTGTGGTACCCACCCCTGGCTGAGAAGACCTCTTGGCACCCACGGGTCCCAGCATTGTAGGATTCTGTGATGCGGCAGCCTCTGTCTAAACTCGGTTAAGGTTGTCCAGAAAACTTACAGGCACATCTAAGTTGTCCACTGCACATACTTCTCCTCCGGCTGATCTATCCATCCTTGCATCCATCCACTTACTGAGTACTTACTTACTGTCCATTCATGCATCCATCCAGTCATTCAGTACCTACTATGTGCCAGGCACTCTGCAAGATGCTGGAAACTCAACAGTGAATAAAATAGACACAAAAAATCAGCACATAAATCTCAGGCTCACTTCTAAGCACTTTACACGTATTAACGTATCCTCACGACAAGTCTAGGAAGTAGGCACTCGTACTATCTCGTATCACAGCTGGGGCAACTGAGCAGTCGAGCATCTTTTTTTCCAAGACCAGCAGGGTGAGTGGCAGAGTCAGGATGCAGTTGAGCACTCTGCAGCATCACCCTCCCCAGCCTCCCTGACCTCCCACTCAGCTCCCTCTTCCCCGGCTTTCTCCCCACACCTCCCTACACAGAGGAGCACCTTTCTCTGCCTCCCACCTCCCACCTCCCACCAGGCCCGAGGCCCTTCCATGCGGCAGGGAGGGGGGACTGTGAGGGACGCAGAAGCCAAGCAGGCCTGCCATGTGTCGGAGGCCAGGAGCTTCGCCCGTCGTGCTTGTGAGGTTGGGGAGGGCCACTCAGCTCTTGGACTCAGATGGGAAGGACAAAGCCCTGATTTCCAGCTGGCAGGGCCCAGGGGGAAGGCGGGAAGAGCTGGGACCTCCTAGGAGGTAGGTGGGACAGGGTGAGATTGGACCCAGAAGGGCATCAGTCGCAGTAACTACCATGTACTGAGTTTCCAGCAGTATTTAAGCGAGTCCTTAACAAATGTCTGATTTCACCTCCACAAACTCTGCTAAGGTAAAAGTTGCTCCCATTGTAGAATGAGGAAACCAAGTCTACAGGGGCTGGTTAACTCTTCCAGTTGCCAGGCTGGGATCTGAACCCAGGCTCTCTAACCACAAATACTTCTGATCGAAGCCAGGAACCGTTCCAGGGGCCCAGGGCGGCAGTAAGCAGGGCAGGCCGGTTCCTGCCCCTGGGGCAGCAGCCAGGCAGGAAACCAGGGAGTTAGTGACTCTTGTCATTTCACGTAGTGACAAGTGCTATGAGGCCAGTGAATGTGAGGACTAGGACGGAAAGTGCCTAAGGGACTTCCATTTCTTACAATAGGATGAACTGGATGCCTGCAACCTTCCCATACAAACCACCTACAAGGGCTGGGTAAAATGTAACAGACGCCCCATTACAGACAGGCACAACTGCAGTGACAGAAAATGGAGGGAAATCATCAGGCATGGGGCGGGGCTTGGCTCTCCACCGTGGGGAGCAGGAAAACCCAAGGCGACAAGTGAGCTACCATGAACCCCAGCTCTTATCAGCCTGAGGGTTGAGACAGAGACACATCCTCTCAGGAGGGACTGACCTCCCACCCAGGTGTCCAGTATTCTCATAAATAAGGCTGTTCAAGCAGGAGCCGGTGCTCCGGACTGTACACCGACAAGGAAATAAGCAACCGTGAGTGAGAGTCTGCCAGAACAGTGAGCCCCAGATTTCGGTCCCTGTCAATTTCATCTCGTGCAGTTATCAGAGAACCAAAAACGTGTATATTTAATGTGTTTAAAGTGATATGGGAGGGAATGAAATACGTCTAAGGAAGCCGATATTGGATTGGTGGTCAAGGACCACCTTGTGAGCACAACACTTTTGAGATAAGACTTGAACGAGGAGAAGGAGCCGGCCATGCAGAGGACAGAGAAGAGCATCCCGGGCAGAGGAAACAGCAAGTGCAAAGGCCCTGAGGCAGGGCTGAACTTGGCCTGTTGAGGAGCAGAAACAAGCCAGTGTGCTGGCTGGGATGACCTTGAAGGAGTGTGGTGAGAGGGACGGGAAGGGGCCCAGGATCTTGGTGATGGTCCCTGTAGGTCCTAGGAAGAAGTCTGGATTTTATTTTAAATGCAAGGGGAAGTCCTCCGGGCTTTAAGAAGGAGCTTGACATGGTCTAATGTGCATTTTTAGAAGATCACTTTGGTCACCTTGTGGGGGAAGGATGGTGACAGTGTCTGTGTTAGAGCCTAAGATTTCAACCCTAACCATCCCCAGAAGAAACTCCTCGCCCAGAGAGGGGCTCCAGGGGAGTAAACAGGGGGAGTCCGTGTGTGAGATGGGTGTGGGGGTGGAAGCTGGATGGGGAGAAGCTACAGATCAGTGAACTCAGCCGGAGAGGCAGAAGTAAGGAGCTAAGCCTGGGTAGCCCACTCTGACCAAGCCCCGTCACCCAAATTAGTGACTTAATTCATTGATTGATTCATTCGGTAAGATAGCAATCCTACCTAACCACTGGGGACAAAGAGGCAAGAGGCCCAGCCTCTGCCCCCAAAGAGTTTAAAATAAATAAACAATCACAAACCCATGGGAAAGGCTCTGAGCCTGGGAAAGGCCTGGGAGCACAGGGGAAGGGTGAGAGCCTGTCGCAGGGAGGGTGTGTCGGGGATAATTTCTCAGGGGAGGGGACGGAACCACTCCTCCCCTCTGCCTCCCAGGACCCAGGATCTCCCAGGGAACCCTTCTGTGCCTCTCCCTATAAAAGGCAGAGGGTGGGGTGGTTGTATCTCTCCCACAGAGACCCCCCACCCTGCACTGGAAGAACTTCCCTGCAGTCCCCTGAGAAAGGGCGAGAGGAGACAGTGGCGGCTAATGACAACAACCACAAACCTTGGATCTGGGTCTCTTTCACTTCCATTCCCTTGTTGAATGATGTCAGTAGGGCAGGAATCATTACCCCATTTCACATGTGAAGAAACTGAGGCCCACAAAGGACCTGAACAGACACTTCTCCACAGAAGACATACAGATGGGTCATAGGCGTATGCAGAGATGCTCAGTGTCACTGATCATCAGGGCAATCCAAATGAAAACCACAGTGAGTTGTCACCTCACACCTGTCAGGATGGCTATCATCAATGAATCACCAAAAAGTGCTGGCGAGGATGTGGAGCAAAGGAAGCCCTCGTGCACTGTTGGTGGGAGCGCAGGCTGGTGCAGCCGCTGCGGAAGGCAGTGTGGAGATACCTCGAAAAATGTAAAACAGAACTAACTGCCTTATGACCCAGTGATTCCGCTTCTGGAAGTTTATCCAGAAACACTAATTTGAAAGAACATAAGCGCCCCTATGTTCATTGCAGTGTTATTTACAATCGCCAAGGTGTGGAAGCAGCCCACGTGTCCATCAGTAGATGAGTGGGTAAAAACGCTGTGGTACACTTACACAATGGAATACTACTCGGCTGGGAAAACCAAGGGAATCTTACCCTTTGCTACAGAATGGACGGACCTGGGAGCATTGTACTATGTGAAAAAAGCCAGTCCAGGAAAGACAAATACTGTATGATCTCACTCATGGGTGGAATCTAATGAACAACGTGAACTAACAAGGAAAATGGGGACAGACGTACAGACAGAGAGCAGGCCGACAGCCGCGGGAGTCTTGTGCTGGATGTTGGGGAGGGGGCGTTGAGAGATTGAGCAAAAAAGAAAAAGAGACAAACCCACGGACACGAACAACAGCATGGTGATTGCCGGGGAGAGGGCAGGTGGAGGGAGGGAAAGGAGAGCATGGAGGGGGGGATAGATGGTGATGGACGGAGACTGGACTTGAGGAGGTGACCCCACCACGCAGTGTACAGATGATGAGTTGTGGAGTCATGCACCTGAAATGTGTGTAGTTTCGCTAAGGGAAAAGAAGAAACTGAGGCCCAGTGAAGCGAAGTCCCTATCCAAGGTTCCCAGGGAAGGGGAGGCTGGGCCCACGGGACTGAGCCTCCTGTTTCAATGCTCCCGAGTGGACTGGCCGCGCGTGCCCGTCCTCTGTGCCCACTGTCCTCACCCCGGCCCCACTCAGGCCCAACTGCCCTCTGCTTGCCACCAGGGCCCCCAGGAGCGAGAGGTAGTGACAGCCGAGCCTTGGTCAGGAGCAGGGAGACTCAGGGCAGCCACACCAGCATCCCTGGCTGGTCACCCCAACTTCTTCTCCAGTTCCCGGGGAAGAGTCCTCTGGAATGGGGTGCACGAAGCCAACTTTATAAAATTCTCCACAAGCAGCCAAGCGGAACCTATTTTCCCTCACAATGCAATTAACGGCACCAACATTTACAAAATATGATTACAAGCGCTTTGGTTAAGTAGAGGAAAGTATATTAGATAGCAGCGAGGGGTTGATCTTAATGTGCATTTTTTCGAGAGACTTGCATTTTCTTTGTGCAAATAAAGAGGCCCTAAATTCTCCATAGGCACTAAAATCAATGCGGTGGAACCATGATAACAAACACGGGCTCCACTTTTTGCTACATCCCCCAATTAATTAAGCCTTTCACGGGCATGTAATTAGGAACATTAGCAAGTCATAAAATTGCCGTGAGTCTTTAAATTATGTGCTGGCCCTCAGCAATTTGTTTTTAATTCCTTCTGAAGACAATGGCACTGCGGGGCCCAATAGATCTTCATAGCGCCTACTGTGCTCTGCCGTACTGCAGCGAGCGGGCCAGCCTGCCGGGGCTCCCCTCCGGGCGGCTGGGGTGCCCGGCTCCGGCTCCCAGGGCCCAGGGGTGCCGTGTGACTCCAGCCTGCTCTTTCTTCCTCTTTCTTCCCACTTTCCTTTCTTTCTACTTCCCCTTTATTTCTCCTTCTTCCCTCCCTCCTCTCTCTTCCTTTTCTGTCTCCTTCTTTTTTCTCTTCTCTTTTTGATTTCTTTATCTCCTTCTCCTGTCTTTCTTCCTCTCCTTCCGTCTCCTTCGTCGCTTTCTTCTCTCTCTCTCTCTCTCCTTACTTTCCCTCCACTCCCCCCACTCCTGAGCCACAGCGCCAGGCCTCTCCTTGCCCTTCCCGTGCTCCCTCAGGGGCAGGCTTGGCACACAGAGCTGCTTCCCTCCCCCACTCCCTTGCAGGACCCAGCTCTTGGCCCCTCAATCCTTAACCCTGTTGTAAAGGACCTCAGAGGCCATCTAGCTGACCTGCCACTTCTCTGATTTGTGGTATCAGTCACACTTCTTGGGAGCCAAACCCCCAAGCAACCTGGAGGTGTTGCAGGGAATGCGGGGCAGAGGTTATGACCCCACTAGCACTGTCTTCCTCCTCTGGGGGAAGGGGAAGTGGGAAGCGATGCATGGGGCTGTGGTGATTGCCTGGCTGGCAGAATGCCCCCAAGTGGCCTTTCACTCACTGCCAGGGCTCCCCGGGGCCTAAGGGAGTGGTGAACCCTGCTCCCCAATCCTGCACCACCTAGATTCCCCCTCCCCCCGAAGCGGTTGCTCTTCCAAGCCCGCAGACACCAGCACCAGGACTTAGGGAAACTGGGGCTCCCTGTTCAGACCTTCTAGATCCAGCCCTGCCCTTGTGTCTTCCATCCGAGCCTGCCTTTTCTGCCAGCCACAAATTTCTAACTTCTGAATCCAGATCAACTAGATCTTGACGTGGAGCCTGCAGTGGCAGGTCCATTGGCTCTGTCCATCTCTTCTCTGGGGTTTGCTGAAATTCTGGGTAGCATCCAGCTGACTCCTGGCTGGGGCCCCTTCCCCTTCCTCTGTACCGTCAACATCCCCTCCTCACTCCCAGAGATCACAAGGCTTTGGGGAAATCTTACAAACCCCAAGGTTTAGACCTGGGAGGAGCATTACAAAAGAGCACACCACGGCCCCTACCAAGCCAACATCCAGGAACAAAAGATCTGCTTGCTCAGCAGCCAATCACTGTAACCATCTGTTGTTCACAGCCACTGTGGGGTCTGAGGCTCCTCGCCTTCTCGGTCTCTTCGGAGCTTCTGCCCTCTCACCGAGGACTAGCTCTTTCTCTGTGCTTTTCTCAAGTGCAACAGACATCACTCGTGCTCAGTGATGTTTTGGGTTCTGCTTGCCTTCTGAGCACGCAGGAAGATTGCACCCCCTGCCCCACTACTGGCATAGTGGTGTGACTTGGTTGGGTCAATGAAATGTGAGCATAAGTGGTATTTGTCACTTCCAATAGGCACAACTATTTAAGAGCCTTATTACCCCAGCCCCCCTCCGGCACTCGCTGGTGTGGGGGTGCTGTGGAGCAGCAGGCCTGGAATACTCGGTCCGCACACGGTGGCAGCTGCTCCGAAGAGTTGCCCAGACCCAAAGAATTTGCATGAGCAAAAAATAGATTTTTGTTGTGTTAATCCATTGAGATTGGGTGATGTTTGTTACCACAGCGTAACCTAGCCTGTCCTGACTAACCCACCAAGAAAGAGCCTCTGACTGGCCCAGCTAATGTTTCTGCCCAGACCAGGCTGTTCGTTGCACCAGTGTGGGGCTCAGTTGCCTTTGGGTCTAAGACACACCCTGCCTGCCCCAACCAGGAAGACAGTTTTGCAATTTGTAAGTTTCTCATACTCAACAGAATCAATGTTTTGCTTGTTTTGGCCAACAAGGCCCTCAGTGAGCTGGCCCCTGCCGACCCCTCCAATCACACCTCCTGCTAGTCCCAATCCTGTTTCAAGTATTATCTGTTCTTTCAGGCCTTTTCTGGTCCGTTCTGATCTGTATCCCTCATACGTAGCACCAAGCACACACAGCAGGTCCTTGAATGACACCCTTTTGGTCAATGTTGCTTTGTTATAACGTTGACGAGATGCCTGCAGAACTTGACTCTTGTTTATATCAGTTAGCCTATGGTAACATTGGTTTTATCATACATTGTTTTGCTTAAGCTGCAGCACCTGATGACAACATTGAGGACTTACTGTACTTCTACCGCAGATTTACCCTGTGACCTTGCTCTTATCTGCTTGTCTGTCTGCATGCTCAGTCCCCCTGGACGGGAGGGTCCTCAGACATGACCAGCACCTCGGTCATCGCTTGGTCTCCCCTCTCACTCCAACTCATTGTCACCAACATGTTGCTGACAACAAGCACGGTGAGGCCGACATTTATTGATTGCTTACCACCTGCCTGCGCTGGGCCACACACCGTACCTAGCTGGTCTCTCTGAATGCGTGCTGTCATTATCTTCGTTGTATACCTTCTGGAGCCTCTAAGTTGTACTGCCTCTCCTTGTGGTCCTGCAGTTTCTCAGTAATACTCTGGGGAATGAGTGACCGCTGTCTGCATCACATGAATGAATGAAGAAGTGAATAGTGACTTATACACAAAGAAGAGGCTAGGGCCTCACGTAACGGACGTGGGAAAGCACAACTCCTCCGCCAGTCACGTACGCCTGCTTTATAAACTGCCCAGGCAGCCGTGAGTTTGTCTGTAGGGAGTCCGTGAACAGTCAGGAGTGTCCCCAGTGGGAAGGACACACAGCTCCCTCAAACTCCCCCCACCCCCGGGCTGGCACATGCGCGTATTCCCTGCCCAGAGCCAACAGCCCCCTTGGAGACTTCCAGCCCCAAGCAGGGCCCACCTGCTGGCTCGCACCAAAGCAGGCAGGGTGCCCCAGGAGCCCAGCCTGGGGCTCTGCAGGGCCCATTTGGAGGTGGCTGCATGCCCCTAGGGACGAGATGCTGTGATTGGGAGCCTGGCGAGCAGAGTCTAACCTTGAGTAAGTGTTTTGTTGTTGTCATCCGCAGATCTAACGCAAAGCCTGCTGAGAATACGCGGCAGAGACATATATTACAGCCAGAGCATTTTATCTCGCACATGTGACCCTGCCCATCATGAGCTGTGCATTTTATTCTCGCTGGTGGGACAAAAACCACCTCCCACTGCAGCATATATCAAGGGGAAGAATGTTGAACTTTCTTTGCATTAATATAAATAGCTGTTTAGGCCTCATTCCCCAGCCTGGGACCCTCTGTGCACCTGTCCTTCATCTACTCTATTTGGCATCTGGTTCAAGTTTGGTTTATTTAGAGCCCAGATCGGCAGGCTTTTACATATTAAAGGTGCATTTTAAAAGAGCATTTTCTATTCTAATTTGGGGGAGCCAAGCTCTTTAGGGCTTTCGGGAGCGGTGTCCACCTGATTTACATTTCCCCCACTGGAGCTGAGCCACAGACTCACATTAGAATGTAAATAATAGTGATGGATACATGTATCTTCAAAGATCCATTTTCTCTCCATTTTTTCTCTCTTTTGGGGGAGGGGGCCAGCCGGGGAGGCATAGAAGTACCCGGGCTGTGGGGGCAGAGGGAAGGGAGAGGAGCCCAAGGGAGGATGCCCCGGGTTTCTGGGAAAGGCGGCTCCGAGGGAGGAAAGGTGCGCATGCCGCCCGCTCCGAGGGCCGGGATGCTGGAGCTCCTGCAGGGTGGCGGTCAGAAATCTTGGCAAAGCCAGTGCCTTCTTCATTTGGGGATAAGGTGTTGTGTTGCCATTACACCAGTGTTTAAATAGAGGCTCCAGGGTGACTTTGGAAAGTTCACTACCACTCTGAGCTCAGTGCACTGGTTGGGCTATGGGGCTCGTCATCATTGTCCCTTATAGGGCTGTCCCGAGGAAAAGGTGAGGCGGCACCTGTGAAACACATGGCACAGTACCTGGCACACAGTAGGGGAGCAACTTAACACCCTTTAGCTATTGTTTGTTATTATTATCCTTGTAAATCTTGTCTTTTGTTCCCAAGCCCTAGTGCCCTGCACGTGGTAGACACTCGATTTGTGTATATGAGCTGGACTCCGTTTATCCACGGCCAAGAACGGTACCTACCTGGCTCCTACTCTGGGCCATAGACACAGCACAAGGCCCTGGAGAAGGGTGATGTTTGAGGCATGGCTCCTGATCTCTGCCCACCTGCCACTCCCACCGGAGGCTCCTGTCTCACCTGCCTCTTGGGGTTCCCCCACTGAGCCGTGGTCTCTCAGGCTTTCAAAGGCCTCAGCCCAGGACCTCCTCTGTCCTCTTTTTCAGCCGGATGAATTTCACTCACCCTCTTCCAGGAAGCCTTCCCAACCCTCCCAGCTGGGTTAGGTCCCTCCTTAGGGGTCCGGAGTGCCCCTCAGTTCCCTCTACCACCTTGTTTACTGTCCTCGGTGCTAACCCTTTTGTGAAGCCGTATCCCCCACTAGAGGGTAAGCCCCAGGGGAGTGGAATTGGGTCTGTGTTGGTCACCATGATGCCCCCAGCCTGGCATACAGTCGGTGCTCAGCAAATGGTTGCTCTAGAATGATGAAGTTGGTGTTTTCAAGATGTTCACAGGCTCAGCAGGGATGATGGACCCACACACAAGTTGTTACGGTGCAAAATGCGCTTTGAAAGAGATGCTGGGCATGTCAGGAGGGCTTCCTGGAGGAGACGGCCATCCAGCAGGGCCTTAGAGAATAAGTAAGTGCTGTTCTAGAGAAAGAGGGAGAGAATTTGAAGGAGTGGAGATTTTGACAAAAGAGAGACCCTGAATGGGAACAAAAAGAGATGGAATTCTTTTTTGATTCCAAGGTGCTCTTAGATGTTGGTTGGGACCCACCTGGAAGTGTTTCCCAAATGTGGGTGCTAGGGAGATCTAACTGTGGAGGCCAAGGGGAGGTGGAAGGAGCAGGGAGAGGAGGTGTCTGGCCTCAGCCTAGCTGGGAAGCGGGAGGCAGAGTGGGAAAGAATGTCCATCCCCTAACCTTGAAGGGCACCTTGGCTTGGGTGCCCAGTACCAGGCGCTCCGAGGACCCAAGACAGCAAGGACTGAGGAGGAGATGAGAAGAGGGGGCCCTTCTGGTTCCGATGTCCCCAGCCAAGACTACTTCAGAAATCCAGGGGAGAGAAGCCTAGGGCCCTTGCTTACGAGCCATCATGGGGGCAGGGCAGGGGTGACATCGGAAGTAATGACGGTGAAGAGGGGGAAATGGGAGAGGGGAGCAGAAGAAAAGAGCATTGGGTGCTGGGTGTGCTCTTGGTTCAGAGAGACAGGAGAGGAGGGGGAGGGTGTGGGCCGTGGGGAGGTGGACCCTAGGGTGAGGGGAGAGGCAGGGAGGGCCTCCCAAGGAGGCTGGAAGGAGGTTTGACTGTGGCGAGTGCTGGGGGAGGAGAAAGAGCGGGGAGGGAGGGAGGGCAGGAGGTAGAGAAGGAGACGGAGATGCTCTTTCATCTTCTTCCCGGAGAGAGGAGCCAGGCTGAGATAGGGAGAATGACAGAAAGTCTCATTGGAGCTGTTGGTTTGAAAGAATTTGTCTTTGGAACAAGCTTTTTATCAGCCATCCTTAAAGATCAGGATTCCTCAGAGGCCGTTCCGTCTTCCTCTGTCTCCATTTCTCTCTGTCTTGCCCTCCTTTCCGGGTTCCCTGTCTCCTTTCACAGCTCACGGACCCGTTTTTGGCCCCATGTCTGTCTCTGTCTGTTTTTTCAGTTTCTGGGATTCCCTCACCATCTTTCTCTGTCCTGAGTCACTGCCCGCCAACAATGGGCCAGACCCTCCCCGAATCTCAAGTGGGCTGTGGGCAGAGCCACTGGTCCAGACTATGGGTCTTCTTTGGCCAAATCAGGGAAGTTCTCTGAACCTCTGTTTCCTCTTCCATAAATTGATAGGGTTGGATGCCAGAGCCTTTAAGACTGAGGTTGTAGGCAGGTGCAAGGCTCCTCAAGGTAGGGAGAGCCTTGAAGCTGTCCAGGAGAGGAGGTCCCTTAGAGCTGGTGGGCTTCTACCCTCCTTTATCAGATGAGGTCCCAGGAAGGGGGGCTGGCCTGCCCTGATAGTCCTGTGCTGGCTGACACCCAAACCTCGCCCACAGAGAGGGCAAGGGAGAGGTCTGTGCCTCAACACCATCTGCAATGGGCATCAGGGCCGCATAAGGACCGTTAGATGCCCTCCTCAAATGTAATTTAAAACCCCAACAACTCAGTGGTAAGTCGGTATAAGGAAATGTCCGATCCTCCCATGTTACTTATATGCGTTCTTTGGAACATTGAATTCTTTCTACAACTGTGGTCAGGTGGTCCTGCTTTGCGGGTGCTCTCGGCATACGCTTGCCTGCCCAGGGTGTCATATGATCCACCAGGACACATCAAACTTAAGAGACCATCAGTTAGGCAAGGGCTCAGCCACAACACCCATCCAGGCTGTACATGAGGCAGTGAGGCTGGGGCACAGGGGGACAGGCCCCTCTTGAGGAAGATACACTTTGGGCTAGGCTGCAAGGCCCTGAGTCCCAGGGAGGAAAAGGGGTGGGGACAGGTCATGGGAGCCCTTGCTTCCCAAGCCTGCCCCGGGCCAGCTACCTTTCACACCGTGGCCAGGTGTCCAGGTGTGGCTCTCACCTGTCCTGTGTCCACAGCAAAAGCAGGCCTGAGAAGCAAAAGGAGAAGGGACCTGGTTCTGACACCCCGCAATCCCCAGTCCCACCAGCAGGCCCTGGAGAGGGCAGAATGCAGGAAGGAGTTAAAGAAGAAAATATGCATGACACTTGGCAAAATTTGTAGAGCAGACTTGATTCGGGACCACCACAGTGAGTATTGGGGCTGCAGCAACTGGATTTTGCAGGGGTTCAAGGCCCAGCTCCAACCAAGTGCAGCATGGACAGGTGGGACTTGATAGCCAAGGAGCGGGGTGGTGTTGGTGGGCAGAAAATTACTAAGAGGAGATATCAGGGCTAAACCAACCTGACAGGATTCTTACTAAAGACAGATCAGGGGTTAAGACAACCCTTGGAGGTGGGGGGCGGGGTAAGGGGCCTGAGAAGGTGTCAAGGGTGGGGGACTCTTGCCAAACTGACTTACCAGGGTTCTTTCTAAAACTGGATCTTACAAGGTCGTGCACAGAGGGGCCTAGGAGAAGGTTCAGGAGCCTGCCTGGAGCTTGGTCACGCAAAGAATCTTTGTCTCCAGGAGGGGAGGCGTGGGAAACCATTGGGAGCACCTGCGTGGACAGAGTGTGTACAGTATGCAGGGGCTTTCCCCACGTTAGGGAAGGAGTCTTGTCCCCTCTTCCCCAGGAGACACTGCGTGTTTGCCGGTGTCAGGGGCGGGAGAGAGTGGAATGCAGGCAGAACCCTGGCAGAAGAGCTGCCGGCTGGAAGGCCAGAGGGGAGCCACGCCCGAGGTGGTGGAGCAGCCGGCCGCAGGCCTTCCTCCACTTGCCTCTCCTTGAGTAGTGACGTCTCATATTCCCAGATAACCTAGCTCTTACCTGTGCCCTGGCTGATGGCCTGGAGAACGCTCACTTCCCGCGCCTGGATATTAATGCTAAAATGTCAATGACTTGTTATGCTTGGAAAGGATAGGACCTGGTGGGGTCAGAGGTTTTCTTGGAGCCATCAGGAGCTTCCTCCTTCCTTCCTCCAGTTCTGACTCTGGGCCTGAGGGCCCCCAGTGCAGGAAGGGCTGTGACCAGGGGACAAGGGACAAGGGAGGGTGAGCCAATGGTGGCCTGGGTGTCAGGCCTGAGCTGTAGCTTTGGAAGCCTCACTTCCGGGCCAGTGACTCTCAAACATCTCTGAGGTGCCTGATCTGTCCCCCACCCTCCAAAGTTTGGGGGTGACCCTCTGGGGCATGTAGGTCCCCTCCCTAGGCCCAGCCCTGCTGTTCCCAGGCGCCTGGGCTGGGAGGGGGCTATGCTCCCGTGGGAGTGGGGGCAGGAGTGGGCCAGGCCCTGCGCAGAGAGGCCTCAATTTCACAGGGCTTGCTCCTGAGTGAGTTTCGCATAAAAGGATTAAGGCGAGAGGAAGTGCAGAGGAAATGGGATGTTGGACACCTTGTTAAACGGGCTGTCAGGGCTCCCCGAGCGTGGGTGCTAACTCTATTCCCTGCCCGAGCTGAGAGCGGCCCAGGCCATTACCTGAGTGATCAAAGATAGGGCCTGTGAGTCAGTGCCTGGAGGACCCCGAGGCCGGATGCGCCAGGAGAGGGAGGGTGGTTCTGGTACCTCCGCCCCCAGAACACACCGCACACACTCTCCTTCAGCCCCGTTCCGGAGGGAATTCCAAGGGGTCAGGGAGAAGGGTAAAGGGAGGCTTGAAGTGTCCTCCCGCCTGGGCCTGGGGAGCTCTCCACCCCAGGAGTAAAAACAGCATGTTTGGGGCGAGAAAATAGGGGGCTGGGGGTGGTATGTGACCTAATGATGTGTAGATTATCATTTCCTCCCTTATCTTCACGCCAGGAACATTCTTTTTCCTGAGCCAGGGAATTGGCTCAGTCTGTGAATGAGTCTGATCGGATCAGCTCTTTTTCTAAAGAGATAAGGGAGTTGTCAGGACGGGGCGGGGGGAGTACTTCCTGGGGGACAGGGGCTCCTGAGGACCTGAGGTAGGTGGGAGACATGTTGTGGGGAGGGTCCCGGTGGCCTGCAGGCTGGGGCAGCGCCCACGTCCCTGCAGGGAATCCCTGCCTTTGTCCCTGTCTGCCCTCTGCCCCCACTTCGGCCCACGTCACCCAGCCAGGTCCCACCCATCCTTTGGAGGGGAGCCACAGCCGGGGCTGAACAATCTGGTCACCTGGGAGCCCTGGAAAACTTACCCACATCCAAGACCTGCCTGAGACAGATGGAAGCAGAATCTCTGGGGGCGCAGATACTGACATGGTGGCCAAGGTCCTCTTGGGGATTCTCAAGTGCAGCCAGGTTCGGCTCTCCTTGTCCGGGAAGCATTCCCTCAGGCCCCTGGCTGGGTTAGGTACCCACCCCGTCTGTCTCTCCCGCTCCCTGGGGCAGATCTCCAGGAGTCACACCTACCACTTGGCAGTTTTGTTTACCTGTTGGTCTAGACTTCCCACCCCAGACTGGGAACACCTGGGGGTGGGGGCAAGGGGCACGAACCATTGTCCTCTGGCCTCAGTCCCGCCCAAGGTGGGCCAGCAATACACAGCACTGAAGAGGGGAATGCCGGGAGCCACCCTCAGTCACCTATCTCCATGCCCCATCCAGTTGGTGCTCCCAAAACGTGATGACTGTGTCCGGAATGCCTGTTGATCACATTGCCCCTCCGAGGTGCGGGACATGGGAAGTTAGCAGAAGTTCTCTCGTCCTGCCTGTTGTCGGGGCTGGGGGGCGTGGCTTCAGGACACCTCCTCCCTGGTCCCCACCATCACCACCACCAACTTTTGTATCCTTTCAACTGGGAGAAATGAGAGTTTAGATCAAAGGTTAGCACCCTTTTTCTGTAAAGGGCCGGGTAGTAAATACTTGAAGCTGTGTGGGCCCTCCTGTCTGTCCCATCAACTCTGCCGTGGCCGTGCCGCCGACGCAGCCGAGGATGAGACAGGAATGAGTGGGCGTGGCTGCGTTCCCGTAGCACTTCATTTGTGGATGCCGAAATCTGAATTTCATATAATTTTCACATGCCACGAAATTCTTTCCAGGTTTCTCAAAAGTCATTCCTAGCTCATGGACATAGGAAAACGGGGGCGGGGGGTGGCTGAAGTTGGGGCTGTCATTTGCAGACTCCTGATTTCACTGAAATTGGGGGTGGGCGTTTCCTGATTCCGAGCTTAGAGCTGAACGCAGATCTCCACCCGCACGCCCCCGAGTCTCTGGGCTCCCAGGCTGCCTCTCCGTAAGGGAGAGGCTGTGTGAAGGGACGCAGGTGGAAACCCTGGTCCCTTCAGGGCCGGGGGTGGGAGTGTGAAGGCTGTGAATCCTGAGACACCCTGATAAGTAACGTGGCTCCACTTCAGGTCATTTCCTGAAAGTCAGATCCACTTTGCACGTGCAGACGAGAGTGGGAGCTTCAGAATTCACTCTTGGGGCCTCCAAATTAAAAGCCAAATAGGATGTAGCTTTTGCCTGTGCTGCATCTTCATCTGTCAAGAGCGGTTATCTTCACTGTCCACTGCTGAGGCCCACCACTGTCAGTTACCCCCACCCAGAGCCCGCCTTGTCACCTCCTCAGCGTGGCACACAGCCAGCAGGGAGATGTGCCCACTAATGGGCCTGAAATCCCCCTGGTTACTCAAACATGGAGGGAGGTGTGACTGGGGGCCCCAATGGGGTGGCTCACCCAGCTGGGTCTTGGGTGGAACCTGCCACTTCTGGCCCAGATTCCTACCCAGAGTCTTGCCACTTGGGGCCTGTGCCAGACTTCTAGAGGTTCTCTCTGGGGAGGGTTGGGGATTCTCTACAAAGGCCCAGCTACCTTGGGGGCACAGTGAAAGTCTGATGCGTAGAAACAGCCGGCTGCAGCCCCTGCAGGAGAGGTGGGGCGGGGGGGGACGCAGCAGATGGATATGATGCAGAGGGCCCAGGAGAGCAAGGGCTTCGGAGTTACACACTTAGTTCTAGTCCCGGAGGAGATGTTTCCTTGCTGTGTGACCTTGGGCCAAGTGCTTCATCTCTCTGAGTTTCAGTTTCAACTTCAGCAGTCGTACCAGCATGCCCCTCACAGGAATGTATGTTTTAAGGTTCACGAGGAGCCCAAAGGAACATCAGGTAGGACCCAAAGTGCCCTTCCGTTCAGAGCTGGGAGTCAATGTGTCCTGGGGGAGAGCTGGGAGCGGTGGGTTCTGCAGCGGGACCACCAAGTTGGTGGGGGCCCTTGCTTTGTCCCTGCAGCTTTGTCCCTCCCCCACCGCTGTTTGGGGAGGGGCCTGGGAGCTGTCTCGGGCTGTTTGTTTGTTTGTTTGTATATTTGTTCCCCTCATGACCCAGAATTCTCAGACTAACTGGTGTCAGTAGACGGGTTAAGATTCATCCCATCACTACTGTGACCTCTGGCAAGGTAGCTTGCCTCTCTGAGCCTCGGGGCTCTCACCTGTAAAATGGGGATAATGTCTCATTGGGCCGGCATGTCCCAAGGGATGTGAAAGTAGCTTGCAAACATATGGGCCACACACATAATCATACAGATTTATGTGTCCTCTCCTCCCTCTAGCCAGCTCCCCTGCCAGCCCCCAGCCTTGCTCCTCAGACACCCCCACCCCACCCCCACCCCCAGGCCATTTGTCAACGCTGAGACTTGCCAGACTAGATTCACTGGAGAAAGGGGCTCTTTTCCCACGGGGGTTCCCTCACCTGCTGTGGCTGAGCCAGGCCAGGATGGAGATTCCAGCCCTGCCCTCCCTGCCCAGTGGTCCTGGCCATCACCTCGGCTGTCACCCCAAGTCATCCAAGGCCTTGCTGTGTGAGAGTCCCACACCCCCAAGACTACTGAGGTGGGGTCTGGGAGAGGGGCAGGTCTCTGCCCCCATTTCTTCACAAGTCTCCTGCAAAGGAGTACCCTGCCTTCTCGGGAAAAAATTCAATATATTTGAAAAATTACAAGAGCAAAATATGTTCCTTAGAAAACATTTAAATACAAGAATATATGAAAAACCAAAAGAAAGAAGTGTCCCTGGCCTGCTTTCCCTTCCTGTCTCTACGATGTGCCCAGGACCTGCCCCAGCAGAGGCTGCCTGGCTCAGTGCTGCTCCCAGCCTGAGGGCCGCTGAGGGGGGCAACAGGGCCTCCTGGCCTCTGGACCTCCCAGCACCATGCCCTGCACACAGTAGGTGCTCAGTATATGTTGAGTGACCAATTGAGGGCTGGTTTCCCCAGACTATGGTACAATCCTGTTGAGAGCAGGCGGGCTGTTGGGGGGGTCAGCAGGATTAAATACCATTAGGGGTTCAGAAATTAAGATATGGGGTGGAACAGCCCTGGCTGCTGTGGCTCATTTGGTTGGAGTGTTCTCCTGTAGCCAAAAGGTAACCGAAAGGTCGCTGGTTTGATTCCTGACCCCTTTGATTCCAGTCAGGCATGTGCCTAGGTTGCAGGTTCAACCCCAAGGCGGGGAGCATGCAGGAGGCAACTGATGGATGTTTCTTTCTTCTTTCCTTCCCTCTCTCCTGTCTCTCTCTTAAATGAGAATAAAATAAAACTTTAAGAAAAAAGACAAGGGGTGGAATGACTCAGTATCAGCAAAATGATGATCCTTTTCCTGAGACGAAGATGGGGCCTCCCGGGCTCTATTTCCCTGTGAGGGCTAGAAGGTGGTATGCTGTCTGTTTTGAATGGAACTTCTTCTTCATTCATGCTCTTGACACATACTCACCTAATGCCTGCTGTGTGCCAGCCTCAGGAGGCGGGCAGCGGTGGGGAGGGAAGAGCACTCCAACGAAGGAAGCATGGCCTCCCAGCTGTGAAAGTCAGGACTTTCTCCTAGAGGAAAAGGAGTCCTGAGCAGGGGCTGGGGAGGCCAGGAGGACAGGGAGGCTAAGTGGCTGGCCCTTCCCAGGGGGTGGGAGAGGCCTGGGGGTCACAGTGGACAGTGAGTGTGGGAGGGGGAGGCCCTGGATGGAGCCTCCCTAACCTGCCCCCACGCCCTCCGCCAGTCTTCTACAAATGGAAGCTGCCCAGAGCTGGAGAGGGGGTCCCTTGGCATCCAGCTCCTAAAGCCCAGCGATGCTTGTGGAGATGGCGGGGAAGGACTGGTTGGATCTGATTTAACCCCTCTGAGCCTGGAGGCAGGTGGGCAGAGGAGGGAAAGTAGTTTAGGTAAATAAACGAACACAAACGTTTGTGGATGAGAGTTCTCCACTGGAACAGTGGGGCAGCTGGGCCCAGACCAGGAGGAAGGCCTAAAGGCAGGTCCTAGGGTCCGATGACTCTCCTCTGGCCCCGGTAAGGCTTGGAGTCGGAAAGGGCTGCTGCTCTCTCCCCGGGCCAGCCTCCAGAGGTCTTCCTCTGGCTTCAAGTCTCGCTAGGCTCCTTAGTCTGGGGTTTCAAGGAAGAGAGGGCCTAGGCCCAGGGATGTCAAAATGAGAGGGGGTGAGCTCTCTTACGTGTCCCCATCTAGTCCTCAGGGCTTACTGCCCCCAAGCCCTGCCAGGCAGCGCCTTGCAATTCAGTGCCAGCATGAGGCACCAGGGATGCAAAAACAATAAAGCAGGTCCTGCCCCTGCAGAGCTCAGCAAGGCACAGACCCTGATTGAGATGGCGCCATCAGTTCCCATGGTGGTGGCATCACAGGTAGGTACTGTGCAGGCTCAGACAGGGACAGTCCTCTCTGTGTGGAACTAGAGGGAAGAGAGGGTATCAAGGAGGGTCCTGAGGGTCGAGTAGTTGTTTTCCAGGCAAAGAGGTGGTGGGAGGGCACTCTCAGCCGAGGCGAAGCCTGAGCAAAGCACGCAGCAGGGAGGAACGCTGGGCGTGAGAAGCTGAGAGGCTGCTGTGCAGGAGTGGAGCCCAAATGCCTGTGCTGGAAGTCCACTTCCACCCTCTGTGCAGCTTCGGGCAGTTTGCAACCTCTCTGCACCTCTATACCCTAGTTGTGGTCGTTGTTAATGCTGTTTGCCAAACACTTTGACTGTGTCCGCTTCCAGGCACAGATAGGAGTGCATTTTCTGGCTGCCTGTGGTAGGTGAGGTCATGTGACTAGTCCAGACCAATGCTATTTGAGCAGAAGTGTCATTTCCGAGCCTGGACCATCAGCAGAAGGGCCTCCAGAGCTCTCTTTTTTCTTCCTGGCACCACGCAGAGTCCAACAACATTTGAGATTTGACTGTGTGGTCAGTCCAAGTCCCTAAGCCTCTCTGATGAGCAGCATCCCTGACAATGCACTTGGGACACATACCTGAGCGAGACATAAAGCTTACTCGTCACTGAGACTTAGGAGCTGTTTGTCAGGGCAGCATAACTTAGCCCGTGCTGACTGAGGGCTGTGATGGGGACACCATGAGTTAACACAGGTAAAGCACCTTCCACGTAGCCCTGGCACTCTCTACTCGGTACTGTGAGCTGCTGTTAGGAGTAGTATTGTCAGAGAAGTGGAGAGGAGTGGCCGCCGGTGAGGCTGCAAAGGGAAGCAGAAGCTTGCTTCTGAACATCTTAAACAGCAGGCCCAGGAGCTTGGGATTGATCCTGAAAGCACCAAAGAAGCAATAAAGATTTTTTAAACAGAAGAACAACTTGGTTTATGGACAGCTTACTCCAGAGTCTGGCAAACAGCAGGCATTTGATACTTCTTGGATAGATGGATGGATGGATGGAGTTTGCAGGAAAAAGGACCAGTAAGGAGACCATTTCAGCAACCCAAGTAACCCAAGGTGAGGCCTGGGCCCAGGGCAGGTGCCGTGCAGTTGGGTGGGACCCACAGCCTAGCACAGGGCTTCCATGCCCACCCCTACCCCGACCCGGGCAGGCAGCTTCTTTGGCACTGCAGCTGGTGCGCGGCGAACACCACCTCATAACTCACTGTGTTTATGATAAAGCGGAGCGGTTGTTTGGAAGACAGCCACTCTGATGCCTCACAGCCCCCAGGGCTGCTCCTGATATTTCTCCTCCACCATCCACTGCTTAACACGCCAGATCTTCCTCCCACACCCTGCGCCCCACACCCTCCGTCAGCGGCACCGATCTCTGCCCCCGTCTGCACACACCCTCCGCCTGCCTCTCCGGTGCTGCAGCCAGGAGGAAATTTATTACAGCCCCGGACTGCTGTGGGCAAATACTAATAAAATGCTGTTTTGCTGCAATTTGTTTAATTGGCCACAGAAGAGACGTCATGAGCACGTGCAGCCTCTGCTTGAGCCTGCCCGCCTGCCCGCCTGCCCGCCCAGCTCACAGATGCTCTCCTCCCTGCACCTTGCCTCCCTGGCTGTGACCACTGCGGGTGGGGCAGTGGAAGAAGGGGGGAAGGGGCCACTGGGGTGGAGAGGGCAGGAATCAGCCCACCTCCACTCATTTTTGCAGCACTTTACCGAGCTGTTTCACCCATGAACCTTAGGATCCTTGTGATCAGCCAGAATCGCCTGCATTCAAATCTCACCGGTTAGCTGTGTGACCTTAAGCAAGCTACAGAACCTCTCTGTGCCCCAGTTTTCTCATCTGTAAAATAAGAAAGGTAACAGCGTTGTGAGGACTAAATAAACTAATCGGTATTAACTCAGAACAATGGCTGATTCGTAGGAAGCACAAGATCAAAGTGAAGAATTTGGATTGCTTGGGTTCTAATCCCAGCTCTGCCGTCTACCAGCAGAGTGATTTTGGGCGAGTTACTTAACCACTTTGTAACTCGGTTTCCCCGTTTGTGGAATGGGGACGATAGTTGCAACCGCCTTCTGGAGTTGTGTAACGATTAGTTGAGCTACCCAGTGTGCAGGGGTCAGAACAGAGCCTGGCACGTGGCAGGTGCCGCAGAAGTGTGAGCTCAGCAGACCGTGGCAGGACAGTGCTGTGGGTTGGGGTGTTTGGGAAGCCTTTCTATCCCATGCTCCTTCACCGGACTGAATCATGGGGCAGGGGTGAGTCCTTAAGGATGGGAACTCCCAAGGGTAAAAAGTTCTAGCCGGTTGGTGCCTAGTATTTTGAAGGCAGCTGGCGCTGCTGGCAGGGGAGTGGAGGACCCTGACCGTCTCTCCGGGGCTAGGAGGTACAGCTCCTCAGACAGAGCCCTGGGGCTGGCCTGCTCCTGGGGTCTGCCCAGCCTCCCAGCTGCTCCCCTCTTGGCCCCTGGCACCCACACCCTGGGGGTGGGCACCTTGCCACCTGCCAGATGGCATCAGCAGAGGCTGGGGCATGGCGGTGGGTGGAGAGGGTTAGGCCAGGCTACGGGAGCCGGGCACCCGGGTCTTGGGACAGATGGGCTTGCCTCTCTGCCCAGCACAGGATGCCCAGGGGCAGGGTGGGGTCAGCCCCTCCTGATGACAAAGCTGGGTTTCAAGGTTTCCTAGCGTGATGGCAGAAGAGTGTGGGATGGGAGCTGGGAGTCTCCAAGCCAGTCCCTCCCCACCTCTGAGTCTGCTCCGCACCTAGAAAAGATAGAGGTCACACTTGTCTGGCAGTCCAGGTGAGACCATTAGCCCAATGCCTGGAGCCCAGTATGACCTCAATGCCCCTGTTATTGTTGTTATTTCATGGCGGGGCCGAAGTTGACACTGTGGACTCGGGCCAGGCAGCCTGAGTTCAAATTCTGACTCTACCCCTTTTCAGCTGTGGACCTCGAGCAAGCAACAGCCTCGCTGTGCCGCGTTTTCCATCTGAAAGTGGGCTAGTGCCAGAAGGTATGTCAGAGGGTTGTTGTGAGGAATCAACCCAATAGCACTGGACCCTTATTTTATGTTCTGTCAGGTCGGTGCCATTTTCTCTGTGTCAGGCGGCAAAACCAAGGGCCAGAGGGGTAAAGCCACTGGACCGAGGTCTCGCAACCACGGACGCAGCAGCCTGGCAGCACTTTCAGCCACTGTGGCCGGATGCTCTGCGTCTAGTCCTCTTCCCCCCTAAACAGGGATGCTGATGCCCGCTGTCTGATGACATAAGAGGCAGTGCACATACACCTTCACACATGGGCACATACCCCCCCCACACACACATTTCTATGCTTTTCTGGTAACCTTGGCCCAGCTGGCTCAGGAACCGTTGTCTACAAAAAACTCGCCCCTCCTGAAGACACCTTTCTCCCTGACCTCTAGGTCTTGAAGGCTAGAGTGTGTCCCAGGTTGCGGGAGGCAGTCCAGCGTCTTCATATGGCCTTAAGTCATCAGTCAAATTGAATTCTGGTGGGCAGGTTGCCTGACCACTGCAGGTTCTGCATCCCTCCGCTGCAGGATGTAGAGAGGGTGTCTCAGGAGACAGCTGCTCTGAGGTGCCTTCCCCCACACCCCTGGCGAGGAGGCAGGACGGCACAGGGTGGCAAGAGTTCTCCAGAGCCAGGGGGCCATGTGTGAACGCAGGCTCCTTCCCTGGGAATTCCACGGTGTGTTCTTGAGCGAGTAACCCGACCTCTCTGTTCCTCACGTACCTTACCTATAAGACGGGGAGGATGACAATCGTGCCAGTGTGGACGGGGTGCTGGACAACACCCCCAGCCAAGGCCCTCCACCCCACTGGTTCATTGAGGATGGTGACATTTTCAGTGCCATAGGTGGCCCCAGCCTAGCGCTGCACTAGGCCAGCTGCTCAGCGCTTCTCTCCCCTCTAGACTCTTCCTACAACCTCCTTCCGGCAGCCTCCTTGCCTCTGACACTGCCTACCCAGTGCAGGCTTAATCTCCTCCAACCCCAGCCCCAGTCCTGGGCCCCGCCCCCCTCCCCAGGAGCCTTTCCCAGGGCTCTGTGGGGCTGCTGGCCCATCAGGGGCCTTGCCAGTGGGACGAGGGCCTTTCTGAAGCCACCTATGTCCCACTGTACCCAAGAGAATACAGGGGCCCCAGGAGGGGGAAGGGTCTATCCCTCACAGTCCCAAGTGAAGGCAGCCAGGAGAGCCAGGACTCAGGAATTCAAGAAGGAAGTGGGGAGGGGACCCAGTCATTCTGGGCTTACTTAGGACTGAACAAATGTGTCTTGTCCCCAGCCAGGAATATCCCCAGGTTCTGTTCACCCTCCTCCAATCTCGGACATTAAATGGAGTGGGAAGCGGTGCAGGAGGGCAGAGCCCACCCTCCCTGGCTCCGCAGAGCCCGAGGCAGCCAGCTGTGGCAAGCAACAGCTGGATATACACTCCAGGATGCACGGTCCCACGCTCTCTGCCGGGGCCAGGCAGTTGGGGAAGGCAGGGAGGGTCTAGGCCCAGGCAAGTGCCAGGGAGAGCAGTGTGGCGGCCCCTGAGGCTGTGGGCAGGGGTGAGAGGAGGGGGGGAAGGGAGGCCCGGTGAGCACTCAGCCAGCCCCAGAGCCGAAGGTCTTGTTCAGGAGGCCCCTGGGGCTCTCAGGCAATCACCCTGACTCATGGGTGATTTTGGGGGTTCTGTAGGGGCAGAGCCCCTATCCCGAGCCTCGTCCCCCACTCCCTGTCCCTGGGGAGTGGGCTGCAAGTGGCAGCGGGGGATGCACAGCAAAGGGCAGCTCCCAGGAATGGGCAGGGAGGACAATATTAAGCATAATCAGGTTTTAAGGCCAAAAAACTGGAAACAACACAAGAACAAATTCATAAATTGTGATATGGCCACATAGTAGAATACCAGACATGCATGAAAAAGGATGCATTGACTAAATAATGTTCAGTTTTTTTAAAAAAAGAAAGTCACAAAATAGTTCATAAAGTATAATTCTAGTTATATATTGTTTTTAAATGTACAAATTTAAATAATATGTTGTAAGAATTGCTCATATGTGATGACACTACAAATAAGAACAAAATTGAGAAAATTGGTTACTTCTAGAGTAAAGAGGAAATGTAATGTGATAGGAACTCACACAAACTTTAAAATTTTTGGAAATAAACTTCTCAAACTGAGATGAAAGTACAGGGTTTCTTGTTTTATTATTAATAGTGTTCAAATAATATATGTATATTTACATGTTCTTTTGTACAAATTATGTATTCATTTTTAAAGTAAAAATTAAAGCCCTAGCTGGCGTAGTTCAGTGGATTGAGTGTGGGCTGCAAACCAAAGCATCGCAGGTTCGATTCCCAGTCAGGGCACATGCCTGGGTTGCAGGCCATGGCCCCCAGCAACCGCACATTGATGTTTCTCTCTCTCTCTTTTTCCCTCCCTTCCCTCTCTAAAAATAAATAAATAAAATATTTTTTTAAAAGAAGTCTTTAAAAATTTTTTTAAATAAAATAAAAATTAAAGGTTTAAACTGTGCATCAAAAATATAATTTTTGTTATCTGCCTTAAAAGGCAAATAACAAAGAAAATAAAAAAGAACCACCCCGAATGGGATGCATGACCTCTGTTGCCTAACCCCTAGCAGGGGTGTCCAACCTGCGGCCCGCAGGCCACGTGCAGCCCAGGACGGCTATGAATGTGGCCTGACACAAAATCGGACATTTATTTAAAACCTGTTTTTTGCTCATCAGTTTTCACTAGTGTTTGTGTATTTAATGTGTGGCCCAAGAGAACTCTTAATTCCATTGTGGCCCAGAGATGCTAAAAGGTTGGACACCCCTGCTGAGAGCTCTCTGCCCAAATCCCTTTTTTAAAAAAAAAATATCCTCATCTGGGGAAGTATTTATGGATCCTAGAGAGAGAGGGAAGGAGAGAGAGAGAGAGAAACATCAATCAGTTGCCTCTCATATGTTCTCTGACCAGGAACTGAACCTGCAGCCCTGGCTTGTGCCCTGACTGGGATTGAACCTGCAACCTTTCAGGTCACAGGACGACGCTCCAGCCAACTGAGCCACACTGGCTGGAGCTGTGGTCAAGCTCTTTTGAGGAGTTGAAAGAACTGAGGAAGAGAGAGGATGTCGTCAAGTACTTGCTCCTTCACAAGTATTCACTGAGACATGGCCTCAGTAGACAGGAACAGTCCTTGTCTTCACAGAGCATAGACTCTAATGGAAGAGACAGACAAAGGGCAAGTTCACAGGCAATCCCCAGTCCATGTTTTAAGGGCTATAATAAGTGTGTGCTACAGCTTGCATGGACAAGTGGCCACCTAACTTGGTGGGGGTCAGAGGAGGCTTCCTGGAGGAAGCAACACCAAACTGAGACCTGGAGGGTGAGGAGGATCTCTCCATGAAAGAAGCAGGGCAGGGAGGAGTGTTCCTGACAGAGATGAGCATGTGCAAAGGCCCAGGGCAACGTGAGGGGTGCATCCTGAGGAACCCAGGTTCAGTGTGGCCAGAAATGGCAGAAGGTAAGGCTGGACTGGTGGGCCAGAGACAGAGCATAGTGGAGCTAAGACATTTGAACCTCATATTGAAGGCCTTGGAGGGGGAGGCCCTGGAGGGTTTAAGCAGAGGAGGGCCAAGTTCAAGTTCACATTTGGAGCGTGCTCTGATGTCAACTGGAGAGCACACTGGAAGTAGGGAGGACACTTAGGAGGCTATGTCTATAGTCCAGGATGACAGCCCCAGGGGCCCAATCTAAAAGAAACATGTGAGCCCTGGCTGACATAGCTCAGTGGATTGAGTGCAGGCTGAGAACCAAAGCATCACAGGTTCGATTCCCAGTCAGGGCACATGCCTGGGTTGCAGGCCATGACCCCCAGCAACCGCACATTGATGTTTCTCTCTCTCTCTCTATCTCCCTCCCTTCCCTCTCTAAAAATAAATAAATAAAATCTTTAAAAAAAAAGAAAGAAAGAAAGGTGTGAGATGCAGAACTGACAGGGCATGGCAATGACTGGCTGGTGGGGATAGGAGGTGCCAACAGTGAGAGTCACACGTCTACTTAGCCAAGTCATGGCTATGGTTCCACTTGCCAAATACGGGATGCCGGGGCAGGAGCAGTGTTGACTGATGGGGATGTAGCAGACCCTGGAATCACCGTTGGTCCCAGGGGTGTGAGGTGCCACCTCCTCCTGCTGTCCCTGTCCCCTGCGGTTCCTCCCTGCCCAGCGTTCCAAGCATCAGGTTCAAGTTCGAGTGCTCACTCCCCAAACATCCTCAGCATGTCAGCAATGTAGGCGAGACAGAAATACACAGCCACCTGGTTCTTGCCCTCCAGGCCCCTCTGGTCAGCGGGGGAGGGGGGCCGCGTGTACAAATGGCAGCAACACAAGGTCTGGTCTGTCCGAGTCAGAACTTTACTGCTTTGACCAAGGCTGTTTGCAAGGGCAGTAAATGATTAAGGGCCACACGAGGGGGACAGATAGCAATTGCCTCAGCGGGTCAGAGGAGAGATCCTTGGGGACAGGGAGGTGCGAGGCTGCTGGCAGACTCAGAGCCCGGGGACTGGGGTCTACGTCCCAGCTCTGCCCTAACATGGGTGACCTTGGCCGAAGGGCTGTGTCACTCTGGGCCTCTGTTTACTTACCTGTAAAATGGGAACCAGGATAAAGCTCAAGCTCCCTAAGCCCCAGGCCAGTGCGGGATCAACAGGACGAATGCACCCTACCATCTCTGAAAATGTTAGGTGTCACTTGTTTACAAAGTGTTAAATTAGTCCTCTCTGCCCAGGTTATAGGCTTTTGTCTGGGCCGGTGGCTTAGGACCAGAGTTCAAATGTGAAGTGTCACTTATTTGCAAGGGGTTAAAGTCCACTCCGTCCCAATTATTGGATTTGTCTGCAGGCCAGTGGTTTTGGACCAGAGTCAAATCCTGGTTCCGCTCTTTCCTGGACACCGTTAGACAAGCCACACAGCCTGTCCGGGCCTCCGGGCCTGTGGAATGGGGCGAGTGCTCCTGGCCACAGGGCAAATAAGATCCCTGTCTCCCCCGGGGCAAGGGCCCCAGCAGGGACGCCCATTGCCTCGGGGGTGGCACCAAATCACTGGGACAAGTTCACCTCAGTCTCAGGTGCCCCAGGGCCCTGGCCATTCTGAGCCCCAAATCTTCCCAGCCACATGAGACCCTCAGTGCCCCCTCCCTTGCCGTCCTGCAGCTGCCCAGTGTTGGTGGGGGGAGCCAAGTCCTCGGCTGCTCTGGCTCAGATAACACACACACCAGCAGGGGCCCGGGCCGGCAGAAACTCCCCAGATAAACGCTGCCTGCCCCAGATAGCCGGGGCCTATCGGCCTGTCATCTTGTTCTCCAAACCACATTGCTGGCGATAAAGGGATTGTGTGGGGTGGCATCTGCCCAGACCCAGGTGGGAGGTTTTCGCAGGTTTTTCCCTCTCTCTCACTCCTATTAACAGCAAATGTTTGGCCCCTTCCGGGACACACCAGTCCTTTGGCAGCCAGACTTCCCCACCCCAGCTTCCCCTCCCTTTCTCGCTCGCGACTCTGTAAGCGGGCCATTTGTCCCCTCTGTGGGACTTCCACAGGAGGCGAGGAAGGCAGGGAGAGGGGAGATTAGGCTGTGGCAGACAGCGAAGCTCTGTTAGGGGTCTGCGTGGTTATAAAGGCTTGGTGCGGGGTGCCCTTGCTAAAGGGACCCCTGTGACAATATTGAATGCTCATTATGTATTAGGTATAGCTTATGGGATCCCGTGGGAGAGGCCTCACCTCAACTGATTCCATTTCACAGGTAAGGTGACTGAGGCTCAGAAGGTCACAGACAACAACTGGGACACACAGCGGGAATTGAAGGCCAGGTCTAGAGGCTCCCAGCCCTGTGCTCTTGCCCTCTGTACCCTGAACCCAAAGTCCACCTCTGCATCTGGACATTTCCAGGGCACGGAGAGGAAGCAGGTGGCTGCTCTCCTAGGCAGGAGCAGAGAAGTCTGAGCCACAGCCGGAAGTTGGCTTTGGGCTAGGGCCAGTGTTCTGGGCTGGGAACCTGGGCCAGGAGGAGCACTACTGAACCCCTATTTTGGGTCTTCACATCCCAGGGCTGAAACAGCCTTGCAGGTCACCTAGAGCCGGGGTCTTACAGGGCCAATGGGAGAGCAGAGGCACAGATCAGCAAGGCAATGGGTGCATGGGATCAGCCAGCCAGTGAGGTCCCAGCTCACCAGTTTTACAGATGAGGGAACTAAGGCCCAGAGAGGGGGAATGCCTTATGACAGCCTACACAGGTCATTAAAGCAGAGCTGGCAGTCAGACTGACCTGCAGTGAGGGGCTATGTCCACTGTCCCATGCTAGACACACACCACCAGGTGCAGACACTCACACAGAAGCATGCACACAGACCCTCATGGCCAAAGACCCAGAGCACGAGCAAGAGGCCACCCAAGTGGGCACGAGGCCAGCACACACTTCCAAGTATATGTGCTCACATGCTACACACTGAGTGGGACCCACTGAGACGGACCCACTGGGACCCTCTTCCACCCCAGGACCTAGGGGTGACGCTGCATGACCTGTTATCTCTCCCCACTCTCCCCCTGCCCCAGCCCAGCCAGCCTCCTCCTACAGAGCAGCACTGAGCCAGGGAGCTTCACACTGTGCTTAAAAAGGGCACTTAATTTTTCATTCTTAAATGCTGGGATGCTCTTGTCTTCCCGCTTCGCCCAAACCCCTTGGTGGAGATGGATGGGGGCGCGGAACACAGTTATCAGAAAGATTAAGCTGGGACTTGTCATTTTTTTATATCACGGAGCAGTCAGCCCTACGAGTGATGTCCTCCACTCTGCCAGGATGAGTCCAGAACCTTTAGTGCCAGTAGTAAAAAAGACTATAAAAAACACCATCGGAGAAAGGGTAATGATGAAATTTAACTGCTCCCGATCACACACCTGGGGTCTGCTCGCCGCGGAACCAGGGGGTTCGGCCACATCATCCTTTACTGCTGTGTCCTTGTCTCAGAGTTTAAGGTCCTTCCACTGAACCAAAACATTGTGTCCACTGCTGGGACTCGGGGGCCCGCCTGCCCCACCCCGCCTTGCCTGGCCAGGAACGCAGAGCGAGGGAGGAAGCAGGACAGACTCGGTCCTAGGAGGCCTTAGGGTCCCGGCAGAGGCGTCAGAGGGCTGGACGTCCCAGGAGTCCCGCTGAGCCTCAGGGTTATGGGGACCTCCAGCCTCAGCTGCTGCTAAAACCGGCGTGAGACTAGATGTGGTTGCCTCAAATTTTATTTTCTTCCTTTCTTCTCCCTTCCTTTCTTTCTGCCCCTCCATCTCACTTTTATGTGCCAGGTACTGCTGTGTTACACACCCAATGGCTACCAAGGGCCTCCTATGGCTCTTAGGACACAGTACTCTGCTTCCCTGATTTCTAGCCACCGCCCCTACCCAGTCCCTCTTGCCCCACATTCCCGTACCACCCTGCCCTTTTATCCCTCCTAATGCTCTGTTCTAGCCGTATTGAAATCCTTCAAAATAATTTGCTCTCCCCAGCCTCTGGGCTTTCCAGCATGCTGTTCCTTCTGCCTGGAACACTCCTTGGCTCTCTCCTACTCCTCAGCAGGTCTCAGCTGGAGCCTCCTCCAGGAAGCCCTCCCTGCTATTCACAGGGTCCATGTTAGGCTTCCTCACCGAGAGCTCCCTCGCCTCCCTGCATTTCCCCTCCAAGATAGGTGTCATCACAGTCACAATTGTCACTGTTGCATTGTTTGGTCTGTGAGTGCCCTTGTTGAGGGCACTCTCCTGGGCCTGGGGATTTAGTAGTGAACAAAACAGACAAGATCCCCAGGCTTCCTGCAGTTTATATTCCAGTGCAGGTGGGTAAAACAGGACTGTCTTTTTGTGGGCATGACACTGAAGGCATGGTTGAGTCAGAAGGTCCTGTGAGGTAGGTGGTATTATCCTGACTGTAACCAAGAGCCCTCCAGTCACCCAGTTAGGGAACAGCAGGACCGAGGTTCACACCCAGGCCTGCCAGGTGCTGAGCTGCGGAATCTCCACTGTGTGATACGGCTTCTCCTTGCTCACCCTGCTCAGCCCTCACTGTCCTCCTTGCTAGTCCTTGGCATGCCAGGCTTGCCCTTGCCTCTGAGCCTTTGTATGTGCAGCTCCTTCTGCCCGGAATGCTGTTCCTGCTGATAACCTTAGGCTCACTCCCTGCTCCTCCTTCAAATCTTTGCTCAGATGTCATTTTCTCAGTAAAGTCTTCCCTGACGCCACTGGACACACACGCTCACACTCACACTCACACTCCTGTGTCCCCTACACCTATGTAGTTTACACTAACTAGAATGTGCGTTCCCCAAGGGCAGGAATGTTTGCCTATTCTGTTCCTTGTCCTGTCTCCAGTGCTTATGAGAGGTGCTCAGTAAAGGTTTCCCAGGTGGACGGATGGATGGGTGGACGGGTGAGTAGATGGACACAAGAGACAGAGCCAAATAAGGCTAGGTCCCTGCCCTGAAAGGTCGCGAGGTCCAGCCAGGGAAGAGGGACTCTGTCATCTGAGAGGCATGTTCTAACAGAGTACGTACAGAGAAAGAGCAGCACCCCCAACACGCGTCCCCTCCCCGCTGCAGGGGGTGCCCCAGCTGGTCCCGAGGTGAGCAGGCTGGGAAGGGGCGGTGTGAGCTGGGTGCACGAGGCTCACCCTGGCGCAGGCAGCACAGGTTTGGACGGACCCTGGCATACTTTCTCACCAGTTCTGGAGCGTCGCTGGGGGAGCTGGGGGGAGAAAGGGCAGCGAAAGCACAGGCTGTGGAGCCCCGGGGCCCCACCCTCCGATGGCAGCCGCCCCAGCACCTGCAGTGCCTGCAAAGGGCCCTTCCCCAGGGCCCAGGAGGCTCCAGTGCCAGCCCAAGACCCCAGCCCTCAGGGACCTGCAGCAAGCCACCTTGCCTCTGTGAGTCCCAGGGTTTCCTCTCCTGTTGCATGACAGGGTATAAACACATAAACTAGTCCAAACCTTTTCAAATATGAGAACCCCCTTCAAACTTTTTCACTGAAGCATGACATACATATAGAAAAGTAAACACATCGTATTTAGTGATTTTTCACAAAGTAAATACGTTCCTATGACCAGCACACTGATCAAGACATTATCAGTTCCCCCAGAAACCCTCTCGGGGCCCTTCCCAGTTCCTCCCTCCCCCACAGGTAAAGGTTGTCCTGATTTTTAACACTGCGTGTTTAGTCCTGCCTGTTTTCCAAACCTCAAGGATCCCTTCCTAACCTCCAGAAAACGCTCTTTCGAGTTCAGTATCTGTGGTAGCCAGCTTGCAAGATGACCCCAGTGGTGCTGGCCTGCTGCTGTTCGCACTGAGCCAGGGTGGTCTCTGAGACCAATCGAGTGGGCGGAGGAGACCGCGTATCATGAAGAGAAGGCGGAGGAGACGGTGAATCACGAAGGGCATTGCGGCTCCCGCCTTGCTCTGTCGGATCACTGGCTCCGAGGAAGCTAGCCGCCATGTGGTGGCGAGCGCCATGGGAGCAGGGCTGAGACCTCCCCCCACCGCCAGCACCCACACGCCAGGCCCGTGAGCGTGCCGTCTGGGAAGCAGGTCTCGCCGCCCTAGTAAGCCTTCCGAAGGCTGCAGCCCGGGCCACGCGTGACTCTTAACTTTACGAGATCCCAAGCCGGAACTGCTAGCCAAGCCGCGCCTGAATTCCTGACCTGTGGGAGAGATAATAAATGTTTATTATTATTTTAAGCCACTTATTTAGGAGGGCGGTTGTTTGTTCACAGCAATAGATAAGTAATACAATATTCATTGACTGAGCAAATACCCAATGAGCCAAATCTCCTAGGCTCTCAGGAACCCTTTACAGGAATTCCTTTTTTAAATTGTCTTAATAGTATCTACTCACGCTGGAAAAAAGGGCCTTCCTTTTGGTGTACTACAAAGACCGGGTTCAGGTTAAGGACTGCAATTGACTTCAAAGGCCCTCCAGGGTCTGAGGCCCCCAGGCCTGGGCTGGGGTGAGGACCTACTGCTGACTCAGTTGATCTCCAAGGCTCTTTTCCTATTAAAACTCTGGAACCGAGGGTTTTCAGCAACCCGCCTCCCAGTCCTTGCTCCTGCATATTGTTGGGCAGTAGAAAGCGCTAGAGAGGACCCCAAGCTTTGAGATCAAGCAGGTCTGTGTTCAAACCCTAGCTGCCCCCTTTCCAAATCTGTGTGGCCCCGAATAAGTAGCTGTACTTCTCTGGATCCATCTCCTCATCAGAAAAATCGGAGGGCAGAAGCTTCCCTCACACTTTGTTGCATAAGGCGGAGACAACAGGGGCCTCACAACTGTAACCCTTCGGAAACACTCAGGGGCCTCGGCAGATGTAGCGATGGTCGTCAGACCACAGACTGGTGGGTGTGCGGCTGCTGCACACCTCCCGGCTCCTCTGTGCCGGACAGCGAGTGCGAAGGGCCAGGTGAGCATACAGCCTCATGCAGAACTTGGGCAGAGAAGGCTCGGCTACCTCTCCCTCGTTAGAGTCGCCCGGGGCCTGGGCCCTCCTTAGCAGAGGCCTGGATAACGAAGGCCACAGCCTATTAATTGCAGTGACAGTGATAAAGCAAGGGGGGAGGCTGCTATTTGTCTTGCCCGTAACCTCTCGCATCATTCCAAGATGAATGAAAACTCATTTTCTGCTTTGATTCAGTCTAATTTCTCCGGGCCCCCTGGGCCTTGTGAGGGGAGAGGACTCAGGGCCCCTGCTGAGAAGGAGTTGAGAGGAGGAGGAGGAGGGGTCAGAGGTCAGGGAGGGAGGATGGGCTCCACTAGGGAACCAAGAACTTGTGGGGGGCAGTGACTGCAGCATTCATTCATTAAGCATGGGGCTTACACAGGTGCTGGCTGATTAGATTTCGGACTAATCCCAGAAGGAGGGAATCTGCTACCCTCTTACGGGTGGGGCAGTGGTGGTGGCCGAGAGAATGTGGCTTGTACAAGGTCACAGAGCTAGTGAGGGCCCAAGCCCGGCTTCAGCGCAGAGGGTCTGTGCAGCACCGTCACCAGCTTTCTCCTGTCACCCCCCCACCAGACTGCCTCCCATGTGGGTGAATGACTTCATCAGCACGGAGACCCCTTGGAGGGGAAAGGACTGTCCAGATGGGGGAGCTACCACCCCACCTGTCCCTTCTCCCCCAGGGCTGAGTCAAGGGAAGGGGGAATGGGATGGAGGGTGGGTCTTTTTCCCCCCCAGCGAGGAGCAAAGGCTGACTGAGGGCCTAGTTGGAATCTCCGTTTTCCCTTTTGTCAGATGGAGCCAGCAGTGCCTGGCCCAGGACCACAGGGTGGCTGGACAAGGGTGATCTGCATGCGGGAAGGTGCCTCCTCTCTGCAGAAGGGAGGGGAGCCCTGGCCTCCAGGGGTTTCAGCTGCGTTATCCCAGGTTGATTAATCATACGCCTGGGGGTCACCTGCCCGTGAATGCCTGTGACCACCCTGCCTGGTAACGTGTTGTATCAGGGTCCCCTCTGATGATCCAGAGGTCCAACGAGGCCCAGAGAGTAGGAGGGGCTGGGCCCCGTGACCTGTCTGCTAAAGTGGCCTTGCCGCCCCGGAATGCTGCATGGGCTGAGGAAGGTGGGGAGCGCCCCCGAGGCTGGTTCACAGTAGAAACTCAGCAAAGTATGCTGAGCAGGGTCCACACAGCATCCTCTCTTGCTGGGGGGTGCTGCGGGGATCGGTTTGGGTGGTGTGGTGCACACATCAGAGTGTGGGCTCTGCAATCAGGCAACTGGGCATGCATGACACCATGATGTGACCTTGGGCGAGCTGCTTTGCCTTTCCGGACCTCACTTCCCATATCTGTGAGAGGGGATAATGATAGTATCTCCTTAGGATGACGATCACCTCACTGGTGAGAAGCACTGGGAGCAGTGTTTGGTGAAGGTCAGAGTCTGGGTGGCTCTGGGAGGGGTGGTGGCCCGGAAGCCCTGGTCAGAGGTCGGGGTGTGGGTGAGAGGCAAGGCCGCTGACTCCACTGACTTCACCCCTGCCCCTCCCCTCCACCGAGGAGGTCCTCCCATCTGTCCCAGATCTGAATTGCAAATAACCTTCCCTTCCCCACCACCCCAGCTCCAGCTGGAGCTGAGGAGGAGGAGTCCTGAGAAGTTGTGCTCTTGCCCCTGCAGGGTGCCTGTAGCCCCGCTTGGTCTCAAGGGGTCTGCAGGCAGAGCATGCAGACCAGGGCCCCTTTCCAGCAGTCTGGGAAGGAGGAAGCAAGACCCAGTTAGAACCACCTAGCCCAGCATTCAAGGCCCTCACAGTGTGACCCCACATTCTCTCTCTGTCCAGTAAGAAACATCTGCTTTTACCTCCCCCACCATTCCTCTGCCCCGCACCACTGCGCCAGTCTGGCCTGCTGCTACCTCCCACTTCTGGGTACTGTTGACAGCCCCATTCTATAGATGGAGGGACTGAGACTGAGACAGGTTCACAGCTAGCGGGTGGCAGAGCTGGGATTACAACCAAGTTTTGCTCACTCCAGGGCCCACCTCTTAGCCATTGTCCTGGCCTGCCACAAAGCAGACTCTGCCAGAATATGTAGGGGAAGCGAAGTCAGGGAGTCAGGAACTGTAGTGAAGGTATAAATGGAGCTTCTACAAGAGGTCATTCATTCACTGATTCGATATTAACCAAGCGCCTCATAGGTGCTAGGCATTCAAGAACAATGAAAATATCAAGCGTCAATTATAATAGCAACATCAATAATAGCAGCGTGACTGTGATAATGTGAAAGCCATTGCTAACACTTCCTGAGCTCCTACTATGTGCTTAGCACTGAGCTAGGTTCTTTGTATGCAGAGCTCTAACCCTTATGGTTGCCCTGCCTGGCAGCGACTGTTATTATTACACATTATAGATGAGCTGAGTCAACTGAGGTTCCAAGAGGCTAAGTGCCTAGGCCACACAGCTTTCATGCTCCTGAGCTAGAATTTGAATCCTGGCCTGTCTTTGAATAACAACAATAATGAGCCCTGGCTGCTGTGGCCCAGTGGATTGAGTGCTGGCCTGTGAACCAAAGGGTCACTGGTTCAACTCCCAGTCAGGGCACATGTCTGGGTTGCTGTCCAGGTCCCCCACTGGGGGTGCACAAGAGGCAGCCACACATTGATGTTTCCCTCTCTTTTTCCCTCCCTTCCCCTCTCTCTAAAAATAAATAAATAAAATCTTTAAAAAAAAACAATGATGATGATAACCAAGCTGATTCATTCACCTGCTTCCAGGTTTCTTGGTTTCCAGGTTTCCTGGAAGCAGAAGGCCTGGTCTCAGCCTCTTCCTGGATAAGCATGAGCTGCCCACAGGATTAGGCTGGCCTGGGTTCGAATCCCCAGTCCCACCACTCCCCGTGGGACTTTGATGTGTTGCTTACGTTCTCATCTGTAAAATGAGAAAATACTCCCCGACTCGCAGGATGGTTGTGAATACCCGGCACCTCCCTTATTGGGCAGGATTGACATCTGCTAACCAGAGAGCAGACCTCCCAATCAGGGCCTGGGGGCCAGGGCCTGGGGACCAGGGCGGCCCAGGTCTAGGGCGGCCTGTCCTCCTCTCTCCTCCCCACCTCTGCACCGTGGGGCCCTCTGTCTCCCCGCTAATCTGTGGTAGGTTCATGCTGGATGACTGTTCTTTTTCTTCCATCACGTTGTAGGTGGGGACATAGCAGAGACAAAGGGAGAACCTGAGCCTTAGAGAGAGAAGCAGTGGAGAGGAAGAGGAGGAGAGGAGGGGGAGGGAAGGAAGGGAAAGAAAGAAACCAAGAAGGAAAGGAAATTGAGGTAAAATAGAAAAAAAACCCACAGAATCAGAAGACCAAGACACGAAGTGCTGCGACAGAGGTGGAAAGATGGAGACAAAACAGAGAAAGAACAAGAAAGAGAGAAGCATCGAAGCTGGAGAGATGCCGCCACAGGGAAAGCGGGTGGAAGGGAAGGGTCCTTCCAGCAGGCGTGCAAGGACGAGGCGAAGAAGCCGACCCCGTCGGCCCCCCACTGAGCCAGGCTTTCAGACAGCCAGTCCCACTGCCGAGAAAGAAAAGCCTCTTCTCCCATATTCAAATGAATTTGATATTCAATCAATGAAGATTAACTCGCCCAAGGTAAGGGGGTTTTTACATCCGTAAGGAAGTCAAATACGATTATGCAGATGAGAAAATTATCCCGAGATGAGGAGAGGCTCACATATGATAATTCTATGGAAGGGTGGACCCCACACTGATTAGCATATCTTCAAGACCAGCCTGGGTGGAGGCAGCAAGGACCCAGAGGCGGGCGTGTGGGGATGCACCCCCCGGGGATCCCACTCCGAGACGATGGTCGGAGATGTCTGCTCCCTGACGGCCTCTTCCGGAAAAGAGGTTTGGTCGGCGAAGACCGTAACGAGAGCTTGAGCCTGCTGCGTCCAGTGAAAGTCCCTGGGCCTCAGCTTGCTCGTCTCGCCAAAGAAAGAGTGCTCCAGAGCAGGCTTCTCAAACCCGAAGATGAGGACCAACCGCCTGGAGGTCCTCCTGAGGGGCAGGCCCTGATCCAGGGGGCCGGGAGGGGAGCGACCTGCACCTCCAACCGGAGGTGCTTCAGGTGATGCTGAAGCTGCTGGTCCCCGGGCCACACTTTCAAGGACCAGCTTAGTGATTCTCATGGTGGTTCTCATCTGTCATGGAGAACTTCTGGCCTCGACGATCCCTGGGATCTTGAGAAGTCCATGGATCTATTCCAAGTCTCCAGGGACCTTCATGCCCCAAGGTCCTCAGATGCTACAGGCCTGGGCAGGCGTCAGGGTGGGGGCCATGGGAGAGGCGGGAGGGACAGAAGATGGGGTGAGTAACCCAAAGTGGGAGTGGGCCAAGGACACTCACTGGCCTGCACCAGCCTGGGAGCCTTGCTGGTGACTGCTAAGAACATCGCTGGTGTGTATGAAACACCCGGTATGTGTAAGCCCTACACATATATCCTCTCCAGCCCTCAAGTGGAGATACTGTCGTTTCCATTTGGCAGATAGGAATCAAGCTAAGGGCGGCAAGGTGACTGACTTCCTGGAGGTTATAGAGTCAGGATTCAAACCCAGCTCAGTCTGATGTCCAAAGGCCAGGCCCTTTCTACCCCAGCCATTGCCTCCCACCCCTGGGTGACCTGACCCCAGGAAGCTAGTGGTTGGGCCCTGGGCCCCAAAGGCCTGACTGAGCCAGGGAGTCCCATGGTAGAGGGGAGTGATCAGGGTGTTAGAGGTCAAGCAGATTCCGTCCCTTGTTAGCTCTGTGACCCTGGGCAAGTCATTTACATTTTAAGTGTCACAGCCCCCCTTGGCCAAATGGGATGATAAGACCAACCTCTAGGGTTGCCAAGAGAAGGAGGTGAGCTCGGGCAGCTCGTGGGTGGCATGGAGCTCGCATAGCACAGCTCCCCTTGTGAGGGGACGGAGGCTGGCTGAGCCAAGGCTCAGAGATTCTAGAACTTGTGCCTCTCCACTGCCACCCTCTGAGGCCCAGGGCCGTGGCCGGGTGATTGCAGGCCCCTCCTCCAGCACCAGCACTACGCCCAGTGCCCCCCCAGTGGCGCACCAGGGAGCTGGGTGGCGCGTCCGAGATGGGTCCCGGCTCATAACCAGTAGCCCCACAGTCTGGATGGCTGGGACTGGACCCTGTGTCCCAGGAGCCCACCAGGCTGGTCTCCTTTGCTTTCCCCAAGAAACTTTGGGGTGCTGCCTCCAGCACCTCTACCATAGCAGGCACCCCATTACCTGTTGTGGGGAGCTCTGGCCCTTGAGTTCCCCTTGTAAAGACAGGCAGTGGGCTGAGCCATCTCCAAGGAAGCATCCAGCATCAGGCATCCTCCCTTTCTTCTAGGAATTTGCTTCAGAGAGCCGTCCAGTGTTCACAGCTGTGAGTAAGGTTGCGCCCTACACGAGGGGCCGAGTGGGACTGAAATTAGCCTCTGATCCACTCATCAGCCTGTGCTTCTTTTGCTCATTGTCTCGAAAGCTCCCTGTGTGTCCTCAGGGAAGAACTCACCTCCTGTGGGCCTCAGTCTCCTCCTCTGTGAAGTGGAGCAGTAGTGGTGCTGAGTGAAGGTTAAATCCTTTCCCACCTCCCATCCCTTTGCAGCTGCACCGCCCTTCACTGCCAATCCCCCCCAGTACCCCTTTGGCCACCAGTCACTCTAACAAACAGAAACCTGGAGCTGGGGCGTGCTGAGCACCCAGGAGTGGGGGTCTGCCCCAGTCTTCACTCCGTCTGTGTTTCTATCTCCAGGTCACTTTCCAGGATCCTGTGCGCCCCGCCAGGGCAGCAAGGAGGAGTGTGAACGGAGACAGGGAAAGAAAGGGGAGGAAAGGGGTCTGAAGCAACGGGGGGCGGGGGGAGCTGCCTGCCACATTCATGCTCATGTGACCCTGTGAACCTGTTTCTCTGGTTCGTGTGTCTGGGACTCTGTCCTGTCTCTCTGTCCACACAGGGCAGGTCCAAGACTGGGCTCCTGTGTATGTGCGTGAGTGCATCACTGCGACTTTGTGCCTGTGCTTGTTTTCTGTGTCTCTTGCTCTGTGTGCGCCCACCCGTCTCTGTGCCTGATGTGTGTATGGGTCTGGATATGTGTGTGTGTGAATGGGTGTGTATAGTGTGGGGGGTGTATAGGTGAGTGTGTGTCCACATAGGTACATATCACTGTGGGCATGAAGATCTGAGTGTGTGTCCAGGTGAGTAGTGTTAGTGTGGAGGTTATATCTGACCAGGGATGAATCAGCACGTGTGTGTGTATCAGTGTGCACGGGCGTAAGTATCTGTGTGTGTCTAGGAAGCCATGGATCAGTGTGTGGGAGAGCGTGAGTGTCTGGGAGTGTGTCTGGGCAGGGTGTATCGGTGTGTGTGGGCTGTATATCCTTTGTGAGACTGGGTGAGTGTATAGCAGCATGTGGGGTACATATATTTGTGTGTGGGGGGTGTCAGCATGTGGAGTGTGTGTACCCTTGAATGTACGTATCTCTGTGCCGGCCTGAACGGGTATGTTTCAGTGTGGGGGGCGTGTGTGTATCTGTGCATAAATTACTGGACGAGTGTCTCTTGGTGTCTGGAATGCAGGGTGTGTGTGTGTCGCCTGAGTGGGGTGCGTCAGCGTGGGAGCATCTGTGCGAGTCTGCCAGTGTCTGCGTGCGTGTCTGTGTATCTGTGTATCTGTGCGGGTCTGCGCCTCGCCGGCTTGGCGGGGCCCAGGCACTGTAAATCCATCAACTCCACATGATTTTGTCAATTCTGACAGCTAACTTCAACATGACGACAAATCTGGCCCCAGAGGATATTAAGCAAAGACACATGAGCCTATAATTTTCTGCTTCCACGTGTGAGATGCTATAATAATCAAAAGAAAATGAGTTTCTAACTACCCCAGCTCTTTGTGCTGCTGCCTTCATGCCGGCTGCACTAATTGAATCACCCGGCACCACTGTATCAATGGTAACTTGGGTATTGGGGGGTAATCAGGCGTGTGGGGGGGACCAGCTTGGAGAGGTGCGGGGGCTTTTGTGAAGGTCCCATCTGCCTCCTGCACCAAAGCCGCCCGCCGCCCGCCCGCCTTTGGCTGGACAAGCAAGTGACTGAAGGGCAGCCCCTCACCCAGGGGAGGGCCAGAGAGGGGACGCCTGGGGGAGGGTCCCCTTGATCCCGGGAGGAGGAGCGCGCAACACAATCAAGATCCGGGCTTTGAAGACGGGCCTACCTGGGTTCAGTCCGGGCTGGAGGCCCTTATGTCGTTTGCCCCCTGGGGCGCGGTTTCCTTGTGCGGCTCCCAGTCCGCCTCACTGGGGTGCCGTCAGGGTGAGTGAGTGCGCGCCGATCGGGCACTCCCAGGTGCCTCGCGCAGAGGAGGCGCTTTGAAGTGGCCATTATTTTTGCCATTACCGAAGGTTTACAGTGCTTTACCATGCCTTAGCTTCTTGTCTCTTCACAGTGGGAGACCGGGCTCATTATCCCACGCTACAGCGGAAGAACTGAGACTCCGAGAGGTTGCGTTACCTGGCCACCTAAGACAATCTCTTTTTATATCCAGTTGTGGGAGTTGGAAGCAGGACGTGTGTGTGTTTTCCCAACAGACTTGTGACTCAGTAAAAGTAACAGTGGCTCACCCTTGTACAGCACCTAGCACGCGGCATTTACTGTGTATTAACTCCCATAACCCTCACGCTGAGTTTACAAGGTAGAGGTGCAGTTACCCGTTTTACAGACGGGAAGGTTAAGCCCAGGGAGGCTGGGGAACTTGCCCACGGCCACGTGGCTGGTAGGTGGTGGAATAGAGCTTCAAGCCTGGGAAGTCTGTCTCCACAGTTTTCATTTTTCTCACCACCTGTTCTTCTTAAAAATCCAGAAGAGGGTACCCCCATACCCTCTTCTAAACTGAATCCCTCGTTTGTCTACAAGAAACATCCTCTCTCCCCCCACAAAGGACCATTCCTCCTGAAGCGAGCGTCCAGAGTGGAATGGGAATTCCGCCTTTCCCACCCCACTGTCCACCCCCGAGCCAAGGTGGGAGATCATCCCCTGTGGCTCCCTGGCCCGTGCCTCACCACTGCCAATCAAACAAGTTCTCAACAAGCAGCTGCTATGTACCTGGGACTGGGCAGGGGCCCGGGGGTTGGGTGGTGGGGAGACAAAGAGGAAGGTATTATATATAACTCCACATTTGTGTCCAGCACTTTACCGTTGGCAAAGCTTGGAGCAGTAGGGAGGGCTCAGGCCTTGCAGCCAGGCAGATCTGGGTTTTGATTTGTTGGCACTGTTACTGGCCAGCTAGGGCCTCTGGGCTTATTACTGAATGTCTGTGACTCAGTTTCCCTAACTGCAAGATGGGGACAATTCTGCCCCTGAAATCAGGAACAAAGCAAGGATGTCTGCTCTTACCACTCTTATTCTGCACTAGACTGGAAATCCTGGCCAGGAAAACAAGACATGAAGAAATTAAAGAGAAAGAAAAACCATCTTAATTCACAGACATGATCATCTTTGCAGAAAACAGTAAGAAATCAACCCCAACAGCAACAAAAAGCTAGTCTAACTAGTAAGTTTAATGAAGTTGAAGGATATCAGAGCAACGTGCAAAAATCAACTGTATTTCTGCCTACTAACAATAAACAATTGGAAATTGACATTAAAGCAGGGCAGTTAATCCCGCTTCACAAGATGGCTGGAAGGAATAAAATGAGGTAATATTTGTCTAGAATTATCTGGCTCACATACTTCCTGATAGCATTCTCAAGAGAGGGGAAAAGAAGAGGCTGGTAGGAAATCACCCCCACCCCCACCCCCACCCCTCCTGTCCGCACCACAGCCACAGGAGGAAGTGTATCTGGTATGTCCTTAGTGGTTGTGCCAATGACAAGTCTTCAGGCGTATTTGGGGGAGCAAGGGTAGGAAAATGGTTCTTTGGAAATCTGGGGGGCTCCCTGGGAAATACATTGTCCATGAATTCATGACCATCATGAATTCGTGACCACCGCATGATTGTCTATCACTCAAGCTTCCCAGAGGAGCCGAGAGCCGCGTCCTGTGTGTGCTCCCGCTCCTCCTTCTCCACCCGCCCTCCTCTCCTGCTGCACTCCTGCTAAGCCAGGCCCAGGGTGTGCAGTGTAACCTGAATAAATCTTAGGGCCGTTTTACCCTGGCTCATATCCAAAAGAAAACTTAAGAGCCTCCAAAAGCACTGGTTTGCAGCAAAGCCTTTACCAAACTCTTCTTGGACGAGTGGCAAAGTGGGGAAGGAAATGACATCACAGAACAGACAGCAAAATCCTTTTTAGTCCTGTCTCTCCCCAAAGTCCCCCAGGTCACTAGGCTCTCACACCCTTTCTCCTTTATCTCTCCTGAGACTCCAGCTTTATTCTCTCTGCCTCCTCCACCAACTGGATTGATTTTATTCTGATCCTGCCTTTGCCATTTACAACTTTGTGTTCTTTCTTGGGCGGGAAGCTTCCTCAACTCTACATCTGTCCCCGTCCCCCGATGAGCTCATGTGGGGGAAACAAAAAGGCTGTGAACAGGTGCACCTTGATGATTGGTCCCTACTCATCAGAAGCCCTCAAGTCACCCTTGCAGGGGGAGATGAGTATAGATGGCCACACCACACCACAGTGATGGACACTCTCCTGGAAGTAGGCCCAGAGCACCGTAGATGCAAAGAGGAGGGCCGATTCCTCGGGGGGGCCAACGAGGGGCTGGGATGGACCTGGGGCTTGCAGGATGAGTGGGCATTCGTCTGACGGGAGGATGGGGAGGCAGGGAAGAGGAATGGCAGTTATGGCACTTTGTGTCCATCATCTTCATTGTTACCCACCCACTCCTAACAGTCTTGGGAGGTGGGTACACGCTAATATTTCCATTTTACTGATTTGGAGATTGAGGCTCAAGAGAAGTGAACTTGTCGAGGTCCTCCAGACAGAAGGCTCAGGTAGGATTGAGTTCTGGTCTCTGTGGCTTCAGAACCTTTATGGTGGGCAGATGGAGGGAGAGGAGAACTTCAAACCGCCCCGTGTGGTGTGGGAAGTGGGGAGAAGGAGACTTGTCACCGAGACACGGTAAGTGGAAGCAGGGAGGTGCAGGCTGGCATGTGCAGCACAGCACCATTTGTGGGAAAGGCGGGAACGGAGACGTGTATTTTCTTATCTTTGTGTAACAGATCTCTGGAAGGATGCCCAGGAATCTGGGGGTGTTAGTTTTCTTAGAATGGGAACTGGGGGTGGGGGGGGGTCCAGGGATGGGACAGAACCATTTCACCCTCCCTTTTATTTTTTAATTTTTGAAACTTGAATCATGGGAATGTGTCACCTACTCAAAAAATAAACTCCTGGCTGGTGTGGCTCAGTTGGTTAGAGCATCATCCCGATAAGCCGAGGTTGCAGGTTTGATCTCCCGGTCAGGGCACGTGCAAGAAGCAACCGATGAATGCATAAAAAGAGAAACAACAAATTGGTGTTTCTCTCTCTCTCTCTAAAATCAATGAATACAATTTAAGAAAATAAACTAAATTGTTCTTAGAAAATAAACAAGTAAAAGAGTAATCGTGCAGGAACATTAAAACTCAAAACAGAACGGTGCCCAGACATTGACCATGCACTTAAGAGAGCATGCGGTGGGTCACCTCTGGGCCCAGGCTGTGGCCCACCCACCCTGGGGGCTTGCCTGGTGCAGAAAGGATGGTGGGGGGAAGGGAAGAGTGCCCCAGCGAGTGTGAGTTAGCAGTAGGGCCCTCGCAGCTCACTGGCCCCACGGACCTGGACCTGATGGTGAGGGGCTGTCAGACGGAGGAGGGGGCTGCAGGAGAGGCATCTGAGAGATGGGACGGGACATTTGGGCAGTTGGGGCCGATTTGTTGCCATTTTCACGGGCAGACTTGGGAATTAAGTGGCATGAAATTGAGCACAGACCAGGCTCCCCCCAGAGACGGGGCAGCCCGCGCCCAGGAGCAGAGATGCAGAGGGAACGGGAGTGGGAGGGGTGGCCCAGGGCCACGCTTGGCTGCTCCTGGGTGCAGATGGAGGGAGAATGGAAGGGGGCTGGGCCAGCTCCTCCTCCCCAGCCCCTCCCTGCCCTCCTCTCTCCCCAGACAAGCAGAGGGGCCTGCCAGACCCCAGTGTTGTCAGGCTGAGCCTGGGCTGGCTCCCTTGTGCCCAAGACCCCTGGGAGGCAAGGTTGGGGGCGGTGGCCAGGCTGAAGCCCCATTCAGGAGCCCTTTTGCTGGTCTCAGCTTCTCTCTGCTGCCCTTTCGCCCAGTGCCCAGGAATGGGGCCAAGGGGGAGGCAGAGACTCTGCCCCCGCCTCTGGGTGGGGAAGAGGGGAGTGAGCCGAAGCATCTGCTGGGGAGCTAGCAGGGACCTGGGTTCCAGGTCGGGTTCTAACAGTGTGGCCTTGAATGAGTTACTTATCCTCCTCTGGGCCTGCAGCTCCTTATCCGTAAAATAATAATAACATCCAGCACATGTGCGATGCTCACCGCGTGCCCAGCACTGTTACACTGTCTGGTATACTTTGTGGCAATTCATTTGATCTCAAAAATACCTTATCGAGCAGTCCTGTTATCAGTTCCACCCCCATCACACAGATGATAAAACAGATCATCCATCCAGTGACTGCTGAATACGGGATTTGCTGTTTGACATTCTGTTACCGCAGGGAGTCCGGGGGAAGATTAAATGAGACAGTGAAAGTCTGCACGGGACACCTGGCTCACAGGTAACCCGTGTTCCTTAGCCACTGTCTGCCCTGCCCCGCGCACCCCGTAGTGGGAACAGGAAGCTCCGACGCGGAGCATCCGAACTGGAGGAAGAATCCAGGTCTCCTCCCCTGCACTCCCCTGCTCCGACAGATGGAAGAGGCCCAGGGAAGGGACTTGCAGGAGGTCACACACTAAGGTGGGGCCGCGCTAGGATTCAAGGGTCAGTGACCTAAGCCCTTGCTCCTGGGGACCCCGAAGACAGCCCTGGGGCTCTGGGGAGAGCATCCGACTTTCCTTTCCCACAAGGAGAGGCCCCCCTCTGCCAGCCGGGGTACCTCCTCCCGGGCAGAGCTTTGCCCCGCAATCTGGAAGGCTGCGTCCGTCCGCCTCAGCGCCAGGCCCAGCAAGCCCGTGAAAGCCCCGCGGGGCCCCGCAGGTGGCCGGGGGGAGGATAGGCCCCGTGGTGCTTAATAGGACCTAATCTCCGCCAGTGTTGTCGGAAATGAAAATGAAAAACAGCCGCGATTTTGTGGTTTAAAATTAGAATGGGTGCCTACATCGTAAGCCCCTGGTCTGCATTACCATACAGATTTATCCCGGGCCCAGCACGTGGCCAAAATATGTAATTACGCACAGGTTTGAAGTGGGAAAGTTGCACTCTTCTTTGCTAGCTACAGAATATGGGTTTTTTTTTTTAATGAAAGCTAGATCTGGAATTTTTCGAGCGACCTACCTCGTGAAGGACTCCGCCTGTGGTGGGTGGGTTTGGAGAAAGGAAGGGTCTTAGCCTCATCAGCAATATGTGAGGGGGGCACAGCGTTGCGTCAACTTAAGAGCCATCTTTCTGGGCTGGGAGCGGGGGGCAGGTGAAGAGGACAGGGGAGGGAAAGCCTTGCTTTAAGTACTGTGGTCTCTACGCTCCATGTCCTAGTCCTATATTCTCCCCATTAATCTGCAGAGCAAACCTAAAAAGCAGGTATCCTTATCCCCCCTTGAAAGATGAGGAAGCTGAGGCTGGTAACTGGTGACTCGTGACTCCAGAGTCTATGCTCCTTCCAATGCGCTGTATGTGGCCCCCGCTTCGTTCGGCTCCCGTCACCCGACTGAGGACTGTAGAGCTGGGTTAAAGCGATCGCAGGAGGAAGGATGGGGTGACAGACACAGAGCGATGGGTCGATGTTCGACGGTGAAGACTGAAGGGAACTGGGGTCACGTGGGGGCCCCTGGTAGGAAGACAAAGAAAAGCAGAGATCCCAACCATCAGCACAGAAAGGGACGCACAGTAGGTGCAGCATAAGTGATTGATGGGATGAATGGACCAGAGCCCTAAAGTGAAAATCAGCATCTTCATTCAGGGCTGGGTGGTGGGTAACGTCCAGATGCTGTGAGAGAAGAAAAAATCCACTTCCCAATGTGGGATCAGTGCCTCAATCCAGAGTTGGATGGGAAAGGGAGTCAACATCCCATTGTAGAGATCAATACCCCCAGTCAAGATGGGTTGTGGTAATCAGCGTCCTGGGTGGGGATCAATGTCCCAGTACAGAGTTGGTTGAGAGGAATCAATGGCCCACCATAAGAATGGGTCTAGGAATCAACATCCCAATGTTGAGATCAATGCCCCAGTTCAGAGCTGGTTAAGGGGAATCAATGCCCCAATATCAGAATCAATGGCAGCTAATGATATACGATGATGGGTGTGACAGTCAGTGTCCCAATGTGAGATCAGTGATGGCCAAAATCCCACTGTAGGAGTGGATGGGGGTTCACGTCCGGGTGTAGACATCTTCTAGCCACATGGGGAACAATGGGGTGCCTATGGGTACCCTGCAGGCTTTCCTAGGTGGCTCCTCCTTGTCGTATTTGCTCTTTTCCTGTTTGCTCCAACAAGACCATTCCTGGGCCCTCTGGCTCTTTTGACCCCCTGGCTAAGTCCTCCATCGCAGAAAAATCAGGGGTGGGGGTCAGTGTTCTGCCTGCAACATGGCCCAGCCTGGCTCCCCGGGAGGACTCCTGCCCCTTTAGCCTGTCTCCAGAGCCAGCTCTGCAAGTGCACACAGAGAATTCTCCCAACTGGGAGGAGGCTGGTTACTTTCCAGGGATTATTTCCTGCGGGGAAACCCGGTCTCGGGCTCTCCCAGGCTCAGGCCAAACTAGTGGCAGGTGGGATAGTCACAACCAGTCAGTTCTTGCCCCATCGGCCTGACACGTGTCTAAAAACCAGTTATTCGTGTTACTTAACATTATATATCTATCATTTGATAGATTGCATCCCCCTGTTTTACAGATGAGAAAAGTGAGGCCGGAAGAGGGAACTCATTGGCCACAAAGACATGGCTGAGATAGCACTGGAAGCCTCATTTCCTGCCTGCCAGCTTAGGCCTTTTTCTGCTGCATTAGGTTGACATGACAGAGTGCCCCCCTCCCTGACACAGGTGGGTTCTAGGAGTTTATCACAAGTTTGGGCAAAGGGGTTGAAAGAGCTCTCTCCCAGGCCTTCCCTTTCCTGCCTCTTCCCCATCTCCACTCCAATTCCCAGACACAGGGGGGTGGGGGGTGGGGGGCTGGACGAAGGCTTCTGTTGCTTTCCAGGGCTGGAGCTGGAGCTGGAGGACGACATGGGTAAAGCTCCCAGCCTTAGCCGCCACAGGGGCTTAAGAGGGGGGTGCGATTTTTCCCTCTCTCTCAGACAAAGGCTGGGCCGTGGCATCTGTCGGCTGACTCTTGTGTCTTGCAGCTGCTCAACAGTCAGGCCCAAGGCAGGTGCCAGTTTGGGGAGGAGGGGAACACCGACCCATGCACTCACTCTTGACTTCCTCTTCTCCCACACCCCCCGCCCGTGCAGTGCCTCCTGCGGCTCATCCCACCCTAATAAGCCCGCCCTGTACCCCTAAGACCCAAAGCTTTGGGAGCAAGACCCCCATCCCACACGGCCCCACTGACACTCCCTGTACTGGTCCTGCCCAGTCTGCTCCCGGTGCCCAGCCCAGGAGGAGCTAGGAGGAGGGTGTCTGGTATGAGACGGGGGCCCTGCGCCTGATGGGATGTCTCTCGCTTAAGCTTCTCTTCTTGAGGCCAGGGGCTTCCTGGAGACCTCCTCAGAGGCGGAGGCTCCAGGTCCTCAGACGGGGAAGGGGCAGGTGAGACGCTCCAGCACACTACCATGGGCAGACGCTGGTGGTCGGGGATGGGAGGAGGGTGGTGTGTCCTCGGACGAAGGGAAGAGAACAGAGTGTGTGTGTGTCTGTGTGCATAAGAGCGACACAGGTGAGGACACACCCAGACAAACACGCAGGCATAGTCACACACATTTTTGCACACATACAACCACGCATGTGCATACAGACACTGAGCCATGTGACAAGTGGGAAGTGTTTCAAACGCCCACACAATCAAGACTCTGTGCTCTCCATCTTCTCAAAAAATTTGTTTATATACTTATTTCTTTAAATCACATGACCCCCTCACTCCCTCTCTGAAAAGGAAAATTTTAAGTCTGCTGAGACTCCTCCTCTGTTGAGATGACTAATTGTAAAGCCTATTCTACTGTCCACATACTTTACTTTTAATTCTACAGACAGAAGAGAATGTGGTAAGGGGTGGGGGGAGTTGGAGGGGTGGCGGTTGCCCTATTAAGAAGATGATGCGGAAGGAAAATAATATTTCCAAGAAAGCTACTTGGAAGGGAAAAAATGTACAGATTTTATACAGACATGCCCGTGAGCCCCTCCCTGGCACAGTCCTCTTGACCTCTTCCCCCCCACCCCAGTCTCCTAGACACCTCCCTCTTCTCCTCCCAGCCTGGCCAGGCCCCTCCCTCTTCCGTCCCTCCCCACCCCCGCCTCCCTCGCAGCCCCCACGCCTCCCCAGGGCCCCCTCCTCAGATGCAATCCCCCTGCTGTAATTTCTGGGGGAATTGCTTCATCTCGGGTGCAGATATATTTGTGTCAAGGTGCAGCTGCACAGATAGCCTCCCTCTATGCATAGTAAGAGGGTTTCAGAGAGAGAGGTTGTGCCCAGAGCAAGGCCTTATCAGAGCAAGCTGCCTGCCATTTATCTGATTCCCCATCAAATAGGAAAACGGGCCTCAGGCTGCTGCTTCCACTTTCCTTGGGAAAGCCATGGGGGGAATAATAATTTACTCCAATCTTTTTGTTTCCAGCTCTCACCTTCAGCCTGACACAGCCCAGGGTCTCTTGCTACCCCCTGCACCCAGCAATGCCATCCCGGGAGTAGAAGTTAGGGCCCCAGCCCCCAGAGGGCCCACCGCAGGACACCCCCCAAAATGCCCTTGCTGGTTGAGCGGACCTTCATAATGGATTGGCACAAGCTGGAGAAGATACCCTTTGGCATCGGGGAGTGTAGACACGGGGGAAGGGAGGCAGGGACACAGGGGGGACAGGGAGCTCGGCCTGGCTGCAGGGGGCCTGGCTCCCTTCCCAGCCCCCCACACACGCAGCTCGCCCACCAGCACTGCGTCTGTGCACACGTGCGAGTGCACTTCTCAGACTTGACCCCATAAGCATCCTTGTGTAAGGACTGATCGGCACCTTTATCTGTGTGTATCTGTCCATCTGTCTGTCTGTCTGTGTCCAGGTGGAGATGAATGGAGGACTGGGGGCGGTTCCTGTTCTATGTCACCAGCTCTGACCTCCCATCACAATCCCAACAGCCAAGAGCAAGCCCCAGACAGCATGACAGGGACTGTCTGCAAGGGCGAGAGCGGTGGCTGAGGGAGGGGCCGTTGCCGGGCCTGGAGGCGGTCATCTCGCCCGGCCCTCCCTGGCGGAGCAGCTCCAGGGAGCAGCAGGCAGCCCATCTGGTATAGGAGCTGCGAAGGGGTGGGGGGCGGGGAGGGGGCTACTCCCCACAGGCCAGCCATAAATCACAGTTATGTGGCCAGGGGGCAGGGGGTGGGCAGGGGCCAGGGGGCAGCCGCAGCGGCACACACGGGACAGGGCAGAGAGGCCAGGGTCAGGTGCGGTTGTAAATCGTCACCTAAATGCTTCCAAGTGAAAGCTAATCAGGGCGCAGTGACAGAGCACACCCGGCCCCACCCGGCCCCAGCGGGCACGCTCGCGGCTGTGCAAGCACAGATACACTCACAGATACAAAGACACGCCTGGACATGTTCTACATACAGAGCTGTGTGTGTGTGAAGGTGTCACACTCTTACCTGGACACACAAAGACATGTGCACATCAAAATTACTGCTTCTACGAGTGTTTGTGTTCACACACACACAGAGGCAGCTCGGCACCCGCTCAGGTTCATTCAGACCCAGGGCCACAAAGATCTACCTAATATGCTTCAGCACCTGAAAACACACACACACACACACACACACACACACACACACACACACACAAAGTGGGCGTACAAAGTGCTGAGCACACTGTACAGTGCCCAGAGCAAGTACAGTTTGGAGGGCAGACCCCCTGCTGGAAGGACATGGCCGTGAAAAGAGGCAGACAGGCTTATCGGGGTAGGGGGCCCCCCAGCCCTAGAATCGCAGTGCCTGGGTTCCACTCCCAAACTCTCTCCGGCTGGGACTCTGTCCCATTCAGCAGCCCTTCTCCAGAAGCTCACCTCTCATCTGTCCAGAGCGCACTCTGTTGTTTGCTCTCCCCGGTACCCACGCTGGAGTAAGACTCACTCACTCATTCATTCACTCACCAGCATTCATTAAGCGCCTATTTTGCATCAGGCAGAGCCTACTGCGTGAGGCTCTGGCAGTGGGATCCCCACCCTCAAACTTAAAACCTAGCAGAGGAGAGAGAAATGAGCGGACAAGGACAGTCCTCAGGGATTCTTGCTACGAGACAGGTGGCCCAGGGCAGTGGAGGACCAAGGAGGGGCAGCCCATCCAGTCCAATCCAGGAGGGGAGCCAGGAAGGCTTTCTGGGAGAGGCTGTGTCCCGGCTGGCGACAAGCGGGAGCTGGCCGGGTGGGGGAGTGGAGCGGAAGAGCCATGCCCAGTGTGACCGGAGAATGTCAGCGGAAGTGGGTAAACGCTGCAGGGGACACAATGGGGCCTTGCCCGTGTGGTGGTGCACCCCCCCCAGGGCACCCACCTTGGAGCCTTGACACTGCACTGCCTTGCCTGGACCCCCGCAGGGGCACCGGTTCCATTTCCCAGGGGTTCCCTGGTTACCCTCGAGTCTGTCCAGGGAGAGACTCGAGAACTGGGCGCAGCCTTCCCAGCAGGTGCCACAGTCAGCGTGCATGTGGGGTGAGGACTGGGGCTCACGAGGGGGGCCGAGGGCAGTGTGGTGCACTGAGCCCGAGCACAAGAACACGGCGCCCTCCCCTCGCCCTCCCCACTCAGGCCTCCAGGGCCCACTCTGATCCATTTTCCACTGAGAAAGCTTTGAAACCCCACTCAGAGTCACTCTGCGAGTTCCATGGCCTGGGGTGCAGGGGTGTTGAAAAGCCGCACTCTGCGACCCCAGCCTCAATCCGACCATTTCTGTGCCTGCCCTATCGGACTTCCAAACAGGACCTCATTTAAACAAAGGACTTCATGTGTGAAAACCATTAATCCATAGCACAGAGTCCACAGTCAGCTTGGCATTCAGAACCCTCCGCAGCCTCTCCCTCCCCAGCCTTGCTTCCACGATGCAGCCTCATAGTCTCTCCACAGCCCCCAGCACCACTCCTCTCCTCTCCACTCCTCTCCTCGAGTCCCCACCACCCCTCAATGCACACCAGCCCTGTTCTCTCTCCACCCCACTAGGACTCTCCCGTCAAGCCGAACTCTAACTCGTCATTTTTATTTTCAAACATTCCTGAGTGCCTGCAACACAGCAATAGACACCTTATCTCATTTAATCTCCTTTATAAAACTCTGGGAGGTGTAGCCTTATTTTATAAGTGAGCAAACTGAGGCTCAGAGAGCTTAAATGATCTGCTCAAGGTCACTGTCACCTTGAGGAAACTAAGGGAATGGTCATTCTAGGTCCAACTTGAGCATCCAGATGCAGGATCTATTCCTCCTCCTTCCCTCCCACCCCAGAAAGACAGTGGAGCAGGAAGCCCCCTCCCTCACCCTTGCACCAAGGCCAGAGCAAAAGGAGCAGGTTCTGGTGGTCGGTGGCCAGAGGAGAGGAAGAGGAAGAAGCAGAAAGTAGGGCAGGGAGTGCTGGCTGCAGGCTGGGGAGGGCCAGGGTAGTCGTTGGTGGAAGGAGTGCTTGTGAGTCACGTGCCCATAAACGGAGGCTGCGCCTGCCACCGTGGCCATCTCCACTGTCAGCTGTGTCTTGTCTCCCACCTGGGTGGGGCGGCTCCCAGAGGTCAGGTGTCGACGCCTTAGGGGAGGCAGAACTGGACGAAAGAGAGCAGATGTTCTGGGCTCCCGGTCGTCGTGCTTCTGAAATTCTTGGAGCCTCAGTTTTTCCATCTCCTAAATGGGGGTAATAATAAGATCGTCCCACGACTGTTGAGAGAATTAAATGTGACTGAACTGGGAACCTGCACATAGCAGACCCTCCCCAAATCCAGCAGCTCCCTGCCACCTGGAAAGCGTGGGGGTGGGCCACATGTTTCTTAATTGACGGACATGGCTGGAGTGGGGGGATCACACCTTGGGGTGGCTTACCGCAAAGGGCCTGTGCTCTGGGCCTGGCTTGCAGGTAACATGGGGTGGTGGGAGGGGTGGAATAGCTCACTGTTCCTCTTCTGCTCCCCATCGGATGTCCTGTCTTGCTCCCAGAGAGAACCAGCCCCTCAGAGTTGAAGCAGATGAAGAAGATCAGGAACATTGAGGCAGCCCTTTTCTAGCAAAGCTCAGCTGGTTCAGTGTTTGTCTCCCTATGCTGGGCTGTTCCTGTCCCCACCCCCCACCCCTAGCCATACAGAGGCTTCCGATCCCCTTCACGGATCGCCAGGAGTAGAAACAAGTCTTCCCATCACCAACACAGACAATGGCCAGGTACAGATTGGCGGGCAAAGGAGGGAGAGGTTGATACAGATTAGAAGGAAGGGCCCCCCTGGCCTAGGGCCTGAGGCCCCCACTGATTAGTTTCTTCACCAAGGAAGCCGGCTTGGCCAGCGGCCACTGGGCACCCAGGTGGGGGGCTCACAGCCCAGTCCACCTCCTCACCCCTCCAACAGAGCCCTGAAGAGTTAATGCCCCCACACAGGGTGTGTAGAGGGGACAGGAAAGCAAAGAAGGGGGAGAGAGCAGGGGGCAGCAACTCAGCCTCAGCCCAGCTGCTTCACACCCCCCAACTGAGCGAGTTTTCCTGGTGCTGAGAAAATGGTCAGCAGCTTGTCACAGTCCACTGATTCCGAACAGCCCTCTGGAAATGTTGTTGAATTTAAATCCAAACACAGAGATACCCACGTACATGCCTATTGCTCCTCCCGCCCCTTCCTTAAACACGAACATAGTTATCTCATGGTTACATACACACTGCGTGATTCAATTCAGACCAAAAGCATTATTGAATGTCTATGTGTGCCAGGCGCTGCAACTATAAACAGCTTCATGCCCTAAAGGAATGCACATCCTGAGAGGAGAGACAAATGTGGAAAGAGATCATTATAGAGCAGGGGAACAGGTGCAGTTATAGGAGTATAGGCCATGTACAGAGAAAAGAGTAATTAGCTCTAGGATCAGAGAGGGCGCTTCCCAGAGGAGGTGATGGCATCTCTGCAGGGTTTTGAAGGATGAATAGGAGTTTTCCAGGTGGACCTAGTGGCAAAGGATCATTATCATTACCTGCCTCCTTCCAACACCTCTGGCCACACATTGCGCACCTCCCTCTCCCATTCGCTGACTGTGTACTTTTCAGTGTGCATTCCTTTCGTCCGTAACACTGTGGAGCTCCAACTGCCCTCATGTTCTTCCCTCCCTTTCCTTGACTATTCCCTATTCAACCTTCGTGACTTGCCTAAAAGAACTATCCCTTCCTTACAGAGAGCTACACCACCTTCTATTTGTTCCCAGCGCGCCCTGTGTCTCCCTTTCCTAACTCCCAGCACACTTGTGTTCACTGCTTCCCCCGTGAGGGCAAGGACTGTGCGGTGCCTACAGCTTCTGGGACAGTGCCTGACATTTCAGGAGCGCCTTGGGTGGGTTGGTGGATGGATAAGCACGGATGGACGGATGGATGGGTGGTTTGTTTATTCAAGGAGCTACAAGTAAATCAAGTAAATGAGAACTGAGAACTGCAGGGGTGTGTAGCACACAAGGGGGTGGGCTGTTGACGGGAGAACAAGCAAAGCGGTCAGCAGGGTGGGAGTGCAGAAGCCGCCTGACTCACACCCAGCACCCACTGGCATACAAATTGAATTCCAGAACATTAGCTGTACAAGAGCCCTTTGAGATTACATAGTGTTAACCTTCATTTTACAAACGAGGGAGCTGAGGTCCAGAGAAAGCAGAGTTGCTCCAAATCACCCAGAGTACGAATCAGTGGATTGAACCCTTAGGCCTGACCTCCGGATCCAGGGCAGACTCAGCCACCTATACCGCTGGAGGGAATAGAAGGTGATGAAACCGCACCTGCCTCTCTGGGGCGGGCCTGACTCTCAGGGGACACTGGCTGAGTCTATACATAGCACCTGTACCCATCTGAGCAAGTGACCGAAACCCAGGGTACTCTAATTTACCCAACAGGTCAGATGATTGGCCTGTGCAACTGGAAAGGGCAGAGGGGCTGCCCTGAGGTACAGCTGGATTGGGGCACTCAAGCAGTGTCACCAGATCTCTCCCCCTCCTCCTTTCTGTGGGCCGGACACACTCTCACCTCCTCCTGATGGGCTTCTTCCATGCTGGGCCGGGGGAGGGACAGCGCAAGGCCCACGTTGCTGGAAAAGGAGCTGGGGGGGGGGGGGGTGGAGCTTGCCCCTCTCAGCGTCGGTATATAACATCCCAGCGAAGCATTCCGCTGGTCCTCGCCCTGGTATGATCCCAGTGGCCAGAGGATGGACACTGTGGTTGAGCACATCTGGATCCCTGTCCATGCCCGAGTTCAGGAGAGGGCGTGGGACGGGGATGGGCAGCGTGTCTGGTGACATGGAACGGAGAGGGCAGTGCTCCAAAGGCAAGGGCTCTGCTATCAGCGGAACCTCGAAGGGATGTGGAATTGTCCGAGTGGCAGGTGGCCACAGGAGTGCCTCGGAGTACCGCATAACTGGGGCATCAGAAAGAGTATGGAACAACAGTAGTTTTTAGAGCATGCCAGGCAGGGGCTGTGCGCACATTGTCTCATTTAATCTCACTGAAACCTGGAGGGAGAAGAGCCAGGACTGAGTCCTAGCTCTGCCGGTCGCCAGACCCAGGGCCTGCCCCCGAATCCCTCTGAACCCCCCTCCTCATCTCTAAAGTGGGGAGGATGTAGCCCATCTTCCAGGAGCTGTTCGGTTCTCGCTAAGCTGTGGACAACGTGCACAGCATCAGGGGTAGGAGAGGTTCACAGTAATGCTTGCACACTGATTCCAGGTGGAGACGAGAGATAGGAAGATGCTTTTGGGTAATCGGGAAGCGTTGAGGCCGAAGTTGTAGCAGGCTGTCTCCCAGTCTGACTCGGCAGGAGGAGCAGGCTTGTCCAGGGCCCTGGGGGGCCTGCTCTGGGAGTCCCCTTGACTTGGCCACTCTCTGCCCGGGGGGAGGGGACGAACAGAGGAGTTAATGGATTATAGGGCCGGGCAGAAAAAAGAGAGGATTTTTCATTTTAAAGTGTTCTGAAATAATTCATATTTGCTTTGCAGGGCAGCGTTGTGCGTTGTCAGCTCTGTAATAACTTCTAGGCCTTTATTTATTGTTTTGCCTTAATGATTTCATGTTGCTTTGGTGTGGAGAATTCAGTGTCTTGTAACACATAATGGCAGAGAAGGCCCGGGCAGTGGCGGTTCCCAGCGAGGAGGGGGTCAGCTCCCCTGCAGACCCCACCTGGCTCCCTGGAGACGGCGTGGCCGGGAGCAGGAGGCAGCATCAGGTGCGCTCTGTGTCAGGGGCTTTGTCCGTGAAGGCCAGTTCTCACAGTACCCTGCGAAGCTGGCACTATCATCCCATTTTACAGAAGTGAAAACCGAGCCTTGGGGAGATTACAGGATCTGCCACTGGACTTTGGGTGACCAAGCTAGGACTTAGGCACAGCTGTGTTATAGTCCAGCCTTCTGTGTACTGGCGGGTCTTCAACTTTGTATGGGTTGGAATCACCTAGGGAGTGTCTTTAAAATGTGGGTTCCTAGGGCCCAACTCTACAGATTGGGCTTCAGTAGGTCAAGGATGGTGCCTGACACTCTGTGTATTTAACAAGCTGCCCAGATGAATCACAGCCACATTTGGGGGCTCAACTGGTGTCTGAGACCATAGTGGTTACATGCTTGGCCCCTGCTCTTCAAGAGTTGTGGTCCCATAATCAACCATGTCCCCATCGCCCATCTCTCACGAATGTCCCATCAGCTACCCCGTCCCCCTGTCATTCTCCATCCTGTATCCCTGAGAGCTAGTAATGCCCACCAGACCTCTAGCCTCTTCGGTGAAGCCAGGAAAGGAAGGGGAGAAGAGGGAGGAGAGGCTTTCTTGGTTGCCATGGTGATTCTCTACCTCCCAGTCTGTGGGGGGAGGCAGTCTCATTGTGAGCCTCCAGCCAAGGCCTGGAGGGAAGCAAGCTGTCCGGAGCAGGGAGGAGGCAGAGGGGTGGGAAGAGGACTGTGGTCACTGGGGAGAGGGGAGGAGGTGAAGGAGGGGTAGGGGACAGGGTGGGAGACCAGGCGCCCAGGGTAGCCAGAGCAGAGAGCCAGCCCCTCCAGATGCTGGGGCTGCCAGCCTTCAGCCGGAGGGTGGGGTGGAAGTGTGCAGGAGCTGAGGCTGACAGGGTCTGATGCTCCCTGAGCCCAGAGCTGGCAGGAGACCCCGGGCAGGTGGTGGCAGAGATGCAGGGATGGACGAGACAGCCAGAGGCTGGCACAGGATGGAGTCAGAGCCTCAGGGCTGGGAAAGACCAGAGCTCCGAAAGCAAAGAGGAGGTATGGAAAAGTAAAACAAAGCAGCAGAACCCCAGACCGCAGCCCGCTCCCACCCCTAGCCGGGCCGGGCTGGCACGGCCTGGGATCCCAGCCTGCTGGGCTGGGCTGGGCTGGCAAGCCTGATGGCACAGGCTGTGGCAGAGGCAGATGGAGCGAGGAGGGGGCCTGACCCTCGGCCCACCAGGGAATGGCCGGGATTGTCTGTTCGTTGGAGCCCTCCCACTGCCCCCACCCCCAACCTCCCGCCTCTGGGAGCATGGCTGGGGAAACAGGGGGTGGGGAAGAAGCGCCGTTTCAGAGCCCGTGTCTCTACCTCCTCCTGCTCCCTTTGGCTTTCTTTCCCTGCCAATGGCACGCACTGCCTGCTCCCAGCCTGGCTCTGGCAAAGAGGAAGATGTTGGGGCGGGGCGGGGGGAGCAGGATGGGAGGGAGCGGAGGGAGGGAAAGGGCTGGGAGGCAGCATCCCAGAGAGGAGTAAAGGAAGGCTGGGCAAGAGGCTGATGCGAGCTACTAACCACCGCCCCCACTTTTGAGCAAGCACTTCCTGTGGACCAGGCCTCATGCGACACCTCACAGGGGTTAACTCGTTGAATTGTCACAACTTTCCTAGTAAGCATGTGCTGTTATTCTGATCCCCATGTTACAGATGAGAAACTGAGGCAGAGAGAAATTGAATGAACCCTAGGAATTTACAGAAGAGGGGTTCAAACCCAAGAATGTTTCAAAATTCATGCTCTTAGCCCCTGTACTCTACTGTTTCCCCCGCCCCGCCCCCACAGGTTTAGTCTATAAACTTCTTCCTTTTTTGCCTCATCTTTTCTCAGTATTTCTGTACCCAGCCTTTATTCCTTCAGGTGGCATGTTCCAGTCTACCAAGGTCACCATGTCAGCACTGAGTGGCCATAGCCACATGTGTGGATACATGAACACACATGCATGACTGTTGGGGAGACCACATGCATGTGAATGCATGTGCACACCTCTACACGATATACACACACCCTCACATGTCAGTGTATATGGACACAGCTCCGTTCACATGTGTATCCATCGTACATACCATGCCCCGGGTAGATCTGGAGTGTTCTCACCAATAGAGCGTTAACTGTGGCAGGATAATCCCAAACAATAGTGAAGCCAAAAAAAAATCTGTTTGGCTTTGCAATAAAGTACTGCTTGGCATATGGGGGTTTTGGCAATATATTTACCTTTCTAGGTTTAGCTCGGGCTGATGTGGGCTCCTGCAGCTTGGCAGCCTCGGATTCCAGGGTAATCAGCCACTGTGAACCTGCCAGATGCCAGGCCCTTGGCAAGGCACCTACCAAACATTTGCTCCAGTCCTCACAGCCACACAGGAGGCAGGCCTTGCTGGTCCCATTTTATAGGTGAGGACCCTGTAACTCAGTAAGCTGTGCAATTACACAGGGAGAGGGAGGATTCGAACCCCAGGTCAGCTTGAGAGTCTGTAAAGCTTGAGTGCCTGCAGGTGGGTTGGTGAGCCAGACATGTGACTTCCCAGGCGTGCCTCATCCGTCTGGAATGTGGCTGCCTCACCGTCTGGTCACGTCTGGGCCCCTCTTCTGCAGCCAGGCTGGTGGGCGGGGATGGGCCCAGTGGCTCAAGCTGAGCTACTCCACAGAGAGCCCCTCACAGGCCCTGTGCAAGTCGATCTGCAGAAGCCGTTTCCACAGTGACAGTGAAGATGATAATGGTGGCTCAGATGACACAAAGACCAGACAGACTTACCACCCACCACTGAGGCTTTGGCATTTCTGGAATACCTACTATGTGCCTGGCATGTCACTGGACTCTGAGGACAATACAAACAGGAATCAAATTTGAACTCTGCCTTCATTCAGCTAGCTTAGGAGAAGAGTTTTAAGTTCTAGAAAAAGCTTTAGTATAAGTTTAAAGGAAACCTAAATGCTGTAAGAGAGATGCAGATAAAAAGTGAGAGATCACTTCCAGCTCGAGACATGAAAGAAGGCTTCCTGGGAGAGGGTGTGTGACGGGCCTCGAAGAGCGAGGATGACAGTGTGGCAATGGAGAAGGGTGTCTTGATCTCCCAAGGAGCACTGTCCGAGGTGCAGCTGGGATACTGGCAGGTGGGCCAGAGAGAGCAAGTAGCCCCATTTTTCCAGGGCAAAGGCTGTGTGAAGGGAGTGGTGTGTGTTGGGGGGTGGGGTTGGGATCGGATGGCAGAAGATCCCGAGACCTAGGACAAGGAATTTGGACTTTATAGACAAGAGGGAGCCATCAAAACTTGCTGAGCAGGGGAAGGGCTCAGGAACTGTGTTTCATTTAGGAAGACAAGCCCATAGTTGCGAAGGAGCTTCCTTCCAGAGATGTTCCATGCACAGATGAGTGAAATCCAGCTGCATTTTTATCATGCACATTTTTCTACACCTTGCCGTTCTCATTTAATAAGACTTCTTAGAGATCCTTACAAACAAGTATTAATGCATGGAGAGCTGCCTTGATTTTTAATAGCGGTATGCTATTTCATTTTGGGGTCTTGGCAAAAACTTTGTAAAGAATGAGCTCGTACTACACATTCATTTATCCATTCATTCATTCATTCAACAGACATTTATTGAGCACCTACTATGTACTGGACAGCAATCCAGGTGCCAAGAGAGAGCAGTGAACAAATGGGCCAAAGTCCTTTCCTTCATGGAATGTACCTTCTGATGTGTCTGAGTAAATCTGTAGGATACATTGTTAGAGGTAGAATCATTGAATTTGAGTGTCTGTGCCTGTAAAAATTTGTGTGCATAAAGACACATTCACCCCGCAGAGGTTGCACCTATTTGCCCTTGCATCGTAGGAGAGTGTCTGTTTCCTTACCCTTTCCCAACAAAACGTTATCAGACTTTTTGATCTTTGCCAGTGTGACAACTGAAAAAGAATTGTAGTTTTAATTTGCATTTTTCTTCTGATGAATGGGATTAAACATGTTTTCACATATTTAAGAACAGTATTTGGGTCCTTTTCTGTCAACTATCTGCTATCCTTTGCTCATATTTCTATTAGGTGGTAGATCCTATTCATGTTGATTTGTGGATTCTTTTTATCTATTAAGGAAATTAGCCCTTTGCCTGTGGTGAGTTACAGATAATTTTTCCCTAGCTTGTCATTTGTATTCGTGCTTTGTTTACAGGTATTTTAAAATACAGACTTTTAAAAATAGAAAATAAAATTTAAGAAGAATTCTGCGCGGGCCCTGGTCAGGTAGCTCAGCTGGTTAGGGTGTTGTCCCCATACGTCAAGGTTGCAGGTTCAATCCCCAGTCAGGGCATATGCAAGACTCAACCAATGAATGCATAAATAAGTGGAACAACAAATCAGTATTCCTCCTCCACTCCACACCACTTCCTCTCTCTTTCTAAAAATCAATAAATTTAAAAACATTTTTTAAAAATTCTGTTCATTCCTAGCTTTGCCCCCCATAGTGAAATACTTGCTGGGGCTGAGAGAGATGTAAGTCCCAAGAACACGGCCTTGGATTCCAAACTGAATTCTTACCAGGACCACGGGTTCAAGGCAGAGGAAGGTAGTAGTCCTGCCTTGTCCTGATGCCTCATCTGAAGAGGTCTTTGGACAAAGGGGAACAAGCTCGAAGGAGGGTACCCAAGAAGGTGAATAGGCTTGCAATTAAGCCACGTAAGGAATAGTGATGGAACCGCATCTTTGCGCCTGGAGCAGACCGTTGTCTGTGACTATCACCTTGGGCAATAGGACTGGCCACAGGACATAGAACCGAGGCCTGCGGTGGAAGCTCTGGGAAGCTGTCAGTCAACCGGGCTCTTTTTAACGCAGAGCTGTCTGAAAATAGAATGGCCTACTTTGGGAAGAAGTGAGCTTATTGTCATCAGAGATGTACAAACCAGAACTGCGTGACCACCTACTGGAGAAGCCAGGGGTTAAACCAGGTGCCTTTCAGAATGTCTTCTAATCCGGAGAGCCCTAATTCTAGAAGACCACAGGGAATCTTAAAATTCTTAATTTTGCTGATGAAAAAAGGGGGATGGGAAACTAACATACACTGAGCACCTACTTTGTCCCAGGCACTTTGACACCTGTAACCGTATTTAAAAGGATTGGACCAGAGAGAGTGAGGGATTCACTCACAGCTAGCTGCCCAGCAGTCCAGTGGCAGAGTCAGAACTGGAACTCAGGTCTCCAGAATTCAAATCTAGATCTCGCTCCACTGAACCATCTGTCCTGTTCAATAATTAAACCCATGTTTATTGCATGTCTGTTGCATACCTACTCTGAATGAGCACTAATGTGGCCAATGAGAGCACATAATATGCAGGCTATTCGCAAAAGCTCAGGGTCTTTGCTCTGCAGACGGCCACTGTCTAGTGGGCAAGTACAGGCACCATCTCTGCATTGCCTGGCGCAGTGTGAATGGTGCTCTCTGGAGTTCTGGTAGCCCTGGGTAGACCTATAATGAAATATGAGGCAATTTGGTAAGTGCTATAATAAAAATGTGTACCAAGTGCTGCAGGAACCCAGAAGGCATGATTAATTCTACCAGGGGAGGGAATCCGGAAAAGCAGAGGTGACATCCGAGCAGGGCCTTGAAGGATATGTAAAAGAACAAAGAGCAGAAGAGCATAATTTCTATATTCATTCCATATACATTTATTGAGCAGCTCCATGTTGCCAGGAAGAGATGAATAATTCACAGTCCGGTAGTGGGGGCAGGCGAGTCACCAATAAATTGCCATGGAGTGTAAGTGTAATAGAGGAAACCCGCTCGTGGTAGAAAAGTGAAATGACTCCTGAAAGAAAGTTGTCGGTGGGTTGGGGAGGCTCTTGGAGAAATGAAGGCTGAGATTTCGGGAAGGGAAATAAAAAATGTCCAGGCTGATAATAAGAGAGTTGGGAGAGAGGGGAAAGGTATTCCAAGCAAAGGGAACGGCATGTGCAAAGTTGCTGAGTCTTAAAGTTGCTCATCCTGTCTTCAGGTACCCACAGCAGACCTGGAAGTCTCCAGTGTGAAATGTTGGGATGGTGGGCAGCCAGGCAGGAGGTGGAACTGACGTGCAGGCTTTGAGGCAGGACCCACCAGGCTCTCGGATGAATGGGGAAGAAGCATTGGTGTGCACTGCACTAGGATTTAGCAGACTTAGCAACCTTCCTTCAAAGCTGTGCCCCAGACTGGGAGCTGGAAGAGAAAAGTGTGAGCCACAAATCCCCGGCTCCTCCTGCTGTGCCCAGTGCGGCAGAGCCGGGGGGGTCTCCGTGACTCTCCAGTCCCGCTGCTGCGACCCCGGCTAATCCAGCCTCCTGGCCCATCTGACACACACTTCCACTTAACATTTTGTTAGCGACTCTATAAACGAGCTCTCCCTGACCTTCAATCCCTGGCTAATTGCTGGTTTCATGTTCAAGACTAGCTTAATTTTACGTGATAATTACCTGAGAGTGGCAATACATATGGCATTGCATGTTCGAAATGTCAGGCCTGGAAAACTACCAAGTGGCCGTAGTCTGGGGCAAAAGGAGGAGGCAGCTGGGTGGCGGGGGCTTCAGAGAGGCAGCCAGGGGATGAGGCCATGAGGGAGAGAGAAAAGGCCCAGTGCAGACAGCGCTCTGAGAACTGAGACCCTGCCTGTGGTAGGGCCCAGGCCACCCAGGGGCACACAGGCCAGAAGAGCAGCACATACATTTCCCAGTCACACGTGCACGCACATCGTGGAGAGACACGGGCCAGATCAGAGGCTCAGCTCACACACTCAGTCACTCCACAAATGCTCACCGAGCACCTGCCGCATACCAGGCAGTGTGTGGGCACTTCCGCTGAGTTCTAATCCCCACCCTACTCAGGGAGGTTGGAAGCACGTGGAGGGCATGTTTCTGTTGTCGCAATTATTGGGGGGGGCATGCTACTGGTACTAAATAGGCAAGGTCCCCGGCAATGCTAAAAGACTTGCAATTCCCAGCACAGTGTCATTCCATAAAGAAATGCCCACCCCACACCCACGTGAGAACCCTCGGAGCTAAGCCAGGGCCGCAGCACGAAGGAGCCAAGTGGCCCCTGCCCTGCCCCCTTGGAGTTGACAGGAAGGATGATAATGGCAAGCGAGGGTTTACAGCGCGTGAGATGCCAGTAATGAAGGACTCAGTACATTTAGCAGGTGAACTAACAAAGTCCAGTTGTGCCCCCAGCACCTCCAGTTTGTGCCTAGAACAGTGCTTGGCACAAAGATGGACACACACCTAATGGTGTCTGTGACGGTCTGCAGCACGTGCCACACACCTCAGTCATCCCCGCTCTGCAGAGGGATGGCTTGGGTTCCCCTCTTCCTTATCATTCCAGAGTGCAGGGCCAGGCAGGTGCCCTGCACCCTGTCCAGGGCACCAGGGTGGCGAGGCAGGGGAGGATAGACCAGGAAGAAGAAGGGTGCTTCTGGCCAGGTGTGAGGGTCCTTCCACAGGAGCGCGTGTCCGCACCCACCGCACAGGCCGCAGCACACAGCGGCACCATCCCCAGATTAAGACGAGTCCCCTTTAGCCTCCTCACCCGTAGAATTATGGACTCCTGTGCTGTGTTGGAGTAAATTACTTGCTTAATGAGATTTCAATTAACAAAAACAAATTAAAATCACTTTGGTAATTAAGCTGCTGTGAACCTCACCAGCAGCTCTCCCTCAGACCTCAGATTTCCATGGGGAGGGAGCTGGGAATTGGGGTCCATTCAGCCATGCTGTTGAGGCCTGGGTGGGGCCAGGAGCTGCCTGCCTTGTGGATTTCATCCCAAGAGCCACAGCCTCCTGGGGCCATTCTGTAGGCACCAAAACTGTGGGTGGGAGGGTGAGACAGCACATAGCAGCTAGCCCTGCCACTGGCTGGCCATGTGAGCTCGGACACATTAGCTGACCTCACTGAGCTCAGTTTTCTCATCTGTGTAATGGGGGTAAAATAGTGCCTACATGTTTGGGTTAAGGGAGGATTAAGTGAATGAATGTGTGTAAAACATTTAGAAGAGGGCCTGCCCCATAGCAAGGGCTTTTAATCTACTTTCCCCTGTGAGGTCAAGCCCCTCCCAGGGTGGTCTTTCCAACCCTGCAGTTTGCAGGAGCCTGAACCCCAGCCCCCTCCAGGGCAGCCCTGTAGCTCTGAGTTGGGTGAGTAAGCATCTACCACAGACATCACCTTGGAGGTGAGGTTTCCACCAGGTTCTGTCCCACCCAGGCCCCCATCTCTTTCTATCAGAGCCAATGGCTCAGATCTGGGAACTAGAATGCTTTTTCTTCTCAAGCGGCCGGGAAAATACTCTTCTCTTTGGGTTACAGTGTTACGCACGACCTCCCACCTGACAGGCTGAAGAGTCAAGCAGCGCAGGTACCGCAGGCCCGGCAGGTGAGAGAGAGGAGCATTCTCCGTGCTGGCGGGAATGTGCGTTTGGTCAAGAATTTTTAATGGCAAAATGTTAGTTTTGGTTTTTGAGTCACCGTTTGCAACCTTCATTCAGAGGGAATAAAACGGAAATTTAAAATTAATGCATATTGTCGCCCTGGCTGGTATCTCAGTTGGTTAGAACATCATCTGAATACACCAAGGTTGTGAGTTCAGTCCCCAGTCAGGGCACGTACAAGAACCAGCCAATGAGTGCCTAAAGAAATGGACCAATAAGTCATTCTCTCTCTCTCATAAACGTGTAAAAATTTTTTAAAAATAAAACTTATTATTCAAAATTCACAAAACTAAGTATGTAATAAATCTAAATAAAGTTTTAAATGATTTATCTGTTTTTTAAGTTTGTAACACTTACATGTTTGAAGTTATGAAAGCAAAAACTGTCCTCAGACTTTTGGGCTATTTATGTTTTATATAGCATATTTTATTTATAGATAAATATAAATACAGACACATACCAAGTGTTGTTGTTTTTTTCCCGTGGTTAAAATTACAGATGGTTTTGTCTTATGTGTTAACATTCCTTCATTGAACAGCTTTTTTCATCCTACACACTATTGAACTCAATGGCAGCTTTTTAGTGCCCACCAGGTGCCACGATGAGCAAGCCAGACTTGAACTCCACTCTGAGGGAACATAGAGCTTGTCGAAGACGGACATGGGCACGAAACGATGAAGTCGCTGCTGCAGGAAAGGACAGGCAGGGCCTCAGAAGCCCATTATAGGAAGGGCGATCCTGGGGACATGGTGTGGTGTCTGTAATAAACATTTATTTCTTTTGCAAAAGTACTAAAATAAAGCAATTTATATATTTTTAAATGAATCCCAAGAGTCCTATAGCTAGTTAGTAACAGAACTGAATGTAGACCTAAAAGCCTTCTGGTTCTCGGGCAAATGTTTTGTTTTTTTTTTTTTTTTTTTAATCTGACACCAGTCCCCTGGAGAGTTTGAACAGCATCCCAATTTTAAGTGAAAAATATCCTAAGATGGGCAAAAGAGATGTCTGCCGAGGCAGTCCCACCATCTACGCACCTGTCAGACCTAGGAGGTATCCCCACGCACGCCTGCACGTCAGCTGGATGAGGTGGGCATCCGTACACTTTTGTCAGAGGGAGGAGGTGTGTGTGGTGCATGCGCACGTGCTGCTCGGGTCTCTGCTGGACGGGCGTCTCACCCCGCATCACCTGCAGAGGTGGAGTCCAAACATTGCTCGAAGGCCCAGCAGCCCCTCCTCCCCGGCTGCCAAGCTGATCTCTAGTGCTCTTTCGACCCAACCTGGCAGCCAGGCCAAGGGGAATACACCCCAACATCCAGAACCCCCCACTGTCTGCTCCCTCCCATTCCCTGAGAAGTACTAACTTCACAGCCCCTCCCCTGCAGGCCCCTCTGTCCTGGGGAGGGACAGAGCAGGGTGCCACCCTCTGAGCACCCAGCTCAGTGAGGGCTGCCGCCAGCGATGCCCTCTCATCAGGAGATGCAGCCAGAAGGGTGGTCCTCTTCCGGCCCAGACTTCTCGAATCATATTTTGTGCTGACTTCAGGCAACCAAGGGAGGAGGACACAGTTGTACTTTCCAAGTAGCTGGAACCCCTTAATCAATGTTAATTGGCTCTAATTAGCATATGTTAATTAATGATATTTACTACAAATTAAAGGTATGAGTGCTCCCAGAGGGTTTCCTGTTCATCCAATTAGTGCCAATTAGTTGCAATTAACACGTGTAAATGAGATTCCATTGAACCCAAAACAAACAGCACAGAATCTCTCAGATTCCCTCTTGCACCTTTTCAGTCAGCCAGAGGAAGGGAGGGTGGGAAGTAAGAGTGGGAGGGGGAGAGACAGACCCCTGGGCTGACCTCCTGGGGCAAGATACTGCCCTCCATGCACCAAGGAGGAGAAAAGGAAATGCCAAGTTGGGCCAAGCAAGCTACTGGACAAGTCTGGACTCCAGAGGCCTTGACCATGCCCCTGAAGGCCACAGGCCATCCCTTGGGCATCTCTGTACCTGCCAGGGCCTAACCCAGCCCATGGTGGATAGCAGGTGCTCAGTAAAAACTGGCTGAATGAAAAGTTGGTTCCTTTGCATCAAGGATCAATGTCTTTAGATGTAAAATGACGGGATGCATTGATTAGGAAGACAGGCAGTGAGTGCTCTCGTCTCCATAAGGTCTTCCCAAGGGCTCTACCTCAGAGCCAGAGAGGCCTCTATGATCAATCACGTTGGCCTCTATGACATCTATGACATCATTGTAATATAATCTTTATATGGAGATTTCACTTTACTACCAATGTTGCCATTTCCTAATTTTATTTCCTTTTCACTTAACTACTACCTGAGGCCCAAACCTCCATCATGGCAGCAACTGGATATACACACATCTTGCTGAGTATGATGTACACCCACGTTTTTGTGTGCATTATACACGGGATTATTATGCCCATTATTATATCCATGGTATGTAATCATTATACCCATGTATAATGTGCACTCTTGTTTTCCTTCAAAAATTTGGGCAAAAAAGTAAGCATCAGACATAGCAAAATACAGTAAAAACAGCCAGAAGGGGCTACCATGAACAATGAAACGCCACCCTAAATTCTCCACCCATGCAGAGCCTTCAATGAAACCTCGATGTAAGGTATAGCTCCCAAGAAGTTGTTTATTCCTCACTTTTGCTGCACCAAACCTTCCATTAAAGATGATATTGATTATTTTTAAAATATTGGTTGGTCGCTGTGTGCCAGGCGCTACTACAGGGACTGGGGATACAGCCACAAACAAATCCTCTGTAACACCCCCCCCCCTCCCTCGGGGAGCTCACATCCTGTCTTATGGCCTCCCAGTTGGCATTGGGATGCATCTAGAGTCAGACCTGGGCTCGTATCCCAGTTTGCCTCTCAGCAGCTGGAGTGGGGGGCAGGGTATTTTACCTACCCACACCTCAATATGTTTATCAGTAACATGGATGTAATAATGCCTGTCCACCTCTCCTATAGTCACGTTATTGGGAGGATTAAGCTTCCTTCCTTGTCCCATTCCTTGGTGGGGCATAATTTAGAGTTAATCCACGGGGCAGGTATGAAAGGAGTCAAAACTCAATGTGAGCCCACAAATGAAAGTCTGATGAAGTCATCTCTGCACCCAGCTGGCCACAGCAGCCCCCCACCCACCCCCACCTGCACTGCACTTCCCAGTTTACAAAGCTAGTGCTGGGTCAGCCTCCCACAAGCCGATAAGCCCCACGCTGTGTTGAATAAGTGGGGCAGGGAGGAACAGTTCAGAAACTGGAAGTGCTTTCTGGGTCATGTGGCTGCTGAGACTGGAGCCCAGACCTCTGGCTCCTCTGGGCTCATCCTCCTTCATCTGTGACCTTTCTGAGTGGGGCCCAGAAAGGTCACTCCTGCTGGTCAGGAGTGGGAGGTGGCCCACTGGTGACAGGACGAGCCTGGCCCAAGGTGTACCTTTGTACATCCCAGTACCAGCACTCTCTCGGTGGGGCCAGGCATCACTCAGGCCAGTGACCCCAGCACCTGCGGCTTTTGTGTCTCTTCCCTCACCCTCTCAACTCTGTCCCCCTGGGTCCTCAGGCAGGGTGTCTGATCATTTCCAGTTGCCTGAGTGGCCCCTTTATAAAGCCAAAGAGTCTGCCTAGCTGGTCTCTAATGCCCTTTCAGACCTGGTGTTCCAGGACTTTGGATATCCTCTGCAGAACAGAGGTCCTACCCGTATAGTATATGTGCCAACATCCGGGGCAACTACATGGTTGATGGGCAAAAATAGCCTTGATTCCCCTCTTTCTTTGGGGATCCCTCCTGCCCGTGGTGGCCTAATGGCTCCCACCCTTCCCCAGTGCTTTCCCATGGCTCTTACATCATCCTCCACTCTCACCGCCGCCTTCTTCAGGACAGCGATGAACCACCAGTCCTGGTCCCCTAGACACCAGGCCTCAGAAAAAGCTCTCCCTCACTCTGATCAAATTCAAAGTCCATTTGGAAGGCCAGTGGGAAGAATGGAGCTGGTAATGTTTAATAGAAATTGCTCAGCTACACTGCCTTCCTGGAGGGGCATGCAGCCGTGGGACGGATGTCTGCACTGGGCCTTCCGCACGGGCACGGGTCTGCACGTGCACAAGTGCTCTCCCCCTCCTCTCTCTCCGCCAGTGAATACGGGCTCCACCTGTGCGCAAAGGATAGCTCCAGGGGGAAGAGGCTGCCGCTAAGAAGGTTGAGTATGAGAAGCCAGGGACACAGTGGGGTGAATCCTCGGCTTTCAAGGACAAGAATGTTGACTCCAAACCAGGAGTTTTGGGAGCCCCAGAAACTCTGGGATGGAGAAAAGGAACTTGGGCAAAATGTCTGCCTTTTATCCCACTGATGCCTCTCGAGAAGTGATATCTCTCTAAAGCCAGAGTTCTGCGATGAGACTTAACATGGCCACTTTGGAAAAAACCTCAGCTCCAGGAATGTAACAACAGAAAATAATTAAGGTCTAATAAGGTCAGTGTTCCACCTTAACACCTTTTCAGTTCCAGTTAAAACCTCTACTAATTTGCCAAGGAAAACCAGCCTCACTTGGGTCTTATTATTTGAATCACGTCCTGTCTCTTAATTTAAACGAGAGACTCACATAAGGATTTTTTTTATTTTAAATTACAATGCCGACTTTCTTCCAGTTGATTACGGTATATGACTCTCTGTTGGAAGGCCATTATTTTTTGCTATGATTTACAAAGCATTTAAAGCGAAATCAATGTAATAAATATTGAAGTATTGTAATAGATAATTCCATATATTTAACCGGAGACACAGTGCAGGCCTGGATTGGGCGGCCAGAAGGGCAGGGAAAGGATGGGGTGGGAGAGCGACCTGATATTCGCTCAGAGAGTGACAGTTCCCCCTTTCTCCTGGATTCATTCCGCCAGGATTCGCTGAGTTCTCCCTAAGGTCCTGCACGCTGGACTTGGGGCCGAAGGGAGTGCGGGGTGCCCAAGACTCTTTGGAGAAATTCCCCTGCAAGGGAGGGACCAAGCACAGAGGCCACCAGAACCAGCATGAGGGGCCCTGTCATGGGGAAGGGCTTCGGCACCAGCCTATGGGTTGGCCCCCATAACACACCTCCAGGACAGGCAGGGCAGGCCGTGCGCTTTGTCTGCAGAGCCGTTTGAGTGCTGCGGGGTCTTCATAAAGACTCTGTTGACTACACACTCCTGGCTTGTGGTGGAGCATGGGTAGTGCATGAACACACACGTGTGCACACACATGTTTCGCAGCTCTCAATGAAGGAAGATATATCGCCCCTTGCCTTCCCACCCCAAGCCTGAACCCAAGCCCTTAGTCCCTAGTTCTGAACATTTTCCACCATAAATCCCAGGAGAGGACACACAGAGGGAAAAGGAGCAGAGAGAGGAGATTTACTGCAAACTTGCTTCCTGACACCTCTTGGGCCCATCCCATAAAATAACAATATCACCAGATAAATCACACAGAGTCTCAGGGGACTTTACCCTTGTCCTTGTGGGGTCTTTGGTGGAAGTCAGTGGGACATGGTCAGAGGATTCCACCTAGCTAGGTTCTCTGTGACAACACCAATCCCATATAGCATGGGGCGGGATGGATGTCTCAGATCTAAATCCTGGCATTTGGGGTGGGGTGGGTAGAGAGAGGGATGATGGTAGAGAGCATTAAGCTATCATTACCCAAAAGAGAGTATGGCATAAGGAATTCAGCATGGCTTTGAGCAAACCTCAGCTCAAATCCCTAGCTGTGTGACTTTGGGCAAGTTACTTAACCTCTCTGGACCTTGGTTTGTTTCTCTGTAAATGCAGGACATGGAATATCCTGTATACATACCTAACAGGATATGTGTGAAGATTTATTGAGATTAATGTATACCAAAGAGGCTGGCATAGAGTAGCTACTCAGAAATCTGATTCAGGAGAACGAGGCGGCACAACCTTGAGGGAGGGAGTACGTGTGCGTGGGGAGGGTAGTATGCGTAGAAGGGAGCACACACTCTGGCCTCAGCACCCGCAGTGTCTCCTGCTGCTGGAGGATCAGGAGTTCACCCGCAGGGCAGCTGTCAGCAGCTCAGTGGATGGATGAGTGAAAGTGTAAGAGGTGGGAGGCGAAGGTGCTGGGGAGGGAGCCATCTTCAAATAAAAATGAAAGGAGCATGGCAGATGAAATAACAGGGCCATTTACTAGAAGCCCCGCCCCAGGCATCTCTGCCCCGGGACCCAGCCTTCCTGCCCACCTCCCCCAGTCCTGTGCCCCTGTCCCCTTTCCTGAAGTTCCCTTCAGCACGGAGGCCCGTCAGTGTCCCTGATCCTTTGGGAAGGCCTGAAAGCAGGAGTTCCCCCACCTCTGAGTCTCTGGGCCCCTGCCTCCTCCCAGCCTCCCTCATCTCCCACTGAAGATTGGGACCTAAGGCAACCTGCTCCCAATGTGTTGTCTGGGCAGATTAGTGCCCCAAAGCTGGCAGGCCTATTAGGAGGCCTTTGTGAGGGAGGGAGCTGGGGAGAAGAAGGGGATTTTCCATTCTCTGAGCAACTGGATTACCCAGTCAGGGGATCAGGGAAGAACTTGCTGCTTAAACCGTGTCTTTCTCGCAGCCCAGCCTGTGCCCTGGCTCTCAGCCTCTGTGTTCTCAGCAGGGATCTCTGGGAGCCCGGCCCTGCCTGTTTTTGAGGTGTGTGTGTGTGTGTGTGTGTGTGTTTGCACGCATTTGCGCCCACGATCTGAGTTAGCCTTGAGGGCAAAACGAAGTCTCCTTCCTCCCCAGCCCTAAAGCTATGACGCCAAAGAGGGACTCAAAACAATCAGCTTGCCACCACCTCCACTCACCCTCCCCTTCCCCAAAGACCTCAGGGCTGAAGATGGATCCAGAAGGTGGAGTTCAGAGAGCGGAAGTGACTTACTCTGAGTCACACAGCAAGTAACAGGCGACCAAGCTGGTTTCCTGACGGGGGCTGGAAGTACGGGAGCATGCTCTCTGCGGAACGAGCCCCGTCTACGCCCAGGCCTGGAAGGAGCCCAAGATCCTGCTTAATGTTCTCCCTTCGCAGAGGGGGCTTTGATGCTGAACTTTGTTCACCCCCAATATGAGCTTGAGAGGGAAGGAAGCCCTGCTCCCATTCCCAGTCTCCCAGGCTACGAGGGACCAGACCTTAGCAGACAGGGACGTGGAAAGGAGATTAGGTTTAAAGACTTTAAAGTCTTAAGGTCTAGTCCCAGCGTTACCACTTGACTTGCTGCGTGCCCTTCGGCAAACCACCTCCCCTCTCTGAGCTCAGTGTGTCTTATCTGCAGAATGAAGATAACATCTGTTTCAGAATTGTTTTGAAACTACTGGAAGAGCATCAAGCATAGCATCTTATATACTAGGTGCTCCAAATCAGGGTGGAGGCAGACTGGGAGGCAATGTTATTTCCTTTACCCAGAGTGTGCCCATTCCCCAGAACAGGAGTCCCCACTGCACATCCAAACAACTGGTTCTTCCCACTGGGAGGGCAAATCCATCATGTTCAGAGACTGTTGGCCTCCCCCCACCTGGTGTAAGGTTACTGGGGGGTCATGCCCCCACACCTTGTGCCCACTTTCTAGAAGGAGGCCCAAAGTCCCCCACCCCCACCCCGTGTGGCCCCTAGAGGCCTTTAGCTGACAAAGTGGTCATCTGTGACCTTCCTGATGGCCTATGTTCCTTTCAGCCAGAAAATTCTATGATCCTGTGACCCCTTAAAACCCTGCCCTGCTAATGGTTTTATGATCTTCCAGAGGAATCCTCTTTTTGCCCTCCTTAACCCCCAACCCCTTTCGGTAGGTCCTAGTCAAAATAAACACCGTTTACAGCCAGAGGAGGATTCAAGGTCCACATGGCAGACAAATGCGGAGCCCTTTGAAGGGGCCTGGGGAATCCATCACATCCTGGAGTGTGATGCTCCCCAGGCCCAAGGGGAGGTGGGCCCAGGGAAGAGGCGCAGGCCTGGGAAGCTGTGCTCCGGATCCAGATCTGGAGTCTGAGGATCCTGTGCTGTGTCTGCGGCTCCCTCCCCGACACTGAGCCTGCCCTCCCCGCAAGGGAAGTGAGGGGAGAGGAGGAGGGGACTGAGCACAGCCCTGTGACCAGGAAACTTTTCTGTCCTGTGTGCAGACTGCCTTGGGGGCCAGGAGCTGACCTGGCATGTCATCAGGGGAGTAGGGGCAAAATGAAAGAGTGAGGGGGGAAATAAAGAGGCAAATGGAGACATAGTAAGCCTGCGTGGGTGAAAGAATTAGAGCGGTAACCACAGAGGTCCTGGGCCTCATCACTACCTCCAGTGCCCCCCTGGATGGTGGAGTATTATTGTAGCCACCTTGGGACAACTTTCCAAAGGAAACTAGCCCAACCGCCTTCAGGAGAAAATCAGGCAGCAGAGCTAAAGAGAGAGTGGGAAGGAGAGAGAACCAGACATTGTTCTGAGTTGCCCTGGGAGGCCCTGAGCATCACCGTGAGCGAGTGAGTGAGATCACTGAGGGAGAAGTGGAGAGCCTCCGTGCAGAACGAACACCTTCCCCTCCATGCCACCCCCGGTGAAAGGCAGGGCCCCTCCCCCACCCTCTCTTCGGCACCCTCCATGGGAGAAAGGGGCCCACCACAGACTGCAGCCCACATTGTCTCAGCTTTGCCTCCCACTTGCCAAGTGGATGAGACACTCACCTGGGCTCAGCCTCCCCTGCAGGTGCAGCTACGAGCAGATCTGTTTTCAAGGAGGACTGGCCCTGCCTGGGGAACGGCTGTTGGAGAATATTAAGACAGAATTCCCAGAGGCCCGAGTCTGAGAGCAGCTTTCTAGGACAGGCAGCACAAGGTTTTCCTCCACCACCACACCAGCCTCCAGAACTGGGGCAGCAGCCTAGGGGCTGGTGTCCCTGCCTCAGGGCTGGGGGAGGGAGGAAACTCCCCCCTCCCCGGGGCCTGGGCCTTATCATTCACCCTTCTAAAAATGCTATGCTCCCCAGCAGGTGGGGTGAGGAGCTAGACAGGGGATATGTGCAGGTTGCAAGGAACCTATCCCATCTATCAGGTGCCGGCTTATGGCATTTGCATATATGGCATCGTAATTAATGTTCGATGAGTGACGGCCAGGGAGCTGCAAGCCTGGAACAAAGATGGAAGGAAAGAGAAATAGCTGGAAATGCAGGCATGAGTTTTTCCAGGGTAGATATAATTTGTTCAGAGCTTATCCTCTTCCGAAACCAGGAAGACTTATAATGACTTGTCATATGAGTGAATTTAGAACTTTCAGCAGAGGGCCCTGGTGCCCAGCACAGTGCTTTGTGTTTAAAAAGGTCCTCCGTGACATAGAGTTTTAGGACCAGAAGGGCCTTGGAGAGCATCTAGGCCAGCAGGTCTCAATGTTGGTTGGATATGTATAGAATTGCCTGGGGTGCTTAAAAAAAAAAAGAAATGCTGGGCTCCCACCTCCAGAGATTCTGATCTAATTGGTCTGGGGTGGAGCCCAAGTTATCTGTGTTTTTTAAAAACTCCCCAGATGATTCTACTGGGCGGCCAGGGTTGAGAAGCACTAGTCTGGGCCAGTACTTCGTTTTCCAGAAGTAGAAGCCGAACTCGAGAGAGCAGGTTACCTAGACAGCGGGTAACTGGTAGCAGAGCGAGGGCCAGAGAAAGTGTCCTGACTCATTTGTTCAATGAGCAAACAAAAGATTGACCCTCTTTTGGAGGCGTCTGTATCTGCAGAGACTCCACCCGTTCCACCAACCCCCACATTTTCACATTATTTTCATCAGAGGATGAACACCCAATTCTGAGATCGTTTGACAGGTCTGGGTCCTCCAGGAGTTAACAGGGCAGCTGTTGCACGTTGGTCTATGGGTGTTAGCGTGTGCCTCAGAGCAGGGGTACAGGAGTTGTGTGTGCAAATGTGCACGTGCACATAGATGCATATTGACGTAGGAGCCTGTGCGGAGGATCCTCCTGCGCATGAGCGCTTGTCCTTCCGGGCATGTCCGCACTTGCAGTGAGAGCACTTGCACATGTACCCATAAGGAGCTGCCTGTGGAACGGCGTGCATGTTCACGTCAGCACCGTCCGTGGGGCAGTGTGGGTGTGCGAGACAATGTGTTCAAACATCCCGGAGATTCTGCGATGCCGATCTGAGTGTCTGTAATTATGTACAAGGGCATAAAGCAGGATCTACCTTTACAGAATCTACACCTACATTTACCAGTGGAGACCTGTGTATGACAATACACGCAGCGCTGCCTGGCCGTGTAAACGCGTGTGGCTGGCAGTCTGCGCGCGCAGTGGGCAAGTGTATGCGGAGAGAGAAACGGTTTCCGCTGTTTCCATCACATTTCTCCTAAGTAATCATTGGGAAATGCATGTGTTGGAAAACTGCATCGTTCGTGGTTAAATATATCTCAGCCTACACAGATGAAACATGATTATTATGCCAGCTGAGATGCTACACATTAACATTGTTTATCATTGATAGAATTAAATAACCCATGCACGGCCCTGGTAGCATTTCTTACAATTTTATTTAACACTGTTTTGGCCAAGCAGCATTTGGCAAACGCCATATATACACTGTTGATTACCGTGACAAATGCGTACTTTATAAGATATAATACACGACACATGAGACGTATTAACAGAGGGGTGTTAAAAATTCCAACTGCCCCCATCTTCCTTTAGGTTCAACTCATTCCCCTTCCTTCCCCAGCCCGGATTAAAACCTGTCCCTTCACACTTCCCTAGGAGGTCCCTGCATTTGTATTTGAGAGATAAAATGGAGGGTGAGGATTTGGGGTGGGGAAGAGATAACACTCTAAGACCTGGTCTCTGGAATGTTTCTGCTCCTCCCCAGTCTGTCAGAGGCAGGCCCGAGCCCCAGCATGTGTTAAAGCAGGAAGGCCAAAGGAGGCATTTTTATAGGTTCTGCAGACCCTCGGGTTGACTGATGAAGTTATTCATTCAGAATGAGTAAAAAGAGCAATGAACTGATCAAATTAGTAGTAAATCCTTCATTAAAAGATTCATAGAAGTGGTTCCTTGCATCTCTTTTTTAAGGGGAAACTATATCTTTTTCTTGAGCCCAAATGAGAACAACCTGGCCCATAGTTACCCTTTCAAACTGTGTGCTGGCCAGTGCCTACCATGTGGGCTTATGTGTGAATGGCCGGAGAGACACGGAAATCTCAGCAGCTGAGGAGGCTGGGGTCTTCATCTTTACAAGTCCAGACTGGAACATGAACAAGAAAAGGGTAGAACCACAAATGAGGGCCACGTAAGCTCAAAATGCTCCCTTGCCAGCCACCAGGCAGTCAACGAGTTTGCGTTTACTTCCCAAAGATTATGAATAAATGGCACTTGTAGGTCTTTTCAAAACTTGGAAAAGACTTCTTAATCTCCCAGAAACCAGGGCCGAAATCCCACATGGAACCTTAAAGCCCAGCTTGGATCTGTTTTTACCGCCCCTGGGCTTCATCTGGGCATGGAAGTACCACAACTGAGACAAGGGACTCCCCACACCTGCCTTCCTGCGTTCTAAGCTTCTCGGGCTTCTCTCCTACTGAGATGCAAGAACCAAAGATGTCCAAGTACAATTTGAACATTGACTGGATCCACCCCCGCCCCCCAAATCCTCTGCCACCGGCAATGAAGCAGTCATCAGAACTATCTTTCCAGACAGCCTCAGACCCCTCTCCGCCAGCAGGAGTATCAGCCAATCTGCCTGGGGAATAGCTGAATGCCAGCCCCCCAAATTGTATCGTATCACTTTCACACGGCTTGAGGCAGGAAGTTGGCTCTCTAGAGCATGGGGCCATGCGCTGTCTCCTGAGTGAATATAGAAAAAAAAATGTCCTCATGTTTGGATTAGAAGTAAGAATGGTGACGAGCACCCGTCAGTGTGTGTGCTTCTCCCCAACACACACGCACTCCCACACACCCACACACACCCTGTCCTTGCAGACAAATCATGAATCATCTCCGTGGCTGAACATTTTAGCGTTCATAATATTCTCAGAGGCCCAAGGTTTTCAGGCAAATCCCAGGTCTGTGCACAAGGACACTGCATAAATCCCTCCCCTTATGAAAGGCCAGTCTGAGCAGATGGGACCACTCTTAAGTAAACTGCTGAGCCCTCCCTTGTCCATCTCGGGAGGAGCAGCAGGGGGTCAGTCCTACCAGCCAGGAGAGCAGAGAGCAGCAAAAGCTGCTAATTCTGAGGCTATGTTCACATCCCCAACTTATCTCTCTGAAGGAGGTGTTCCTTTGACCACACAATCCTTCCTCCCCTCCCCCAAGGGGAAATCAGATCCTGAAGTTAGATTGGAGGAGGTCACAGCGGACCAAGTGGTGGCCAGAGCTGGGAAAGCAAATATGAGCCCTGGAGAGCTGGGCCGGGGCTGGGAGGAGGTGAGAAGCCAGAGGGCCCTTCAAACCCAATTTCTTTCCATGCTAAGTCTGGGGAAATAACGTCACAAGAGTTCCACTCTCTGATAACCTGCCTCATTAATATTCATTTTAAAGTATTTTTTAAAAAGAAGAAGGAAGGCCGAGATAATTAAACACTTGGTGGAGTTTGAGGTTTCCTCCATTCTCTTCTGTGTCTGGCCCCCCACCAGCAGCCTAAGCCAAATAAATATATACATTGTGCTGTCTACCACCCCAGCCCCTACTCATCTCCCCAGGTGTGCCAGGAAGACATAAGGCAGGTGGATGGAGGGAGAGACAGACCCGGAGCACCCCAGGTGCTCACAAGGAAATGCATAGACTGTGAAATTACACCAGGGCTGGACAACTTACCACCACACTGGAACCCTTGGGGTACTGAAATAATTAACTTGCTAATCAGCTACACCTTGCTTTTTTCCTTTCTTTCTGGAAAAAAAAAAAAAAAAACGATTGCAAATTGCTTTCACATCAGGTTCCAATGTCAGTCACTTGGAGACAAGGGATGCTCTGAAAGAAATACACTTTGTGCCTCCGTGGAGACTGAAATGGATCAGACCAAGTCAGGCCTCCTCCTCTTCCCCACCCCTTCCCACCAGGCCTGGGGGCCACACGGAGACAGAATGTTTCTGGAGATGCAGGGTTTTCTATGTCCATGCCACAGAGCTTTTCCATCTCTGCTAAGCTTTCTCGCTTTTGGTCCTCTTTAGCCTGCTTGCTGGCGCTAAACAGCCAAGATCCATGTGGAGAAAAGAGGATTGATTAGAATCGTAATAATAATCCCCTAGGCATTCGTCCGGCTTTAACGTTCACAAAGTGTTTTCACACATTATCTCATTCGGTCAGAAGAGGTCGGAGCTGGAATGGATGTTAGCAACCACTTAGCTCCACCGTCTGCATTACAGATGGGGAAACTGAGGCCTAGAAAGGTTAAATGTCTTCCTCAAAAACCAGAGCTAAGGACAGTGTGCTGTGGGGGCCAGGTCCCCACGGTCATTGTCTGGAGATCCCCTGTGTCACCTCTGATCCTCTGAAAAGAGGGAAAGAGCTTGGTCAGCTTTTTGCTCCACAGAGGATACATAAATCCAGAAATCAAAAAAAAAATTAAAAATAGGACATTAGGACACATAAAGGCAAGCCTTGTGGGGAATGATTTCAAGGGTGGTTGGGAGTGCAGGTCACCGGTCTAAGCCCTGAACACAATGTGTTAATTAACATACTTCCCTCTCCTCCTTCTCTGTCTCTTTGTCCCTCACCTCCCCCTTCTCTCCAAGTTTAAAAATGTGACCATTATGCAGTTTGAGACCCAAGGCTTAATTCGGCTACAGGCCCTGGAGGAGAGGGCACACTTTTCTTAGATTCAAATTGGGCACCTAACCCCTGCCCCCCAGGATTCCCAGCGTGATGGGCTCCTGTGTGCATGTGTGTGTCCACTTGAGACATTGCATTGAACGGTGAAAAACAGGCATCTGATCCTTTCACAGATCAGATGATTTGCAAATTAATAGCTCTTCCCCACCTCCCACCCCAAGGCTCTGAAGAGGTAAAAAAAAAAAAAAAATTCTGATGGAGATGGGGAAGGCAGAAAAATATAAAATGGGGAAAGAAGGGAAATGACATTGTATTCTGTAGAAAAATACTTCCCTGTGCGTGGCGCGCGTGCGTTTGGTCACGAGTGTCTGCGTTTCCACAGGGCCACCGTGCCCCGGGTGCCCGAGCCTGTCGGAAGGTAAGCGGTTCCTTTGTGTGTTCGTTCATTACTAAGCCCAACTCTTTTCCCTCTAAAACTCCTTCTTCTCCCTGTTGAGCTGACCATGCTTCTGGATTTATGAAGAGAGATGTTTTAGCAGAAATCCCCTAGAGTGTCCCATCAGCCCTAAATCCCAGGCCCACTCACCCCCCCCAAGACCCCATGACACACAGCATGCCAACACGGCTTCCTCTTGCCTATGCATTAGCCATCCATTGTGGCAACCTGACATCTCTCACACATAAAACCGTAAGAGAGAAATAAAATATCTGTCTCTTGGCGAAAATAAAGCTTTGCCTCCCTCCTGATGTATAGGATATAAAATAAAGCCTCGGCTCCAATAGTGGCTTTTCCTTATGCCGGAGTTGCCTTTGCACACACAGAGACAATGAAGACGGATGGTTTGGGACGAGGCCCAGCCTCCTGGGGCCGCCTTCACCCTTTTTTATTATCGTCAATCCCACCCTCCCAGCCTTTTTCTTTCTTCTTCACTTTCTTTCCTTTCTGGTTTGGATTTGCCTTTTATATGCCCTTCTCTTTCTTTCCTCTGGAACTTTATTCCTCTTGCTCACTTTCTTTCTAAGGCATGACAGAGACAAGAAGAGAAGAGCCAAGTTTCTTACCTTCTCAAGCACGCCTGCCATCTCTCCCTGCTTCTCCCTTCACCAGACCCCCAGCTCTCTCCGGATTGCCAGCCCCTGAGACGAATTTTGCTGTTACTGCTTGAGGATTTGCTTTGGTCAAATGTACAAACGTTCCCAGGGGACAATTAAGAATGTATTTAGTGGGGGTGGGGGGCTGGCTTTTTTTTTCTGGAGAGCTGCCCTTTCTCCCTCCTTCCTCTCTCTAGACCAGGTGGTTTATGGATCTCAACAATTATCTATATAGCCTCTGGGGAGGCCAACAGAGCAAACATGCACCTCCGAGGGGTGAAACTTGACGTTCACCTCCCAAGCCTCAATGCTGCATCATAGACAGATAGCCCACGGGCCTCGGGCCCCTTGCAGCCAAGCCCAACATTCTCCTGCCTCCTTCCCCAGTCCCCCAAACTGAGGGTGCTGTGAGATAGCCAGAACTGTCTCCCTGAGTCACACAGTCACAGAAACATGGTCATTCTCCTGTCCTCCGCCACAGTGCATGTGCCTGCCTCTTTTCTTCTCTCTCCCCAGAGGCCTCACACTTACCAGGTGTGCATCGCTCTCCATTCTGCTTCCGTGTCTCCCATTCCTGTCTGGGTGGGTTTGTTCCTCGAAGCCTCTTCCCATCCTTGCCCTGACCTCACCCCTCCCACTGCTCTCCCCAGCCACTCAAGGCTGCTCCCCAACCCATTCAAAACCTCGTGTGCTCCACTCAGGGCTGCAGGACACAGCCCAGGTCCTGGGGAAACTAAGTAGTGGCCTAAAGAGGAGCAGGGTCGTGGCTCCTGGGGGAAAACAGTGGAGGGGGAGATTTAGTGTGGCCTAGAGGTGGGAAATGTCCAGCAGAGGGGCAGTGGGTGGCTTTCGGCCTCTGAGATTGATGAAGGACCTGTGTGTGTGTGTGTGTGTGTGTGTGTGTGTGTGGAGGGGGAGGCTCCCAGTCACCCCTAATCTCAGATCTCTATTAATGCAAATGTGGAGGGGCTGGTGAGACAGCAACATCTGTTGAACTCTGCCCCCCAAGAGAAGGGAGGGAGTTTTAAAGCGGCCAAGTCCAGAAAGAACTCAATCCCAGTCCCAAAGGTAGTTAGCTTTGGGGGGTCTCTCCCCACTGTCCCTCTCTCCACGTGATATCTCTCCAGATATCGGCAATAACCACCGCCATTAGGTAAGGGGAGAGAGTCAATTAGTGGGAGGATTAATTACTCGGAGGCACGAGCCCCGTTTGTCTTCCTTACCGGGTGTGAGTGTGTGCTCAGACGGAGGAACACGGGCACGCACCCAAATACGCATTGTTGTCACGCCGTCTTAGACGTTTTATTTATTTGTTGGATTCCTGCCCGGAGCCGCTCACACGCTTTTCCACGGGCGCTGAGTCTCCCACCAAACACGCCGCCTCCTTTTCTCCCGCCTGAGAACGCGCCTGTCACACGCCGGCTCGCCCGCCTGCAGGGTCCTCGGCTCCGCGCCTTTCCTCGCCGCCTTTTTATTTTTTTAATCTCCGGATGTCTTTCCGGGTCTTTTCCCCCTTTCTTCTCTTCTACTCCCCCGTGCACTTGCCCCAGCGCGTCTCTGCTCCTTTTATCGCGGCTTACTTTTCCACATTCCTCTCTCTTTTCTCCGGTTTTCTGCCTGGCACTCTCGTCCCGTTTCTCTCCCCTCACGTCCCTCCCTCTCTCCCGCCTTCTCCCGTCCCCTTCCCGGTCGGTCCGCGTCCCGTCCGTGCGCCGCAGCACTGGCTCGCATCCGAGATCGCCACGCTCCACCTGCTCCCTCCCCGCGCCGGGGCCCCTCCAGCCCTCGTGGGAAGCCGGGCTGTTTACCCAGCCCGAGCGCGCACCGTGAAGCCTCAGCCGGATGCTGCCCTTTCCCGGCCGCGGGGTGCCACCCCCCCCCCCCCCCGAAAACGTGGCTGAAGCAAAGTGATAAGCCCCCCCTCCCCAAAAAAGAAACGTCTCTCCTTCAGCAAACTGTCTGACCTGATTTCTTTCCCAGGCTAAAGGAGATGATACCGATCTCCCCCTGTGTGGTGCAGGGAACACAGTGCTATAAACTGTAAAGCGCTGCGCACAAGTGGGTCATTTCCAAGAGAGTGATGGAATGAGATCGAGGCAGCCTGACGCAGGAGAGAATGGGAGAGGGAGAGGAGAGAGCGGGGCAGGCGGGATGGGATCCGGGGGTCGGCCAGGGTCCTGCATCGTGTCTTCCGCGGAGTCCGCGTGGCCTCTGGGACCCGCCGGGTCCAGGGCTCGTTCTGCTTTCTTCCTCCTCCCTCCTCCTGACCCCGCGTGGCTGCTTGCGCCCCATTCCCGTGGCTAGAGTCCACGCCGCCCCAGGCGCCTCCTGCCTCGGACTCACCGCCCGCTGCTGGATGGGAGCCAAGGGGGCGAGGTGGGGATGCGGCCACGAGCGGTCGCCGCTCTTGGGAGATCGACAGCAGCGACCTGCCCGGCCCAGGACCCACTGGGATCGTGGGAGAGGGGAGCGAAGTGCAGCTGGGAACCAAGGAGGCAGAGGTAAGAACGGGGGTGCTGGCGAGGGCTCCTTCAGCCCCCCAAACTGCAGGGAGGCTGAGGAGGGCTGGCAGGACCCCTCCACCCCCAGTTTGCGGGCAAGGTCCCTCTGGGGCTGATCCTCCAAGCCCTTCGCAGAAGAGAAACCTGTAACGTGAAAGCCGTTTTCTGGGTCTTCTGGGCCTTCTCCCGGAGTGTCTGGGGGCGAGGTGGGGAGCGTTCTGCAGACACCGAGGACCCTCCCGCGGCCCCGTCCAGAATTTACGGGACTTGGAGCGGCTTGCGAAGAGGGCGTCGGGCAGGACAGCGCGCGTGCACTCCCGTCCGCAGGCCGTGGCTGGCGGTGAGGGTGAGGAGGGAAGGTCGGTGCTCTTGGCCGAGCCGACATTCGTTTAAATGCAGAACTGAGCTGAGGGGCTCGGAGACGGCGACTTTGTAAAGCTCGGTCAGTATTCTCTCCTCTGTGACCAATTACATTTTAAAATAAAAACTCGGTGGAAACAAACAAAACGTTAATCTGGTGTGCTGCCCTAATGGAGGCGTTATATGTGGACTTTAAACCTAGAACCGGGAGCCAGGAGGTGCTCCTGGGGTTGTGCGGCGTGACCTCCCGGTAGACGCTGGGGCCGGTTCCCGCGGACCTGTTCGCTGAGCCATCTGGACACCGCGACAAGCCCCGTGCCCCAGAGCCCGAATCCTGCCTTCGCCCTCGATTCCTCCACCGCGCTTGGCCCTCCGCTGGGAGGGGTTCTCTTTCCCCCAAAGTCTCAAGGTCTCTGCGCCCACAAACGAGTTCAGCAACGTCCTCTTGCCCACCCAAAATGAGGTGGCAGGCGTTGGGTTCAGTCGGGGCCGGCAGCCGGGTCCAGCTGTCACCCCACGGGTTCCCCTAACGACAATCCCCCACCCCCACCCCCGAGGTCCTTCTGCTTTGCATGTGAAGAAGCCCAGCCGGGGCGGGGCGAGGGCAAGCCGCTGGGGACCGGCCCGCTGTAGATGCCTGAAAGGGGCGGTTGGGTCTAGGGCGCTGGCGGCGAGAACCGAGACAGCTGGGGAAGGGAGGAGCATGGGGACCGCTGGACTGGACCAGCCCCTCCCCGAGACCTCACCCAGCACAGCGGGCTGAGGAGGCGCCTCGGGTCCCGCTGGAGGAGGCGAGGACCCGGCGCCTCGCAGCTCCAGTGTCTCCCCGACCCTGGGGTACCGGGCACCCGTCGGCTTGTGGCTGCAAGTGTCGGGTCCACAGGAGGAGCTCAAAGCCAAGTCTCAGCCTGCAAAGCCGGCTGGCCGAGTTGGAGAACCGCCCTCGCATCCCCAGCCCTGCCCTGCCCCCCAGCCTGGGAGAGACCTCGGAGGGGGCCTGATGCGAGAGGTTACCAGGCCCAACACCGCCCTCTCCCCAGGGGGAGCGGGAGCCCAGGTGTGCGTGTGTGTGTGTGTGTGTGTGTGTGTGCGCGCGCGGGTCTGTGTGTGAAGGGGGTGCGGTGAAGGCTTTAGGGGCTTCGCACCTAGAGGTCAGGATGGGCGGAGCCCCAAAGAGGCGCGCGGCAGAACAGGTCTTTGGCTTCAATGAAAAGGTGGCGCGGGCCGCTGGGCAGGGGCTGTCGGCAGGACCTAGGGTTGCTGGGCTGTGCGAGCGTAGACTTGGAGGCAGAAAACGGGCCTTGGCAGAACCCTAAAGCCCCAGTTCTACTGAGGCTCAAACCAAATTCGCTAGCAGTTTGCCGCTTCGCCCGAAGAGGGTATTTCATTTGCAGAGGGCTAGATTCCCTGCCCCGCCAGGCTCAGTGCTTTTGGGCTCCAGGGCGCATTTTCCCAAGTCAGCCGGGATCCTGTGTGGGATGTCTGGGCCCTGCACCGGCGAGTGGGGTCACAAGGCCAGTCCCCAAATACCGGTTAGACCTGGCTGCCTGCCTATCCTTATTTCCTTCCTCGCTAGGGCCAAATGCTCTTCCTAGTACCCCCTCTCCAAAGCCCCCCCAGACCAAACAAAAAATAGGGAGCATAATAGCAGGACTCCGGAGCCCCGTCTCCTTCAAACTTTACTTTGGGGGGGGGGGGGGGGGGGAGAATCCCAGTTAAGCAGGGAAATGGTGCTGTCGAAACGGAATTTGGCGTTTGTCTGTCCTGTGCCAGGGAACCAGACGGACTCTTCGAGGCCAAGGCTCTCAGGACTCCGAAGCGACCCCCGCGTCCGCGATACTCCGCCCTCGTGGGCAGTGGTCTCGAGCTTACACCCTGAACGCTGTGAGGGAGGTATGAGCGTGAGCTCCAGAGGGTGTGCAGGGTCGGCGGTGTGTCGTGAAGCTGGTGCCAGCCGGAAGCCCGGAAAGGGGGAGGGCGGGAAGCCACACTCTGCCCTTGTGCTCCCACCCCGATCCCTCTTAGCTCCCTGTGGTGCCCCAGGGTCGTCCCTCTTCCCACCTACACGCCCCTCCCCCCACACACACACGCACTCGACGCTATAGCCCCGCTGCTTCCCGCATGGTCTCTTGTTTTTGTCTGTGAAAGGTTTCTTCGGATCACAGTTTTGTCACAACTTCTCACCTGGGTTTTTGCAACTGCTCACCCGAGGCGTTTCCCCACCCACCGCTTTCCCCTCTCCAGTGCCGAGCCTCTGGGCTTCCCCGCCCCCACCAGGAAACCGCCGGAATCAACTTTACGAGACTGCGCGGCGGGAAGCAGAAAACCAGATCTCCCGGGGCGCGGGGCCCGGGGCCCGGTGGACTTTGGATGGATTGGGGGAGGGGGAAACAGAAAGAAGGACGCGCGGAGGGGGATTCTGCTGCCAGGGGCCCTCCCTCCACTACTCCCCCAAAGACGCGAGCTGTGCGCCGGCCAAACTTCCAGGCCAAGAATGCAAGAGGAAGCGTGGCAGGGGGGAGGGGGTAAGCCAACACCCAAAGAATTGCAAAGCCAAACAGAGCATTAGGGCCGCTGGGGCTCCCAGACCCAGGCGCACCCCAACCTTCAACAAGGTTTGATCTTGGATTACTCCCACCCTTCAGTAGAACTCTTCCCTCCACTTTGCTTACTCCCTCGTTCCCACCGAAACCGAGACCTTACCGGGGCAGGAGGGGGCCTGGGCATCTCGCAGCCCGCCGCCCAGACAGCGCGGGGCCGCGGATGCAGCCGCCACTGATGCTCTAAACGCGGTCTCCCCTCTCTCTCCTCGGCCTGGGGATGCAGAATGGTTTACAGAGGGACCGCGAGCCGCTGATTGGTCGCAGGCCGCCGTGACGTCGGCGGGCGCTGCATTAAGGCGAGGGGGCTTCTTCAGCTCAGCCAACAGCCAGAAGCAGTGACCGAGCCGCCGGAGCTGGGGAGAGACGCGCGGAGGCGGCAGACTGGGCCGGGAAACCAGGGATAGAGGGACGCTTGTCCAGGGAGAGCCGGCAACGAACCGCGGCCCGAGCGGCGACAGCGGCAGCTGGTGCCGAGCTGTTTCCGCCGCGCAGAACTGTAGCCGCTGCACCAGGACGTTTTTAAAAGCTCTCCAAGCTACTCCCCCTCCTCTCGACTCCTCCCGCTGCAAAAGAAAAAAAAAAAAAAAAGGAAGGAAGGAAAGAGGCTAGAAAGGAAACCCAGATTTGCCACCAGAACGGAAAAAGAGGGGAAAAGAAAAAGAAAAGAAAGTCCAGCGACTGTGGGGTTGGACACAGGCAGCCGGAGCGTGGGCCAGCGATGCGGGGCTGCGCGCCCAGGCGGCCGCGAGTTGTGACCGGAGCCACGATGCACGGCCAGGCGCGGTGAGGAGCCAGCCCGGTTCACCTCCCGGAAGGAGTCCAGGCGCAGGCAGGGCGGTCCCGAGAGCACGGAGGCCGCCAGGCAGGCCCGGGCCGAGGCGACGGGGCTGGGGCGGTGGGGAGCGATCGAGTGCGCCCGGCTGCGTCCTCCCGGAGTGGTCCCTCTCCGCCTCGACTGACACAAACACTTCTCCGAAAGCGGAGAAACCTAGGCAACCACAGCAGTCAACAACGAGATCTTCCTCCGGCCCTCCCCCCCTTCCTCCCCCCTCGGCGTGACCCCCGCCCCCTCTCCCGGCCCACCGTGGGCGCCCGGCGCTTCCCGACCCGCTGTGCGATGCCGGCAGTTTAGGATCCAAAGCTTCGCTACTCATTTTCTTCTCTTCTTTTATAAAAAGAGGAGAGGAAATCCCGGCGGCGGGCAGCCGGGCACACACCCACCCACCCTCATACTCCGACAAAAGCAGATGCACTTTGACTTCTGACAGCTCTACCTCAAGCCCGAGAGAACTCGGCGGCGCTTCCCCTGCAAACAGAGCTCGCCGCGTCGTCCTCTTCGTCCGCCGTCTCCGTTTTATTTATTTATTTCCGTTACCGTCACCGTTTTCGGTGACCTTCACTCCTCCGCGAGTTCTGGGCAGAAGAGTCGCTTTCGCGTCCGCCTGAGACTTTTTTCCTCGCCCCAGGAGCCGCGGCGGCGCTGCAGTGCCACGGGGCCGGGGGGCTCCCGGGCCGCGCACCACCGAGGCGTTTCCAACCCCCGTTTGCCTCGCGTTTCCCCCGCTTCTGATTTCCTGGTGCGGGTTTTGGCTTGCACCCCCGAGTGTGTAACCTCTTTCTGGAGGGGCTGGGGAGCTCGTTTCTTTCGTCTTTGGGAGTCGCCCCCTCGGCTCTGCCTGCTCTCCTCCTTCCGGGCCTCACCCGACCAAACCAAAGACCATGGTGCACTGTGCCGGCTGCAAAAGGCCCATCCTGGACCGCTTCCTCCTAAACGTGCTGGACAGGGCCTGGCACGTCAAGTGCGTCCAGTGCTGTGAATGTAAATGCAACCTGACCGAGAAGTGCTTCTCCCGGGAAGGCAAGCTCTACTGCAAGAACGACTTCTTCCGGTGAGTAGTTCCCTCGCGAGCCTCTGCTGCTCCCTCCCCGCGGGCCCCTCCGCGGCCAGCCGCGGATCAGAGGTCAGCGTGTCCGCGTTAGGAGCTGCGCTTGGAGAGGGCAGCCAAGTCCCGCAGGCTCCCGCCTCTTCGCCAGCTGGCCGCTGGGCGCCCGGGACGTGGCCCTGCTTGCATCCTGGAAATTGTGGGTCTTGGCTTAGCTGCACGTGCCCGGGAAGAAAGAGTCTGAGCCCGCCTCGGCCCAGAAGCCCCTCCACGCTTGGGGGAAGGCAGCATGGTCTCGAGCTTTGTAGCCCTGGCTCCTCTCTTTCCCAGTGCGCGGAGCTCTCCAAGAACTTCACTCTCCTTGCCTCCTGGGTTGCCTGCCCTCCAGGCAGAGCTTTGAAGCTCAGACTAGCTCCATGACACCGACTTTTCCGTGTCCGAGAGGTCTTGGCGGGAACCGCCAGGTTTTTGCATGGGGTGTCTGAGTCGCTCGCCTTGGCAGCTGCAGGGAAGAGCCCCTATCCTGCACCTCCCCGGGCGTTTCTGAAACCTCAAGCACCGGCCTAGGGCGAACTGCCTCACCGTGACTGTGAAGTGCTGCAGCCTCTGCGAAGATCTTTCCCCTGCTTCCCCGGGCTGGGGGTGGCAGGAGGCTTGGCCCCCACCCCAGGCAGACCTCTGCTCTGAGGCCCGGGCTCCACTCGGAATCCCCCCGAGTGCTGCTTGCTACCCTCAGCCACCTTCTTGCAAAAACCCCCGGGAAAGCGGAGATTTCTCCCGATGTCCTTCCTTCGTTTAACATTTTAATCGTACTCTCTTAAACTCACTGTTTTGTCATCAAATCTACACAAACACACAAATGAACAGAGAACAGGAGCAAATGCGAATTGTAATTCCCCTGCGGTGCTTGAAATCTCCCAGTTTACTCGGCTGACTAGGTCTCTGCTTTCTTCGGAGTCTGTAGTGACAGATCAAACCGGGAAAGGAGGCGCGAGTTCAAAGCCACCTGTCCCGGGACGCGTGGCTGTGGTTGAGGCAGGCCGTGAGGCAGAGCGCTGTGCGGGCTGGTATCGCCAGGAGGAAGCGCAGGCTGAGCCTCTGAGCCTTGGCGGGCGTGCCCAGTCGGCCTGGTACTGGCTGGAACCCAGCCGGAGAACTGCGAACGGCACCAGGCGCCAGTGGGCCCCAGAGGCCTGGCCCCCGCAAAGGCCCCCCGCCCCCGCACCTAAAGCCAAGCCACAGCTCTAGCTCACGCCAGCCTGCCCGGCTTTGGGCCTGGACGTGGCGAAGGTCCCGCTGCGGCCGTCTGCGCTCTCCGCGTCTGTTTGTCCACCCGCGGCGCGGCTGGGTCTTGCCAACCCCTCCGCCTGCGCGCGGGTCCTCAGACGGTGAAAGGGAAACGACTGTAGGAGAGGAAACCCGCGCTCGGGAGGCGTTGATATGGAGTTGCGGTCAGAATTTGACAGTTTTCTGAATCTCATCGGAAAATAGGTGCCTCCTTCCCTCTTCCTTTCGCCACCTTGCCGCCTTCTCCGGCCGCGCTGTTTTCCTCTGGGACGGCACTGGGCACGCAGCTGGGGGTGGGAGCAGCCTGGGCCCCCGCTCTCTCACTCCAGCCGCGTGCCTCTCCTCCCCGAATTCGTGGTGCCCCGCTCTCTCTGTTCCTGCCTTCTTGCCTGCTTGATCGGGATTTTGCCTTTCTTAATTTTTAGCTGACTCTCTTCTTTTCCCTCTTCCTCTTCACCTTCACTTTCTACTTACTTCTTTCTCCATGCCCTCCTCCCTGCCTCTGTGTCCCCCGCTCCTAACCAACCTTCCACGCCCCCGCTCCCTGCAGGTGTTTCGGTACCAAATGCGCCGGCTGCGCGCAGGGCATCTCCCCTAGCGACCTGGTGCGGAGAGCGCGGAGCAAAGTGTTTCACCTGAACTGCTTCACCTGCATGATGTGTAACAAGCAGCTCTCCACCGGCGAGGAGCTGTACATCATCGATGAGAACAAGTTCGTTTGCAAAGAGGATTACCTAAGCAACAGCAGTGTCACCAAAGAGAACAGCCTCCACTCCGGTGAGGCCCCAGTTGGGCAGGTCCTGGGGGAGGAAGGCCCGCCAAGGCCGCTGCTCACCTGTCCCTTCCTTCTCCCCAGCCACCACGGGCAGTGACCCCAGTTTGTCTCCGGACTCCCAAGACCCGTCGCAGGACGACGCCAAGGACTCGGAGAGCGCCAACGTATCCGACAAGGAAGGGGGCAGCAACGAGAATGACGACCAGAACCTCGGCGCCAAGCGGCGGGGGCCGCGCACCACCATTAAAGCCAAGCAGCTGGAGACGCTGAAGGCTGCCTTCGCTGCGACTCCCAAGCCCACGCGCCACATCCGCGAGCAGCTGGCTCAGGAGACTGGCCTCAACATGCGCGTCATTCAGGTCAGGGCCCCGGCGTGCCACTCAGTTCCCCGGAGACCCACATGGCTCCTCCAGGCCAGCTTCCAGGAGCTGAACCAGTTCTTGGAGGCTGGCGGAGGGGCAGAGATGAAGCCCAGACAGACCCCTACCCCTTGCGACTTTTGAAGCGTTGCCCGATGCTTAGAACTACTGGAAATCCCTAGGTCTCCTCCTCTTCCTGGTCCAACGCAAGCGATAGTGGTGGCAGAGGGGCAGAGAAAGGGAGCTCGGCAGGAGGCTGGAGGCAGGGACATTGTTGGCCCGATGGTGAGAGTTGGGACCCTTTTTTATGCACCACCTACCCTTGTTCCAAAGGAGCCCAGAGGTCGCTGAGCATGTCAGACTCAATTGGTTCCTCTGGGTACTGCACAAGGAGATCTCCCTCTGCGTCCCCAAACCAACTTTCTGGGTCTCTTGCCCCAGTAAGACAAGTCCTAAACCAGAGACTTCTCCTCTGAAGAGAGGTGGAGCTCCTGGTTTGAAGGCAAGGCGGTCAGTCCTGAGAGAGTCAGCCCCACCTCAGGCGGTCTCAAGTGGGATGGGGAGAGGAGATGGCCATCTGGGTAGCTGTGCCGGTGTTGTAAGGATCTGAGACTGCATGTGGTTCCCGTCAGTTCTTGGGTCCAAGTTTCGGTGTCTGGTTCACCGTGCCTGGATGCCCTGTGTGGGTGGATGTGCCTGGGAGGCTGAGTGTGCACAGGTGTGCAAGTGTGCACAGGTGTGCAAGCTGCCCTCTGAGGGATGCCCTGCGGCCTCTGGGAGATTGTGCTAACGGGTGCGCACGTGAATTGGAGGCCGCGTGTCTGTGTCGCAGTGAGTGAGAGGCTGCGGATAGCATCTTTGGCACTGGGAGATTGTGTGTGGGTGTGGAAAGGAGATTGTGCGTTTTGGTGTCACTATCGCTGGGAGACTGAGTGTCAACAGGAGGCTGTTTAGTTCTCAGTCACTATCATGCTGGGAAGGGAGCTGCCAGCGACCATGAAAGGAAAACCGTGTGTGTCTGACACTATTTGGGAAGGTTGAGTGTCTATGTGTACACAGCCCCTGAGAAGCTGTAATCGTGACAGTATGACTGTTAGAAACAGCTCCAACCGCCCCACGTTGGGCAGGGCGGCTTGCCCAGGTCCTCCAGGCGGGAATCCCATTCACCATTGGCTCAGGGGCTGCCCTGCGCGGTCCTACTCAGAGGACCCCCCTCGCCATCGCCACCATACACAACACACACGCGCTCACGCACACACGGAGCCCTGAGAGCTAGGCAGTGGACGGGTGAGAGACCCGCCGGTGGAACACCCGAAGTGGGGAGTGGGGACTTCGCGGCTTCACCCCGATGTATGCTTCAGGTCTGGTTCCAGAACCGACGCTCCAAGGAACGCAGGATGAAGCAGCTGAGCGCGCTGGGCGCCCGGCGTCACGCCTTCTTCCGCAGTCCGCGGAGGATGCGGCCGCTCGTGGACCGCCTGGAGCCGGGCGAGCTCATCCCCAACGGGCCCTTCTCCTTCTATGGAGGTGGGTGCGCTGCCCCGTGCAGGGCTCGGCCAAGCCGGGGTTGGCTTCGTTGGAAGCGGGTGGCAGCCAGAGAAGGGTGGAGGCTGGGAAGGAAATCAAGGGAGAAGTAGTGACACCGAGAGCCGAATTCCCGACCCTGAAGGAGGCGGGCGGGCCGGTAGGGAGCCTCTCCTGTGTGTGCACCCCGTCTCCCCACTGCTCCCAGCCCGGCAGGGGAGCCCGCGAACCTCCAGCGCCCCGCGTTGCCCTCCCCCGCCGCCCGGCGAGCCCGCCTCCCCGCCCTTCTAACGCACCCCGCCCAGGGCCCCGCCTTGACACCCTCCTCCCCGCCGCTCCGCAGATTACCAGAGCGAGTACTACGGGCCCGGGGGCAACTACGACTTCTTCCCGCAAGGCCCCCCGTCCTCGCAGGCTCAGACGCCGGTGGACCTACCCTTCGTGTCTTCGTCCGGGCCGTCTGGGACACCCCTGGGCGGCCTGGAGCACCCTTTACCTGGCCACCACCCGTCGAGTGAGGCGCAGCGGTTCACCGACATCCTGGCGCATCCCCCTGGGGACTCGCCCAGTCCCGAGCCCAGCCTGCCCGGGCCTCTGCACTCAATGTCCGCTGAGGTCTTTGGTCCCAGCCCGCCCTTCTCGTCGCTGTCGGTCAACGGCGGCGCGAGCTACGGGAACCACCTGTCTCACCCTCCCGAAATGAACGAGGCGGCCGTGTGGTAGCGGGGTCTCGCACAGTCCACGGAGCTCGTGGTTGTACAGAAACGGACTTTTATTTAAGAAAAATAGAAAAAAGAAAAAAAAAAACACAAAAAGCAAGCTACACCCCCCACCTTCCTCCAGCCTCGGGGACCGTTTTCCATCTGGGGAGACCGGATGGTAAAGGGGGACATGAAATAGGATCCAAATCTGCCTGGAGGGAGGACCGGGATGCGAGCGCTGGCTGGCAAGGTGCAGGACTGGGGCTCCGGAAGGGAAACGCAGACCTCTCCCCACCTCGCGCCTGGACCCGGCTCCGCGGACAGATACCGCGGGCGTGCGCGTCTCACCAGCGGGCGGCACAGAAGCAACCCGCGGCGGCTGGGGCGCACAGCACAGCGGTCGGACCAGGAGCCGCGGGGAGGGAGGCCGCGCCTGCAGCGGGATTGGGAGGTGAAGCGTCCAGGGGCGCTGCCAGGCCAGCCAGGACGGCTCTGGCTCTGGGAAACGTAATAGTGTTGGTCTCAGCAACAGCGACAACAAACTCGTATAGCTTCAGAAACACCGACCTGCTGTGCATCAGGTGGGACTATATATATATATATTTTTCGTCTCTCTGGGTTTTTTGTTTCTTTTCGTTTTTGCCAAAATTGCAAAATTCTAAATGTCAAGCCCTCAGTATCAACTCTTCTACCTTCACAAAACTCGACACACACAGATGAACAGACACACTGGATAGGTGGTCTCCAGCCAGGCCTCTCAGTGCAACGACTTGAAAATCAGCTGTACTAGGAAAAGTATTTTACTTTCTCACACACACACACACACACACACACACGCACACACAGTTAAAAAAAGACTAATGAACTAAAAACAGTCAACTGTTTACGTATAATGTTAAATTCAGGAGTTCAGTGTTTTACTAATATATCCTGTTTTGAAACCTCTTGTTCAAAAGCAAAATGTTTTGAACAATCAACCAAAATTGTTCATTTTCTTTTCCTGTAGATGTTCTGACAGATTTGCAGGGCTCACAGCTCACTGTGCTAGTATGTAAAAAGGTGTTGTTTACACGAGGCAAAGAGAAAACACGACATTCGGACACTTGCCAAATAGAATAATTATAGCACAAATACTGTAAAGGTGCCTGGCACCACGACCTGAGAAAGTGTTAAAAAAAAAGTGTTACAAGGTTTAAGAAAAAACATCTTTGCTAATTTTTAGTCCTGTTGAACATTCATGGAATTGTTAATATGACTTATATAGACCCACACAGGTTTTATTTTTGTGTCTTTAAAATAAAAGTCCAAAATATTTAAATTTTATGGTCAAATATGCAGTCAATAGCTGCTACTTTTTTCTTTATATATTAAATTTCTCATATGTCTTTTATTGTTCTGATAAACCTAAGCTTGTGTGACCTCCAGTGCATATTAGACCATTCACTGTATGAAAGAAAACATGTTGAATAAATTTGTGAGTTTTTAATAAAAATAGAAAATCTGATGTTTAGATAATTGGTGTGTTCTTTGATGTTTTAAGAACGAGAAGGGAGACAGGATGGAGAGCTGTATGACCCCTCAGAAGCGAGGCCGGACTGGGGTATGTTTTTACCTTGGCTGTGGTTAGACCCCATTGCTAATGCCCGCCAATCTTTTCTCCATGGCTTCCTGCTGTTATTAACTACAGATTTGCATTCTGTGGATTTAACTGATACAGTTGAAGAGGTGTATGCTGATAAGTTAATATAGAATTTGAAATAGAAATCAAATCCATGGCTCTAGTCTGTCATTAGGCGTGAGATCCCATGTACTCTCTCTCCCCCACTCTCTGCACAAACAAAACTGGACTTGTGAATGTCAGTTACCTGCAAATACATAGTTAGAGGTGGTCTTTTTCAGTTTCAATTCATTTCCCATAAATAATCCTGCTTTCTAATTTTGTGGCTTGAAAGATAATGTAAAATGAATGTACAGTACAGCTAGAAGTGAAACACTTTAATCCCTTTCACAGAAATGATATGAAATAGTTGTTTTATATTATTTGTTACATTTGGAGTTCCCCAGAAGGAAAACTATTTTGCCTGGAGCAGATACATATTACATTTCCCTGAGAGAGGACTAAAAATAACAGATATAGAAATCAAATGTCAACTGGCAGTTGCCAATCAGTTCTGAAAAGTAGTTCCGTTCCTTCCAAGCCTTCATTAAACATGGAAGGAATTTAAATATTTTATCTACTATGAAATACTTGTGTGTGTTTTAATATCAGACACAGTTAGAGTTCCGGGATTTCTTTTCTGTATCACCTAGATTTCAGTCTGGATTATTTACTTCCTTATTTTTAAAAAATCTAGGTTTTTACATTAAATGGTATGTAATTTCCAATGTTGTTTTTATATTTTGTTAAGACACAACTAAGTGTATCTTTTCCGACATGCAGGCTTTAAAATAAGCAATATTTCACTGCACCCATATGACAGCGTATCCAATGGGGAGGGCTATCAAGGAGGAATGTGGTAGTGTTCTTGCAGAAATCCAAATTTATGAAAAATACAGGGAAGTCTTGAAACACCTAGTTTCTTTATCTGCTTTGTATGCAATCACTGGATTGGCTTGTTTTTGCTCTTTTAGCGTTTGTGTTAAATCATAGCCAACTTATTTATTATAGCCACCCCTTTAAAGATGTTCATTTAACTGAACCCATGCTCATTGGGAAGCTGCATTTTCCTATCAAGCCTGCTGAATTATTTAGCAGCTTTATTGTGGAATCAGGTACTTGATAAGAAGCGTTTTAGATTTGGGCGCTGGGCGTGGACTCAATTTTTCTCTCTGACTCCGTGGCAGCAGCTCAGTCTTTCCTCTTGGTGCTGTACCCTGAACTCTAACGAACACCTGAACAGGTGGCAAAGCTTAGCAGTCAATTTTGGAGCTGCCTGCGAGAAGGAGATCTAGAAATGTCAGGGACAGTTCTCGTTCCCATCCGAGCTGCGCTGCCCGCTCCTGGTCCTGAGGTGTAGAAAAGCACCACACCATCCCCATCAGATGAGGCTGGGAGCTCCTGGGAAAGACTCCGGAATAGGCAGTCCCCTTCTGTCCAAGAGGGCAGTCTACTCTCTAGCGGGGCTTGGCAGCCTGGTTTCTCCCTGCAGCCATCTTAAAGCTGCCACCTCTTGTGCCTGTCGTCACCTGCCCTCAAGATGCCAGCAGCGGGAGCCGCCATCTGCCCTGGGTGAGGGAGGCAAAACTCACCCATCCAACTTCTCCATGCTGGAGGAGGCTGTGGGAGTCTGGGGGGCTACTTTAGGATGAGATGAGGCTTGGGAGGACTATACATGGAGAGCCCGGACAGGCATTGGCAGGGGCCTGGGACCTGGAGTTTGATAATATCTGAGAAAAGAGAAGAGGGTCAGGTAAGACGCTGGTTTCCCTAAACTCTTGAAACTCCTGGTCATGTGACAGGCAATTGATTGGGACCAAGGGGGTTATCTAATGTCACCCTTACCCATCCTCTGCTAGTCCTACATCTGTCTGCCACTTTGCAGCCCTTAGGCAGCAGGCAGAGGCACTGTGAGCAGGGAGACTTTCTGACCTTCTCTGGAGTGGATGGTTCTTTTGGGAGTGTGCTCCTATTTATGCCCACCCGCCTGCTTATCTCATCTGCTCTCATCCCTATAGCAGTCAGAAATTTCCATTTCTTCTAAGAAATAGTCTTTGAAATATGCTCTCCCATGGTCCACCCTTCGTCTCTACCTCATCCCTTCCAGAACCTCTCTTTCCTTCTCAAGAAACTACATTTGGGAGGGGCTGAGATCCTTAGGAGGTTGCTCTCCTGCCCTATGCCTCAATTTCTCTCAGCTGCATCTGGGGTTTTAAAATTCTTTCCTCCATTCCTGGAGTTCCCTCCCGACCTTTAGTATGAGGTAAGAAAGCAGGGGAAGCATTTGGGGGGCTCTGGGATGTGTGTACAGGAGCAGAGTGGTCTTGATTTCTTCCTCCAAGGGCTTCCCAAGTGAATGGGGACAAGAACAGAGAAGGAAGAGGAAGTAAGCAGGTCTACAGCATTTTCTGCCCAGAATCACCCAGCAGTGTCCTGTTTGCATGACAGCTTAGAGGTGGTCTCTGACCTGTTTTGCCTCCCTCTCCCCTTCTCCCTTTTCTTTACCCCTAGGCCAGGTTTCTAAGCATTATTAGTGTCCAAAATAGAATGAGAAGAGGATTGTGGGAGGTAATTTCCTAAATGTGGGCTGAGAGAAACATTTTTGTCCTTTGAAGCCCAGGGCAATGGCCCTTGTTGCAGCCTGAGGAGTGAAGCCTGCTTTTGCTTTGAGGGGCTCCAGACACAGGCACCAGATTGCAATTACAGGAGAATATATATATTGCTGTTCCTTAGCCTCAATTTTCTTGCAGACAGTAAAAAGTAGCTTTCTTTGCCTAAGTCCTGCCTAAGGTGCTCTCATCCTAGCCTGGCATTCTTTCCCTTCCATGTCTGGGGGAGGGGAAGACATGGTTCTCCTAAGACAGGTTCTCCTTCCCCTATGCAGCAACCTAGAAAAGGGACATGGGACAAGGCACACTAAAGTGGTAGTCTCTCATTGCTCTTGATCCTAAAGGCATGTGAAGACCTTGAAAATCAGGGACTCTCACCTTCCTTGGGTTCCACAGTAAACGTTGGGAGCTGAGGATTCCCTGGGCAGTTCCGCTGTGGGATCCAATTGGCCTGGGCTGTATCCAAAAAGGGCACAGGACAGCCCCAACATCTGACTTCCCGCATCCTTTTGAGTTACTTTATGTTTAGGGATTTGTAATTCTCTACGGGTGACCTCAGATAGCTACTGGAAGGATAGACTGCTTTGTAAGCACACTTATCATCCCTTATTGCTGTTTCTATTTTCATGTTTGTCTGCCCCTCTAGGCTGATCACCATCAGGAGAGAATCAAACTTACTCATCTTCACATCTCTTCTCTGCATCTCTTCTAGCGCTGCCTGCCACACAGTGGGCAGTCAGGGAATGCTTGATGAAGGAAAGAATATAAAAGGATTGTATCTTTCCCTGTGCCTAAGTGTAACTAAATTGATCCTATTAAGTCTTTATATTTTGAGTCTACCCGGGTCCCTCCAATGGCAGACCTGAATTTTTTTGTATTTGTGGATCAGTTCCAAGTGTTTGAGTATGCCCTCATCTTTGAACAGCAAAAATATCATCACCGATGAGCGTGCAGTAGAGCAGTAATCCCCTTCCCACCCCCTTTCCACTAACCAGACAAGACTACTTGGAGGAACTAGATAATCAATCTTTATTTAAGTACAGCCATAGCAATTTCTAATTATTCCTATTAATAAAGACGACTGCAGTCCGCCTCACACTCACACATACACATCTCTAATGTAGGATTCCCAAATCCTGGCTGCCGCTGGGCCAGAGGCTTAAGCCGTGCCCCGGGCCCCTCCAAATTGTGAAATGCCAGACCTGCTTTAGGTCCCAGTCTGTGCAAGCCCGAAAGCGCACTTGAGGCTCAAGACGCTTACGATTTACCCCTCCTCCTTCCCAAATCGGCCACCATGCCTCGCGGCTACTTTACGCTTTATTTGTAAGCATATCTTGGACGAATCTTGCGGTATATTTTAGGTAATGGGACAACGGCGACTCGCTTCGCAATTTTTGCTGAGCGCGGGGGACAGGCAAGTATCTTGCGCGTTCGCGCACCACCCAACACAGCCCCAGGGCGCACGCGCACACGCGGCTGTACCGCGACAGTCCTTTCAGTCTCCAGCGCGCTTCCGCCTTCACTGGAGTGGTGACGCGAAGGCCCCGCCCCCTCCCGAACGCCTCCCGGAAGTTGCCAGCCCGGAGCTGGCCGCACCGCTCCGCGCGGTTCCTGGCTGAGCTGAAGAGGAGTCTCCGGGCGAGAGGAGCCGGCGGAGAGAGAGCCTCAGGGCTGGTTCCGCACGTTCACGTGCCCGGCGCGGAGGGGAGTGAGACCTGGTGACGATGGCTGGGCCGCAGCCCCTGGCGTTGCAGCTGGAACAGCTGTTGAACCCGAGACCGCGCGAGGCAGATCCAGAGGCCGACCCAGAGGAGGGTGAGGCTGACTGGGGCGGGTAGGCCACGTGCAGAGCGGTGGGTCTGGCCCGGTGCGGACCCGGGCAACGGGTGAGGGCCGGCAATCTTGTGCGGAGGAAAACTGACTCCTGGAGGGTTGCCCCGGGCTCCGGAGGAGGGCTGCGGCTTCTGACACGTTGTCTAGACTGGGCGCTCGGGAGGGCGGAGCAGGCCGGGGGCTACGGCTTGGTTAACTGTTGGTGGAGGGCTGTTGCAGGGAGCCAGAGTCTTAGGAGCAGATTGGAAGTTACCTTGCAGGATGCTTTTACAGGAATTGCATTAGAAATGAGGAGGAGAAAGGCTCATCTGTTTTTAAAAACTCAGCCTGTCCCTAAGAATTTACTGGGAGAATGAAGTACCAGATTTGCATGGTGATGTTTTAAGCCTCTTTAGGCCTCAAGACATTAGCCCAGGAGCTGAACGAGACTCGGTTTTGTAAGCTCACGTTCCAGGTCTAGTTGGGAATAATCCTGCTTTAGGCTTGAACCAGAGAAGTGTGAGGAAGGGAGAATAATGAAGGATAAATGTGAGTTCTGGACTGTCTTAGGAACCAGGGCTGTTTATCCAGGATAAGCAAACAAAACTCCTTAAGGGATAGGATGGAGTGAGGATAGAACGCGATGGTGGTTGACTTACAATATCTGAGTGACAGTTGAACGTGGAAGAAGAATTACACTGGTTTTATATAGACATATATCCTACTAGTAGACAGAGTCAGCTTTTTGTTCAGGAAGAGCAGTAAGATTGAGGTCTGTCTACGTTGGGAGCGAATGAGTTCCCTGTTTCTGGAAGTTGGCGGGGTTTTGTAGGGGACATTCAAGTAGAAGTTGAAAGTGTTGGACAGGGCTACCATTAAAGTGTCTTCTGACAGAGAGATTCTTATTACTTTCCCCCTCCCCACAGCCACTGCTGCCAGAGTGATTGACAGGTTTGATGAAGGGCAAGATGGGGACGGTGACTTGCTGGCTGTGGGCAGTATTAGAAAACTGGCATCAGCCTCCCTCTTGGACACAGACAGAAGGTATTCTGGCAAGACCATCTCTAGAAAAGCCTGGAAGGAAGACCATTGGGAGCATCCTCCATCTGGTTCATCTGGTGAGTAGTTATATTTGCATGATTTATTTTTTTTTGCCTGGAACTCTTTCTTTCCTAATTTTTTCACGGTTAAAATCCCCCCCATCCCCACCTCCTGCTTTAATGAACTTTGCAAGGCTAGTCTGTGTACTCCCACCTATTATCTTAAGAGAGACCATTGATTTGGCATTAGAAAGGGCCTTAGAGATATTCTAATTTCACTTAAAAAATGGTAATTTCACTTCATAAGGAATCTAAAGCCTGGATCTATCAAATTGCTACATTCCTTATATTTAACCTAATAGTTCACCCTAAAATGGGGTGAGAGAAAAGGCAATGTTAGATACTGCAGAGGGCTTTCAAAAAGCATTGCCTCTGATAAGCATACTGACTGATCCTTTTCCTTCAGTTTTTTCAGTCTTGCATTGGGTCACTGTATGATATCAATTTGTGAAACTAATTTTTTGCCATTGTAAAAGTAATAATCCTTCCCTATTCCCTGCAAAAGTGTTAGAAGATGTGAGCTTATAGTTTTAAAGCAGAGTGGAAGAAGGGGCCGGATATGGTAATTATTGAGTGGATGTCATTTGTTTTTCTTCAGAGAGGTCAGAACTGCTATGTTGAGAATCCATAGATAATATGAAATAAACTTCCACTTAGGTTATGATACTGTTTTTCGCCGTGTATAATGTGCACTTTTTTTGCCCAAATTTTTTAGGGAAAAATAAGGATGTGCATTATACATGGGTAGTATCTAAAATACCTTGTATCTATTCTTGTGTTTTGTAGTTATTTGTTACATAAAATTTCTTGTACCATAATATGTTCAAAAATAAATGCTAAAGTTCCTTTATAATACAAAACAAGTATCTAAATATAAATGAATAAAAAATTTAATTAAACAATGAAAACAGAAGATTTTTTTTCCTGAAAGTTTGGGTCAACAACGTGAGTGTTCATTATACACAGGAGCACATTATATATGGCAAAATATGGTATATATGATTTAGTCCTTGATGTAGTTCTGAGGATTCCTGATAAGCTCATTCCACATTCTTTGTCTAGAGACTGATAAAAAGACCAGTATGTGACAAATGTCATATTTATTGAGCTCTCACCATGTGTCAGGCACTGTGGCGAGCCCTTTAAGTTCTAAGAGCCTGGGACACAATAAATCCTCATTACATATATCATCTCATTCAATCTTCCCAATAGCTTTGTGAGCTTGGTATTATTTATTCCCATTTTATATGTAAAGAAATTGAGGGACAGGTTGGTTAAATAACTTATTCAAGGTCATGTAGGTAGTAAGTAGAAGATCCTGGACTTAAATAAGAAAGTCTTACTCCAAGATTTTTATTCTTAATTAGTACTTTTTTTAAATAATATTTTTTATTTATTCATTTTTAGACAGAGGAGAAGGGAGGGATAAAGAGGGAGAGAAACATCAATGTGTGCTTGCCTCTTGTGCACCCCCTACTGGGGACCAGGTCTGCAGCCCAGGCATGTGCCCTAGCTGGGAATTGAACTGGTGACCCTCTGTTTCGCAGGTGGGTGCTCAATCCACTGAGCCACACCAGCCAGGGCTATAGGAATGTTTCTTAATCTGAGAAATGGCATACCTTTAAAGAACTTTGCATTTGGTTTTTGTGTTTGTATTTTTGACAGCCTTCTCTGTGTCTTGAGTTAATATGTAATTTTTAAAAGAAGTACTGACCTCAACTTTAACTGAAACATAATCAACAAAAGAACAAAATCAAGCAAAATATAACCACAGACATTGAAATTAAGAATAATCTGACAGTAACCAGAGGGGAGGTAGGAAGGGGTAATGGGGGGAAGGGTTTTCAGGAACTGCTCTGAAGGACACATGGACACAACCAAGGGGGAGGGTGGATGCAAGGGAGGGAGGTGGGTTTGGCTAGGGCAGGGGAGAGTGGTGGTGGGAAAATGCAGACAACTGTAATTGAACAACAATAAAATAATTTTAAAAAAAAGAAGTACCGAAGGCCTCTCAAATCTTTGTTTTATTGTTGGCAACTGGTCCCTGTATCTAATAATTATGTTTGCTGTACATGGGACCTTTATGTTCTACCATGGAAGAGATAGGAAAATCAATAAGAACCTTAATCAGGTGATACCCTAAGAATAAGTAAAACCAGGGCCCTTAACTAACATTCCATTTACTGTAGGATCAAGTTCAAATTCCTTCCTACTAGAGGTAAGACACTCCTGATTTGGTCCCTGGGCAACTCTGTGGGCTCATGTCCTGCGTTCTGCACTCTAGTGTACTCTTATGGTGCTAGACCTTTGCATATGCCATTTTCTCTTTTCTTTCCCCTTTCTATGTCTGTTGAGCTGTTACCATATGCTTAGTAAGTAAAATTACAATATCTCCTACACATCCCTTACCTTTTCAGTAGAGTTAGGTGGTTCCTTCTCTATATTCTATACTAATAACATTGTAACATAATTATTGGTATGTATATCTACCACTCCCACCAGACTATGAGGCCTCCCTCATAGGTGTCACATTCTATTTGTCATTCCTTGGCATTTTTCTATGCCTGGCTCATAGTTGGTGCTTACAAAGTATATAATAAATAGTGTACACTTGTGTAATAGAGATGGTGCATTTGGGATAGTTGATGATGACCTACATCAACTATACATTTAAAAATATTTTCATTTATATTCTAATCCTCATCTGTGGACATTTTTTTCATTGCTTTTAGTGAGAGAGAAAAGGAAGGAGAAAGAGAGGGAGAGAAACATTGATGTGAGAGCAAAACATAGATCAGTTGCCTCTTGTACACACCCTGACTGGGGACCGAACCCACAACCTGGGCATGTGCCCTGACTGGAGCTGGTGACCATTTGCCTTGTGGAATGATGCCCAACCAGTCAAGGCGTAACATATATTTTTTAGATACAGGTTTGGGAAAACTGGTTAATTCTCTCATATCTGTTGAAATCTGGCCCTTTAAGGTCTAGAACAAAAGCTGTATCTTCCTTACAGCTTTGCTTAAATTCACTTGTCCCCACAGTTAAAATGTCCCCTTCTCTGGGTTATTAAAACTTTGTCAAAGCACTTTCAAGTCTTTTCTATGTTATAGTTTTACAAGTTTTTCCCACTAGAACCTTTCGTTAGGATAGGATTAATGTTCATCTTTGCTTCTCTGTTAGCATTTTAGAGGTAGTAGATGTATAATAAATATTGAGTATAATGTACAATATATATTTTTTATATTGATAACTGCCATGGTCCTTTAGATGAAATAAAAAATATGGCCTGGTATTTGCCTCAATGTAACATCCATTATTCCTTCTTCTCTCCCTTGTTTAGACAAGGAAATATCTGATGAAGAAGAGTCTGGAGATGGCGATTCCGAGGGGCTGGGTCTGGAGGAATCTGATGAGGATGCTATGAGTGCTGCTGAGGAACAGGACAGTGGTGACGATGGGGACAGTAGTCAGGCCTGGAGGAAGGGGAGCAGAAGCCACTCCAAGAAAACGCCAGGCTTCAGTATCCAGCACATTAGTGACTTTGAAAAATTTACTGAAGGAATGGATGACCTTGGTAGCAGTGAGGAGGAGGAAGATGAAGAGGAGGAGAGTGGCATGGAAGAAGGCGATGGGGAAGAAGACTTCGAGGGTGCCAGTGAGGAAGACGGGGCTAAAGACAAGAACAGTGAAGATGATGGCGTGGTGATGACCTTCTCCAGTGTCAAAGTTTCCGAGGAAGTGGAGAAAGGCAGAGCTGTGAAGAACCAGATAGGTTTGTACATGGTTTGCTCTTTGCTTATTTTTCAGAGTGTCTGCATTTGATGTCCTTTTTATTTGTTTATTTGTTTTTGGCTGTTCGCTCTCTCCTGTGTCCTTCCAATTAGTTTGCGACATGCCCCACTTACCTAGAAGCCTAAAGCCCCATTCCTCTACGCTTAGCCAGCCATTTCTACCCTGAGCTGCTTAGCTGGTTCTGCTCTAGTACTTCTGGCAACTGTGGAAGATTGAAGAGAAGAGTGTTTTCTCCTCTCTTTGGGCTTTAGCATTCTCTCTCATGTAGCAAATATTTGCTTCTAAGATACTGAATTTATTTACTGTAATAGAGAGTGTTCCCGTGGCATGAAACTGATAAAGCTGTGCTGCTTAGAGACTGGTGTGATTTCCTATCCCTTGCACCCCTCCCCTCTGCAGAAAGATTGTAATGGAATTCTTTTTTCTTTCTCAGCACTGTGGGACCAGCTCTTGGAAGGAAGGATCAAACTACAAAAAGCTTTGTTGACTACCAATCAGCTTCCTCAACCAGATGTTTTCCCTATTTTCAAGGACAAAGGTGGCCCAGAGTTTGCCAGCGCCCTAAAAAACAGTAAGAACACTTATACCGTATTGGGATACTTTGCAGCACCACATAGTTGAAGAAGACATGTGGTTTTAGTGATAATATGGTATAAAATAGTAGTTTTAACCTTAAAAATAGAAATATAGGCCTTTTATCAAATGAAGATAACTTTGGTTGAAATGGATTGGGTGCTCTAGTCATGTTTGTTCAGTTTTTTTCTTACCTGCCCCTCTCTTCGTGTTACTTCTTTTAATGCTCAGAGAACCCTCTTTGAAAATCTGCTGTAACAGAAAGGGAGAGAAGGAGCAACTACACTCAGTTCATTCGAGTTGTCTGTATCTTATACTTAAAAGATGCCTTTTTGTTGCTGTTGTTGTTGGGAAGTTTCTAGAACATGCTAATATGACCTCACTCATATCTCTTTCGGGTCGCACAGAGTGAGGACAGGTGATGACAGGACAGGTGATGACTGGACAGAGGGAGCGAAACATTTCAGAAGAGAATTGCTGAGCTGCAGAAACCAAAAATTTTAGAAGCAAAAAAAACTTTAGAAATATTTTGTTTCCTAGTCCCTTCATTTTACAGATGAGAGAGCTGTGGCTCATAGAGAATGAATGGCCCAAAGTTACAGAGCTTGTTCATGCATGGCAGAGAGAAAACTCCAGCTTTTATGCTTTTCTTTTTTTTTAATTTAAAATATTTTTTCCTTATTGATTTTAGAGAGAGAGGAAAAAACATTGATTTATTATTCCACGTGTTGATGCATTTATTGGTCGATTTTTGTATGTGCCCTGTCCAGGGATTGAACCCACAACCTTGGTGTGTTGGGATGACATTCTAACCAACTGAGCTACCTGGCCAGGGCACTGTAGGTCTGAGGTAGAGGCAGATTTGGGGCTAGTGTGATTGGAATTGCTATTCCCCATTTATGTGCTGAGACTTAGTGTTTTCATTTGCTCTTTAAAGTTTATTTTTATATTATCATAGAGTTGGAAGGGACCTGAGGAGAATGTCTGATTTGGTATCTGCCTTTAGGGACAATCACCTTGAACCATTCAAAGTAAATACGTATGTAGGATTTCTAGGGAAGGGCATTCTGTGGAACTTTTCTATAGAAGACGTGGTTTAACTAGAAATTGGAACTTCCTAGAGTCCAGTCATTAGGTAGTATGTCCTGCTGTAATTGAAGTCTGTTTCCTATGTGAAAGACCTTCAGGAGCCCTGCAGATACTATGAGGGTGGGACTTTTATATCTTCTCCCCCAGCTTTTCCCCTTTCTCCCTTAAATAAATGATGTAGATTGGCAGTTTTCAAAATTTTTGAGATTTTTTTTTAGCACTTTCCTGCTTTTTGTTGTCCTAGTACCCTAATTCTTGGTTTGCTTTGAGTGAGTCCCAGACTGCTGTAGGTTAAATGCCTGAAATGTTTTGCTAAAGAACTTTTCCATTTTTTGCTTATTGTACTCTTATTGCATGAGCCTTTCCATTTTTTTGAGTCATCTTAAAATATTGATGTTTTAAGGGTTAGTCAGTATCAGGTATAATGGACACATTTTTTTTCTTGTATACAATTTAATTTTTAGCTACTTTAGTGTTATTTAACTTTTATTTTACAACGGTTCTGATCTTTTTAATCTGTCTTTTTTTTTGTTTTTGTTTTTTGCATTTAATCAATTGACTCTTTGCCTCATCGGTGACCTCCAGTTAATCTGACAGATGTCTGTTAATCTGACGTGGTGGGTTATGGTGGAAGAGGGAGAAGAAAGGAACGTTTGTTCAGTGTCACATATTCTAAGATGGCAGAGTGGGGAGTTTTCTAATAACCAGAAATTCTGCACAGCTGACAAGTAGTTAATTTTTGTTTGTTTACAACCTTCTTATGACAGTATGACAAGTATGTTATAGACCTGCCTGTCTTGGTAAACACAGTTTAAGAACAATTTCTTGACTATAGTCTGAGGGGGTATATAGCCCAGGGGTAGAGCATTTGACTGCAGATCTTCACTACATTACTCTGGGTGAAGAATCTATATTGTGTGATAATGCTGGTGTGGAACATAAGCTGAATTTGCACTGACCTCAGAACGAACACTGGAAATTACTGTCTTTAACTAAATCTCTTTTCAGTTTGCTTGGTTTTACAGAAATTCAAGTCAGGATGCCTAGGTTTAGATTTCATCTCTGTGACTGTGGGCAACTTAACATCTTACTAAAATGGTGATGATAAGGTTGTGAGGATTAAAGGACATAATATAAAGCATTAGCACAGTGGCTGGCACACAACACCCCACGAATGTTAGGTGTGGGGACTATCTTTTTGTGCTGAAAGAGGCATTTGGCAATATTCAGCTATGCGAATGATGGTCATCATTGTAACAAACTATCATCCACACTGTCTTCAGAGTTTTCTTGGATGTTTTATTAGTATTCATATTCCATATATAATTTAAATCAACCATTTGTTCTAGAAAGTGGGTAGTGTTATATTCCACTATAATACTTAAAATTCAGCTTCTGCCTCTGACGCCTATGGAAAGGTGAGTAGAGATTTCCCTGTTGCCAAACCCAGAGTGCTGCCTCCCTGAAATGTTCAACCTTTCCTTGAAAAATTTCCCTTTGGCTTTGGTGACACTGCATATGCTGTTGGGTTCTCCTGCCGTTCTGATTTCTTCTCATCTCAGATTCTTCTTTTGTCCTCCCAATGTCAGTTCTGTTACATTTCAGATCCTGTCCTCAGGTAGTGTTTTCTTGACATATTTTCTTCTTGGCACCGTCATTTAGTCTCATAGTCCTAACGATAGCCTCTAAAACAGCAGACTTCCAGCTGTATTTGAGTCATAGTCAACTTCTGAGCATGTCTTTGTGTATTTAGTGCCCTAAGCTGTACTTTGCAGAAACTAAACAAATACCTCCTTCCTTCCACAACACACATATGCTTAGTCCCCAGTCACCTTGATGTTACATGTTGGTAATTAACTCTCAAACTGTGAAGTAATTTCAAAGACATTTTTGGATATTTTAGTAGCTGCATAAGTGGTAAGGCATGAAGTAACCTTAGCAAAATTAAAGGATTTTTAATACATGAAACCATTTCTCTAATAAGATTAGCTTTTTCTCTGATTTTACTTTAAAAAGTTCTATAGTATTAGAAGGCAGGTCTTTTAAATTGGTAGCAATGGTATATAAGGAACAGGGCAAGTCACTTAAGGAAAACTCAGCAGGAGTTGTTTAAAAGTTCCTCAGGAGCTATGTATCAAACCTGTATAGAAGTAGAGGGAATTGTACAATGAACATATACTGTTACCAGCTAAGCAACCATCAACTCACAGCCTATCTTATTTCATCTATACCTGTACTAACTCTGCCCTTACTTCTGGGTTATTTTGAAGCAAATACCAGACATCCTATCATTTTATCCATAAATCAACATGTATCTCTAAAAGAAAATGATTTTTAAAAAAATAATTACAATACCATTATTTCACATTAAAACATTAACAATGATTTTTTTAAAAGATTTTATTTATTTAGTTTTAGAGAGGAGAAGGGAGAGAGAAGGAGAGGGAAATAAACATCTGTATGTGAGAGAAGCATTGATAGGCCTCCCCTTGCACGCCTCCAGCTGTGCACCTGACCCGCAACCCAGGCATGTGCCCTGATGGGGAATCTAACTGGAGACCTTTCAGTTTGCAGGCTGGCACTCAGTCCTTTGAGCCACACCAGTCAAGGCAATGATGATTTTTTAATAAGCATAACTGATTTGAATGGATGAGCATTCCTGTAACAGGCACTCTCTACTATCTTTTTCAGACTTTGCTCTGTAGCTTTAAATGAAGTGATTAACGGAAAGCCAAACTTCAGCCATAATAAGTTGACCTTTTAGTGAAATGCATGTTATTAATGTACTTAATGAGATGCATTACAAACTGCAGTGAGCACCATGTTTCATTACAGGTCCAAAATGCAATATTATTAAAGACCTTTAATAGAAACAATGGTTGACATTTTGATATTTCCCATAAGCAAAAAAATCCAAGAACACACTATAATGTAATATAAATATAGAGGCAGTGTTGGAATTTTTTACTTGCCTAAGAGTGTAAAAACAAATTCCATTATTAATAAATTACCTTTTGTTTGCTCCCCCTCATCTTTCCACTTGTAGTTCATAGTCATCCTCTTATCTTTTTGTGGCCCTTCCCCTACTCCTTCAACTATTTTGACTTGAGTAGCTTAAAAAATTTAATGTTTATTTCACCTCAGCCCTAATAGATACTTTAAAGAATAACTTTTAAAATTTTGAGTAAGTCATGGAAAACCACAGAGCATTGGTAATGTTTCTGTGTTGTTTTTAATTTTATTTATTTTTAAGTAGGCAGTACATGCACATGGCTCAAAAGTCAAAAGATGCTAACAACTATGTAGAATTCTCCTTCTCTTGTACCCTCGCCACTCAGTTCTTTATCCTATAGGCAACAAATACTATCAGCACACTCCTCCCCTTTTTAATTACTCAGTTGCCTTGGGTGACAAATTCATGAACATCTTTTTCAGTGTTCTCTCAATTAACACTTTATGGGTTCATGGCAGAGTTCTTGCAAATGATCTGTAGAACCCTGAAACATTCTTAATTACTTGGAATAGGTTTGAGAATTACTTGGGCCTCAGGTACTTACAAGCTTCTCCAAGAGTAGCATGGTGTAGGATTAAGGACCTTTATTACTGTGGACTTCATCTAGCTAAGATAATGTAAGATTGGTCTTTTTGTTTCAGCCTATGGCTATCGTTTTAAAAAATAGCTTTACTGTTTTAATTATAAAATTATGTCATGCTTCCTTCAAAGATTCAGGAAATACATAAAAGGATAAGAAGAAAATAAGGATTACCTGCAATCCTGCTACCCAGAGGTAACCACAATTGTCATTTTGATGAATATTCCTTCAGACCTTTTTCTGTACTTGCATACATACCCTCTTTTTTTTTAAACAAAAATGGAATCATCTATTTTGTAAGTTTATTTTTTCTACTTAATATATCATTTCATGTCAGTATATTTAGATGTATGTCAACATTTTTAGTAGCTACAGAATATTCCATTTTATAGGTTTATTGCAATTTGTTTAACCAGTCTGTATTAATGGATGCTTAGGTTTATTCTAGTTTTTCACTTTTTTCTTTTTTTAAAATATATTTATTGATTATGCTATTACAGTTGCCCCCATTTTTCTCCCTTTGCCCCCTCCTCTTGGTACCCCCCATTCCCTCTGGCTGTACTCCCACTTACTTTATGTCCATGGGTCATGCATATAAGTTCTTTGGCTACTCCGTTTCCTATGCTGTTCTTAACATCCCCCTGCCTATTCTGTACCTACCAATTTGTACTTCTTAATCCCTGCACCTTTTCCCTCACTCTGCCCCTTCCCCCTCCCAACTGATAACCCTCCATGTGATCTCCTTATCTATGATTCTGATTCCGTTTTGCTTGTTTGCTTAGTTTGTTTTTAGATTCAATTGTTGATAGTTGTGAGTTTATTGCCATTTTAATGTTCATAGTTTTGATCTTCTTTTTCTTAAATAAGTCCCTTTAGCATTTTATATAATAATGGCTTGGTGATGATGAACTACTTTAAGTTTACCTTGTTTGGGAAGCACTTCATCTGCCCTTTGATTTTAAATGATAGCTTTGCTGGATAGAGTAATCTAGGTAGTAGGTCCTTGCTTTTTCATCACTTTGAATACTTCTTGCCAGTCCCTTCTAGCCTAGAGTTTCTCAGTTTCTTTTGAGAAATCAGCTGACAGTCCTATGGGAACTCCTTTGTAAGTAACTATCTGCTTTTTCTCTTGCTGCTTTTAAGATTCTCTCATTATCTTTAACCCTTGGCATTTTAATTATGATGTGTCTTAGAGCAGGCCTCTTTGCATCCATCTTGTTTGGGATTCTCTGTGCTTTCTGGACTTGTATATCTATTTCCTTCCAAATTAAGGAAGTTTTCTTTCATTACTTTTTCAAATAAGTTTTCAGTTTCTTGCTCTGTCTCTTTTCCCCTCTGGTACACCTGTGATTCAAATGTTGGCACGTTTGAAGTTGTTCCAGAGGCTCCTTTCCCTATCCTCATTTTAAAAAAAATTTTTTTCTTGCTGTTCTGATTGAATGTTTTTTTTATTCTTTATGTTCTAAATCATTGATTTGATTCTCAGCTCCATCACTCCACTGTTGATTCCCTGTAAATTTTTCTTTATTTCACTTAGTGTAACCTCCATTTCTGCGTGGGTCTTTTTTATGCTGTTGAAGTCCCCACTGAGTTCCTGGAGCATCCTAATAACCTGTGTTTTGAACTCTGCATCTGGTAGGTTGCTTATCTCAATTTCTTTAAGTTCTTTTTCTGGACTTTTGATCTGTTCTTTCATTTGGTCCATGTTTCTTTGTCTCCTCATTTTGGCAGTCTCCTTGTGTTTGTTTCTATGTATTAGGTAGAGCTGCTTCGACTCCCTGTCTTAGTAGTGTGGCATGTTGTAGGAAAGCATACCCGAAAATTGGGTGGGATAGAGTCTTAGGTAAGACTAGGCTAGGGCAACCTGTGTGAACCAGCTGGATGGAGTCCGGACATGGTGTTGCTGCTCTCTGGCTCTGTGTAGCAGAGGGCTCAGAAAAGGGACAGTGGCCGCTGCCTGGCCTGTAGAGTTTTGTCTGGGAGGGAGATGTCCCCTGGCACTCGCCCTGATGCCAGACACTTTAGTTTCTCCTGTATGACACCGATGCCCTTCCGGCTGCTGCCCCAGTGCTGGAGCTTGGATGGAGTGAGTCTGCGTAAGTCCTAAGTATGCTGTGGGCCCTTTAAGAGGAGGCACCTGAGAATTTCTAAGTTTCTCTACCACCCTAACCCCCACTGGTTCTTACAGCCAGAAGTCATGGGGACTTAGTCTTCCTGGCACTGGGACCTTGGGCTAAGTGGTTTGGTGTAGGGCTGGGATCCTTCCTCCTGAGGTATCCCTCCCGGCTTTTATCCACCACATGTGGGTTTGGGACTGCCTGCTCTGCCTCTCCACATCTCCGCCTCTCCTACGCATCTGGATGGATGTGATTTCTTTTAATTCCTTGATTGTTGAGCTTTCATATAGCTGGATTTTCTGACGATTCTGGGTGATAGTTGCTCTGTAGTTTAGTTGTAATGTTTGCTGTGGTTGTGCCAGGAGCCATGTTTACTTACGCCCCCATCTTGTGCTTTTCTGAGTTAGGACCCTGAGGGCGTGCAGTGTCCAGCTTTGGTGGCTTTTCCCTTTTCTCCATCACAAACTGGACATGAGGCTGACATCGGTGTCGCGCATGTGTGTAGGTTGCTGCAAGGCTGCAGGGTTGCATGTGGCTGGAGCAGGAGTTGGTGTGCGCTGTGTGGAGCTAGTTAGCTGAGGGAGCTAGTTTTTCACTTTCATAAATCAGGCTTTGAAAAGAGGTACTGTCCAATAGAAATATAATGCAAGCCACATATGTAATTGTAAATTGTCTAGTAACCACATTAAAAAAGTAAAAAGATATAACATTAATTTTTGTAATATTTAATCCAATATATCAAAAATTGATTTTAATTTTAACTATATTGTATATGACTATAAATGAGATACTTTTGTGTATTTTTTTTCATGTCAAGTCTTTGAAATCCAAATTGTATTCTACACTTACAGTGCATCTCTAGATTTGGACTAACCACCATTTGAGTACTCAGCACTCACATGTGTCTAGTAGATACTGTATTGGGTAGTACATGTCTGTATTCCCTGGAAATGCAGTTGTCAGGACAAGGGATTGTATGGTGCTTTTTTAAAAAAAGGGCTTTTGGAATATGTTGAGAAAGTGTCCCTAGAAGAAGTATAACAGTTAAAATTCTCATCTCTAAGTTATTTTCCTATACTCCTGCCTCCAGAGTATTAATTGATTTCTTACTTTTCCTAAACTATAGGTAGGAATTGAAGGCGATCGTTTCTTGATAACTTTCTGTTTGATATTTACATAATACCTGTTGACTTAGTATTGCAATATGAGGGGGGACCCCACCCCAAAAAACCTGGAATTACCTTCTGGAGGGCAGGCCCCTTGGAATACAGGCTTCCCCTGCTGGATGATTGTTCTAGGAACCCAGCTGTATCTACCAGCTGGCGTTGTATGAGGGTCTGCGTTCAGCTTCAGTGAATTTTTTGGAAGAGTCTTTCAGCGCATTTGCCCATTTCATGGTGGGTGATTTACTAGTGCACCTGCCCTCACTGTGCTGAGTGTAAGCAGTTTTTGCACCCCACCCTCCCTTATTCACCTGATCTCGCCCCAGGCCACTTTTTTTTTAATTACCCCCAGTGAAACAAGTCCTCAAAGGGAAATGTTTTCCCAATGTGGAAGAGTTGAAACAAAAAAACAGCAAAAGCACTAAAAGGCATCAAAATTGATGAGTTCAAAAACTGTTTTGAGCAGTGGAGAAAATGTCGATAGGTGTATTGCATCAAATGGAGAGTACTTTGAAAGTGACTGAAGTTTAAACATACAGAAATAACTGCACACTTTTTTATAAATTTTGGGGTTTTTTGAGTCCCCCTTCATATATGCTATGTTTTGTGTATTTGTTAGGGAATAAGCTCTGTGTAGGAAGACTTTTGGTCCCTCTCAAGCTGCTACCTAATTTGTTCAACCTGGTTATTAGGCACTTTATGATACATAGAGAGTTAAGTTGGATCACAGGTGAAACCAGGAGGATTGTCACATTGTTCCACAGTAATGCCACCTACCCTGAAAAGATGAGATTTAGATGGGTCACAGAGCTGTGAAAGCTTCAAAACTCCTGAAACCAATCTAGTTAGAAAATTTATTTTTTTTTCTTTTCTTTTTTTTAAAGAATTTATTTATTTTTAGAGAGAGGGGAAGGGAAGAAGATAGAGAGGGAAAGAAACACCATTGTGTGAGAGAGAAACAGTTGCCTCTCACACGTCCGCAACTGGGGACCTAGCCCACAACCCAGGCATGTGCTCTGACCAGGAATCAAACTGGTGACCTTTTGGTTTTCAGGCTGGTGTTCAACTCACTGAGCCACACCAGCCAGGGCATGTTTTTTTTTTTTTTTTTTTTAAAGATTTCATTTATTTATTTTTAGAAAGAGGAGAGGGAGGGAGAAAGAGAGGGAGAGAAACATCGATGTACAAGAGATACAAGGTACATCAATCATTGCTTCTTGTACTCCCCCAACTGGGGACCTGGCCCGAGAACCAGGCATGTGCCCTGACTGGGAATCGATCTGGTGACCTTTCAGTTAGCAGGCTGGCACTCAGTTCACTGAGCCACACCAGCTGGGGCTGTTTTGGGTGTTTTTGTTTTTGTTTTCTAAGGCATTAGGGCTGTCTTCAGCTCTGGAAACAATCTTGAATAGTAATGAGTTAGAGAAGGCAGCAACTCTGGCTGGTAGTAGCTCCTAGGGGTTCCAAGCAGGATCACACTCTCTTGTTATTCACGGTGAAGTTGTACACATCTCTGTATATTGGAGCCTCTTCCTATGGACATTTAATTAACTCGCCTTTAATTATATGCCTGGGCTAAAGAAAGAGAGGGAGAGAGAAACAGCTTAAATAGTGCCAGCAGTTCTGGCTGCCATGTTACTCAGTGTGTGCCCTGGAGTAAGCATGAGAGGCCAGGTAGAATCTGGTTTTGGATCAGTTATTTTTTGTTCTTGAATACCTCTCATCAGACAGACTCTGAAGCTAGTGTTTAAAGTTACAGCATAACCCACCCCCTCAAAGTTCCAGCATGCAGTCTTTGTGCAGCATGGTCCCTGAACACACTCATCTGTTTAATCAATGAAGTGGTTGCATGCTCTGTGTTTGAGACTAGAAACTGTGCTGGATCTGTGGAGAGACAGCATGGTGCTGAACTTCATGGGCAATTTTAGGGATTTTTAAAGTAGTTTTGTTAGAACTTGACTTTTGCTTTAAGCTCAGACTTTATAGTGTAGAACCTAACCATTGCATAGGATGCTGCTCTGTTGTTAATGTCTTAAAACCTATTCTTAAATCATTTCACTGAAATTATACATGAATATAATAATACAGAAGCATTCAGGAAGACAAGAATCCTTTGCCTTTCATTCAGTCTCATTCAAATTCTGCTTTACTTGTATAATTTTAGATACTTTGTTTATATCTGTATTTATTTCTTTACTTGTATAATTTTAGATACTTTGTTTATATCTGTATTTATTTCTTTATTCTCTGGGTGAAAGGTGAACATGTGCCTGACAGGTTAGGTGAACGAGGATTGAACATTTACTTTTGCAGCATGGTGGGCAAAGGGGTTTGACACAACTGTTTCTAAGGGATGTTGTTTTGAAGGGGAGCAGAGAAATGGGACATTAGATGGAGAAGGATGTGGAGTCAAGAGAGAAGTATGGTGTTTGTTTTTGAGAGGAGATACAGAACAGCATGATAAGAAGGGTCCCCAGAGGGGAAAGCTGATGTTGCAGGAGAGGAGGGATACCTGCTGTAGCAGTACCCCTGAGGAGGTAAGTGGAGACGGGCTGGTGCACGAGAAGGGTGGCTTTGACAGCAGTATGGACAGTTGAACTGTAGTGACAGGTGAGAAAACAGTGTACAGATAGACACAGATAGGTAGGAGTCTATGAAAATTTCTTCTGATCGTTCAGTTTTCTCTGAAACAGAAGCTCAGTTCATAAAGTGCTGATGAGGAATAGGGAAGGTGGTAGTAGAAATTTTGAGGATAAGATAGGAAATAGTCATTTCATCTTCTTTCCACTGGTTTTACATTCTGCCCTGCAACTACAACCAGGATTTCAATGCTTTATCCATATGTTGACCCTAAGAGTTGAAAACCAATGTTATTAGCATGTAAATAAGGTATAATATCAGGGCCGGGAAGAACTGGAAAATTACTTTTTCTTTCCTTTGGGTTCCCAGTCATGGCTCCTAGGCCACTCAAAGGAGAATATTCCTAGTTTAGTTCAAGCTAGTTCATACTTCAAGTAGAACTTTTATTACCCTCCATCAGTTGCTTAATGTCATGCTGTATTTTAGTTTGCTTCACATTTGGATTATTAATTTATTAAATCATTTTTCCTTAGGCCTCTCTAATTTCCTTTTTCACCCCTTGTAGCTAGCTCAGTTTTATCATCTCAATTATTGTTCTCCAACCTTTAAATCATGCCTTCTCTTCTGTTACATTTTCCCAGTTTGAACTGGCTGTTCTCTGGGACTGACGCATGGTTGTACTCCTAGGCCTGCCTTTCATTGCTCTCCTAGGATAGAGCTACTGCCTTCCAGCTAGCTCTCTTGTCTTCCTTTATCTCAGTCTGCTTTGTCAGTTTGTTGCCAGACATGCAAGGAGAGTAAATTATTTGAGTTCTTGTAGATTTAAAAATACTCTGTTCTCATTCTTCACTGATGGATTTTAATTGATTTGGTATAAATTTCTAGGTCGAACCCTGGCTGGTATAGCTCAGTGGATTGAGCACTGGCCTGAGAACCAAAGGGTTGCCAGTTCAATTCCCAGTCAGGACACATGCCTGGGTTGCAGGCCAGGTCCCCGGTGCAGGATGTGGGAGAAGCAACCACACATTGAAGTTTCTTTCCCTCTCTTTCTCCCTTCCCCTCTGTCTAAAAATAAATTAAAAAATCTTAAAAAAATCATAAAATAAAAAAATCACATGAGATAACACAAAAGGGCTTTAAACATTTTTTTCTAGGTTGAAAATTACTTCCCTTCAGAATTTGAAAGTACTGTCCTTAGTTTCCTATTGCTACTGCAACAAATTACCACAAGCTTAGTATACAAATGGCACAAACTTATTATATTATTGTTCTTGAGGTTAGAAGTCTTAAAACCAAGGTGCCAGCAGGGTTGTGCTTCTTCAGGAAACTCCAGGGGAACACTTGCGTTCTTGTCTTTTCCGGCTTCCAGAGGCTGCCTGCATTCCGGAGCTCGTGGCTCTCTGGCCCCTTCAAAACCAGCAGTCCCATCACTCTGGCCTCTCCTTTTCTGACTGACCCTACCGCCTCCCTCTTATAAAGGGCCTTGTGATTACATTGGGCTGACCTGGCTAATTCAGTATCATCTTCCCATCTCAGATCCTTAACATAATCACATCTGCAAGGTTCTTTTGCCAAGGAAGGTGACACATTCCCAGGTTCTGGGGATTAGGATGTGGGCATCTTTGGAACACCGTTCTTCAGCCTTCCTGCCACATGCCCTACTGTCTTCTGTCATTTGAATGTTAGGAATGAGAAGGTGTGGTGGTTTGAGTCACATTACTTTGTAGGTAACTCATTGGTACTCTCTGGAAATGTTTGAATCTTGCTTTATTCCTTTTTTTTTTTTTTAGATTTTAAATATTCACTTATTTTTTTAGAGAGTGGGGGAGGGAGGGAGAAACAGAAGGAGAGAAACATTGATCAGTTGCCTCTCGAATGCCCCCCATCTGAGGACCTAGCCCACAGCAGAGGCATTCGCCCCGTTTGGGACTGAATGGCCACCTTTTGGTTTGTGGGCTGACGCCCAACCCACTGAGACACACTGGTCAGGAGGGCTTCCCTTTATTCTTGATTTTCTGAAATGGCCAGAAGAGATGTCTAGGTACGGGTCCTTTTCAATTCACTGTGCAGTGTACTTACTGGGTCCTTTTAGTCCAAAGATGGGTCATTCGATTTTGGGAAAATCTAATATTTCTTTAATAATTCCTTGTCTCTATTTTCTCTGTTCTCTTATAGATAATAAACCTGGATTAGTGTTGTGTCTCAAACGTGTTTGTCCTCTAACATTTTCCATCTTTTGGTGATTTTCCACGTCTGTCTTCTAAAAGACTTTGAGTTTGATTTCCAGGTTTTTTCAATTATATTTTTAATCTCCCAGAGGTCTTTTATTTTCTTAATGTTCCTTTTCTATGTAATTAATATACTTGGAGTATACTATATACATTTAAAGCTTTTTTGTTTTCACTTTAGTTCCTAAAATTGTTCCTATTTTCTATCAGTTTCCTGTTTACCTTGGACTTTTCTCTCTTTTTAAAATTTTTATCCAAGTTATACATGTATATAATTTAAGGAGTCAAATAATTCAACAAAGCTTGTTAAGAAAACTGGATTCTGCTGGCTGTGCACATCACCCCCTTGCCATAACCTACTCTCCTGAAGCAACAATTAAATTTTTTATTATTTTGTTGTATTTTTTAAATCCATAGGATTTATCTTTATATCTCTAATTAATTTATTTTGTTTCTATTTGATTTTTCAGTTTTGGGCTTTATCTATTGACTCCTCATTATGAAAATGAGGATTTAACTCTCGTTCCTAGTACACTGATACATACTTTCTTATCCCTTCGTGGTTATATTGCAATTTGGTTGAGCAGTAGTCAGTGTTTACAATATTATGTCTATGTAAACTGTTCCCAGCTGAGCCGAGTCATATCTATGTTATTATTTTTCCTTTCCCACACACCATTTTGTTTTCTAGAGTTAATAATTGCTCCATTTTCATTTGTTTTGTTTTCTATGCCGTAATTCAAACCCAAACTTTTTTCTGGTTATTTAAATATCACCTCAAGGTATTCAGTGATGTCAGCTATTCTGCCAATTTATCTTCCTAAAGGAGTCTTTCTTAAAGTCTTTGACCTGCTCTAATCTGACTGTTCACCTTCTCCCATGCTAGCTGTTATGCTGGGATCTTCTCTGTATTCCAAGTCTTTCTTGGTTTACTTAAGCTGGTAAAGCACAATCTCTCCTGGCTTGCTGAGATAGGGTTCATGAGAGATTAACTTTTTTAGACATTGCTTATCTGAAAATATCTTTATTCTGTCATCACAATGACACTTATCACAATTGACTGTGTATAACATTCTAATTTTTTTAAAAATCCTCACTTGAGGACATATCTTGATTTTGGAGAGAGAGAAAGGAGGAGAGAGAGACAGAAACATTCATGTGAATGAGAAACAGTGATAGGTTGCCTCCCATATGCATCTGACTAGGGATCAAACCCACAACCTAGGAATGTGCCCTGGGCAGGGATCGAACCTGCAGCCTTTTGGTGTATGGGATGATGCTCCAACCAACTGAGCCACCTGGCCAGGGCTGTGTGTAGAATTCTATAAAATATTCCATTGTCTTCCACCTTCTAAAATTGCTGTTGATGAGTCAGAAGTTATTCTGATTCCTGATCTTTTCCATCCTCCCTTTTTGGAAACTTCTCTTTGTTTGAAGAATTCTGGAATATCGTGAAGTTTGCTCCTTAGCATAAATGTGTTTTCATTCATTGTGCAGAGTACTTGCAGGGCCTTTTCATTCTGGAAACTCATCTCTTCCAGTCCTGGAAAAATTTCTTCACATTATTTTGTTAGTGATTTTCCCTCCTGTTTTCTCTCTTTTTGGAAGGCCTGCTATTTGGTGTTAGGCTGTTCCTCTGGTTCTCTTTTTTTCTTTATTTTTCCAATTCTCATTTTCTCCTCTCTCTCTCTCTCTCTGGTTCTACATTCTAAGACATTTCCTCAGCATTCTTTTTTAAATTTAATCTTTGTTGAATTTTTTAAATTACCATTTAGTCCCCTTATACCTACCTCCCCCCAGCAATCACAACACTGCTGTCCATGTCCATGAGTCCTTTTTCCTTTTTGCTCCATCCCTCCATCCCTTAACTTCCCCCCTTCATCCATTCTTAGCTTTATTTTCAAAACCTTTGAGTATTTTTAGTTCTTCTATTACATTTTACTTTTATTTTTCTGAGGATATACCTGATACATATGTTCTTAGGGTTCTTCCTGAATAGTCTGTTTCCTCCAAACTTTATTTTTTAACCCCTGTATGACACATTAGAGGTTTCTCTCAGATATTTGGTGATCCTGTGCTCTTGGTTGCCTTTTAAAAGGAGGATACCATGGGAGGGAGGGATGGGTGGGCTGGGATGGGAGTAAAGGACAGAAGACTGTACTTGAACAATGATTAAAATAAAATTGGAAAAAAATAATAAAAGGATGATACCCAAAAGTTGATTAGAAGCTTTGTATGGTTTTTTAAATATTTAATTTATTTATTTCTAGAGAGGGGAAAGGAGGGAGAAAGAGAGGGAGAGAAACATCAGTGTGTGGTCGCTTCTCATGTGTCCTCTACTGGGGACCTGGCCTGCAACCCAGGATTGTGCCCTAACTGGGAATTGAACCAGCGACCCTTTGCTCCTTAGGCCCATGTTCAATCCACTGAGCTACACAAGTCAGGTCTAGAAGCTTTGTATATTTAGGTAGGGCTCTTTGTGGTTTCCATTGTAAAGTGATTGACCTGGGCCATATGGGAACCCCTAATGTCAGTATTTTTAGATTTTCGCTCTTCAAGGGATCATAGTTGCTAGAGTACTTTCAGTCTCAGCGGGGCTGCCAACATTCTAGGAAGTTCATAGCCTAGCTTGGGGATTTCAATGTTCAGTCTGTGAACTTCAACTTATTCCCCTGTTTTTAACATTATGCCCTTGCCCTCAACTGTGCCTAGTACCTTACCCCTGAACCCTGCCCCCCCCCCCCCACCACTGCCCTTCTACTTGAGACACTTTCTGTTAACTCTCTTCAAAGGATAAACCTTTAAACTTCTGCCTGAGTAAGTAAGGGGCGGATCTGGTGTGTTGACTTTTTCAAGCTCTGCCTTCCTTTCTTCTTCTGGAGATGTCTAACACCCCCAGTTCCCCAATCTCCTGGCATTTTGTTTATGGACTGTTAAATGGGATGCTTCTCGTCCTTCCCTGCTAACACCAGGCTCAGCTTGCTCAGGTTTGCTAGGTCAGTTATTTGTTCACCTGCTTTTTTAAAAAGCCTGATTCACTGAGGTATAATTGGCATACAATACCGTGCACTTAGGTCCCATTTCTCTAGTCTTGGGTTATATTACACATAAAGTTGCCATGAATGTTTGTGTACAGTAGCCCCACTTATTTGCGGGAGATACGTTCTAAGACCCACAGTGGATGCCTGAAACTGTGGATATTAGTACCCTAATCAACTCCTTCAACTGCTGGAGATGTGGCAGCAGCTTTTTCGTTGGCAGAAACAGCCTCTCCAGTGATTTATATAGTTTTCAAACCTATTTCTGAATCTTTGTAACCATCCCTTACTTGCAGTAAGTGGCTTAGTGTCACTTGTTTCAGGGGATCCCTTGCTGAAGTCTTTGAATGGCCTCAGTGCTTTCTGGAGTGACACATTGCTGTTCGTCAGAACATGTTCTCTGTTCCTGTTCCACCCACAAACTTAATACCTTTTCCATCTTAACTAAACACTATTATGCACTGTGGCCAGAACTTTTGAAGCTTGAGGTGAGATAGTTAAAGTAGCACAAATTTCTTTTCCTTCTTCACAAGTTCATGGATAGAAGATTCATTCTTACCTCAGATCTTATCAACCTTACCATACGATTTTTTTTCTTTCCTTATTAAGGTGAGAACTTTCACTTTTTCGATTAAAGAAAGCACTTTAAGGCTTTTCTTTGGCATGTCCGAATTGCCAGCATCACTGCTCTTGCACTTGGGAGCCATTATTAAGTGAAATAAGGGAGATTTGACCCGAAGCACTGTGACTGTGATAGTTGGTCTGAAAACCTAGATGGCTGCTGAGTACCTAACGGATCGGTGGCTTTTATAGCGTGGATATGCTGGACCAAGGGGGTGATTTGCATCCTAGGCAGGGTGAAGTGGGACGGTGAGAGATTTGATGCTCTTCAGAATGGTATGCAATTTAAAACTTATGAATTGTTTATTTCTGGAATTTTCCATTTAATATTTTGGGACCCTTGCTAACCACTGGTAACTGAAATCTTGGAAAGCAAAACTTTAGGTAAGGGGAGCCTACTGTACATGCTTTCGTATGCACACATACTTTCACTTTTCCTGGGTGACTAAGAATGGAATGGCTGGGTCACATGGTAAGTCTATGTTTAATTTATAAAGAAACTACCAAGCTGTTTCCCGAAGTGGTTGTACCATTTTACAGTTGACCAGCAGTGGATGAGTTCCAGTTGCTTCACATCCCCGTAAACACTTGATATGATGGTCAGTCTGTTCAATATTAGACATTCTCACAGTTGTTTAGTCTGTTGGCTTTTTTGGCTTACCAAACTGACTTGCTGTCATCTCTCTCATACTTGGTTTTTCCTTTGTGGGTTTATTCATTTTAAAAGTTACTTTAATCAGTGGAACAGAATAGAGAATTCAAAAATAGAGTCTTACAAATATGGGTAATTGACTTTTTACAAAGGTTCAAAGTCAGCTCAGTGGAGACAGGATAGTCTTTTCAACAAATGGTGCTAGGACAATAGTACATTCATTTGTAAAAAAAAAAAGTGACTTTCAATCTACAGTTCACACTTTATACAAAAATTGACAGAAAACAGATCATTGACTTAAATGTAAAACATAAAACTATAAAGTGAAGAACACATGGGGAAAAAATCCTCATGACTACATTAAAGAGTTCTTAGATTCGACACCAAAAATATAATGCATGAAAGAACAAACTGATGATTGGCCTAAATCAGACTTAAAATCTTTTGCTGTGTGAAAGATGTGTTCACAGAATGAAAAGACAAGCTATAGACCTAGAAAAATATCTGCAAATCACATATTTAACAGAAGACTTGTGTTCAGAATATATGAAGAGCTCTCAAAACCCAACGGTAAAAAAGTGTCCATAAAAAAATAAACACAGAAGATTTGAACAGAGGATTCACTGAGGGAGATACATGATGACAAACAAGCACATGCAAAGATGTTCAACATAATCATTGGTGTTGAGGTAAATGCAAATTAAAACCACAATGAGATGCTACCATATACCTGTTAGAATAGCTAAAAAACCAAACACCTGACAACTCCAAGTGCTAACAGGGATGCAGAGCAACTGAAACTACATCCATTGCTGGTGGGAATGCAAAATAGGACGGCCACCTTGAAAAACAGTTAAGCAGGGAGGGTTTTAAACATCATTATATTTATTTATTTTTAGAGAGAGGGGTGGGAGGGAGAAAGGGGAAGAGAAACATGGATCGGTCGCCTCTTGTATATGCCCCAACCAGGTACCAAACCTGCAACCCAGGCATGTGCCCTGACTGGGATGCCCAACCTGCTGAGTCACACTGATCAGGGCTAAGCAGTTGTTGTGTGTGTGTGTGTGTGTGTGTGTGTGTGTGTGTGTGTTTAAAAATAAAGTTAAGCATGTATATGCCAAGTAATCCAGCAGTCTTAGTCTTAGGTATTTACCATAGAGAAATGAAAACATATGTCCACACAAGGCATGTACATGCTCATTTATAGCAGCTTCATTCATTATCACCCAAAATTGGAAATAGTCCATATGTTCTTCAGCAGGCAAATGGATAAACAAATTCTGGTACATTACTCAACAATAAAAAGAAACAGATGATTGATAAATGCAAAAAACATGGATGAATGTCAAAGGTGTTACAGCAGTGAAAGACTCCAGTTTTAATAGATTATGTACTTCAAAATTCCATTCAGATGACACTCTATACAAGGTGAAGGCGTAAAAGGAAGGGGAGCAGATCAATGGCTGGCAAAGGCTAGGGTTGGGGAAAGGGTTTGGCTATAAAGGGGCAGCCTGCTTTCTTCTTTGTTTCGTGTAAGTTTCTATTTTCCTCTTCAGTAGCTTCATTTCCTTGGAGTGTTTCCCACCTGTTTTTCCACAGTGGCTCACCGCTGAACCCTGCAGTTTGGCTTGATTGTGAGCATTTTGCTTGGATTGAGGGAGGGGCTATAAATAGTTGTGTGCTGATTCCCAGATAACTCTGGGAATATTTCTTATGGTAATGGATACATGATACAGTACTTCTAGGGATGGAAGAATGGGCTACATCAACCTATAGTGTCATTTTTACTTGAAATATATATCTTTGGTACTAAAACCTTACCCAGAAGAGAATAATAGATTACACAGAGCTTCTAGATTTTGATGTGGGTTAGAACTGAAAAATGAGATGTCTTTAAACTCTTTTTCCCTCTCTCTTTGATAAGTGATATAATGTGGTTTGGACACTCAGAGATTCCTGAGATTCCAGGTTCTGGTTGATGATTTACTGCAAAATTGCTTATAAATTGAAGTAGAAAATGTTTTGCAGACCTGGCAGCTTTCTGGCTTCACACCCATTTGTCACCCAGCATTTCCCTTTGTGTATAGAACAAGAATTAATTAGGCTGCACTGCAGGAAAAGTTTATGGCTATAATTTATATAGGATGAATTTCTTTTTAAAGAGACAGCATTGTTTTGTTATACCTATATACATGTAAGTGTGTATATATAGAGAGAGTGGTTTTTCTCCCCTTAAAGCAATGTCTGTGAGCTTCTGGAATAAACACTCATTTTTCTGTTTAATGCAAGATGTTGGTGAAATAGACGCTCTTATAGTGATTGCTTTCTGATTTAACTGCTGGTTTTTTGTTTCTGGTTTTCAAATTCATTGTATACTAGTGAGTAACACTGTTTCAGGCTTTCATTTTAGACATTGGTCAGACACCTCTGGTTTTAAGAGGTTTGTATTCTTTTGGTCTCTTCAAAGATTTGGGATTCTGGTTGTTGGATTTTTTTTTTGGCTCTTGCTCATTCAATTAATGTTTTCATAATCAATGCAAGTCAGAACTTGCAATTTGTTCCTGATTTGCACATTAAAGAGCTCCATTAATTAAGAATCCTGGTGTTTGGCATGTTCCCGCAGGATCTGTGCATTATTTACATGTTAAAAGTGCAAGATGCAAGTTTCTCAGTTTGTATGGCAATTGCCGTTAATCCTGCTTTCTTTCTTTCTTTTTTCTTCTTCTTTTTTCTTTTGCTTGTGAATAACAATTCACAACTCACTGAAACTCCTTAGGGATACATTGTACCAAAATAGGAACAAGTGATCCAAATGAGGGGGACCGCAGTAGAAGAGCAGGAAGTAAATCCTTTGTTTAAAGGGGAAAATTCCCCTGGAAGACAGAAAATTTTTGTTTGTTTTTTGTTGGTTGTTTCACTTGGCTAAGGGTAGGAGCTTTAATAGTGTTGAGTTGTAATTCTGTTGACTTCAAATTTGCAGATTTTTTTTTCTCGATAATAGTACTTGCAGTGATAAATGAAGTTGCCTTTCATAACTCAAATAAACCCAGAAATTTTGACAAACATCCTCCTATGTTTATGTCAAGTAAGCTGTTTCATAATATTCCTGCTTTCAATAGCTTTTTAATGAAATTCCTTTCCCTAGTATTTGGGTTCTGTTATCATTTCTTTTGGAAGCCAAGGTCTAAGCCAGAGGTGGGCTCCATCTTGGTATGTAAAAGGCATGTGGAAACATGAAATCAGATTACCAGCTACAACTCATGTTCCTTCTTTCCAGTTTTAACCATGGCTAATGCTTACCTACTCATAATGTAATTTCCTAATAGTAGCTAGTCTATCTTTAAAAATAGATGTGAAGCTGAAAAGCATTTTTCAAAAATGTAGAGACATTTTTTCTCTGAAATTATGAACTTGCTGAGAATTTTATGGGACTTAATTTGTCCTTATGCCCTTCCATTATGATGTATATAGAGAAAATCTTTACATATATATAAAATCTTCACTGTAAATATACATATATTTATACACACACACAGTATAAATGTATGTAAAGGAGAAAGTAAAAGTTCTTCCAGTTTCCCAAATCTCTATACCTCCTCCTCAAAGAAAACAATGTGGGGTATATTATTTCAGACATTTTAATGTATATATATTTCCCCCACTGTATCTACTTTTCCATGAAGTTTTAATGGAAGTTTGACTAGGAGAGGAGATGGGGTGGGGGGGGGGTGGCAGGTGGTGTGAAGGGAGAAAAAAAACATAATGTTACTTACGAATTATCTTAGAGAAAGTCTATATATTGATACCTTCAAGAGATAATTCTCTTTTTTAAAGATTTTATTTATTTAATTTTAGAGAGGGAAAGAGAGGGAGAGAAACATCAATGTGTGGTTGCCTCTCATGCACCCCCTACTGGGATCTGGCCTGCAACCCCAGGCATGTGCCCTAAGAATCCACTGGCAACGCTTTGGTTCACAGGCCAGTGCTCAGTCCACTGAGCCACACCAGCCAGGGCTCTATCTTGGTAATTTTATTGTGCAAGTATAAATAATGCTAGTTGCCTGTATACACTAAAAACAAAAATAGCTCCCATTTGTTAACTGTGCTCTACTCCCCATGTACTGTATTAAGTTTTTTACAGATGTCTCGTGTAGTTCTCTCTGCAGCCCATGAAATAGGTGCTAATCGCAGTGTTGCACATATGAGGAGATCAAGTCTTGGAGAGGTTGGTAACTTACTTAAGGCCACACAATTAGAGGCAAAGCTAGTACAGATACTGAAGCTTGCTCTGCTTCACAACCTCTGCTGTTGGCCAATCACTATGCACATAGTTTAACTATTTTATTTTACTTTTTTCAAGAAAGGGTGAGGGAATGAAGGTCAAAGTTTAAAGGAATGAATTCAGGAGAACTATGGAGATGAATTTGTTGTAAAATAGAAGGCTTAATGTGCAAGTAGTAAATGTATCCTTCAAATTTTTCTAAAGATTTTTTTTCCAAATAGTGTTTGTTTGTTTGTTTGTTTGTTTGTTTGTTTTCAGTAGGAGAGTGAGAGGGGCCCTCAGGAGATCAGCTGATCTAGTTTCTCTGCTATAGGCAGGTAAGATATTAAGTGATTAAGAAATAGACGAACAGGTTTCTTTCCTTATAAATGTAGTACATATTCATTATATAAAATTTAGAAAATGGCCAAGCAAAAGTAAGGAAACTTAACTAATCCCAGCAGAGTTAAGTAATTTTAATATTTTGGTGTATGGTATGTGTATCTTTTCTAGTTTTTTTCCCCCTGTGAGGGTGTAGTTAGAATGAAAATGGAACTATGTTCTGTATTCTGTTTTGTAGTCTCTTTTTTTCTACTTAACAGAGATCATGAATATTTTTCCATGTCATTAAATATTGTTGTACAGCATTATTTTTAATGGTAGCATAGACTTTCCATCATATGGATAGTTTAACCCATTCTTTCTTGTTGGACATTTAGGTTGTTTCCAGTTTTTTATTTTTATAAATAATTCAATAACATCATTGTTACTAAATCTTTACTCACATCCACGATTATGTTATTGCATAAAATAAATTTCTGTGTGTGGAATTGTATGTGTTCTAAGGATAGACAAGATTTTTAGGCTTTTGATTTGTATTGCCAAGTTGCTCTCCAGAGAAGTGTGTTAGTTTGCACTCTTCCGTTCTTCATGTAAATGGCAGTTTTCCTTATCCTCGTCAGCACTGCTTTTTATAATTTTTTTCATCTTTGTCACTTTGATAGATAGGAAATGGTGTCTGCTTATTTTAATTTACATTTAAAAAATTTACATTTCCCAGTATTTAATGAGGGTAAACATTTTTTCCCTTACAATTATTGGTCGTTAGTATATCTTTTATGGAATTGTACAGGGTAAGTTTTAAACTAGGTGTAAGGATGGATTATCTCCTTGTCAGTCAAACTTCTGGCCACCTCTAATCCCTCCTGCTCTTATTTTAATGTTTCTTCTTATTTGATTTCCTGGTGACAGGACGAATTACATCTACCTTAGAAGATTGCTTTGTATTCTGGAATATATTTATTTAATCTTAATTACCTTTTAGAAATCATAAAAATAAAATTTGTAGTAAAAAAATTTTCAAATAGTACTGAGTCCTGCCCCCAAACAATACAGAAATATTTAACATGGATTGTGGGAGGTTTTTTCCTACTCTTAATTGTGCTCTTCAGAAATAACCATATTTAGCTATTTGGTGTATATACTTCCAGATATTTATGTCAATTTAAGCTTTTTTTAAGATACAGATGAGATTGTTTTACATCTTGCCATGTTAATTAATGTAAGTCTACCTTTTCTTTCCTTAAAAACAGTATTTTGCTATTGTTTTTTTCTTTTTTCCGAAATACTGTAAATTACAGTCATCATGCCAGCTTGCCTTCAAACACTCCTGTAAATGAGGATGTTTCATCTTACCTAACCAAATTAATACTTCCTAATAATCCTAATAATATGTGTACTCCGTATTCACATTACTTCATTATCTAAAAACGTATTTTATGGTTTAGTTTATTCAAACCATTTTTCATTTGTACTTATTCTTTTCAAAAGCTATACAGAAAGTTATTTGGCTAAACTAAATTAATTTAACCAATCCCCTGTAAATGGGCACTTGAGATGTTTGCAATTTTTGCTTATTATAAATAGTGTTATAATGTTATTAACCAGTGTTACCTCAGTTACTTTAATTTTTAAAAAACAATGGTAAAAATAATGTTTTTATACCTACCTCTTTGCTTTCTTATCTATTTTGTTAGGATTAATTTTCAGAAGTGGAATAGTAGGATCAGGAAATATGCATGTGTAAAACTTTGATATACTTTGCCAGATTGATTTCTGGATATGCTTGTTAATTAAACTCTTATCAATTGTATATGAAGAGTACCCATTTATTTACATCCTTCCCAGCATCAAGCATTATCACAAATATATTTTTTGTTGTTTTTGTTTTCTTGTGAGGCTAAGCATCTTTTCTGATATGTTTGGCCATCTGAATTTTGGATGTTATCAATTCATTTTTTAACATTCACGCCTTCAGATTAAGCTTGCATCTATCCCTTTATCTTGTTTTACTGGACCTGCCTTTAATCCATGTGATTTGGACTTCCTTTAGTTTTTCCACCTTGTTTGTGTGTATGTGTGTTTTTTAAAAATGTTGTTATTTATTTAGTTTTAGAGAGAGGGGAAGGGAGGGAGAATGAGAGGGAGAAGAACATTGATTAGCTGCCTCACAGTCCCAACCTGGGACCTGGCCAGCAACCCAGACATGTGCTGTGATCAGGAATTGAACCAGCGACCCTTTGGTTTATAGGCCAGCACTCATTCCACTGAGCCACACTGGCCAGGGCTATTTTTTCAATTGTGTAAGGGTATTGGGGAGGGTAGTTTTGTCATTTTTTAGTAATTGAAATTTTATTACACTTTGTTTTCAAGGTAGTTTTGTATTCATAAGGATACATTGATATAGAAAATGAAAAATGTGTAGATTTTTTTTTAAAGCTTCTAGGAGTGTTTCATTTTCTTAATCTTTATAATGGCAGTATAATAACAGTACCTAATCAAAGGATTGTTGTAAGTTTTTTAATGAGTTAATACATAGAAAGTCTTTAGGGGCTAGTGCCAGACACTTAGTAGGTTTCTAGTAATGTTAACTATTAATCTTAATAGTGATAATACAGTCTTTTCCTAGACTATAGCTACAGGACCAGAGTATTTGTTTCCCTCTTCATGAGTTATGCAAATAAATTCTAGTACTGCACTTGGTGCTAGTTCTTTGAAGATTTGAAATGCACATAGAAAAAAATATATGCCAAGAAAAACATTACAGTGTCATTTTTATTCAGTTATTCATTAAACAACATACAGTCTACCATTTGCCAACACTAAGCACACCAAGGTTCACAGTCCTTGCATCAAGGAGCTCATAGTAAGGTGTAGAGAGAGGTAAACCACTTTTAAAGCATAAATCATTTAAGTGGGGTTTTGTTTGTTTCTTTACTTGAAAGCACTTCTCAAAGAGTTTCATTTTGGGTTGGGGAATAAATAATGCTTAGTCTTACTAACATTAAGAGAAACAAATAAAACAGTCTTTTATCCTCTGAGTCTCCGGTTATCCATCTAAGAGGTGATAACTACTAAATCTTCATGTGAATCCATCGTAACATTTGTAAGTTTGTAAATCTGGAAAGGTGGTTTTGAGATGCTAAGGCAGGGGTGTCAAAGTCATTTTCACTGGGGGCTGCATCAGCCTTGCGGTTGCCTTCAAAGGGCCGAATGTAATTTCAACTCCTTAACAGTTAAAGAGTAGTTACATTTATACAGTAAATTATTCCTAAAATTATTCTGTTAACAAAGGTTAGCTTGTAGAGGATACATAGTTCTTAATTAGCAGGTATGGAGTCCACAGTTTGTTTCCTGGTCATCATTTAGATTTGGAAATGATAGTGTAATTAGACATTCTGTCCTGAGACTTAGAAGTCATTTTTCTGCAACTAAAATATGAAGTTGGACCCCCCAAAACCTGGAATTTATTTATAAAAGGAAATGAGTGTTTATTCTTACATGTTTAAACTTCAGTCACCTTCGCAGTACTCTCCATTTGGTGCAGTACACCCATCGAAACATTTTTTCCACTGCTCAGAAGTTTTTGAAAGCTTTGATTTTTATGCCTTTAGTGCTTCTGCTGTTTTTTTGTTTCGCCTCTTCCACATCAGCAAAATGTGTCCCTTTGAGGACTTTTTTTTATCTGGGGAAACAAAAAAATGTCACTTGGGCTACATTAGGGGAATAGGGCTGGTGGGGCACGGGGGGGCGTGTTGTTTTGGTCATAAACACTCACTGAGGTGTGGGCAGGTGCCCTCATAAATCACCCATCATTAAAATTAAAAAAAAAATCACTGAGGCTGAACACAGCCTCTCGCAACAACACCAGCTGGTGCACTGATACAGATGGGTTCTTCAAACACTCACCTAGCAGGGGAAGCCTGCACCACAGGGAGCCTGCCTTCAGAAGATAAATCAGGGTTCTTCTTGGGTCCCCCCTTGTACTGTAGGATACTTTTTATGGCCCAGGTGATATGTTGAATGCCAGAGTGACAGTGTGAGGCCTGGGCTCTCCAGCATCTAACAGCGTAGTAAAATCAGACTCCCAGTACGGTATGATAGGCGTGGTAGCAGTGAGATGAATGATACTGAGAAAGGAGTGATTAATTCCGCACGGGGATACTCATTTTCAGAAAGGTATTCTCTGAATCCCCATTTTCAAAGAAGATATTTCCAGACCTGTACTCTATGGAGAATTTGGACATTTTAGTCAGGGATAGTTTCACTACCTACAAGGCTGTTTATTTAAAGGCTTTTTTAAAAAAAAATATTTTATTTATTTATTTTTAGAGAGGGAAGGGAGGGAGAGGGAGGGAGAGAGAGAGAGAGAGAGAGAGAGAGAGAGAGAGAGAGGGAGAGAAACATCAATGTGCGGTTGCTGGGGGTTCTGGCCTGCAACCTAGGCATGTACCCTAGCTGGGAATCGAACCTGGGACACTTTGGTTCCCAGCCCGTGCTCAATCCACTGAGCTACGCCAGCCAGGGCTTCAAAGGCTTTTTTAATATGAAAGGATCAGACTATTTTATATGAAACAGAGAGGGTTACTTGGATTGTGGTTCTAATTTTATTGTTAATAACTTTCTTTAAAGTTAACTTTAAATTTTAATAGTATTTTGAATTATAAGAGTAATATATGTATAATGTATTCAAACATGGGATATAAAACTGAAACTTAGAGAAACAGACAACAGTATAGTGGTCACCAGAGGAAAGGGAATGGGGGTAGCAAAGGGTAAAGGGGCCGAATACATGATGATGGAGGATGATTTGACTTTGGATGGTAGGTACACGTGCAGTATACAGATCAGACATCCTAGAAATGCACACTTGAAACCTGTGTGATCCTATTAACCACTGTTACCCCAACACATTTAATTAAAATAAATATAAATAAACAAAATATTCAACCAGTTTAAAAAATCTATCAAGTAAAAATGAGAGTATCCCCGCTTTTCCTGGGTGACTCCTATTAGATAGTTCAAACAATTGTTTGTAAACAAGCCTGTATTTGAAGTACCTCGTTTCTGAGCTTTTACTTTCTATTTAAAGGGGAAAAAATCAATTTCCCTTTTTAGGGAAGTGCTCCAGAGCCATGGAGGTTGTCTAGGAACTGCGAAGTGAAAGGCAACTGTAGTGGATTTCGGGAAGTACATTGATCAGTTAGATTGCTGTGTCCTATAGGGCTTTTAAAGGATTTATTGACACACTTCATCAAGGTATTTGAGAGAGTATTCAGGGAAACCTAAGAAATTCTGCAGTTCTTTTCCCTTCCTTATAAATTCATGCCTGGTCAGAAATTACAGCTTGAGTGGGATGTCCCTCCACAGAACTCAAATGCACACTATCTATCATGTTACTTAGTGCGGCAGTAATATAAAATGTTAAGGATTTTTTCTTTTTGTTTCTTTCTGTGGGGGGCTCACCCAACATATTTTATCATATGTCTCTTCATCTTTCCCCTGTTCCAACTTCCACTTACTCCCCCAATTCCCCACATCATTCTCTTAAGAGGAAAAAATAAGTTTTGCCCACTGAGTCCTCTTTCTTATTTGATTTAGTATGTCTTGGGCTGAATGTTTCTCACAAAAACACTTTGCATTCAGAATCAGCCTATCAAACCTTTTCCTCCACGGACCCCTCCATAGATCGTGTGCCTTCCGCTGCGGTGCCCTTGGAGGTGTGAAAGCCCAAGTCTGCTTTTGGCTTAGCCATCATGATTTTTGAATATAAGTCCCCATGCTCTGCTTTGAAAAGTTATCCCTGTGGTTATTTTGTACTGTTAAAAAAAAAATTCTTCCTCTTGTCCACAGAACCAGCTAACACACTGGGACTGTACTGCCTCTACTATTTCAGTTTAAAACCGCAGACCTCATAACGGTACATCCATGTATCTCCATCTGGGAATCTGAGTGTGCACACACCTGTATATGTGGCTACATACATGGATATATAAAAATTCTAGTTGGACACACATGGGAAATGATAACAACTCATCCATATGGTTGGTGTTAAGGAATTTGCAACCTGCAGTACTCTTTCCTACTGGTAACACCATTCTGCTTGGGGAATATAGAACAAGCCCAAACAGTAATACTGACAGAATTTGGAATTATGATACAGTGGAACCTTCACGTAATTCTTTGTTGAAGAAGTTAGGGCCTAAATGTTGAGGCTTATTGTTATTCTGAGTTGATAATCTCTTCCTTGCTTTAATAATTTTTCCTCATGCCTGGGTAGCCTGCGAGTTGCACAATAATCACTCACACAGCTTTGTAATCAATGCCCAAAGTAATAGGATTCCTCTGGCCACCGGCAATTAATAAATTTGTGTCTTTTTTAAAACACTAGCAAGTCGGGCCTGAAATACGACTGACTGGCTCTCCTCATTTGCATATTTATTGCAGTGGAAAAATTCTTACCAGATGATTGATGCTGAGCCTGCCTCTTGAATTCCAAGCAGCACATTATTATGAAATGAAAAATGCCGGCCATACAGTTGATTAAAGTTGAAGACAGTGGAATCGGTGTTTTTTAAGATTGTGGGAGAATTAAAGGCATATTTTAATAGATGTTGACAAGAAGTGAACTAACAAAAGCAAAGCAAAGGATTTGCTTGAAAAGATTTAATCAAACGTCTTTCTTGGGGGATTAATTGCCGGGGATGACTACTGCAAGTGGCAGGCTTGTGTGGATTTGAATGAAAAGTATTGTTCTCAGGCCAATACATTGTGTCATTTTGACCTATAGTTTAGCTCTAGTTCTAGAGTTACTTTGGAAGGAGAAAAAAAATGCTCTTATAATCTGTACATTCCAGTTCAATATATTTATCTGGGGGTAATAGGAATGTGGGAGTTTATATATACTAGTACACAAATAATTGTATGGTTGCATATTTATTTTAAAAATAACTGTGCAGATATTTAAAAACTGATAAGGTAAGCTTTATTTTACTTTATACATTCCACTCTTCCCATTCCTCCTCCATCCCCTTGCCAGATGTTTTACGTATTGGTTTATAATCTAATTAATGGACTGTGCGCCCATGTCCAAACTTATTCTCTGCCTACAATTTTGCTTTTGTTGGACAGCCTAGATGAATCAGGGAAAAAAATAAAGCTGTTAGGTGAAAATGGTTTTTAGATTGGTGACATTTTCTATATAGAATGCTTGCATATGGGTAGCATGTAAATGAATACTCAATACAGGACTCTGAGTACTAGCTCAGTCCTAGCGCTGTGGATCAGTACAAGCAGAGCTTAAGATTTTCACCATGTGAAAACAGTGATTTTCTGATGATAATAGTCTTTTTATTTTTATAGCATTTTTAAATTTGTAAAGTACCTTAACATATAAAAATACTTATTATTTTTCACCTACATTCTGTGAGATAAACAGGCAAAGGATTATCTACATTTTATAAATGAGAAAATTGAGACACAGAGGTTACATTGGTCCCTACTCAGTATGAAATGACTACTTAGTGACAGTGTCAGTTAGAATACAAGGTTCCTGACCCTTAGTAAAGCACTCTTTCCGTTTATTCTCTACTTGGAAAATTATTCCTAAAGCTGGTGGCTAGATGCTTATGTTGACTCTTGGTAACATGGCGAGGCATCTGTTCTTCTTAATCTCCTCTTAAGAGAAAGGCCTCTGGAAATGGACCATGTAGAACAAAATAAACATTTCCTTAACAGTCTTTAGTAATTTTTCTTTCTTTCTTTTTTTTGGAGGGGGGGCACTATGACTCAAGATGGAGAAGAAAGTATATGCATTTCTGCTGCTTTTTTAAAAAAAAATTTTAACCCAGACAGTAATTGGGTAAAAAATTAGAAGTGAATTAGAAACAATTGATTTCATTCTCTTTTTTATTCATAGGGTTGAACAAATAGAATTCAGCCCTATATGAATGATAAAGAGGGTTTGCTTAGGTTTGGTTTGGTTTCTGGCTGGGAAGAATTCATTGCTGGATTTGAGCTGTGGCTTTGAGGAGGCCTACCGCATCCAGCAAAAGATTGCTCCTTGTCTCCTCAGGTTTTATATAAACTCTTACTAGAAGGAAGTGTGGCCCTGATATCACAAAGAAATGAGAATTGGGTTCTGTATTCTAAATCTCTTTATAGGAAGTTGTCCATTATCCATGTGTTGACCAGTAGTACTTTGATAAACTTTTTTTTGTTTGTTTGTGTGTATGTGTGGTTAGAAGCACAGAATTGCAGATTTCATCTATGGTAGGTTTCTTGACACTTTGATGCATGGTGGTGCTATCCCTGAATGGAGCTTAAATACTTCAGGGCTACTTTCTGACTGGGTGAAGGGGTGTATAAAATGAGAACATATGAGAGAGTATTAACAGAAAGCCACACTTTGATTTACTGATATTGGCTCTCTGCTTTCTTGTTGGATTGATAGGCTGTCTAATATATCTGCAATGGATTTTTTAAAGCTGACTTGAACAAAATAAAAGGGCTTGTATAGCTATTTGAAAGTGGCCCTTAAAAGTAGTAGTCTTTCGTTGGATGTTTTCACAATTCTTGGTTATGCTACATGTTAGAGTCAAATTATGACTTGCTTGTTGAGGGCAAGCAGCTATAAACATTATAGACTGCTTTGCAGCTTCTTCCCTGCATGGTTCCTCATTCATATTTTAGATCTTGGACACATGGTACTTAGAGGAAGTTAAGGGATAGGCACTTGTGTTTTCTGTTTTTTTTTTTAATTCTTATTGCGGTAAAAAAAATGCATACTAAAATTAACCATATTAACCATTTCTAAGTGTACAGTTCAATATGTTAAGTATATTCACATTGTTGTTCAGCCAATCATCAGAACCTTTTCATCTTGCAAAGCTAAATATCTATACCTCAGTAAACAACAACTCTCCATTTCCCTCTGTGCCAACCCCTGGCAACCACTGTTCAGCTTCCTGTTTCTATGAACTTGACTATTCTAGGTGCCTCATATAAGTGGAATGATTAAGGATTTGTCTTTTTGTGACTGTCTTATTTCATTTAGCATAATGTCCTCAAGGTTCATCCATATTGCAGCAAGTATCAGAATTTCCATCTTTTAAAAGGCTGAATAATATTCCATTTTATTTCCTGTTCTTTTTGACTAGGCTCAAAATTGAGGGATTATAGATTACTTTGTATGGCATGTTGTCTAGATATATTGTGGTCTTGGGATTGTTTAAAATTGTGGTAAAATATACAAGACATAAAATTTACCATTTTAACCATTTTGAAGTGTACACATAACTCAGCATCATTAAGTACATTCACATTGTTATGCAGCCATCACCATTATCCATCTCCAGAGCTTTTCATCATCCCCAAATGAAACTCTGTCCATGCAACAGTAAGTCCCCATTCCTTGCCCCCTTCAAACCCTGACAAATATTATTCTACTTTCTATTTCTATGAATGTGACTATTTTAGGTACCTCATGTAAGTGGAATCATACAGTATACGCCCTTTTGCAATTGGTTTATTTTACTTAACATAATATTTTCAAGGTTAGGTCTTGGAATTTTGAAAACTACTTTGCAAATGCAAAATTGATTTGTGGTTTCACTTTGGAAAACATGGTCCCTGACTGTTAAAATATAGCCATTTCTAAAAAAGAAATTAAAATTATTAGTCAATACATAGAATTTGGATGAGATAAGATTTCAGTGTCTTCATGGGCTTCCTCCAGGCATTAAGGTCCTTTCTATTTTCTTAAGGTTCTTGCTACAACATGTACTTTCAGAACTGTAGCTACTTGGGATATCACTTATCAGTTCTCAGATCTTTTCACAGATGATCATTTGCGGTAACCTAATATTTGTAGTTATTATTTGAATTTTTGTTCTACTTATTCCTTTTAAAATTTCCCATATCTTTACATAGTTTTGCTTTGTTCTACTTATACACTTAGCACATTTAGAATGACTGGTATTAGGCTTTAAAGTTGTTGTATCTTTATTCTATTTTTCTTTGTTGTGTGTGTTATCATCTTGTTTGTACTTAACCCATTTCCCAAAAGCTGACAGAACGAAGGATAATGTTGTATTGCTTTTTTCTGCTTCATGAGTATAAGTTATCTCCATGTTTGGTGGAAATTTTTGTTGTTGTTTAAGATTCAGAGCAACAGGTTGAGAATCTTGGTTTGGAGCACAAGGCATCGTGTATTTTTCAGGTAATATTACATATTGCAGATCCTCCCAGGTGGTATGGATGTGCACTATTATAAAAGGATTAGAATACAGAATTTAGAAAAGTGAGATCAAGGGACTTATTTTAAAGAAGGAAGTTGTATTTATGTAGTCTTATATGCAGACTATTTGAAGGAGTGCAAAGTAGTTATTGGGTTGTTGATTTTTTTTGCTGACCAGTCCGAGAAGGCTTTGTCTGCTAGTTAGCTCTTAGCCTTATGTTGAAATAGAAGGCTCCAGCACAGTGTATATGGAGGGCTCATTTACCTCATGTGCTGGGGAAACAGGTTGGGATGTAAAATAGTTGGAGGCTATTCATGCTGGGCAGGGTAGAAGCAGAAAAGATAGAATAAGACTCAAAAATCACTTAAACAAGTTTGTATGGGCTGAAGTTAGTGTGATTTATAAAACAAAAGTGAATTCAGGGATCGCTAAGTGAAAGTAGGGATACTTGGAAGAAGATTGCAGTTATTTAAGGGAAGGAGAGAAGGAGTGATACAAGCATGCCCAGAGATAAATGGATAACTGTTAGTGATAATAAGAATGAAAAATATGTAATTTAGCTATCGATTAAACATATAGAAAAAGGGCACCAAAATGCCAATGATCTCCTATGAAAACGCATTAAACAGGGATGAGAAAAATCAGACAAGGGGGAAGTATTAGGGAGGAAGAGAAAAGTTCTGTTTCTGACGTGGTGTATTTAAATGAGTGATGGAGCATCCATGTGAGATTTTCTTAGAGTTACTGGAGATACACAGTTTGAACATAGGAGAGGTGTCTGGGTGCTGCCAACACATGAATGGTGATGGTTTGTCAGCCCCTTTGGTAGGGTTAGGCTGATAAAGAAGGTACAAGTTAAGTTCTCAGAGGGCCAGTTTTTATTCTGAAAGTTCTTAGCCATAGACTATGTACTTAATCCTGACCAGCTTTATTATAAATGCAACCTGTTGCTATGAGGAGAGCCAGGTGAGAACATATTTTTGATGTGAAAACTTTTTTTAAAGATTTTTATTTATTTACTTTTAGGGAGGAGGGGAGAGAAACACCAATGTGGGAGAGATACATCTATCAGTTGCTTCTCACATGCCCCTAACTGGGAACCAGGCCAGCAACCCAGGTGTATGCCCTCACCAGGAATTGAACCAGCGACCTTTTGTTTTGCAGGCTGACTCTCAATCCACTGAGCCACATGAGCCAGGGCTCCATATGCAAATTTTTAATACACAACTCAGCACTGCAAATAGAAAGTCATTAACCTGGGTTTTTCTTAGGTGAACAAGAACTTTCCATGAGGATACGTGTGGAGAGATTGAGTGATGTGACAGCTCAAATCAGAGGCAAATGAGACCTCCTAAGGGAGGGTGGTGGAGGTGGTAGGGATCATGGAACTAAATGGTGCTCTTTAGGAAAAGCGGAGGAATTGTTTAAGAGGTTGATTGATAGAGGGATAATTCAGGAGGTCAGTGGGCAATGCATAGACACTAACACCAAAGGAAAAAAAGATTGGTTATGATGACAGGCAGGGAAAGAATTTGTCAGTCTTACTAAATTTAAGAACTCACAATTTATTATAGACATTTTTCTAAGCACCTTACATGTGTTACCTTGCTTGTTCCTCAAAACAACACAATAAGGTAGGCATTATTATTTCCTTTTGTGAATTCTGTATTTTAGAGTTCTTAGTCTCTTTGTGCTCTGTGTCTGCCACCCTCTACCACCACCTCCCCCTCCTGCAGCCAGCACTGCTCAGCAGCCCTAATAGTTGTTCCTTCTCTCTGCTTTACCCAGGTCACAAGGCATTGAAAGCACTGTTGAGGTCATTGGTAGACCTTCAAGAAGAACTGCTTTTCCAGTACCCAGACACTAGGTATCTTGTAGATGGAACAAAGCCCAAAGCAGAAAGGTAAGGAGCAAATGCAACTATAGAGTTGCTTATTTTCTTTTCATCTGAATAGTTCCCCATCGTTTAAGAAAAAGAAAGCTAAATTCTTCCCAGGGAGTATCAGTCTTAATGTTAGGAAAATAGAAAGAGCCACTTACATTTAATTGGCTTTTTGGCCAGGGTGGCACAAAAATTGGGAATTAGGTTTTAGATTTTTATGCTTAGTTGTGCCTGCTTCTCTTTGTGACTTCAGCAAAAGACTTGCCTTCTCTTTAGAACAATTGAAGTTAGTAGATGAAAGCACATTTTGGTACCAGTGTTAATTACTGTTTATGAAGCACTTTGTGCCCAGATCATGGAATCGCTGGTCACAGCCATCTTCTTTTCAGTGAGGGGAGAAGCAGTTATTATTTTTTAAATTATATTTTATTGATTATGCTATTACAGTTGTTCCTTTGCCCCTGTCCACCCAGCAATTATTTTGAAGGGTGGAAAATTTCAGAAAACAGCAGAATAAACCTTTTTCTTTACTGAAATTATCACATTCGATGAAGCATCTCCCCCCACTCCCTTTGTTTGAGCCTGCTGTGTATGGCACCTGCTTACTACTTTCCCTTGGGCTTATTTTTTGCTCCATTCTTTTCTACTGAATTAGTTGGAGGGATGAAGAGTAAACTCACATTTATTGAGCACCTACTTTGTGTTGGGGTCTGTAATCCAGTGAGTGCAACTGGCTATATAAACAGAGGCTGTAGTAATTTCTCATGGCAGTTACATATAATATTGCATTTTAATGCTAATTCTGTTGCTTACCCCTTAGAGTTTTCTTCACATTCAGCTTCTCTCCATTTGGTTCAGCTAATTTTACTCAGCTTTCCTGAACAATTGATTACAGGGAGACATTTTTTTCTATTGATTTGGGGATTAAGGTAGTAAAAGTATGATTATATGTTTAATTTTTAAAGACTCTCTTGTAATGAGTATAGGCCTGGTTCATATGCATTTCTAGTAATGTTTTTACAATCTCATTTAATTTTACAATTTGCTTACCTTGTAAGAATTATTTTGAAATCAATTATTTTTATATTTATTTGAAACGTTACATGAGCTTTTGATTGACCTCATGAACATTTTTCCCAAACAAACAAACAAACAAACAGCCATCCTCACATCTGTGGTCTTACTTAACATGTAGACAGAATAGGAAAGGCCTAGATACTCTCCACTTCATGGGAGTCTAGCTCTTTATGCGGGTAATATTTATTTACATTGGACTTAAACTCTTCTTCCTGGTTTCCTAGTGAGGAGGAGATTTCCAGTGAGGATGAGGAGCTAGTAGAAGAGAAGAAGAAGCAGAGGAGGGCCCCACCAAAGAGGAAGCTGGAGATGGATGACTATCCTAGCTTCATGGCAAAGCGCTTTGCTGACTTTACCGTCTACAGGAACCGCACACTTCAGAAGTGGCATGATAAAACCAAGCTGGCTTCTGGAAAACTGGGGAAGGCAAGTGTGTGTGTGTGCACGTGTGTGTGGCACAGGCTGTGGGAAACCGAGGCAGTTTTAAGAAACTAGAACTACAGCTCATTTCTATGGATGGTATCACTATGGTAATTAGTCATTTCCATAGACATAGAAAAAATGTTTCGTACATAGAAAAAATGTACTGAACTCTTATCACTGGGGTTTATACCATTCAGAAATGCGATTTTAACTCTATTAGAATATTTTATCCTTGAAATCATGGCGTTGTGTTTGTGCTGGAAATATAAACAAGTTGATGTTAAACATTTATTATTAAAGGAGCAAAATGTAAACTCTGGGTATAGGAAAGTACTATGGCCTACTTAAGACTGATTTTATTTCTGAGAACAATTACAGCCATTTACAAACTCAGTCTTTAACAGAAGGTCCATCCTGACAGAAGGGTTGGCTAGTTCTCAGCTGACAGAAAAAGAGAGAAACCAATGTAGCTGCCTTCAGCACAGATTTTCTGCATTATCTGACACTGGTTTATGTTGTTGCAGGGTTTTGGTGCCTTTGAACGCTCAATCTTGACTCAGATTGATCATATTCTGATGGACAAAGAAAGATTACTTCGAAGGACACAGACCAAGCGCTCCATCTACCGAGTCCTTGGCAAACCCGAGCCAGCAGCACAGCCTGTCCCAGAGAGTTTGCCAGGACAACCGGTAAGAACTCTGTGATGCAGGATGATTATGGGGAACAGTTTCTGTGAGACCAATTAGCTGAGAAATCGGATCACCTACTTGTAGGTAGTACTCTTGGTGTGAGAAGTTAGTAAAAGAAAGGGAAAAAGTACTTCTAGATTGTTGAGAAACCAAGAGTATGTTTTTAAAAACTGGTTTTTAAAAGTTTTAAAAATACGAATCTATTATTAACTTGTGTGTAGTCTTTTAATTTTGAGGTTGATATGAATGTGGTAATGGAAGCATTTGTAACCCAATTTTTAAAATTCAGTTTTAAAGTAGCTGCTTTAGAAATGTTCACATTGAAGTAAGTGTGTTCTTTAGGCTTTATGTTGGATGTTTAGATACTCCAGAAGAGGATCCAAAATTGAAATAGTCGGATTCTTTTGTTTAAAGAAACTCTTTTATATGTAGTAGAAATATATATATATAATACTTTTTTTAAGTTAAGAAGAATTTTAAATGAAAAGTAAAATTCCTTCTAGTCTGAAAATTTCACTCCTCAAATTTAACTAGTGGTCATAGTTGTAAGAAACTTTCAGGTATTTTCCATTCATAGATCTACACACGTATGCGCACACTTGTGCACACACATACACATATATATACATATATGCATGTGTAAAATACGGTTACCTTTTCTTTTCAGCTAAATGGTATGGATACATATGTGTATATAAATATGTAAAATGTTATGAAGTGTACATAAACTCTTACAACTTTTTAAATTTAATATGTTCTAGACGCTTTTCTGTATCATTACATAGAGATCTCCCTTAGTTTTCCTAATGCCTAGAGTATTCTATTGTGTGGGTGTGTACTATAATTTATTCAAACAATGGATAATTTTGTTGTCTCCAGTTGTAGAAGCAGTGCTACAGGAAACATTCCTGAGCATTTCTATTGTTGTATATGTGTGAATATATGGATAGATTTCGCAAAGTGGAAGTTAAATCAAAGAGAATACACATTTTAAATCCTAATGGATGTTACCAAATTGCCTCCAAAAAGGCTGCATTAATTTCCAGTCCCACCAGCTGTACTTTCCAACACTGAGTGTTGCCAGTTTTAGAGGTGAAAAATGGCATCTTCTCCTTTTAATTTGCATGTGTTTAGTTAGAATGAAGTTAAACATATTGTCAAATGATTTTTTTACTATTCATGGTTCTTATTTTGTCCAGTGCCTATTCATGTTTTTGTCCATTTTTCAATTGGATTGTTTTTGTTTTTTAATTTTAAGAGCTGTTTATGTCTTTTTTTTAGATTTTATTTATATATTTTTAGAGAGAGGGAGAGAGGGACAGAAACCTCAATGTGTGGTTGCCTCTCACATGGCCCCCACTGGGGACCTGGCCTCCAACCCAGGAATGTGCCCTGACTGGGAATCAAACTGCCAACCCTTTGGTTCTCAGCCCGAGCTCAATCCACTGAGCCACACCAGCTAAGGCAATAGCTCTTTATATCTTATGGAAAACAGTGCTTTGACTGTTTTGCATTGTTTATAGTAGCTATATTATTTTGATAACCTCGGTGGTATTCACTCTTTCCTTTCTTCTTGTTGATGTAGGAAATCCTTCCAGAAGCCCCTGCCAATGCCCACCTGAAGGACTTGGATGAAGAAATCTTTGATGATGATGACTTTTACCACCAGGTATGATTCTCACATTCTTTATTTTTGTTACAAATTAGGTTTTAGCATTTTAAAACAGCTAACATTATTCTCTGACCAAAAGGTAGCTTGCTTTGGGGATGAACACAGTTAAAACTCCTGTGTTCAGAATTGGCTTACTGTGTAGTTCTGAATCTGTTGCTTTTTTTCTGTCTTATATTTTTCAGTTTGAAATGAAAACAGCTACAGCTACTTTGTAAGTTGTTGAAGAGGGTAAATTATCTGTAAAATAGCTTCAACTTCTTTGAGTCAGTTCGATTATTCTTTCTTAACTGTTTTTGATAATGTTAATGGGGGATTTTTTTGTTAGTTGTTTGGTTTTTGTCCAATTATTAATACTGTTATATCAGGATGGAGCTAAAAGGCTGGGATCCCATAATTCTTGAATTGCACTTCTGGTTCTATTACCTATTAAGTCTCTTGTCTTTAATTTATTTTTGTGCCTGTTCAAATCAGTTAAGTATGTATTGAGATTGTCTGCTACTTTTGATTATAATAATATCATAGTGCTTTGAAGACAGAAAGAACTGGTAGAAGTTCAGATATGGTTCTGTTCTCAATACTATCTCTTGACAGACATCCCCCAGTTCTTCTCTGACATTATTATCTCTTGGCGTGCTGCTCTTTTTAATGAAGCTAGTGAATGTTAAGATAGACTAAACATTTAAGCAGTTCTAAAGAATTAAAATAATTTCCTATAATCCTGGATCTCTCTTTTTCAAAATAATTTTTATTGTTATTCTATTACAGTTGTCCCGATTTTTCCCCTTTGCCCTCCTCCACCCCGCACCCCCCATTCCCATAGTCAATCCCCACACGGTTGTCCATGTCCGTGGGTCATTCATACACGTTCTTTATCTAAGTCCCTTCCCCTTCTTTCCACCATTATCCCCCTCTCCCTTCCCCTCTGGTCACTTTCAGTCTGTTCCATGTTGCCATGCTTCTGATTCTATTTTGCTCGTTAGTTTATTTTGTTCATTAGATTCCTCTAATAGGTGAGGTCATATGGTATTTGTCTTTCACTGACTTGTTTCCCTTAGCATAATATTATCCAGCTCCAGCCATGCTGTTGAAAGAGGTAGGAGTTCCTTTTTTCTTTCTGCTGCGTAGTATTCCATTGTGTAAATGTACCATAGTTTTTTGATCCATTCATTTACTGATAGGCACTTAGGCTATTTCTAGCACTTGACTCTTGTAAATAGCACTGCTATGAACACAGGGGTGTTTAAATTCTTTTGAATCAGTGATTCAGGATTCTTAGGGTTATATTCCCAGCAGTGGAATGTGGAATCGCTGGGTCAAAAGGCAGTTCCATTTTTAGTTTTCTGAGGAAACTCCATACTGTTTTCCACAGTGGCTGCACCAGTCTGCATTCCCACCAACAGTGCACTAGGGTTCCCTTTTCTCCACATCCTCTCCAGCACTTATTTGTTGATTTAGTAATGATGGCCGTTCTGACCAGTGTAAGGGGATTATCTCATTGTAGTTTTAATTTGCATCTTTCTGCTGGCTAGTTGTTGAGCATCTTTTCATATGTCTATGAGCCCTCTGTATGTGCTTCTTCGAGAAGTGTCCTTTGCCCACTTTTTAATTGGATTGTTTTTTCCCTGGTGTTGATTGTATGAGTTCTTTATATAATTTGGAGTTTAAACCCCTGTCCGATATATCATTGGCAAGTATGTTCTCCCATACAGTCGGTTCCCTTTTCATTTTGATGATAGTTTCCTTAGTCATGCAGAAACTTTTTGATTTGATATAATCCCATTTGTTTATTTTTTCCTTTATTTCCCTTGCCCTAGGTGATATATCAGTAAAAATATTACTATGTGGGATATCTGAAATTTTACCATGAAAACATATGGTGTCATCACTTAAGTCTTTAATTCTGGGTCTTTTGATAAGTCACACTTAATGAAATGTGCTTTAGGATGTACCCTTTCTAGTTCTGGAGAATTGAGGATGTTATTCAGTGATGATATACCAGTTTTTGTTGAACCATTATTTATCATGATAATGTTTTTCTCAGCTGAATTTTTAGTATGTTAGTTTTTTAAAAAGGTTTTATTTATTTATTTTTGGAGAAAAAAAGAGAGGAGAGAAACAGTGATGTGAGAGAGAAACATTGATCAGCTACCTCTTGTACACACCCCTACCAGAGACCAAAACCACAACCCAGGCATGTGTTCTGCCCAGGAATCAAACCAGGGACGTTTTACTTTGTGGGATGATGCCCAACCAACTGAGCTATACCGGTTAGGGCTGGTACAAGGGGGATCCCCCACAAAATGGATTTTATTTATAAAAAATTGTGTATTTATTCCCATATGTTTAAACTTCACTCACCTTCAAAGTACTCTCCATTTGATGCAATACACCTATCAAGATGTTTTTCCACTGCTCAGAAACAGTTTTTGAATTTGTTGATTTTGATGCCTTTTAGTGCTTCTGCCATTTCTTGTTTCAGCTCTTCCACATCACAAAATGTTTTCCTCTGAGGACATTTTTTATCCGAGGAAACAAAAAAAAGTCACTTGGAGTGAGATCGGGTGAATAGGGAGGGAATGCAGAGGTCATGCTGTTTTTGGTCAAAAACTGCTGAACTCTCAGCTCAGTGTGGGCAGGTGCACTCATAAATCACCCATAATGACAAGGGCAAACACGTTGAAAGAATGTTCAAAAAAATTCACTGAAGCCGAACATAGCCTCTCACAACAACGCCAGCTAGCGCACTGATACAGAAGAGTTCCTAGAACATTCACCTTGTGGGGGAATAGGTTCACGTTTTAGCCATAACAGCTGTATTATGTATATGGAATATGAAAGAAGGAACTTAGGAAAATTACACTGTAAACCCAGTTGAAAAAGCAGTTCTGTATTGCACATACTTCTGGTTTTGCCCTAAAAAGAAGAAACTTTATATTAGTCTTGCTATTCACTCTGTGATGTTCAGTAAAATTATTACCATAGTGAAGCTTAAAAGTAATGAGAGGAGAGAGGATTGGTGGGGCCTCAGGTGTTCCTAGTCAGAGGTCCTGATTCTTTTTTCCTTTTCTTCTCTTATTATATCCATTTGTCAGAAGAGTGGGGAACTCTGTTTTGTTCTAGAATGTCTAAGGAAGTACCTTATATAGGATATTAATAGGGTACAATTGTGTGAGATCATGGGAGGCAATCAAACATGAAAAATGTTCCAGTGTTCATTAATCGAAGTGTATATTCAATGGAAAGTGTATCATAAATTAAATAGGCTTAATAAAATAAACTGAAATTATCGGGGAGAAGTTGCTTCTACTGGCAGTCCTTAGTCTGAAAGATTTTTTTTTTTTTTTTGGCTTGCAGGTCTGTTTAAAAAGAAATAGCATTACTTGACTGGCCCTTCATCCCAATTAATAATTTTAACTTTGGTAAATTCTGATTTCAGAGTTATGACTCGTCACATCTTAGCTTTTCCCCTTGCTGGTTAATTGGGGTGCCGGGGTTAATCTAAATTAAAACTTAAACTAATAGAGGTCAGCAAGGCAGCTGAAACACCTGAGTGAAACAAATGGGGCTGCCAGACGCAACTTTATCTTGGCTGTTTCCCAAGAGAGAAGTGGCAGCAAATTGGAGTTGTTTCAGCCTTCTGTAAAGGTGAATGATGGGTGACACTTGTTAATGTACAGCATCTCCGGAAGCATTCCAGATTGCTTTGCCGCTGTACCAACTGCTGCCATCCATGCACAGTCAGTAGGAACTGGACCAGTTGCCAACATCTGGCAGCACAGCAAGGAATGGGTGCAAGTCTTGAAACCCCGCAGATTCTAAATATGGTGCTTAGAACTGTGCAGGCTTTAATCACTTACCACTCGTTGGCAGCAGGCTACGACAGCTTATCCTAGCCTCGTACATCACATCCCGACATCTGCTGAGCTGCAAGGCAGCTGCACATTCATTTTCTTTTCTTGCCTTTTCTCTTTGCCTCCTATTCCTGTTCTTCCCATTCCCCCCGACACCCCCCCTCCCACCATCCCTTCAGTTTTCCTCCCCCCCTCCCCAATATGCTTCTTGGGAGAGATGATCTGTAAAGATTACTGCTTCATTGTGTGCAAGTAATTGTGGTGATGCCAGGCCCTTGACAGACACAACGTAGCACCTGTTCTGCTGACCTGGTTAATTTCTTCTGTTGAGTGGGATTTGCCAGAGATTGGAGCTGAAGCCAATTCGATGATAAGGCTAAAGAAAATGGCTGTATGTTTTCTGTCACCTCCCAATTAAATTGGCTTCATAAAGTGCTTTCCTTTATTTGTCAGGGTAGTAAGCCTGAGCTAAGTGTTGCATTCAGAAGTGGTACACTGTATTACAATGGGCTGCTGAGTTTTCATTTGCGTTTTTTATTTTTTATTGTGGTTATATGGAAGAATGGGGGTGGTGAATATAAAACATCTCGGGTTTTATTTTTTTTTAAACCATACTTGAAGCCAGACTCTTTGGGTCTATGTTTTGTAAGGAAGAGATTATAGTCACATTGAATTTTAATGTTTCATTGTAGGGGTTTAAAGGCTTACATGGTTAATTCAGGTGTCACGAGGCTGTGTGAATGCCTTAACTACTGAGAATAATGTTTAGGATCAGAACACCTCCCCCCTCCGCCCCCACATATACACACACATGCATTGTCTTTGTGCCATAATGGGCCTTAAGTTACTACAACTTTAAAAATATGTCTGTATTGTTTAATAAAGGTGTATGTATATATGTATGTATGATCTAAGGAGGATCAGATATAAGAAGTAACATCCTTTTTGAGCTGAAAAGAACCTTACAAGAAGCTGATGCCCTGAAAAGTTAAGTAACTTCCTGGAAGTTATACAGTGAAGGGCAACTCCAGTACTTGATCTCAAGGCTTCTTAGATCAAGTCCAGTTCTTTTCATACCTTTGCTTCTTAAACATTTCATCCTTGAGCCATGAAAAGACTTCACTATAGTGTTGCAGTTTTCCGTTTATGAATAAATAAGCTTCATATTCTAGAACTGGAAGAAATATTATGTGTGTTAGAAAGTAACGTCTTTTCCTTAAAAGGTAAATGATTTATTGAACTCCTGTGTCTTAACAATCTAATGAAAAAAATTAGCTTTATAGTGTGTTACTGGTTTGTTTGGGAACCAGAGTTGCCAAACACTTGGAGTATGCCCAGGGGCGAAGATTTTCTGAGAGAAACTGTTCACCTGCCACAAGCAGTGCAGAGCTGCTCCTGGGTGGAATTGGTTTGCATTTGGCCCGTTCCTCGTCAAAGCTCATCCTGAAGACAATTTTACAAAACATGGAGGTTGTAAAGGGCCATGAAGGATGAGCCATTCAGAAATGTTTTCAGTATCTATTTTTCATTTGCATGATCCTATTTGCTACTTTTTAACATTAATTTAAAATATGTTGTCTAGATCACCATTTAAGGTCTTTCCTTCTTTTTTTGATTTGCTTTTTTAAATTTAAACTATCAGCTGATCTTTGACTTGAGAATCCTGAGTTCTTTTCTCTCTTTTTTTTTTTTTTTAAATTTTTTTTAGTTGTTCAAGTATGTGCCTGAGTTCTTAAAGAACTGATGAAGGGCTAACATTTACTGAACACTAGTTATATCCCAGCTCCTGGACTAATTGATAGGTACTTGACATACAGCTTTATTTAATTCTCACAAGATTTCCATTTTGAGATATGACCATACTTAGCAGTAACCTATAGAAAGTGACTGGTTTTATTCTTCTTATAGCCAAGAGTTCAAACTAGCTTCTTGTCACCTCATGAGGTATTTTGTTCTGAAAGGACTAATTGAGCTTAGATATTGACAGATCGATACCTGGATTTCTAAGGGTTCATTAGGATTTTGTATGTTGCTTCTCACTGTGTTCAGTTTTGATCTGGTTTGTCCTGTCACTTTGCATTTAACCAGGAGTGTCTAGAGAAAGGCATAATAGATTTTGCTCCTCCGATGACCACTTTGATGGGTTAAATTCCTCCCTTCGTTTGCCATCGGGACATGTCTGTAACCGACCTTGCCACATGCTGGGTTATTGTATCCCAGACATTTGATAATGCTATAAACAAGTAATTATTCATTCGGTGAACTATTAAAAGCTGATAATGTTAAGAAATAGAGAAGAGGTAAGCTTTCTGATAAGATGGTTTACCTTAATTAAATTGGTGGGTGATTAATATGGACAGTTGATGGGATTGGTGGTTTTAATTGTATACATTCAGGTCTTAGTGTGAATAAGAGATGTCTGAGGCTGTTGCTATGGTTCATGCTCATACAATGGGATATCCTTACCTTGGGCATGTATCCGCCCAGTGCTTTGGTTAAGGTTTATATGTTTTAAGCTTGATTTGAATCTGCTCCTTTTAATTAGTTGTTAGAAAAAGGTACCTCTGTTCAGAGTAGTATTTCATTTTTAGTTTTACTTTAAAATGTGCTATTGTTTGAAATGTGGATAGTATTTCTTAAATGTTTGGTAAAACTTATTACACATAGATCTTTATGGTGATTTTAGAGAGGACGTACAAATGAAATACATAAATTTGAAAACTGAAATACATAAGCTTGAAAATTGAAATTATGGTTAAAGATATAATAGAGAATTAATCAGGTCTTTTGAGGTATAGTAATAGTGTTTTTTTTAAAAACTCAAATCAAATATCAGTGTCGAATTAAACCCCAGTTTTAATAATTACAAGATTATTTTGCCTTCCATGTGTAAGAATTTTGAGATACATTCTGGTTTCTATGCTGCCATTGTCTCTCTGTCAATGGTTAGTCCCAAATATAACACCAGTATTGGCATCTGGTTGCCTGCATGGGCTCACTGTTGAGGCTGCACAGAACAGGAAGCCAAAAACCACATTTCAGATGCAAGGTCCAGAAATTACATCAAACAGCAGCATGGGGGAAGGTACACGCAACTGGCCCTCATTTCTCTCAGTTTCCTTGCTTTAAAAAAGAATGGAGCATGACTTTAGTACCAATACTTCATTGAAACAAAGGTAAAACCTCAGAACAAAGCCTGAAACACTGTATTTTAGGAGCCAGCTAGGAAAGAGGTACAAATTGACTTAGAACTGTTGAAGAAACATTTCAAACACAAGTGGTCATGGGAGTTTAGTAAGCAAATATGTAGCCAAAATTGTCTTTTCTGTACTAATAATCACAATGTCAGCTGGCTGAGTGTAAGTTAAATATGGGATCCCAGCAGTATTTTAGAATTTGACACTCCTCAAGAAATGGGGAGCACAACCTGTTCACTAAAGTAGGCATGATGTCTTATTAAATCATATTCAGTATATAGCTCCTTTAAAGTAAGTGATAGGGATGATGTTTCACATAGAAAGGGGACATTAATAAGCATCTTTTAAAAAGTGTGTGTATTGTGGATCTGGAATAGAATATAATGCTTTAAAGTTAGGTAGTATCTTTGAAGATTACCAAATCCAAACTGTCTTTTTACAAACCAGAGCCTAGAGGAGGTAAATGACCTGTGTAGGACCATTCCACTCAGTGGGTCAGGACACTGAAGCCCCAGTGTTCTTGCTCCCAGTTTGATTTTCTTTCCAGCACATTTTGCTGCCTTTTGATGTGACATGTTTAAAAATCCATGTGAGGGTTTCCTTTTCAGATTAATATCTGTTTAGGAAATTGGAAATCCAGTGTATCCATTTGCACTCTGACAAGTCACATGTATCACTTCTGTGCAATTACGAACTTCACTCAATTAACATTTATTATACCAGATGCTAGGCCTATAAAGGCTAATAAGACAAAATCAATGCCCAAGGAACTTGTGTCACCTAACAAGAGTAAGGTTCTCTGTAGCTTCGTATAGTCGTATAGCTCCTCTTTAAGAGTATGACGTTATTAAAATTTAAGTGGAGAAATAAGTGGTGAAAGAAGTCAGTCAGGTGGTTGATCTAAAAACATACGTGCACTTCTCTAGTGTAGTATTATCACAAATATGCCTCAAGCGTTTATTAGCATACTGGTATTTCCCTCAACATACACCTGATCTAATTCCTAAAGTCATTTCTTCACAGCCTGTAAAAGGCCCTGAGAGTTGCTATTAGATATAAATTTGGGTTAATATAAATGTTGTCACTGGCACGATAGAAGCCAGAATGAGATACCAGTATCCACTGAAACTTATTTCAGGGTAGAAAAGCCTTTGGGTACTTGAAAGGTCATTTGCTATGTCCTACTTTTTATATTTCTGAAAATTTCTGTAATAAAAATTTCAGGAGAGGAAAAAGCCCTCAGATTTCTTCCTTCCATTCATTCATTTATTCATTCAACAAATATTTGAGTGCCTACTGTGTATTTCTTGAGTAACTAGTGTTCCAGGCTGTGTTGTTTAATGCAGTAGCCACTAGCCACACATGTACCTATTTAAATTAATTAAAATAGAATAAAGGTATTTCAAATTTTCAGTCATACTAGCCACATTTCTAAATGCTAAGTAGCCACATATGTTAGTAGTGGATACTGTGTTGGACAGTGCAAATATAGAATATTCTGTCATCACAGAATTTTCCACTGGAGCTGCGTTAGGGGCTAGAACAAAGCAAAGTTTTGCCCTTGTGAGCTTTATTCTAGCTTAGAGATAGGATGAAACTGGGGACTACATCGTGATACTGCAGTAGAAAATGATAAAACTGAGTCTAGGGTAAGGATTTTATCCTAGGGTTACGGTTTTTATCTAGGATGTTCAGGGGGATAAGGTGATATTTGAGCAGACACCTGAAGGAAGTGGATAGCAGAGCCATGCAGGTGTCTGGGGGAATAGTGTGGGGACAGAGGGAATGGCAAGCCCAGCTGAGGCTAGCATGTTTGGGAAAATCGGGGAGGCTGGTATCACTGAGGTGGAGTTTGCAAGAAAGAGTGATAGGAGAGGTCAGAGAGGTAGTGGGAGGCCAGTCCCTGAAGGGCCTTGTAGGCCACTGTGAGGCTTTTTGGCTTTTACTGTGACTGAGATGGGAGACCACTGGAGGGTTTTAAAGAGAGAAGTAACATGAGTAGTAATATTTTAAAAGAATCACTCTGATGGCTGTGTTAAAAATAAATGATAGGGAGACAAGGTGACATGCAGGAAAACAGAAGCCTCTAGGGATAATTCAGGTAAGAGGTGGGCATAGCTGGGACTAGACTGGTCTCAGGGGGAGTGCTGAGAGGTGCTTGGATTCCAAATTTATGTTGAGGGTTGAACTGGCAGGGTTTGCTCGTGGATTGCATGAGGGGTGTGGAAAGAGAGGAGTCTAGGACAACTGGAAAGTTTTTGGTCTGAGCAGTTGAAAGGATGAAGTTGAGATTTGTTGAGATGGGGGAAAATGGTGAGAGAAGCTACTTTGGAGGAGAAACCTGGAACTCAATTTTGGTTATATTAAGGGTTTTTACTCCATGTGTATCTGTATTGGCTTTAATTATTTTGATTCCAAAAATTGGTTAAGTTTAAAATACCTCTGAAACACTCATACGGAGCTGCTGAAGAGATAATTATTATATAATCTTGGAGTTCATGGGAAGGTCTGGGCTGAAGATGTGAATCTGAGGGCCATCAGCATATAGATTGTATTTAATGTCATGAGACTGAATGAGATCACCTACGGAATGAAGGTGGAGAGAAAAAGAGAAGAGACTCAAAGCTTGAATCCTGGGACATTCAGACAGTTAGCAGTTGGGGAGAAGAGGAGCCAGCACAGGAAACTGAGGAACAATCAGTGAGGTAGAAGAGACAAAAGGAATAGTGATTTCCTAGGTTCCATGTAGAAGTGTTTCAGGAAGGATGAAATCTAGTATTATTCTCATACTAAAGCCAGAAAAAATATCACAAGGAAAGAAAATGACAGATCAATCTCTTATGAATATACATGCAAAAGTCAGCAAACTACTAGCAAACTCAATCCAGCAACACATAAAAGCAATTATACACTGTGACCAGGTGGGATTTAGTGCAGGAATGTGAGGTTGGTTTAACAAACATCAGTCAGTGTAATATACCATATTGATAGAATAAGGACAAAAACCACATGATACCTCAATAGGTGCAGAAAAAAATATTTAACATCCTTTCATGATAAAAACACAACACATCAGGGATAGAAGGGAACTTCCTAACCTGGTAAAGAATGTCTATGAAAACCTACAAGTAACATCCTACTCAGTGGTGAAAGACAATGCTTTTCCTTAAGATTAAGAACAAGGCAAGGATATCTGCTCTTGCCACAGACTATTCACTATTGTACTGGAGGTTCTAACTAAGGTAGTTAAAAAAGATACAGAAATAAAAGGCATACACTTGGGAAAGGAAGAAGTAAAGCTGTCTCTTATTTGCAGGTGGCATGATCCTATATATAGAAAATCCCAAAGAAGCCACCAAAAGGTACTAGATTTTAAAAACAAGTTCAATGGAGTTGAGGATACAAGATGAACACACAAATATTAGTTGTGTTTCTGTACGCAAGCAGTGAGTGATCTGAAAAGGAAATTAAGAAAATTATTTTATTTATAATAGCACCCAAAAGAATAAAATACCAAGGAACTGAACGACTTGTACTCCAAAAACTATAAACATTGCTGAAATAAACTTTAAAACATAAATATATGGAAAGCCATCCCATGTTCGTGGATTAGAAGATGGCAGTACTCCCCCAATTGACTTATAGATTCAGCACATCTCTGTCAAAACCCCAGCTGCCTTTTTGCACAAATTGACAAATTTATTGATCCTAAAATTCATATAGAAATGCACAGGATCCAGAATAGCTGAAGCAGTCTTGAAAAGAACAGAGTTGTAGAGCACTCATACTTCCTAATTTCAAGACTTACCACAAAGCTCCTAATAATCAAGATATGGTACTGGTATAAGGTTAGATATATAGATCAATGGAATACAATTGAGAGTCCAGAAATAAACCCTTACTTTTATGGTCAAATGATTTTCGACAGGGTCACCAAGACAATTCAGTTGGGGAGAGAGCAGTCTTTCAATAAATAGTGCTAGGATGACATGCAAAAGAATGAAGTTAGAGCCCTCCCTCACATCTACACAAAAAGTTAACTTGGAATGGATCATACACCTAAATATAAGATCCAGAACTGTGAAACTGTTAGAAGAAGAATAGGAGTAAATCTTCATGACCTTGGGGTAGGCAGTAGCTTCTTAGATGTGACAACAAAAGCAGAAATGACAAAAAAAAAATCCCACAAAACCTTTTGTTCTATAAAGGTGACCATTAGGAAAATAAAAAAATCCCACAAAATGGGAGAAAGTATTTACAAATCATATATCAGATAAGGGGCTGGTATTTAGAATACATACAGAACTTTTACAACTCAATAATAAAAGACAAATAACCCAATAAAAATGACAAAGGAATAAACATTTCTCTAAAAAATATATTTAAATGACCAGTAAGCACTGGAAAATATGCTCAACATCATTAGTCTTTAGGGAAATGCAAGTCAAAATCAAAATGAATGCCACTTTACACCACTAGGAAGGCTATGATCAAAAAGAAATGATAACAAGTACTGGGGAGGACATGGAGATTTGAAATTCGCATATTTTCTGGTGGGAATGCAAACTGGTACAGCCCCATGGAAAACAGTTTGGCAGTTCCCCAAACATTAAACGTAGATTACCATCTGATCCAGCAATTCCACTCTTAGGTGTATACCCAAGAAAAATGAAAGCGTATGTTCACACAAAAACTTGCATGTGAGTATTTGCAATATTATTCTTATGAGCCACAAAGGAAACAGCCCAAATGTTCCTCAACTGATAAATGGATAAACAAAATGTGGTGTATCCATACAATAGAATATTATTTAATCATAAAGGAAAATGAAGTACCCATACTTACCACAACATGGATAAACCTTGAAAACATTATGTTAAGTGAAGAAGCTATTCACAAAGAGCATGTATTATATGATTCCATTTATTTGTAATGTCCAGAATAAGCACATTTGTAGAGATAGGAAGTAGATTAGGGGATAACCACTAATGAGTAATGGGTTTCTTTTGGGAATGACGAGGATATTCTAAAACTGATTGTAGCGATGGTTACACAATTCTGTGCATATACAAAATCTTGAATTGTACAACTTAAATTGGTAAGTTATATGGTATGTGATTGATATCTAAGTGAAGATTTTTTTATTTCTCGCCCAAGGATATTTTTTTATTATTAATTTGCTAGAGAACAAGACAGACAAGACATCTATGTGAGAGAGACACATCAATCAGTTGCCTCCCATACCCACAACCTTTTGGTGCATCTTTTCCAGAGCTTACTGATCATTTAAAATTTTTTTTTTTGAGAAATGTTTATTCTTTTGTCAGTTTTTATTGGGTTATTTATCTTTTATTATTGAGTTGTAAGGGTTCTAGGGGAGAGAGAGAGAGAGAGAGAAACATGGGTCAGTTGCCTCCTATACATGCCACCTTTTGATGATGTTCCAACCAACTGAGCAACCCTGCTAGGGCTTTTTTTGTTTTTTAAAGAAGAGAGAGAAATACTATGTTAAATGTTGTGGACAGATCATGTAAGATAAGGACTGGGAATGGAACACTTGTGTTAGCAACTTGGAAGACATTGGTGACTTTAACAAAAACTGTTTTGGTAGAGTGATGGAATGGGTTCAAGAAAGAATGGAAAGAGCCTTGACTGACATGGGTCAGTTGGTTGAGCGTCATCCTGCAAAGAGGTCACTGGTTCGATTCCTGGTCAGGGCACGTGCCTGGGTTGCGGGTTTGGTCCCTGGTTGAGGGCATGTGCGAGAGGCAACTCTGATCAGTGTTTCCCTCACACATTGATGTTTCTCTCCATCTCTTTCTCCCTCTCTCTGAAAACAAATAAACAAAATCTTTTAAAATTTTGAAAAAAGAATAGAAGGAGAAAATTGGAGATAGTATATAACAACTCTCAAAGAAATTTGCTATAAAGGGAATAGCAAAATGGGGCAGCAGATGGAAGGGGAAGTAGAGGATTGGGAGAGTTTTTTTTGTTTCGTTTTAAGATAGGAGACATATTCTGTACACTGTTTTTATGCTGATAGAAATCATCCAGGAGAGAGGAGGAAATGGGTGTTCCCGGGAAGAGTGAGGATTGCTGGTGCATACACAAGTAGAGAGGGGTTGGGCTGATGGATAGCAGGTATCAGAGGGAAGGCACAGTATGTGGGTAAAGTTGCAAGTAGATAAGGGATGAAAGCATGTAAAAGTTCTCATCTGAGTGCTTTCATTTTACTTGGTTTGATTTGATTTGATCTTATGAATTAAGAAGCCAAGAGTGAGAAGTGGGAGAAATTGGAGGTTTGAGAAAAGAAAGGGTATGGAAAAGTCATCTAAGAGGGTGGGGGGAGGAGTGGATGAGGAAATTGTAGTAGAATTGTCAGCTGGCACCAAAGACCCACAAAAGGTAGTGCTAAAGTCAGCGAGACCAGTTCACTCCATCTTGGCTCCTTTAGCCAGTTCAGCTATGTGGATGCAGATACTAAGATTTAACATGGGGTTTTGCCAAGGAATTCCTTATCCTGCAATTCTGAAATTTAAAAAAGTTCTGGAAACTCAGTTTTTGGTTTGTTTTGGTTTGGCAAACCATTGTGGCAACATCTGATCTGAATGAACATGAAGCTATAGAAACCTGTAAGGCTTTATTTATCCCATTTAATGGAAATAATCAAGTATTTTGCTACAGACATATTAATGTGTTTGACTTTGGGGTACAGCCCCAGGCTCTGCTAGAGTATTTATAGTATATCCTGAACATTCTGAATTCCAAGACTCATCAGTCCCCAAGGTATTGTGGACAGCATGGAGGGGAGTTAAGGACGTATTCTAGGAGCGATCATCCTGATGAACTATGAGGTTGCATCTACCTGAGTAAGGAGGGAGTGAGCACGTGAGGAGAGGAGCAGGGATGCTGAAAAGGTGGCAGGATCGATGGATTATTGATCCTGGTGGGACTGAAGAATTATTGGAGTCTGAATGCTAGAGGGAGAATGCTAGAAAACTGGCTGAGGGTTGTTTCAGCTGGGCTTTTTGTCCTTAAAGGACATAATTACTGAATGTAAGTTTGTACTGCCCTTTCAGTTTCTTTCAGGTGAATCCTTTTTAGTAACACTGTCTCTGGTTCTGAATGACATCCTCTTCCTTCTGTTAATACAAATGATATATTGTGTGGTGTCATTAGGGGAAACATTGCCAAAGAATGCCTGAAATAGTCTTGCTTGAGCTGATGTCCCAGAGAATGCATAACCCCTCTCCCCACCTTTATTATCGATAGAAGAAGAAGAAAAGATGCACACCAGGACATCTGCCTGGTGACTAGGGGACAGAATACTGGAAATGGGGACTGTTGGAAATTCTAAAAAAAAATAGCACGTCCTGTGTATTGTTACTTTTGGTATGGATTGGGAAGAATGGCTTAATGGTTACTTCTTCCTTGTAAAATTCATTTTATTTGTAGGAAAAAGCAGATTAGCAAAAAGAACTTCCTTAGCATTTGCTTTACCCAGTTCTTACTGTCTTCACACATCAAATCCTGATACTGATAGTGATTTACTTACACTTGTAGTTAATAATTAGATATTGGGAGACGCTATATGTCATGCCTAATGGAATATATGGGGTCTGATGAGAAGGTTTTCTGTTTTGACTAATAAATTTTAATCCAAATGGCCAGCCCCAGTGAAATATTATGGCCTTTGAAATATTTTAGAACTTATACTGAAAAAACAGTGTTACTTTATTCAGTGAATAAATTTATCATCCCTTCCAAACCACAGGCCTTAGCTCTAGCTTCGGAGGGGAGGCTGAATCAGACAGTGGAAAAACTAATCAAATCCTTAAAGACTAAGGGCAGTGAGGCAGTGAGACTGACTTTTTCAGTGGTAGCCTCTAGCGCTACATTTTCTTAGTTTAGTAACCAAACGTAGGTTATTTGTAACTTCACTATTAAGATATACTTGGATTTTATTCACACATCCTGATTTCCTTCCATTCTTCGCTATATTATTTTTCTTGTAAATATTGTACTTGCCATCGCAGAAGTTGATACTTTTCATCCTTGGTAACAAAATCTGTAAGACTGCTTACTACTTAACTCTTTGGTTGTAGAAATATTATTGAGTAATCGCACTGTGCAAGGCAGTGTGCAGAGTTCTGTCCGAGGCAAGAATTTGAGTCAGACTATACTCTGCCCTCTAGAAGCTTACAGCCAAGCAAAAGAAATGACATAAACATAAACAACCAGAAGGCTTGGTGAGGGTGTATTAAATTAAAGAACTTAGACGAGAGAGAAATGAATAACAGTTTGAGAGAATTCGAGAATGCTGTGAGGAGGAGGACATGGCGTTTGTTCTAGGTCTTCGAAGGATAGATAGGTTTGAGAGAAGGGGAGACTGAGGTTGGGAGGCCTCTAGGTTGAGGGAGCTGTGTGGTCAGAGTATGGTGGGGGAGCAGCAGGCCGTTGAATGGGAGCAGCAGTTAGTTGTTCAGATAGAGTAAGTTGATAATGAAGAACATGATCCAGTTTGGAAAAATTCTGCAAATGACAGCATACTTTTCAAGTGTTGACTTAACTATTTTTGTGAATTTTCTGTACTTTTTATATTTTTCTTTCATTCTGCTTTTCCTTCATTTCATATCTTATTTGTTATCTGCCATTGAAAATCAGTAGAAAGGAAATTGAATTGTTGTACTTGTTCACTGTTAGCCACTGTGGTGATTTACTATGGAAAGTGTTGGATTTTTTTTTTTTTGTCCTAAATGGGTCTTGGGATTATGAGTATTGTCTGATATTGACAATATTTCTATTACTAGAGTATTTACATTTTGCTAAATGCTTTACTTTACAATCTTTTAAAATCTCCAATCAACTTTATTAGGTACAATTATTAGCACTTTATGGGTGAGGAAGCTGAGTCTCAAAGGTGACAAAAACTTGTCCCAAATTACACAGCTAGTAAGGGGCATAGCTGGATTCAAAACTCAGCTACGTCAGACTCCAGAGCCAAAGGCATTACTCTGACTCATTGGCAGATATTCACGGTTATATTGAACGGTGTAGCACATACATACATACATGTAATTGAAAACTCATATCTGGAAGCATTAGATCTTAGGAAATGGGAGATGGGCACCTGCAACTGGGATTTGATAAACCTATTTCAGAGATAAAATATTTTTTAATTAATTAATTAATTTAGAAACATTTTAATTTATTTTTTAGAGAGAGGGGATGGGAGAGAGAAAAAAAGAGACAGAAACATTAATATGTGGTTGCCTCTTACATGGTCCCCACTGGGGACCTGGCCTGCAACCCAGGCATGTGCCCTGACTGGGAATCAAACCAGCAACCCTGTGGTTCACAGGCTGCTGTCAATCCACTGAGCTACACCAGCCAGGGCAGATAAAATACATTTAAACAGAAAACACTATATTGAAATTCATGCAGATCATTACTACAAAAATGTCAAGACACCTTTCTCACAGTAAAAGGACCAACTCAAAGATACTGTAGAAAGGACCAGGATATTGGGGTGTGGTTAGAGGAAGTGTGGATGATCTGTTCTTTCTCTTCTTTCCCTGAGAAGAACCAACTTTTTCCTTTGGGAAATGACCCCCAAGGGGGAGGATAGATCTACATTATTTTAACAGTAAAGGAACAAGAACTTTTCATATATTTTCTTTCATTTGGATTAAATAGTTTTTGTTTTTATTTTTTAAATTCAGGTACTCTTGGCATGGTTTAAAAAAAGAAGTAATTCTCACCCACTTAAACCAAACCACCCAGTTCTCTAGGCTCTGTCTTACGACATGTTAGAATGTTGTTTGGGGAGGAGGAACTACTGGTAATGGTAATGACAAAAACAAGTAGGTTTCCCAGTTGCTTAGGTGGATAGTTGTTCCCTGGATTAGAGTCAGGGTATCATATAATATAATTCCTTTTGTTTAAAAGACAACGACAAGGACTGTGTGTGTGACAAAGTAAGGAAAAATTATCTTTTTTCCCCGAAATAATTTTTCCCCTCTGTGTACGTATTTATTGAGCTCCTTCAGTGGGCCAGTGTTGGAGAATGGAATGATGAGCACAGTCAAATACACTCTCTGCTGTCTGTGAAGCACACAGCTAGCCAGCAAAAGAAGTAGACATTAATCAGGTAATTCACTAATAAGATGTAAATTAAGTACAAGAAACACATAGGGTGTATGTAAGTAGAAGGGCGCATATAAGTAAGGTTTCCCTGAGGAAGAGATGAGTAAGCTGAGACTTATCAAATGAGTAGAGAAGGAGTGGGATGTAAGCAGGTGAGTGGTTAGGGACGCACGTTCCGCGCAGTGCACGTGCTGAAAATGGCTCTGTGGTGGGAGTGAGCCTGGGAGCTTTTCAGGTACAGAGGAAGTGCGGGTGGGACTGGACTGGGGCAGTGGAAGGCTAGGCTGGAGAGGTAGGTAAGGGGTCAGACTGTGTTGGGCCTTTAGGCTGTAATAGGAATTTTATCTTCTTGCACATTTGCATTTTGAAAATATTACCCTGACTATAATGAGGAAAGCAAAATGGAGGAGGGGCAAGAACACAGTATAATTTTACTAAGAAAATTATACTAATACAAGGTGAAACCATGTCTGTTTTATTCTTCGTTTTCCCCTAGTGTACTCAATAAGTATTTATGGCATGAATGAAGAAAATAATAGCCTGTACTAGGTGGAGGCAGTGGAGATAGAGAAAAATGTACAGATTCATGAATTAGTGGATCACATATAAAAGACTTGGAGGTAGATTAGATATTGAACGTAGGGGAAAAGGAATTCCAGGGATAACACTTAGGTCATTAAGCCTTGAAAACAGAATGAAATTCTTGGGGAAAGCTTATGGAATGAGAAGAAAAGAAAGCTTGGAACTGACCCTTGAGGAATGTTAGCGTTTACTCTTTGGGCAGAAGAGCTGGCTGCATATGGAGTAAAATCAAAGAGGTGCCTCAAGATTCCAGGGACAGAGTGTTTTAGGCAGGGGAGAATGTCCAGTGTCCCTGGCTGCTTCAAGAAGCCTGTAAGATGAGTAATGACAGATGTCATTAGGTGTGGAGACCTTCAGTTCTTGGCGTGAGTTGTTTTCAGTGGAACAAGGGGATGGAAACATTATGGAGGTGTAGAGTTGGTTGAGGAATGAGGTGGCGATATGGAAAGGAAAGAGAAAAAAGTTACCTATGGGGAATGGGTCATTCTGTGGCAATTTTATACTAAAGACATGTATAGTAATTCCTTCCTGGCTATTTGAAATTATAGTATATGCGGATTTATTTTTTGTATACTTCAAATAAAGTATATAGAAATTGCATGTGACTCCTTTTTGGGATAATTTGAAAGACTGGCGAGCCAAGGACAAAAAAGAAAAATGGTGATAAAGCAGGAGGCAGAGCAGAAATAGATGTGCTTTCACTGAGAATCCTTGTGGGAAATAGAGAAGCTGAGGGAAGAGTAAACCCAAGCCTTGAGAGTCTGCTTTTTGTTGTCTTGCAATGACAGAGGGACAGAAACACATGCAAGGGGACTTGACTTTACTTCTTACACGTGCTCTCTGTGTATTGGGGAAGGAGTTTGAAAAATCTTGACTCAGCAGGGTTATGTTAAGTTAAACAGAGGGTTTGCCTTAAAGCATTTTCCCCAAGCATCTGTGGTGATGAGCCATGGAAGCCCAAGAGGTAAGAATCAATAACTATGGGTCACATATTCAGAAAGCGAGGGAATATGTGTCCATAAAACTAAATGCCTTAAAAATCACCTGGCTTTTAGACAATGGTGTCAAAACAATTCAAAGAATAGTCTGTCGGCAAATGGTGCAATGGGATATCCACATGCAAAAGAATGAGGTTGGACCCCTACCTCGCACCATACACAGAAGTTAACTCTAAATGGATTATAGGTCTAAATATAAAAGCTAAAACTATAAACCTCTTAGAAGAAAACAGGAGTAAATCTTTAGGAGCCTGGGTTAGGCAATGGTTTCTTAGATAGAACACCAAAAGCACAAATGACCAATGAGAAAAACTGGACTACATCAAAATTAAAAGCTTTTCTCCTGCAAATGATGCCATTAAGAAAGTGAAAAGATACCCCACAGAATGGGAGTTGATAAGGGACTGGTATCTGGAATATATAAGCTACTCTTACAACTCAATAATAAAGAGACAACCTAGTTAAAGAAGGGGCAAATCATCTGAACAGACATTCCTCCAGAGAAGATACACAAACAGCTAGTAAGCATAGGAAAGGTGTTCAGCCTCGAAAGTCAAAACCATAAGAAGATGAGATAATACTTTACACACACTAGGATGACTCACATCAGGGAGTCAGATAATTACAAGTACTGGCGAGGATGGAGAGAACTTGGACCTCTCAAATACTGCTGGGAATGTAAAGTTGTGTAGTTACTCTGGAAAACAGGCAGTTTCTCAAAGTTTTAAACATAGAGTAACTACATGACCTAGGAATTCCACTCCTAGATATAGATCCAAAAGAAATGAAAGCCTGTGTTTACACAAAAAAATTGTAATGAACATCCATAGCAGCATTATTCATGACAGCCATGGAGTGGAAACAACCAAAGTATTCCTCAACTGATGAGTGATTAAACAAAATGCAGAGTGTCCACAACATAGAATCTTACGCAGCCATAAAAAGGAGTGACGTACTGACACATGCTACAACATGGATGAGCCTTGAAAACATGTTAAGTGAAAGAAGCCAGTCCTAAAAGGCCATATGTTGCATGACCCCATTTATATGAAATGTCCAGAATGGGCGTGTCATGAAGAGAGCGATCATGGGTGGGTTGCGTGCTGGGGAACACTGGGGATGACAGCTAACAGGTATGGGGTGGGAATGGAAATGTGCAAAAATTAAATGTGGTGATGATGGCATAACTTTGAATTTAATAAAAAAAAACTAAATTACATACATTTCCAGTGGGTAACTTGTGTGGTAAGTGAATTTTATCTCAGAGCTGTCAACAATCATTTGGCATTATCTATAGCAAATCAAAATGAATGTCATTGGTATTATTTCCAGTGTATTGCCATGTTTAGAAAACAAAAATATTCCTGAGGGTTTTAATTAGTTATTTCCTCAATCCTCTTGCCCTTTTTCCCCACTGGAGGAATTGGAAATTTCTCAGTGTGAATTTGCAGACTGGGAAGACTTTTCAGAAACATATATACTCTTTTTCTGTGGGAATTATTAAGTCAATGCTGACAAATTCTTCTTGGATTTTCTACTACCTAAGAAATATTAATTGTATAATGCTATGGTGCTAAAGAGTCCCGGAAGTTAAAAACTTCCCATCCTTTTAGGCTTTTTCCTAACTTCTTGCATATTTTAAAATAATATATACTACTGTTGATTCATCAATTTTAGTCATTCATCAAATCATTTCTTGGCTTTTGGTAATAAGGCCCTACCTCTCCTATCCCCCCTCCACAGTCACAGTTTTGTGAAAACAAGTCAGCGTTTACACTGTTATGACTATATAAACATTGTTCACAAGTAGTACAGTATATTGTGATTACATTTCCTTTCAGATTTGTTTTTTCCTAGAGCTAACACTGCCTGTTTTTAAATGATTTGCTTAGTTTTCTATCTCTTGGTATTTTTTTCCCCCACTTACTCAAAATGCCTCGAGTATTTAAAATAACCTATCACTTTTCCCCTGGAGACCTTCCTTCTAGAGTTCTCTGGACTTGGTTCCTTTCTGGAGAGGCTGCTCCCTAGGCCACTGCCATCTGTAGTCTTGGGGCTTGCCTTAGCTTCTTTCCTGAGTTAGACCTGTTTCTTAACGTCTCCTTCTTTCTCTTTCTTGCTGTAAGCTCTCATTTTACTGAAGCACATCTTCCTGTGAAAGAGTGTGTGGAAAGTAAATTGTTGAGTCCTTGCATGTGTGAAATGTCTTTATGTAACTCTCATACTTGGCTAACACTTTGGCTGTGTATGGAATTTGAGGTTGAAAGTCATTTTCCTCAAAATTTTGAAGGCATTGCTCAGCTGTCCTATGCTATCTGCTATTGCTATTGAGATGTCTAATCTCATTTAGATTTTCATTCCTTAATAGGTAGGGCGACTGTCCAATTTATTGTGAAAACTGGGACACTTGAGGTGCTTGCCTGAAAGGATACGAGGACAACAGGCTGAAGCTGGGACTCTGGGGTAAACTAGGACACGCGGTCACCCTCTTTATACGTGACCTGTTTTTCCTCTAATCATTTAGGATCTTCTCTCTGTTTCTAGTGTTCCACATTTCATGATGATGTGTCTTGGGAAAAATCTTTTTTCATACATTGTACTAGATCTTTGTGGGCTCATTCCTGTCCTTCGATTTTGGGAAATTTTCGTTATTTTTTTAAACAATGGTCTCCCAGCCTTTGTTAGTCAGGCGCTTGACTAACTGGATTGTCTTCCAGGTTTTTTCTTCTCTCACAAGTAAGCATGGGGACGTTATATTTTTGCCTTTGTGTTTTAAATCTGAAATGCTTTTGTACATTTATCTTTCAGTCCTATTGAAATTTAAATTTTGCTGTGTTTAATTTCTTGTTTCACTTTTTGCTCAGTATTCTGTTCTTATGAAAGTGTATCTTCATTCATTTCTTTGAGGGTGTCATAAGTTTTTCCTTCCTTCTTTTCTTCCTTCCTTCCTTCCATCTATCCATCCATCCATCCATCCAAGGTTTCTTTTGGCCACTGCTCCTCACCCCTGACCCCACACTGCTTTCTTGGGCCCCCCCCTTTTCTTTCTATTTGTTTTGGTCTATGTCTGAAGCTTTCCTCAGATGCTGGTGATCCTTAACTGTCTCTTCATATTTAAGAGGAAGGCATTCAAAAGTGTCTCTGAAAACTGACCATAGGTTTTTGGCTTCTTTATAATTGTGCTGTGAACTCACCTCTTTGGTTAGAATATTCTCATATATCAGAACTAGGAAATTTCATTTTCTGGGGTGAACAGGGATCAGGCATGCAGTTTCTCCAGAAGAGATTTCTCTGCTTTCCTGGCTGGCAGTTTTATATATGGGTCCTAGCATTCTGTGTATAGGGAGTGGGAGGGAGGCAGAAGGTCCCAGAGATTATCATAGTGCCTTTCCATTGTACCTCACCCCAGCCTTCTATGCCTTGTATTTCTGAGTCTGGAGGTTTTTTCCAGAGCATAAAACTTCCTTTTTCTCCTGGTGAAAGGAGGTGGTAAGAGGGAGTTAGTCACTTGACTGTGTGGGATGATGGAGAAGGCCCAGTGTGGTTCGCCCCCACCTGCCTCCACCTTTCAGGGTAACTGCCATGGCAGGAGCCCATCCTCAGAGGGCTTCTGTGGGTCTGATGAGCTCCACCCTCACCTTTGTTCCCTCTGGGCACTTGAGTGATAACTTCCTTTTACTCCTCTGTCTCCTGTCTTTGAAAAATTTATGAAAATCTGCTCTCATTAGTTCTCCCTTTCTCTTCTTTCTTGTGGGTTAATACATTTATTTTATTCCTCTACTGTCTTTTAGAGGGCTTGAGAAGGGAGAAGAGATAAACTAATTGTTCAATCTGCCATTTTTAACTGATTCACGCATGATTTTTTTTTGTAGGCAAAGTATCATAAATACCGATTAGATGCTGTGTAGTACTTGCAGTGCAGTTAGTTTCTCGTGTATGTTGTTATGGGTTAAATAGGTTTTTGACCTGCAAACCTAGCTATATCTATGATTTTCCCCCAGAAGTAGAGAAACAAGCTTTTCTGAGTTGTCTCTCTGGAGGAGTTATAACAGGCTAGAACAAAAATATTTCATACATCTCTCCATTTTCTGAGTCACATGGAAAAATTACAAATATTGTGTCATCATTGTCAAAATGAATAGCCCCAATAACTGTAACCAAAATATGAATTTTAATGGAAAGTTTGTTCCTCAAGTTCAGCTATAAAAATTGAACGCTCAAGCTTCATTTCTTTTCTGCAACTTTTCTGAAAGCAGTTTTCCTAATCAAATTTAATCCCAGTGATAGTGGTAGCTATGGGAAATAGGAATAGCCATGGGAATAGTTTACTTGTGTTTTCTTGCTGCTTTATTATTCCCACTTTGCACACAACAGGATCTTCTCAAACACTGGACTGAATAAACTAGACTTAGCCAGACAGACCAAGAAAGCCATCTTCCTAATCACGAATGACTAAGAATAGCTGTGCAAGGCACTTGGGTAGTGGAAATGCAACCCAGAGTGTGTCAGGTACACGGAATGCTGGAAGGGAAATGCTACACTGACCTGGTGTCTGAATTACAGAGGCCACTGCAAGTGTAATGGATCCACTGCAGTTGTGTGGCTCCAATTCTCAGCCTCCGGGAAGGGCATATGGGGCTTTCTTCCAGAGGACCTCCCCTTTTGTGCTGGGGCAGCCTTCCATGAGCACTTGCTCCCAGTGGCCATGGCAGCCCTAGTCTCAAGGGATCAGAGATAATTAGGAAAACCAGGAACAGTTGTTGTAATCTCTTATGTGGCTGGAACAAGGTAAGGGCAGTGAGATGTGGGCATTCCATTATTTTTCTTCCTTTTCATTTTTTTCCTTCTCTTCTTTTTCTTCTTATTTATCTAAATTTTTTTTTTTTTTTATTGCTAACCTCTCCCCCTTCTCCCTCCCAACCTTGCTTTTGACAGCATATTGACTAGGGACCAGAAGCCCATTTTTGCTTAGCCTCCAGGGCAGCTGGGTACAGAGTAGCAGCGTTACATAGGTTTACTGTGTCGTATGTCTGTGTAACACTGGATTTGGATCTTGTATTTAGCTGCCAGAAGTGACTGTGATGAAGTAGGAGAGATAAACTGATAGATTGGCTGCCAGAAAGATGTTGGGAATCAATCAGATAAACAGGGTAGAGAAATAGCTTGCTGTTTTCTAGTGATAATAAACCAGTGGCCTCTGGTCCCTGCATTTTAAAACGTAATTGCTGTAGCAATAATGTCCAAAAAAAGCAAATGAAAAAACATCACAGGCGGTTTTTTAATTGCAATTGAGATATCCTTTTCCCTTTTGCAATAAAGATTCATCTTATATGGAAATTAATATTTTTATAAATTTGTTTTACTTCTTCCAGTGCCTACTTACCTAAACAAATGAAAATGAGAGCATGAACTACTTTCATAGGAATTTATTCCTCCTTCTCAATCCTCCCAAGATTTCAGCTGTTTAACTTGGTGAAATATCTGTATTGCTACCATGCCTTACCTACAAAACTATTACTTATTTTTGTGAAGAAAGAAGTTTTAAGATCAGACCAGTATTATTGACAGGTGATTAGCAGGAACTAGTTTATTTTGGTGTCTCCCCTTATATTTCTCTCAGAATATTTTTGGAATTTTAATCTCTATTGCTGTTTCCCTGCATACATATAGCACTTGCATAGGAGAGATGGTATGCAGTCTTACTACTGTAATTTAAAATTCCCCTCCTTTGGTGTTTAACTTTTAAATGTACCACTTCTCTTCACTTAGGACTTTCAGATCCAATGCAAATGCTAAGTCTGTGTGAAAGATACAGATTTAGATTTTGATCGCACGCAGTGGACTGCGCAGGATTAGGAGGAGAGGAGAGTGGAGAGTTCGAGTTCCCATGGAGTTAATTGTATGGGGTGCGAGACTAGTTCTGTGTTGTAGTTGCAGTGCACACACGTCTTTCTTTAGGTTCCCTCTTAAAATTATTCTGGCTGTGAATGTGTCAGTGTCATATAAGGTTAAATCACTTAATAGCAGGGTGGAGTATTAGCTGTGGAAAGCAAGAAAATGAAGTCCACACTTTTAATTATATATAATAAAGGCTTTTGCCTGAGGAAGACCTTCCTGACTGTTGGAGGTTATAGGTCAGAAGTTAACCATGTACCATTATCCTATTGGTGAGAGGCTGATGCATCTTCCCTTTTGCCACACAGCCCTCCCCACCTGACCTTTTAAAGATTCTCCATTGATATCGATGAGGTGGACAAAACTAATCATAAAAACAATGAAGGGAATGTTGCAGATTCATTGATCCATTTGAAATGAACTGCAGTACAATAAGTCTTCCAAATGGACTTCTATTCTCAGCGATTGCTATAGCCACCTTTTTAAAGATATATAAATATGAAGGGGTTAATGGGAATTCAGTCATGCTCTTGTTGCCGGGTTACTCCTTATTGACTGCAGTTTTAGAGGTGTCGCTATGCCATTCAGAATTCCTGCTGTGCCTTTTTAAAGTTAGTTGGTGCTGGGAGAGGATAAATAAATCAGCTGCTTTCCTTTTTCTCCTAGCTCCTTCGAGAACTCATAGAACGGAAGACCAGCTCATTGGATCCCAATGATCAGGTGGCCATGGGAAGGTAATTTAGATGAGGCTTTGTATCTATGCAAGCAGCTGATGTAATTGTTTCTCCCTTTGATTCCCCTTAATTCTGCTTCCAAAGCAATAATTGGCCCTATCATTGTAAAAGTTGAGTAAGGTTATAAGAGCTAGAAAGACAAAGTGATGGAAACACTAATTGTTTACCCTATACTGCCTTAAGTGCAGTTTGAGTAAGAGGTTGTAAAACACCTATATGTGCATTGTGCCAGGGTTTGTTTTTCAAAGCCCTTGTTATGCTCTGTGCTCTCTGGTTTGGGTTGTGATTGTATCTGTGTCCATCTCTGACCAGAGGGTGAAAAGCCACCCCAAATGTGTGCTCTCAGCTGTCAGATGTAGCACTTCACAACAGGTTCCCGCACATAGTCAGGTCTGCTTTGTCAGAGTCTGCCCTAATTTAGACCTCCACCCCTTCCGTAAAAGCTGCAGCACAATTAGAAATGGAACGTGGAAGCATTACCCACATGTCAGGGCAGAATGTAAAGTAGCGAAGGTAGGCTCTTGTGTGTGCGCTTCATCCTGTGGTTGGAAAATAAAAAGGACGTTTAGAGTACTACCTAATGAATAGTGTACATTTAAATGGCCATGAGCCATAATTTGCAAAAGCACAAAAGGAAACAAAAGCTTCAAGTGCCAGAATGGGATTCTGTGCAGAGAAGCATTTGGAGAATGCAATGAAAAATTTGTGTTGATGAAATAATTTTATTTGAGTAAAACATTATTTGAATTTTAGGATAGGATGTTGTTGGTATTTTGTGTCTCTCTGGGATGTTATAGAGCGCTCTCTATAAATTTAATGTGTTCACTATAAATTTAATGTGATAGAGCAAATTGTATTTAAGTGGTGATTATATTGTACATTTATCTCACTTTACAATAAAATAGATTATGGTAATTAAGATTATATTAAGATTACGGTAATTGGATTTCCCTAGATTTTTTTTCTGATGTTGCGTTTTCATTGTATAAATCAGGTAAGATGACCAGCTGCTACTGTTTCTCCCTCTTCTTCATTTTTCACATTTGTTATAAGAGCAGTTTTTGAAGATTTTCTTAGCCCAGTATCTTTTATTTCAAAAATTAATTTCTTTTAATCTGAAGTGACTGTAGAATATGTGAATCTTGTTTGGATCTTGACTCAAACAAACCAACTGCAAAATTGAGACAATCAGGAAACTTGAAGACTGACCGACTGTGTGATAGTGAAGAATTATTGTTACCCTTTTCTGGGTGTGACAGAGGTGCTGACCCTACATTGAAGGGAGGGGAGGAGAGCCCTTGCCCTGTAGCAACACATTCTGAAATATGACAGAGTAAATGAAAATATAAATAAAATGACTGTAAAACTGGTGTCAGTAGTGGATAATTATTTTAAAATTATCAAAAATTGGAAAGCACAAGAAAAAGCAGTTGGGTATTAATGGAGGCTAAATTAGACATAAGGAATTCATGTGTTTAAACCACACAGCGTTTGCAATATTAGTAATAGAACTTGCTGCACAGCTAAAACATTAAAAGCAAACCCAAGCAGCTGTACTCTGATGGGTTTTTCTACAGACTGGTAGATTTAGTGCTTGTCACAGCAACTGCAAATGCTAAGGAGCATTGTTAACCAAATTTGCTGTAGAATTTCCCAGCTGCCATTTGTTTTTTCACCATTGCACAAATCCTCCTCAATTGATTAGTCGCTTTGGCCCCAGACTATCTTGAGAACTTGATGTAGGTTGATGATTTCTTTCTGCAGGGTTGTTAGTGGGAAAAATTCCAATTTGTCAATATGTATAACTATTTCCGTTAGTGATGATGCATAACATAGCTTGTGACTTTCCCAGGCAGTGGCTTGCAATCCAGAAGTTACGAAGCAAAATCCACAAGAAAGTCGATAGGAAAGCCAGCAAAGGAAGGAAACTTCGGTGAGTTACTTTTTAGAAAAATTTTTAACATGTTATGTTCATATCTCTCTTCCCTTGCATTATGTCATTTTCTATCCTTTCTGAGAATTCTCTTTTTAAGGATCAGAAAAATAATTGAAACAATATTTGAGACTTTTGTGACTCAGTTTTCCTTACTGTAAAATGGAAATATGATTTTAGGGTTTGTGGGTTTGTTGTTGTTGTTGTTCTGCTGTTGTAAATGGGTAGGTTATGTAATACCTGCATTTCTCTGAAAGAGAAATAATAAGTAAACAAGACAAGATAGTTGAAAGTGTCTTAGCTTTAAAAAGTGATTTCTATAGTCCTGGCTGGTGTGGCTCAGTAGATTGAGTGCTGACCTGTGAACCAGTTCAGGGCACATGCCTGGGTTGCTGGCCAGGTTCCCTGTAGGGGGTACGCAAGAGGCAAACCACACATTGATGTTTCTCTCCCTCTCTTTCTCCCTTCCTTTTCCTCTCTAAAAATAAATAAATCTTTAAAAAAATTTTTAAGAAGCAATTTCTATATAAAAATATACAAACTTTATTTTGGAGTCTTATTTAGAATAGGATCATATTAGTTCACTTTCATGATGCTGTATGTGTACACAGTATGCTAAAAAGATATAAAGATTTCAGAGAATGTTAACAATGTGCTTAAATAAGATGAGAAATAGAATTTTTATGAGAAAACCCAGAAATATCTGACTATAGGAAAACCCTCAACCCTGTGATCTCTTTAAGAAGTCTTATAAATATGCAGATAAGAAAGGTATGAGAATAGGAGTAACATTTCTATGCTTTTAGACTTAGTTTCCTTGTAACTATATATATATTACATAATATCATTCACACAAAGCCTCCTTATCACAGAAACTACTTGTAATTCAGGTGCACATTGAAAAAAATTTTGAACTCATTGTGTTAGGCAGGTAGCTAATCCCACATCCTTATTAGAGCCTGCCTGTCATTAAATTCCCTTTGGACAAATGCGGATCTATCTCATTTTTAAATATCTTCAGAGAAGCAGATTTCACAACTACTTCAGTGAACCTTTTTGAGTATTTAACAAAACTCATCAGCAAGTGCTTCTCTTTAACTTTTTCAGTTAATTTAAGTAAAATTTCAGGTATTGAAATTTTCAAGTCTTCATACTTCTCCAGGTTCATTGTAGTGTAGTGGTTAAGAGCATGTACTTGAGAGCCAGACTGCCAGAGTTTGAATCCCAGCTTTGACATCATCTGGTCGTTACTTTGGGCAAGACCCTTAAACTCTCGATGTAGTGTTGTCATCTGTAAAATAGGGATGATAGCAGCACAGGCTGGTAGGGTTGCTGTGAAGATTAAGAGAGTAAGTGTATGTATGTGCAGCTCTTAGAACAGTGCTAGGGAGGCAGTGAGCACTATGTAAGTATTTGTTATTATTATTATCCTACTGTTATTCCAAAACTGGGTCTGTCTCCTGCTCTGGTGTTCATTTACTTGCTTGTTCACATGCATGACTCTTTTGTACCTGTCTCTTCTACACTCTCCACTCCTGTATGGACTTTATAATTGGCCAAGCTTAGTGTTTAATATTGAGATCAGGTGTTCTTTTTTTCTCTAATACAGTGCTTTAAAAATTATCACTTATGCAATGCATGTTCTCTAGAGGGAGGAGCCCAGGATTTCAAGTTAGAAGATTTGAGTTCAAATCCTGTCTTTCTCTGGCTATATAATTTTGTTTTTTTTTTTTAATTCTCTGGGCCTCACTTTTCTCATTTATTAAGTGGAGATAATAATCACTACTTTATAGATGTGGTTTGAGGATTTAAATAATGTGTAAATGTCTGGTGCATAGTAAGCATTGGAAAGTGTTAGTGTCTTTGGTTTTGCTTGTGTTTATCTACTGGGGGCACTGTCGCAAATGAATGCCCTTCAGAAGAACTGAGAGAGGAAAATATGTCTTCTCTACATATTGCACTGGTACGAATTTTAAACCTATTGGGACAAGTAGCTATAGCTGAGTGCCCCTTGAGAGCAAGAATCATGGTCCTTTATCCTTTAAGACAGTCCCAATCTTATTATCTATTACAGTGCCTTGCAGACTATTAGTCAGCCAGAAAATATTTTGGGGTGATTATGACAATAAAATGAACATGCTCACCAGGTAATGAGAGGTGGCTGTAAGTCTAAGCATAACACAGATTATGAAATCTGGACGAGGGCTGGAGAGGGGAGCATGACAAATAACTTAGGAGAACTACGGGTCTGTTGTTTCTCAAATCAAAATAAATTTATCAGAGTTGTTATTTATTACCTTAAAATTTGAAAAAAACCCAGGATTTTCTTTTAATAGCAATGCTTTTCTTATACTTATTTGCTAAACCTCATTAAACTCTTTGGTTAGAGGTATGTGTCACTGTATTTATACACTTCTGGTTTTGTTTTAGTTGTAAGAGTTTATGTATTTAATTTTAGAGAGAGGGAAAGGGAAGGAGAAAGAGAGGGAGAGAAATACTGAGGTGAGAGAGAAACATGGATCGGTTGCCTCTTGTATGTGCCCCATCTGGGGACCAAACCCACAACCTTTTGGTGTACGAGATGGTGCTCCATCCAGCTGAGCCACAGTGGTCAGGACTGCACTTCTGTTTTTGCAGCATTTTGGTAGTAGCTGAGATTTTAAATACCCATAAATCCAAAGGCATCTGAAATTTCATTCTGTCAACAAGCAAGTAGGAGATAGACATTCTAATTAAACAGGGCTAAATATTAAAATATATGAAGTGCTCTGGCTGGTGTGGTTCAGTGGATTGAGTGCCAGCCTACAAACCGAAGGGTCACCGGTTCAATTCCCCGGTCTAGGGTGCATGCCTGGGTTGCAGGCCAGGTTCCCCAGTGGGGGGCATGCAAGAGGCAACCACACATTGATGTTTCTCTCCCTTTTTCCTTCCCTTCTCTTCTCTAAAAATAAATAAATAAAATCTTTTTTAAAAAGTGGTTTATCAAAATATAAAAGCGTTCCTCCTATGGTTCTTAGGAGCCGCATTGGGACCTTGGTAAGACCCATTCTGCCCTCGAGGAGCAAAAAGCCTGCTGTCTGGAGAGGAGGCAGACGATGAGCCAATTAGTAATACTGTGGGAAGTGCTGCGGTAGACGCCATCCTGCGGTAGGGGTTACCCGACTCTCCCTGGGGGAACGCAGACTGCTCAGGAAGAGCATTCTGCACCTTTCTGTAAGGTGCAACACCCACACTTCACGTGGGGCAGAGTAGGAACAGTTAGTCCAGTGAAAAGCCAAAAAAGAATAACATTTGCAAAACTGCATCTTGAGAGTATAGACATGGCCATTTTGGGAACTCCAATTAACCTGTTTGGGCAGAGACTTCAAGTGAATGTGGAGCAGGCGATGAGGCTGTATGAGCCGTGAGTGCTAGATCACAGCCGTGCTAAGACTTCTGGACTTTATCTGCAGACTGTAGTCAGTCACGTAAGATTTTAGGCCGAGGAGTGCTGTTATCACATTTGGTTGCATTTTAGAAAGATGTAAGGAGGTAAAGGAAGGTGAGGGTTAGAGCTGACTCTCAAGAGGTTCAGAGGGAACAAGGTAGATTGTGGGTGGTATATTTTTCACTGGTATGTATTAAAAGAGCCTGCAAGAAGGAAATCAATTTTTTGTTTTGAGGGAGAGTAGATTCAGTATTTCAATATGCTGACTTTGACACAACTTTGAGAGAGAGATTTTTTGGTTCAAGAGAAGGATGTGGGTATTGTATTAATAGTAGTTCCTCCTTATCCATGGTTTCATTTTCCACAGTCCATGGCCTGAAAATATTAAATGAAAATCTTTAGAAATAAACAATTCGTAAGTTTAAGATAGTGTGCTGTTTGTGAAGTGTGATGAAATCCACACCCCCATCACACCCCACCTCACCTGAGGGACGTGAGTTGTCCCTTTGTCCCGCCGTATGGGCTGCCCTCCTGTCACTCAGTAGCCATCACGGTTACAGGTCAGTGATGAGACTGACAGAGAGAGCACATTCACGTAACTTTTATTACGCTATGTTGTTATAATCATTATATTTTTAGTTATTGTTGCTAATCTCTTACTGTGCCTAATTTATAAATTAAACTTTGTCATAGTTGTGTCTGTATAGGGAAAAGCATAGTATATGTAGGGTGGAGTATTATCTGTGGTTTCAGGCATCTACGGGTGTCTTGAACATACCCCTTATGGTTAGGGGGTGACTACTGTGTAGTTGATAGTTTGGAAACAATTTAATTGCTGTTTTCAAGGAGTATATAGGATGACAAGAGTACAATGCCCAGGAATGTGATAGAGTAAGAGGAGCCCATAAAGAATGCTGGCGGGGCGGGGGGCGGGGCAGGCAGGAAAGAGTGATGCAGTGAAGGCAGAGAATGCTTAATAGGGGTTTAAAGTGCTCGATGTCCCAGAGAAATCAAGTCAGGAAGGGATGTTTTCATTTGTCATCACATTTCTCCACATGAGGTGCTGCTGGGTTACTGTGGAAGTTTAGAAACCAAAAACTAAAGGACTTTCCATACTGCGAAAGCCCTTTAGAATTTCTACTTAAACTTTCACTATCTTGATTGGTTTGTCTCATAAAAGCCTTTTGGAATACAGTTGATGTGCCATCAAAAGGTCATGTGCACTTTGGCTGATGTGGCTCAGTGAATTCAGTGCCAGCCTGTGAACCAGAGGGTCGCCAGTTCAATTCCCAGTCAGGGCACATGCCTGAGTTGCAGGCCAGGTCCCCGGTGCAGGGGGCTGTACGAGAGACAACCACACATTGATGTTTCTCTCTCTCACTTTCTCCCTCCCTTCCCCTCTCTCTAAAAATAATAAAATCTTTAAAAGATAGTATTATAATTTATGGTTTAGTTAATAGTATTATACTGATATTAATGTCCCAAGTATGACAAGTACACTATATTTAGGTAAATTATTAACCTTAGAAGAAGTTGGGTGAGATTAAACATGAATCTCTGTACTATATATGCAACTTTTCTATAAGTATAAAATTATTGCAAAATAAAAAGTGAAAAGAAAAGTAATGAATACGGTCGTGGTTTGTTTCTCAGTTTTGTCATCTGTATTCATATGGCTCTTTGTGACCATAAAAGTGAAGGATATGGTCAGGGCCAGAGAATGACCTTTATTAGTAGCAGCAGTGATGACTGACGTTTATAAAGCTCTCACTGTTGGGCCCTTCAGGGACAGACAGAGTGCAGGCTGTGATGCCAAACTATCTCGGTTTGAAATCTGTCTCTTCCACTTACTGGCCTTGAGACCTTGGGCAGGTTGCTTTATATCTCTGTCCTGCAATTTCCTCATCTGTAAGGAATGAAGTAAAAGTCACATCTCATAGGTTGTTATATAGATTAAGTGAGCTAATTCATGTAGAGTGGTGAAAGGGAATAACGCACTCAGTATTACAGAACTAGTTAGTAGCAAACAGGCATGTGACCTCATTGGTCTGATTCCAGAGCCCACACGTCTAACCTCTGGCGGTTGAGTTGTTTCTCTCAGCAGGACCAGTTGGCTTCTGCAGGCACCAAAATGGCATCCGGGCTACATTAGCACTCCGCCCTGGAGGATTAAACCAAGTGGCCCAGGCTAGATGAGAATATTACGAATACTTCCTTAAATTGGACCTCAAGAAGAGCTGGCAGAGTATACTAGCTATCATCGCTGATACTAGGTTCCACCACCGAGCAGGTTCTGCTCTGTGTTTGTGATAGGGTTGGAAAGATAAGCTTTCCAGAAATTTTGTAGTCAAATGAACATTACACTGTGGAAATATTAGTTGAAATGATAACAGGTCAGTGGCCTCAGGCTGATCAGACTAGACATGGCAACTTGCTTGTTGGACACTAGAAAATAATTTATAAAAAAAGAATATTTTGATTTTTAGGAATAATTATAATTACTGATTTTTTACATAGTATTTTACACCACAGTATATATAAGTAGATTTCACTGTGATTTAATCAGAACTTGTAATGTATATTAATTAAACTTTCAGGTCTTTAGTAACGAGATGTCTTACTGTGTTTGTCTAGTCTTCTGCAACAAAATTACATTAATCTTTTCTTAGTATGGTTGGTAAAAGGTGTTTTAATACTAAAACATGCATTCATCCTCAGCAGAACTGAGATTAGATGAAATGCATTGCACTACATGCACATTACTAAATTGTCTTTAATCCAATTACTTCTTAAAGCCTGCCTTTCTTTCCTCATGCAGTTAATAGTTATTGAATATATTGTATTACAATGTAAGGCATTCCACAGAACAGTGCCATCCAATAAAAACATGTATTACCTGTGTAATCTTTAATGTTCTAGTAGCCACATTGAAAAACTAAAAAGAAATAGGTGAATGAAATTTTAATGTTTCATTTAACCCAATGTATCACAAATATCATTTTAATGAGTTATTATTTTAAAAAATTATTAATGACATAGTTCCATTATTTGCTGTCCCAAGTCATCAAAATCTGGTGTGTATCTTCAAATTATAGAACATCTAAGTTCAGATAAGCCACAGTTCAGGTGGTCAATAGCCACAGCTGGCCAGTGGCTAACACAACTGTAGAGTTAGTTCATCGTCTTTGTCCAGAAAGTGAATTAAACCTGTCTTTGGACCCAGCCAAGAACAGGATTCATTTTTCAGATGGACACCAAAGTTTGGTGAAACCTAAAGACACAGTGGAACTTCGGTTCTTAAACTAAAATCATTCCAAAAAGCTGTTCAAAAAGCGATTTGTTGAAAAACCGAATCTCCTTTGTTTGCCCCCGAGAGGTGCATGACTGGATACTGGCATCAACATGAAAGGGTTGTCAGGTGGGGAGTCGAGACCCAAAGTTCTGTGAGACACTCAGGGCATTTTTTCCACGGACAGTTTGGTCGAGAACCAAGCTGTTCGAAAACCAAGACATTCAAGAACAAATGTTTGATGGTGTTAAAATACATCTAACAGTATTTGTGTTTTATACTTATATAAAAAGGTTAGGTAAGTATACTCTCGCATGTTAACATAACCTTTGGGAGGGTTTTGACTCAGGTTTTTTAGTTTTAATTGTGTATGCCTTTCAGTTCAGCAGCTTCACACCTCACTGTTTATCCCGTAGAATACTCGAACAAACATGCAGTGCTTTATGCAGAACTACCTGTACTTCACTGTTTGTTTTTAAAGGGGTGCAGTCTATGTAAATGCCCATCAATAAGAAATGCAATAAATTATAATATATTGACACAATGGGATATTTTGCAACTATGAAAAGAATAGACCATAACATATGGTGCAGTGGAAAAAGCTCAATACAGAATATTAACTATATTGCAATCTCATTTTTATGTGGAAAATATATTGTTTATACTTGTCTTATATATGGAAAATACTTCAGCCAGAGTTAATAGTTTTAACTGACAGTGATTATTTCTGCGGGCTAGGACTACAAAGGACTTGTCAGTTCTCCATACATTTCTGTATTTGGATTTTTTTTTAAAGAATTATTATTTTTTGTAAGTAAGAGATAATAGACACTTTAAAAAACAAGCATGGGCTTTTGTTTTTGCATTTTTTAAAAAGTGAAGAATTGGCCCTGGCCGATATGGTTCGGTGGCTTGGGCGCTGGACTGTGAAGAGAAAGGTCGCTGGTTCGATTCCCAGTCAGGGTGCATGCCTGGGCTGCAGGCCCAGTCCCCAGTGAGGGGTGTGCAAGAGGCAACCACACATTGATGTTTCTCTCCTTCCCTTTCTCCCTCCCTTCCCCTCTCTCTAAAAATAAATAAGTAAAATCTTTCAAAAAAAAAGTGAAGAATTGGAAGCAATATAAATGTTCAAAATAAGAAAATATATTATGCTACTTTCACTCGTGGAAGTATATACAACTATTCAGATATTGGTTTGGGACAGTGCTTACAATGCTGAGTGGGAAAAGAGGATGCAGAGTCGCCTGTGTACCACAGACAGGGTCACTGTGCCAAACACACATGACTAACCAAAAGGTTAACAAGTGTTTTTAGGTGGAGGGGTTATGTGAGTTTTGTGTGTGCTTTGTCGGTTTGTTTTCCAGATTTTCTATAATGAATTTATACTTTTCTGTTACTTTATAATGAAGAAAATCTCATCACTATTATTCTTGTAAAATTCATTTGTTGAGAAAAAGATTTGGGAGGCTTAGCTGTGGGTGATACAGTAGAGAATCAAATCTTGGTATGTGTAAAAATGTTTTTAAAACTGTTAAAACATAGTGTACATGAAAATATTTATCATTTTTTTGTGTGTGTGTAGTGTTTCGCCCATCCAGTATTTTTTGGTTAAAATTTTATAATGTGCATACTGTCATACAGCCTCTTCTATTATAGTGAACAGAAAAGGGGGAGTTTCTTTGAATTCTCTTTGGCATAATTTGGTCTGAATAAGGTCGTATGTTTGTTCAGCCCTTTCACCAGAGAATCTCAAAACATTCTTTTTACAAAATATTATTTTTTTTATTGGCAAGAAATGGAGGTGATGGAACTTAAATTTCTATAATATGTTGACTAAAGTTCCAGGGATGAAACTTACGTACCCACTCAGTTGTGCTCCTTCATTTAAAGATGGGAGAATGAAAGACCCAGTGGAACTAGTGAGTAGAAATGACATGGAATTCTACAAGCCTTTTCTGACTCAGGGAAGCAGTGCTAGTGAGTGATGGTGGTGGTGTTGTACCACTGCCTGTGTACTGCCAGCAAGTAGCTTTAATGATGCTGAAAAATGGTTATGATTATACGTAGAGGAAGAAATTGGGGTAGTCCTCATTGTCTTTTGTCTGGACAAAAGTAATGTTTAAGGGTTAGTCTTTTGCTCAAGGGCACAGAGTATCTACTTTTTGGGGGGCTGTGATGTAAGTGAATCTGTGTTGAACTACTGCCCTTTATTGTGCAATGTGCAGTTGTACGCTGTACGTTGTACCAGGCTTTTCTCCTGTAGCGTTAAGGGAAAGGGGTCCTACAGGGTTAAGTGCTATGTGCCCATGACTGTTCCCTATTCAACTGGAGCCAAATGTTCCTGTGGTATGTTCTCGAGTTTGTTAGTTCGTAGACTGCATTTCCTTTTCTAGTTTAATGGTTACTAATGTGGCTGCCTGTTTCCTGCTTTATTCAGGTTTCATGTCCTTAGCAAGCTGCTGAGCTTCATGGCACCTATTGACCACACCACAATGAATGATGACGCCAGGTGAGTAATAGATTAATTATGTGTCTCAAATAGCTTCATGACAGCCTGATATTGACCTGTTCTGCAGCCTGTCGCCCTCTCCATTTCTTCTTATCAGTTAACCATTTGTCATTGGCATCATAGCGAGGGTCCTTGTCACATCTCTTCACTCCCATAATTATTGTAAAACCAAAACAAAATTTCCATACATCTCAATGCTGCCTCTGGTGGTTTTTTGTTTGTTTTTGCTGTTTTGTTTTGTTTTTAACTTAAGCCGTCTTTGTAGAGTACCTGAGCTCTTGTCTGGGACCGACGGGTCAGGACAGCACATGCACTTGGGTTATATCCGGGGGGTTGGTGCATATTCTGTCCTTTTGGGACAGCTGTAGAGACTGCGGTGGGGGTGGGCATGAGGTTGTGTTTGTTTAGGCTGCCTCTGAGGATTGTTGTTTTTTTTTTTTAAGTATTTTTATAAAAGAAGTACATGCTGATTTTATAAAGCTGAGACAAAATAAAAACATACTCATAATTCAGAGATATCCATTTTTTAATAATTCCTTTTACGTTTATTAGTTGGCAAGTGATAATGTAATATTTTTTAAGATTACTTATTTATTTACTATTCATGTATATCAGTATGGACTTGTGCTTTCCTGTGTTATTGTAATCTGTTACTCTCATTATTGTAATCTGTTACTCTCATTATTTATTTTGATTTTAAATTGTCACATATTAATGGAAGTCCCTTCAAGCTGTCCTGTGTCCTTTTGAGATGTTCCAAGTCCTTCTTTGAGTACTTCCTTACTGTCTGGCACAACAAAGCTGTTTTAGGCTCAGTTTACACTCTTCATATCAGGGCTGGAATCAGTCTTTCTCCTGATAGCCCCGATTCTTCTTAGTTGATTGTGGCATTTAGAAACCAAAATCTGGGTGCTAAGGGTGCTCATTGTTACTAGGGACTGTTTTTTTCTAGGTTCTTTCAACATAGACAACTAGGAAGTGTGTGTATGCATACATAAGAAATAACCACTTTTAACACATCAGAATATTTTCTCTTCGTCATTGGGTTCCCTTTTTGTATGTTCTTGTTTTTTTTAATATATAATTAGAATTATATTCCATTGTTACGAATTTTCTTAAGTATTTTATATGCTCTGAGCATTATGCCATTAACATTATTCAAAAATTTGTAATGACTATGTAAGTTTTTAATATTACTTACTTGGCCTTTCACTAATAATTGGACATTTAAACTTCTTTTAATTATTGTTATAAATAATGCTACGGTTGACATTTTTAAATATAGATCTTTACCAAGTGAACTGATTGGTTATAATGTGGCACTTGGGACTTTTGCCAGCTTTATACCTCATACTATATGTAACCTTTTTATTTGCATATATTTAGTTTGCTACTAAATTCTATCACATCCTCCCCTTGCCTGAAAAGTAGTAGATCCGGAAGTTTAGGTGAGCACAACAATTATTAATTTTGTTTGTCCAGTGCTCTGAGTATAGAACAGCTCATGGACAGTTCTGAGTATGCTTTTCCTCAGAACTTTGTGACCTCATTTTTTTCTCTTGTGCTTTGCAAGTGAATGCCTATGTATGGCTGTTCCCCGCCCCCGCCCCATTCATTTCTATATTAGTGCATTTTTTAAAACAGTAAAATGAGTACTGTTAGAGTACTGTTAGAGTCCTTAGATGATGTGAAAAAATTATATCAACAAGAAAGGAAAACTAAGCCCTGGCTGGCGTAGCTCAGTGGATTGAGCCCAGACTGTGAACCAAAGTGTCACAGGTTTGATTCCCAGTCAGGGCAGGTGCCTGGGATGCAGGCCATGACCCCCAGCAACCGCACATTGATGTTTCTCTCTCTCTCTCTCTTTCTCCCTCCCTTCCCTCTCTAAAAATAAATAAATAAAATCTTAAAAAAAAAGAAAGGAAAACTAGATGCTTAAACCTAAACCCAGCCCATTCAGTTAATATTATTATCCCAGGCATGAAGTGAGACCTGGTTTAAATATTGGTGGCATCTTTTGAATATAATACTACTAGATCATTTAGAAATCAATTTTTTGTCATTCTTAGTTGGGTTTTTTTTTTTAAATCACCTAATTATACCTCAGAGACACTTAAGTTTTCAAGAATCTTATTTATTCGCTCATAAAGTTTGAGGCTCTGCTATATACTAGACATGAAGATTATTTGAAAATGACTGTAGTATTTAGGGTTACATTGGGCTGGGCCTGCATGGGACACAAAGCCCAACTGCAGAGGCAGAAGCGAATGGGAGGTGGTAGGGCCAGTATCTCTTGGTCTTTCCTTGTGGTCCCAAGGTGGTTGCCACCGCGGCTGCCATCCAACATGCATTCGAGGCAGGAAGAAGGGGGAGGGAGTGGCTGGAGTCAGCCATGTCGGCTTTCTTTTATTGTAAAAGGAAAGTTGTTCTCAGAATCCCCTCCAACAAACTTCTTATATCTTATTGGTCAGAACTGTGCTCTGTGGGCACTTCAGGTAGAGCAGGCAAGGGAGGAAGGATTGGGAATGTGTTTGTTGGGTAACGGTCCTTGTGGCATTCAGCGTGAGAAAAGGCTGTCCCTTGTGGCTTGGTAGCTGTTATCAACGTTGTCCTCTAGCTGGTTTAGCCATTTAACAAGGAAGTTAGTAAAAGTCTTGTAGTTGAAGAACTGAATGTTTGTTTTTACCACAGTGCTCTCAGTTCCCTTTGTGCTTCCTTAGATGCAGAGGCCTACATCCACATTACTGCTCATGCTCCTTAGTCCGCAGGGGCCGGAGTAACTGTGGGCAGAGGAACTAGGTGTCAGCTCTTTCTGCTGCTAGTATAGACGTGCAGAGCCAATAGGTATTGTTACTTAGGTAAGAAGGAGGCACTTGTAGCTTGGCCTGTTTTGTTTTTCTTTAGGTAATTCCATAACTGGAAACAATCTAGTACTATACTATTTTCTGTTCCACTCTATAAAACAGAGATATCATTGAGGAATGGAAAATTTTCAAAATCGTTAGAATATCAATATCAGTGCATACTACTTTTCCTCAAGGGACTAGCTCTGGTTTGCTTAACTTACAGATGTGCCATTCTTGGTGTGCATGTATGAATGGGGAATTTTGTTATGATTTTGAGGTAGAGAAGGAATTTACAGGTGAGGCACCAAGGCCAGAAACCATAATGGAAAATATTAATAGACCCAAAAAGTCACATTGGAAAAGACAGCAAGAAAGTTGTAAGTAAATGACAAACTGGAGAGAATTTGAACACATGACATATATTTTTTAAAGATTTTATTTATTTATTTTTAGAGAGAAGGGGAGGGAGGGAGAAAGAGAGGGAGAGAAACATTAATGTGCGGTTGCCTCTCTCATGTCCCCTGTTGGGGACCTGGCCCACAACCCAGGCATGTGCCCTGACTGGGAATCAACCAATTGGGAATCAATCAGTGACCCTTTGGTTCGAAGGCTGGCACACAGTCCACTGAGCTACCCCAGCCCGGGCTGACATATTTCTTTACTATGTGATATCACTGTTGTAAAGAATTCTTACAAATCTTTAAGAATACCCCAATAAAAATAAGGGGCAATGTATGTCAGCTAGCAAACTCAGAAACTATGAAAGAAAAATCTCAAATCGCCGAAAACAAAGACTGTCAACCTCATTAATCCAAGAATTGAAATAATGAGATTTCATTTTTTTTTAATTGGAAGACACTAAAAGATAGTAATCCTTAGTTTGGATAGTAGGAAAAACATGTACTTTCATAGACTGTTAATCAGAATATAATTGGCAAAATCATTTTGGAGGGTTATCGGGCACTATGTTTCAAATTTTTAAATGTATATATCTGTTCACCCAGAATAATCTACTTTTAGAAATGGACCTAAGGAAATAGCAAGTTGGCAAATATATTTGTATCTAGCATCTTTATTGCAACATTGTTTATAATGGGGAAAATAAGAACCAATCATGACCATCAATAGGAAACTAATTAATCATAGAAAATCATTCAGTGAAATTATAAGCAGCTGTTGAAGGATGAAGTGGATCATACGTATTAATATAATGTTAAGTGGGAAAAGTAGGCTACCAAATACTATTTCTATTATTCGAATAAGTAGATATGTGATGGGGAAAAAAAGGCAATACCTTTAAAAAAATACACTGTCTTGAAATGATCCCCAGGTTATTTTGTTAACTGGAAAAAGAGGCCGTGCTTGTAATGTGATCCACTTTGCTTTCACAGTAAACATTAAATGGGTGTGTAGGTTCCCACAGCCATGTCTGTGTTGTAGAAAATGCCTGGAAAGACTTTATGTCACAACATTTAAAGTGTGTACCTACGGGGAAGAGAATGGGGGGAAGGGGGACTTCCAGCATTTTCCGGTTTTTTTTAAAGGTTTTATTTATTTATTTTCTAAACAGAGAGGAAGGGAGGGAGAAAGAGAAGGAAGAAACAGCAATGTGTGGTTGCCTCTCACGTGCCGCTTCCCCCCCCCCCTCCCCGGGGACCTGGCCCGCAACCCAGGCATGTGCCCTGACTGGGAATCAAACTGTAAACCCTTTGGTTCACAGGCTAGCACTCAACCCACTGAGCTGCACCAGCCAGGGCAATGTTTTGTTATTTTATACTTTTATTTTGTTTTGACCTTTTGCCATGAAAATACATTTATATTAGTTGTTATTAAAAATAATAAGCTCTGAAACAGTGCACCAAACTCCTCCCATATTGATTGCTGGCTGGGGTGGAGTCCAAGGCACATTTTACTTTTTATTCTATGTATTTCTGTAATGTTCAAATTTTTTTTTACAATAAGTGAAAAGAAATGGATTGCTTTTTATCAGCAGGAAAAAAGGGACATTTTTGGTTTGAAAAGTATACATATAATATGGAGAGGAGTTAGGAAGGTCCTTGATATTTCTCTGTTAAAGCATATAAATTTAAAGGCCTTCTCTCCCTTATGGTTTCTGCTCTGTGGACCATCTGACTAGCTTCTCTTCCCACCTCACCTCCCACTTTTTAAAAGATTTATATGATCTGAAGAGAAACCACAGTGTAATGATGGCAAAATACACATAACAAAATTTCCAGCTCTTTTGATTTCTTACTGTCAGAGCAGCTGCACTTACGTTTCCTGCCTCACCCAGTCTGGTGAGCGAGGCCCTCCTCTTTCCTGTAGTCACTCCTTAGTTCCAGTTCGCTGTTCCACACACGTGCGTAAATTGGATTAATGTCAAGTGTTTGGTTGGTTGGTTGGTTGCTTTTTGTTGGGGGGTGGGCAAGTGCTGTTCCTTGTCCTTGATCGAATTGTCCTCGGATACCCCATATCCCTTGTCCAGTTTGAGCTGAAAAAATTACACTTGGTCAGTTTGAATTGAAACTGGAACATAGCTCTTGTTAAGAGAGAAATGAAGAGATCCTTACTCTTTAACACAGACTGTAACATGCCGTTAGTGGAGAAGGAAGTACTATCTTTAAAAGGATCTTGAGAAAGGTAGCGGCACCTCACCATTTCTCCTGTGGTATGGTCATGAGGTCTGTGTACTGTTATCTGTGTAGTTAATTTCTGCTGATAGATATTCTTTTCTCATGCTAGGAATTTTTCTCTTCAAGCCATCAATTATTAGTAGTAGCAGTAGTAGCAGTATTTTAAAACTTAAAAAAAATGTGGAGTGGCTCATTTTACACCCCCGTGTTACCACATTTCTCTTTGGGGGTTTTGTGCCCTAGATAAATGCTGGATACTGCTTTTAATGCCTTTCTGTGCCTTCAGGTCTCCTCTGCTAAAATTTCATATAGTCCCTGGCCCTTTATAGGTGCTGATCCAGCAGATCTTTTCTCCATTGCAAGCTAGGCGGTTGGTTTGTGTTGCGGACCTGATGCACATTCCCATTACTAGCGGAAAAGGAAATCCCACTTTGCCCGTGTACTGCGTGTTTGCATGCGGGGAGGATATTACCGTGAGCCTAAATGTGATCTCTGGCTTTGCTCAACCCTTGGGGACCCTTGGCACGGGACAGCTCAGCTCCCAGAGCAGCTACTGTTGTCCGTCAGAGTCACCTCAGCTAAGAGGCCAGAATCCCACGTGGTGTCGTAGAGACGGTTACTGGTGGGCTCGGGGGGGGGGGGGGGGGGGGGGGAAGCCTGCTGTCTTCTTGGTAGGGGATCCCTCTCAGCACAGCGTTCCCGCCAAGGACAGGTCAGGGTGCACTCACTTGCAGGGTGTACAGGGCCGCTGCCCCTGCGCTGACCGGAGAAGGGCCCGGAGCTCACCAAGGACATTTCAGAAGCAGCTTACTTTGTGTTCCCCTCTGAGGCAGACGTGTAAAGTTTATTTTTTCTCGTCCGTTGCGTTGATGGAGGTCAGATAGTAAAATGCTGGCGTGGCAAGTAGGAGAAGCAGATTCTGAGGAGGACTCTGAGACAGGTCGTGATGGGGCCCTCACAACGGGCCGCTGCCGCAGAGCTGGGGAAGGGATCCGTGTGAGCCGCTCACTTTGTTGGCACGACAGGTTTGCCGTGGGCACGGACCAGGTCTGAGTGGCAACAGCCAGCTTCATGTGCCGGAGGAGAGTCGGTGTTTGCCTCTGTGACCGCTCCTTCAGGGAGGGCCTGGGTCGGTGCCGTCCCTTAAAGGTGCAGGTATGATGTTTTCCCACGGGGCTTTTCTCCCCTGTTTACAGAGATGACAGCGATGTTAGCACTTTATAGCTACTCCATTCCTTAAAGAAATTCTCAAAAGGAACATCAAGAATTTCCATTTTGATCCCCCATGTTCTCCCCTCAAATAAAAAACCCTTTTCCCACTCCTTTTAGAAAGCTACTGGCATTTAAAAAAAAAGAGAGAAAAGAACCTGGAAAAGACCCTTTAATGATAACTAAGCACCGAATACCTTATTGTTGTACTCTGGAGTTTCAGAAGAGAGATGTGCACGTGCAGCCCAGCCTTGTGAAGTGCTTTGTTGACATCACTGCCCTGCTGTTCTCGGGGTCCCTTGGTGTGATGGAATTTCTATAGGCTGGCCTTTTTTGTGTGCGGGCCTGTACCCTAAATGTGGGGGCATGTTCCCACTCTACCGACGATGTCTTTTCCCCTGCTGGGCAACCCAGAGGTTTCTTAGACCATTTTTGATCCCCCCTTGCCAACCGTACCCCTTTGTGTAAGAGAAATAGGCACGGGATCCTGCTGAAATATTCTGCGGGAGTTTGCTCAGCATTTGAGAGCACATCAGCTAATAGCCCCAGAAACACCTCCCACAGAGCACTTTTCATTGGGTAAAAACTTGCAAGCAAGAATGGTTAAGATATAGATGTTTTTTCTGAAGCTTCTTATCTCCTAAAAAGACACAGGTTATTCTGACAGGTGAAACAAGGCCGGGCAAATATGCAACACTGATCTAATCGGCGTGAACAAGAGCGGTGTTTCCACTGGTGCTGCCTTCCACCAGCGTCATTAAAGGCTCCCGTTACTCTGTTATTAGCAGTTCCCTCTCTTCCTTATCAGATTACAGAGTGAACATAACTCACGGCAGTGAGCTGATCTCGTGTTAGAGAGGATTACAGCTCTGCATCAACTCGGATTGACACAGTTTATAATTCGCTCGTCGATGCTCAGGCGGGCGGCATCACATATTTGATGCACCCCCCCCCCACACCCCACCCCACCACCAGCAGTGACGAGGGGGAGCCCCCATACATCATCATTAGAGATGGCGTTCAGCATGGAGATAGGAGGCCTGGGGCCTGCCTCCTCAGTGATGTCAGCAGGACCAAGAAAACACTCTCAAGTCCCAACCTGAGCCTTGGGCCAGAGTTCCAAGACTGGGTTGAAAAGAAAATACTGCTCTTGTTTCCTCTGTTTTTCCTGATTCATTGCTGTTCAGTCTTATACAATTCTGGAGAATTTGCATTCTCAAATTGATGTCTTGGTTCCAAGCAGGATGCAGAGTGATAAAAGCATGTCTTCTAGAAGGAGACTGTAAATGCTGAACAGATAAGTCTTTCCTCAGAACGGGGCTTCTTGACTGTCGTTCCCATTCCTGCAGCCACATGCCCCTCGTTTCCTCAGACGGTTATGAATCCTATTTATCCCCCCAGGGTATTTCACACTCTTTAAAGTGAATGTAAATGTTTCTTCTAAAGACTTACTGTTCTTAAGTTTTTGTATTTTATTATTGCTGACTTTTAAAATACCATATCTTATAGATATTGTATTAATCACAACTGAGTAACTTGCTAGTGGGTAGGCAATAGCCAAATCCTTTCCCGTTAATTTAGATTAGACATTCATCCATCTTAATACATTTCCCACTGTGATCACTGAGCCAGCATCGGATTGCTGAGATACGTACGCCATTTCTGTTTTTAAGTGCATTCATCCTTTGCTCCGATTTATCCACCCTGAGCCTGCCACCCTGTTTCTGATTGGCCACCCTGTTTCTGAAATGACAGAATAATACCATATTTCACTTACTGAGCATTTACTACTTGCCAGATATAATACTCAGTCCTTCATATACAATTTCATTGAGTCCTTATAAAAACTACTAAAGTGTTTTATTTTGTCTGCATTTTTAAAAGATTTTATTTATTTTATTTTTAAAGCTAGGGGAAGGGAGGGAGAAAGACAAGGAGAGAAACATCAAATGGTTGCCTCTCACATGCCCCCAGCCCAGGTATGTGCCCTGACTGGGAATTGAACCAGCAACCTTCTGGTTCATAAGCAGGCACTTAATCCACTGAGCCACACCAGCCAGGGCTGCATTTTATGATAAGAATACTGAGGCACAGAGCAAATAAGTAACATATTCAAGTTAAACAGCAAGTATGTAGTGGAGCTTGTGTACTATATGCACCTAGGAGTGTGGCCTATAACCCTGCCACCATCTCCAGAAAACCAATAAGCCTTTAGAAATGTGTGCAGACAGTGTGCCAAGGGGGTGCCGCTGCTCCCACCCCTAGTCCACGCACACAAAGCCTGTCTCTCAACAAAAACTTGTTTGGGAAAAAGAAACAAAACAAGAACTTGTTTGGACTAAAATGATTTTTCCTTTTTTAATAGAGATGCTTTCTATATTAGAAGACTTTGCCTATGAAGTCACTCACCTTTTAGTATCAATCACTGAATTTCCAGACCTGCTGTTATGGTCACACCATTCTTCTGATTAGAAAGACCCCAAATTATATAATCAGCTTTGACATCTGATTCAGTCAGTTTTGTCTCTCTCTTTTTTTTTTAGGATTTTACTTATATATTTCTAGAGAGGGGAAGGAAGGAAGAAAGGGAGGGAGAGAAACATCAGTGTGTGGTTGCCCCTCACATGCCCCCTACAGAGGCCTGGCCCTCAACCCAGGAATGTGCACTGACTGGGAATCGAACCAGCGACCCTTTGGTTTGCAGACCAGCACTCAATCCACTGAGTCATACCAGCCAGGATCAGTTTGCTCTTATAGTTCTATCTCTGCCATACTTAGGCACCTATTATGTACTTTCCTTAGAAAAAATATGTTTTTCTCCTGTAATAAACACAATCTGTACTTATGGAAGAAAATTTGGAAAATACTGAAAGAACAAAGAAAAATTCATCTTTTTCTGCTATTGAGAGTTGAGCATATTAATATTTTAATGTTTTCTTGCAGAATATTTTTGAGTATATATTTTGTTAATATGTATACATAATATGTTTTAATCCCTTTTTCAGTTAACTTTATATTATAAGCATTTTAACAACATTAAGTATTTTTAAAGACATTTTAATAACTATATAATATTCAATTATGGAATATTTATTATTGGACATTTCAGTTGTTTCTGATTGTTTTTATTTTTCTTTAATTAGTGCTGCAGTGAACATATTTGTATAGAAATCCATGTTCTAAGTTTTGCTTGTGTCTTTAGAATAGGATCTTAGAAGGGTAAATCCCAGGTGAAAGACATAACTTTCCAATGGCTCTGGGGCACACGTGCTGAGTCCCATGCCCCTCCTGCCGCTCCCCGGGCGGAGGCTCACGTCTTTGCGCCTTCGCCCACGTGGAGAATCGTCTAAGTTCATAACAAACGACACCTTACTGAGTACCCAGCATGGACCGGGCACTGGACTAGGTGTCTGATGTTTACTTTCTCGTTTAACAGTAAACTTTAGGAGTCTGTATATTTATTATTTATTTGTATTTCTGTTTTTATCCTTTACCCATTTTTCTCTTTAAGTTTTCATTTGTCTTTGCAGTTTGTATGAATTCTGTATATTATGATTACATAGCATATTTCATATTTTTGTAGATTTTCCCTATTTTGCTTGCCTGTTGATGATATTTATTGGTCATATACAACTTTTCCTTTTTATGTAATCGAATACGTGAAACCTCTCCTTTGGGTATTTCTCGTGGCTTTGTGCTCAGACGGCCCTCCTGCACCCCAGGGTCAGTTGTTCGCCTGCGTGTCCTCTGAGTTTGTCTGATTTCTTTTTTTAACTTGCGTCTGCGTGGAACTTTATTTTAATGGAGGTGTAGCTCGGTGGCCTCTACTGTGCATTTCCACGGCCTCTTTTTGAGTCCCCATTGCTTTTACTTCCCACGTAGACCGTTGCACTAACAGCTTCTTTATTCACCACCAGCCTGACCTAATCAGTTCTGTGTGTCCTTGCCGCATCACGCCTTCCGAAAATACCACTTAAAGCAAGTACTCTTTGCTCTCCGTAGAATAAAAGCCATACTCTTGAACCTGCCACTCAAGGCCTATGTGCAAGGTCCCCTTGCTCCCTTTCTCTCTCCATCGCCTGTTTCAGGGAGCACCCGCTTTGTGCGATCTCCAGAATACACTCCAGACTCCGCCCACTTGTGTCTCTTAATTCTGCTCACATGACCTGGAGCATCCTCTGACCCTGCCCCACCTCAGTCTCTCCTGTCACCACGGCCAGAGTGGCGAACCCCACTCTGCCAATCCCACTTGGCCAACCCCAGCCTTTCCCGGGAGGCTTTTAGGATTCCCCACTTCCCACTGAGTGAGGGGCTTTTTCTTCCTTGAACCCCTGTTTTATTTGTTTCTCTCTAATAGCATTTTCTACAGTTCATGAAAGCATCTGTTAGTTTTTTTCATGCTAAGAATGCTTAACTTGTAAGTCAAAGTAGTATGCGTGTTTACTGCAATCTTGTATTTGGTATCGTCATGGTTTTATGCTCACATATTCGGGTTAACACACAGGCGTACCCCAGAGGCCCTGCGGGGTGGTTCCAGACCACCCCAATAAAGCAAGGGCCGTAGCCATCGTGCTCATGGATGGTCTGGCCTTTGGGGGCAAAAGTGCAGCATCTGTGAAGTGTGCAGTAAAAGGAGGTATGCCTAGGCCTGTGTTATCGTTCAGTCGTATCCTGCCTTATTGTATAGCAGTTTTGTAGCACAGGTATTACTTGCAAAGCAATTCATTTAAGGTCTTTTTGCAGTTGCTGGCAGCCTTCCCTAAGCCAGAGAGCTGATTCAGGCTGCCCGGGTGCAGAGTGCACCCTGGCTCTCGAGTGCGGTGCAACCCTGAGGAGGTCTTCTCCACGGGGCTCAGTTTTCCTCCCTAGAAAGTGAAAGTAGACCTTCTTGCTCATTGGATTCTTGAGAATGAAATGTTCTTTTTAATGTTTTTGTTTGTTTCTGAAAGGGACAATTTTAAATTAATCTGTACGGATAATTATTTAAATAAATAAAATACATGTTTTCCCATGTGTTTGTATGTATTTCATCATGTCCCTTCTCATGCAACACAGACATGCCTGTTTTTGTACAAACCTAAACAGGTTGGCTGTAGGTCTTCTGTCTGAAATGTCTGTAAAGGTCGTTAGCTCATAAGTCTATTCAGTTTGCTGGTAGGATTATGTTTGCAAACAGTCCTGTAAGGTGGACGGACAGTGGTTTCTTGCGTCTTTCGCTGAAACCTCTCCAAGTCATCTAGCTCCTGTGATGTGCTCTCCTCTGCTCCTGCAGCGCTTTGTGCGCGTCTGCATCAGGGGCAGCGTCCACCGCTCCACGGCTGTGTCCTCACTGTTTGTGGCTGATGTCCCCTCACCAGGGTGTCACACCCCCTGAGTACCAGCTCCACGTTTTTCTCACTCGTGACCATCTTGGGAAGACCCCAGAAACGAAGAGTCCAGATTTGGGATTTCACATTCCCAACCCTTTACCTAGAGAGTTTTTGTTATTTTTACTCGGTGTGAACTCTGGGAAAAGATCTTTCACGAACACTCTTTCTTGTATTTCTGTCACTTCTGAGAGTGTACACCATAGACTTTGTTGTTATACCATACGTTTCCCCTGCTCGTCCTGGCTATGATATCTATACTGTTTGGTTTCCTGTGGTCCTCCTACAGGTTTTTGGTGGGGACATGGAGACTGCAGACAGGCCTCTGTGTTTTGGACTGCCTTCAGGATTTGTTTGGTTTAAGAAGAAAACAGCTCTGGAATGGATTCTCTATGTGCATTAATAAGGCATAATAGTCCTTGGTTACCTTTTGTTATTTTTAGTGTTGGTATTAAGTGTCAAACCAAAAAGGATATTTAGATAAAGGGTACTGCCTCATTGTACTTTGAGTTCAAGGTGCTGGGAAGCCAGCATTTGTAAAGGGAAGCTGTTATAACTACCCTGGAAACGAGGTCTTGAATGAGCCATAACCACACCTTGTGTTTTATCCATTGTCTCCCTCTGGGGAGCAGAACACTTTATAAACATTAACTCTTTTACCCTCTGGGCACCTCCACTTAAAGGTAAATAGGACTGAAAGCTCTTTCTTCTCCAATATAGATGAGGAAACATCAGCCCAGAGAGGGAAATTGAGGGAAATTACTTGATCAGAGGCAGAGGAAGCGTCTGTGGCCCGGGGTGTTTGGAGTCCCAGCAGCGGAGCTGGGCTGCACCGTGGCCACCGACACCCAGGAGACCCCACTCTGAGCGGTTCCCCTTTCAGCTTCTCAGAGGCTGCTGGGGGTTGGGCCTTTGTCTCGTGAGGAATGTGAAATGCTGCAGAGACGAGCAATTGTTCTTCAATGCTTTGTGCTCCTCTATAAGAAAGAAGAAATCAATACACATTTTCTCCTACACGCACTTGGCAGCATTCCGCCTCCTCGCCTGCCTCGGTCCTGCGGGGGAGGCACAGCTGTGCAGCTCAGCAGACCCACCGGCTTCCGGGGCAGAAACGCAAACCGCTCGTGGTGCACTGAGCAGGCAGGCTTTTCAGGGCCAGTCACAGAACTGGCTGGGGTTGTCCACTTGCTGACTTCAGTGACTAGCTGGTGAACTGAGTCCGGGAGAGATGACCAAGTAGCCGAATCCTGGACAGTAAACTCGCCTGGGGAAGTTTACCTAGCAGTGTCTGGGACAGATCTCCCCTTCCTCCAAATTGCTCTCGGATTTACAGAGGAGAGAAGGAAGTTCTTGAAGGGTACTGTTAAAAACCACCAAGACTGACAGATGAAGGGCATCAACTTGCATTTTATCAATTAATATAAGTAAACTGTCTAAACAAGAGCCCTATCTCTGGGTGGATTTTATTTTTTAATGAGAAAATGTAGTATTGATTCCTGTAACTCTGTTTATAGCTTCCTGGCATTAAGCAGTTAAGTGTGAGACACGACTCACAGAGAACTCGCACCATTATTAGCAGAAATGCTGGCTGAGGTGACAGGTTAGCCCTGCAGGGCCAGGGGGTGGGATGGCGGTCTAGGTGAGGAGGAGAGAGCTCTGTCCATTGCACAGGGGTGTCGGAGCCGGGAGCCCGGTCAGATTCCAGGGCAGGGTGTTGGCAGAGAAGGGGGGTGAGCACAGAGCCTGGGAGAAGGTCTGTGCTCCTGGCTGGCAGGAGGGTGAAAGGGATGAACAGGAGAACACAGGACCTTCGCACTCTAGTGAGAGGAGTGGGGACAGCTGGCCGGCAGGTACAAGTGCCTGCCACCGGGGTCCCGTGGCCGGACTGAGCCTGGGACGTGGCATCGCAGAGTGGCTGCCCTGTGTGTGTACTTGCTTCTTTTATGTTTGGATCAGTGCTGGGTTTTTAAGAAAAAGAAACCCCACTTATTACCAGAAACACTAAAATGGCTTGCTGGAACTCTGGGGGCCAACAGCAAATACCCGCACTAATTTCTGAGTGTTTGGACCCCTTAGACTGGAGCTGAGAGATGTGCTATCTGTTGTGCCCCCTCCCAGGCCCTAGGTCGTTGGGCAAGCAGCCTTGATGGGGATACAAATGTAACTTGAGTGTCAGTCTCACCTCCGTGCGGCTGGAGGAAGTGATTCACGTCCAAGCAGTGAAGCATCCCCTGGCTTTTAACAGGAGCTGTGAGAGGGGCTGCTGTTTGAACAAGGAGCTTCATCTTCCTGAAGCCAGCAGTCACAAAACCGTAAACACAACCCCGGCCAACTCTATTGCCGGGATCGCGGTGGCTTGACGTTAATATTAAACATCTCCAGCAAGGCAGAGAGCTCTGCAGCGCAGCCACAGAATAAAAATAAATAAAAATAAAGAGAAAACCCTGCTAAAAGCGGTGAGATGATTTGTCGTCTTTCCTTTGTGAGGCCATTTGTCTTCTCTCGCATCAAATCTGTTATAAAACAGTCAAACTGTGAAAGTGGGGATCATCCCAGGGATGTGGAATATTAATGTGCAGGAGAGGAGGTGGTACCCCCTTTGTCTAGAGTGCTTCTGCCCGCCCCACCCCTGTTTTGTTTTGTTTTGTGCATGTCCACCAAGGTGAATTATTTTTCTTTAAAAGAATCTGAAAGTCTTGCTATTGGTTGGGGTGATGGAAGTTCCAAGTATTTTTCTTCCTTTGTTCAAGTAGAGTGAATTTGTAACTGACTTGGGAACCAGGGGAACCTTACCAATTTACCTCTCCTTCCCTCCTCACCTCTACTCCTCTTCCCTCTCCTTCCTGTCCCCAGCCTTCCAGTTCCTTTGTTTGGGGCCTGAACCTGCTTCTTCGAACATTTATAAATCTTCAGTCTGTCTGATCTTTAGGGGACAGGCCAGAGGCCACATGTCATCATCTGTAATTTAAAGCTGTGGGGCTAAAAGCATTTGCAGAGGCTTGAAGGACCTAGTTCTGACCTGACCAAAAGAGCGCATTGGAACAGACCTTCTAGAGTCTCCTTCAAGCAGTGGGAAGGAAGGTGATGAGAGCAGACACACTAGGTAATTTATGGGCGCAGTTTGCTGAGAGCCCGCGCTGGGTGCTGGGTCTGCCCAGAACTGCGTCGTGCACTGCCACCTTGTGGTAGGTTTGGGGAGCTGCGACTTGGCTGCTGTGGAGCTGGAGAGCTTCAGCCTGTGTCTGATTGGAGATTTGCTTTGTATCCGGATTTAGGTAATTAGTGGTAAAGGGGCTTCCTCCGAGTCACCATTACTTTGCTAACTTGATCCTGTTAAGAAATAAGCCCCCAGTAAGAGAAGGTTGCCTTCTTTTCTTTTCATCCAGTTTCTTGTTTTGTGTCTGTGTGTGTTTTTTGTTATGAAATCGAGATTAGATTTCAAAGAAAGAAGCCTGTGATCCACTTTTTGTTGCTGGGGGAGGTTGGGGAGAGTGAGAGAGAGTTAAGTGCTGACCTTTCGGCTGCATTCAGGAATCTTAAGTTTCCTACTCTTGTAATTTGTGTCTGTCATCCTCACCAGATGACACATCCTCCCTGTAAGAGCTCCTTCCCGGGACGGCCTCCCCAACAACCCCATCTTCCTGGAAGACCCCATTCCAGTGGGGTCCGCCGGTCCCACTGCCGCCTGCCACACGGCCCCCAGGGAGCACCCGGCAATTGCCTGCGGTTTGGATCAATATATTTCCCCTTTTAGGTCATAGGACATTTCTCAAACCCCTTCCTCTCTCTTGTGGAGTCACTGATACACAGGAGAATGGGTTGAGTCAGAGGAAGCAGAAGGAATGAAAGATTGTGTCTGGCATTTGGGGGAGCAGACCACAGAGCATTCAGGTAGTCGGGGTTCAAGTTGGGAGGATCCCTTCATTTGGTGTCAGTAGCAGGTGCCCAGTGATCGTTGACAAGGTACCTTTTTCAGTTGATGTTTGGAATGCCGGGCCCGTTGGGGGGCAGGTCAGAAGAGAGTGGAAGTGCTGCGGAGGCGGCAGAAGTAGGTGCTGAGAACACAGGAGCCGTGGAGACCACCCGGGCCTTCCCGGCCATTCAGTCAGGAGGGCAGGAGAACTCCCACTTTGTCACAGCACGAATGGGGCGAACCGTTTGTGTTTACTAGAAAAGAACAGACTCGGGTGGGGGAAGACATCAAGTAGTTGAGGTGCTGCCACAAGGAAGAGCAGTCAGCCCCGTCCCTCTCCTTGCTCCTCGGGTTGGGGGCCTGGGCCTGGGCCTGGGGCAGCGCGGGCCTTGGGCAGCGCGGGCCTGGGGCAATGCAAGGGAGGGACGTCTTGTGTCCCCCCGGAGAGTGCGGCCTGCCCTAGGTGGGGTCACTGCACTCAGTCACCTTCCCACCCAGCTTCTGCTCCGTTGGTCGTAAGCCCTGGGTAAGAGAGGTGCTCGCCCGTCACATCTTCGTAACCCTCACACGGTCTAACAGTTCAGGTAGACATTCAGCTGTATTTTAGGAATTTATGATACTTTTGCATTATACTTCAAGGCCAAAGACCATACATATCTAACGCATGTTTAGAAGCTTCCAAAGCACTAATAAGTAAACTGTTTTCAGAACACAAGCCTGTAAAAAAGGCACACATCAGTAACTTCACCAGTCATTTTTAAAAGCGTATCTGCCATCAGCGACCACGCCAGTCAGTGTGAGTTCCGTTCCAACTGTGGTCTCCCATCTCATAAAGATTCGGATTCAATCGGGGTTCTTCCAGACAGGAGCAGCGTGGGAATCGGAACCCTTTGTCTCACCTTCCCTTTGTGTGTCCCGTCGTCCCTTGATTCTCAAATGTGTGTCTAAGAGATTAAGTGAAGCAGGAGCAACGCTGCACCACTTCTGTGTGCAGCACAAGGGTCCTCGGCGTACACAGGACGGGGAGCGGGGAGGGTTAGGAAGGAAGAAGAGCTAGGGTGCATGCTGGGATGTGTCTTGTACATTTAGGGGGACACCCCTCCCCCCACTGAAGTGGCAGATGAGCAATTTCAAATTAATGAAGGGCACCTTGTGTGTCCAATTTAAAGTAGGAAAGCAGTGATACTGTCTCCTCTGGCACATGTGGGAGCCTGTTCGGGACTCCTGCGTATACTGCTCATCGGGGAGTATGATGCACTTTTGGAGGCTGCACGGGTTTCTTTAGGGAGCAGTGGCGTTGCTGCTGTCTCTGCTGTCACTTGCCTTTGGCCACAGGGACAGTAGGTGCAGCTCGGGGATGTCTTGCAGGCTTGGGGGTTTCTGGCCAAAGTACGGGTGTGCGGTGGCCTGGTGTGCAGCCGGCCCAGTCCCTTCAGCCTGCCAGGTGCACGCGACCAGCCCAGCAGACCGTCTGCAGGTTTAATGTGCTCGTCTGTTCGCCCAATGACTGTGAGGACCCCGGTCGGTGTTTCGGTCGGTGGGGGGCGCTGGGGTGGAGCCGAAGGGAGCACGTTTGGGCGCCCATGTCTGGGGGCCACGCTACTGCACACGCACACGGCCGTTCCGTTTGGGGCTGTGCACAGCCTGCCTCTGCGGGGGCCGCCTTCCACAGCAGCTGGGCCGCGCACACTCGAAGTCTCTTCAGAAGAATCACGTAATAAATAAGCCAAATACATACACACACACACACACACACACATTCTGTCTTTATGGAAAATGGCTGCTAATCCATGATCATTTTTTTCCCAGAAACAGGTTTTATGATAATATAGTAAAAATATTAAATTAGAAAATGCCTCACTAAGGGTTATAAAATCTTACTACACCAGAGATAGGTAATTATCCCCTCTACAGCCTAAATGACAGTTTAAAAGAAATAAAAATGTTAGTGCTCATTACTTGCTTTTGTAGGTTGCAATAAAGGGTAAGTTAAATTTTAATTCAAGGAAGAGCCCCTGCTATCGACCTTCTACCTCAGGTCCGAGTCCTGCTGATGACTCCGTGGGTTATTCCCCTGCCTGACACCAACGTTAACGCACGTTCTCCAAGGGACCTACCCGCTGGCCACTGAGGCCAGGAGTGAGGGGGAAGGGCCTACACAGGGGGAAGGCACTTCAGCTCAGAGATTCAAATCTTGATTCTTAATCTGGTAGAGAGGAGGAATTATGCATTTAAAAAAAAAGAAAGAAACTAAGTTCATTATGCGTAGCCTTAAGGGGACCTCCAGCATTAAACTGTGCACTCACCCTGGAGAGGCCGGTGGAGACAAAGCCAACCAAACGATTGATGGCCGGGCCTCTCTGCCTGGCCAGGCCTGGTGTGTGGGGACGCTGCCGGGGAGGGGTCCTGGCCGCAGAGCACAGTCTGACCCTGCCCCACGGTGACTCTTTGGTACCTGCTTTTATTTCTAGGTTTGTTTTCCTTGGGGTGGGGCGAGGCTTGTGGACACTTTCTGTTTCTCTTCAGATGCTACTCCCTGCCCTGCACGTGGCACCCGTCTGTGTTTGGGGCAGAGCTCAGCCCACCCTACAGGCAGTCTGCACCCTGGGTGGGAATGGCTTCCCCAGGAAGGTCCACGCGCTGGATGTGTCTGCAAGTGCACCTGTGCCGGGGGCTGCAGGTTCTTTTTACCTGCCTGTCACAGTTGTCCTTGTCCACCTGGCACCAAGCTGCCTCGGGCCCCTCCTCGCCCTGACCCAGGGCACCACCCCGGAGGGCAGCGCAGGGTGTCCGTGTGGGCGGAGAACTGCTGCGGCTGAGGGCCAGCAATGAGCCCCTGTGGGTCCGAGGGTTCCCAGGCCTGTAGTTTTAACGAGTTTGTAGGAGTCGATCGAGTCGTTAGCTGGTAGACCATCAAAACTAAGTTTTGGTAGCAGATCACTGTGGTTTTTTCCTTTACTTTGGTGTATAACTCAGAAAGAATTAAAAGAATTGAATGGCACCACTCTGACAAACCTCTCCCGTTCCCGTCTACTTGTTTATGTGGCATGGTCTCTCAGCACTCAGGGCTACAAACCACAGACTGAAGTAGAGTCGAAGCGGAACCCTCTTCCACTCCAGCAAGGAACGGCGCTCCCACGGGTACGCGGACGGAGCAGGGAGAGCCTCACCTGGCTCACCGAGAGATGCACGTCCCGCAGTGTCTTCCTTATTTCTGTGCCTTCAGTTTTTACCAGGATTATAGTATATTTTATCATGTTGTTATTGTGTATATGATTATATTCTAATAATAATGGTAATGATAACACAATCCAAAGGCAATTTTTTAATTACTTAGAGCCTCATGGTCTGAAGAAATTAAAATATTATTTCAACTTTTTAAATTTCAAAAAGTGTTTCATTTACATAGTTATTTTTGAGGCCAAGAAGTATGATAGGGTGATCGATAAAAGACTTTCAAGCATAAAACAATTATATTAGGACCAAAATCTCTAGGGAAAAGTCAAGTGGAAATACACATTTAAAAAGAAAAAGATGATGTAAAATTTTCAAGTTAGAGTTTGTTTACGTGCTACTTAAATGAGTGATGGTGGGCACAAATCAATTTGGCGTATAGATCTATCTCATCGAGTGTGTTACAAAAGGGATCTAAGCGTTGTATTTTAAAAATTAATGTTTGCAATATTTTGGTAATTTTATCCTTTGTGATTATTAAGTTTATTGAAAAAGTTTATATGTAAACTTAAAAATATGTGAGGGGGCTGCACAGTTTTGAAAATTCTGTTGGGCCGTGCAGAGTGCAGAGATGAGGGGCCAGGACCCCAGCCTCCACCCTTCGTGGTCCTGGCTCCCCAGCTCTGCCCGGGCAGGCGGGCGGGCACCTGGTCAGCAGGCGGGAGGTCCAGCCAGCCTGGAGCCTGTGAAGGGAGTGCTGAGTAGTTGGTGAGGGTGGGGGGCGGTGCTCCTCCTGGTGATGCTCCTGGACCTGGGGAGGGTCTGCTTTGTCTGTCTGTACAGCTGGGCTGGGGGAGGGGAGTGGGGGGGGCCAGGAAGGAGCCAGAGGTCGGCTAGGAGGCTCTGGCTGCGTTCTTGGCCGGAAGGGGAGGCCTGGAGGAGCAGCTTTGAAGGTACCAGCGTCCCTGGTTGTGGCGGGTGAGGAAGACACAGAGTTGGAATTACTTGGGGATTTTTAGATTGGACTCATTCCTTGCTCATATTCTCCTGCTCGCTGTAAAAATATTTTAAGAGCCCAGACCACTTAGCTTTCCAAGTTGCTTTGCCATGAACAGCCGCATGTTCGTCAGCTCTGCCCACCTGAGTGTGAAGCGATGTTCTGTCAGAACACGGGTGTCAGCGTTTCTCTCTGCCCCCGACCCGTGAGCCCTGCTGCAGACAGTGACTGCTGCCCGCCCAGGCGATTCTCCCGTTGGGGCGCCGAGCGGGAGCGTTTGCTGGGCGGTGGTGATGGGTGTGGTGCGGGTGGGCTTGGCGAGGTGGGGAGGGCATGACTGCAAAGGCTGAATAGCTCAGGCCTCTGTGTCCCTCTTGGTGTGGTGCTGCGGCCATAAAGTCATGCTGTCCTTTCTGTCGTGGTGGCTCCCCCGAGGTGCCATTTGGGGGTTTTTTTGTGCAATGGCTAGAGGGACTGCTTGCTGGCAGGCAGATGGCGGGCCGTAGGGTGATGACGGGAAGCCTGGGCAGGGCCTCGCTGTTGCTCCTGCGGTGGAGCTGGTGACTCAGAAGCACCTGGAAGGGAGGTTGCCAGCCTCTCGTTTGCATTTAGTGTGAAGCTGCCGAGGCAGGCTGGTTGTCTGGGATGGCCCAGAGGGGCCGGGTGGCTGGAGGGAGCAGAGGAACAAAGGCGGGGACGGTGGTCCTCCGGGTGGCAGTGCCCTGTGGCCGCACTGGAGACCCACTGGTTTCTGGCCGCACGTCCCCACAGGCCCTGCGGTCATCAGAATGATGAGGTCGGTGTGCATTCTTGGCTTCTGCAGTTTTCTTTTGAAATATTTTTTTTCTTTTAAAAAAGTTTTAATATGTTATTGCTATTGCTAGATTTTCTAATTATAGTGCCTCTATTCTTACCACAAGTATAGCGGAGTGACTTCAAAAACAGTCTAATACATTTTTATGTTAAAGTCTGGCTGAACCAAAACAGCTGTTTGAAGGGTGGTTTTTTGTTTTATTTTGAAAGTCAGCTTTGCTGATGATGACTCTCAGACACTATGAGAGCACTTTTAAAGTCCTGTTTTCCTAACCAGAGCGGCAGGCTGGCTTACGGTTAGATCTTGAAAATACAAAAGCAGAGCAGGCGCAGCTTTCTTCTGGGGCCATTGACCTGCAGGCCGGGGCCTTGGCCCGAGCGTGCCCCCTCCCCCGGGGGCCCGTGGCCAGCCTTCCCGCACACGGCCGCCGTGGATCGCCCGCCGTGGTCAGCCGGGCCCTCCGTGGTCAGCTGGGCCCTCCGCAGTCCACCTCCTCTGGTGGGTCTGACCCGCTCGGGCCCTCGTGGTTCCTCATCTCCCTCTGCTCGGAGGTTTTCTCCCCATAGAGGAGAGCGTCCCGGAGCTGCTGTCACAGTGAGAGGAGGGCAGGCCCCGACCCCGTCCTGCACAGATTCTCTCGGCCTTGACACCTGCCTCTGGCCAGGTTGCTGAGTGCATGTTGCACTCAAGAGCAGAAACAGAGGTCAGAGGTGATCCTTTGCTTTACTTCCAAGGACTCAAGACCCTGGCGTGCTGTGGCTTTCATAACATCAAACCCCAATTTTAGGAATAACAAATTAGCAATGGAACTGTGTGCTAGGCTGAGAACAGAGGAGAGGCCAGGGGAGTGAGGGAGGCTGCGCGCCGGGCAGTGATTGGGATCTTGTTGCCGGGTCATTTTCATTGTTTTTCGAGTGCTGCCGAGTCCGGGAAAATGTATGAAGTCTAAATTATATCCCCTGCATCCCACGTCTGATTGAATCCTCATCGTGTGGCAGCCTCATACATCCTATTAAAATATTCCATCTTGTTTTCTTACTTGAAGAGCCTGTGTGTAAAGGGCGAACTTACAGAAAACTCATTCCCTGGAGACAGGGTATCCAGCCACGCTGGACTATTTACATATTTTACGATTTGAGTGGCTTCTTCTAGGTCTCTCCCTTTCTATTTGTGAGTAAGAGCTGTGGGATGCATTTTTAATTGCATGGCTGTGTTTTCAATCGAACAAACAGATTAGGGCATTACCCAGCTTCTTAGTTCTTTTCTTAACCTTGAGAAGTTAACCAGTGTGTTAACCAATTCGTTTTCTTTGTCTTTCAGGACAGAGTTATATCGATCTCTTTTTGGCCAACTGAGCGCTCCCGACGACGGCCGCCGGCAGTAACAGTGCCCGTCTCTCTTGCCGTAAGGCCTTGAGGCAGGGCCTCCGACACCCGGGGGGCACCCTGGCCAGGCAGGCTGCGCACCCAGCCCCGAGGGGAGGAGCCCGCCAGCCCGTGGAGTCAGGGAGTCGGCAGCCCCCTGGGAAGGTGTGCTGTTCAGAGCACGTGCAGAATGAGTCCCAGGATGCCCGGAATCCAGCACCTGTGGGTCCTGTAACCTCCACAAATAAAGAGCACTCTTTCTGCGCCCGCAATTTCTTAAGTAGCGAGAAGTCTGATTGGGGAGGGTTTCCGTTCTGTCCCCAGCGGAATGGCCTCCTCTCGCAGCGTGAACTTCACGGAATCGCCTGGGGCGGCGCTGCTCTCTGGGTGGATAGCACCTCCCCAGCCGTCTGGCTCTGAGGGGCGGGGACGTCCGGAAACCTCTGAGCTGTGCCCCGGAGACTTTGTCACTTAGAAGTATTTGCCAGTTTGTTGCTAAATACAGATCTCTGACTTCATCTTTGTTTTTTCTTTTCACCTGTAAAGGTTCTTCCGGAGTCCTTTTGCATTCTCTCCATTCCTAAATCACAGTATTGAGATTAGCTCTGGCGTAAATCTAGCAGGAGGAAATGATTCACTTGTTTTTCATCCAAAGGTCACAAGCTGGAAATTAAATCCCCATAAGGGGGATTTATTGGCCTGCTGTGGTCAATATGCAACGAAGATTATCTTGCATAAATAATGTGTGCACGGGACTGCCCATCTCCTAGGGGCCTTGCCCAAATCTTTATTTAAAGCTACATAATTAGAGAAGAAATGTTGTGTCCAGGCCATTGAGTGCAGATGAATTTAATAACTAGTCATTGTTTTTATGTCAGAGTTTGATGTTGTTTTAAAATGTCAGAACCAAGTGCAGATTTCTGTGCCCAGGAGTCCCACGGATCCCCGACTCCGTGTCTGGGGGCCGCCGCACGGCGCCTGCAGGCCGCCCCGGCGCAGCCAGTCCCGGTGCAGCCAGTCCCGGTGCAGCGGGCCTCACAGTTTCCCGTGAGCCTCAGTGTGTCCGCTGAGCTCAGGGTGGGGCCGGTGGCGCGCGGTCTTCCCAGCTCACGTTAATTGGACCTTGGAACTGGGTGATTTGTTTTTCTTGTCTCTGTAGTTACCTCTTGGGCTTGGCTGTCAGGGAAATGTTTAATTTTCAGTGTGTCTCCAGTTACCCCGAAGATCTATCAACAGAAACAGATGAGTTCCCCCACACTTACTCTCTTCGAAATGCTCCCTTTAAAGGCAGAGGACACGCGGGCCTGTCCACCTCGCCTGAGGGTCCGGGATAGCGCACCCCGGACCAGCAGGGGAGCAGCCCGCCCACGCTGGACGCCAGTGGGCTCCGTGTTGCCCGCGCTTCCTCGGAGGAGAGGGTCTTTGTTGTAGTCTCTTCATCCGACGAAGAAAAAGATTTAAACAGGTACTTCGCAATATTTGGAGTCCAACCTGTTTAATTAAAAATGAATTAAAATCAGGAGAGATGAGAAAGAACGGACAGAATTTTCAGCAAAGGGAGGCTTGCATTTTAAAATTCAGAAGACCACCCTCCTTCCAGCCAAGAATAAATTGGAAACTATTTTAATTGACATGGATACTGCAATTCAACTGTTACTAGAAAGACAGATTAGTTGATTGATTTGCATTTTAATAAAACTAATACTTTACATTTTGGTAGCTAATGCTTATTTTTAAATGACTTGAGAACCCTTATCAAGTTTCAGTCCAGAGCCCTTTTTCAGTGTTGACGGAGGCACTCCCGTTTGTGTGGGGTTGGCTTATTTTCTTTCTGCCCAGCTGACGCCCTCACGCCCCTGAAGCCCTCCCCGGTGCAGGGAGGCCGGGCGGCCACACTGGACACCCAGCCCGGGTTCCTGTGAGGGGCCGGGAGCGGGCGCTGGGCCTCTCCCCTCAGGACAGAGAAGATGAGGCTGGTTTCTTGTCTTCATTCATTTTACATTAAAAATTAACTGAGGGAAGGAGAAGGAACGAACGGCCGAGAGACTCGGCTGTCGTCCCACCCCCTCCTCACCGACGTTTAGCGGCAGCCCTCGGGCTGCGGGGGTGGCCCGTCTCCCCCCAGCGGTAGGGGCGAGGCTTGGTTCTCACCACCTTCGGACTGCGCACATTTTCCACTCACCCTTTACGATCAGTGGGAACCCAGCACCCACGTGACCCTGCTGCCCGCTCCCCCTCCGCCTAACGCGCACACACCGCCAGTTGAGAGCTAGTGGTGCGTAGTATACTCTGCATTTTAATGTGAAAGAGTACAGTAAAAGGTTATTTCCATGTTTTAGCAGATATTTAAGTATTTTAATTGCTAACTTACAATTCCATTTGGAGCATGTATCTTCAGTACTTAACCAAATCCCCTGTCGCTGAACATGTAAATTGTTAATTATTTGCTATTATGAATAATGTTACAGGGAAATATTTGGGCATAAAGCTTGTTTGTTTTTCAAAATTATTCTTTTTCTTGGCATATATTTTTGGGAACAAAGTGACCCCAGTGCAAGAACTTGAGTGTTTTGAAGGCTGTCGGTGCGGCCGGAGGGGAGACGGCCCTGGAGCCTGACCCTGGGGCTTTCTTCTTGCTCCCCAGGGAACCCTGCGAATCTGCATCCTCCTGGGGCGGGGGGGGGGGGGGGGGGAGGCGGGGGGGGGCGGGGGGGGTTCAAGAGCTACCGCCTGGACAGTGTCCGGGGGAGACGCTCCCGCGAAAGATGGTGGATAAGCAGAAAGTGACACCATCTTGCCCCGCCCCGCCCCCCTGGGTTTCTGGTTGTGGCCCCCCCCCCCCCCCCCCCCATCTAGTTTGTTCTCACCCTCCCGTCTGGTTTTCGTGCTCTGGCTCCTCCCAGGGCCTTGGTCCCGGGGTCTCAGGTGGGGCTCGGTCACCACGTGTGGGTCCGCCTTCCCCCCAGCTGCTCGCTGCTGTTTGCCGTGTAGCCGTAGCCGTTCTCTCCAGGGGGTCTCGGCCCAGACCGCCCAGTCAGCGTTGTTCACAAACCCCGAGAGCCGGCAGGACACCGGGGAAGGCCCAGTCCAACCCTTTCGGCAACACACTGCATCGGCCTCCGGCCGAGGAAGCCGGTTTCCTCGCGGAGGGTGACTTTCCTGGTCTCCCGGGCACGGCCAGGGCCTCCCCCCGGTGCAGGCCGCTACACCATTTCTTCCGGCAGGAGCCGAGTTGGAGGGCTCACAATGAATCCAGATGCGACGTTCGTCATGAACCCTGGAACTGTTTCCCAGAACATCACGGTCACTCTGCACCTGGAATGTGTTGATGCCCAGCCCGTGTCTGCCTGGGGTAGGCTCACCACCCGGGCAGCCTCACGTCTCGGGGGAACCTCACCCGCCGTGCAGGCAGAGGCCGTCCCAGGAGAGGAAGGGGCTCCGGTCAGAAGTGGGCGTGCCCTGTGCCCCGGGGCCTGGCTGCCCCTCTGGCGAGGCCGTGCTAGTCCCACCCTGCGCACTTGCAAATACGAGCGTGAGCCTTGTCTAAAGCGCACGAACCTTGCTTTCTGCACCCGAGGTTGTGCTTCTACTTTTTAAATTTATGTACGTGCCTGTGTATTGGGGCAGCTGTGCTAGGAATTAAATTGAGCTTTTCTTTTTCATTTTTCTTTAAAGCTTACCTCATTTTATTTACATCTTTTTTTTTACTTCCTCTGTCTTCATAACATTTCAAAAATGATTGCCAGTAATTTGTTAAGTTCGTGAACTGATTCTCTCAAGTCCAGCGGGTCCCTGTCGCCAGCGGGTGTGTGTGCATTCCCATCGTCCACAGCTCTGTCGTTGAAGCCGTTACCAGCTCCCTGTCTGCAGAGAAGGGCGGCGTGACCACAGGGAGTCTGCCCGATCTAACTTTTGTCTTCCTCGCTTACCTATAGATTTCCTTTCCCGTGCTTTTCTTGCCCATGGTGTGGGGTCTGCCAATACGGTCCTTGCCTCAGCAGCATTTATATTCCTGGGAAGTTTGCTTGGTTTATTTCCCCCTGTTGAGGGTTCTCAGTTCATTTGTTGAGGTCAAGGACACTGAATTCTCAAGAAAGAAAATTTAAAAAACATTAAAAAAAGAGTAGTCCCACGTCACTGATAGGGTAGAAAAAATAAGGTCCCTGATAGACACTGTGACAGTAATGTATAAAGATTCCTGCCCACCCCCACCCCCACCCTCCCCCTTCAGGACTGGATTGGAAACGAGATCAGCCTGCCCTGGGCCGGCAGGCTCCTTGTCTCGTGGGGCTGGCTGCTTCCTCGCAGGTCTGTCCTCCCCGAGGTAGGGGGCTGTAATTATTTAGGGGCGTGTCGCCCTGTCTAACAGAGATGGGGGGAGCATAGCTGGTTTTAGAACGGACTTACGTGATGTTCTGAGTCAAGAATATAGGAATGAAAAGTGGAGTCATGGGGAGAAAACTGCACTAGAAATCAAGCCTGTTAGGATGTGACCTTGAGGAAGTCTTTTGACCTTTGGCCTCAGGGTCTTCACATTAGTGTGAGGGTCAAGTAAGCTGGTTTCTGAGGACCTTCCAGATCTGCAGCAGCTGCTTCTAAAGTAAAGGCAGTGTGGTGGTTTGGGTTTAGCAGAGGTGCAAGAATATTTTTCCACATCCATTAATTCAGCTATTTATTGACCTCCTACTGTGTGCCAGGCCCCGGTAGAAGCTTAGCAAAAGGGTGTGTCGGCAGGTGGCACAGTCTGCGGGCGGGCCTCTGTTCCCTCCTGCAGAGTTCCGCATCCTCTAGTTGGGGCCTGATCAACTCATCAGATCTGCTGGAGTCGCCTTTGTTAATCCTGGCTGGTCCTCTTGGAAGCTCGGCTCTGAGCACATTCCTGGCTTGGCCTCGCTTTCCCAAGGTTCTGCTTCTCCAAGGTGAGAGGTCAGCCTGGCAGGAGGGCAGGAGCCCTGGTGCTCTTGGGCCCTTCCTCCCAGGGCTCCAGCGGCTGCCTCGGTGAGCCCAGCCTGCAGGACAGCCAGGTGCATCAGCATGCAGGTGTGGCTGGCACCGAGCAGGAAGCAATTAGCCTGCTGCTCTGTATTTCTGCCTCCTCAGACAGGGCAGCTCTGAACACGAGGATTCCTTGGTGGCCAGCTGCCTCCCTCGCTCCTGTGAGCTGTCCTGGGGAGCCTGGAGACGCCTCCTCCAGCGCTCGGAGTGTCCAGAGCATGAGGGCCCGAGCTGTGCAACAGAACTCGGGGGGCGTCGTGGGGACTAGCATCCTTTCACTGTGCCATCCCACCCCTTGTGGCTTTTGAGCACCTGCGGGGTGGCCAGTGGCCACTGTACTGGATAGCTCAGGTCGATGCGAATAGTTTCCGACCTTTTGCAAGTTATACCAAACACCGAACCTGAAAATGAGGACGATGATCCACAGATGGGCTGGCGAGAGCTCCAGCTGTCCCGGGGCTGCGGGCACAGTGCTGCCTGCACCTACCAGGTAGGTGTGCAGGAGGTGGCGGGCGGGTGGCGCGTGGCCTGGGGCCCCAGGAGGGTGTGAGGAAGCCGGTCTTCCTGCCTCGCGCCCAGAGGGCGGAGGGGAGTCCCTGGGGGGCCAACCGGCCCCCTCTCCTGAGGGATCAGTCAGGGAACTGACTCCCTGAGGCCATAAAATTGTTTCCCAGTTTGACTCTTGTGTCCTTTAAAGTTGTAGCACACTGCACTTGGTTTTAAGAGCTAAATGTAAGGCTAATACGGAACACTTTAGGCGTGATAACTCCGAGTTCACATTGTTAGTGGAGATAAGCAGGAAGGAGCAGGTGCTTTTGAATTTACTTATCAGCCTTTCAGCAGGCTCCCGGGCCGCCGCACCCCCACCTGGGCGCTGTGATGCTCCGCAGGATCTCGGGAAAGGAGGCTTCCCCAGGCCCGGGGGCCTCCGTTTCATCCGCTGACCTCGCTGGTAAGGCCAGGCTTTGTTCCCGGCGGGGGTGCGGGCCCAGGCGCGGGCGGCGGCCGGCAGGGAGCCGCGGCTGAGCGGCGAGCCCCCGCCCGCCGGCGCCTCGAGCCTTCGGAGGGGGCCCTGCGGAGACTTCGCGTTTTAAGGTCACATCCTGATCTTGGAGAAGGAGGGTAAGAGGGGACCGACGTGAGCCCTAGTTCTCAGTTATATAATTAAGCCGAGATTTTCCTTCCTGAAGGAACAAAAAGAGGCCAAGGACAGACTAATTGAAACCTCAAGGTTGCTTCTCCGAGAGTGGCCTGAGCGCTGGGCCAGGGCGGACGGCCACCTCCGGCTGGCGCCCGGGGTCCCCGCTGCCCCGCCGCCTGCCATCCCCGGAGGGGTGCTGCTGGGCATGGGCGCCTCCCCTCTGCGTTTTTACATTAAGCCTTTGCTTCTCTTGGCCCAAACAGGGAGGCCCACGCCGGGGCTGAGCACGCGGCCACCTCCTGGGCCGCATGACTCCCCTCCTGTCGCCCTGGCCGGTCAGCCGCTCCCGCAAACAGCAGCGCCGCGCAGCCCAGACGGCCGGCCCCAGGGGCCTTAAAAGGCCCGCCTCTCTCTGCGAGGACGTCAGCCGGGCTGGCTCTGCTGAAGTCGCTCATTACCAGATAAGTGATGGTAAAATAGTGATGCTTTATTAATTGCAGATATGGCTGCTAATTAGAACCCAGGCGTGTGCTCTTTGTACCTGTTCCTACGGTCGCTCCGGAGTGGAAGGACTTGCTGCCTCTCCCTCCCTCTCCCCACCCCCAGAAGAGAATTTCAACTTTAAGACAAACAACTTCATTTACAAGTGTGTCTCTAATTAGCTGCAGAATTAGGAAAGCTGAGTTTTCCCCCATAGATCGGCTGAACCCTCGAGGGAGACTGGTGGAATAGAGAGAATCGCATTTCCAATTATTTTGTTGAATTGCTAATTTAGTTATTGTGCCTGGTGTAATTGTGATGGGTATTGGGTGTGCAATTCAATTTGTTTTAAATATTTGTGGGAAGGCTGATCAGTAATGGAGCTGACCTATTTTGTGGCCCAAATTGAGGGAAAAAAAGGCTAAAACACAACAGCCACAAAGATATAGTTTGTTTCCATTTTTATTTTGATCTCGCTCATCCCTTTTAAGACCATTGATGCAACAAAAGGATTAAATTAAAAGATGACAGCGCTTTGATCTTCTCCCTTTGAAAGCTTAACTGTCCTTGGCAGTTCACCGTGCGGACACGTTCGGGAGAGCTGTGCACGCGCTGCCGCCGGAGGTGAGCAGCGCCGCCTCCCGCGACCGACCGCGTCTCCGCGTGCGCCCGGAAGTGGTTTGGGAGTTGGACTCCGGAGACCAGGCACGCCGCGGAGACACACACGGCAGGCAGGCCTGGTTCCAGACCGCAACAAGGTGAATATCGCAATAAAGTGAGTTGAAATATTTTTGCTGGAGGAGGGTCTTGCCTTCAGTTCATAAAAAATGCAACATCTGTGAAGCACGAGAAAACGAGGTGAACCTGTGGTGTGTCAAGTAGTGAGGTGCCTGCAACAAATGCTGTTAAGTCATTGGAGCTGCTGGGCCCAGCCTGGGGGCCCGCTGAAAAGGAAGGAGCCTTCCCACCAGGGAGCGCCGTGTGCAGGGCTGGTGGCCAGGAGACCCACCTCGGTGGCGTCGGCACAGTCCTCGCCCCAGGTAGGCCCCGCTGCTCCTTGGCTGAGCCTGTGCAGTCGTGAGGAGAGTGAGGTGACTCCAGGTGAGCTCCTTGATGGCCGAGTGTGAACTCCCCTCTTCAGGGTCTCCCCATCTCCCCACCACTCAGCCAGTGTCTGCACCAGAGGGAGAGTCTGTGGTCTGATACTCTTTACCGGCCTGTTGGGTGCTGGGCGAATCCATCCAGCGTGGGCCTGGAGTGGGGCTGCGGCTTGTGTGGGCTCTTCCCAGCAGGAAGAGCAACGGGTGGGGCTCCGCTGGGACTTGAGGCCACAGAGTGCGAAGCAGAGTGCAAAGCTGGGACTTGAGGGCTCCAAAGCAGGAGCTTTCCGCCTTGGTTATTGTGAAATTAGTGTGTGTGTACCAGGTGCTGCTCTGCCCAGGGTCGCTTGCAGGTAGATGGAGCTGCTGGGCCTCACCAGGCCTCTCGCACCCCTCCCTCCCTGCCCCCCCTCTTTCTCAGACACAGGGCGGGGCTAGGTGGGGCTAGGTCCAGGTCCAGAGGGTGGTGGACCAGAGTAGATTTTGAGGATGTTAATAATAAAATCCGTATGGAAGCAGCTGACTTTGACTCTAAAAGAATCACTTTGTAACTCAATTAGGTGCCAGGGTCAATTTCTGCGCTTAGCTGCTGAGTAGAACTTGGTTGTTCTGTGTGACAGATGACCAGGGCCCGCGGAAGGCACTTCGGGCGCATGTGGTCTCGCGTCTCTCTACACAAGCTTTTCTGGAGGAACCAGGAGAGAGACCTAGTGGACACCGATGCCGATCTTGACGACCTGGGTCCGTGGGTGGCGGGCGGTGGTCGGGGAGGAGCTTGTGGAAACATGTGCGAAGGCTGGAGGGCAGGCTCTGGGCGTGAGGGCGCCCCTCCCCTGTGCTGGTTACAGTTTCTACAGCTTTCATGTGGGGTGTAATTTACCTACCATAAAATTCACCCATTGTAAAGACACAATTCAGTGATTTTTAGTAAATTTGTAGAGTCACGCCTTCATCAACATGCTCATCACTTTTAGAATCTTCTCACCCCCCAGCAAATGACTCTGCACTGACTTGCAGTCACCCACAGTTCCGCTGCGGCCACCCCACAATCGCCGGCCTGCTCTCCGTGTCGGTAGGTCTCTCCTGAATGTTTCCTATAAGAAGAGTCACACAGTGTGTAGTCTTTGTGCCTGGCTTCCCTCCCTTAGCATGAGGTTCATCCATGTCATCCAACATCAATAGTTTCTTTTTGTGGCTGACTCGGACCCATTGAATGGACATACCGCATTTTGTTTATCTCTTTGCCTACTGATGAACATTTGGATTGTTTCCAAATTATGTACAGAGCTGATGCCAACAGTCACAGGGCTTTGTGGGGTGTGTTTTCATTGCTCTTGGATAGAGACTGAGGCGTGGGATTCCGGATCAGATGCTAAGTTTATGTTTAACGTTTTAAGAAATTGTCTAACTGCTCTCCAAAGTGGCCGCACCACTGCACACGCCCACCAGCGTTGTGTGAGGTTCCAGGCGCTCCGAGTCCCTGTTCAGACCCTTGTTATTGTCAGTCTTGTGATGCCAGCCATTCGAGCACGTAGCAGACACTCACAGTGGGTTTCACTCATACTTCTCCAACGACTCAAGACGTGGGGCAGCTTTGTATGCGTTTGTTAGCCATTCGTGTTTATCTTCTTTGGCAGAATGTGGATTCAAATCTTTTGCTTATTTTTAATTGAGTTGCTTGCCTTATTGGGTTGTAGGAATTCTCTGAGTAAATACAAATCCTTTGTCCCATACATGATTTTCTCCCATTCTGTAGCATGCCTTTTCATTTTCCTAATGCTGTCTCTTGAATCACAAACATTTATAATTTTGATGGTCTCATTTATCAACTTTTTTTCTTTGATGGACTGTTTCTGGTGTCAGATCTAAAAACTTTGCCCAACTCAAGATCACACATATTTTCTCCTGTGTTTTCCTCCAGAAACAATCCTTATATTTGGATTTACATTTGGATTTTTATAGTTTTAATCCTTACAGTTAGGCCTATAATCCATTTTCAGTTAATTTTTACATGTAGGGCAAGGATCTAAAAATATAATTTTGCATGTGCATATCAATTGTTCCAGTACCTCTTGTTGAAAAGACTATTTTCCCCCATTGAATTGCCTTGACCCCTTTGTTGAAAATCAGTTAACCATAAATGAGAATTTATTTCTGGTCTCTTAATTTCATTCCATTCTATTTGCCTATTTTTATATGACTGAAAGTTTTGAAATGAGGCTAAGTCCTCCAACTTTTTTATATCAAAATCATTTTGGCTATTCTGGATCTTTGCATTTCCATATGAATTTTAGGATAAATGTGTTAATTTCTGTAGACGTGCGGGCCTGGATTCTGATAGGCGTACTCTGAGTCTGTAGGTCAGTTTAGGGAGAAGAGCTGTCTGAACACCGCTGACTGTTCCGTCCATGACCGTGGATGTCTCTTCATGGATTCACGTTCCATTTCTCTCAGCAGTGCTGTACAATTTTCAGTGTACGAGTCTTGCACTTCTTTTGTTAAATTTATTCCTAAGTATTTTATTGCTTTGATGCTATCCATGACATGCTTCCTTAATTTCATTTTTAGGTTGTTGCTATTATATAAACATACAATTGATTTTTTAAAATTTTAAAAAGATTTTATTTAGAGAGAGGGGAAGAGAAGGAGAAAAGAGAGGGAGAGAAACACCAACATGTGGTTGCCCCTTGTGCACCCCTCACTGGGGACCTGGCCTGCAGCCCAGGCATGTGCCCTGACTGGGAGTTGAACTGGCGACCTTTTGGTTCTCAGGTTGGTGCTCTTCCACTGAGCCACACCAGCCAGAGCACAACTGATTTTTTTTTTTTTATGTTTTGGCATTGCACTCTGTGACTTTGCTGAATATATTACTTCTAGTTTGTAAAAATGAATTCCTTACACAGAATCATGCCATTTGTGACTAAAGACTGTTTTAACCCTTTCTTTCCAATCTACAAGGTTTTACTTTTTATTTGGTTAGCCTGTTGCCCTGGCTAGCACCTCCAACACGATGCCGAGTAGAAGTGGAGAGAGTCAGCCACCGTCCTTGCCTTCCTCCAGATCTCAGGAGGACCAGCGCTTCCTCCTCACCACTGAGCATGACGTTGTGGTTTGTCATAGATGCCTTTTCTCAAGCTGAGGAGATCCCTTTCTCATTATAGTTTGTGGCGTGTTTTTATCTGGAATGGATGTTGAATTTTATCAAATGATTCTTCTGCATCTGTTGAGATGATCATGTGGCTTTTGTCCCTTATTCTGTTAATGTGGTATATTCCATTAATTGATTTGGATGTTTAAACTTTGCACTCCTGGGAGAAATCTCACCTGGCTACGGTGTGTAATATTTTTACACGTTGCTGGGTTTGGTTCGCTGGTGTTCGCTAAGGATGTTGTGTCTGTCTTCATGAGGAACCCTGGTCCCTAGTTTTCTTGTGAAGCCTTTGCCTTTGGCATCAGGATAACGCTGGCTCATAGAGGGAATAGGAAAGTGTTTCTCTCTGTTTTCTGGAAGAGTTGGGGAAAGAACAGTGTCTCTTCTTTAAACAGTTGAAGAGAACTCGCCAGGGATGCCGTGCAGGATGGGCCGGGCTTTGCTCTGTGGAGGGATTGTTCACTAAGTTAGTTCCTTTACTTGTTGCAGGTCTATTCAGAGTTTTCTGTTTCTTATGCCAGTTTTGGTATTTGTGTCTTTCTAGGAATTTGTTCATTTTATCTAAGTCATCTGATTTGTTGGCATAAAGTTGTTTATAGTATTTCTTTATAATCCATTTGATTTCAGTAGGGTCCCTAACAATGATGCCTTTTATTCCTGGTTTTGGAAATGTTATCTTCTCTCTTTTCTTTTTGCTTGTCAATTTTGTTGCTATAAAATTCATATAACTTTGGTTTTATTAATATTTCTCCACTATTTTTCTATTTTATCTTTCTAATCTTTATTTTCCCTTAATTCTGCTTGCTTTGGGTTCAGTCTGTGCTCTTTTTCAGTTTCTTAAGAGGAAGTTTAAGTAATTGATCCAGACCTGTTACTGCTGAGAGTTGTCTATTTCTTGTTTCATTTACTTCTGTCAGTTTTTGCTTTATGTACATACATCTGAAAACAGAGACCCATAAGTTGGGGAGGGAGCGTGAGTGAAAGTGAGAGCAAGCTGTTTTCTGTTTTTTCTTTTTGTTGTTATTGTTGTTAAGAGCCATCCTAATGGGTATGAAGTAGTATCTCATTGAGGTTGGTTTGCATATCTCAACTGTTTGTGATATTGAGCACCTTTTCACAAGCTTGTTGGCCATTTGTATATAATCTCCAGAGAAACATCTACTCAAGTCGTATACCCATGTTAAAATCGAGTTATTTGGGTTTTTGTTATGAAATTATAGATGCTTTATGTATTCTGCATATTGTCCCTTATTAGATATGTGATTTGCACTTACTATATACCTTAAGTTAGTATTCATCTCAAAAAGAAAATAACTTTAATTCTGGCGAAATAAAAACTTGGTTCTAATATATGTGATTATATTTTACATTTATATTTGCTATAAACCCAAAATACAGACATATATTCTATGAAATCTTATGTCTTTTAACAAAGTTAATGAGAACATACAGTCTTTTATATTTACCTGTATTTACCTTTTCAAATTCCCTTCTTATCTTTGTGTAGATTCAACTTACCGTCTGGGACCATTTCTTTTCAGCCTTAATAACTGCCTTTAATATTTCTTGTAAGGCAAGTCTTCTAACAACATATTCTTGAAATCCTTTTTTCTTTTTTTCATCTTTGAAAAAGATTCATCTTTGTTTTAAGGATAGTTTTGCTGGGTATGGGACTTTTGATTGACAGGGTTTTGTTTTGTTTTTTAAATTTGGTGGCACTTTGAATCCATCAGCCCACTGCCTCTGGCTTTCATTGCTGTCGTTTTTTAATCGTTCCTCTATATGTGAAGAGTTGTTTTCCTCTAGCTTCTTTCAAGATTTTCTCTTCGTCTTTCAGCAAGTTGGCTGTGATATAGAGCTAGGTATAAAATTTGTGTGTTTATCTTCTTCGGGCTTATTGAGCTTTTTAGATCTGCAGATTATTTTGCATCAATTTGGGAGGCTTTCCTCCTTTATTTCTTCAAATATCCTTTGTGCCCCTTTCTCCGTCTTCTTCTCTTCTGATGCTCCCATTACATATAAATCGGTTCAGTTGATGTAATTGCATGGGCCTCCGAGGCTGTGTTCACTTTTCAGTCATTCTCCGGATAATTTCCACTGCTCTGTCTTCAAGTGCACGGACTCTTCTGCTTCCTTGAATCTATTTAGTCCCTCCTGTTAATTTTTATTTGCTATTGTACTTTTCAACTCCAGAATATTTTTTATTGTAGTAAAATATACATAACATAAATGTTACCATTTTAACGTTTTTAACGTTTTTAAGTGTACAGTCCAGGGGCATTAAGTACATTCATGTCGTTGTGCCACCATCACCACCGTCCACCTCAGGAACCTCCTCATCACCCCAGACCGAAGCTCTGCACCCACTGCCAGTAACTCCCCATTCCTCCTCCCTGTTCTGCTCTGTGAACTTGACAATCCTAGATATCCCCTAGAAGTGGAATGGTACGATAGTGTCCGTTTTGTGTCTGGCATCAAATTGTCTCAGTGTAATGTCTTCAAGGTTTATCCACATTGTAGCGTGTATCAGAATTTTATTCAGAATTTATTTTAAAATAATTTCTACGGTAGCTGATTTAAAGTCTTCATCTGCAAATTCTAGCATCTGGACCCACATAAAAACAGTTTTTATTGATTTTTTTTCCTGAGGATAGGTTATACTTTCCTGTTTCTTTGAATGTCTCATAATTTTTCGTTAAATTAAATATTTTAATATAGCAACTATGGATTCTAATTTTTCTCCCTGAAGGTTGTTTACTTTGTTTCATTGTATTTAATAACTTGACTAAATTTGTGGATTTTATCTCCTCTGTGGTTAAGCCTAGCTTCGAAGTATCACCCTTGTGCCCAATGGTTAGCCAGTCATCTACTGGTCAGCCAGTGATGTGGGCAGCTGATGTGCTCAAAGACCTTGTACCATTAAGTCTTCCATACACTGTTGGTAGCTGTGTGTGTGTGTGTGTGTGTGTGTGTGTGTGTGAGAGAGAGAGAGAGAGAGAGAGAGAGGAGGGCAAGCAAGTATTGGAGAGCACATTAAAAATTTAGGCAGGCCTTGGCCGGGTGGCTGTGTCGGTTGGAGTGTTGTCCTGTACACCAAAAAGTTGTGGGTTCGATCCCCAGTCAGGGCAAATACAGGAGGCTACCAATCAATGTTTCTCTCACATTGATTTTTCTCTTTCTCTTTCTCCTTTCCTCTCTCTTTAAAATCAATAAACGTATCCTCGGGTGAGGATTAAAAAAACTGGGCAGTTTTTAAGCATGCCCTGGCTTTTACTTTCTGATGGGACCTCTTGAATCTCCTCTTCATGTGCTTACAGGTTCACGGTCAGTTAGGGATGGGTGCATGGCTTCCAGGGGTGTCCAGCCTTTTGGTGTCTCTGGGCCACACTGGAAGATGAGTTGTCTTGGGCCACACATTAAATACCTTGCAACACATAATCACCAAAAAATCTAGTAATGTTTTAAGTAAACTTATGATTTTGTGTTGGGCTGCATTCATAGCCATCCTGAGCCACATGCAGCCCGCAGGCGGCAGGTTGGACACCCCGGGACCTTCTCTGTGGGGAGCTTATCAGGTTCCCTGAAGGCTGTGTCATTTCTATTACATTTTCGGCTAGGCTACTGATCTGTCTTTTGCCTCTAAGATTACTACTTCTACTAACAATGCCATTGGGTATGAAATATTTTTATCCAGGCTTCAGCTTAAATCTTAGATCAGAATCCTTCTGGAGCTGAAAGAGACCGTATGGGTCAGATACGTTATTTCCCTGCTGATGGAGTCGCGGTTCACTCCCATCGCTTGGCCACTTCCTTAGTGTCCTCTTCTGAACACGCTTTCTCCTTTGCAACATGGATGGACCGAGAATTTCCCAAATTTTCAATGTCTGCTTCCCTTTTGAACAATTACTTCTCTAAATCATTGCTCTCTTCTCACATTTTACTACAAGCGCAGGAGAGAAGCTAGGCTATGCCTTCCGTTCTTTGCTTAGAAATAGCTTCAGTCAAATATCTAATTTCATTGCTCACAAGTCCTACCGTAAGAAAGGAACACAAGCCAGCCAAGTTCCTTGCCACTAGGTGACAAAGATCGCCTTTCCCGTTTCCAACCACATGCTCCTCCTTTCTGAGTGAGGCCCTCGGAACGGGCCTCACTGTCCACACAGCTGCCGGCACTCTGAGCGCAAACTGCTCAGGTTTCTTCAAGACGATGGACGCGTCCTCCCCAGCGCTCCTGTCCTGAGCCCTCACCCACATCGCCTTTACGGTTCTGTTCATGGCGATGTGGGCTTTTTCTAGCAGGGACCTCCACTCTTCCAGCCGCTGCCCACCACCCAGTTCCAAGGCTGCTTCCACATTTCTAGGTTTATTATAGCAGCTCCTCACCCCTGGTATCAATTCAGCCTAACTGAGGTATAACTGACATACAGAATTATACGATATTAAAGTATGCATCACGGCGATTTGCTATCGACTGTGAAAGGATCCCCTCATACAGTTAACACATCCACCAGCTCACACAGTTACCCTTGTGTGTGTGTGTGTGAACATTCAAGTTCTACTCTATTGTCAATTTAACTTTATAACACAATGCAACACAGTGCTGTTAACTATGGTCACCATGACGTACATTAGACCCTCAGATCTCATTCATCCTGTAGCTGAAGGTCTGTCTTCTCTCACCACCCTTTCCCTGTGTCTTCCACACCCCACCCCTAGCCCTTGGCAACCGCTTTTCTACTCTATTTCAATGAATTTGACTTTTTGTTTTTTAAAAGATTCCACATATGAGTGATACCAGGCTGTACTTATCTTTCTCTGGCTTATTTCACAAAGCGCAATGCCTTCGAGTTCCATCTACGTTGTCACAAATAGGATTTCCTTCTTTCCCACGGTTGAATTATGTTCCATTGTGCCTACACACCACATCTTAACCCACTCATTCACTGATCGGCACTTGGGTTGTTTTCATATCCTGCTCTCATTTCCCTTGGATGGATATACCCAGAAGTGGGATTGTTGGGCCATTCAGTGCACTCTTTTTAAGTTTCTGAGGAACACGTTTTCCATAGTGGCTGCACCAATTTACGTTCCTGCTGACAGTGCACAAGGGTTCCCTTTGCTCCACATCCTCACCAACACCTATCTCGTGTCCTTTTGATGGCGGCCATTCCACCAGGTACAGGCGGTTATCTTACTGTGGTTTAGATTTGCATTTCTTTGATGATTAGGGGTGTTGAGCACCTTTGCTTGTCCTTGTGCCTTTTATGGCCATTTGTTTAATCTTGGGAAAATGTCTATTCAGTTCCTCTGTCCTTTTTTGGATCAGATTTTTTTTTTTTGCTATTGTTATGAGTTCTTTATATATTGGATATTACCTTTATCAAATATATAATTTGCAAATACTTCCTCCCATTCTGTTCATTGCATTTTTATTTGTTTTGTTGATTGCTTCCTTTGCTGTGCAGAAGCTTTTTAGTTTGATGTAGTCCCACTTGTTTATTTCTGCTTTTGTTGCCTTTACTTTCATCTCCAAGACTGATGTCAAGGAGCTGAGACCCTATATCTTCTTCTAGGAGTTTTATGGTTTCAGGTTTTGCCTTCAGGTTCAAATGTTTAATTCCATCTTGAGTTGATTTTTTGTGTATGGTGTAAGATAAGGGTCTAGTTTCATTTTCTTGCATGCAGCTGTCTGGTCTTCCCAGCACCATTTACTGGAGACTGTTCTTTCCTCATTGTATGTTTCTGGGTTTGTCTTAAATTCATTGTCCATGTATGTATGGGGTTATTTCTGGGCTCTCCATTATGTTCCATTGATCTATGTGCCTGTTCTTATGCCAGTACCATACTGTTTTGATGACTAGAGCTTTGTAATATAGTTTGAAATCAGAACATGTGGTGCCTCCAGACTTGTTCTTCTTTTTAAAGATTGCTTTGGTTACTCAGTGTCTTTTGTGGTTCCATACTAATTGTAAGATAGTTTTTCTTTCTGTGAAAAATGTCACTGGGATTTTGATACAGACTGTATGGAATCTGTAGATTGTTTTGGGTGCTATGGACATTTTAACAAAATTAATTCTTCCAATCCATGAGCATGGAGTATCTTTCTTTTTATTTGTGCCTTCTTCAGTTTCTTTCATCTTATAATGTCTTATAATTTTCAGTGTCCAGATCTTTGACCTCCTTGGTAAAATTTATGCCTAGGTGTTTTATTCCTTTTGGTTGAATTATAAATGGGAGTTTCCTAATTTCTCTCTGATAGTTCATCAGTAGTGTATAGAAATGCAACTGACTTTTGTACAATATATTAATTTGTATCCTGCCACTTTACTAAATTCATTCATTAGTTCTAAGAGTTTTTTTTTTCATGGAGACTTTAGAGTTCTCTATGTATATCATGCCATTTGCAAATGGAGTGTTTTATTTCCTCCTTTCCAAGGTGGATGCCTTTTCTTTCTTTCTGGCCTAATTGCTCTGGCTAGGATTTATATGTTTAATGACTGGGCATCCTCCTGGCTGCTGTGGCTCAGTGGATTGAGTGCTGGCCTGTGAACCAAAGGGTCGCTGGTTTGATTCCCTGTCAGGGAATATGCTTGGGTTGCAGGCCAGGTCCCCAGTAGGGGGCGTGTGAGAGGCGACCATACATTGATGTTTCTCTTTCTCTTTCTCCCTCCTTTCCCTTCTCTCTAAATAAATAAATAAATAAATAAAATATTAAGAATGGGCATCCTTGTCTTATTTCTGATCTTCCAGCTTTACACTGATTAGTTTTTTTTAAGTATCTTTTTTTTAAGATTTTATTTATTTATTTGTTTGTTTTTAGAGAGGGAAGGGAGGGAGAAGGAGAGAGAGAGAGATACATCAATGTGCGGTTGCTGGGGGCTGTGGCCTGCAACCCAGGCATGTGCCCTGACTGGGAATCAAACCTACAATGCTTTGGTTCGCAGCCTACACTCAATCCACTGAACTACGCCAGCCAGGGCCTACACTGTTTAGTTTGATGTTAGCTATGGGCTTGTCATATATGGCCTTTATTATGTGGAGGTACATTCCTCCTTTTCCCAGCTGCTTCCACATTTTTAGGTTTGTTACAGCAGCACCTCATTCCTGGCATGGGAGTTTCCAAGTTTTTGTCAGTCCATTTGAGCTGTCATAACAAAACACCACAGACTGGGTAGTTTGTGAACAACAGACATTTATTTCTCACAGTTCTGGAAGTCAGAGATCAGGGTGTGAGCGTGGTCAGGCGAGGGTTTTCTCCTGGGTGGCACACTTGTGTCCCCACGTGACGGGATGGGGTCTCTCAGGACCCTCTGTGTAAGGCACTAATTCCATCCTCATGACTTAAAGCCTCTCTCCAAGTCCCCACCTGCTAACACCCACACTTGTTGACGTTGGGGTTTCGGTCTGTCAGTTTGGGAGGGGGTGCACAGATAGTCCAACTGCAGCGCTCCCCAGCGATACTTGTGCTTCATGGCCATGCAGCTCAATACCTAGCGACAGTCCCTAGACCTGCTTTTGTAAGGGGGTGCTTCTCTGAGAATGCTCTGCGAGGAAGGCTCTCCTGAGTGCCGCAGGTCCCCTATCTTGTGAGCACAAGGAAGGGACAGGGTTTGGAGGAATCTGACATTTGAAAATGTGTTCCCAGTGCCCACTCGTTGGTCCACATTAACTAATTTAGGTAATTTTCAAAAAGCCACTTGGAGGTCCTTGTTGTTGTCCATACTTCACACTTAGGAGTCCGGAGGCTGCCAGAAGGCAGGACTGAGGGATCAGATCCGAACCCAGCTCAGGCTTCCTGTGGAGTCCACGCTTTGGGGTGGCCACCAGGGTATCTGCTCGTGGGGGCAGGAACACTGGGAACCTTCCCCTAACTCAGGGCCTGTTCATCTTCGGTTGATTTTGTCTGTCCGCATTCCCAGTCCTTCCTGCTAACTCCAGAAGGGCAGTCATTGAATTACAGTGTTTGGGACTAGGCTCATCACCACACCCCTCCGAGGGACAGTCCACCTCACCTCCTGTCGTTGCTAATGGGCTGAGCCCGCTGCTGGACCGAGTCCTCTCGGCCCTAAGGCTCCATCATCACTCTGCCCACCACAGGGATCTGATGTTTTGGAAGATGTCCCATTCCCATTATTTATTGTTATTGGGTTGGCCAAAAAGTCCACGTGGTTTTTTCCATAAAATAAAAGACACATTTTTCATTTTCACCAATGAGTTTATTGATTTGGATGTTTCAAGTATGTCGGCTATCTCCCACTATTGCCTTCCAGTGGGTAGAGGCCAGGGTGCTGCTAAACATCTTCCAGTGCATAAGACAGTCTCAGAGCAAAGAATTATTTGGCCAAAATGTCAATAATACCAAGAAACTTCACAAATCACTCTTGACAACATTCTATCAGTCACAGCACCTCCATATACTACACAAATCCTTTTTTGGCGTTTCAGTTGTGTTTTTACCTTTCTTGAAATAACAAAGCATAATATGCTGAAAACGTTGCCTATTTTCTTCCATCTTCAATATTAAAATGGCTGCACAGAAATTCACCAATTTTGATTTTTTTAAATGCACGCTGATATGACAGCTGTCACAATACAGTCTAACAAAATTGTTTCAAATGAAGTTAAAGACAACTAAGTACTACTAGGGCCAGCGCATGGAAAAAACTCAACAAACTTTTTGGTCAACCCAATACTAACTGCCCACTGGCACGCCGACCAGCATGTGACAGCCAGTGCTGCTTCCTGGTGGTCAAAACCATTGCCATCTGAGGGACACAACGGCGCAGTGAGCCTCTGCGGCCCGAGGCCCCGTGCGGGGTTTCTGGGGCACTGGAGAGCCGACACCATCCCGTTGGTGCCGGCCGGGGTGGCCTGGGCTTGGGAGCGCTCCTCCTCGGGGATGGAGACACGCTGCTGAGCCTGGAGGTGGATTTCCTGGCATCCACGGCTGTGTGCTCTTTCTACTCAACTTGGCTGCTTTCTAAATCTTTTTACGCAGGCTTCCCCTGCCCCAGACCATCCCAGGTGTCCCATTCTCTCAGGACACACCTGTGCCGTGGCCCAGTGCTGACCGATCTTCAGTGTTGCCTACTTGCTTTTCAGATGTCATTGTCCACCTCCCTATGCTGCTTCCGTCGGGCATTCCTAGTGTCCCTTCGATAACTCTGCACGTGCTGGTGCCCTAGCTTGGGAGACCCTGCCTTCCTCTCCACTCAGACAACAGGCGTCAGCCCTTGTCGCCACCACTCACACACTGCCTGGCCGCGTGTGCTGGGGCAGGCCCAGGTTTTGCCCTTCACGTGCCCAGAACGAGGAGCCAGCACATAAATGAAGGCTCACCTAGCAGGGAGGGATGTGTATTAGCACCTGCGTCCACCACCCAGTTCTTGTTTTCCAGTTGGGGAAATACAGGTGGGCCCGGGATTAGAACACACAACCCTGGCTGTTCAAGCTTTTTCTTATTACCCCCAACGTAATATCAATGGAAGTTTAAAATTTTCTTTTATTAAAAAGACTGAAGGAAATATCACCCCCCAACAGAGGAAAGCACTGTATGTAGCAGGCAAGTTCCCAGAGGCAGAATTTTTTCCCTTTCATCTTGCCCACCTTCCCTGGGAACGCTGACAGGTGCCAGCCCAGATGGGGGACAGCTGCAGTCTGTGCCCAGGGCTGCTGCTGGGGCTGGGGGCGGGGGGGGGGGGGGCGCGGGTGTTGGGTACAGCAGCTGGAGGCAGAGCAGTGGGCTCCCCCTGGATCCCCAGTCTCCCTTCTTACTCCCCTTTCCAGAACATGTAGCTTAGGGTGATTCAAACTGATAACATGTATCATTTTACTTTGCTTTAGAAAAAGCCACCCTTTGCTTTGTTACACATCGCAAAGGGACAGACACAACACTGAGCTGAGTCATCAGTAGGGGTCAGTGTCTCCTGCCCTGCTCTTGTGGCCTCTGATTTTCTTCCCACCTGTTTAGGGATTGGCAGTTTTTCTTTCTTCAGTCACATGGATTCATAGAGAGAAACTGAGGCAGGGGGTTGAAGGCACACACTCATAAGTTTCCTGCCCGTAGTGTTTTTTGGCGCCAAAAGTTATCATTCAAAACCCATTAAGTAGCCAAATTATTAAGGGAATCTAAAACCTCTCTGTGAAAGTGGCCTGAGGTGACTTCTGAAAACGGTTCACTAGTCACTTGACTTGGGAAATCCCCACAACAGCGTGCAAACCAAGAGGCTCAAATCTTCGTGCTCACCGTTAAGAACACTTGTGAAACTGCCCAGGCCATCACAGGTGTGCGTATCCGAAAAGCCACCAAGCTTCTGAACACTGTCACTCTGCAGAAGCAGCATGTCCCATTCGGTCTTGGCGACAGTCCTGCTTTCAGCAGGCAGCAGGGAGCAGGGGCGCCCCCACCGGGCCGGAAGCTCCCCTGCTCCCAGGGGATCGAGAACGAGGGGCTGGACAGGGGCTGAAATGATAAACAGTGACTCTTCTACAAAGGTGGAGGTTTATTTCAGCAAAAAGTGGAAGGAATATGTCTGCCTGAAGCTCCTCACTCGTCAGGGTGCGTGGCCAGCGGATCCTCAGAGACGAGTGACAGCTGCTTTGGGAACGAGGGCAGACCGCACGCGACCCCAGCTCTCGCGAGTCTTGGTCCAGGCGCCCCTTACACTCCCCCGCCTCAGGGGCCCTGCGTGTGTGCTGGCTGCGCGAGCACCAGGTCGCTCGCGCTCTGTGGCTCCCTCGGACTCCTCCCTGTGAAAACCCTTGTCCAGGGCAAGGCTTACCGCGAGGCGCTCTGGAGACGGAGGAACGGGCATTACAGGGCTCTGGAGCGGACACGGATTTGTTTAGTGTTTCACGGTTTGGTGGACGGAGTGGGGAGAGTGAACGAGCGTGACGGCCCGTGACGGCGTGCCGGTGCCGGGGCGGCACGGGCGCAGGCGCGGACCGGCCAGCCGGGGCGTCCAGGACGTCACAGCGGCCCGCGGTGCGGGGAGCTGTATTTACTGCAGGGAAGTGTCGAGGAACAGTCCGGGCCAAGAGGAAGTCAATTCTTACTGGCCACGCAGGCACTAGCAACAAAGAGAGGCTTCTTCCTGGCCTGGAAGTCATCCCCGACCTTTCCCCGCCCTTCTCCGGTGGTGCCAAACACGCGCACCTTGAAGCAGGGCGGCCTCGGCTCGGAGCTCCCGGGGCCGGCGGGCCGCGTCCGCCACACAGTGCCGTCCGCACACACGGTTCCCAGAGGGAGAGACGTGCAGCTCGCTCCTCTGTGAGCTGCAGGGTTAAGGCTCAAGGCTGCAGCTCGTACACCAGTATTCACACCAGTGCGTCTCCAGCATCCTGGTGATTTCCTCCGTGGTCATCAGTGACAAAGGCAATCAGCTGCACTGTGGGAACCGGATGCCACCCCAGCCCGGACCGCCTGCCACTCTTGCTTTGGGGGAATCAGTAAGCCCTTTCCTTGACTAAACTGGTTGCTGAAACTAAACAAATGCTTTACCACCACCCATGAGGAGGCTCCTGCTGCTGGCCGGGGAGGGACCAGAGAGCCTGGAAGAAAGACAGCAGCACCATGAGGGTAGGTAAGCTTAAGGTCACGTGGATTATGTGGTCCTGGTGCCGAGAGCATAGATGTCACCAGGGTTCCTGCCAGCAGCTGCGGGGAGCCCTGCTGCACACTCCGGGAAGACGGCCAGCGCGTGGGAGGAGGTCTAGAGATGCTGGGAGAGTCGCCCTGGAGACAGAGGAGCGACTCTGCAGGCACTATGGACCTCAGGGGACCATCAGAGCTCCAGGCTCAATAGCAACAGCCTCCCAAGTCCTAAAAGAGACTGTTCGGCCCACCGTCCCTACTACTTTCCATCAGCCACGGAGAGGGCAATTCTCCCACTCTACCCCTACACCGCCTCTGTCAGCTCGGCTCCAGCACTGCCTGTGGGGCCCCAGGAGGAGGCTGGGAACTCCCGCGCCCTGGCCCTGGCCGTCCGGCGTGCCATGCCGGGTAGTGCAGGTCACCGTCTTTCCATTTGTTCTATGAGAACTGAATTCAAGGCTGAGGCCCCTGATCTGCAACAGTGACTGGGTCTGTGTTCTTTCCTTGCTCCTAGGACCATGCTTTTGCCCTCACCTTTGAGTTCCCATGGAGCTTGCAGAGTCTGTAGTCTGTTTTTCTTCATAAATAGGTACCTTAGTGTGCTCAGACTGGGAGTGGGTCCTCTCCAGTGCCCAGTGTGTGCCCGGCTGAACGTGGGGCAAGGAAGCCACAGACTCGCGGCTTCCCCCCACCCCCAGCCCAGCCCTCCCCTGCTGCTTGTGCTGCAGGCTCATGGGGCTGGGGGCACGGGTGGGCACTGCCAGCCTGGCACGTCCCCGGGCTGGGACTACGGCGCTGCAGGAAGGAGGGGCGGCCTGCTCTTGTGTAGGAAGGCCTCGTGGTACGGTGTACCCTTCATTGCCTTCTCAGGTGTGTGCGGGCAGAGAGAACTGCCATCCCCGCCAGGGTAGTTAATACTGCACAGGTCGGGCAGATGTGACCAGTGGGCTGGAGCGGGGCTTCGTCACCTTCTATCCCGGTGTGTCATGGAGAACCTGAAAGTGTTCGAGGGGAAGCAAAACGCCACTTTGATTCCAGTGTTGGGTCTCCTGTGCCTTCTCATCAGTGATGGTGGCTCAGTGGTGAGAGGCAGCTCCAGCCCTTCTCTGGGAGGCGGGGCAGGGTGGGCAGGAAGCCCCCCCTACGTGGAGGGGGGGTCCATCGTGGAGAGGATCCGGACGACTTCTGCTCGCTGCGTGGGGGAGATGTGCTGGGTCATGTGGACGATGGAATCCATGGCGACCTCCGGGTTGGCCTGGACCAAGCTGGAGAGGAAGATGCGGGAGGGTGAGGCAGAGGGAGAGGCAGCGGCGTGGAGACGAGGGCAGCGGAGCACGGCCCCTGCACCCCTCACAGAGCTCGCTGCGGAAGCGCTGGTCAGCACCTCAGCGATTTGTCTTCCTCCCTGAACGCTGCCCCCGGCAGCAAGGCAGGCACCAAGGGAACCCTGAGACATGGCTACACAGCAAGGTAAGGAAGCGCGTCAAACACCACCGCCCAAACCGATGGGGGCGTATCACAAAGACAGCGGGGCCAGCATGAAGGCGTGCCCGCTGGCTAAATCTGGGACATCTGCTAAATCTGCTAAAACAAGTATAATGAATTAAAAATTATTAAAAACATAGAAATACATATAAAATATATATTGAATAATGAATACATGAATGGAGGAGAGGACTCTTGCTTACAGCAGAACTGGAGCAAGCCAAGTCACCCGTGGGCGCTAAATCGGGTGAGGAACAGGGTGTCTGCACGGTCTTCACGTGTCTCTCCACAGACCGTGTGCTACGCACAAGGGGGAAAACCAGCGATCACACACTGGGGAAACTGAGTCACATCTTGACCAGCTGATCGAAACCAGCTCCAGCAGGGGAAGGTGGGCCGTGTGCCTCCGGATGCGGGGCCCCGTGCAGGCCACCACACCACGCACGGAATGGCCCGGCTGAGCGCAGGCGATCTGGACCTCACCCTGAGGGGACACCCGGCACACTCAGAACCAGCAGCCCCACAAACGGGCTGGACACTCACCAGCGCTAAAGCAGGTGTGGTAAAACGCAAACTGGGTTTGTGCTTTGTACTGTTTTTAGTGCTGTAGCTTTTCTGTAAGTAAAATGTTTCCAAATAAAAGGTTTTTAAGCAATGCCCCCCCAGTCCCACCTGCCTGCCCCGGAGAGGCCCGGGACTCCAGGAGGAGACCGCTAACTGTGCCGGGGGGCGGTGCAGGGGTGCCCCAGGGACTGCGCGTCTGCACTCGGAGGTAACAGCTGGGCGCAACGGACTCAGTCTTTGTTGAGCTGAGGCTACTCGGTGCCCCGGGGACTGGAGGCTGAGGAGGAGGAACTGCGCTCAGGGCTGTTTTTACCTGTGGGCCGACCACGTGGTCTCCGGCAGGAAGAGACCAGAGATTGTGCTGCAGCAGCATCTCAAGGCTTGTTTTTACATTTTTTCTTCCAAAGTGAACCCCACCTCTCGTAGGAGCCCCCCCACTGCGGGTCTCACCTGCGGATCTGCTTGAGGACGTAGTCTCTGCTGATATACTTGATGTTTTCCTCTACGACTGAGCGAACCCCGTCCTCCTCCGTCAGCTGCTTCTCCAGCCACTCCACCAGGTCCTTGTTGTTGTCCCAAACGTAGGCCTGCAAGCAGACGAATCCCGGTCAGGCTCCGGGGCCAGGCGGACACCCTGGGTGTCTGCTACCTGGAAGGCTCGCTCCGAACTCTTGCTCAGCGCAAAACACTTGCTCACAATCCTCTGTTACTGCTGGCGCTGTAGAATAAGGAGCCGGCGGGCCTCACGCCAGGAGCATCGTGTGTGCTTTCTGAGGAGCGTGAGGCTCCGGTCCCAGCCAGGCCCAGCAGGCAGGCTGCCTGACGTGAGGAAGTCCTGCCGTGAGGGCTGGCCTCCAGGTCCGCCACCTGTTCACTTTCTCTGAGAGTATTTGGAAGGGTCAAGGCGTCTATAACCCTGAAGGACTCAGCAAACCCCCTCTCGCCTCCTTTTTTTCAAGATCATTTAGCTGAGTATTTCCTAGGTAGTTGACTACATAATAATTCAGGAGTGTGTTGGAAACCTAATAGCCTTCTCCTTGCTCTTCTCCTCTCATTTTCTTTACAAATCATTTAGGAATCGTTTTGTTAATGGTTTCCGGAAAACCAAGTACCTCCATTAGGGCTCATTCATATTTATGTCATTTTGTTTGGGTAATTAAACACAAAGCTCGTCATTTAAAGGTGCGCTATCCTTCCCTGTTATCACTAACGAAGTCAAAGTCGGAATGACAATGAGTGTGGCGCTGTAATTCAATAGGTGGTGCAGCAGGGACTCTCAGGCTCGAGCTGTGGCTCAGAACCTGCACCCACCACAGCTGTGAGCGCAGGGCCTGCCGGCCCGAGGAGAGCGTCCAGCACGCCCTCCAGGAGACGCCGCGCAGGCAGGAACAGCCTCGCACTGCTTTCCACCGCCCTGCTTTTTGCCTCTAAGGGTGATGGCTTCTCTTCAGGTTCACGTCCCATCTCTAACTTAGCTGATAAGTTAGATGCGACTGGTTATTTGTTGTGTGTCATGTCACTGACTTCCACATTTCTAACAAAATTTTTTAAGATTTTATTTATTTTTAGAGACAGGGCATGGGAGGGAGAAAGAGGGGGAGAGAAACCTCGATGTGCAGGAGAAACATCAATCAGCTGCCTCTCACACGCGTCCAGACCGGGGACCGAACCCACAGCCCAGGCATGTGTCCTGGTCTTTCGCTCTGTGGGACGGCACCAACCCATTGAGCCACACCAGTCAGGGTTCTAACGATTCTGAAGTCCTTCACAGTTAAAGGATTAAGGAGCCTCAGAATTAAGGATCAGCAATACGCCTTTTCTAGCTCCCTGTCCAGTTCTTTTTCTGCCCCCAAATTCACCCTCCTCTGTGGTCACTAGTAAGAAGGTCAGCTCTCCTGGGCAGGGCGCTGGGGCCAGGGTGGTGCAGACCTGAGGGAGCCTTCCCACCTCCCTGGGTCCAGGGCTGCCGACACATCTCTGAGGCTCAGCGGCAGGAAAGTTTTCTCTCTGTGGACGGGGGCGTGCTGCTGGTCTCCCCACAACATGGTCGTAACTCTCGCGGTCCAGCTCCTGCTCACCCCACACACGGATGGATACCCCTGGAGCCAGCACCTCCATTTCCATCCCTGGTAAGTGTGACTTCTGCTCCGTGGCTTGATGAGGACTGTGGAACAGGCCCCTACCTACGGAGCTTTGGAGGTAGGAAAAGCTAAAACAATGACTATTGCTTGGATTTCAGTATGGAAAAAAAAAACAAAACTAGGTTTACCCAAGAACCCCAAAGCCTTTCGTTTAGGAGACTATTTAATACTCTTATTAATCATTTTTAATCCGTTTGCTTTTAATTAAGAAACAGCATGATGCTTTCCTATCAACACATGCCAGGGAGCAGATTAATTGTGGCTTAAGATAATGCTCCTTGATTGGTGTAATGTATTAGCTAACGAGATGCCTGCTTCTAACGATGCTCAGACACTACACTGGAAACCAGCTACCCTCTAGAGAAAACTCTTCTGCCTTCCCCTCCTGCAGCCACAGAATATGCTAGGTGTTTAAATTAAATATTTAAAAAGTTCCCAGAGAGGATCAGAGCAACACAGTCCAAGTTTTAGGACTGTTGCTCTGAAGTCCCCCCTTTGCAGACGTCCTTACACCAATGACCTGCTGTCCCAAGTACAGCAACTGGGTGACACCCAGCCAGCCCAGCCCCAGTGACGTGCAGATGCCCCTCCGGGTGGGCAGAGGCAGAGGGGCCGCAGATCTGAGTCAGGGGCGTTTTTAGCAAGAACAGACAAGTTTCGGCACCCACAGCGCCACAGGTTTTCCGTGACGGGCCTGGGAGGCTTTCACACACTGTGGCAGGCCACCCTCCCTCCCCGGGAAAAGCAAGGGTCCCTTCTGCCAGGCCGGGGAGTCTGCGGTCTCTGCCTGCCCTCTTGGAACGAGTTACAAGACTCCTCACTCCAGCCATCCAGAAGGATGAACCGATCCTACTCCCAGGGAAAAAAAAGCCATTATCCTTTCCCGCCTGGAAATTATGAAAATGTGGCTCATTATTCCTCGTGTCCCAGGGTGGATTTTAAACATGCGTGAAGTGCGGGGCTGCTGGCTGCATCACAGGCCCGGGCCACACATCACCTGCCTGACACGCATCCCAACCAGAATGTTTTAAAACCAATAAAATATCCATAATTAACATCCCAACAGTGGTCTTACAGTAACTTACAGTAAGAGAGACACTTTCTCTGCATCAGCGGATAAGCATCTCCGGCACTACTCAGCCTCACTAATTGTGTGTAGTAATTAGTCTATCTTACAAAATCTAAATGGCCTGTTTGGAAAGTTTCATTTCTAACCCATCGACAGCTGTTGAGTCCTCTTTACTCAAAGGTACTGCAGGGCCCGGGAGTGACCAGGGCCCAGGAGTGACCAGGGCACAGGAGTGACCAGGGTGGAGCCTGCTGGACCTGAGTCCCCATCACCACACCCTGTGGGTGACTCACCTCAAGAGCTGCCTGGAGATACCTTCAGTGGTGTGATTTTTTCCTGAGGACTTGGGGCACAATAGCAAGTAGCCATGGGGGCTGGGCCCCCTGAGAGCCACTCCAGGCTCAGCCCCACCTGGGGCCAAGTGATACTGTCGGGGTTCTGCCTCCCCTCCTGCCTCCATGGCTAGATGGGAAGTTTGGTGCACACTGGTCCCTGGGTCACTTGAGGCCAGGCCGTGGGGACGCTGGGTATGAGATGGCCCTACCAACAGTGCATCTCCTCACTCACCCTCGCAGAGGCCCCCACCAACGACCTCTCATTTGGAAATCCAGAATAAGAGCGAATGGGTGGATACCAGGACAGTAAGAATGTACGACGGCATCTTAGGTTGTGGATAATCAGAGCGAGCGGAAACAGAATGTTCCTGAGAATCAGCTATGCCCGCGGAACCAGCCCTCTCCTGCCAAGATCGTCAGGCTGACTCGGTCTGGTGAGCTGTGCCGAGAGGAAGGAGGAACCAGCACGTCTGGCCTGCTGAGTGCCAGGCGCCGGGCTCCGCACGTCACTCACCGCTGACCCGCTGACCTAAACACCATCCCCACTGTACACACGAGGAAACAGAGGCCTAAACACTACGTCCACACCAGTAGACGGCAAAGACGGGATCCAAAAAGTCTGTGGGATTCTGAAACCCATTTTTAGAGCCATTAGAACTGGGCTCCCTGCAGAGTCCAGCTCAGCTTCCACCATGGGAGAAAGAAGTGGGTCTAAAAACCCACTGACCTGAGGTATGATATCCAGATATGATATCCGGATCTAAGAAGTAAGAGAAAACAGCCCATGAAACAGATGAGTGCTACAGTCACATGACCCAATCTAAACCTAAATTCTCATTTCTCAGGGAGCCACAGGGATGCGCAGCCCCCTGGAGGGAGTGTCTGCCTGCAGTGAAACGATGACCCATAAAGCTGTTTCCTGCCGTCGGACTGTCCCAGGGACTCAAGTGGACCCCGAAACTCACGGCAGCAGACCCCTCCGAGGCGGCGGTTTTCAACTGGTGCGCTGCAGACTTTTCTAAACATGCAGTACCTGACTGTTTTAGTCAGGGCCCTGACCTCTTTTCCCTTAGACTGTCAAACACAAAAATGACAGCAGCCAACACAACACTGGCCATCTGCTGTGCATGCCCCGTCTCAAACCATAATATAGGTCACGTGACAGAGTTGCGACTTACTGGATAATTCTTGGTACCAGAAACCCTTAGATGTAAGTACGGGCACCTGATTTTTAAAAAGTCGCTCTACAGCACAAAGGGTAGGTAATTACTATTATCATTGTTTTTGTAAATCAATCAAAATTATACTTTTTGGTCAGATGAAAAACACGTATTTTTGGTGTGCTGCAGAATTTTGGTAATTAGTTTATGCATGCCATTAGATGAAAGGATGAAAAATCGCTGCTCTAAGAAAAATAAAATAATTATATTGCTCGTTTATGTAGTATCACAGTGTCTTCAAATTTTCAGTCCCTGAATTACTTTCTTCAGGATTAAGATTAAAAAAAGCAAAATCTCTAGGAAAACACACACACACACACACACACACACACACACACACACGCCCCCCCCCCACCGCCAGCATGGCTAATAGATGCTGGTCACTGAGTGTCTTTTCCTACCAGCAACCCCAGTAAGGACTAGCGGGTCACTTCCTGGTGCACAGCCAGGGTCCAGGCCCAGGCAGTCTCTGCCCTGGAGAGCCACGGCACGCGGATCTACTGCTGTGGGGACTGACAAAGGGCACCTGTCCCAAGGCTTCACGCCATCTCCAAACACCGAGCAGATTCCACATCAGCACTTTGGAGGCAGCACGGGCAGCTTCTGAACATCGCTCCCCTTTCTCCTCTGAAGGGCGAGGCAGATTTCATCCGCCGCCCGCACCCGCCCCCCACTGCACTGGGTCCTGCTGAGCCTGCAGAACCTGGAGGGAGCTTTCGAAACCATGTCCCAGGATCCCCACCCCCTCTCCCCTGCTCTCCTGGACTGAGGGCTCCGGGGAAGGCAAGGGAAACAGCCTCCTCCTGAGCTTCGGGGCTGAGGGTCTTCTGTCCCCATGTCCAGCCAGGAGTCTGTCCACACACAGTCCACGGATCTCTCCGTCATTACGAGCTGGAAACGACCTCCTCCCGACACAGTCCCGCGGGTGCAGGACGCTGAGGGGCCGCTGCGGGGCCCAGCCACGCGCTCCCTGCGCAGTGGGAAGCGATTCCTTCTCCTCATCCTTGTGCCCACTGAGGCCGTGCACGTCCATTAGTGACTAATGTGGTAGGAAGGCGGGGAGGGCCTCTCCTGGCCACACGCACAGTCCATTTACCTAGCCAGCCACTCTTAACTGGAGAACAGCCTCTTATTTTACACTTGCGTGACTCTCAATGCCAACTTCCAGTGGAAGCTGCCAGGAGCCACTGACAAAATTGTCTCACTCAATTATGATGCCACAGACTGACCTTAACCTGAACCAAGTGTCACATAAGGCTGCACTCCCCTGCTGCACATCTGAAATATTTATCCAAAGAAGCTTTTCAGTCGTAAAAAATGGGCAGAGTTAACACAAAGGTGAATCTTAGAAGGACCCTGATTCACTGACTTTAAAACTGATGGCAAACCTTGGAGTTCCTGAGAACGCTCAGCAGAGACTTCAGGCAACGCTTTCTAGAAAGATCCTGGCGTGCCGCCCCACCCCTGCCCGCCCCCCAACCCCCAGGACTCGAACCCAGCAGTCGCCAGGTGTTTTGGATCATGTAGCTATTTTTAGCACTCATTACCAAATTCTGATAAAACGTTTGTATAATGCATATGACTTACTTTTAATCCATGTACTAATAAAGGTTCATTTCTTTTACTTAGTAGAAATAAAGAGAAACAAAAGCTCTAAGTTTTCCTTCCCATCTTCCCGTGGACTGTCTTGTGCACCCCGGGGTCCCAGGCAGATGCTGGGTGCCGGGAGCTGGTCATCCTGGCCGCAGGCCCACCCCACCCCCAGCCCCGGGGCAAGAGCACCAGGGACTCTAGCTCCGTGGGGTGGGGTGTGCCGCCTGTGGGATCAGCTCAGGAACACCCAGAGTGATAGCTCCAGCTCAGATCTGAAGCCAGAAGCCCCTACACGGCACAGCACTGGCTAGCTACATGACCGTCTCCTCTCTCTGGCTTCCTGCTCCTGCCTCCCCCGATTCCACCCCCCAACAGAGCGACCTGAGCAGTCTCCCTACCACACAGGCCAGACAATGTCTCTGCTGCTTAAAATGCCTCAGCCGCTTCCCACAGGACCAAGTCTGAACCCCTTGGCACAGCTTCCACGGCCCTGCACGCTCCCAGCTCTGAGCTGTCCTGGATATCTGCGTGCGCGGTCCTTCTGCTGCCAGGCCTCACAGCGCGCGGTGCCTGCTGCCTGGAACGTTCCTCCTGCACTCCCATGTCCAGCCCCTCCCTCTCGTTCACTTCTGCTTTGTTTTCAGACCCATCTCTGCGCCACCACTTCTAGAAGTCTTCCCAGACTCCCTCCCCCTTCCCACAGGGTGGGCCAGGTGTCCTTTCCCTGTGTTCTATGATGTCCTGGGTTTGCCGTGTTCAACACGGGTCTCGCTGCTGCATGTGGCCTCCTGGTTCCTCTGTCTCTCCCTCCAGGTGGGGAGCTCTGTGTGGGTAGGAACCCTGTCTGCCTCTTTAACTGCCACGTCCCAGGGCCTAAGGCGGTACCTGGTACTTAGTAGGTACTCAAAAAGGTTTGTTGAGTGGTGGAACGAGCTGCAGAAAACGCCCTACCACCTCTTCCAGTGAAACAGCACGGCCCGTTACTGTGGGAGGAAACACACTTCCGGCCTACGCGTCCCTGCCACCCCTGCCCGAGAGGCCTGGGGAGGCTGAGACGGCCAGCCCTGCAGGCCTCAGGCAGCGGTGAGGAGCGCAGCATGAAGGCTCCTCTGAGGGCGCCCACCTACCTTCACCGTGCCTTCCACTTCCACAAACCAGCGCCTTAGCATGGCCTGGATCTGGCCATCGGTCAGCTCGGGGTTGGCATTGTGGATCTTCTTCTTGACCAGGTCCTCCAGCAGGAGGCGCCTCAGCCGCCAGTAGAAGAAGGTGCGGGATGTCTTCCAGTCCAGGATGTCCTAGAGACAGACAAGGATAAACCGAGTCATCCCAGTCCCAATCCCTGCTCAGTGCCGGTCCAGGGGAACTCCCCAGGCCCACACAGCCACTCCTCAGCAAGCTGCTCAGAGACTCGCGAGTTAGCTCCGAGCTCCCTGCCCCTGCAGATGCGTCCCCCATGCCCTGCTGACCACAGCACGTGCATAGTGATGGGCCTGGCTGATGCTTAACCCCACTCATGGCCGACATGGTCTGGAAAGGGGCTATGAATTCCCAGATAACCACAGTGAGGAACTGGGTTTGAGCAAATGGCTCAAACAACTCACACTCCAATCAAGTGTGAGTCAGCTGCTGCCGGAACCCTGACACTAGTAATTTGCAGCCTGAGTGCCCGGGCAGCTCTCCCGGGGTTAGGGTTAGGGTTAGGGCATGTGACTCAGTTTCCCACCAGTAAAATGGAGCTTGCCTCCTGGGAGTCCAGGAGGCAACCGAAATCGTCAACTGTTTTAGGATGATAGTGGATACAGAAAAAGGGAAAAGTCTCCCCCCACCCCAAGGAAGAGAAGTGGTTTGATCTGCACGAGCTGTTTTAACCCAGCCCTTGTGAGCCTGTGTGCAGGAGACACACGCTTGCCCGCCTGCGCGTCTCTGACAAGCTGGAGGCGGCGACCACTGTACTTACGTTAATGACACCCTTCTCCTGCATCCGGCCTGGAGTGTCGTGCAAGTCAGCAAACTGCACGGCTACCTGATGGTAAATGGGAGTTAGGAATTCCTCCCGCTCCTTCAGCTTGTTCTCCAGCTCCTTCCGCTCAGCAGTGCTGAGCTCCGGGGTACCTGCAATGAAATCAACCTGCCCGTCACACTCTCTGGCGACCGGGAATCTCTCCGCTCAGGAGCAGCAGTCACGGGAAGCTCAAAATCGCCCCATCCCTCTGTGACCTGCTCTCCATGGTCTTCACCACCTCTTTGCTGAGTGACAGGACTCTGTGAGGCGCCAGACCTGTCTTTACCTTGCCATGGGGAGCCCACACGGCCTCCTTTCTCTGGGGAGGTCACGACTATAGAAGCAGCCAGGGGAGTCCCTCTCCCCAGGCCTCTCCCTGAGCAGGTGCAAGTAACACCTGGAGGCTGGTGCAAGTAACACCTGGAGGCCGTCGTGTCTCCCCATCTCACTGACTGACAGCCAGGCCCCCGTTTCCCTCGAAGGACACAAGCCCATGCCCCTCGGACCAGCACCGGAGCAGCAGGACACCAGAGTGTGGGGCGTGGTGGGACAGCGCCCCTGCGCTTCCAAGCACAAGCCAGCAGCTCTTCTCTCCTCCCGTCCACACCGGTACCCACCCAGCTGGGTAAGGATCCGACGACTTCTACCCTTGCAAGCTGCTCTACTCCACAGCTTCTCCTCTCAGGGCCGGATGCTCTTAACCTGAAGGCAGTAGACTCCAGTCTAAGTTGGAACCACGTCTGTGCGTCTCCTGCCGGCCCCCAGTCTCCTGCCTGGGCTGCTCCTGACAGAGCCAACCCCTGACCACAGTGACAGAGACAGGACCTCTCTCAACAGACAGGAGACTTTAGAATTCCTTGTAATAGGGCAGCCCCCACCCGCCCCATCAGTCGTGTCCCAGTCCAGGTGTTGCTGTGTTATACTTTTATTCCTACTTACTCCCAGAACAGGGTTGGCGATCGACACTGAAAATTTAGTTGCCTGCCTAGTGAGGAGTAAGTCTAGCTGAAGGGGCAATAGGCGATGGCCCCGGGTGTTGAGGACAACCTGAATGCTTTGTCACTGAAGCTGACAAATAAATACATGACCACAGGTGATGGGACGCAGAAGAGAAAGGTCTTTTTCAAGCACGTCTCTCTGGGAACAGGCCTTGCTTTTTATGCTGCTATGAATCATATGCCATAAACAAGCCTCGGGCTGCTGAGTGAGCCGTAAGTATTATATACAAACACATGTTAATAGAACAGGGATGTAACTATAGTACCTTGTTTCATTTTTATGAGGATTTTGGATGCCCAATTTTACCTTTTTTTTTTTTAAGTTCATCACTACTGTAAAGTGGTAAGGAACAGTGCCGAAGGCTATCTTTTCTCGGGCTCTCCCAAGGAGGACCATCGCTGACTTATCACTTTGGGTCCCTGACTCCTCAGCAGCCTTCTTTCCGAACCAGGGGAGCAGCGGCATGGGCCCGCTGTGGGGCGGGGTGGCCCGGGGAACGGACGGGCGGAGGGCCAGCCGCTTTCTTCGGAGAGGAGACTGTCTCCGCTGTAACACGCTGGACCGGGAAGCAAGCACTTTTCCTCCTCCAGTGAAAGAAACGGAGCCTCCTTGGAGAAACAGCTGGCACCAGGGCTGGGGCGGGGAAGACAGAAGATGGGCCTGGAGCTTCCTGTCCCACCGAACGGGGAGTCCTGAGAAACGGTGGGGACATATGGGAAAGGCCACAATGGAGGCTCCCACTGACCAAACCTGGGACAACTTGAGTAGCAAATTTATCAAAACAGAAAATGTGTTTATTATCAGACAGATCATCTATGGAATCAAGTAAGATCCTGCGAGTCCATCCTGACACAAATGATCAAATGGGAAGAAAGAAAGGACAGCTCTTCCCTCCGGCACAATAACAATGACTAGACACAGAGAAGGGTGGAATTAGGAAATCGCCATTTTACAACCAGCACAGTAACTGCCTTTGCCGAGAGTTATCCATGAATGGGGAAGCTCGCGGGGGAAGGTCTGATGAGGAACGGGGTATTTACACAGGACCAAAGTGTCTCCTTACAAATTACTTTTTAAGGGGAAAAGGGCAGTCTTACAGTGGATTGACCTGGTGGACAAAACCTTAAACAAGAAATCAAAGTTACCGTTACCAAGAACCGGACAAACGGACATCACGTGCCTCCTGATACAGCGTCCTCAGAAGGACGCATCGCTTTTGCAGTTTCCTGCCCAAAATGCACAGCCTGAATCTAATCACGAGGAAATGTGAGGCAAGCCCAAACTCAGGAACAAACTACAAAAAAAGAATGATTCTAAACTGAAATACACTAAAATACTTGACAACAAATTGTAATGTGTGGTCTGGAATTAGATCTCAGACCAAAAGAAAAACAGAATGGGGGGAAAAAAGCTTTATAGGACATTATTGGAACAAATAGCACAATTTTAATATGAATTGTGGGTTAGACAGTAGTGTTGTATCATTGCTATGATTCCTACACTTGACCTTAGCCAGGAATCAATGTTATTTGATTCCTGATTTTGATAAAGCTCTTGTGGTTATGTGAGGGAAAGTCTGCATCCTTAGAAACACACACTGAACATTCCGGATAACGGAGATGACGCCTACAGATGGTTCTCCAGTGGCCCAGACTGTGTGTGCCTGTGCACGAGTGTGTGTGTGTGTGTGTGTGTGGCGAGGGGAGAGCGAGTGAGCACCAGCGAGTGAGCAGCAGAAAGGAAAAAGGGAACGGGACAAGATGTTAACAAGTGAGTATGAGAAAAAGGCATTAGAAGTCCGTTGTACTATTTTTATAACTTTTCTATAAAATTTGTCAAATGGAAAGTTAAAGAAAAAATAAGCCCAACTAACAAATGTCTTCCCTGGCTCCCCACTGCATACAATCAATAGTCAAAGCTAATATCCACACGGTACTGGGCACTATTCTATGTGCTTTCTATCTGTGAGCCCATTTCACCCTTACAACGACCTTAGGAGGCTGGCACCCTTATTATCCCATCTTACAGGTGAGGAAACCGAGGTGCTGAGCAGTTATGTGACTCACCCAGGTCACAAGGCCGAAAGGGGAAGAGCCAGCACTCAGGCAGAGCGCAGCGAGGCTCCCGGACCTCCTGGCCCCTGCGAGACGGTGTCCGTGTGCTTACTGGGGCGGAGGACACACGCAGCGGCGGCGGCGCCCCTCTGGCCTCAGAGAAGGCTGGAGGATGACGGCAGACTCCCAGCCGGTGACACTGAGTGCCGTCCCGTCCCATTCCACCACTGAGAAATCCAATTCTGGGTGTCTCCAGAATTCCCATTCGGCAGGTCAGACTTCAGACTTAAGGGCAGCTCCGCCTCTCACTGCGGAGGTTAAGAACTAACTGGACGGCCCTGCTGGGGTCGGGGGTGGGGGCAAGGGACTGCAGGGCTGTGGATGCGGCTGAACACAACGGCCCCTACGACATTCTCCTCCTGGACAGACGACCAACACTGCACTCCATGCACATATGTGTGTACGTGCACCACGTATGACACATACCACTTCCTGAGCATTCACCATGGGCAGGCGCTGCACGCCACGCTCTCAGGCTCACATGGCTCGTAAGTCACCCCGCACAATTCAGACTCAGGTCTGCTCTGCTGTCCCACTGCTGCCAAGCTGATTGCCTGAATATGACTGAGGCCTCCAAGTTGCTGCACATACATTGTTCCTGATCCTTTCAACAACCCAACCTTACAAGGAGGGTGTCGATTTTACAAATGAAGAAACCAAGGCTCTGAAACGTGCGTGGCTCGCCCAGTGGCATCCAGCATGTAAGCAGCCAAGTCAGCATTTACACTAGGGTCTGGGTGCCTGAAGCCTGTGTTCTGTTAAATGCTACTGAAGACGATCGAGCAGGTGTCCCGGCAGCTGCCAAGAAGGGGGATCAGCTGGAGAGTTTGGTTCCTTGGGTCAGAGAGGAGTTAACAGCCCAGCCCCGCTCTGGGCGCAGAGAGGGAGGCCGTATGAGCTCAGGGGCAGAGCGTTCTGGAAACAAGGCCTTGGCTTTTCACGAAGTGGGGCGGACAGAGAAGGCCAGCTCCTGGACTAACAAAGGTCTTGTCCACCTAATCAAGGCACTTTGAAAGAGTAGCAAAATAAACAGCTGTAATGTTCTCCCCCTGAGACTAGAAGGTCACAGAGCATCCCCCCAAAGGCTGCCGGGCTTGATTCCTTCAGTCATGCTTCTCACCACAGTGAAGACCTACCTCAAAACACATCGCGGCAAGGAAAACACAGAAGTAGCGAATGTGTGTTGTTTAAAATGCAATGAGAAAGCCAAGGATTTGTGTGCTTTGTTTTAAGAGGAGAAAGAACAGGTCTTCTAATTTTATTTTCTAAAAACGAAATGCTGCTCCTAAGCCAGTCAGACCTTGCGTGGCACACTGAGGGCCCCTCCTCGCACAGCAAAGCAGCCGGCCCCGGTAATGATTTAGGGGAGATTAACAAATATGTCAATGTCTATTTTCTGCTTAATTTAAAAGCGGCGTCTATAAAGATTTTTGACTTCTGAACCCTGTTCTGCTGAAAGAAAGAAGGTAAGAATGAGGAGGGGGATAAAGAGTGATTATCCTATCATTGATCGTTTGTCAGGAGCATTTCTTATTCACTGGACTATTGTACAAAGCTAAGCTCTCGATCAATCCTGTAAGCTCCCTGTACAATTAAATATCTTGGAATGGTTTTCTTTCTTTTCTGGCCAGATTGCAGGGCCTCGGGGTTTTTAGGGAAGCAGGTCGGGCTGTGTGTGTGTGTGTGTGTGTGTTTAAGACTATGCTACAGAGAGGAAAGTCATTCTTTTCCAAAACCTAGTTTAGGAAAAGGCTGAGATGAGAGTAAGGTTGGGTTACTCTCATCAAACATCCATCCCAAAATAAAAAGACCCCATGAAATCCTGAAAATTAACTTGACAACAAACAATTTTAATGTAAAGAGTTAAATATAGAAGTCTGATCAAATGAGAAGAGCTAGCTAGCATTATTGAGATGTTACTATGTGCTAATATTGTTTAAGTACTTTTCTTTTTTTTAAAGAGTTTAATTATTTTTAGGGGGGGCAGGGAAGGAGAAAGAGAGGGAGAGAAACATTCATGTGTGTTTGCTTCTTGCACGCCCCAGCTTGGGACCCCAACCTGCAACCCAGGCACATGCCCTGACTGGGAATCGAACCAGTGACCCTTTGCTTCACAGCCCAGCGCTCAATCCAGAGCCACACCAGCCAGGGCATTTAAGTACTTTTCATCTTATTTAATCCTCAACCCTAAAAGGTCACTCACTATGTTACAGGTGAGAAAACCGAAGCACAAAAAGTGAAGTAACTTGCCTAACGCCACAAAGCCAGGACGTGGTAAACCTGGGACTGGGCTTAGGTAGACTGGTGTCAGAGCCTCTGCCCCTTATATGAAACAAGTTAAACTGACCCACAAGTGTCCATGGGGCAGCAGCCTGCCAGGGGTTCCCAGGGCCAACGTAATGAAAAGCCAAATCTCTCCTCAGTGGGAGGAGAGCTGAGGGTCTCCCTCAGCTCCGTGACCCCGTGGGGGTCAAAGCTGAGGAAGAGCTGCTGAGGGGAAAGCTGATTTCTGCAGCGGGAGGGGCTTGTTACCCAGCCACGTGGCCACGCCTCTGAGGGAGGGCAGGTGGAGGCCAGCCTTACCCTCTGGGTGGGCAGGCCACGTCCTGTGGAGGAGGAGGAGGGGTGAGACCTTCAAAGCTTAGAAAAATTGGGCATAGGCTAAAAAATTCTCTGGTCAGCCAAGGCACTAGATAACCTTGTAGAAATCTTGCTTTTCTGAGCTCAGTTTCTCATTTATGTAACAACAATAGAAATCTGGCAAACAAGAAAAATGTTTTGTAAAAGAATGTGATATTAAAGTGTTTTAAAACTTTTTTTAAAGTTATACTAAAAAGCCTATGTAAATTAAAAGCCAGTTTTAAATTTTATGGGTCCTTCTCCCTTCTCTTAAGAAAGCAATTTGCTTTGATTGGTTAAGTACTTACAAAGCTAAGACAAGAACCAGATCACCCTCCCTACTATACTAAGCTCCAGAATATCTCAGATGTAGGAATGCACATCTCAACCTTGAGACTGAAAAATCAGCATAAAAAAGACTGGAGTCTTATTAAGATTCAGAAGTACAAACATAAGTAGCTATTTAAAAGATCTATGCAATCATATTTTCTATGTTGAAAGAAATTTCTCGATAAAGATAGTAAGATACAGTGAAAAAAAACCTCTGCAAAACTATTTCCGTATCCATAACAGGTGTGCCTTTCCTTGCACAAAAGCATTCTTGAAAAACTGCGTAAATCAGATCCTGTTTTAAATGCCTTAAGGGAGCTATTTAGAAGGAACCCTGCAGTGAATCCTTTGGTAAAGCAAATAATCCTTTTGTAATGGGAATAATTTCTCCCAATGTATCTAGTTTTTTTTAAAAAAATCCCATTTTCATATATCTGCTTTTCTTCAAAGGGGGCCATACCTATCTAAATACAAGTTCATTTGCATATTGATTTTAACAGCAAGCTTCTCAAGGGATGTTTAACCCCAAGGTTCCTTGCAATGGTGTTCCTGCTCTGCTGTTCATATTTTTTCAAAAACATTAGAGTAAACCCAGAGATTTCCAAATAGGAATAAAGTGTGTTATATATATATATATATATATATATATATATATATATATATATAACTCCCCTGCAGCCCTGTGCCTTGTACCCCATGCAAACACCCCACACAAAAGAGTCAGGAGACAGCAAAGAATTCTCTGAATTCTGGTGGCAATATGACTGAAGTCTTTACTCTTTTCTCCCCCTATGTCGCTCTCCCTGAGCCAGGCAGGTGCAGACACAGGGCCCTGGGGCAGCTGGGGCCGAGTGGGGAACAGGGCGTCTCAGACAGGTTCAGTCTAGCGAAATGCCTGCCGGGTCCCGCCAGCCTGACAGGACTGGGAATCACTGCTTCCTGGGGAGGGGTGAGCTCAGATGCTTTTATGAATAGTCAGATTAAGGGAGCCAACCAAAACGGCCCCCTGCCCTTCTAGAAAACGTGGTCACTATTGCACTAAATTCCGTGAGGCCCAAGAGTCTCTGAATCTGGGTGACGAGGGAGGAGGTAAGCTGCTGCTAATTTAAGGGAGGAGGCACGGCCCTGCAGTTTCTGCCTTTGCGACGGAAAACCTTACACTGTTTGTCACTGGCTCACCTACCCCAGAGCGCAGTGGTTGGGTGGCCATGGTCCCCGTGAGGACACTCTGTGTACAACAGGAGACAGGGCCAGAGGCCACTTTTCAAGCATGGGTATTTGAACGTCTTTCTTTCCTAGTCTCAACTTTCCAGTACGGGTGCTGCCTTCTGCCTCAAACAAGCAACTCTGGCTCTTTTCAGCTTACAACGTCTTGAAGATGGACACAAGAGAAGGAAAAATACACACAGCTCCGAGACTTCGACCACCTCCACCAGAAAAGCAGCTTAGCCCCTGGATCGCCTTAACCCAGGGAAGTGTCCTTCTCCCGTCATCCTGGCTGCCAATGGGAAGGCCTGGGAGGAGGGCATTCCTGGAGACAATTTACCCTCACCCACAGCCATGATGCTCCATCTGCACCCAGGGTGCCTCGAACAGGTGTGTGGGTGCTGGGGAGGCCAGGCCGGGCTCAGCCGGGGCTCCCTCTGCCCGCTATCAGGCCAGCCCTCCATGCGGGCACAGCCAGGGTGCGGCGTGGCAGCCGCCCAGCTGTCTGGGAACGGGGCCACGACAGAGACGTGGGTCTGGAACAGGATCAAGTTCCACTGAGAGGCTCCTTCGCCCGGGTGCTCTTTGTGCTGAGGGAGACGACGGTGCAGAAATTACAATGGCTTCGCACTTGAGCTGGACAGTTCTCTCTCTGTCTAAATTGATTTGTCATTTCCTTTTGAATGGGAGAGGAGGGCGGGGATCCAGGAAGGGACCTCGGGTCCCAGAACTCAGGAGGCCAGGCCAGGAGGGCCGTTATGCTCCACAGCCACTCTCCCTGCTCCTGTCTTTGTGAGGAGGTAGGGCATCAGAGAGACACAAAGACGCCCTTGTAGGGCTCAGGGCCTATTTCCAGAGGAAAAATTTAGTTTCCTTCAGGCGGCCAGAATGGTGGGATGTTCATCCTCCACATCCTGCCCACACAGGCTCTAACCGAGCCCCGGTGCAGAACTCCGGGGCGGAGCTGGTCCGGCAACGAAAGACTCTGATACGTGGGCTTCCATTCCACCTCTTTCTGGGGCGATTTTCCCTTCACCTCTGCCAGGAACTAATGCACAGCCTGTTCTCATGCTCACTGGTACAGTCACAGGACTGCGAACTGGTAGTTCCCCAGCCCCCTACCTGAACTAAGTATGTGAAATGGTGACAGGTCACTTTTTGTGTTCTGAACCCAGCCCGTGGGCTGTGCACCGGGTTGTCTGAGGGACGAGGCCACGCCCCCACAACCCCCCATGAAGAGGCCGGCTGGAGAAGGGACCGGGAACACAGGACAGTGCCCGCCCACAGGCTTTCTCCTGAATCTGCCTGTTCTCAGTGGACTTGGCTGTAGTTCTCAAAGGGAAAGAATTCTTGTTTAATTTTGGTCAGGTTCAGTATTCAGCTGAGGTAAAATCTGAAGAAATCCAGAGAAAAGTAGAACGTATGGAATCAGAATTTTACTCCAGGCTCCATCGTACATTTATTTTATATCTTAAATGGCTCATTTAACTCTTCTTTTTGCCTCAGTCTCCCAATCTGGAATATGAGGCCATTTCTACCCACTTTGTGAGAAAGCATGTTGGCAGTCTCTGGTTCTGGGCGTTGAGAAAGGGGCCAGAAGCTGACGAGACCCTCGGAGGAGCACAGCGTGCTGCTCACGTCCCCGCTGACCTGTCGTGCCGCAAGCACGCCTGGGTGTGCGCAGTCTCCCTGAGGGACGGTGAGTGCCTGGGAGACAAGACCACTCCTGTCTCTCTTCCTTCCTCTCCTACAGCTCTGGCTCTGAAAGTAGACCCGAGGCACAGAGAGAGCCGCCCCCAGACACAGCTACCTGCTTCTTCTATTGATTAAGACGGAAAGGAAAGAATGCCAATCCCCATGCTTGAAAATGAAGATTGAAAGTGAATGCACACTCATGTATCTAATCCTCACATTAGCTATGTGGGGGCTATCACCCCCACTTTCTAGATGAAGAAACTGACATTCAGAGAAGCGGGACAATTTACCTGCAGGCCACATAACCGAGACTTGTACCCAGCTGCTCTTACCCCACACCCACCGCTCACGTTCCCAGGCTGCCCTGGGCCAGCGCCTGCTGCACATTCAGCAGACTCAGGAGTCTTCTCCAGTGCCATCTTGGTCAAGGTTAAATAAATATGGTTTTCTTCAATGTGGACAGCAAATTGATAATGAGATGATTTGTAACAAATGATTAAACGGCCATCACTTGGGAATCTCCTCCCTCTCCCCGTCCTATGTTTCAAAAGTTAAAGGTGCTGGGTGAGGGTGGGAGCGCTATCACCCTCCTTCCAGAGAAAGAAGTTCCACCCCGCACCCCTCACCACCAGTCGTTCTGCAAACAGATGTCGGAGAGGATCCCTCTTCTACCACCCTGTTACTCTGAAGGGATGATAACAGCCATTGGGGGGTTAAAAAGAGGCAGTGAACCCCCAGTTAATGAGCAGGAATTCAGCAGGCAGTGTAAGATAAATGGGGCTCTCTCTGCTTCTGCTGGAGTCAGCATGAACTGCGGCCCTGCGGCTTGTTTGTGGCAAATGGAGTGCACGGAATATCAAAGGGCAGTGATCCAGAAGAAGACCGACTTTGACAAATTTTAAATTGGCCAGAAAGAAAACCAGCAAAAAAAGGGGGGGAAAAAGAGAAAATTATGCAATTTGCTGTGTCCTGCAATTGTGGCATTGCTGCCTTTGTAGAGAATTAGTGGTAAAAACAGCAGCAACGATCGCTGGATGCTGGGAGCAATTATGAGCCATCTAAGTGAGATGCTTATCAGTGGCTGAAGCTTTTAGAGCTTTCTCTGTGCACAGTTGTGAGGAACTTGCTCTTGAGCTGCAGTTACTTTAATTAAAGTATATGGGTTGGTCAGAAGTAATTATCCTGTTTGGAGAAGAAAGGAAAAAAAAAACACCTCAACAACTCTGGGTGGCAACAGACTGTAGAAACAACTTTGCCAATTTCCTGTTGTGTGTGTGCAATTCCCATAAAAGGATCAGGCTGCGGAGGGTTCGGCTTGTTGGTGGTTGTGCCTGATGGCAAAGAATGGGACACAAACAGGGTTTACTGTAACCCGAGTCACTGTGTGTGGCAAGCAACCTGGCTCCTGGCGCCAAACACCAGGACGTACAAGCTCCAGAGTGGCAGCAAACAGAAGTTTCTGTGTCTGTAGATGGTGAGGATACAGAGAGTCCACAAACGGCTCTTCATTAATTAAATTACTATTTGGAACATAGATGAGTTAGCTATCTCTCTTTTTTATACCTTTCATCCACTGCGTTTCACTACCTTTTAAAGACAATCTCTGCTTCTCCGAAAACAAAACAAACCAATAAACAAAAGAAGCTCAAGCAATTATCTGTACAAACACAGCAGGGGGCTCAATGGGAGATCTGAGCAGAAAATCAAGTGTTTTAAAAGAATCTGAAACTCATTCAGACTTTGGAGTCAACACGGGGCCCCCACAGTTTGGTCCTGTGTTCAAATCGCAAGCATTTCCCAAAAGCCCCCCAAACAAAGGAGCAACAGAGCCCTGGTTGGACGATCTTGGGGCTGCTGATGCCACAGCCTCTGGAAGCAACAGTGCACGATCTTTATTTCCACTTCTTTAGCTCAGGATGGCCCAGAACACTGCCTGGGTAGGTTTCCAGCTTTCCTCTCCCAAGATACTGACTCTCGCATCCCGCAGAAATGAGGCAGGCTTTGTCCAAAGAAACAAGCGGAAACAGGACATTTAAGTCCAGCATATTCTCTGATTAGCCTGGCCCCAACGGCAACTCCTAGGTAATCATTCTTTGCAGGGATATCCAACAAGCCTAGAAAGACGGACTATTTGAACTATAAAAAACTATCAGAAGAAAAATCGGGTGACTTTTGCTTTTTTAGGGCCCACTTTCCCTCCTATTACACACACTATTTCATTCTACCAGGGTTCTTACCATATAGAGGACAGTAAATAAAGATTATCATGAATTTGATCAAATGCTTCAGTGCCTCTTCCCCTGGCCTAGAATGCACTCATTACAAATCAGCTGAATGGCTCATTGATTTGCCAGGAGGACAAGCAGACATACCCAATCGCTCAGCCAAGTGGATGTAGACTGGGTCCACCCGACGCATGGTTTTCACCAGATCCTTTCTTCGGAATTTGATTTCTACTGTCCCTTCTGGCTCCAGAACTGATGCCCTGGATTGAACAGCAAGGAAAGAAAACATAACAAAACAGAAACAGAGGCACTTTAAAGGAAGGAGACAACAGAACAAGGCCAGTTACAATTTGTGGACCAGGAAATAGTTTCATTATGGTTTCGCCCACCCATGGTACGGAAGTAATTCCAGGGAGGGAAGCAGGCACCAGAGAAGTATCTAAGTGAGGTATGAGAAAGGCTTGGCAAAAGGCAATTAAAATAATTCTCATCACACCAGTCTATATCCATCTCAAAGGGAGAAGAATACAGATTCCACCACCTACATCGGATAAGGATAACAGCAGTCACATTATTTTCCCATGGCAGGGGAACAGCCCCCAGCACTTAGGCCGTACAATGAGGGGCCGCTGCTGATGAGTCCCACACACAGCTGTCAGTCTGCTGGTAGCACTCAGACACACGAGGCCATTCTACTGCTTGACCCGCTTCAGTGTCTGCCTGCTGCTATGGAAATGACAAAGTGAAAGGTCTCAGGTTACTTCTAGTGCATACTAATGATATTCTATTACCAGGAACTTACCCTAAACACCTTTCTTTTTTCTAAGCGTTTACATTAAAAAGAAAAAAATACAGCTAACACTGACTGTGTATATGGCACTGTTCCAAGTGCTGAGATAAAATTTCTCACAGCAATCCTGTGCCCAGTCCCCATCCACTGTGAAGTCAGGCACGATCATCTCTATCTCACAGATCAGGAAACTAAGGTACTGCAAGTTAAGAGACTTGGGTGAGTCTAACAGGTGACAAAGGTGGGCTTAAAACCACAGTCTCATTCCAAAATCTGTAGAGGAATCATTCTTTGATCTGGTATCAGATCAGGGGCTCGGTTAGAACTTAAAAACAATAAATTCCTAAGCACTGAACGCAAGCCTAATGATGTGACAGTAAAACTACTGGACTCTCCTAAGCAGCTTTTGAAGCAGGAGGCTGACATTCTGGGAAAAGGGAAACACAAGTGTTGTAATAAAATGAATGGATACAGGAATTGGCATGGAAGATGTCAAGGAAAAACGATGTGAAATTTACCTATTTTGGAAAGAGCTGAACACAGATTATGAAAGGAAGCTGGATTGGATCTGGTTTACTTTTAGGATTTTCAGCTATCACCTTTCAACGAAAACCTGGGATTTTCTCTGGAAGTTCTTTGTGTGCTGCAAACACTGTGTTTTCCAAGTCTCTAGAACTGTCAGAGGGAGACACTGGACTCTGAGGGAGAAGCTTTGGTTTGGAATCACAGCATGTGGGCGCCGCGGCGGACCTCAAAGACCATCCTGCTTGTTCTACAGACAAGAAGGAGCAGCCCGGGAGAGTAGGGGCTACTCCCTGTTCCTCACCAGTCAGCGGCAGAGCTGGATTAGGCTCTGGAACTAGACTAACAATCCTGTCCTTCCACTCCAACTTGCTTTAAGCTCCCTCTGCCACATACCTGAGAGAGAGAGTGAATAGGCACATCTAAACAACAAAAAGGAAGAGAGAATCACTGTGAGTTTGGGGTACCTGGAATAGAAGACTTCGCGGTAAAAGAATCTGGGGTGGGGGATCACACTGAGGGAGCCTGACTCCAGCCTGGTTTCCTTCTCACGCCAACTTACACTATTTGGAAAGTCCATTTTTCTGACCTTGGAGTCCTCTGGGAATGGACAGATGCAAATAGAGTTCTCCCAGTTATAATGTTCTCCAGAAAGAAACCAATAGCTAGAGGATCCCCAGAGGCAGTGAATGGAAATAGGGAAGGAGTGCTACCTGCTTTCTCGGTCAGCGTACATCTCCATGTGCCGGGGGTTGATGGTGGGGTCAATCACGACCCAGGAGCCTCCCCGAAGCTCGGCCTGGGGAGGGATGTAAATCATCACAGGCTGAGAGCACTCCCGTAAGCCATCGACGATGTAAGCACCGAATTTCAGCACTTGGTCGTACATATCTATGGAGAATGAGACAAATTAGAAATCAAGAAATAGTGCTTCCAAACTGTTCACATCATCATACACACAGAAAATAATATTTATGATGCCTTGTGTCTCCACGAGGTGGCCAGAGGTGACAGGTCTGAGGTTCAGCCACCCCGGGTCCTGTTTGGCCACCCTGAAAACTAAAGGGATTGGTAGCTCCACCTGTATTCAAGACGCCAGGGGATCTTCGAAAGCACAGAGAAGTGCATGATCTTTCACAAGATTCAGTGTGCAGGCCCCATGGATGGCATATCCATTTCATAGGCTCCCTGAATTTCTGTGCTCAGGTCTCACCACATTAATTCACACTTGCTCTACAAAGGTTGAGTATTTTTCATGTCAATATGTGATCTCTCTCACTACATTAAGTTTTCTGAAGGAAGAGCTAGTCAAGCTCTCTTCAATTCTTCTCATGATACTTAGCATATGATAAACCCTTAATATGTGCAGCTAATGGAAAAGGATCCTTCAAAAACTGCATCTTTCATCTTTGTATCCCCAGTGTCCCCCGTCCAGTGCCTGGAACGTAGTCAGTGCTCAGTCAGCGTCTGCTGAATGAATGAGCACATACACACTTTGGAAAGCACACAGTGAGAAAGAAAAACTAATTCTTTACAGGTTGCATTTTTATCAGGGTTTCAGGGAGAGAAAACATTTAAATGCATATGTATTTATTGGAAATGTCTCACAGACACATAAAAAGAGGAGCTAGCTCTTCACTTTGCTAAAGAGTACACTTTGTGATACCCCCCCGGGCCAGGAGCAGCCTGAAGAAAAGGGATACCTGGCACATAAATAAAGTGAGTCCTTGGAAAGTAGTACCGGTGATTTATTTCCTAATAATTTATGAACTTCTTCCCATTTCCTAGCTCACCGAAGTCTAAACATTGCTAAAGCTTGAGGTTTATGATTCCAGATGTTTAATGAGTACTTCAATGGATCCTTTTTAAACACCAAATAACAGGTTCAACGGGGTTCAAACTTTCCTGTCAAGGAGAGGATCTCAATTTGGAATAAATCAATTCTGGAACTCCAAAGCAAAGAAGCATTTTCCAGGAAGTTAAGAGCAAAAACCAAATAGAAATTGCTTTCATTGAAGCAACTGGCAAATTAAACTGCCACCTTCTCCAAAGTAAAAATGACTCTGTACAGAAACCCTTAGTGAGCACCGTCCACTGCAAGTCTGTGAAGACTTCAGAAATTCCAAAAATCCAGCTGCTGCCCCAGAGAAAACTCCCTATTCTATGAGGAATGTGTATGATCATGTACACTGTATGTATGATCAGAGGAAAGACATTTATTCCTTTGGGAGGAAAGCAAAGACCAAAAAAAATTTACTGCTAATTACACAACTGCTGTATGAAGAGCAGGGAATAAAGGACTTTAAGCGCTTTACGCTAATTCTGTGGTTATGAAAATAATTGCTCAGTTCAAATTATTTTAACTAAATTAATTCTTTAGTGGATATTTCAACCAGTGCTACATAATAAAATAATTGTGTAATTAGCAGTGCATTTTTCAGTGCTGCCAAGACTACAGTCTCAGAACAAGTAACAGAAAGGAGTGACCCTCAATGGTATCAGGCACAGAGAAGAAATGGAAAGCACAGATGCAGTAAAACAACAAAAAAATGGCACCACAAAAGTCATCCCATGTAAAAAAGAAAAAAATCAAATTAGAGATAAATGAATGGAAACTTTCCAGCCTCTTCATTCACTTGTTGGTTAAAAGATGTATCTATATCAAAATCCATCTCTGTATTATCTATGATTAAAAGACCCAGGTCCTCCAAAAGAAAGGAGAGGGGGCAACTTCATTTAAAATGTACTTCCACTTAATTAATTTTAAAATGTTGATTTCTAGTACATGCAAATAGTTTGGGATGAAGCTGAGTGTGTGTGAAATGGACTTTGGTCCCTCTTTTTCATCATCATGGCTAATTTACTGAATACCAACAAGCATGATTGTGTATACACACACACACACACACATAAATTATTTAGTCACCAGAAAATCATCTTGTTCTCATATCCAAATTACAGGTGAGTAAACTCAGGCGTAAATAAGGAAGTGGCAGAGCTAAGACTCAAACCCTGATCTTCTGGGATCTAAAGTCCACCTTCTGCTACCTCATTCTTAACTCATCATCCTTACTGCATGGAAGGGCCATGAGGCTGAGGCAACCTGCTTTCTAGCATCTGATTCAATGGCTGAGTGAAACAGAAACCAGAAGAGACTTGAAAACGGTTCAGTATTTCTGAATTTTGCCTGGATTCTTTGTATAGTCAGAAATATCAGAAATTATACTAATGGTACTACCAGCTTGTATGTGATGGCCAAACTATTATCTTCAGGCCCCAAGATTGAGCAGAAAAGGGGTGTCAAGGCTGATTACAGCTGACAACTGGGGGCTGAAAACAATACCTCCACGTAACCTGGAACACCAGCAAACTCACAATTCAACCGTCAAAACACCCAAAAAGCAACAAAGGCTATTGAAGCATAAACAAACACACAAACAGACAAACTCTACAAACAACGGGCTCATATTGAATCCCAGCTGCCCTAAACCACACATTTTGAAAGGCAGGCTGAAGCACCTGGCAATGATCTGACACACACTTGTCTGAAATCCATATTTAAGAGACAGAGTAAAATCACAGCCAAGAATAGCAGGGGAGGGGCTATTCCCAAGGGTTTAGGCTAGACATCAGCCTAGGGAATTTTAAAGCTATGCATACGCTGACTGTCAATTCTCAGGCCATAAGAAATGCAACTGGGAATATAAAAAAACTGACAGGTTCTTCATCGAGAGGTGGAAGCTTAGAGCCTTGTAGGCATTCTGAGCAAAGAATATCTGCATGAATGGTGATCACGCAGTCTTTGCAGCGTGTTCTTAGCATCCAGACACCAGCCCTGCCTCAGGCCTTCACTGTTACACGACATGGATAAACCATGGCCCCCATGTACCAAACAAGGGAGCAGGGTGGTAGGGTGTTTCCACAGTGCCCTGCACTCTCGAAACTGGAACAGATTGTACTGACTTGGAAAGAGATGCTCTGTTAGAAGCTGGAGGTAAACACTAGGCATATACAAATTGCATACGCATAATGTCTCTCATGAGTTCATTATGCCTGGCTGACACTGTATTTCAACATCCAAGTAATCAGAGACTTTAAAATAGACTCTCATTCCAGTTAAAGTTTTCAATAAATGTTTTTTTATTGTTATTTATAACCTGTCCCAGGAAAAAATAATAAGTATAACATGAAAAGCCAACTGAGAGTGACCCTGTAGCACCAGCAGTGAGGCGGCTTAATATCACTGGGATTTGCATCCTATCAAGCTATTCATGCTGAGGCTGGGACCCTGGTGCTAATTTCTAGTAAATTTCACGCTTGATGTCTCCCTGTTGTGGGTCATTGCCGGTTCGTCTAAATAAACTGCTTCCAAATGGCTCCTCCATCTAAATATTCAGCCAGTTTTTATAATTTAATTTTGCATTATGCTGAATAGCCTTCCGGCCAGATAGAGCTCATTGGAAAAAAGCACCAATACCATCTTGACATGCTTTTATTTATTTATTTATATTTTTACTGCTCGAATTAGACCTCCTAGGCCGACTAGTAAAGAGTTTTTTTTCCCCCCTCCACTAATGTCAATTTTCAGCATAGCAAGAGCTGTCTCTAATCTTTTCCTACTCATTACACACAATTTTGGAGCCATTTTACCCACAGTGCAGTCGGCTCCTGGCTGTGTGTTTGTGTGCACTGGGGGATGGCATAATTGTTTATTTTCCCTCCCTGCATAATCCCCAGCCAGTGCTGAAACCAAACTGCAAACATCTCCCCAAGGGATAGGAGCGACTCTCAGCTCAGGTCCCGTTACATGAGATAATATGTGGAAAACACCCTGACCTGTATGTGAATACGAAAGGGGATGCGCTTCCTTCCACCTCCTTCTTCCACACCGATCTCCACCTTCCCCAAAACTTTTCTGGTTTAAGTGATGTGTAAGCAGATGAAGCATCGCCAAAATTCAGAAAACAGAGTCGGCCCTGGTCTGTATCAAGCCAATAACTCATTTTTGACCAGGGATGGGGGAAAGGGAAAAGGGGGGGGGGGGTTATTGTTTAATGAGCACAGATTTTATGCTGAGAATGATGAAAAAGTTGGGTATATGCATATATAGTGGTGATGGTTACGTAACATTGTGAATGTACTTAATGTTGCCAACTGCACACTTAGAAACTGTTAAAATGATAAATATTGTTATGTATGTTTTACTACAGTAAAGAACCATAACTCAGGTCTAAGCTCTTGTCACAATAACCAAGGACAACTCCAAAGCAGAGGGGCGGTAGGTGAATAATAACTTCTCAGGAACCCAACTCCTCTATTTGAGGGGTATTTTAGTAGACTGGGCCTGGTCAAGATTCTAAAAATCAGCTAACTGTGCTGCAGGAAGTCAGACAGAGCTGTGTTCCTTTCCCAAATCTGTCATTTCTAGCTAAATAATCTTGGCAAATTTACTTAACCTAAGTCGCAATTTATGTTAAGTTGCAGATAATAATACAACCTACCCCTCAGAGGTGCTTGTTGTGATGATTATGTAAGATAATGCGTGTGAAATGGTTAGCCATAGTTTCCCGTGGAAAGAGCTTAATGAATCTTAATTGTTGTTGTCCTTATTGTTACAGGGTTAGCAGCCAATCTAGGCCTGAGCCAAAATATGCAGTGGAATTGAAGCTTTTCCTACAAGAGGCACATGGCAAACTTTTGAACTCTGAAGTTGTTAGACAAAATAGTCAGGCTGACTTATTCCTAAGTAATGTCAGGAAGAGTGAATTTGCAGTGGCCCTCCAGAAGAGATGTACCTATTAGAGAACTAATAGCATTGCATTCTCTCTTAAATGTTAATGTAAATCTTATAGCCAAGAAGTTTGGAATCAAGTGAAATCTCATACTAAATTAACCTCATGTATATAAATGAAAAGGGTTTCAGGCTCCCTCCCCCCGAATTTAGTATAGTACCATTCTCTTTCGAACACTGTGCTATTTTGCTTATACTTTATACATTATGGCTTTACCATTCTTCCCAAGACATTTTTCTTGACTCCTCGAGGCTATGTCTGTTTCTGCCTTATTTTTGTTTTGTCTGCCATAGCTAGCATAGTTTCTTGCACATAGGAACTCAAAAAAAAAAGTAGGATTGACTTGTTTAAACTATACTCTCAATATTTCATGGTATTACCACTGCTTTATTATCTTGGTCAAAAAACGTTTTACCTTGACAGTCTATGAAAGTATACAAACATTGATTTGCATTTATTGTCTAAGTCTCCCCTAAGAAAAGTATAAAATTTGGTAGTTCTCCAGCAAATATGGGCAAAGGGGAACTTTTCAACTAGAATAGCAAAAAAACCACTCGAGTCTTCTACATTTTACCAGGAAGGCCTGGCCATCCAGGGCTTTTCCGAACCAGGTAAGGGGAAATTATTGGCATAAGGCTCTAATCTCTCTCCAGACACAGCTGATAATCTATAAAAGAGTAACTTCCTCAGTTTCCTCCCTCAGAGCAGAGACGCTCGGGCCCCAAGGTATGTCTGGGTGCCCTACCGAGACCTCACGCTTTCACGCTTCTCTGGTCACCGCGCTGACTCCAGCAGCATTGACTCCTCCCTCCCTCCATTCCCCTAGCCCACGCAACTCCACTTCAGAACCCCGAGTTCTGTGATGCTCATCAGCATCCTCATCCTCTCCTGCTATGAAGTTCTGGCCTCAGCACGGCCACGAATCTCTGGCCGCTAGAGAGAGACAGCTTCACTATTCAAAGAGGCAGAGTGTGTTTCTGGTGGTGTTCCCCGAGCTGTCCACAGTGGTTCCGCACACAGGATTCTCAGCAAATGGGGACCTTGGCTGCCTAATCACTGAGCAATTCCCACAGCGCAGAGCAGAGTCTTTGTAACACAGATCTAATATGCCAGAGTCACAGGCCCAGGGCTGTTGTTGGATAATAATAAAGCATATCACAAATTACCACAAAGAACAGCCTCTGGTATGGACTTTGTTTGTTTTCTTCTGGTAAAGGCTAATTTCAGTATCTGTCTTGGTCACTGTAGAGTGTTAAAGAGTAACAGCAACAAAAAGTATGCCCAGAAAAGAGGGACAGAGACTAGTACAATCATATTTCTCCAGGACCATTATTCACCTGTGAAAGCTAATCCATAACAGCGGTCCACCTAGATAACACTAGCAGACTGTTCTATGTTGTATGGAATTGTAAAACATATTGAATTTTCCCATTCAAGTTGCCACTCAGAAGATATCTCAGAAGGCGTATAATCCCCCGAAAGGCCAGGGCAATGGGCTGCCAGGACACCCAGAGGCTCTGCCCAACACAAACCCTTCCTCCCCCCGCTGTAGGGTTCAGGGGAATCAGTCATGCCCCCTCCAGCCCAGAGGCAGGCCAATCACCTTTCATCCCACCAGAGAAGCCTCTCCAGTTAGCAAAGACCATCAGGGGCAGCCCTTCACGGTTAAAGTCCTTGATGGCCTGATAGGTCTTATACGCAGAGTCTGGGAACCAAACCTGGCCAGCTTGCTGGATTATCTGGTGGGGAAAATAAAAGAGGAAGACACAATTAAAAATGCCATTTGAAGGGGAATCTCTCCAAGGTGGATAGAGTTTGACTGATTAAACATTCTAAATCAAACTAAACAAAAATTGTTATTCATTAAAATGTTCTTTGAAGTAGAAAAAAGATCCTGGACTTTGTTACACACCCCTCTTTTTGAGTCCTGCTTATATCGTCTCTCTTGAGTCAAAAGAGGGGAACCTCACTGTATCTAATGGAAGGACGCATTCTCAGGATCCTGGTCCAGGCTTCCCAAGGGCAACTTTACACTCAACTCCACTACTCCTCAAAGTAGCCCACTGTTCACAGGCTCCAGGCCCTCTCACCTCCATGCTTGTGCAGCTTTTCCTCTCCTGTGGTTAATCAGCAGACACTCGATGGGGCCCTGCTGAACAACCTCCTCCCCGACCTCCCTCATTTGTCCTTTTCTGGATCTTATCATGATGTGAAAGTGTTATCCGTCCTTTTAAACAGAGGTGGGTTGTGGTGTTCACAATTTGGCAGACTCCGTTATTAATTCTAATAGTAGCTCTTCTGTATGTGTGTGTTTGGAGAATCTGGGGCCTCAGCATTGTCTCCGCTGCCTTTCTGTAAGACCACGTCCCCAACAAAAGCAGATTGTTTTCTAGCATGAACAAGACAACTGTAAAGCCTATTTAATTTTTCAGGCAGAATTTATGTTGCAGCATATTTAGAGTCACTTTAAAAGTTCAGCACACGACGGTCTGAAATCATTCAAGGCTGCTGCCTGCCCTTCCCTCTAAAATTGGTGGCTTGCAATGCTCCCAACACACCCACAGGCCCTGCGGAAGGGAAACACCGCTCTGAGCAAGCACAGGCGTGCACAGTACTCGAGGTGACCCACCTTGGCTTCAGAATCCAGGTTTGCAGGATCAGCTGGGATACTCAGTTCCACTGTCCGGGTTTCTACGGCAACTACCCCCACGGGTATTCCTCCTAGTCTGATAAAAAATGAGCCACATTAGAACCTAATGTGTGTTAACATTACAGCTAGTCATTTATTCTCCATTCTCACATCATAACATTGGTGGGGAAAACTAGAAACAAATACAGAGAACAGGGGGAACTCTGACTTGTCTAGGGATAAAATGTGAGATTTTAGATTTGGTGAATATGGTAACTTTTTGTAAATGTGGTGGGAAACTACCCTCAGAATCACTCCAGTTCCCCACCACAGGATAAATTCAACCCGAGGGTTGCACTGAGGGAGCACCTAGCACTTGGGCTCAACAGCCTAGCACGTGTGCACGCACACGTGCACACACACATCCATCTTTGTGGTTGGCAAATGAATTTCTCAGTTTACCATAAAGCCTCTCTGATGAAGATGGAGGGAAATGGTCCAAACGGTAGTAGGAATCTGAAACTCTCAGGAAGTGTTTCATAAAGCGATGGCATTGCTGAAATGGAGCTGTAGTTTTCTATGGAGTACTAATAACATGGTTCCAGGTAAGATTTGAGGGTACAGGAGGTCTCGCCATTGAATGTGTGGATGGAGAGTATGTAGGTAACAGGGATGAAGAAAAATATGTGCCAAGCATAGGGAGGTGGCTAAACAACTTTCTTTTTCAGTGGAGAAGGGCAATGCAACAGGGATAACTTTGACTAGTAATCTTGGTGAAACAGGTGATTTGTATTGGAAGTATGTATTTAATTTCCAAGCTTCATTAATTTTAAAAACTGTCCAGGAGCTCAAAGCCTGTGCATCTATGTCTGTGATACCCTCCCAACTTGGTCCTCATAAAGATTTCCTAGTAAAAATCAGAGAGAGATAGAGAGAGATAGAGAGAGAGAGGGAGGGAGGGAGAGAGGGAGAGAGAGAGAACGAACATGGCAAGGTACAGGGTGAGTCCTCACTTGGAAATGTAATTCAATCTCCACTTTCGCAGCTGCATTCGTTGGGGCTGGGGCTGGGATGGGTTATAGTCTCTCATTCCCCCAAAGCATCTCCATAGCAAACTTTTCCATGAAGGATGGTCTTTGGTTGAAACATTGGCTACTGGAAATGGACTCTTGTCATCACAAGAGGCCTGACAGGGGCCTGAGTGGGGACCACCCACCCCCTTGTCACTTGCCTGCACTGAATCAGAATCAAAAGCCCTCTAGACAACCAGACAATGAGCAGGAGGTACACAGGAGGGTTTAGAAATATTTCTGTTCACAATGATTAACAATCCAACTGGAAACTTGTAATTGCAAAAGCCACCCTAAATCGGTAACTTATAACTTATATATTAGGGCCCATGTGACCTAATAAAGAACATCTTTATCCGAGTATTACAGTTATTTATTGAACTTGAAAACAGCTCAGAACAACTTCTGTTTTCTATTATACTTCATATAAATTTTATCAGGCTAGCACATGAAGATGCTACATCTTGTTTTATAGTGTGTCCCTGGACAAGGTGCCATGGAATAATAAAAGACAATTTACAGCCAATAGCACACATATTCCAAACATACATACCAAAGATGAGTTTTGGCAGCACTTACAGTAACAATCCCAGAAGAATACATTTATATTTATTTCTTGAAATGCCATTGCTTTTGAAAGAAGCTAGCTCCATTTGTGTTTTATATACTGGTGAGCATGTGTATGTGCTTGGAACAAGAAGCCCAGAACTCATCAGATGGAAAGAAGGAAAGGAGTCGGAGTGAGTGTCGCAGTAAACAACGGCTAACCAAAGCCCAGCCTGACTGATCTCGCTCACAGGCAATCCCCGCTCTTCCAGTCATAAGTGTAAACCATCATTCTCTTGCTTCCCATGGGAGGATCTTAAAAACCCTAACAAAGGTTTGGCTTTTGGAGGGTTAAAATCTGTCATGTTTTTTCACAGACAGGAAAACTGAAGTAGAAAAGATAAGAACCAAATTTTCAGAAAAGTTGGTCTGAGTGTGGTGTGAGGACTCTATAGCAAACTGACAGGCCCTGGCCAGGAGGGTTTTATTTCTAGCGTAACCTCCACTGTCCCCTCCCCAGTGGGAATTTACCAGGCACAGAGAATGATAATTCTCACCAGGACCCAGAAGCCTGGGTTTAGGTGGAAGACCTGAGATGCGAGAGAAAACGGGAGCTGGCCCCCGTGGGTTTCAGTCCGGGCTGAATCCAGGCCTGACTTTTAGAGTCACAGTGGAAGGTCCTGCCTGTGGGATCTGCCATCTGATGGCTCCTTGTCCCTGGCAGCATGAGCCGTGCTGACCTGCTGTACTGAGAGAACTACAAAGCCTGGAATTATTTTCGAGGCTAGAATCTAAATCTCAACCCAATGTGGCATATTTGAGAACCTTGAGCAGGTGCCACTTTTCACCAAGATAAGAAAAACGGATTGCCCCCGAGAGGAAGGTGAGCTCCAGATGTGGGTCCCTGGGGCAGCATGTCTCTGCAGTGCAGGGAGAGATTACGATCAGCCTTGGCAGGTGCTCGTTATGGCGAGTGCTACAGATTAGTTCGTGCGGAGCTTGCTGTTGAGTGAAGCACTTCTTAGAGTGAGTATTAAAATTTAATAGAAACTTCAATTTTCTACTTGAAAAATATAGGTATCCCAGCTTATTTTACTCATTCCTGTTTCAGGTAAACTTTTTTTTTCTTTTTTCTTTTTTTTGTAACTCTAATTTGGTGATAAACCAGTGTAGTGCATTTCTTGCTTAAATAATCTAGATGCCACGACAGACCTCCTTTCTACTGACACAGAGAAGCAGACAAGACTGATTTACTTGTCACCTGCTTCCGAAAGAAAATGGTCTTTGGGAAGGGGGCAGGGGTCACTGGTGGGCTGTTGCTATTTACAGCCCTCAACTAGCTTCTCTTTTAGCGTTATAAGAAGGAAATATTGTCAAAACCAGACTTCAGATTAAACACATCACTGAAATGACACACTAAATGATTACTGGGGACCAGTGCTCCGGTTACGCTGCCTTGGACGTGACCATAATCCAGTATTCTTAGAAGTTTAGACAAAGAGACTATGATTGGTAAGGACCTATGTAGTCATGGCCCTTCCCACTCGTGTTTTTAGTTGGGAGGAAAAGAGCTTCCAGAACAAGAGAGCTCTTACCTGGCTCTGCCAACCACCACAGTCTGTGCCCAAGGTTGCATGATTTCTGAGAAAGACCCATAGTCAAAAAATCCACTTAACCATTGACCTTTCTGGGCTACAGAAGGAAAAGAAAGAAAACAAGAGAGAAAAGACAGTCAATCCATTAAAAATGCACGGCAACTGGCGAATTTAAGGTTGGATTTGGGCAATTATTTGGGGGAACTTGTTGTGTTTTTAACCAGAGTGTAATAGATGGAAGCATTAGGCAGCTGCACGTTTGTCTGCCTTCAGACACCATCTCCTATCTCATTTGCTAGGCTGCATAAAAAGACTCATTTATCAGCAAAAGCATCATTTATTGTTAAACGATGGGGTTCAGCTAGCAGAGAGAGTTTGCACTGCTTTTAAATAAATAAGTTGGCTTTTTTCAAAATACCACAAACATTTGTCAATAGGCAGCCAAGTCATCAAAGATGTTTTCAAAATGTCTATTTCTGTTTTAAAACTCAGCTTACAATTTTGTTTGATTCCATTGATTTTCTTTTAATAGAAAGCTGAAGACAGCTGAATGATAAGTATTAAATGGTCAGATGAAGATCCGAATTTGGGGAAGAGAAAAGGGACTCAGCTTTTGCTAGAAAAGCAACGAGATATACATCCACTTTATTTACAGCTGACGAAGTATAATCTTTCCATAAGAAAGGGCCATGCCCACACACTCGTGACAGATAGCAAAAAATATAATGGTTAGGATGCACACACTTAATGTCATTAACCTCTCTTGCACACAGAATTTCCTTCATTGGCAACATATGTAACTTTCGACATCTTACTTTAAGAAAAAGCAGCAAAAACAAAATGTTTTGCTCCACAGGTATCCATGTTTGACCAGGATCCTATAAAAGCTTCTGCAAATAACTTCCTAGCTTGCCCTCTCGGCTTATGGTTTCTCAGTGTTTCTTCTAATTTGAACATGGCCCTCCGCCCCCTAAAAACCCAAGTCCAAAACCAATTAAAAGTGAAGATCCGAGCAAGCTAACCTCTGCTGACTTAAACAGGATGGAGAGTGTTTTATCAGGACTAAACTTGTAATTACTGTGTTCTACATTCCTTGCCTCTATGGCCCCAGTGTAAAATGTGATCATCCATTTCAAAATTATCTCTCTATCGTGAGCCCAAAGCTGATCGTTTAGATTCCGGTCTCGTGTTGGGCGTCAGTTTGAAGAATATCACAGCACTATCTCCTCTAATAAATGACTTTAACTTTTCACCTAGAAGATATCTGCTTTAACTTATCACAGGGAATCATCTGCTTTCTTTAACGTTTCCACTAAATTAAAATCTGAAGTCACTCGATTTGAGAGCGAGTGTTAGCAGCACATAGACAGCAGGATGAATTACTAGGGAGTCGATGAAAAAATATTATTCAAAAACTAGAAAACTTAGTTTATCACAAATTCCATTTTATTCTGTAGATCTCATTAATAATGACCAAGATAATGCCCACCTGCTCATACACTCACACTCACATGCACACTCACATGCACACGCACATGCATCTGTTCACCTCATGAAGCAGAGCTCAATTTTTGATGGTGGTTCTAAACCAAATTTCTGAATGCATCAGGATACTGTAATTTTAAGTTCTATGCTTAGATCATTTTGTGATTCTTATTTCAATAACAATGATTTAGAATTACAAAATTCATTTCAAAATGGAAATGTTTTCTTCTTTAAAAACCCTCCTGCCTTACATGTTGACAGGGGCCATCACTAGTGTGGGGGGGCTGTACTGCCCTCGAAGAGCAGGCTATGTCCGGTTCGCGGGCAGAACCCAGAAGCAGCTAAAATGGCTCCCAGCAACTCCAAGGAGAACACTCACTGAATCTTGTTCTGAATTTTCCCAGAAGAGCCCTGGATTTTATCTTGGACTCATAGTTGTCACCATAATAATGATATAAAAATGAAAGGTAGGGAGAAGATTACTGTGGTGATTTTTCTGGCTACGTAAGAAAAACTATTTAGTTTTATTAAGATTAGTAAGAAAAGGCATTGAAAGACAACAGGTAAAATTTAAAATTAAAATCAATCTTCCTCTGGTGATTTCTCTACACCATCTATAATTAGGCTTCAGGTGAAGCCCCAGCTCCTAAGTAATAGCTGTGTGACCTTGCACACGTCATTTTAACTTCTCTGATCTTGTAAAACGATGATGCCTTTGTATCCCTGAGAGGTAGTAAGCCCAAATAAGATAATGTATATAAAAATGCTCTGTCGTCCCACCTGGCTTAGTGTGGGTGCCCACAAAGGTTTATTAGGTCTTTCTTATGAAGACCTCTTTCTTTTTCAATAAAATCGCAATGACTCAAATTTAATTATCTTCTGCATTCCACTCTTCTTTAAGATAATAGCCTTTCTTTGAAATAGTTGCAAGAAACATGCAAAAAAGAACACTTCCTCAATCTGAAAAAATAGATTCGAAATGTAGCAGGGGGATTTGGGGCTTCACAAAAGAGCTTCCTAATAAGTATGGTTTGTGAAAACAGCCAAAGGACTGACTATATGAAGTTACCTTTGTTTTTGTGTTTAAAGTTAGAGAAAATCAGTCACAAGACAGAGGCATATTAGATAAACATGAGGAAAAACTTGTTCCTATTCTCTAGATTTGGAAAATTATAAGTTCTGGACAGTCTCTTCATGAATAAATGATCTCACATTAATGACTAGAGCAGTGCCAACACTATCACCACTATGGTGAGAAGGGAAGGGTGCGTGCAGGGTCGGCGCTCAGCGGCGGCCTGCTGAGGAAAGTGCAGTCACACTGTACATGAGGGATCGCAAAGGCCTTTCCTAAAACCGATCTGACTGATCTGTTTATAGAAACTGAATGGTCAAAGATTCTGGTCCTATAGTTCTAGGGCTTTATGGCTTATATTTAACTGTGTTAAAGTCTTTGAACCCACTAAATAATAAGTGCTTTAATAGCAGAAGAAATGTATTAGTGACTAAACTACTTATGACTCAATGGCTGATTTGCAAATCTCATCTTATTATTTTTCATTTGTTCTTGAAGAATTTTCCACCTTCCTCTTCAGAAATAATTTTCCAGATTTTCCTCACTTCCAGGTACTTATTGCTGTTTTCTTGATCACAAGCTATTGTGCGGAAATTGGTTTGTGCTGGAAAAAGCAATGGAAAGGCTGAGGGCCAGGGGCCATAGAATCCTTAAACATGTACATACTTGGGTGAGGACGGCCTGCCAGCATCCATCGAGGATCATACGGGGTCTTTGTGGGAACAAACTCGATGATTCTATCTATAGGATCCTTGGAAGTCAGGATGGGAACTGAAATGTTTACACTCTGAAAGGAGATCGGGAGGGAAACAGCACAGCAATCAGTAAACAACAGTCTTATACTCCAACTCAGCAACAGTCATAACAAAGGCAGCAGGGCCCACATACGGAACAACACCCATGACCCCCAACCATCAGCCAAAAGTGGGCCAAGCCCTGGGGAAATGCGGAGGTCTCAAGTCCCATGTAGGAGCCTGGCACAAAGTGGTGCCTTCTGATTGTTGATTTCAGTGTGCCCAGGCCTTCTGGGAAGCTCCCCAGAGGGAGGGATGACTATTAGAAATGAGAAAACCCACAATGAAGAGAAAGCCCTAATATGCTGGGATCGGAGCTCGGATAGGCCATGAAAGCCTCTGTGGCTGGAAAACATCAGAAAGGGGCCTAGCCAATGAAATTCGAAGGCATTTTAAAGGTAGAAAGCAAAAGATGGCTCTAGGGAAAAAAAAAAAGAAATAAACCACTTTCAGAGGAATACTTCATTTAAAAGGTCCTGCACTGTTAAGAGATCTCAAGTGCAGAGGCAGGAGGCTGCGGCGGAACGGTCGGGTGCCGTGTCAGTGCTGGGTGGGAAGGGCTCACCTTAGGCATGTAAGACAGCCAGTGCAGGACAGTGAAAACCCCCTCGAAGTCATCACAAACAGTGCTGTGGGTCACCCCATTGTTGTGCATGATCTGGATGCCGCCGAGCTGGTTATTGGAGGTATAGACTTCCCGCCCGAGAACCTAGAGAAACAAGCAAGAGAAGAGACACTTGTCTTGACAGAAACAAAGGCAAAGTCATTTTTGTGATTCTCACTAAAATGGGTTCTCTCCTCCACAAGACAGAGACTCCAGTTTCTGGGACTTGTTTTTTCAAAGGGACTATCTGGACCTTCATCCAAAAAAAACCCCAAACAAAAACCAAACTTAGAAAACAACAACAAAAAAGGGAAAGGCTTTTAAACAATTACATATACAGTTGCAATTCAAAGACCAGCAAGCCTCTCCTTCCCTCTCTCTGAGCCCTCACAGATACACACAGCACATTCCAACTCTGAGCTGAAACCACAGCCATGGGTGAGGCTGGGACCCTGGGCCAGTGGCCCCCTCATGATCGGCAGGCCTGGCAGAGTTACTGCATGGACACAAAAGAGGTAATGTGCCTGTCTTTGACAATCTTCAGTGAAAAGTCTCAGCTAAAGAAGTGCTGTCATGTTTGGGTGCTTCTTTTTCTTTTTCTTTTTTTTTAAGGATTATTTTTCCCCTTGTATTTAATTTTTGGAGGTGGTCCCCACACATAAACCCTGAGGCTGACAAAATCCTGAAGCAACTCCTGATGCAGACCTGAACCCTTGAGTCTGCATTCCTTTGTGTGCTGGGTGCAGGGCAGTGATTTATACCCAAGCCCGCCTCTCCTCCCTCTGTCCTTCCCTCCCAAGGTTCCAGGGAACTCGGCCTCAATCCCTGGGGCCTCCCTGGAGTTTAACCCTTGTGAGGTTGAAGGGCATCTGCAATTGGAAACCACAAAGTGTCCTTTAAAGAAGAAAAAAGGAAGAAAGAAATATTCTTGAACTTAGAAATTGTAGGGTTTCTTTTTCTCTTGAAAAGTGGTTAATAATTTCTTTTAGGGAGGGAGGTTTTCTGACCCAGCAGATGGAAGCCGGGCAGCCTGATCACTGACTGTCGCAAACTGCTGAGTGTGTAGTAATTGCCAGTCATCTAGGGGAGCCCTGGAGAGCTCTAAACAGTTGTAGAGCGCTTACTGTATTTTACCTTTTCTTTTCCCTCTCCCCTCCTCCTTTGGAAAATAACTATGGCACAACATTTCTTCCTTACCAACTTTTATTCATTTCCAAGTCTCTGGGGTAGAAGCTAATGAACTGAAAGACCAGCAAGTTCTGCCTGTACATTCCCATTTCCCCCTTCTTGTTAGGAGCTTTGAGAGGTTCCCCTGCATGCTGCTGGGTCAGCCCCTACATTAAGACCCTCCAAAGGCTGAGGAAGTTGGTGACCAAAGTAATCACCTTAGTGTGACCCACCTGGCACTGGTTCCATTTAATGCTTCATCTAGGAAGGGTGGAAGAGACTCTTCCAAAAAGAACAGAGAAAGCAAAACTGCTCTCAGATTACCGCTCTCCTTGACAAGGAAGTGCAGAGAACAAGCCTTTGCGGGCAGACCTGAGCTGAGCAACATGCCGCCTGCTCCTCTGCAGGAGCCCCAGGAACAGGGCAGACCCCATCTGACCACTGGGCTCCCGTCCTCCTCTCAGTCTGTCTTTAATCTCCGCCCAGGCACTGCGGCTCTTTTCTCATTCTCCTGCTGTCTCTTTCCATTTGCCCTCTCTCTGACTGATACACTGATCTCTCGGTCACTCGGCTTTCTGCTCCACTGAGTCCATATTACTAATAACACCTCCGCCACGGCCAGTTTACCTCATGAAGGCAGGAGCACATCATTACAAAATAAACTCATAACTTTGACATTCTAGCAAATACACGCCGTTTGTTATTTTTATGGCTTTAGTCTTTCTAACAGGCAGAGGGCATTACGTACCTGTTTCATTTATATCTTTTAATGTGTGCACACATGCACACTCGCACACGTATCAGGAAATAAAACGGAATAAAAAATCCAAAACAAAACAAATATCCAAAGCAGAGAACGGATGGGGGGCCCTCGTGGAAGCAGAAGCCCTGTCGCTGGGGGAGGCCGTGCTCCTTCCGATCTGGCTCTGGTTTTATGGGCGTCATAAACCTGATGGCCCACAACTGGTCCTTCTGGGACAGACTGCCTCTCTGCCAGAAGTCATTCAGTGTGATCAGCAGTATTTTTAATTATTAAAATAAAATTGAAAAGGGGGAAAAGAAATATAAAGGAGACATGCTGCTGACCCTGAATATCTGATATTCACAATCTGTGTCAGGAGCCCAGAACTTGCTTGCCTGAGAGAGAGAGCTGGACCACTTTCTATTGAGAAACACTGTTTTCTCTCCTGTGAAACACTGTCTTTAGTGCTTGATAAATACCCACCCACTTAGAACCTCACATCTCTCCAAAATCAGTGAGGGATCGGTGAAGAACCAGCGAAGGGAGCAAAGCAGACCAAGAGCTGCTCAGCTGATCGAATAGCCCTTCCCCAGATGTCCCTGCGCCTCCTTTCAGAGAGGAAGAGCATCCTGGACCAGGCTACTCCCAGAGGCTCTGCTGCTTGCCCATTCTGCCCCATATTCTTACAGACGAACGGGAGACAAACTTGGAGGAGCAATAATTTAGTAACTTAGCAGGTCTTCCCTCACAAGTGGAAACTCAGGTTCTGACACTTTGGCATTGTTCCGAAAAGGCAGCAGTAGTTCTACATTTCTCCTCTTCTGGATTCAGAAAGAAACCTGACCAGGGGTTACCACAACCCAGAACATTATTCCTGGCCTAAAGAAATGTTTATCATGTGAGAACATTCATTTAATTTGGGAATTAAAGAGAAAAAATATAGGGCAGACTAACAGAGTATGTGAATGGCTCTCTCTGTCCAGCCTTATCTTAGGAGGTCAGGGGTCGGGAGGGGAAGGACACAGAGAAATGAAACCTGCTTCACTAACCACAAACAAATGCTAACAATCATAGCTACTTAACAGTCGGTGAAGAGAAAGCAGGACCCTTCAGTTCATCTTCAATGACCGTGTGTGTGGAGCACGCACCAGTAGAATGAGGGTGCACACAATAGCTCCTGATTTATAGGGGTCATTGCTGACTCAAGTGGTTTTAATGATTTTAGAATACTTCAGAACAAAAGCTCCAACCAAAGAAGCAGAATCTGGGCTAGGGCAAAACCCATTCTGCCTAATTCTGAAATGATCACGCTGGAACAGACACACAAACCCTGAACAGCATCCAGGAAGACACGGACAGGAACCCACACAGACAGAACCACTATTTTATTCCTCGATATGTTGCCCTATCAACCTTCTACAGAAAAATCTGGGGGTAAACAACTCTCATCACTATAATATTTTCACGAAGAAGGCAAGTTTCATTCATCAGTTTTTTTCAACTTTGACATAGAGCATTTCTATGTAAGTCAAGTTGTTTGCCATGTTCCATTCCCCAAGTTACTCCTCTCACACTGTCTACACCATGATAAAAACTTTTCATTTATCTGCCCAACAAGCATCAATAACCATTTAAATGCAGGAGCCATCCAAACAGAGGTGACTCTCCTGAGGCCCCACCCTGCTGCTCCCCAGGTCTAAGTGGAGAAGCAGTACCAGGTAATGTTAAAAACAGGCACCGCATGTTTCTACAGGCATCTGAAGAGTTCCCATGCCGGCAGAACTGAGTAAGGGCTGAGTCTGAGAGGAAAAAGGATCCTCATCTACTCTCAATAAACTTAAGCCTCATCCACCATTTTATTCATTGGGGCTGGCAGACCTGAGAATTATGGGCACCGCACAGAAGCCAGTGATTAGCAGAGACACAACTGTTAAAGGTTCTACCAAAGACATTACATAACCTCTAGGAATTTTTAGGTACATAAGAAGTACAAGCGAATGCAGTCACACATACATGCCACGTATGTTCTTGCTGTTCTTGCTCCTTATCTAGAGACACTGCAAACAGCTCAGGTTTACCACAGCTGACAGGCAACAAAAAACAGTCTAATATACCGCCTGCTCTCTCCCTTAAATCCCTTTTTGGTGATCAAGATAAACTTGTTCTTCTTTTCCCCAGTGCTCCTGACATTTGACTGAAGTGGCGGAGCATTGTGAAGTTTTGTGCAAATGAAATCACTATGTAATACGGAATGAGGGTAGTATTTACTTGTCAGGATATTTGTCAGCCCAGGCATTGAGATTTCCAAGTTTCATAGATGCAACTTAGCTCAATTTTGTTAAAAATTGCTTTTGTCCCGATATACACATTATGTTGGGGACTCTCAGACTTATAGGCAAATGTTTGCAATCATATGCTCAAGATGTGAAAAATAATGATGCATATCAGTGGAATAAAAAACGAAATCTACCACTGCTTTCCCCTCCTTTATCCAGTTTTCCCCCCTTAAACAATCCTAGGTGGGTCAGGGCAATCTTTTATTTAAAGAAGCAGGGAGTATAAATTCTTCCCGCATCAGAGAATTGAGAGACACAAGCTGGGTCCTTGTTGCAATCCTCCTTCTCATTAGGATATTTCCATTCTCAAGAGGGTCTGGGGAGGGGTTTTGTAAATTTCCTGAGCAATCGTCATTCCTGGACTTCACCCATGGTTTTAGATTCACCCTGGGATCTGTCAGGTTATTGATAAAGGTTTGGCTAAGGCAGAAAGAGAGATAGAGATGAGAAAGAAGAAGTGGGAGCAGGGAGTGATAAAATAGGGACTAAAGAAAGGAGGAAGGATGAGAGAGAGGAAGAGGGAGGGGGAGAGACAAGAGTACAGGAAGAAAAAAATGCAACAGCTCATTTACTCATGCTGCTAACACCTTCCTCCCTGACCTGAGAGGACTACATTTTTAAAAGCTGACAAGTAATTCAATCTCCAATTAACAATTTTAAGTGGTGTAGCACATATTACTGTGTAAATGTTTCTCCAGGAATATATCCAAGGGTGAGTGGAATTAAATCTCTAGGGAGACAGGACCAGTGAGTGCCTATGTGACCAAGGATGTTTGGGGTTCCGAAACACTCTCTCTTAATACACACACAGACCCAGGGTTACGACTTGCTCCTCCTCCCCTTTATTGCCATGATTGCTACTGGAAAACTTAAGTGCTGGTTGGCAGCTGGTAGGCTAGGGTTGGGGGTAGGAAAGGGGGCACAGTGACATACTGCTGGCACAGGATGTGAAAGCCTCTGGCTTGAGCCACAGATGGATTTAAGACCATCCACTGCAAGACCAAAAATTGCTCTATAAGGAGCAAAGCTCTGAAGTGATCTGTTTGGCTGATGGAGAAATTAGAGGAAAGGGACTGTGGTACCTGTGGTAGGAAAAGATATTTAGCCAAAAAGAGACTCAGGCCCAACATAACACTGGAAGGCCAGAAGGATTAACCATGTAGGTGTAGGTTTAATTTCTGGCCCTCTATTCTTTTCCATTGACCTACTATATGTCTATTTCCATGCCAGTACCATACTGTTTTGATTATTATGATTTGTAACATATTGATAGTGTGAAATCAGGGAAGGGGAAGCCTCAAGCTTTGGTGTTTCCTCTCAGGACTGCTTTGCCTATTTGGGGTCTTTTGTGCTTCCACACAAATTTTAGGATTATTTGTTTTAGCTCTATGAAAAATGTCATTGGAATTTAGATAGAGATTGAACTGAATTTATAGATTGCTTTCATTAGTATGGGCATTTTAACAATATTGATTCTTCCAATCCATGAGCACAAAATATTTTTCATTTGTGTCTTCATCGATTTCTTTCATTAATCTGTAGTATTCAATATACAGGTCTTATATGTCCCTTGGTTAGATTTATTTCTAGGTTATTTTATTCTTTTAGATACAATTGTGAATGGAATTTTCTTTTTGATAGTTCATTATTAGTGTACAGGAATGCCATTGATTTCTGTATATTAATTTTGTATCCTGCAACTTGTATCTAATAGCTTTTTGATGGAGTCTTTAGGGCTGTCTACATATAGTGTCATGTCATTTGCAAATAGTGACAGTTTTACTTCTTTTCTAATTTAAGTCTTTTAATTTCTTTTTCTTGCCTAATTATTGTGGCCAGGACTTCCAATACTATATTGGATAAAAGTGGTGACAGCTGACTTGTCTTGTTCCTGATTCTTTCAGCTGCTCACCACTGAGTATGATGTTGGCTGTGGGTCTGTCATAAATGGCTTTTATTATGGTGAAGTATGTTCCCTCTAGACCCACCCTCATGAGAATTTTTACCAAAAATGGATGTTGAATTTTATCAGGTGCTTTTACTGCATTTATTGGTGTGATCATGTGATTTTTATCTTTCAATTTGTTAATGTGGTGTATCAGGTTGACTGACTTGTGCATATTGAACCATCCTTGCATCTCTGGAATAAATCCCAGCTGAATGCGGTATATAATCCTTTATTGTAAGATTGATTGCCGTTTGCTAATGTTTTGCTGAGGATTTTTATGTCTATGTTCATTGGGTATACTGGCCTGTAATATTCTTTCTTTGTGGTGTCTTTCTCTGGTTTTGGTATCAGAGTAATGCTGGCCTCACAAAATAAGTTTAGAAGTATTCCCTCCTCTTCAATTTTTCTGGAATAGTGTGAGAAGAGTATGTGTTAAATCTTCTTTAAGTGTTTGGTAGAAGCAACCAGTAAACCCATCTGGTCCTGGACTTTTGTTTGTGGGGAATTTTTGGATTACTAATTCAATCTCCTTACCAGTAATTGGTCTATTCAGATTTTCTTTTTGTTTATGATTCATTTTTGGAAGATCGTATATTCCTAGAAACTTATCCATTTCTTTTAGGTTGTCGAATTTGTTTGGCATATAATTGTTTATAGTAGTCTGTTATAATTCTTCGTATTTCTGTAGGTATCAGCTGTAACATCTTTATTTTCTGAGTTTATATAGTTGGGCTCCTTTTTTCCTTGATGAATATGGTTAAAGATTTATCAATATTTATATTTTCAAAAAATCTGGTTTTAGTTTCATTGACTCCCCCACCCCCCATTTTTAGTATCTTAGTTCCTTTAGGTGTAAGTTAGATTGAGTTTTTCTTGTTTATTGAGATGGGCCTGTATCTCTATGAACTTCCATCTTAGAACTGTTTTCCATAGGTTTTGGAATATTGTGTTTGTATTTTCATTTGCCTTGTTTTTTTTTTTTATTTCCTCTATTACTTTGTTTTGACTGATTGGTTGTTTAGTAGCATGTTGTTTACTCTCCATATGTTTGTAATTTTTCCAGTTTTTTCATGTAACTGAGATCTAGTTTCACACCATTGTGGTCAGAAAACATGTTTGATATGATTGCAATCTTCTTACATTTATTGACATTTGGCCTAACATGTGATCTATCCCAGACAGTATTCCATGTTCACTTGATAAAAATGTGTATTTTGTTGCTTTTGAATGGAATGTTCCATATATATTTAATAAGTCCACCTGCTATAATGTATTGTTTACAGCTGATGGTTCCTTATTGATTTTCTGTCTAGATAATCTATCCATTGATGTAAGAGGGATATTAAAGTCCCCTACTATTATTATATTACTGTCAACTTCTCCATTTATGTCTGTTAATATTTGCTTTATATATGTAAGTATTCCTATGTTGGAATAAATATTTACAATTACTGTATCTTCTTGTTGGATTGACCGCATATCATGATGTAATTGCCTTCTTTGGCTTTTGTTACAGGCTTTGTTTAAAGCCTATTTTGTTGGATATAGTATTGCTACCCCAGCTTTCTTTACACTTTCATTAGCATGGAATATCTTTTCCCACCCCTACACTTTTAGTCTGTGTATGTCCTTAGATCTGAAATGAGTTTCCTGAATGCAACACATAGGTGGGTCTTGCTTTTTTTTTTTTAACCCATTCAATCATCCTTTATTTTCTGATTGAAGAATTTAGTCCATTTACATTTAAAATAATCAGTGACAGGTATGTACATATTGCCATTTTGTTAATTGTTTTGGTAATTCTTTGTTCTTTTTTTCTCTCGCTCTCTTCCCTTGTGATCTGATGGTTTTCTTTAGGTTCCTCTCTCATTTTTTGTGTGTATGTATTATAGATTTTCAGTGTGTGGTTACATAAGGTTCATATATAATGACCTATATCTATAGCAGTCAATTTTAAGTTGATAGTCACTTAAATTTGAATATATTCTAAAAGTAGTACATGTTTACTTCCCATCCACATTTGTTTTTCATGTCATAGATCACATTTTTCATATTATATATGCCTTAACTGGTTATTGTAGTTACAGCTAATATTACTTTTGTCTTTTAACCTTTATACTATTTTGATAAGTGATTGACCCGCTACTTTACTATATATTTGCTGTTACCTTTACCAGTGAGATATTTTCTATTGTTTTTCTTATATCAAATTATGGCCTTTTTTTAGCATAAAGATGTCCCTTTAACATTTCTTCTAAGGTGGGTTTAGTGGTGATGAACTCCTTGAGGTTCTGCTTGTCCAGAAAACTCTTTATCTCTCCTTTAATTCTAAATGACAACTTTGCAAGGTAAACTACTGTTGGTTAGGAGTTTTTCCCTTTCATGCCACTACCTCTGGTCTGCAAAGTTCTGCTAAAAAATCAGCTTATAGTCTTATGAGCATTCCCTTACATGTAACTAGTTGTTATTCTCTTGCTGCTTTTAAGAGTCTCTAGCTATTTTTAACTTTTGCTATTTTAATTACAATATGTTTTGGTGTGGGTCTCTTTGGATTCATCTTATTTCAAATTCTCTGTACTTCCTTCCCCAGGTTAGGAAGGTTTTTTGCTATTATTTTTTCAAACAAGTTTTCTGCCTCTCTCTTCTCTTCTTTTGGGACCCCTATAATGTGAAAGTTAGTATGCTTACTGTTGGTCCCATAGGTCCTTTAAAGTACCCTGGTTTTTGAAGTTTTACTTCCTTTTGCCATTCTGTATGAGTGATTTCCACTACCTTGTCTTCCAGGTTGCTGATCCATTTTTCTGTTTCTTCTACGCTGATGCTGAATACCTCTATCATGTATTTTTCAGTTCACCTATTGTATTGTCTAAGAGTTCTGTTTGACATTTTCTTATATTTCTAATTCTTTGTTAAAGATCTCACTGTGTATATCCATTATCCTGAGTTCAATGAGCATCTTTACAACCACTACTTTGAACTTTTTATCAGGTAAATAACTTCTCTACTTTGAGACCTATGGGGGCCAGAAATGCAATCTCCTCTGGCCATCTAAACTTGTTACTCAAAGGCCATCTCCCTGTGTAGGCTGTGCACACCCAATGACTTCTGTAGAGTTGCATGAGTGTCTCAGGTGGGCGAGCTCACCAACTATGTCTGTTGCTACTGTGAAAGTGGCATGGGGGTGAAGATTAGGGTAAGAATGCAAAAATGGTGCCACACAGTGTAGATGCTAATAAGATGAAGTCCATAACAATGGCATTTGGCAGTGCTCTGTTCCCAGAGAGTCTCAACAACTTCCGCCCCTCTGGCTGATGCTTTAAAATTAGCAAATATATAGCCCTGGCTGGTGTGGCTCAGTGGACTGAGCACTGGCCTGTGAACCAAAGGGTCGCCGGTTTGATTCCTAGTCAGGGCACATGCCTGGGTTGTGGGCCAGGTTCCAAGCAGTGGGGTGCATGAGAGGCAACCACACATTGATTTTCCCTGGCTGGCATAGCTGAGTGGATTGAACTCGGGCTGCGAATCAAAGTGTCGCAGGTTCGATTCCCAGTCAGGGTACATGCCTGGGTTGCAGGCCATGACCCCCAGCAACCGCACATTGATGTCTGTCTGTCTGTCTCTCTCTCTCTCTCTCCCTCCCTCCCTTCCCTCTCTAAAAATAAATAAATAAAATCTTTAAAAAAAAGAAATTCTGTAAAAAAATAAATAAAATAAAATTAGCAAATATATCTGATAAAATAGGCTTTAAAACAAAGGCTGTATACTAAGAGATAAAGAAGGACATGATAAAGAGACCAATGCAATAAGAGGATATAACCATTGTAAACATTTATGCACCCAACAAAGGAGCACTTAAATATGTAAAGCAAATCTTGATGGACATAAATGGAGACTGACCATAATATAGTCTTAGAAGGGGATTTTAACACCCCATTGACATCAGTGGATAGATCTTCCAGGCAGAAAATCAACAAGGAAACAGTGACCTTAAATGACACACTAGATCAGATGTATTTAATTGATATCTTCAGAGCATTTCAAGTGCACATGGGACATTTTCTAGGATAGACCATATGTTACAACATGAAACAAGTCTCAATAAATTTAAGAATACTGAAATCATATCAAGTATCTTCTCTGACCACAATGGTATGAAACTAGAAATCAATCACAAGAGAAAAAAACTGAAAAACACACAAAGACATGGAGGCTAAGTAACATGTTACTAAATAGTGAATGAGTTAACAATGAGATCAAGGAGGAAATCAAAAGATACCTTGAAACAAATAAAAATGAGAACACAACACCGCAAAATCTATGGGACACAGTGAAAGCAGTCTTAAGGGGAAATTCACAGCATTATAGGCCTAGTTCAAGAAACAAGGAAAATCTCAAATAAACAATCTAACTTCACATTTAATGTTACCTGAAAAAGAACAACAAAGTCCAAAGTGAGGAGAGGAAAAAATAAAGATCAGAGCAAAAATAAACAACATTAAGTGTTTTTTTTTTAAAATTCAAAAGATCAATGGCACCATGAGCTGGTGCTTTAAAAAGAAAAGAAAAAAAAAATTAAGATTGACAAACCTTTAACCAGAGTCATCAATTAAAAAAAAAAAAAACGGGAGAGAACCCAAATAAATAAATTCAGAAATGAAAGAGCAGTAACTACTGATACCAAAGAAATGCAAAGGATTGTAGGAAAATATTAAGAACTACTATATGCCAACAAATTGGACTATCTGGAAGAAATGGATAAGTTCCCAGAAAATCTCCCAAAATTGAATCAGGAAGAATCAGAGAATCTGAATAGACAGATTACAACTGGTGAATTGAAGCAGTAATCAAAAAAACTCCCCCAAAACAAAAGTCCTAGACTAGGTGGCTTCACAGGTGAATTTTACCAAACATTCAAAGAAAAACACCTATCCTTCTCAAACTACTCCAAAAATTTCAAGAGGAAGGCAGACTTCCAAACTCATTTTATAAGGCCAGCATTATCCTAATTCCAAAACCAGATAAAGACACTACAAAGAAAGAATATTATTGGTCATATCTCTGATGAACATAGATACTAACATCCTCAACAAAACATTAGCAAACTGGATCCAGCAATACATTAAAAAGATCATATACCATGATTAAGTAGGATTTTTTCCAAGGGTGCAAGGTTGGTATAATATCTACAAATCAATAAATGTGATACACCACATAAACAAAATAAAGGATAAAAACCACATGATCATTAGATACAGAAAAAGCATTTGATAAAGTCCAGCACCTATTTATGATAAAAACTCTCAGCAAAGTGAGAATAGAGGAAAAATACCTCAGTGTAATAAAAGCCATACATGACAAACCCACAGCCAACATCGTACTCAACGGACAAAAACTACAAGCATTTCCCTTAAGATAGAAACATGACAGGGATGTGCACTTTCACCACTCTGATTACCACAGTACTGGAAGTCCTAGCCACAGCAATCAGGCAAAAAGAAGACATAAAGAGCAGCCAAATTGGAAAGGAAGAAGTAAAACTGTCATTATTTGCAGATGACATGAACATACAGAGAGAACCCTAAAGATTCCACACAACAAAAAACTGCTGTAACTGGTAAGTGAATTCAGTAAAGTAGCAGGATACAAAATAAATATCCAGAAATCAGTTGCATTTTTATCCACTAATAATGAACTATCCAAAAGGGAAACTAAAGAAGAAAATCCCAATCGCAATTGCTCCAAAAAGAATAAAATACCTAGGAATAAATTTAACCAAATATGTAAAACACTTGTACTCAGAAAATTGCAAGAGACTGAAGAAACTGAAGAAGATACAAGTAAGTAGAAGCATATACTACGCTTACGGATAGGAAGAATTCACATCATTAAAGTGTCTGTACTGCCCAAAGCAATCTATAGATTCAATAATATTCCTATCAAGATACCAATGGCATATTTCACAGAACTAGAAGAAATATTCCAAAAATTTACACAGAACTACAAAAGACCCTGAACAGCCATGGCAATCTTGAGAAAGAAGAGGGACCATGCTACCTGATATCAAACTACACTACAGGGCCATAATAATCAAAACAGCATGGTGCTGGGATAAAAACAGACATAAAGATCAATGGAATAGAATAAAGAGCCCAGAAATAAGCCCACACCTTTATGGTCAATTACTATTAGACAAAGGAGTGAAGAACATACATGGGGTAAGGACAGTCTTCAATAAATGATGTTGTGAAAATTGGACAGACAGGTACAAAATAAAAGAAATTAGACCACTTTCTTACAACATACACAAGAATAAACTCATAATGGATTAAAGACTTAAATGTAAGATTCAAAAACCATAAAAATCTTGAAGAATACATAGGCAGTAAAATCTCTAGCAGCAGTATTATTTCTGATGTGTCTCCTTGGGCAAGGGACATAAAAGAGTAAACAAACAAATGAGACTACATCAAACTAAAAGGTTTCTGAATAGCAAAGGAAACCACTAACAAAATGAAAAGACAACCCACTGAATGGGAGAACATATTGACTGATGATACATCTGATAAGGGATTAATATCCAACATCTATAAAGAACTCATACAACTTAACACACACACACACACAAAACAGAAACAAAAAAACAAAAACAAACAAACAAAAACCAATCCAATTAAAAAATGGGCAAAGTACCTGAATAGACACTTCTCCGAAGAGGACAAACAGATGGCCAATAGTCATATAAAAAGATGTTCATGTCACTCCCATCAGGGAAATGTAAATTAAAACCACAATGAGATACCACCTCAAACCTGTCAGAATAGCTGCCATCAATATATCAATAAATAAGTGCTGGTGAGAATGTGGAGAAAAGGGAACCCTTATACACTGCTGGTGGGAATGCAGCCTGGTACAGCCACTGTGGACGCAGTATGGAGTTACCTCAAAAAATTAAGAATGGAACTGCCTTATGTCTCAACTATTCCACTTCTGGAAATATATCCAAAGAAAGCCAAAACACTGATTCAAAAGACTATACGCATTCCTATCTTCGTTGCAGTGTTACTTACAACAGCTAAGATTTGGAAGCAGCCCAAGTGCCCATCAGTACATGAGTAAATATTAGAGCTGTAGTACATTTCCAGAATGAAATACTACGTGGCCATAAAAAAGATGGAAATCTCACCCTTTGCAACAGCATGGATGGGCCTGGAGAGCATTATGCTAAGTGAAATCTAATGGACAAAATAAACTAACCAACAAAATAGACTCATGGATAGAGAATGGACTGACAACTATCAGAGGGGAGGCACGTTGCAGGGCTGGATGAAAAAGGTGGAGAGATTAAGCAAAAAGAAAAACAGCCACACAGCAGTACAGTGATTACCAGAGGGAAAGGGGGCGGAAGGAGGTAGAAGAGAGGAAATGGGGGATAAATGGTGGTGGAAGGAGACTTGATTTGGGGTGGTGAACACATAATACAATATACAGATGATGTCTTTTAGAACTGTACACCTGAAACCTACATAATTTTGTTAACAAATGTCACCTCAATAAATTCAATTAAAAAATAAAAAATATATATTTTCAATTACAGTTGACATTCGATACTGCATTAGTTTCAAGTATATGCAGCACAGAGATTAGACATTTACGTAACTTGCAAAGTGATTCCCCTGGTAGGTCTTGCACCCACCTGACACCATATAGCGTTGACTACATTCCCTAAGCTGTACTTTACATCCCTGTGACAACTTCGTAACTGCCGATTTATACTTCTTAACCACCTCACCTTTTTTACGCAGCCCTCTGACCCCTCTCCCATCTGGTATTCATCAGTTTATTTTCTGAATCTATGAATTTGTTTCTATTTTGTTTGTTTTTAGATTCCACATATAAGTGAAATTTTTTATCATTTCTTTAAATAGGGTTTCAATCCCTTGCTCTATCTCTTTTCCTTCCATACTCCTATGATACAAATGCTATTATACTCAATGCCCCACAGGCCCCTTATGCCATCCCCATTTTATTTGACTCTTTTTTCACTCTACTGTTCCGACTGGGTGATTTTAGCTACCTTGTTTTCTAAGTTGCAGATTCAATCCTCTGCTTCATCCAACGTGCTGTTGATTCCATCTAATGTATTCTTCATTTCAGTTACTGTATTCTTCATTTCTGACTTTTTTATGTTTTCTATCTCCTTTTTTCTTTCCTGTTTACTGACATTCTCTCTGATATCTATTCTTCCCCTAAGCTGAGTGAGCATCTTTATAACCAGTATTGTGAACTCGCAGTGGTGACTGCTTGCCTCCATTTTGTTTAGTAGTTTTTCTGGAGTTTTGTCCTATTCTTTCACTTGAGACATACTTCTTTGTCTCATTTTGGCTGCCTCCCTGTGTTTGTCTCTATGTATTAGGTAAATCTTCTGTGTCTCCCCATGCTGGCAGGGTGACCTCAATAGTTGGTTTCCTGTGGGGCCCGGTGGTGCAGTCTCCCTGGTCACCTCAACTGGGTGCTCCACCGGTGTCCTTTATTGTGGGTTGTGTGTTGAGGTTAAGCTTTGATTTCTGTCGGCACATCAGTGAGTGAGGGCTGGTTAAGACTACAGTGGACAAGAGGTTGTGCAGGAGCTTACCCCAAGGAGCAAGGTTTGTTTTAGTGGGGTTCTGGTGCCTGCCGAGTCCACCCTGTGGGTGTGTCATTTGTGGTGCTAATTGGGTGTTTTGTTGTGATCTAAATCCCACCACCAGGTAGGTGTGATGGTTCAGGGTCTCTTGGGAGGGGCACCAGTGCAGGCCAAGGTCAGCTGCTGCCTGTGTCCAGCCCAGAGCCACCTGGTAGGAACTACAAAGTGATCTGAATTTGGTAGCTGCCTGTTAAGAGCTTGGAGAAACCTGGGAGTGGCTATTCGGTGAAATGAGCCTTGCTGCCACAGGTGCCAAGTTTGTGGCCGCTTAGCAAGAGGTGTAGGGCGCACTGAGGCCAGCTGCTACTTGTTTGGGTTTTGTGGACCTTTGAGCGATTTTTGATATTTTAAAATTGATTTTAGAAGGAGAGTAAGAGAGGGATGGAGAGAGAGATAGAGATAGATATCTTTTTGTTCCACTTATTTATGCATTCACTGGTTGCTTCTTCCACGTGCAACCTGCAACGAGATCAAGCCCGCAACCTCGGCATATTGGCACAACACTCTGACCCGTTGAACTACAGGCCAAGACTTTCAGGAAATGATTGGAAAGTCCACAGTGCAGGCCTAGGCTGGCCACTTGTGAGGATTAGCCTCTGAAAGAGGTTCAGGCTGTGCATATGAATTGGGTGGGGCACGGTCTCAGAGAATCACCAGAGTGGGGCAAGAGCAGTATTAGTCGGGTTCATAGAATCAGCTTTGGCACTAGCCTGTGTCTGCAGGCTGTTTGTTGTTGTTGTTGTTGTTTTGCGGGGGGTGGGGGTGGGAGGGGAGGGGGCAGAGGAGGACTCAACAAAGGACCAATGGCGCCTGCTGGCATTTTAGTCCCAGAGAAAGCTGCCCCTCCAGACCTCAACCTGCAGCCAGAGAATTCAATCCCTCCCCCTGTATGTTCCTGGCCCCTTTCAAGCTGCTGTCCCTTCTCTGGAGCAGACAGTGAGTATTTGTGAGCAAGTACGAGCTCAGGTCCTTTAAGAGGGCGCCTGAGTCTTAGGAGGCCTCCATCTCACCCAGACTGAGTCCCTGCTGATTTTTACAGCCAGTTGTTGTGAGGACTTCCTGCCACTGGTGCTCTAGCTGGGGAGCTCAGTGTGAAGTTGGGACCCCCTGGCTCCTTGATGGGGACCTCCATAGCTGAGACATCCCTCCTGATTCCTAATCACCACATGTGGGTGAGGAACTAACTCACTTTGTGCCTCTGTCCCTCCTCCTACGAGTCTCAACATGACTTTTTTTTTTAAAGATTTTTTATTTATTCACTTTTAGAGAGGGAAGGGAGGGAGACAGAGAGAGAGAGAGAGAGAGAGGGAGAGAGAGGGAGAGAGAGAGAGAGAGAGAGAGAGAGAGAAACATCAATGTGCGGTTGCTGGGGGTTATGGCCTGCAACCCAAGCATGTACCCTGGCTGGGAATCGAACCTGCGACACTTTGGTTCGCAGCCCACGCTCAATCCACTGACCTATGCCAGCTGGGGCTGTCAACATGACTTCTTTATATCCTTAGTTATAGGAGTTCTGTTCGGCTAGTCTTCAGGTGGTTCTTAAAGGTGATTGTTCTATACTTAGGCTGTAATTTAATTTTGATGTGGTCATGGGAAGAGGCAAGTACAGGGTTTACCTACTCCACCATCTTGACCAGAAGTCTCCTGTTGGCTTTCAAAGCCAGACATTTTGGGGGCAGGGTCCGAGGGTTGGGGTGTCTGGTGTAGGATACAAACCCCTTGCCCACTCCTCAGGGAGTAGCTTCTTCTCTTTTGCTTTATATTTCTCCTGACTGTGGGTCACCACGCCAGGGGTGGAGTTTTGGGTGAGACCCTGTCTTCCTCTCCTGCTCATGTCATTGTAGCCTTTTTACCCTTTGTCATGAAGCAGATGTTTGGCTAGCTCCCGGGTTGTTTCAGAGGGAACTGCCGCACACGTAACTGCGTATTTCTTTGTGTGTCTGTGGGAGGAGAGGAGTTCAGGACTTCCTATGCCACCATCTTGAACTGCATCTTGAAACTAGGTTTTTCTTTCAACACCCTTATCTGGGCTAGAATTAATCTAGTAACTCTAAATAAAATAAAGTTGTATTATACCACTGACCCTTAAAGAATACAGGTTTGAACTGCATGTGTTGACTTACACACAGATTTTTAAAAAATAAATAAATGTAGAATTGCCCCTCCATGTTCCCTGATTATGCATCCACAAATCCAACCAACTGTGGAAAATCACAGCATTTTCGATCTGTGGTTGAGAATCTATGGATATGTATAGGGCTGACTGTATGCATTGTCTTACCCCATTTCATATAAGGGACTTGAGTGTCTGTGAATTTTGGTGCCACTGTGCGGGCAGGTATCCTGGAACCAATGCCCCGTGGATACTGAGGGATGACTGAAGTTTTTGGGAAGTCAAAAGTTACAAGAGGATTTTCAACTGTAGGGGTTGGAACTCTTAACCCCCTCATTGTTCATGAGTCTACTGAGCTGCACAAACCTGATTTATCTGTTGAGAAAAGGCATATTTTATCAATGAGTCATACAGAAAATAAAGACACTCAAACTTGATTATATATTCCAATGCTCTTGACTTCTCATATTTGCATCTTATGCTATTGGTTAAATATGGGTAGGTTCTTTTCCTTAATAAAACCAATTTTTCAATTTCTCTCATGTGTATTTTGAAGGGCTTAAATTCCAGACACTGAGGCATTATTTAAAATCAGGAAACAGTCAATGATCGACCAGAAAAACTGGAAGCTGAGGCATGGTAATCTGTAGTTCAATCTAAACAGCTCCAAAAGCTTCTCCTTTCATAATTCAACACTCCAAACTGTGTACATTAGCTGATTAGACTGTGTGAGGACGGCCACTCTGAATGAAAGGGAACATAACTAGATTTGGATCCATGCACAGGGGACATTCCCTATAATGATGAACAGCCAGAAGGCAGGTTTCTAAACAGTCTCGCTTCCAGAGTCTTTATCATATTCACACAGCAGTCTGTGCACAGCCAGGGCCCAGGTCTGTCTTCTCAGAAAAGACTGGAGTTCTTGCATTTCTAATCTACCAACATGTGCAGTTCTTGCACTTTTAATTTATGAGTGTTTGGGGGGGACCTCTCTGACTTGGGAACATATTGGCTTGGTCTAATGCTTGGAGATTATTAAACTCAGAGCTATGCTCCACTATCAAGTCTACAGATCTTTTATTTAGAAGATATGGTGCTCTAAATGCACAAAGAGCTCCCTGTCACCTTCACATTAAAGCCCCTAGTGCCTGGTAAATGGAATTATATAGCTGTCATCTCCTTTCCCCAAAGTTTTAAGAGTACAATGGGCTCATTTTTTCACACTCCATCCCAGCTTCAGAACTAAGAGACCTACTTTGTATTGATTTAAGGTCTCAGAAATAAATAAACCTGCTTCACTGCTGTGATTCACAACAAATTCATGATACACTATTGCATGATATATTTCAAGCTCTTGCTCTGGCTCTCTTTTTCCTCTGGTGAATGATGGGGGAGGCGGGAGGTAGTGGGGAACTGCAAAGCTGACAGCCTGATGGTTATTGGAGATGGCTGCTGACTGCAAATCCAAGAACAGACACTGTTGGAGGAGTATGGGATTTTTTTTTAAACTGGGGGGCAGGAGTGAGAAGCTAATTTACTTGGGTTTCAGGCTGGGGTTGGAAGAAAAGAAAGGTTCAGGGGAGAAGGGTGAGGCAGATGGAATAGTAAGCTTCAGGTGAACACTAATTGGCAAAGACAGAGCTATGAACATTTGTAGAAAGAGAGAAAGGTGAAGAAAATCCAGCATAAGAAGGTGTAACGCATGACGGACAGGAAAATGAAGAAGATGAACCATTCTGTCTTAGGGACCATGTCCACGGTCCTAAGAGGGCACTTAGCTTGGGTTCAGAGACAATGTTTTGTTAGGGGCAGAAACTGAAGAGACCTGACATGCCACAGAAGCTGTGAAGTAGAAGCATTTCTTCATTCCAATACTCAGGAAGCAACACAATCCTGGACGCTGAAGTGGACACTCTGGAAGTAGGGCAGCGGTATTATGGAGGTCTGCATGGAGGAAGTGAGCCAGAGACCACTCACTGAGGTGAGAGGGTAATAAATTCTGGCATTAAAGATTGTGTGTGCCCTTATAGTTTTAGAGTATCTCAGTCTACATCACCTTACTGATTCCTGAAATAAGTACCACCAAACCTTAGACCCAATGAGTTTTAACTATTACCTAAATATACAACACCCAAAAGACCTACCCTCCAACTGTGTGTCAGGGTTCTGACTCTCACTAGGCAGGTAGGTAGTGGGAAAGCAGGAACCCACCAGGCTCTGAAAACCTGATTATAACTCTGTGCATCAGACCCCGAAGGCCCCACAGAGTGCTTTAAAGTGGAGTTAAGTTTCGGCTGTTCCTCTTGTAATTACTGCTTATTTAATACTTTTAGCTGGCAAGAACTTTATTTATGAATCCAGTTTCTTTTCTATCTTTGAGTTGCATTTTCATTTTTACTATGCTTGTTCTTGAGGCAATACCAGACTCTGCAAGCAAAAGTACATGAGAAAGATTTTGGCTCTGTTCAGTTCTACACAGGTGAGACCATAAAACAGGGAATTGTTTTGTTAATTTTGAACACTGCTTTTTAAGAGGAGTTAATCAGTACAGAGAAACAGACTTTTGCTACTAAATACAGGGAATAACTTTGTACAGATCAAAGAATGACGAACTATGGCTTAAAAAGTACTGAGCTTCCCTTCACTTGAGTTTTTCAAGAAGAAGCAAACGAATATTTGGCAATGGTGTAGCAGAGGACATTCAAACAATGGTTGGGGTGAGGAGGGGCTGGACTTTTAGAGGATGCTCCACTCCCAACAATTACAGTTCTATGGCCCCGTGTCATCATGGATACCACTAGCACCACCACCGCTGCCACATGGCACTTATTTTTCTATAATATAGATAAAAAACAAGATAAAAAATTAACTCATTATACTTTACAACTCCTATTTCTAATCTCATTAGCATGTAACAGTTTTACATATCACTAATATGTAACCTCTCTAATATACAATACCTACTAGTATGTGGTGCATTTTTTAGACCCCTGCCCCAGCCTAACATGGCTCCCTGGCTACAAATCAATATTCACCTTCATAGAATAACAAAATACTAAAAATTAAAGAGAATTTAAGATTAATAAGAGAGAAATGGATTTTACAGAGGAAAGTGAGGCCCCAAAAGATTAAAGACCAAAGCTGCTTTACCTATGGGGGGAATAATCTAAAGGCCTTTGCTCTTTTTATTTTTATTTATTTTATTTTATTTGTTTATTTGTAGAGAAGAGAAGGGAGGGAGAAAGAGAGGGACAGAAACATTAATGTGTGGTTGCCTCTCATGTGCCCCCTACTGGGGATCTGGCCCGCAACCCAGGCTTATGCCCTGACTGGGAATCGAACTGGAATCAAACCAGCAACACTTTGGTTCACAGGCTGGCACTCAGTTCATTGAGCCACACCAGCCATGGCTTTTTTTTTTTAACTTAAAGGTTTTGTGATTTCAGAAAACTTGAGCATGTTTATAACAGGCTGTCAAACACGGTAATTCCTTAGTCTACATTCAATGCCCCAGGCAGGGCCTCAGAGCTTTCACTTCATCTCAAGTTCTGGCCTGATACTGACTGCGTGTTCTCCCCTGTCACTAGCCTCTAGGTCACCATACCTAGGTGGCGCTGTCTTAGAGAGCCAGAAGTGACTTCCGCAATGAAGCTCTAAGTGACAAATCCATCCTGCAATTTTGCTAAACCAGGGAGCGCAGGATCAGGCCTCTGGCAGACTACGAGTCACTAATCGAGTCACACATACTTGGAACAGTTTTCTACCAAACTTGAGGAATATCAAATGAAAAACAAACAAACCCAACAATGGAGCCAGGTTTACTCATATTTTGTGTGTAGGGGTAGGAGGAGGGCTTGAAAACTAAGGAGATGTTTCCATTGCAATCCTTTCTGAGAACTCATTCATAATACTAGAGCAAGGCTTGCTAAGAAAGGAAGCACAAATGCCCTCTTTAGAAAGGAGAGCGATCCCATCTGGAGCTTTGGGAGTATAGGGACTGCCCATGGTGAAAATAGGTAGTTAGGGACTTTTAAAAATGCAAATTGCTAGACTGATCCTTAGCATGATTATGGGCCATTGTACCAACAAGTCCTTGGGGACTCCTGCAGACAGATGACTGACACATATACTACCCTATCAGAACTGAACATGGTGCCTTTCACATTAAGGACTTTCCCAAGGGCGGTGATTGTCTTTAGATAACATCTACTGGGAAAGTCAATACAGGGACGTACTGTACAGTGAGAACTGACATCTAACATTCTCTTAAAGGAGTGTTTGCCTTCAAAGGACCAGAAAGTACAGAAAATGTTGTGTTTGTTATTTTTTTTCCAGGGCCTGAATAATGAGTTGCAATGAGAAAGGACCCTAAATGCATACACCTCAGGAAAGACTACAGTGCTAGTGATTTACTTACACTCACTCATTTAATCCTCACAAGAATCTGGTAGATGGGTACTATTATTATCCCCATTTCAATACAACTGTGACCCCCAAAAGGTAAGCACATTGTCTGAGGCCACACAACTACTAGGTGGTACACCCAGTTTTGCTCTAGAGTCCATGCTCTTGACTGTTCCACCTTGTTAAGTTCTGTGAGAGTTACAGTGCCGCCTCAGAACGACAGCTAAGTCTCCCCTTCTCTCCTCGAGCCTCCATGATGCCCTTATGTTGTAGGTCACAGAGTCATGGGTGAATAGGCAGAATGTACAGTGCAGGGCCCTGGTGCTACAAGCACATGCGAGGATCTCTGATACTATACCCAAGAGTCAGCAACATCTTCACATTTCATATTGTGCAGACACATTAAAATATATCTTTGGAAACTGAAATCAAGAGAGGAACTCAGACCAAGTCTTAAAAGCAAGTTTGGCAGAATTAGCTCCCTACCAGTCTAACACAGAGTCTTAGCCACACCCATCATATACTTTCTCCCCCCCACCTCACCCCCATAAGTGCAGTAGAAACAGGGACCTGATCTGGCTAAGGGGAGGAGATTATGGGATTCCTGCCCCTCCTCCCAAAGCAGAAGCTTTAAAATGCTTATCACAAGGAAGTCACAAATCACACATCCTGAATGAATCTATAACACATCTATCATAGCCACTGGCACCTGCCTTACTTCCATAGATAGTTACTGTCCAGAGGACAAGCCATAAACTGCAAATTCTGTTTTCTCTGTGTACAGAGAGAGCTCTCACCAAGTCCAGGGCAATGGACTGAGAACTAGAGGGCTTCAGTCTACATCAGTGTCCCTTACAACACTAGGTCCTTCAAGCTTATCTACCACCTGAAATTATGTTAAACGTATTAAATAGAAACAGAGAGGAGTTGTGGGGGAGGGGAAGTAAATCAGAAAATTACTGCAAATTTCCAGTGGCACCTTGATTTTGGAGTTTATAACCCTATAAATCATCTCAGCCCCTTAAGGGTCTATCTTACCAGTCCCCCAAGCACATAGGTCACTGCCTGTGCCAGGCCAGCATGAGTCCCTTCAAGTAGGGTAGTTTGTCACATCCATCAAACCTGCCCTTACCACTCAGTGAGGCATTTCAAGGAATCCGCCACTCAGGGCCTGCAGTTTGTAGAGCTAGGAACCTATGATCTACTACTTTGAGTGACATGGAATAGCAGGCCATAGACGCTTCTCTTATTTATGTCATCACTCTCATGACATTTGGACAAAAAGGAGAATGACCAGACTACCTTCTTGTCTCAGGCTTTATGGACATTAAGTACAAGGGACTGAGCTCATCATAAATGAAACTTGGGGACGTGAAAGTTCATGTTCTGATGCTGATCTAGTTTCTGTCAATGGAACCAAGTCACCTTACCTCTTGCAGTTTTAGCCTTCACCTGTAAAATGGCCCTGGCACCACTAGCCCACCCAGAAAGTAGTAAGCAGCCAGACAGATGTTCTTGATTATAAGTTTCCAATAAAGTCGTCGAGACTGCCCCTAGTCACCAGCTCACAGCCTTTACTGCAAATGTCAAATCTGCTGCTGCAATACTCAAGAAAACCCAGATCCTGTCTCTCTCCTCAACTTAGTAATATTTTACAAATAATTGCAGGCAACAGAGAGCAAGGCAAAAAAAAAAAAGTAGACAGAATACACAAATACTGATAAAAACACAAATGTGGGAGGCACTTTCTGGTTTCAGAACAAAGGACAGTGGCAAAGGATGGTGTCCGTGAATGAAGCATGTATGTGAACAGTAAAACCACTGAAAGTGAAGCAGAAGACCGGGGGAATATTTTCATTTTATATGCAAGTTACTGCTGTTGACTACAAAAAGGAATCCTTTAAAAAGGAGGAGTCTTTGGAAGCGAAAGGCAGGAAGGTCTAAACTAATTAAAAGCAGGTTGGCTAATGACAGGGCACTAACGCGTGTGCACCGAGATGGAGTGTAGCCATAAAAGCTGGGCGCATACATGCAATGTATTAAGTCAGAAATGTGTGTGTGTCTCCAGCTTCATATCTATTAGAGGAATAAACGATTTATATGTTGCTGCATTACAGCAATATAATATGTAGAATATCAGTCCTTTTTCTTCAAATTAAACCATGTTAAGTCAAATCAGAGGTGGAGTTTGGGGAGGGTGGGGATGGGTAGAGAAAAGCAGGGAGAAAGAAAGTTTTTTAAAAATCTCTGCCTCAGCAAAAGTTTTCATTAAAATTTTAGACAAATGATCCCTGTGTCCTTCTCCCTTGCTGCCTGGGGCTCCATGCTATTTCTATGCAAATAACAACCTCGTGGTTTATATCTTATTATTTCCACTGGAGCTGCAGCGACATGACCTGAGACGTGTAAGGGGTGGTGGGGGGAGTTGATGAGGGTGACGAGAGAGAAAAAGAGAGAGGGGGAAACGGGAGAGAGAGATGGAGTGGGTATTCACTCAAGTGTGAAAAAATATTGTCAGGAGTGAGCGTCAAGAACAAAAAAAAATTGCAGGGATAACGTGTTTATTTCAGTCCCCCCACCTCCAATCCTCCCCCCACCCCATTTGCAAACCGGCACCTTTTAAAATTCATTGGGCATCAGGCGATCATGCACAATCCATCTGCTTTCACTTTATCATTTGCATTTCATGCCTCCTGGCTTTTGATGTGCTGATACTTTGATGCAGTCAGGAGACGCGCATTATCATTATTTCAATTTTCAAAGGGGTCAACGGGATCGGCACTTGCACACACAGATTTTTTTCCCTACAACCTCTGCGCACCCCCTCCCTTCTATTCTTCACCCCAATGTTTAACATAAAGGATGAAGACTCAAAAAGGTGGGGGTCAAATGTTTGCAATCTTAAAGCTTGCATATACCACCTACATTCCCACTCTACAGTGTTTCAGACATACACAAAGAATTTCTCACACATGGATACTCAGGGAGGCACATAGACAGAGAAAGAGAGGGATCTAGAAGCAAGGTACAGACACAAAGAGAATGAGAGACCAGCACTCATACAGGAAGAGATATGCACTTAAGTGAACTGCACACACCCAGAGAATGTGAAACGGCGACTCTTACAGAAAGAAGGTAAACAATGTGAAAAGTCACTAGTACACACAAAGACAGAACCTGTGCAATGAGTCAGAGGACAAAATCTGAACATGAAGCTCCTGTACAGTTTCCTTTTTCATACCTTATAGGCAAAGGGACAGATAGGACATTCTTAATGAATTTGCATGTAATCAGGTGTCTTCCAGCAATACAACTCTATACTTAAGAGGCAATGACATGAAAATAGTGAGGCAGGAGAAGCAGGATTAGGTAGCCTCTATAACTGATCATTCCCTTCAGCTACAAATGATCATGTCCTTCTGGAAACTAGCACTGTTGGTAAGTTACTTGTCTTTTCCTGTGCAACTGGACCTGTCCTTTAACAAGCAGCCCTGCAGGCTAGGAAGATGGCGAATATAATGAATTTGATTGGAACAATTTAACCAGATTTTAGGGGGAAAAAATCCTTAAAGCTTTTTTAATAGCACAAATGCAATTCAACTAGCAAGTTTCTAGGCACGCGCGCGCACACACACACACACACACACAACCCAAAAAACCCCAAACCAGCAGCAACACCCCAAAAAAGCAACAACAAAACCTTTGCTTTTTGTAATATTCTTTGTGTATAACACAGTATCAGGGAGAAAATAAGAAACTCAGTGTAACATGATACATTTCAAAAATGTGCTCTTTGTTCAGGTATGAGAACATTATGGAAACACAGGTGCCTTCTTTAAATTCCATCCTCGCCGATAATGATACCGACAGTTCTCTTCAACATTTGTCGATATCTTATCCTAGGAAGGTATCGAAAAGGGCAACTTGAAAAAAATTAGGACACAGCAGTTTCTCCCACTGCGATAATCTCCTTCAGTGGTGGCAGTTCACAATCTTTACTTCTAGGCTACTCAAAAAAGAGAGCAGGAGATCCAAGTTCATCATTTCTCTGGTGAGAAAGGCAAGCCCAGAGAAGGACACATGAATGCAGAGAACATGCTGATCACATGAAACCATTCTCATTTCTGACATCCCCAGAAGCTAATTGGACCAATGGAAGTATCACCATTTTCTAAATGGGAGTGATAGGATAGGACACTTCATTCCTATCCTTCCACCTGAAGGTCAAGTCTTGATAAAAAATTTGTGCATGTCTAGTAAACACAATATCCAAGACAATTTAGCATGAATGTAACTCCACCAGCTCAATCACCAAACCGTGTAAGAGAGAGGAAAAGGGAGCTGAAATTGTAATGAGATCCAGCACTTTGTGTCAAGTACTATGTACTTTTACTTATGTTTTCTCATCTGATCTCCACAGTACCATTTAAAGGTGTAAATTATCCCCCTTTGGCAGATAAAGAAAGCCAAGGAACTGAGAGGTTATATGAGTTGTACAAGGTCAGCCAGCTGGCCCCAGACTATTACATATTCCTGAGCTCTAGACAGAAAATAATTTTTCTATGCCTGCAAAGAAGTCAGAACTACATTGTCCTTTGTATCTTCAGCTATTCTTAGATAGTTTTCACTCTTACAAGAAATAACCTCACCACACCTTTCTAACCCCTTTGGAAAAGCCCCAATGAACTTGGACAGAAAAGACACAAGCATTTCTTTTGAAGGGAAGAGAAGCCTCTATGTCATACTTCCCCTGCAATCCATCCATCTACCCATCTTCCCATTTAGGATTTACCAAGCACTTCCTTTATGTACCAGGGACCACGTTACCTGCTCTTTTTAGAGGTGCACTCACAAATTTCTCAAAACATTAAAACTTGATTATCCTCAGCACATTCAGAGGATGTTTCAGAGACAGCTCTATGTCTGGAAATAGATCTCATATCCCTTACTCATAGATGAGAAAAAAGGAGGAAGGGCAGAATAGAAGCATTCAATTAATTTTCTTTCTTCTAGAAAGACACACTACAGTGTAAACTCTCTGGAGCAGTTTTAGGTGGTTTGTACATTAACCTATCCACAGTGCTTGAAACAGTGCCCAACACATAGTAGATATTCAAAATATTTGTCCAATGAATGAATGGACAGGCAAGCCAGGCAACGGGTAGGGAAGATGGAAGGAAAGGTAAAGAGATAGATCGAGGGAGGCATGGACTGAATGGCTTCCTCCCTGTCAGGATCCTGAATCAAGACTTTGCAATGACCTGCAAACAGGTTTACATACTTCTCCCAAACCCTAGAAACTTACTTTGTTGAGGGCCCCGGCTCCTGTCAGAATTAAGTGAGAATTTTCAACCTGGATGGTTCTCTGTCCCAGCCGGACAAGGTAAGCACCAATTCCAATGGCTCGGCATGTAACCTTAAAAAAAAATTCTATACATCACATATTTATGTCCCCTCCCAAGCCGTAAAAACTAAGGCAATATGTAAAACCCACATTAACAGGGGAAAAAATACTGCTTTTATGAAGTCTGCTCGATTAATAACATTACAAAACAATAATAATTTCCTGATTAAAGAAGAGAAGGTACAGAACTCATTGAATGATTCAAGTATTAAGACACTTGAAAGTTCACAGCCCCTTTCCTTCCCTTACACTTTTGCCCATTTCACAGATGCCTGGCATCTATAGGGGATGTATAAACAAAGAAAGCAGTAAGAGGAAAAGAAATTCAAGTTGTTAAAACTTTAGTAGAATATTTGGAGAAATAAACTAAAGGCTAAAAGGAGGTACTAGATTTATCTGGGAAATTCAATTATTTACACAATCCTATCTTCCCGTTATCACACAGAATTAAAATCAAATGGTAGCTATGCAATTTTTTAAAAATGCTCTCATTTTGGACTGAATAGCAGTGATGGAGCAAAAAGAAATCCCAGCTACACAGTCAATGCAGACAAGATTTACCAGGCTAATGGTGATGATCTCATCATAGGCCAACGAGGTTTCCCCAGCAATCATTCCCGAACCTCGAAGGTTCTCTGCTCCAAGTCCCTCTTCCTTCCCAATAATATCGGTTATCTTGTACCTATTGGACACAGACACGCCAAATTATAAAGGTTAAACACAGTAAGAACAGTCTCTGAAAAGAATAATCATCATTAAAATGCTGTTAAAAGCATACAAAAAGCATACTGGTAACTTATATTCAAGTATAACACCAGGGTTCTATATTCTTTATTCATGTATCTTTCCTTCTTAGCTTGGTGCCTACTTTGTCTGGAGGCAATATCATATAAAAGTAAGAGCACATCGGGAATTAAGTAGATAGGGTTATATCCCTGCTCTGACACATGTAGCAGTGTGATTTAGGGGAGAGCAGTAACTCCTATAAAGTGGGGTAACAGTATCTACCGCTAAGGGTTGACATGAGAGCTAAATTAAAGCAACAAGGAGGGGGCTTGACACGTAGAAGATACTCAGATTGTAGATGCCCTCTCCTACTTTCTAGAACAGGTTTCTTAAAGGCGGGGTCAATATATGAGGTCTGTCCAGAGCAAATCCAGCTATTGTTAATATAATGAAAATGGTTTGCACAATTTCAATGTAACCTGGCAGCCAAAGGAGAGTGGGCTGGACTGTGCATGTGTGAATAACAATAACTTTACTGTACTAGTCAGTGGGGGAGGTAGATGCCATTGAGTGAGCATGTGTATTGTGTGGCCATTGCATTCAAAATGACTGAGCAAGTAGAGCAATGAATCTGCATCGAATTTTGTGTTAAGCTTGAACATTCCTTCATGGAAACTATTCGGATGATTCAGAAGGCCGCAGCTATAGGCAACTGGTGATTGGCAGCTTTATCACAACTGTGCACCTGCTCATGTATCACGTCTTGTGCAGAGTCTTTGGTGAAACATCAAATCACCCAGGTGACTCAGCACCCCCTACACCCCAGATTTGGTGCCCTGCAATTTCTGGCTTTTCCCAAAACTAAAATCACCTTTGAAAAGGAAGAGATTTCAGACTGTCAATGAGATTTAGGAAAATACAATGGGGTAGCTGATGGCGACTGGGAGAATGTGTGAGGCCTCGAGGTGCCTACTTTGAAGGGGACTGAGGTGTTACTGTCCTGTGTGCAATGGTTCTTGTATCTTCTTCAATAAGTTTCTCTATTTTCCATATTACATGGCTAGATATCATCCAGATAGACCTGTATATCTCTCTATAATAAGAAACAGCCATTAAATCATCGATTATAGATAAATTTTACAGAGGAATAAAAAAATCCAGAGGGGTTGTAAGAATGCCAAGCCTGATTTCTAAAGTTAAAAATCCTTTCTCTTTCTAAGACAGAGATGAAAGGGAAGGTCAAAACAGTGCACTCCCATCCCTGCTCCTCTGTAAATATCAAGTGTATGCACGAGGGTTCCTGGCTATAGGCCTCTGGAGGGGCAGGTGGAATGTGTGTAGAAGTGAAATGCTGGCCAAGTTGTCCAGAAAGCATCCTGCGGATCCAGTGGGAGCCACTCATCTGTCTTCTTGGCAGGGGATTAGGAGTGATAGCTGATAATGGGAAATGGGAGATGGGGAATGCAACTAATAAAAGAAAGGAAAAATACAAAGTTGGAAGTAGAGATGGGCATATATTATTTATTGTTCCATGTGTACCCAGAAGGCTTGGCAGAGGGCATAGTTTTATAAATTGAAATAATAAATATCCCATAGTGGCTCTTAAACTACTTTTTTTTGCCCCCATATTTCTTTGGTCCCTTCTTCACTTTGAACCCTCCATCAATTCCCTTTCTTTGCCCTTGCTATTGGTCTGTGGCTTTGCATCTCTGCTTCCCAGTTTCTCTAGCCTTTCTATTTTTAGCTTCTACTAAAATTTTTCCAATTCTTCCTTTGGCTCTGTATCTAGATTCTCAAGTTATATTACAGGTAAAGCTTAGCTCCCTTAAAGAGATAATTAATGAGCCATATTAAGTTGATAGGGGGAAGGGAGAAATTAATGTGTTCTTTTTATAAGGCCCACATGCCACATAGTCACAAACTCTCATGGGCCCAATCAGCCTTCCCTGCAAAGCAGATCTTTTCCCTCCTAAGGGCTGCATATTACTTCACAGGCATCGATGATCTGTTAAATGCCATCTTCTTTCATTGTATTACATGAAAAAGAGTAAACGTTTTCCACATTCTGTGCTATGATCTGAGTTGTCTATCATTGAGGCTGCCATTCTTTAAGTGGTACCAAGTTTAATGTTATTTATTATGAAAACCTTTGTATAGTGTAATAGAATTAACAAAACACATTCACAAATATCATTTTTGATCCTTGCAACAAATCAGTGTGATAGGTAGTCCTATGTCCATTATTACAGGTAATGATGACAATAGCCAGGACTTCACATACATTAGTTTGCTTGATCTCCACCTTATAGATGAGGAAACTAAAGCTCAAAAAAAGAAAAACAAGTTGCTCTAACAAAAGCAATATACACACTCAGTAACTTTCTAAGATACCAGTAATAAAGAGAAATCCATTTAGAGTAGCAAGGAAAAATGCAAAACATTTAGGAACGAGCATGCAAAACCTTGCAAAATCCTACCGAAGCTGCACTGTGCACCAAGGCATCCTGCGGTGCCACAGTGAATCACCAGGGGCCCCGAAGGTGTTTTAAATTTTTGAGAAAAATACTATGATCTCTGTTAAACTCCATGTGAACCACCTGCTTTAGTTATTTCAGGACTTAATATTAGATAGTGCTACATTCCTTCTGACAGTGTCCTATCTTCATAAACCTACGTTTTCACAGTTCTGTGAAAAAGAAAAAAAAAAAGTTCTGCACAAATTCAATGTGGGACAAGAAATGCGGGTAGCTGATTTCAAGGTTTTTGAGATGTTGTGCAGATGGAAATATCCCATTAGTAACAGTAATTACTTAAGAACAGAATTTAAAATTTTTCAATTGTGTGTATTACATTTTTAAATGATTAGTGAGCTGTTAGGACATAAATACTTATGAAAATACTTAAGAAGTTGTTTGGGTCTAACTACCTAATAAACAGAAATGTTAGGTATAGCTTTTTGTCTAAAGGTGCTACGATAAAATTGCTGAGGCAGTAAAGGGTACTGTGAACCAAGAAAAGATTGGTAACCTCTGGCACAAACTATATGAAGAAAACTACAACACTTTAAAAAATACACTTTAATAAATAAACACCATATTTTTTGTTGGGAAGAGTTAATATAATGAAGATGTCAGATCTTCCTAAATTAATTTAAAAACCAAATTCAATTTGAACCAAAATTATTGTGAAAAGTTTTGTGAATTAAAAAAAATGAGCCTATATATAAAAAGACAAAAATAGCTAATAAAACTTAGGGAAAAACTAAGAACATGACAAAATCTGCCCTAGTAGAATAGTTTAAATAGTGTGGCATTAGCCTAAGAACAACAGAACAAAACACAGAATACAAAGCCTAGTAATTAAGATTACTATAAAAGTGAGGAAAGTATGAATTATTCAATAAATGATACTGGAGCAATTGATTAACATTTTGGAAAACACTTGCACATAGATTATAAAAATGTTCAACTTCACTGGTAATCACAAACACCAGTTAAAATAACAATTGTTTTTATCCTATTTTATTTGTTGACAATAATTGATGTTGGCAAGGGTAGAAAAAATTAAAAAGAGGAAACAAAGAGTATTATAAACTGCTGGGTGGAGTACAGATCTTGAGAGGGCACTTTGAAATCACCAAAAAAAATCTTTAAAATGGGCCAGAATTCCACTTTCAGAAATTAGCCCAAAGGGAACAAAGACAGTCCTAACAGTTTATATAACAGCATGCTGAGCCCAGGGATGTAACAGTAAAATCTGGAATAGTCTCAACATTCAAATATAATATATTCATTATGATGAAATACTACTATAACCATAAAAAATCATATTCTCAAATTATATTTTAAGAATATACTCCCCCAAAATAGTTTTTAGTGAAAAGAACAAATTAACTAAAGTCTTCCTATTATGACCTAATTATTAGGGGAAAAAGTACATATATAGAAAAGACTCCAAGAATATAATATACATTAATAATTGTGTCTCTTGGCAAAATAAATGAACAAAATAGAAGCAGACACAGAAACAGAGATCAGACTGATGGTTGGCAGAGAAAACGGGGCTTGGGGGACTGGGTGAAAAAGGTGAAGAAATTAAGAACTATAAACTGGTGGTCACAAAATAATCACAGGGATGTAAACCACAGGGAATGCCAGGTGGGTACTTGAAATATTGGGAGAATCACCTGGTAAAATATATGACTGTCTAACTACTATGTTGTATATCTGAAGTTAATAGAAAATAATACTGAATGTCAACTGTAATTTAAAAATAAAATAAAAAAATAAGTATGTTTCTCAGTAGGATTGTAGCTGAGCTTTAGTTTTAGTTATAATTGTTTACATGTTCTGACTTTTAGAAAATAGATAAATACTATAAATATAATTAAGGTCTTTCAGCTAGTAAGTGGTAGAGGTCAGATACAAAACTAAGGCCTTTAGATCAGTAACAAGCAATCTTACTCTTCAAGGTTATGATCAGCAATATGGTGAAGAAAAAAATAATTATATTCTCCTTCCTGTAAACCACAGCCAAATTATTCTGATACATATATACCTACCTGGATTCTCCTTCATCCTCCACGTGTTCACAATAGACAGAGTTGAGAGCACTGACTCTCTTATAATCTTGAGGGGTCAGGTATAAATATTTGAATCCCTGTGAAGCACAAATAGTTTTTAACTCATTATTTGCCATTGTCACATAACCAGAAGATACAGCAAAGCATGCATTATGCAGCTTGTTCCAAAGCTAGCTTTAAATTGCCACATCACTTTTGGAGTTGCTATCTAACAATGTAGCATAGACAGTTCTCCTCTGAAGGATGGAAGTGGCTATTTCTCCAGTCACTGACTGCCTGTCCTTGAAACAAGATGTCCTGCAGCTGCAGGACTATTCCATTTATTTCATTTTCACCAGGGTTAAAGGGTCATTTTCTGATTTTTAGTGAGATATATTAAAGATATCAACACAAAATTAAAGAATTCAGTGAATTACTATGTTTCATTTTCTCAAGTCCACAGTATCATAAAAATATATATGGGTATAGAATAATTAAAAGGATCACAATATTAGGATATTCAACATTAAAATCAGAAGTCAATGCAATGCTAAGAGTCAGTGACCACTAAACTCCTGCCTTATGCTTTTTTAAATAAAAAACTCATAATTCCTATTTACATTTAAAAAATTATACTGACATTTCAGAACTGATTTATTTTTATACATACAAATACACACTTACATACAAAGTAGAGTTATATAAGTGTTTAACTTAAGTGAATTAGTCACTCAGCCAAAAAATATGTAAACAGAGAAAAACATTTTAAATATTCTGAGAAATTATGTCCACCATTTAACTCAATTAATTAGAAGCTGCATTTAGGCAGACACAGTGAGCACAATATGGAAGGGACATGAATCTGCCATTGATTTCGCATGACTTATGACGAGAACACCTGTGGCACTGAGTGTCATTAGTATGTCAGTCACGTATTTACTGAGTACCTATTATGTGCAAGGTACTGTTCTAGGCACTGGAAAAACAGGGACAAACAAAACAGATCATTTCTGGTTGTATGGAATTTATCTTCTAGTGAGAGAGAAAATATACAAAATAATTAAAACAGAGTGTTAATGGGAATAACATTTAAGAAAAAAATAAAATAGAGAATCCCCAAGAAAGGCTTCATTGAAAGTGTCGTTTGAGCAAAGGCCTGAAGAACTGAGGAACACATGAAGATATTGGGGGATGAGGGGGGAGAACTCTAGGCAGTAGGAACCACAAATGCAAAAGTGCTGAGGCATGAGTGTGCCTAGCACATTCAAAGTAGAGCCAGAGCATGGAAAGAGGTGAGCTGCAGCAAGGAGTGAGGGCAGGGTGGTACTGGAAGGTCAATCTATGTAGGGCCTTGTCGGTAACTACACGGCTTCTGGCTTTTACTTGTGTGAGTTGGGAAGACACTAAACTGTTTCCATCAGAAGGAAGTTCTGAGCCATGATCTGAATTATATTTTAATTGGATCATTCCACTTTCTGTTGAGAGTAGACGAGGTAGGGGTTGAGCCAAAGCCAGAAACAGGAAGGTCAATTAAGAAACGACTACAATAATGCAGGTAAGAGATGAGTGATTTTACTACCGTTGGGAGTGGTTAGAAGTGGGTGGATTCTGGATATAGTTTGAAGGCCAGGATGCAAACGTGATTTACTAACAGAATAAATGTGGCATGTGAGAAAAAGAGAGAAGTCAAGGAAAACCCCAAGGCCTTTTACTTAAATGGAAGAACAGAGGTACCATTTATTGAGGCTGTGGGAAGAACCAATTCATAGAAGATTAGAAGGTACTTTTAGGCAGACATGTAGGTAGAGATGTTGAATATGGATATATGAACCTGAAGATCAAGTATAGGGCATAAATTTGGAAGCTTATCAGTTTATAGATGGCATTTAAAGCTTTAAGACTGGATGAGATCACCAAGGGAAGGCAAACACATTAAAGAGAAGAGGTCCGGGGACGGTACCCTGAAACACCCTTTTTCCTTCTGCCCCATCTTGTATGCAGGCTATCCTGCCAACACGCCAGGTGAGAGGGCCAGGGCCCTGGTGCGTTGAGACCGGAGAGCCTAGGACTTCTTGACCCTGCCACAACCTCTGTGGTCCTCACATCTGTCTCCATTTTATTTACTTGTTTTTTTGTAATTTAAAAAATTGGGATAAACTTGAACAACAATTAAAATTTAAAAAAAAAGAAAGAAAAAATTGGGATAAAGTTCACATAACATAAAATTAGCCATTTTAAAGTGTGCAATTAGTAGTTTGTTGTGCAACAATCACCACTGCGTAACTCCAGGACATTCCCATCACCCACCCCCCCTGCAAAAACCCAGTACCTATTAGTGGTCACCAACAATTTCCATGCACTTTTAAAATGAATTTTACTGAAGTATATAATTTACATGCAATACAATTAGGCAGTTTTAAGTGCTGCAGTTTGATGAGTTCTGACAAATGTGTATACTTATATAGTCACCACCACAATCAAAATACAGAATATTTCTATCATTTCATGAAACACTCTATGTTTAAAGATGGGAAAGGCAGCAAAGAAAACAAAGTACAGGTAGGAAGGTAAAAGGAAGGCTCTGGTGTTCTGGAGGCCAAGAGAAGAAAGTGTTTCAAGAATGAAAGAGTGACCAACTGTATCAAATGATGCTAAGAAACCAAATAACTAAGCTGAAGACTGAGATTCACAACAAATTTAACAATGTGGAATCAGTGGTGACTTGGACAAAAGCGCCTGCATTGGAATGGTGAAGGTGCAAGCTTAAATGAAGTGTATTCCAGGGAAATGGGAGAAGAGTATCTAGAGACAGCCAGAAGAGACAACTCTTTTAAAAAATTTTGCTGTAAAGGGAAGGACAAAATAGGGTGGGGTAGTAACTGAACAGGTAAGTATTTGTATGCTAAAGGGACAGATCCAGTAGAGAGGGGGGAAAATGATGGTACAAGGAAGGTGGGGGGGGTTACTGATCTACATCTTTAAGTTGGCAAGAAGGGAAAGGATCAGTGAGCAAGAGAAGAGACTGGTCTTAGATAGGAGCAGGGACCCTTCACCCAAAATACAGGAGAGACGGTGTTGAGTAAGGGCACAGATGCAGGTATGTGGGAGCTCAGGGAAGCCATCTTCTAATTGCTTCTGTTTTCTCAGTAAATTAGACAACAAGGTCATCAGTGCAGAGTGAGGATGGGTGAAGACTGTGTTAGAGGTTTGAGGGGAGGGAAGAAGATGCAAAAGTGTCATTCAAAAGGTTGGTAAGCTTGAATTTAAAGTAAGGCCAGTCAATAGTACTTAGTGTTTTTCTCTATCAATGTTCAGCCACAGGTTCAGGTATGGGAGCACATGGAGAGAGCTGGATTTAAACAAGGTTTTTATAAAGGCACAGAGTAAGCAGAATGAAGAGAGAAGCAAAAAAGTTGAGGGTATAGGAAAGGTGGTAACTATAAAGTGATAAAATGATTAATCTTGGAATTTAAGCTGGACAGTAACAAAATGATGTAAGGAGGGAGTGAATCAGAGCAGGAAAGTAGTAAGATCAAGAGTTGCAGATTCTGGTGTGTTCAAAGGACTGTTGGAGTTGGGGTACTGAAGAGAGTGAGCTGAAAAGACAAGATGGAGTGGCAAAGAAAGCAATGCTTGAACTTGACATTATGCAGAATGAGAGGCTGAGCTGGGATGGAGGATGGGACCATTAGAGGAGAAAAAGTAAGATTATGGGATGGATCGTCTATGTAGACATAGTAATCACAAAGAATTACAACCGGACCAGTGGTACTGCAGAGATAACAATGTGCTGGCAACTAAAAGATGAAAAGAATGAGAGGGAGTGACTAAAGGCTGAGGAACACTACACTAAGGAGCAGTGCTAACACGGTACACTGTGATGACGTGGGATTCAAAGATGGAGGTTTTCAGAGAGAAGAGGGGGGAAAAAGGGGTGGAAGTAGCAGTGAGGCACAAGGAAGACACTCTTCCCCCTCCAGGCTCAGTGATACAAGAAGAGAAATCAGTCACTTCTTGAGAGGGCAGTGTCTTTAAAGGATAGGCAGGCTTCAAGCAAAATAAGAGGGCTGGAGTACAATCAGAGAGGAAGCTAAGGATATAAGGGATTTTGCTGCTGACTGACTATAAGTCCCAGAAGCCACAGTGGAATAGTTTAAAGATATATATTTTTGGCTTAGTATGTCTCATGCTAAATGCATACCTACTATTTCACCTAATGTTCAACCAGAAAAATCAGCACTCTATTTTCAGAGGTGGAGGAAAAATCAGGTGAACATAATGATAGACAATTTGTTTCCAACATGGTTCACCAAAAATACTGACTTTTGAACTTAAACCTCTACCTCTCCCCACTTCTCTACACATGTACACACATACATAAGCATATCAATACAGTGCCTTGAGTATTATGTTTTCCTAATCTGTACCTTGTAAGGATCCTCAGGATCTACCCAGGCCACATGAAACATATGACGAATTTCCTCTGCCAGTCCAATTCTTGCTCCACTGTTGGCTGCTACATAGATGCGTGGGATCCCCTCTGCCCTGGCAAGCTCAGAAGCCCTGAGAAACAGCAAATCCTCCTGGGGCCCAAAGGACCCAATTCGGTATGTGATGTCATTGCCAATAACAATGATATCTCGACCTTCTGGATATTCAGGACTTTTAAGGGTCATTTTCCAAGCTACCATGCCAATCTGCAAAAGTAGAAACAAACAAACAAACAAATAAATACAAGCTTCTTACACGCAGATTTTTTTCCCTGCAGGTTCCTTAAAGGTATCAGACACTGCCCTCAGGTAAAGATATGCACTTGCATTGCTCAAGGAGCCAGCTCCCTGTGGGTAACTAGAACAAACATTCTAACACACTTCTTTGATTGTGTTGAGAACAGCTGGTTTACTGTGCATTTCAGTTACCTCAATGCCGTCTTTGGGCTTGCTCAAAGAAGGTGAAAAAAAAAAAAAAGCCTGAATGTATTCAGAATACCTGTGGAAGAATGCTATGAAACTGGGATTTAAATCCAGAATCGTGAACTAATCACCCTGTCTACTAAGTAGTTCATTTTTTGAGATTCTTTCCAAGAAACCTTCAACATGCAAGAGGAGAGCAGGAGAGAATCGCCTCTCATGGACTGTGTAACTTTTGTGATTCTGCACCCTTTCAGTGTCCTCTAGCATTGATAGGAATAACAGCAATATTCTTTACTGGCTTGCTTCAGTTATCTCACATTTCTGCAAGAATTTACTAGAGCTCAACATCGCATCCTTGTGAGTATCTCTTGTCACTTTCTCCCAGAACCAGAAAACCAAAGGATGCAAGGAACTAATCTCTTGTTGCACTGTGACATATGTAAATCTCTGCTTTCTGTTCAGCAGCATCTGACCAGCCACACAAATAAATGATATTGACTTAAAAGGCAGAGGTGACATGTCTCTTCCCAAACCCTCACAGCCCTCTCCTTTTAATCTCCTTCTATATGAGAACTAGTCAATCCTACTACTTGTTTATTCACTAGTTCTATTTTTTTCTGTTCACTCACACTCCAGTTACAGCTGCAGTTTTTCATGTCTGCCTGTCTGTTTCCCTATACCTGAATAAGTAATGTTTCCATTCTCCACCCCCACCCCGTTTCTTTCTGTCTTCTCTCCCTGCCCACCCCCAGTACTCGCCCCCAAACACAAAGCCCACCAGATGATCGTTCCTGGTCCTGCCTAATGGAGCCCAGCCACATCTGCAGCCTTGGTCCCTCATCCCCAGGCTGCTGCATATCACCTCATTGGGGAGCCGGCCATCAAGAAGGGCCATTAACAGATGTAAATAGCAGCATCCCTGGAAAGCCACATGCATCACCCAGACTCAACCGGGCCAGTGATCATAAGCTCTGAGTACACATTCCTCAATCCAATTGCACATCCACTGTAATCAGGCTGGTTGAAGCTTTCACACAGCTATTTGTGATTCTCAGCATTAAGAAATACATATATGAAGTACCCACAGATAAATATAAGCTATTTAATATATTATACCATTGGCAAAATACAAATCAAAATGGATGTAATACACAGAAAAAAATCCAATCATCTTCTGAGATCAGATATTACTCTATCTGCTCATTAAAGACAGAGAAACAGATCATCCAAAAAAAAGCAAGCAAATATCAGGATAATTTTAGTCATGATTTTAAAAAGCTGGTTAATATTATATAACGCCTGTGCAAGGAGAAACATTTTACCTGCCTTCTCACACGGCCCTCTAACCCGACATCTCCTTTGTTTTTCAGGAAGGAAAAGCTATTTCCTCTAAACACATTTGTAGTTAGGAAGATGGTGTTTTACACCAAATTTTATGATGTATTAACTTTAGCCACCTAGGCCAGAAGCAGCTTAGATGCAAGCCCTGAAGAATTTACTTCAGCATTTGCATGCTAATGCAAACATTGTGTCTATGTGGCACTGGGCAGGCAAATAATACTCTTATCTTCTGTTATTACCTGGGGTCTCTAACTGTGTCACTTGGGCAGTCAGTTCAGCAATTGGCCAAGTCATTATGTTTGCAATATTGACTTCTAATTAGGTGTCAACACAGCAGCACCAAGAACACACGAGTCTTTATCAATGTTCTTTCCAAAGTGTATTCCTCATTGACCACCCCCTCCCCCTTTAAAAATGTACCATTACAGAATGGAGCTTGCTCGCCCAGTCTTAGGAGAGCTAGATTCCTTATGAGAAGAGATTAAGTTTCGAGTAAGCATAATGAACAAACAAACATCTAAGAAAGCATCTATTGCTCAATTTACATTAAAATTTAGATTTTAACGCGAATCAGATGATAGGCTGTGTAATGGTGGACATGGGCTTTGAGGTCAAACTTGCATCCACATCCAGGCCCTCTCACTTATTAACTGTGTGATTTGTGAAAATAACTTTACTGCACTTCAGTGTCCCCATATATCAACTTAATAATACCTATGGCTTTGATGTACAAACTGTAGAAGCAGCAATCTGTTATAGTAACTTTAACATACAAAGTTTTGCCCCTTTCTCTCCTCTCAAATGGAACGGGCATCTAAATCTACCCATTTGAAAAAGGTTCATTCAAATTCTATTTCCTCAGTAAAGCTTCCCCTAGCCTAAAGTAACCCCTTTCTTCTCTGATCGCCTACTAAGACCTCTGTGTAAAGAATATTTGATAATTAATCATATACTGCCTAGGACTGCTTTTAGTTTGCCAGCTTGAACCATTATATCATCTCCTCCAGTGCCTAGCAGGCTCCCTACACGTAGTATGGGAGCGACATAGTATGGCTATGCTCATTCCATAGTCATTTCATTTTTTTAAAGATTTTATTTATTTATTTTTAGAGAGGGAAGGGAGGGAGATAGAGAGAGAAACATCAATGTGCAGTTGCTGGGGGTCATGGCCTGCAACCCAGGCATGTGCCCTGACTGGGAATCAAACCTGTGACACTTTGGTTCATAGCCTGCGCTCAATCCACTGAGCTATGCCAGCCAGGGCCTCATTTTTAAAATGATACTTGGAAAACAGTCAACATCAAGGGCTTAGAATATTGTCCATGACTTATCTCTAGGGATCATGGAATAACAGCCCTAAACATTAATCACCTACCGGTATTTATTTTTTTAGAATCCAGAATAGCAACCATTAATTGAACACGTATTACATGTTGACAAATACTGGCAGTAGTTAAAAGTTTAAGCTGGGAGTGTCAGCCTGTCGTGGTTCAAATCCCAGCTTTACACAACTATATAACCTTAGACCAGTCACTTAACCTCGTATAGTCACAATGTTTTCAATTATAAAATGATAACAGTATCCCTTCTAGAAGGATTGTTGTGACAAACACCAACCACATCAGATTTGTACAGAGACTGGCTTATAAAAGTCCTCTAACAATAGCTGTTGTTATTAATTGAAAAGCAGCTGTTGCTATTGCCATGAGAAAACCAAGGCACAGAGAAATTAATTTGCTCTTATAGCTACTATGAATTATTTATTTTTTAAAATAAGGTTTTGCATACATTCCCTTTCTGGAGAAATTAAGGAAGTGTGATCCAGGCTAGTGCTACTGCACTTAGCTGAAACACTGTAAAAGATAAACATGAATTATAATACACGCATAAATGTCACTGACACCTAAATGCACAATATGGTTTCTGGACTGGATCCTGGAACAGAGCAAGGACATTGGTAGAAAAATCTGATGAAATCCAGAGCAAAGTGTATTTCATTTAATAGTATCATACCAATGTTAATTTCTTAGTTTTTATAATTATACTATGGTTATATAAAATGTTAACATTAGGAGATGTTGGGTGAAGGGTGTGGCAACCCTCTGTACTATCCTTGTAACTTTTCTGCAAATCAAAATATTTGAAGACAAAATTAAAAGAATAAATATCACATTAAAAACATTTTTGAAGGGAACTAAATTGGCTACTGAGGTCATTGCTAGTGTTCTGGAGACCTTGTAAGATAATGGCTATGAAGACTACAAATAGCATTTTAAAATACCCATGAAGTAAATGTGAAGAAGTGGCAAAATGAAACTGCATGTATACCGTAATAACAAAATAATGGTTAAGGACACAGACTCAGAAGCCAGATTTGGAGACTATAAATCTAATAGAATCTGACTCTGACAGAATAGAGATTCAGTTAGTTTTCTAGCCACATAACCTTAGGTAAGTTACTAACCTCTGTGTACCTTAGTTTCCTCATCAGTAAAATTGGGTAATAATAACCTACTCTATTAAGTTGGTAAGGATCAAATACATGGTAAACCTTAGAATAGTACCTGGTACACAGTAAATGCATGGTAAGTATTACAATACTCTAACTAAAAGCATGTCAGGAGAAAAAAACAGAAATAAAGAACATAGCAAAATTAGATAATAGTTATCTTAGAATGATGGGATTCTGTGTTTTTTTTTCCCATTCTCCAAATTTTCTTTAGTATGTTTGTACCGCATTGATAACTTCAACATTTTATAAAATAAAAAAGTAATTGAGATAGGACTACCAAGTACCTCTTTATTGGGTAGCAGGTACATGGGAGCTTCTGTCATTATCTCTAGTGCACATTTGAACATTTCCATAATTAAAAAAGAATCCCACCGGCCTAATGGATTTTTTATATTTTACAAGAACTGACTCTAACTTTTAGTCATACAACAGGTCCTATTTTATAATGTTAGAGAGATTTAAACATATGAAAATTAAAGATCAGGACTCACCTCAAAGGGAGACGAATATTGGGAACTGTCTTAGTTTGTTGGGGACTATCATTTCTTTTTTCTTTTAAAGAAATGCTCTGCACTGATGTGGTAGAATGTAAACATATGTATATATATAGGTTTATACAATATTAATATCTCTACCTGAGAAGTAACTGCTTCAGTGTTTTTCTGGTCTGATGGTTAAATACATATTTATACTTTTAAAGTCAATATTTGTACAATAGACAAGAACAGTGCCTATCAGCTAAATACATATTTAGGACTGTACCACATGTATTACAAACATGTACTAAAATCGAAAGCTTATATTTATACAGAGCCTTTCATCTTGAAGGGGACTAAAGAGCTTTACAAACATATGTACATAATAGGACGTTTGCTCTGATAGGCAGACAAGGTATCAGCTCACCCACTCCCCTACTCCTTCCCGCAGACCTGGGCAGGAGCACACGGTGCAAACAGCTGCAGGTCGGCCACGGCTGCGAGGACGGGCGACACGGCCACCCGTGCAGCTCTGCGCCACCACTGACAGAGGGCTTCAGTCGGAGAGGAGCGCTGCTCTCCTCAAGTGCAGAAGCACCACAGCTGTTCCCAAATCTGTGTTTTTAAATTATTCTCTACCAAACTCAACTAATCACTTGACAAAATTGAATTTGATACTGAAAATGGCTTCTGAATGCAAAATACTTTGTCTGATGATGAGAACTAGGTTGAAAAACACCTCCTCCTGCCCTTGTTAGATTTAGAGGGGGAAAAAAAAGGGTCACAACATTCAGGAGAAATGGTTCAAAATACCCTATCTAAGAATAGCTTTGTCTCAACGGATTGGGTCATTACTTCAAAAGACAGTCATTATCTCCCCCCCCTTTAATTAGGACACTAAGTTTTTCAGTCAAATTACTTTATATAGATGGGCCTATCTATATTTTACACACAACGGAGATATGCTATTGAAGATTCTGCAATCACTATAAAAGCATATACAAAGTGCGACAATGTGGTTAGGAATATGACATTCACTGACTTCACTTAAGCCCAAGTTGTTTTGTATATTAACAAAAATAATAACAAAAGGAAATGCCATCACCGAATCCCCTTGTTTCAGCTTCTCTCTCCCCCGCATGTTTTTGTGCAGGTGAAACCTAGTGAAAAGGCCACTCCAGGACTAAGGGATTAGGAAGCAACAAAACAGCCACACGTAGCCAGAAAGGGGCTTGTGAGGGTGAGTAGGTGGATGGTGTACAATGGGCTTCAGACTCCGGCTTTTAGTTCTTTCAGCCACCAGTTTCTCTCTCTGACTGCTGAGGCACTGACTAGCCAAGTGGTTCTGGGCACTTACTGCCAATCATGTTTTCATTGATATGGTCATAAATCATTGGAAAAAACATTTCAGATGATTTTTTATAGAGAATGTTCCAATTAGCAGGTTTCTTAGGTTTCAGGCTATCAAGCTAATTAACATAAAGCAAAAAAGGGAAGAGGATCAGAAGAGTTACTGTGAATAAGCTAAGGATAAACAGAAATAAATATCTGTTTTCCTTATACGAGTTCTAAGGAAGAAAACATTTCTCCAGCCACAGTCGGATTCTGGAATAAACACGTGCCAAGTGAGGGAGGGAGGAGGGCATGGGGAGGAGAAAGCGAGCAGAAGACAACAGTCTTATTTAACTGTTTTTATGTGGGTAAAATGATTTGTGCTGCAGTATTTCCATAAGAAGTGGGACCATTATTTTCCTGTAGGAACACATTTGGTTTGAAAAGTATCACTGGACAAGACGTGAAAATCAAACCGAATGAATTATTCACAACCTCCGATCAGAGGTGATCATTATTTCTGATGCTCCAAACAGTGATTAGGATTCTGCCCTGAGATGTCATTTTCTCGCTGAGTAACACCAGCAATACAGAAAGACATTATCTATCTATCCATATATATATTTGTTTCTCCTGGGAGGGCCTTGGTTTAACGTTACTATAACAGATACTAAAAACATGATAATATTAACATTTATTCTGATGGTGCCCATAAATGCCATTAGTCTGACACCAAGTGTCAACACTAATTATGACCCAAAGTTAACACCAAAATTGACATCAACATTAATTGTACTATCAATGTGAACAGAATGTGCAAATGCACACACACACGCATGGATGCACACACATACACACATTTTCCAAAGCTGCTGCTACTACAAAATAAAACAATATTAAGCTCAATAAAGAAATGTGAAGAGAAAGCTAAGGGCCCAAACAAGACAGGATTTTGTTTTTAAGGATATAAGAAGCATCCATCAACTTTAGCTATGCTGTGGGAAGCAGAAAGGAAATATCTTTGCCATGGTTGTCTTTCTTATATCTATCTCATTTTGAGTTCAGCTGTAATAATATCAAGGTTAGACTGTGGCTGAGATGTTGCAACTTTATCTTCCATGCTAAAAGTCTAAAAGTTGAGTTTTTCTGGCAAGGCCTCCAGTAGCTATTGTTCTACTGTTGCTATTGCCAGGAAGACAACTATACTGCAAGGGAGCAGCGACACAAAGACTCCTGAATTTTAGAGCTGACTCGGACCTAAGCATCATATGCATCATAAAGAAAACAAAAGTAAGACCCAGAGAGAAGGAATCTGAACTTGAGTTCCTCTACAGACTATATTTTATTAACTATAATAAAATGTTATTCTCCCCTCTTTTGTATCTTGTATGGAATATTAAGTCATCACTTTAAGTAGATCCTATCCCAAAAATTACAATTTTAACTCATGTTAGAATCTCATGGAAAGAACATACTTGATGACATATTAGAAAATACTGTGCAAGTGTTAAAAGGTGTCAAACCATATGGCAATGTAATATTTGACTTAATCTGTGCTATTGAGAAAAACCATGCTGAAAAAATACAATGTCTTTCCACATTGTATTATCTGCTGGAGATCATGTCCCATTGCCTAGTTTGTACGATCACATAAAAGAGCTGAAAACAATTTTCTTAGCAGCTGAAAAAAACCTTTTTCCATGCTTGGAAAATTCAAAAATGGCTGATCAAACTTACCTCAACCCTTCTAAAAGCTGATGAAAGGGTAAGAAGAAATACCATTTTTAGAGCAAAAAAAATTTATCCCAGAGATTACTCTTGGAAAATGTTACCAAAGATTAGAAACAATAATTTTGAACAGGGGAATTCTTTCTCTCTGTAATATTTACATACATGAAGCCACATTAATTTTATACATGTGCACATAATGCTTTAATAAACATACCAATTTTTTTAAGAAAACACGCAATGGAGCACATGTGAGTAAGTTGTATTTGAGAAATGGGGCACAGGAGGAACTGGTTGATATGGCAATTAACCAAGTTGGCCTACTACAGTTCCGGAAGCCTTGTCCATTAATCACGTAAACGAATGCTGGACTCTGATGCTCCGCACCGCGCCTCACCCCCTGGTGTCATCTGTTGCTGTCCTGAGGTCACTGCTGCCTCTACGTAGCTGTGTCAAGTTTCTCGACGTAGGGTACTGTATCACTTCCTTTTTTAGCAAAATCTTAAAATTTAAGATGTATAAAAATGCTGACAGGTACATTCTTTTGTTTAAAAAGAATGTCCAGGGCTTACTTTGGAAAGGAACTGGGGAGTCCTCCACAAGTGCTGCATTAGTTGGCCAGCGGATACATTAGGATTTTCAAAGCCAGCCAAGCTGCTTATTGGCCCTTGGTTTCCTACTAATGAAATGAGTCAAACTCAACTAACCAACCCGATGAGAAATCTCCAACACCAGTTACAGTCATTTGGAAGAAAAGCTAAGAAAAGTATATGCATCCCAAAAGAAGAATGTTAGAAAGTCATTAAAATAACTCCATAGCAGGAAGAGCTACGTTTCAAGATTAGCCTTAACATTTTTCTAATGAGGCACTCAACTTTGGTTATGAGAATCACTTTAGACAAAGAGGAACATTTTAGACATAGCCAAACATGCTTACTTAGAATGAGGATAACATAAGAAAAGTGCATAATTTTAAATGAAACTATCGTACCACATATTCCATAAGAAATTCCTATCTTACTAGGCCTAAGAGGATTCAAAATTGGTTTTTTGAAACCCTTGACAAAAAATAAGGCAAGCATAAATTATGAATGTTTCTATGTAATCAGTGGTTTGTGATACTTTTTGTTGAGGATCTCAAAGCACTTACATTCTCCCGTCTTCAGGGATAGATCGGGGGCAAGGACCATTAGTCTCTTTTGATAACTTGAACAATCAGTGCACACACCATGGTCCTGTTTCTCAGATCTGTTTTTATCAGGTCTATTTCAGAGCTCACCTTCCGCACACTACAATACAAATGTGCCTCTTTTCCAACATGTATCTAAACACTGACATGGACTCAATTTCCACACTCAGCATGAAAAAGGTAGACTGATTTCAAAAGAATGAAACGAAAGCACAGTAAAATACACCTAAATTAGCTTCACATTCATGGAGCTATTCTGAGGGTAAATCAAGTAAAACAATACACTAAAGTCTAATGTTAAACTAGAAATATTTTCTGTGCATGAGAGATGGTCAACACTTTCCTTATTCAAGTTCACACACTTATACACATTTTTGCAGTCAGAGTTTCAAAATATGACAGGTTCCCCTGGAATCTGAATCCATGATAACCCAAGCAATTCCTTTGAGAGCATGGAAAATGTCAACCAAGTGAATTAAGACAGAGGGTTATGGTGGTTTTCTAAAATAAGAGGTCCTCTGGGTTAAGAAGTCCAGCCTAGAACTGTCAAAATGAATCTACTAATTAATTTCTTCCAATTTTTAGGTTTATATAAACTTACCAACTTCCTTTCCCTACCTAACTCCTAATATTTTTTTGTCTTTATACGCAAATTAGAGATTTTCAAAGGATTATAACAACACATTAAGGAAAAGTGTTAAAATGCTAAGATTTGTTTAAGCTAGTCAGAAAATGTAAGGGTATTTGTCATATTGCTTTCCATATTTTTCTATAAGTCTGAAATATTTATAATAAAATATTAAAGAGATACTTAAGCCTTGGCAGACTGGACATTAGCACATTGCCAACAATTAAAATATGGACAAGGCTGAGCAGTCTTAGACTTCCTATCCCAAACATTTCACCCCCAAGAACATAAAGCAGAACTAAAACCAAGAAACCAGCTGTGATGGCAGCTAGTCTTTAATTGATACTACTTTTTTCCTTGATCGTCCTCTCTCTAAAAAACTGTTTCCTATAAAAATGTGTATAGCCATTATGTAAAGTTCAACAGATTTCCACCCCAAAGAGTTAAAAATGCAATTGCATACTGTAGGAACACTAGGCAAAGCCTACCAATCCATCTGAAAAAGGGGGGAAGGATACTGCTGGATCTGCCTCACCCAATAGGGCAAATCAAGAGGCTTGTCTGAATGCTAAGCTGCTGAGAAGGAAAAACCCTGACACCTAGTGCCCATCAGAAAAAATGAAGCCTTGGAGCCACTATAATTCTTAATTTTGTGTGTGCAAGTGATCATTAAATTGCATTCAATTTGGAGTATACCTATCTCCCTGAAAAATGTTAAGGGAAAAATTTAACACAATGCAACAATTCCAGTCTCTAATTACCAAACCTTTTTGGAGCACACATCCTGTACCTAACAGTTATAACTGCTTCTAAACACAGCATCTCCTCATCACATCTCAGTTTTTCATTACAACAGGAGAGGTAATGGGATGGGTTCTATTAAAATGGCCATGTGCTGAAATAATAAGGAAAGCAGGGTCCTAATTTCTATCCACACTAAAAAAAATTACTATAAAAGGTACATCTCTATGACATCTTTCATCATTGCCTGATTTAGAGATTCATGATCTGGTTCACAAAACTGCTAAAGGAAATATAACAAAAGAATGCTAATAACATTTCAGAACAAATAACATAGTCTCAAGAAGGCTAGTGTTTTCTTTGTCCTACCAGGCAAAGTTAAGTTGCACTGTCAAGTCGGTTACAGCCCTTGGCTTGATCTTAGCCTGACTGAGCCTTTTGATAACAGGATTTAGTGCGAAAAGCAGCTGCATTGGATTGTGAACTGTTACTCAAAATGTTCCCACCTGCAATTACAGCTTCCACCAAATGATCAAAACAGGTTAGCAAACTGGCAGGAAAATGAAAACAATTCCTCCAAAATTGAGATGTGGTAAGAGTGGAACTGCTGGTTAGCTGCATCTCCTCTGTATCCAGGCTCAGCAGCACAGTCACTCGCTGTGTATTTATTTACATACAGTGACCGTCACTGTAGCATCGTGAAATCAGCTAGAAATGAAATCAGTTTAGTCTATGCTGCAATCATATTTTCCTCAATTTTCATCTTTACTTGAAACTATTAAAAATATTCCTGAATAACTCGTCTCTGGAGCTATTTGCAAGTAACGTAGTTCACAGATTTGGTCTACATCTCTTTTACTCCTACTCTAAATTCATACTAAACGCAACGCCATTCAACTCTGACAATGAGAAAAATGTGTTCTCCTATACCTTTCATTATGCATAAGGTTATATCTTTTTTGATGGCAAAGGGACAACTAGGAAAATAGAAAGGAGAAAGTAGCTAACACTACATCAGAAAAGCTCTGTTTCTCCTGCTTTTAACATGGGCACAATGTTCAAAATGCAGGTCACATCTCTGCTGAAACAGCCAATATTCTTCCTCAAATGGCACACAAGTTACCTAAAACTAAATGGAACTGAATTGTTCCAAGTCCTGGACCCATCACCATTTTACCTATTTACTGTCCTGGAAATAAAAAATAAGGAAGAAAGACTGGCCACCCATATGGCCAATGGTCTGATAAGTGCAGGTTTGCTGCCTCTGATTACGGGGAAAAGCATCTCAATTCATGGGGAAACTCTGCAGGAATCTCTTGTTTTCCCTTTTTTTCCTTACCGCCATGTGTTAACTTTTAAACCCAGGAACTCCAATCCTTCAAGGTAATGCAATATCACCCAAAATGATGACCTGGTAGAGCCATCACCTTTGGAGAACACCACATTATAATGATTTAATGTCCATGTAGCATCAATGCATTTACATTGAGCCTTGGCTCTCAGAATATTAACAGGTCGATTTTTTATTCCTTTTTTAATAAAACTATTTCTCAAGGCTCTGTTCAGATGCCCATTCTCTTTGGGACAGGACAGATTTGCACCACATCTCATCAGCATGAGCTCTTTTCTTTCCCCTCACATCATTCTTGGGGTAATATGTAGAGTGCCAGGCTTGTGACAAACTTGTCTCTTTGGCCAAAGAAAATTAAACCGTAATAGCTGAAAGTCAACTTGCCCGGATAAAGCTGGGCTCAGCATGAGGAAATACATCGTATTGACACCGTGCTGTCTCTCAGGCACAGCTGTCCCTCACAGTTTTGACTGCTGAAACTCCATCTTTAGATTGGTCAGTCTCTCAGTGGACATGCTCCATTGTATGTTCGAGCTATTGGTAACAGAGTTTGATACTAATACCCTAACCTCACTCCTGCTGTGCAGTGTCCTATAATCTAGCTACGGCCACTGACTGACTTCAACGGCCATTGCGGGCATCAGTCACTAACTGTTCACAAAAGAACACGAGTCTCAGTTCTCCTGAGCTCAAAGACTCAGAAATAGCAAACTAACACTCAGCTTCAAATCCAGTCATTTGAAGAAAAGGAAAAGAGAGAACAAAGAAAATAGGCAACTAAGGAGGGAAAAGAATAGAAGAAAGTGAGAACTGACAAAAAGCAAAAATAATTTTAATACTGTTAGATTTCTGGATTTCAAGATTATTAAAGCACTGGGCAAAGGGAAATGTGACTCTACTACTTCCGGCTATATACAAGACATCTCTTTTCCATTAAGGTTTGGTGGGTCTTAAAGGGGTTAAAAAAAACCTTTAATTTTTTTTATTCGTGTGTGTGTGTGTGTGTGTGTGTGTGTGTGTGGTCTTTGGGTCCAGAGTCCCGTATAATAAGACTATTTGTATTCATACTGGCAGAGTAAACACTACATGTTCATGCCCAGGCAGCTCTGTGCTTGTAATTTCAGCAAGAACAGAGCTCTGTCCCTCTGGGACTTCACTATTCCCCCAGTCTCCATTCGCTCAAACACAGAATGAGAGCGGAGAGAAAGCAGGAGAGAAAGATCATGGCAAGAGGTTTCACACAGCACTGCAGCTAGCTTCCACATGGCCAAAAATCTCATTTTGTGTTTTAATTACATTAGTTAAAACTGTTTTCTCTCGGCTTCATGTTCACAAGGGTGCCTTCTGTTCCTGAAGACTACAGTGTTCAATGAAATCAGAATTTAAGTCTAGCACAACGAAGCTTTTCCTTGCTGTTGAGGGGCTCACTAAGTACATGCTACACACAGCGGCACAAACCTCTGCTTCAACTTTGTGTGCTAATGAGTACATACCTACTCTTGTCAAAATTCTATGCATCCTTCCTCACTAACCTCTTGCCTTTGCTATTTGTCAAGGTGGTAGATTAGAAGAACTCCTCCAAGTCTGATACTTTCCATCTGGTCCATGACTGCATCCATCTTAATACCAAATCATCCACTTCTGGAATCCACTGGTGTACTTACTGAAACAGCCATATGCCTTGTACATAGAGTAACATTCTCTTTTTAATAAGATACTGCATAAAATTGAAAGATTGCTCCTTCTAAGGCAGGAGATTTATCTAGGATTGTATCTCAGGTTAAGATAAAAACATATCTCTTTTTAGGTTTATCACTGTTAATCATTGTTGTAACTGTACATTAGAAGCATAGTTAAAATAAGGAAGAATATCACCCTGGCTGGTGTAGCTCAGTGGATCAAGCGCGGGCTGCGAACCACAGTGTCGCGTGTTCGATTCCCAGTCAGGGCACATGCCTGGGTTGCAGGCCACGACCCCCAGCAACCACACATTGATGTTTCTCTCTCTCTATCTCCCTCCCTTCCCTCTCTAAAAATAAATAAACAAAATCTAAAAAAAAAAAAAAAAAAAAAAAGGAAGAATATCAATGCATGGAGGTGGATATAGGACATTGGGGGAGAAAATGACTTTATATCATTATCAGTAGTGCACTATAGGAGAAAGAACTCCAAGGCTAGAAAATGCATTCTTGAATCTGAAATGGGTTCTCTGTTCTTTCTTTAATGTTTAAAGCCCTGGTTATGAATGAGTCCCTTTAAGACGAACATATTTACCATGCTCACAACAACATCAGATCAAGTCACTGAGCATAAGAAACATACCAAAATATGCATACTAGTATGCAAATAGACATCCAAATAAAGAAAAACATCAAGCAAAATACTTTAAATGCTCTTATTATAGAAAAATCTCAAAATTTCAAACATATACAAAAAGAGAGAAAAGAATCTGTTCCTATGTATCTATCATCCAACTTCAATCAACAATTCATGGCCAACCTTGTTTCATCCATGCTCCCACACTCACCCCCCATTATTTTGAAGTAAATTCTGTATATCAGGTCATTTCATCAGTAACTATTTCATTACATATACTTAATAGAAAAGAATACTCTTTTTTAAAAAGCAAAACTATAACATTATTTTTAAACAAAGCAGTATCATTACCACACCAAAAAAATTAAACAATAATTCTGTGATAACCAGTTAATGTTCTCTAAAGAACTCTACCAATAAGACTACCATGCTACCTACTACTTGGATTTAAATGAACACTTTAATGACCATCCCATGAAAAGCTGGTACCAATGGGCACAGAGCTAATAAGGGGGGAAGGGGACTCAGCTACTTGCCTCATTTCCTCCTGGAAGCCTGTTCATGTGGACCAGCTGGCCTTGATCGTCCAACACGAGTTCGGTGTACGTCAGCATGTCAGAAGGCAGAGGGGGTGAAGGAAGGAATGCTTGAGTGGACATAGATTCCCAGAGTTTGATCAAGGACTAGTGGAGAAGAGAAGTTTGACTAATCAATGACAATTAGCATTTCAACGTGGATTAAAAATGTTAAGATTTGGTCAAGCTGGTTTTGCTCTTTCTTTCCCAAGTTTTCTTTCCTGATACTGCTGAGTATCTCTATATACCAGAGCAAATTCTACAGCTCTCATTCTCAGTTAAAATAGGCTTGTTATTTTTCATATAATGTATTTTACATGCCAAAAATCAGGCATTTTTCCAACAAAGTCAAACTACTCAGTGATTCTGAATCACTAGAGCATTAACAAATACACCAGATCTAACAATATCCCTGGAAAATTATAATAAGAAACTAAGTAGCATCAATCTCCCTTAAAAAAAAGAAAGAAAAGTCCTAGAGAAACTTGACAATAGAAGAATAACCAGGAAAATGACATAACACTCAGCCAATACTAAGAAATCTCAAGAAGGCAAGAACAAAATTCCTACTAGAGGTTCAGGAGAGGCATCCTTTTTCTAATATCTTTTACAAGCTACAAGCCCATAAGCAGGAATTAGCTCACTAGAGGTGTATGACTATTTGTAAGTGTGCACACCAATTCTGCTCAACTTTGAGAAAAAAAGATAAATACACCAGTCCATTTAGAAACCATCATGATTTCCATTTCCAACTTTCTACTACCAAAACAAGTGCCTCATGAAGTGGGAACTACTTAAGTTGTTTCTTTGCTTGCCTCAAAGCAACACTTAAAGTCAATATAACTTATTCACACCTACATGTCCTAATCACTATATTTATTTCTATACTATAGGAAGAATTGTATAGAATGTGATTTTTATTTACAGCACTGGCATTGAGAAACAGAACCAACACTCAGCTTTTAGGCTAACAGTGCCAGTAATACTGAATGAAGGTAACTGTGTTTCAAGAGAAAGAATTTGTAAATGAGTGGATACATAAGGAAATCTCTTGTATTTGTGAATAATGTAAGAATTACAGATAGACTATTTACCAGGACCACATATATTACCTTAGTAAAATTCAAATGTGGTAATACTGGTGGTATTAACTAGATTTGGAAAAATCCTGTATTCACAGATTTTTTTAAGGACAAAT